>NC_138139.1:50957126-52157126 GCF_964188305.1 Podarcis bocagei | reverse complement strand
CCTGCAGCACCAACTGACAGACACACATCTTCTACCAAGCCATTCTCCTACTGTTGTTGGAACAGTCTGAAATGCAACAGACCAACAACTCTCAAAATATATTTGTTTAGTGGGAATGCTATAGCTCAGTTGTAGAATACAGTGGTCCCTGGGTTTACAAACAGCCCTGTTTACGAACTATTCAGTTTACAAATCCGCAAAACCAGAAGCAGTGTTCCGGTTAGCAAACTTTACCTTGGTCTACAAACGGAAGCTGAATGGTGGAAGGGCACCGGCGGCAGGAGGCCTCATTATGGAAAGCGCGCCTTGGTTTAAGAACGGATTTTGTTTAAGAATGGACTTCAGGAATGGATTAAGTTCGCAAACCGAGATACCATTGTACATGCTTTGCGCACAGAAAGTCCTGAATTTGATCCCTTGCATCTCTAGGCAGGGCTAGGGAAGAACAGCCCCACAAAGGCCTTATGTGTAGATACGTATGATAAAAAGCATATGAAGAAGTAGTCCCCAAGTACAAATTTGGGCTACAGGTGACTCTTGGGTCTGAAAGGGATGAAGGCTGTTGGTGTAGATAATACTTGATGATAGATGAACCAATGATCTGACTCAGTGTAAGGGTGCTTCCTATGTGCATGGCAGCATTGGATGAGGATGCAAGTCTTTTCTTTAAAACGAAGTGTCTTTTCCTAAGGCAACATGCTTGGTTACTGGGAGAGGTGAGAATCTTAGTACTGTCAAGAAAGCACAACATGGACATCTCCAGCAGGACTGACCTCTGTTGCATTGGAACAAATTGGTTAACTGAGTGAAGAAGGAATACCAATTTTATCACCACCTTACACTATTTTCACAACATTTCCCAAAGCTCAAGATGGGAGACTAATTACAATCTCAGTGCATCAAAAAATAATAATAATCACACACAAGATCACAGCAGTCAATGAGTTATGAGGAAAGGTAAGCAATAGTTCTTACTATCTAGATTTACTCCAAAACCAATCAGTTTTGCTTCTAGAGAGATGTTCAGGCCATGAGTGGACAAACTTCTTCAGCTGAAATGTAATAACTTCTAATGGTCTTTATAGATAACCACATCCTCATAAAATGCATCCTGCAGCAAACCTTTACTACCAAGTTCAAAGAACGAGAAGCTCAATATAGGAAAAGATTCTTGAAGGTACAAGAATTTTGGTTAATGTTTTGGATAATGATCCATCTGGCTTTCCTTTGCATTTGTGCCTTATTATCACCATGGTCAGGGCTTGTGCCTAGCAAAACTCTTAACGCATGTTATCTGCTGAAGGACCCTTATCTAATCTCAGGAAAGTGGGTGTGTTGAGGACTTTGGGGTGAATAAGTAGCCATGCTCCCTCAAGAGAGACCACTATAAATCTCTTGCCCACAAAAACACAAGAGCGAGCCAGCCAGTAATTACTGCGCTGTGTTCATGATCACAGTGTTTGAGCATCTGTGTGGTGTCCCTCTGGCTCTGTGCGATTGGTGTCACAGTTATTTCTGATGGATTGTTAATACATTCCCAACTTCTAGCAGCTGGGCTAATAAAAGTAATAAGTTCCTTGGTAGTCAGCTTGCACGACTGCAAGATTTATGGCTCCAAACAGCGGAAGAGCAGCTGGGGAAGTGGAGAGGCTTCTCAAAGAAACTTTAATATTTCAAGCTCTTGCCTTCCTTCGCTTCTATTTTCCCTTCTCCGAGGAAAGGATCAAATTAGAAGACCTAGTGGGAACAGAAAGAGATGTTACATTCTCATTGCACTAGTTGGGGAGCTGTCAGCAGCCCTTATTAGAAACCTCTGTTTCCGGCCCATTATAACTGCTGTGTTGAGTTAACTCCAGGCAAAAGTTTAACACAGTGGGTCCCCACCTGAGAGCAAGGATTTTAATTTAGCTTCACATAGGTTTTAATTTATATGAATTAAAGGAATGATGTGGAACAGTTCGGGCTCCTGCTTTTCACATTTAAAAAAAAACCCGCACCAGCTGGGTTTGCAAAAATAAAAATGAAGCATATTAATGTCCAGTGCCCAGCATTATGAAAATATTGAAAGAGCCTAATCTGTATTCATGTAATTTTAGAAATGTCAGCAACCTGCTGCACGCATAAAGAATAGGCCTTCCTTAATCATGGTTAAGAGATGGAGAGTTGTCCACAGAATGTCATGCTTCCTCTGCTTCTTGAAACAAATTTCCCCCTCCAACCTTAACATTAATTGTGGCTAATGCTGTCTGAGGTTCCCACTTAAGTTGGGATGGCAACAAGGGCTGGTTTCCAATTCTAATCAAGTGGGAACCCTAGTTAGCTCTTCAGCGGCAGTTCATATCATCCTTGATGTACTGTGTACCCATAGTTAAGGCAAGACAGTTCAATCTGCTGTGAAGGAAGAAAGGGCTAGAAGGAGGGAATGCAGGGACTCTCAATTCATAAATCTCTCAACCATTGTTAAGAGGGCCTGCCCATGATGCCTGCACCAACACTTTGTGTTTAGGCTGAATAACAGCTACTAACATGTATGGCTGGAGAACCAAAGTGTCTTCTGCTACTGTTATCTACATACCTATTAGAAGTGTGTGGTTCAGCTGTCTTCTGGAAGAAAATGCAGGCCAGCTGCAACTGGATGCCGTGGGGCAATTCTCCTGAAGCTCAGCAATTGTCAGTTTTGCACTTGATGCTGAAATGGACCCCCTGTCCCTTTGGGGGTCTTTGCAAGGGATGTAGCAGAGTCCAGTAGAAGGGCCTTAGAAACCTTCATCTGTGGTGGAGAGACATTAGCCCTGGCTTGTGAGGCTCCACGATAGAGACCAGAAGTGTTGCTGATTTATGCGGCAAGTGCTTCCAGAGTGGATAGCTTGCATTGTTAGCCTCTGCCTCCTCCATCCCAGAGTTAATCACTTTGCAGAGCTTCCAAGGTACACCAACTTTGTGTGCAGCTTAACAAGCTTTATTGGCAAAACTTGTCAGCTTCCTTCTGTTGAGCTAATCAGCATACACTTGCTCCAGAGCTAATGGACCTGTGGGTTTTAGCTATGCTGTTAAGTGTTTGCGCTCACCACTTCCTCTTTTAATTGCACAGCTAACAGCCTAATAGAATTTTCTGTTGCATATGGTTCTGCTCGTTTCCAAACTTGGCTGTTTTGAACCCAATTTTCCCAACAAAATATATTTAGCTCATTAAGGACTACTTGCATGCCAAGTCTCTGTTTCAGGAGTCAGCTGTTTTCTAGTTATTCTTAAAGCCAGGCAGCTGGCCAGGATCCTTTTTGCCTCCTCCAAAATGAACTTAGTGTGGATGGAACTTGCCTTCTAATGTCATCCACTTCACTGGTTGCAAAGAATGCTGCTCTCCCCCCCCCCCACCCCAACATACACTATGAAAACTAAAACCCATTCCTTCTTTTTATCAGGGTTCAAGTGTGGGAAATGCCTACTCCAAAAAATGTAAGAATGTGCTCAAAATCAGCATAGTGTTGTAGGGAACTTGTTCAAATGAATTCATTACTTCAGGTAACATTTTCAACACGTAATCTTGTCAGATTCAGGTCTCCCGCGTACCTCTGAGCAATCAAATTATGTCGTTCTGAGCTGTAATTTTCTGATTTTCTCCTGCATGGTGTTATGGAAGCGAGGCATGAGAGAGTATGCAAGGCACAGAGATATTAAAGGCACACAAAACGCAGTCAAAAAACATGACTTCCCCACAGACCAAGCACATAAGCTGTTGCAGACCGATTATTTATAAAACTTGATATAATTAATTTGATTAATTCCAATGCACCACAAAATGGGGAGGCCCCTGGACCACAGCCAGCCCCTTTAGTTTGTCTAATCACTCACTGTGGCTTCCGTCTCTTTCCTTCCTGGGGTCATTCCTCTCACCTTTCTCTCCTCTTCATCCTCCCCTGCAGTTTCTTAAGGATACTTCGTCCAAGGCTGGTCCCACCATGAGGCAGAGTGGCGTGGCTGCCTTGGGCAGCCGCCTCCTGTTCTTCCACCTGAGCTCCCCAACCATTTCCCTGTGTTGCCGCATGGTCTGACCTAGTGTGGCCCTGCTGCCTCAGGCATGGTGGAGAATGCTACCCCATCACCAGTGCGGAAGGAAGGTTCAGCTGCCCATCCAGTTAGCTTCTGTATGTAGAAGGAGCCATCTTGTTCTTTACTTGAGGAAGCAAAATGCCTTGGGCTGGCCCTGACCTGTGTGTGTCTATGTGTAGCACCCTGAGTACATTAGACATGGAGGACTGCTTCACAAGCAGCCACTCAGAGGCCAACCCTGCAGTGTGAGGAACTATATACAGCAAGTAGAGGCATATGCAGAGGTGGCTCCGTCAGGAGAAACACTGTGCAGCACCTGACTCTTTGGCAGTGCATTTGGTGACACCATCAAGGCAAATGACTAGAATCATAGAACTGTAGAGTTGGAAGGGATCCTGAGGGTCATCAGGTCCAACCCCCTGCAATGCAGGAATCTCATCAGTGACAGATGGCCATCCAATCTCATTAAAAACCTCCAAGGAAGGAGAGTACACAACCTCCTATAGGAGACTGTTCCACTGTCGAATAGCTCTTGCTGACAGAAAGATATTCCTGACGTTTAGTCGGATTCTCCTTTCTTGCAATTTGAAACCCTGCCAGATGGGCGGGGTATAAATAATAAATTATTATTATTATTATTATTATTATTATTATTATTATTATTATTATTATCATCCTACCATCTGGGAGAAAACAAGCTTGCTTCATCTTCCATGTATAGGAATAGGAGACAGATAAGCCTGGGCCATGGGACACAAGCTGCTGGAAAGTTTACCATTGAATTGAATGGGAGCTGTGCCAGAACATAGTTGTGACAATGTTGTTGTTTAGTCGTGTCCGACTCTTCGTGACCCCCTGGACCAGAGCACGCCAGGCCCTCCTGTCTTCCACTGCCTCCTGCCGCTTGGTCAAACTCATGTTGGTAGCTTCGAGAACACTGTCCAACCATCTCATCCTCTGTCTTCCCCTTCTCCTTGTGCTCTCAATCTTTCCCAACATCAGGGTTTTTTCCAGGGAGTCTTCTCTTCTCATGAAGTGGCCAAAGTCTTGGAGCCTCAGTTTCAGGATCTGTCCTTCCAGGGAGCACTCAGGGCTAATTTCCTTCAGAATGGATACGTTTGATCTTCTTGCAGTCCATGGGACTCTCAAGAGTCTCCTCCAACACCAGAATTCAAAAGCACCAGTTCTTCGGCGATCAGCCTTCTTTATGGTCCAGCTCTCACTTCCATACATCACTACTGGGAAAACCATGGCTTTAACTATGTGACCTTAACTATTGTGTCATTACTGACCCACAATCATGGTGTCCCATTTTCCTAAGTAGGTAAAGCTTCTCTTTGTAACCATTCTTTTCTAGCACTGATTATTTCAAGCAATTAATTCCAATGTCTGCTTTTTGCAAAGTGAAAATGTCTGAGACACTCAGCGCAAGACCCTTTAAGTAATGATGTAGCACCTAGGCTAACCTTCTGAGGTTATAATCTTCTGTTCCTATTTGATACTTCTTGTTGCTTCCCCAGTTCTTAAAATCTATTGCTGAGCCTCCAGAATCCACAGTTGGGCAATTCCTTTATTATGGCCAACCAAAATGGTTTTGTACAAAGAAGTACAAAAAATAGGATGGATCTTGAAGCCCTGAGGTCTGCATTTGGACTCAGCCTGAATATGAAGATTGCAGACTGAATTAACTTCTGCTAAGTAGTTGCAGCTCTCAGGCTGCACGTAGGGTTTCTGTGAGGAAGAAGCACTGGCTGTTCCCTGTTCCTTACGATTCAGCAACACCTTCTTTGGATGAACTTTGTTCCTTTATTTTATACATTTCCATCCCACTTTTATTTGACATGGGGAACTCCAAGCAACAGACAGCACAGAGAGACAAATAATCAAGGCAGTATCAAGCAGCATGATAAAATATTATCAACATTGAATCAGCAAACAAAGCTTCAAATCAGCTTTATCAGAAAGCCATTTGAAACTCTCAAGAAAGAGACTCCCGCAGGTTCTCTCCAGCTGCCATTTGGTTAAAACTCTGAAAGTGGATGGAACAATTACAGAGGCATAATTAACCTTCCACAAAGTCATTCAGATTTTCCTCATCATGCTAATATGGCAGTGGCTTCATCATTTTCAAATACTTTGTTTTTATTGTTGGGACCAGAATATAATTTGGCTGCTATCTTTTCTAAGGGGGGAAATGTCATCACTACCTTATGTGTGCATTGGAAGTCAAGGGGAACTCAAGGTGAATTGCCTTTGCCGTTTACTGTGCAAATAAGCATAACCTTTTAAGTAACATTTCCGTTGCGCATCCTGCATTCCTTGAGCATTGTTCATTTATTTGACTGTTTGTATTTATGCACCCATCTTTCCACCACGTAATATCCAAAGCATGTGGGCCAGTTCCCACCTCCTGGCTTGCAGCTCAGTTAGGATCATCTTGAGGACACGGGTGGTGCTGTGGTCTAAACCACAGAGCCTAGGGCTTGCCGATCAGAAGGTCAGCGGTTCGAATCCCCGTGACGGGGTAAGCTCCCGTTGCTCGGCCCCTGCTCCTGCCAACCTAGCAGTTCGAAAGCACGTCAAAGTGCAAGTAGATCAATAGGTACTGCTCCGTCGGGAAGGTAAATGGCGTTTCCATGAGCTGCTCTGGTTCGCCAGAAGCGGTTTAGTCATGCTGGCCACATGACCCGGAAGCTGTATGCTGGCTCCCTCAGCCAATAAAGCGAGATGAGCGCCGCAACCCCAGAGTCGGTCACTACTGGACCTAATGGTCAGGGGTCCCTTTACCTTTACCTTAACTGTGCGGTGATTGATGGTTAGCTTGTCGTCATGAAGCCAGAGCTTATGTTTGGGCTTTAGGGCTCAACCTGGCTCAACCTCAGAACATGTGGAAGAATGTTGAAGTTGTTGTTGTTGTTGGGGCACAACATAGCATCCATAACACCAGAGGGAATTGCATAGCAGAAGATGGGAAGGGTCTGAGTACCTGCTATGTGTCCAGAAGGTCCCAGGTTGGACCCCTGGCATATCCGGCATAGTCAGCAAAGACTCATGTCTGAAACCCAGGAGAGCTACTGCTAGTCAATGTTGACTAGGAATGGGGAACCTCAGGTGCCAGAACTAAACATGCCCCTCTAGGCCAGCCCCACCTCTCTCCTGGCGACAACCCTCACAAGTCCAGCTCCATGCCCTCCTTGACTTCTTTTGCTTGGCGAGAATATGTTTGGATTGTGATAAAGCCTCTTGGCTGGCTGGCTGGAATGGAGAGTGTGGGTAAGGCTCTGGTTCTTGACTGATAGAATTGCAGAGATGGAAGGGACCCTGCGGGTCATCTAGTCCAACCCCCTGCAATGCAGGAATCTCAACTAAAGCATCCATTCCCAGAAGGGTATGCAGACCTCGAGCTGAAAACGTTTATCCATGTTTTCCAGAATTGTAGGCAATTCTGACCTAGATGGGTGAATGACCTAGCTCAGCATTATTTAAATTACATGTTTTTATTTTTAAAAAACACGCCACCTTTCATATAGCTATCACAGTGGAGTATAAGAAAAGATCAAATAAATTAAATTCAATGAAAAATACATTAAAACAACAGACAGGGTAGGGGAAAAATAAATGCTCAAGCAAACACAAATATTTTTAACTGCTGGCAAAGGCATAATATCAAGAATCCTCACTAGTTCTTGGACAGGGTCTGTTCTTCAGAATAGGTGCAACCACAGAGAATGCCCATTTTGTATCCCACCCTTCCTGCAGTGTTCTCGGGGTATCCTACGTGGTCTCCCTCCCCACTTGGTCTTCAAACCTAAGTTAGACTGAGAAATAGGGACTGACCCAAGGTAACCCAATGACCTTGTGGCTGGGTGGGGGCTTGAACCCAGATCTCCCCATTTCGAAATCCAGCACATTAGCCAAGGAATGGGGAGCCAGTGTCCCTCCAGATGTTGGACTCTCAACTCCCATCATCCCTGACTATTGACTCTGATGGTTAGGCCGAGAACCCTGCAGGAAGCGTGGGATACAGCTTCCCCATCTCTGTTTCCAAAGGAATTAATCTTCTGCCAAGTACTTTTTATTTCAATCCTCTTCCCAAGAACACTGAATGTGTGTATGTGTGTGTTTTGCCCCAGAGTTTTATGGCTGAGGTGGGATCCAGACAAACTTTCTACACCATAACTGTTGGCACTTGAGGATCAGAAGAGGCCTTCTTGTCCCTGATAGTTTCCATGGCGCTGCTGCATCCGAAGCTCAAGGCATTTGGCTGCTGCTGGTAGATTCTTTAGAGATCAATATTTGCAGACGGCCTGTACAGGAGATCTTGGAGTGTTTGTGTTCTGTATCCATAAACCCAATAATAACATGCTTGGATGGAAGCATCAGTGAGATGGGGAGGGAGAAAGGAGACTTAACACGGAGCATGTTTGCAATTAATAAGGCCGGCAGTGCTAGTTTACTGACTCCCCTCTGTTCGTTTCAGGCTCTGACTTGATGGTGCTAATTGATGATTGTAATTCATTACAAATGTGCCCTAATTAAATTACCCATCAGTGGCTGTGAGATTAACGATCGTAATCTAGGTGAGTGCATGATTAAATTTAGGGTTGTCAAATTTTTCGGCTATTATGAAAAGGTTGATGGAGGGCAAGAAAGAGGAATGTGTCACAGTATATTGACTAGAGACACTCAACCCCTTTTATGGGGAGAGCAGTAAGAACAGGTGCAGATAGAAGTCAGGCTCTGCCAGCATGGAACAGTGCTCTCTGGGAGATGCTTGGCAAGGTGGAGCTTCCAGGTGTTTAAGAAAGGTGTGGCTACACCCCAAAGGTGTAGCATTATATGTTAAAATACTTCCCATCTTGGGACCTGACTAAATCATGGAGGCGAAATATGGGGCATTGATTAGAGCAGGGGTGAGAAAGCTCAGGCCCGGAGGCCAAACACAGCCCCCTTTACCTCTCTGCCCAGGTCACACCTGCTCCCCAGACGCCCCCCACCCTCACCCCTTGCTTTTGTCCGGCTGCAGTGTATCTTTGAACTGTGTCACGGCCTTTTGTTTGCTTGAATGAAGGGTGGAGAGGTGTGTGGAGGTGGGAATGTAGAAATGTCTGACTTCCATATAGCCTACTATACAAAGCAAGCAGTTGTGTTGGTTTCTCTCCCCCACGTCTTGCCTCTGGCCCCATCCGACACTGGCATTTGGATCCTGGAAACTTGCCTGTAAGGGAAGGAGGCCCTTAGGTTGAAATGGATTTCCCACTTCTGGGCTGTAGCATCAGACTTGGTCAGAAAGTCCTGGGTTTGAATCCTGCTCAAGCCTGCCTGATAGTTATGCCTGTCATTGGAAGCCTTCCTCGAAGCACCTTTGCCTTCAGAGGTGGTAACAAGAGACGAGACCTTTTTCATTGGGGCCTCCCATATCTGGAATGCCTTTGCTACAGAAGCACGTCTGGTATCAAATCAGGTCTCTTCACTGCCCAGACTTTTCAGTTTGTGACTTTCAGCCACTTGTATTAAGAGTGGAATATAAATAGCTGGATTTAATTTGCTGATTATTTTTGTTATTATTTTTCTAATGGCAACGTTACTCATTTTTTGTCTCTTGCTTTTTTATTATTATTTTGTGTTTGATTGGTTTATGCCTAATTTTAATATTTTATTGCAATATCCTTTGCCACTCTGAGAGCTTTTTAGCTGAAGATCAGCATGCAAATATTTGAAAATAAATAAATGTGCACTGCCTGGAGCTACTCCGGATATAAATGTGAGAAATAAATAAGCTTCCCAACAGCGGGTGGTGGTGATTGATGTTTAAAAAGTTAAGCATATTTTAGAGAAAGCTGATGGGGCTGGGGGTCCTCCTTCGCAGGAAGCAGAGTTGGGGTCTCCCAGTGAAAATGATTGATTGGCAGAAGATTCAAGACAAGTAGAAGAAAATATTTCTTCATGTAATACATAACATTCATGGAATTCACTGCCTTGAAATGTGATGGTCACCATCTTAGCTAACATGGAAATAGAATTAGATCTATTCATGGAGCAGAATGAGGCTACCAGTATAATAATAATAATAATAATAATAATAATAATAATAATAATAATAATAATTATTATTATTATTATTTATACCCCAGCCACTCTGGGCAGCTTCCAACCGAATATTAAAAACAATACAGCATCAGACATTAAAAACTTCCCTACAGTTGTCTTTTAAAAGTAAAATAGTGGCTCTGGATACCAGTTGTTGGGCATTGCAGGTGGGAGAAGGGTTGCTACACTTGCATTCTGCTTGGAGCTTCCCTTAGGCATCTGGCTGGGCCATTGTGGGAAACAGGATACTGGGCTAGATGGCCCCCTTGGTCTGTTTCAGCAGGACTCTCCTAATATCCATATATGCCCTTAACAGGTAGATATCAGGTTTCCAGGCAGGATATCTTGTCTGGAGAAGATACACTGAGCCCTTGGGCTTAAATGCAGTTTAGAGTTAGTAAAGGAAAAGGGACCCCTGACCATTAGGTCCAGCCATGACCGACTCTGGGGTTGCGGCGCTCATCTCGCTTTATTGGTCGAGGGAGCCGGTGTACAGCTTCCAGGTCATGTGGCCAGCATGACTAAGCCACTTCTGGTGAACCAGAGCAGCGCACGAAAACGCCGTTTACCTTGTTTATCTACTTGCACTACTTTAGTACCTGTTTATCTACTTGCACTTTGACATGCTTTCAAACTGCTAGGTTGGCAGGAGCCAGGGACCAAGCAACGGGAGCTCACCCCCTCGCGGGGATTTGAACCGCCGACCTTTTGATCGGCAAGTCCTAGGCTCTGTGGTTTAACCCACAGCGCCACCCGTGTCCCCCTTAGAGTTAGTATGATGCAGTTAATATTGGGTTCATCCTGTCTTTACCTAATGATCTTAGGTTCATAAAATAATGCCTTTTCCAGGCAGTGAAGTTGTTCCTGTCATACCCCAAAGTTCTCCATTGAAAGAGGACAGAAGCGATGGAGGGAAAGTACAGGTCAGCCCATGATTAAGCACCTCCTCAGTTCATCTCCAACCCTCAACAACCCAACCCAAGCTGCTCACTAGGAGCTATCCTTGGTGATGTAACAGTCTTGTCACGGGCTCATCTGTGGGGTCAGGACAGGACAGGTTGCTTCTGCTACCGAGTTTGGCCACCTTCTCCTCCTGTAAATGCTGCATTATAGCTCATTGCATGATTATTGTGTTGTTGTAGTCTGTGAGCCCCACAGAGAGCTGTTTGTTATGGGATGGCCTGTAAATAATTTCAGAGATACAGTCCCCTCAAAACAAATGGAGGATGGAGACCAGTGAGTGCTGCTGGATCTGAGGGAAGAGGGTGGGACTGGTATTCTTTGGCAACTCAGTGCAAATCATTGGACAGACCATCTCCAGCTCTGTGGCCTGCTGTCGGTTGTCAGATCAATAGGCTCCCTTTCCACCGAGGCAGTGCAGCCTGTCGACTCCGTGCACCGTAAAGGTAGAGAAGTAGCCTCAAGCGCACGTTGTCCTGGTCACGTCATCTCTCCCTCTTTTCTCTTCCCCTTTGAAACTCTCTCTTGCGCTTTCCCCACAATGCAAGGAAATGCAAATTCCTGTGCAGCAAGTAGCTCTACAAGGAAGAGCAACCAGCTGGCTTCCCAATCAGAGGCAGCCTAGCCCACGAAACCTCTTGTTTCTGCAGGCGAGTTCTGTCAGCTGCCATTGCCGTGCCGTGTGCTTGGCCCACTTACTTCTCTTCAGAAAGATGCCTTGCCTTGCCCTGCTGCTGCGTTTTGTTGTTGCACGTTGACCTGCCTTGTTATTGCCTTGCAACACAAAGCATTTTGAGTCACCTTTCCAGCGTGTTTGTATGTCAGCCTGTGTTTGTGGCCTTTTTCTGCAGCTTCTCCTCTGCTCTCCCTTCCCATGTTCCCCCTCCCCTTCAGCATAAAAGAGGAGTATTGGAATTGAGGGAAAGAGGAATGGCACAGGTAACCTTGAAATCTTTTGCACTGGGCAGCAATCAAAATTAGTTAGCCTGGAAAAAGATTTCTGACTCATCATCTTAAGACTGTCAGATACCTGCCCTTGACTAGTAACTTCCTTTTCTCTTCCTTTTCCAGTCCCTCCCCTTTTGGTTGCTTGTTTAACATTGAATGTGAGGGTTCTGTGAAGCTGGCAAGCACTCTCTCTTTCTCTTCTGTGATTTTCACTTGGTCCTAATAGGCATGCTGTGCTATGGCTATTGATATCTGCCATTATTCCTACTCAGAGTAGACTCATTGAAATTAATGGACACAATTAACTTTTTTAAATGGAGCAATGTGACTGTATCCCCCCCAATTTAGTTACATAGCCATATAGTACTCCCATATTCCCAGCAGCCCTTGCAAGAGGAAGCCACTACTCACCATGCGAGGACAGTCCCACGGTGGTCTTTATCAGCACTGCCAATTTCAGTCATTGAATGAAACTGGTCTCCAGTTTTCAAATTGCCCATGGAAGGGATAGAAGGCGTTCACATGAGATGGGAGGACAGAGCAGTAGCTGTCTATTCTTCCATAGTCTTGTGGCACCGTAAACATTGACAGATTTATTATAGCTCAGGCTTCGGCAGACTAATGCCCACTTAGAAGTTATCGTTAGTTGACAGGTGTACATATGTACACATGGGTGTAGATTTTTTTAAAATGTAAGCACTGAGGTAAGAGGAAAATGAAATGCAGAAAATATAGTCTCTGACAATTTAATTGAAGCTTAAATATATGCCAACCGAGCACAATGACCAAACAACAGTGGGAATGGGTATACACAACCTTCCTGGACATTGTTGAAATAATTAACACCTAGAGTGGGGCAGGAAACTCTTATCTCTGTTCATTCCCAAGTGGACAGAATTAAACTTCATGATAGATTCTAATTCAGTACTTTCGCACTGATGACTCCTTAATGTTCTTTTGTTGAAGAAGTTATACTTTTAGGTCAGCAGTGGAGTGTCCTGAGATTTAAATGTTCTCCTCCTGGTTTCTGGATGTTGCCCCTTTTGATGTCAGATTTGTGTCCCTTATTTTGTATGGAATACTGTACAGTTGTCCTCTGTAGCAGCCGGAACAGCATAGCTAGTAAGTGATAGCAAATATCACAATGAGCCAGTAAATAAATATGTGATGTTGCTGCTGATTAGGTCCTGTAATGATTACCCTGTGTAAATATGGGAACTGTGTTAGCTTCTGAGTTTGTTGCAGTGACCAGTTCTTGTGTTCATACCTCTGGTGGGTGACCTGTTGTTGCTACTGAGTTTTAAATTATGAGACTGGCTGTGTGCTCTTCACGCAGTGCATAGCTGAACTAGGGGATGTGCTACCACAGGATGTAGTGATAGCCACCAACTCTGAATGCCTTTTAAAATGAGTTTAGACAGAATCACGAAGGGAAAGGTTATTAGATACTTGATAGATGGCTATCATATTGTCACAATGGCTGCATTATCTCCAGGATCAAATGGAGTGTGCCCCAGAATGCCAGTTGCTGGGAAACACGAGTGGGAGACTGTTGCTACTCTCATTGTTAGGCAGACTACTGATCAAATTATCCCTCAATTTTAGTTCTGAACAGCAGTTGTGATTGATCCAAAGGGATGTTTTAAGACCCCAGTGACAACTGGAATTAATCTAGTCAAATCCAAGAGGACATACACAGAATGCCTTTTCATATGCTTTATTCTTTACACCACATATATTTTTCCATCACACTCCAAACCTGTATATCTCATTCTAATAATCTAACACCTTTTTAAGTATTAAATGAAATATTCCAACACACCGTAAAACCTTACTAGATGGATTGATAGCTTGGTGGTCTCTGGTGGCAGATGTGTCCCTTGATAATGATGAGGAAATGGAGTTCTTCAAAAGACTAACATGGGCCTTTTATAGGATTTTTATCCCATGATCCCTGGAGTTTTTCTTACTATATTATGTCAAAGGCTGTGATCCACACATGTACTTATCACATCATACTTGACACTCTGTAAACATGTTTGCTTCTCTGACATGTTTCATGACACCTAAAATGCTTCATAATCTTATTTGCTTCTCTAATATAAGAAAAATAGAATCTATTTATTCCAATAATACTAATTTCCTAACAATCCCAATTTCATAATAATAATATTCCTGCCATGCTAAGCTTTGCACCCAAACTGGATTTAGGTCATTAGGCAACTTTAGAGATCTCCTTTTCATAGAGTATATTTCTTGGGTTTTCCTTTATACAAGTTTCATGCCCTGCTCATGGACTTCCCATAGGCATCTGGTTGGCAAATGTGAGAACAGAATGGTGGACTAGATGAGCTGACCCAGCAGGGCTATGCTTATGGTTTTATGACAGGCCTATCACCTAAGGCCTATAAGAGAGCACCATGATTGCCCAGGATGGTCTGTAGATCATCTATAAAAAATTTGGTGCAAAAATCCCAACAAGAATAACTCCTCTGGGCCTTATCCCTCCACAGAGTATCATGGTCAATGTCGTTATTCAATTTATTACCAGAAACTCAAGTTGTGCTTTACTCTTGCCTCTGTATTTCTAGCAAGCCTATCGACCATTCTGGCTCACGTTAAGCTGATGTCACTGAGAGTCTCATCTGCCTATTTGGTCTGTTGTGTCATAATAATAATAATACTTTCCATGTATATATGCTGTTGTTGCCAACACCAAGCCTTCCAGTACAAGCACAGGGCAGGGCAGAACACCAAGAAAATGGCAGAAAAGCAAAGCAGACTCTGGGGTGCTTGTGTCTCTTTCTCTGGTTCCCTTCCCAAAGATGCCTGCATTCAGTGCTTATGCATGAGCCTTCAAAAGACTTTGGATGAAGAGTTTTCAGAAGACAAATTTGAAAGTACATTCTCTTTATCTCTTATGTTGCTTTCCAATGGTGTCCCCTCTAGGACAGAGCCAAAGTAATTTGGCTTAAATCAGCAGCTGAGACCCCCAGGGTTGGCTGAAAATTGCAAATTAATTCCATGGTTAGGTCTGGCCTCCTCCAGCTCCTGGCTAATCAGCATGGGACCTCACTAACCAACAGATGGATGGAGTTTAGGCTGTTTCCTATTTCAGCCAGAGGAGCTGTGATGTCCCATTCCATACGGTGGTGCCTGCTGCTGCTCTCTTGTGGGAGACGCTACGAACAGCTTTCTGTTCTTGCAATTAACCCCTGTTCTTTCATTACAACAATGGAAACTCTTCCCAAGTCACTGTTGAGCAAATGCTAAATGCCAGCACTGACACTTGACATCTGGTCCTCGTGTTGCATGTGAACTTGTACTCTCTCCTCTTCAAAGGCCTCTTTGTCTCATTGCCTGCCCCCAAAACCTGACTTCCCATGGTGAACGGACCCTGTCTTTGCTTCCCTCTCTCAAAGCCAATAGTAGGTTAACGAATATACCTTCTGAAAAGCTGTCTGGACCTTTTCCTGGCTGCCAGAGAAAGAGCCACTTCAGCAGCTCATTTTCTTTAATTTATGCTTGTCATTGTTACCTAGAATAAATTCTGGATACAACTGTAGGGTTTCCTTGGCTGCTATAGGATGCATTTATTTGGTAAGTCGTGGCACCCCCATCTCGCTCAGCAGTATTCTTGGATCTGAAGGAATAACTCTCAAAATAATCACAGGAGACAAGGACTTGTGAGTGAGAGGAAATTTGAGGTTGGGAAGACATGTTTTGCTGCATCTACTTTGCTCTGG
This sequence comes from Podarcis bocagei, assembly GCF_964188305.1. NCBI lineage: Eukaryota > Metazoa > Chordata > Lepidosauria > Squamata > Lacertidae > Podarcis > Podarcis bocagei. Next base: position 52,141,332 of record NC_138139.1, on the reverse strand, counting down.
AGGAAGAGAGGGAGGAAAAGCTACACAAGGTCAGTAGCAGAACATGGAGCAATAAAGCAGTGATAGGTGTGGAGAGGAATTGTAATTTATATTTGGGGTGAACTCTCCAGGCTCCCTTGCAGCAAATTTAAGGATAACAGAAGAACATAAGAAGAGCCTGCTGGATTAGGCCAATGGCCTGTCTCGTCCATCATCGTGATCTCACAGTGGTCAACCAGATGTCTGTGGGAAACCTGTAAGCAGAACAGGAGCACAAGAGCATCCCCCCCCCCCGCAGTTTCCAGCAGCTGGTATTCAATTATTAGGATTAAGGTAAGGATGAATGTGTAATCTCAGCCACCACATTGCCACCCTTCACCTTCTTTTCTGTTGTCCTGCACTGCCACAACTTCCCCATCAGGCAAATTTGTGATGGTGTCCATCATTGGTCACCTTCATTCCCACTAGCAAAATCTATCGAGCTATTTTTCAGTTCTCCACCCTGCACCCTGCATTGGCTGCTTTGGGGGGATTGAGAGGGTTTTGTGCACGGGCCCGGGACCATGTCTTAGAAAGTGCTGTTGCATGGATCAGTACTGCTGCTTTGTTTAAAGAGAAGCTTCTCAACAGGAACTGTAGGTCCAGCCCTTCCTCAGTATAATTTGCTCAGTGTGGCAGCATTGGTGTGCCTTCCCCGACCGCAGCAGACAGGAACAGCAAACTGCAAGCAACTAGTTACTTGTCCTTCTCTGAGAAATAAGGTGCAGGGATTTTGTTCATTTTTCACCTGGGAGAGAAGACAGAAGCAGATCTCTGGGTTAGCTCCTTCCTGACTGATTGAGGACAGAAAGTTCTGAAGAGCACTCGTCTGTAGAGCTGTTTGGCTGTCCCTGCTTTCAGCAGAGGGGATTGTAATGAGCTGAACTTCGCAGCTCTGGATAACTCTTTAAATAGCAGCCTTCTTCAGCCTGAAATCCCTGGCTCAGTGCCCAGATTGAAAATCTAAACCGCTGTCTTCCTCTGCATTCTGTATTTAATGTCTGTCTGTTTGGAAACATTTGTTGTGGCCCTGTGGCTACTGGCCAGAGATTTCCGGCTTGCCCTATGCACTTCATCATTTGGGAATCCCTGCTGGATTGAGGGCAGCAAACAGGAGAGAGATAGAGACTAAATGGATAAGCAAGTGGTCTGATGAACTGTCAAGTCCCAGGCAGACACTGAGCAAACATGGGAGAAGAGGAGTGATGTGGTGTACTGAGGCGTGTTGGCTGATAAGTTACTCCAGCTGAGGCAGACAATGGCTTGGATGGAGGAATGGCATTTTTCTGAGGATGGTTGTTCAAACATTTGTATCTTGCCTACTAGTCCTCCCAGGGCTCTTGAGGCAACTTCCAGTACAATTAAAAATGCAATATTAAAATGTAAAACCCAAAATAAACAATGCTGAAACAAACTACAGCAAATGCCCTGGATAGAATCAGAAACCCAGAGGAGTCTCTGGAGAGAAAGATATTGGCTTTCCTCTGAAAGAGGGCAAGGGAGTGGATCTGAAATTCCACCTCAGGCCAGGAGCTTCACAAGGGAAGGGTTTGTTGCCGAGAAGGCCCTGTGTCTTGGGGCCTCAAAACAATGAGTTCAATTGGAAGCAGAACTAATTGGGGGAATTCCAACCTCAGCATATCCCTTCTTAAAGCAAAAATTAGAACCAGCCTAAAAGTTCAAAACAGCTTCACACAAACCATGCTTAATGCCTAGGAAGAAAAGGCAGGAATCCTTACTCCAGCACTTTCCCCACTGACACCCCTCACCTCCCACCCACGGTTTCACAATATTTTGATGTGACCGGATGGAGATGAAAATGTCTTTACCAGTTATGTGAGTTCTATAACAGAAATACACACCTTTCAGCCCAAGAAATACAGACTGAACTGGGAAATTTACAAAGCCATTGACTCCACCAAATCTGCACCTTTTTTTCTTTTTTGCTAACCCAGTTACTAGTAAGACCACTAGCCCCATTTGAAAGACTTGTAATATCCACAAGGACAAGGGCCAGATATAACATCTGCAATCTATAAAATTTTACTTAATGCATCAGTGGGTTCACTTTACCCTACTAAACATCTATGGGAATGTGATTTCAGCTATGAACTTGACCCAGGTCAATGGAATAGATTTTGGACAAAATCAACAACCTTGTAAGTCTATTTCACCAAGCAATAGAGAATTAACCCCAAAGCTCGTATATAGGTGGTACTTAACCTCTAAGAAGCTGGCAATGATTCATCCCGGCGCCTCGCCACATTGTTGGGGGAGCTGTCCCACACCCGGTACATATCTCCACATGTGGTGGAAATGTACAAAATTTCAGCCTTTCTAGAATTTGATATTCCAAGAAATTAGTAAAATAACAAAACAATTGGAAGTCAAACCAGAATTTGCTTTATTTAATATATTTCACCAACACAATCTGGATTTATGTAATAACCAATTAATAACCCATTTTTTTACAAGCGGCAAGGCATAATATAACCAGACAGTAGAAAAACCTTTGTGGCACAACGTTAGACAATTGGTACTTTACAGTTTGGGAAACAGCACTCCTTGAGAGATTAACAAATAAACTATGGTTGGCACGTGGACAGATCAAGAAAGATAGCCTTACCTCAGTGTGGATAAATTTCATAACGTATGCCAATATTCCAGTGAATGGACAATCTCCTCCCATCAGCATTTGGCTCAGTCTGGTTGATCTAAATTTAAATTTAAACATGAATTATTATCTTCATTTTAACCCCCTCCCACATTCATTAATATACAAGCACTTTATACTGTTTCATTGGTAACATAAGAGGAAAATGACTATTATTCATACTTAATCTAAGCACCTCCACAAGGGCTTCTGATTAAGTGTTTAGCTATGTGATGTTGAATGTTACCTGTTAACTCTGGCCAACCCTGTTTCCCCTTTATTTTTGTTTAAACCAATTCATGGACCAAGAACTTTTACAATCACCACTAATAATGAACCATATGTTGTTGACATTACTGCAAACTTATCATGTTATGACATGAGAAGACTTGGTGTATTTATTGGTATCATTTATTATTCCTATGAATCTTGTTTATAAAAACACACAAAAAAAGCCCAGGCTTGTGTTGAGTATTCTGTCAGTGTTGGAAGTGCAGGTGGGGCTGCCAGTCAGTGTCAGTCTCAGATGGTGGGGGAGGGAGTTAATGTGGCAGCCAGCTCCTTCTCTACTCATAGAGCTAACCACTCACCATGAGCCTGTGGCAAATTGTTCCTGGTCTGATTTCCCAAAGCTTCTGAATACCCACACTAGCTGTGCCTGTTGATACTCCTCCAGCCAAATTCTGCACTGTCTAGTGATCTTTCAGGAATAGGATCCAGTTCTCAATGACACCATTGCTAGCCTTTCCCACAAGCAGTGCCTAACTTTAGCTCACTGCAGCAGTTCATTCTCCATGCTCCCCAGCTGCCAAGTAGTAAAGGTAAAGTGACCCCTGACCGTTAGGTCCAGTCGCGGATGACTCTGGGGTTGCGGCGCTCATCTCACTTTACTGGCCGAGGGAGCCGGCGTACAGCTTCCGGGTCATGTGGCCAGCATGACTAAGCCGCTTCTGGCGAACCAGAGCAGCGCACGGAAACGCCGTTTACCTTCCCGCCGGAGCAGTACCTATTTATCTACTTGTACTTTGACGTGCTTTCGAACTGCTAGGTTGGCAGGAGCAGGGACCGAGCAACGGGAGCTCACCCCGTTGCGGGGATTCAAACTGCTGACCTTCTGATCGGCAAGCCCTAGGATCAGTGGTTTAACCCACAGCACCACCCGTGTCCCTATGCTGCCAAGTAGGGTCTCTCTCAACCCATACAAGTAACGCTGACACAACCCCTCACATACACTAAGTAGAATAAAAGGATAACCACCCCACACCACACCACTCCTCCTCTTTCCCCCTTTTCTTTTCTTTTCTTTTTCTTCTTCGTAATCGTTTAAACAAACTCATAAACCAAGAATTTATACGTTGACCACTAATAATGAAACATATGTTGTAGATATTTTCCCACATTTATTATGCTATTTTTGTGATATACAAATGACATGAGAAAACTTGGTATGCTTATTTGTATAACATTATTCTTGTTTATAAAACCCAATAAAAAACAAACAAATAAAAAAGCAGGGTCTCTCTCCCTCCGCATGCTGTGATGTCCAAAGTGCCTGGTTCATGTTTGAGCCTCCTCAGCTGCCATATGTGAGCCTGGTCCGCCTTGTCACCTCTTAGTCCCCAGATGGCCTAGTTAGACACCAGTGAACATGCAGGCAACTTGAACAGAAGGAGCCTTGCTGCCATTTCTCAAGCAGCTGATCAGGAAGTCGGCAGGCCATTCATAGCACGGACGCTACTTTTGAACAGCAGGTGTGGAACGATTGAGTGAAGAACGGTTCCTGCCAGCATCTGGCCTGTATCTCAGGTTTGAGGATTTGTACAAGTGGCTAAATCCAACGCACAAGATCCGGACCGATGCGATTTCCTTACTCCTTGATAAACAATTACGGAGATTAGGCACTTGTGAACCTTTCCACTTCCAGTATGCTTCACCCCAAGTACGCTTAGAGGAAACACTCTGCGTGGCTCTTGAGAACATAAAGAGGGTGTTGGGGGGGGGGAGTCTCTTGTTCTTCCCACCCTTTTATTTCCTTCTGCTTTCGAGCTGAGCGAGAAGAAGACTTTAAAAAAATGAAAATCAACTTTTGCCATCGTACTTTTGATTGCCCTTGGGGTGGTCTTTGGCTGTAGTAGTTGGATTCCTTTGCCTTCCTGAGCTTCCTTAGGTATCAAAGGGCTTGTGTGCTGTGCAGAGCCATCTGCTTGAGTTCTCCGATGAGGCAACGTCCCAGTTCATACAACACTCGGGACGGCAGCTTGTTGCTTCTTTCAGTTTCTCAACGGTTTTTGTTATTCCAAACTGCTACTGTTAACTACGTTTTGGTTTGCAAAGTGCTTTGAAAGCATTGTTTGTTCTCAGTAATAAACCTTTGAAGGTAGGCCACAGTCCCGTCCCCCCATTTTACAAATATGGAACTGAGCCGGTGGACATATGGCCATGCAATGAGTAGAGGGCTGAAACTAGGACTCCTTGCATCAAATTCAAACCTATCTTTTGGGCCATTAGATGGGGGAGGCCTCATGTTTTGAACACATGTGGCCCCCAGATTCATTTTCTTGCATATCTCCAGATCAGGCTGTGAAAAGACACTTGCCTGAAGTCATGAAAAGCTACTGGTAGTCATTGTAGACAATACTGAGTTAGAGGGTTTCATGATCTGACTCTGGAACATAGGAAGCTGCCTTATTCTATGTGTTCTGGTTTTAAACTTTAGGTAAAGTGACTCTTTCAGCCATCCCCAAAATTATTCTGCCTCCTGTAGACTGCCTGTCTTTTCCTTTTTTTTCTCCTACCAGTGGCAAATCTCCCTTTACCAAGGGCTTGACTGAACAAAGATTTCCCTCCTGCTTCCACTTCTTCCCTGGACAATATTTGCAAACAGAAAATAACATGAGCAAGACGCAGGCAGCTTTCTTCCCTGTCCAACCTTTCGCCTGGAGATCTCGCAAGCTCACCTTTCCATCATCGGCACATCACGTCCTCCGGGGTAGCTTTAATAGTCACTGGGCTGTGGATAAATCAGACCTGGCAAGAGGAGGCAATTGAAGTACGGTAGTGAAACTGGAGGTTTTAGGGGGAGGACCGTCAAATGGAAAAGCTGGGAATAAATAGAGATGGAGGTGGGGGATCTGTATCGGAGCAATTTAGGATGTGGGGCATAAATCTTACAGAGGGAGAATTGTAGTAAGAAAGCAGCCAGCTCTGTGTTGTTATTAACCACCTTTGGTTTTCTCCCACACTGTTCACTCTCCTCAGCATAGACGGCATAGTTTGGGTCCCAAATGTGAGAATTTTTTTTAAAAAACCAACAACATCCCATTGGTAAAACTGTCACTCGGCTTTCTTTTTTCACCCTTATCTGAAATGGAGATTGGCATGGCCAAAGCTGTCATTGCCCTCGTTCCGCTGCTGTGGTCTCTACGAGGGGAGTGTCTCTTTGGGGAACTGGTCCGCCTAGGCTGTGTTGCTATGGCAAAGCATCCACCGAAGCTTCTGCGTTGCCTTTAATTGCTATTCGGTGGCCATCTTGAGGCGCCTGTGTGAGCTAGCGCATATAATCCCCTCCCAGGCCACCGCCTTCACCTGAGCTGGTCTCCGACAGCCGAGATGCATTAACTTTCCAACTCTGGTAATTAAGCAGTCTTGAGACACACGCTTTGTCGAAAGTTTAAAAGGGGTGGGGAGGGGCAGCAACTTTGAAGATCCATATTGCAAACGCAGTCAGGGTGGGAGGGTGCCATTAGCTTCTTGCGCAAGGACTATTAATTCCTCTGAAGTGCTGTTTGTTAGGCAGAAGAACTTGGGAGCCCATCAGTGGATTTTAAACAGGTTCGGTAATGAAATGTAAATGGTGTAATTGGGCTTGTTCTGGAAGTATTTATTCTTCACCTGCGACCTGCTTGATTGCGGTTTGACAACACGAAGGAGTGTGCATCTCTTCGTTAATGACAGCTAATTCCCCAGAGTTAATGGAGTGGGACACCGGGGTGCTTGGTGCCGGGAACGAGATGGGTCGTGCTGGAGCTCCAGTGTGATTGGCACCGATCCAAATACAATGTAACTTTAATTACAGTCATTCCAATTCCAAAGCAAGCATTTAGCTGCCAGGGAGAGACTCTTAATGATGCAAATGAGATGCCGTCTAATGGCGCTGACCTTAGATTAGGTAATTATTGGGTTGGGCAAGCACACTCTTCTCCAAAAGGCAGGTAGCATTGCTGCCTGCTATTACCTCGGTGAAAACTATGGGGTGTGGTTTCATCACAAGGTTAACCATATGGCTTTGCTTGTAAGTGTCAGATGCCAGGAGGGAAATGTGTACTGTCTGACTGTTAAACACCATCTCTGCACCCAGGCATAAAATGCCTTCTCTCGAGACTCCTCATTTTCTCCAAACCTGCCATGTTTCTCGGTTTTGTTTTGCAAGGTGCAGGGATTTTGTTTGCTTCTAGGAAACCTTTGCCTCCAAGCCTTGAAAGATGCAAAATACCTCTTCAGACATGTGACTCTCTCAAAGGGTAGAGTGCAGGCACGGAGTTGCAGCCTGTATGCTGTTCTTCGCCTTCTTTGGATTAATGTCATTCCTTTGTAAGTCTCCATGTTTTGGCTGAAGTCTGTCTGGAATAGTATTGCTTCAGTTTGGATATATTTCCTTACAGGGACAGCAAATGGGGCTTTGCAGCAGTCATCAATACAACTAACTTCACAGTAGGAACATAGGGAACTGCCTTCTATTGAGTCTGACCTTTGCTCCATCAGTCTCCATGTTGTTGTCACTGAATGGCAGCAGGATTTCAGGCAGGGGGCATTCTCAACCTTACTTGGAGATGCCAGGGACTGACCTTCTGCATGAGAAGCTTCTGCTATCCCACAGAGCTACCATCCTTCTTTCGTTGTTGTTTAGTAGTTTAGTCGTGTCTGACTCTTCATGACCCCCTGGACCAGAGCACGCCAGGCACTCCTGTCTTCCACTGCCTCCCGCAGTTTGATCAAACTCATGTTGGTAGCTTCAAGAACACCGTCCAACCATCTCACTCTCTGTCGTCCCCTTCTCCTTGTGCCCTCCATCTTTCCCAGCATCAGGGTCTTTTCCAAGGAGTCTTCTCTTCTCATGAGGTGGCCAAAATCTTGGAGCCTCAGCTTCAGGATCTGTCCTTCCAGTGAGCACTCAGGGCTGATTTCCTTTAGAATGGATAGGTTTGATCTTCTTGCAGTCCATGGGACTCTCAAGAGTCTCCTCCAGCACCATAATTCAAAAGCTGACTGTAAACCAGTCCTAAATGTGAAAACAAATGTAGCTTCTGCAGTGAAACTAGAAAGCTGTTTGGATGTAACCAGTTTCCCCCTTTCCACCCGGCTGTTGGAATTCCCTAAGAGCCCCTGTGTTTAGTTTGGCCAGCCCATCTCTACAGACTGGTCAGTTCGGAGCAGCATTGAAGGACCCAGCAGGAGAGGGCTGTGTTTTCTGATACAGGCGAAAAATAAGATTTGACTTGGTTATTTTAAAGTCAGCTCAGAGACCCAGCATCAGGGAAGATTTAATGTGTGGAAACTGCAGTTGGATGGTTTTCATATCTGATGCCGTTAGGGAAAGTAGTAGGAGACTGCCTAATAGGACACGAGACTTCAAAAGCTAGTAAGAGAGAGCGCCTTATGAAAAATCACTAAAGCCCAGGTATGCAGGTGGGCACAGTCGCTGCAAGGCCCAAATGTGTCACTGTTTGCTAATAGGTGGCTTCTCCTGTAAATTAATTTATCGTGATTGAAGGACCCCCTTCCCCAGCTGCAGTCACACTCCTGCTCGTGCCTGTGAAGCTCCCTGCGCCTCCTGAGAGCTCATTCCATGCCTCACAGAGACAAGGAGAGAGGACAAGCTTGAGGTTGCGCACCTGAGGGCACCCCGTGCTCCAGACAGCAGCAGGGCCAGAGACGGCAATGCCACGGATCATCCTTTCACCAGCCGCAAAAACGACTTGATGGCTCCTGGCTCTGTTCCCGAAAAGCACGCAGGGATGCGGATGTGGTGCCAGCTGCCAGGCCTCAAGGGAAGGGCTGACAGGACAGAAGCAAGGAGGAATGGATTAACATGGCAAAGAGCAGATTGCCATAGCAAGTGCAGCACCCACAGGTCCCTGGGTCATCTCCAGCCCGCAGTCCTCTCCATTTTGTACACCAGTCTGTACCTTTAACAGCTCCCACCCCCCATCTCATTTTCAGAGGCATGTTGGACCTGCTCTGACTAGGCTGTGAGCTCTGCGCTTGCTGTCAGCTAGGCCTTCAACAACTGCACAATTTTCTCCCCCACTACTGCTGCCAAATTGTTTTTAACAAGCAGACCTAAAACCCCAGGCTAAAAAACCAATTGGAGCTGCAGGTGGCTGGCACTGAGAGGCCAAAATAGAAATGCTGTGCATCTCATATGGAGCCGTCACGTCTCTGGAGCTGTTGTTCAAATCCACAGCAACTTCCCAGACAGTGCTTGTGGCCATCCTGGAGAATTTAATTCCTCTAACTCAGACACAGGGTTTTGTTCAGGCTGTGTGTGCGCGTCCCTCTCCAATCCCCAAAGACAAGAGAATAAGCAGGCTATGGGATGTGAGCACCTGAAACAGAGGGACTTCTTATTCAGAAGTTGCTTGAGTAAGAGTCATAGGTGCTGATTTTCTAAGTGGCACTTGATCAAACACCCGCTGTGTTGCCTGAATTCGTATACAGAGGCAGCACCACTTCAAGCAGCTCAGGAAATTTACTCCAGTGTTTCTCTCACAGAGATCAAATGGAAGCAGCATTGTTGAACAGCTAGAGCAGAGACCCCAGGAGGCATATGGGGGGAGCGGGGCTTATGGCTGTGGTGGCAAAGTGCCCACATTTCTATTTTCTGAAGCTGCATCACCATCCACAAGTTGCGTGACATAGCCACTTTCACTCAGCCTTTTCTGAAGCTGCTTTTTATCCTTTTGGCCATTTGGGTACAATTTCATCCTACACGGCCCCTTCAGGCATTGCCGCATAAAGAGAGAACAAGGGTAGAGTGGGGCTGTACCCCAACCCCACTTTACCCCCCCCCTCCACACACACACACTGCCCAGAGCTGTACAACCCCTCTGGTGCTTTGCGTGTTCACATTGAACTTCCTCAACAGGGAGTCTTGTGTATCGTCCCAAGTTCACACTCCCATGGGAAGCCTGCATGGATGCAGAAAGCACACAAAGAGCCCAAAGGCCTGTGCAGTTCCAGCAGGGGAGCAAGTCTAAAGGTGGAGGCACACAGCTCCCATCTTCTCTCATCAGGTAGTGCTGCCAAAAAGCAGCTGATCTCATGGGGATCATTTATGAGTACAGGAGGCTCATAGCTGCAGAGGTTCACCATGCAACCCGTGGAAGGCGATGGGGAGGAGCTTAGTGCCCCCATCCCGACTGTCCCCCACGTGGTGCTAGGGGTACCTTTACCTTTTAATGCCTGAATAATGCAAGTAGATACATAGGTACCGCTCCAGCAGGAAGGTAAACTGCATTTCCATGCGCTGCTCTGGTTTCAGTGTTCCGTTGTGCCAGAAGCGGCTTAGTCCTGCTGGCCACATGACCCGGAAAAGCTGTCTGCGGACAAACGCCGGCTCCCTCGGCCTGTAAAGCGAGATGTGCACCGCCACCCCAGAGTCGTCTGCAACTGGACTTAACTGTCAGGAGTCCTTTACCTTTAATGCCTGAAGAGGGCTCTCAAGTAGGGAATTCTTTTTTTATATATATAATTTTTTTATTGGTTATACAACATTTTTTAAACAATACAAACAAATAAAAAGACATACAGACATGTATAATTTCATAACCTTTTTTCATGACCCTCATTTCTCGGACTCCCCCATACCTCCCCTTTCTGCATCCCAATTTCCAAAATTATTTCAGCAGCTTCTAAGTGGTTTTGTCAAATGTATGTCCTCTTAACCTTTCCTTCAACTTAATCTTATGTCGCTGTGATTCCCTTTTCTTTCTCAACACCTCGACATTTTAGCATTCCTCAATTTTATAATAGTTTTTAAGATAGATTTTAAATTTCTTCCAATCCTCTTCCGCCGTCTCTTTCCCCTGATCACGGATTCTGCCGGTCATCTCAGCCAGTGTCATATAGTCCATCACTTTCATCTGCCATTCTTCCAAGGTGGGTAGGTCTTGTGTCTTCCAATACTTTGCGATGAGTATTCTTGCTGCTGTCGTAGCATACAGGAAAAAAGTTCTATCTTTCTTTAACACCAATTGGCCGACAATGCCCAGGAGAAAGGCCTCTGGTCTCTTAGAAAAGGTACATTTAAGTACTTTTTTCATTTCATTATATATCATTTCCCAGAAAGCCTTAATCTTTGGGCACGTCCACCAAAGGTGGTAAAAAGTACCTTCAGTTTCTTTGCATTTCCAACATTTATTATCAGGCAAATGGTAAATCTTTGCTAGCTTGACTGGGGTCGTGTACCACCTATAGATCATTTTCATAATATTTTCCTTTAAGGCATTACATGCCGTAAATTTTATCCCGGTGTTCCACAACCATTCCCAGTCAGCAAACATAATGTTATGACCAATGTCCTGTGCCCACTTAATCATAGCTGATTTAACTGTTTCGTCTTGTGTATTCCATTTCAGCAGCAAATTATACATTCTTGACAAATTCTTAGTATTGGGTTCTAACAGTTCAGTTTCTAATTTTGATTTCTCCACCTGGAAGCCAATTTTCCTATCTTGTTCTCAAGTAGGGAATTCTTGGGAAGCCTTGGCATGACACTCAAATTACAGAAGTGGGGAAGTAGTGAGGCCCTTAGTGACATTCACAATCCCTAGCCCCAACTCCTTTTACTTTTAGCAAATCATGGGGCCCACTTAGCCTCCTAAAAACAGTAGTTGGGGAGCATCACAAAAGATAAATTGCTAAACCAGTGTTCCCTCTCTAATTTGAACACTGGTTTAGCAATTGAGCCTTTTCCTTTCTCTCAGTGCCTGCATCTTCAGAGCACATCCCAGACATATTCCCTCCTGAGCCCAGGCTACTTATGATACTACCTAGCTTCTGGAGCAATGTCTGTTTCCTGCTTTGGCCTTTAAGAAATGTGTGGATAGATGTGCTTTAATCATACACTCCTACTATGAATTGATTCCGCTTTGGTCAGCCCAAATTACAGCTGATCTCTGAAGGCATGCTATTTATTTTGAGACTGACATTGAGGAAATAAGGTAGACTTGGTCTGAGTTTCTTTCCTTTCAGGAATGAATCAAAAAAACAGATTGGCAGTAGCTGATGACAAGGCTGGACTTCATCACATAAGCATATGAGTCTTTTTGGCTAGGGTGGAGTCAAAACCTTCAGCCAGTTTGGTACTCAGGATGAGCATTGGTTCTAGTCATTAGTCTGCAAGTTTGATATTGGAAGCAATAGCTTATTCCTTCTCCTTAACCTCCTTTGGCAGGTGATGCCAGTGACAGACTGATAGCAGTAAACAACAGTCGTTTGGAAAGCCGCCTCCTGCTTTTTACGGAGATTAAAACTCCAACCGGGGGCCATTGGAAAGTCCTCAGCGATGGAATGGCAGGCAATGGGACCAGGGTGGGCCATTAATAGAAGAAAATTTATGTCCAGAGTATTGAGCCGGTAACAGGGAGCTAGCTCTTAGAAACTGACTTGCTTCTATTCCCGATGCTGCTTTCGCCTGAACTCAGACTAGGGAGACACAGCATCCTTTTAGCGATCAGCTCCTTTCTGTAGGGGCTGTGGGGATCTCTGCTCAGCATCTTGGCACTATTGAAAGTATCTTGTGAGCTCAGATTATTTCCTTTTGTGCTCCCTTCCCCCTGCCTGCCTTTAACCATGGTTAAGCGTTGCATCAGCACTGGCATTGACTGTGCTTTCCCATTCAGCCAGGATTTGAAGCTGGTTAGCAAACCCTGCTTCAGTGGAAATCTGGTTATTCTTAATATTGTTGTTGCTGGCTTTAAGGACGCAGTGCTATTTTCTCCACATTGCCTAATGTTGCTCCAGAGTAGAAACTGGAAGGTAAGCAGAGACTATAGTCCAGAGTCAATCACCTACAAAGGTGTGGGCTGCTTTTTTCTGCTCCATCTAGCCCCTTTGAGGCAATGCAGTTATGCTACTGTGCATATCCAGTGCAGGAACAATACCAGACTTCTCAAGTTGAAAAGATTGACCCTAACACTCATGGCTGTAGACCTGACTGCCTTGTGGAGATCAACGATTTAACCATAATGGCCGTCCCCCCCCCCCACCACCCTTTATTTACAGTCCATTTCCATCAATCATCACCACCACCAGTTGAGGAGAGAGCTTCAGAAGCTACAGGAAGAGCTCTCCCTTTTTTCTGTAGGAGTCCAAACTAGTTGCTGTCTAAAGTTCCCACCTCCTCAGCAATATTATGTCCTGTTGAGCTAAGTGTCAGTTTATTGTTTACAGTGTACTAAGCGAGGGTTTCTGGAAGAAAAGAGCAGGGAAGGAGGGAGCTGAATGTTCAAAGGAGCCCAGCCTGCTGTCTCTGCCAGCATCTCTCTTCCCTTTATTTACACCAAGGTGACCTCTGCTTTCCCGCCCAGTTCTGCGTCCCTCTCACAAACAGATTAACATTACAGAGAGAGAAAGAATCATCTGCCAAGAGCCTCGTCCAACCGTTTGTGTCTCGCTGCCTTGTTCGCTGTCCTGGTGTTGTTGCCCTAAAGTTGGCTCCTAGTCTGCTTACTCCAGAAATCCTGTCTTCTGACAGTGGGTTTATTTTTAATTGCCCTGTTCTTTTCTGGTTTGAACTGAGAGGCTGCTATGGACGGCTGTTTAGGTTTCTTTCCCCCCCCCCCGCCCGCACCCCAGGCCCTGAGATCCCTCTCTTTCCTTCTCCTGTGCTGTCATAACCAATGCACAACTGTTCAATGCTGACAGAAGAGTTAATTAAAATAATTTCTGATGTCTGGGGTGACCATTACCAGTCAATTTAGAACAAATCAAGATATGCCTGCAACTGCGCTCTGGTCCAGTGAATGAAGAGAGGTGATTAATGGCAAACGAGGCCTGCTAATGCCTAGTGAGGAGTTAATGTTGGTTGCTGGAAGGAAGGAAGAGTCTTCTGCTGTGATGAAGCCACATAGAGGTGAGCTGGGAATCAAAGATGCTCTCAGTTCCAGCTTTTCCTTCCCCCCCTTTCCCTTGTGTGAATCCTTTCAGGCACGGCTTAAAGGCAGGGGTGTGATTGCCCTCCCAGCAATCTCATTGCTGCAACCAGAGAAACCCAGCAGCTAGTATTTGTGGTGTAGGCTGTGTGGGGCAGGGAAATAGAGCACCACTGAGGTTTATTAGCATAAGAGGTGGTCTGGGGTCTCTTGCTTCATGGGCTTATTCGTGAAGGGGAGGTCTGTTGCCCTGACAGCTAAATGCAACTGACTTCCATATGTGGAGGCAGCAGGTTTCTCGGTCACCAGGGCTGGGGTGTGAGGAGAGACAGGGGATGGCTACCACCGTCATGTGAGTTTTGCGGCAGCATTTGTTTGGCTGCAGAATGCATGTCTAATCCAGTAAGGCATCTTTTCTGTGACTGAACAAGAGGAAGTCAACCTTTGGCTAGGAATGAGATGGTGAAAGGGTGTGCCTGTTTTCTTTCTGCATTTAGATCATCAGAAGGGTCTCTTTCCCACAGAAGCCATTGAGACGCCCATAGAAAGCCCACAAGGAAAGCACAGAGGCAGCAGGTATTCCCAGTTTACTGATCAGCAACTGGTATTCGGAGGCAAATGCCTCTGAACTTGAATATTCCCTCTAGCCCCCCCCCCCCGCATTTCTGTGATCCCCTTTTAAAGATGTTCAAACCAGTGTCCATCAATGCATTTTGTGGCTACAAATTCCATATGTTAATTCTGCACCATGTGAAGATGTCCTTTCTCCTGCCCTGGTTCTACTTCCTGTCAAGATCATAATTCTTGTTTTAAGAGAGACAGAGAAAAAATTCTCTCTGTTCACCCCAACTCCACTTTTCCCCAGACATCACTTCATCTCAGGCAGTGCAGGCAGGCAGAAGAGAGTCTATGTTGTTCACGGCTACAGGAGGCAGAATTTGAATCCTCCATCATGCTGCTTTTCCGCACAATCTGTTAACTGTGGCAGTAACTTTGCAGCACTAAAAGCGACAGCGTGCAAACCAAAAGAGACAGAAGTGGAATGGTTAACTGTTGCCCTGGGACAAAGCCAGTTTGATGATTAGCAGAGCTCCAGTAATGACTTGTGTGTCTGTCAACCCAGATCTCTGGTGAGGAAAATCAAGATGAAAATTAAATCAAATATCAGATGTTAAACCAACCAATTAAAAAGAGCAATCACACAGAAACATGCATTTTTAAAAAAGTTTTTGTTTACTCTGGCATAATTAATTCAGCAAGAAAACTTTTGTTTGTGCAAAATGGTTGTTAAATTGATCATGAGCTTGCTGAGGTGACAGAGTGTTGCTCTCACCCACAGAAGCATATGGAGGCTTAAAAAAAGAAAAATAAACAGACCTCAGCAGTCAGGCACAACATCTGAAACCAGTCTTGTCAGAACAAACCCACATGTCTTGGTTTTCAACCATCCCACTGTGGGCACCTAACCTTTCTTCTCTCCCTATTATATAACCCCACCCCTTTCATTTGACCTGTTGATTTAGATTCAGAAATGCTATGTTCTGTTCAAGTTACTTATTTTCTTATGCCTGGGCTTTCCTATATAGTTGTAGGCAGTCATTGTCAATGTTTGGGAAAAGCAAAGGTCTGACTTCCTTTGGCTCCTCAGCCTGGTCCTCAGACCCTTGTCGGCATAAAAGATTCCACGAGAAGAGTGTCCTTGCAGAGTATTTTCTGCTTTTATTCTTAAAAGTCTTTATTTGCAAAATGAATGACCAACTGTACACACATCAACACTACCAGTTTTCTCTAACCAAGCAACCAACCAACCCACACCCAACACTAACATTGACCACTCTATATATACAGATACAATTTGGTGAAAGGTTGCATGAGCCATTGTAGGCCGCTGACTCATGATGACTTAGTTCTTTTAGCATTAAAGAAACAGCGGCCAATTTTTAGCCGTGACAGTCATCCACCCAATTCATACACAATGTGAAATTTTGCTTTGCTGTTAAATGTACTATGAACCCCGAGTTTCAGGACTCCCCCTGCTCACCTCCCTCTCACCCAAGGCACACCAGGATGGGCAGTAAAAGGCATATAATCCAAGTAAGAACTTGGTTTATATATGAAAGAAGTTTATGATCCTTGTACTTTTCTCTAACCCCCACTTTTCTTCCACCCACCCCCGGGAAAGTTGTCCATTCCTACTCTCGTAACGCTAAGATTATGACTGGAAGATTATGACTAGTGATGCTGCCCAAACTTGAACTTTGTTAAGTTTGTAAATGCCCCAATATATACTATGCCCCATGCTTTATCTCAATGAACTTTAATATTATTCTAATTCAAACTGTGCTTAATTACAAGTTATTTTCTGGTTTCTGCACATGCACACTTTGCATGAAAACACCCCCAAATGCTGCCATCTTTGCTCCTGCTCAACAGAGCCAGCCCAGCCATTAGGCTGGATGAGGCCACTGCCTCAGGTGACAGAAGCTCCCAAGGCGACGTCCCACATGCCCCATTGCTTCTACCAGTGGCAGAGAAGCACTACCACCATTGGTGCCAATTTCAGGCAAGATCACTTCCATCTCACCCAAAATCGGTGAAATTGTGCCCCAAATCGGCACCAATGTCTATGCCACTTCTCCACCACTGGCAGATGTGGCAGGGTGTGCAGCGGCAGCAGGAGCAGGTCGGTGGCGGTGGCAGCAATTCAGGGCAGCACTTCAAATTTTGCTTTGAGCAGTGAAATGGGATGTGCCCAGTTGCTCCGATGCTTATTGTCATACTCCTTTTCTCACAAAGGAAGCGTAAATGCCCTGTTTTCAGTGCAGATGCACGTGGAACCATTTTTGCCACAATCTTTTAGTTATTCTTTGACAAACTATAATCAGTTTTAATATTTGGATCTGAAATCTTTCAGCAACCACATTTGAAGAAACAAGTCATGTTGATTTAATACACATCTTTGTTCAACTTTTTTTTATTTTTTTTTTGCAGATAATTTTTTATTGGTTTTTCATTGATTATACATATATACAATCTAGATTACATAAGTTTCATATAACATAGCCGTTACAAGAGTCATATATATATTACACAATTATGAATTGAACCCGAGCACGATTCAAAGTATTGGTGCTGACCTTTAAAGCCCTAAACGGCCTCGGTCCTGTATACCTGAAGGAGCGTCTCCACCCCCATCGTTCAGCCCGGACACTGAGATCCAGCGCCAAGGGCCTTCTGGCGGTTCCCTCATTGCGAGAAGTGAGGCTACAGGGAACCAGACAGAGGGCCTTCTCGGTAGTGGTGCCCACCCTGTGGAACGCCCTCCCATCAGATGTCAAAGAGATAAATAATTACCTGACATTCAGAAGACATCTTAAGGCAGCCCTGTTCAGGGAAGTTTTTAATATGTAATGCTGTACTGTTTTTAACACTGATTGGGAGTCGCCCAGAGTGGCTGGGGAAACTCAGCCAGATGGGCGGGGTATAAATAATAAATTATTATTATTATTATTATATTTTGGGCTCCACTGAGCCTCGGACTTCCCTTCACTTCGTTGGAAAGTATCAGATAGCTTCTAAAGTCACGTGTTTTATCTCCTTTACATATTAGCCAAACACTGTTAGAGTTATTCTAACCCTGCCAGAGTCATCAAAGTTCTACACTTGTCTCTTATATACGTCAGATATTTGTTCCAATTTTCATGAAACTTCTGATCATCCTGGTCTCTTAATCTTCCTGTTATTCTAGCTAGTTCAGCATAATTTATCATCCTGATCTGCCAGTCATTTATAGTAGGTATTGACTCCATTTTCCAACTTTGGGCTAGCATAGTTCTAGCGGCCGTTGTGGCATATAGAAACAGATTTTTGTCTTTTGTTCTAGTTCAACATTTATTTCTCATTCATTGTTTGGTCTTCAGTTGACTTTGGCCACTTCTCTTGAGGATCTCAAGTAGTCCTGCTAGGCATCCTCCTGCACCTTGCTGCTGGCCACTTGACCCTTTGGGCTTGCATCCAAGGCTGCTTCATCTTGTTCCAGATGCTCTATGTCAAATGGATTGTAAACAGAGAGGGTTTGTGCAGACTGCCAACAAGGAGAGGGGAAATAGTGGTTATGTATTCCCATATATACTTACAAGATCTTGAAGTATTGTCTGAACTTTTGACATGAAATTTGTAACTTGAGCTAATTACACTTTCTGATGGGATGAGATAGCACTTCACTAATTATCACTCTCTTCTTTCCGAACCAGCAGAAAATAACTGTGAATTGGTTGAGTGAGAATTTGCCCTAATGGTTCTTTCCGTGTTGTTTGTTCAATACAGAGCTTAGACTGCAAGCAGTTGCTCTCTGTTAGCATTCTTCAGAACATTTCTTTATTAATTAATCCTATCTTTATTCACACAGTGCACTCTCTGCTGTAGACAGCAGGTAATAAGCACAGATCAAGCAGGCGGAGATGATAAATTATCTATTGAATAATTAACAAATTATCCCCAACAGATGGAACCAAAGCTCAGATTTGTGTAGATGCACACCACAGAAAGAGAGCACAAAACTGGTTCTTCCTTCTTCACCAGCCTTGCAGGATTCCAGGGCATTTTAGAGCAGTTTTGCCAAAGCACATTGTCTGTGAGTAGCATTTATGGCAGTCACCTGAGGCTATTGTACCAATCTCGGAAGCTCAGTGTGTTTCAGGTTGAGAGGGTAAGAAGCAGAAAGGTTTAAGGGTGAGAACAATGAACAGTAATAGACTATTGGTGGAAATTACTGTAATACTGAACCGATCTGGAAGCCTCCGCACAGACCCTTGCAAGAGTCGCCTGTCTATTTTGATCCATCACAAAGGAGCAGTAGACATTCTTTTCTCTCTGATGCCTCTGCTGATATCCTGAAAAGAATAAAAAAGTCAACATGCACATGATATAATAAGTATGAGGTTGCACCGCTGTCATCTGAACTGCAGCAGCCCATGCTCTACATTATTTACCAATGCTTTATTTTCCATTGCCCTTCCCAAGCCACTGTTGTGGCTCTGTTATTCATGAATGCATAAGGTCATCAATAATATGTTGGTATTAATAATGTATCTTCAGTAACTCATTTGGCTATGTTTACAGCATTCATAATGCATTCAAGTAACTGATTATTTGAGATGTCAAATGAAATCCTGGATCGTTTTGGGACTCCCTTGGCTTTGTGTGATTTTCAGAACTTTTTTACCTTCCTGTGAGCGCTACCTTTTTGTCCTGCCACATCTTCAGGACTATACTGAGTAATGACTTGCACCGTGCTGCTTAGAATGACCTCAATTTGGAGCAGTAAATGGCATTATTGAATGAATTTGAAATCAGAGGGAGATGCAAGCGAATCATTGTTGACAATGTCACCTATAGTTACTAGTGGGCATATGCTTGAAAATACAGTTGTTTCTTTCAACTTTATTGTACTCTTCATTTTTCTGGGTAATAGTAGAATGGCTAAGAAAGAGGTTTGTCATGTTTCTCTCTTCTAATTCATCCTGTTTTATGGAGAGCATCTCATTCGGCATGGAAGCAACATTTAGCCAGTATCAGGAAGACGTTTTGGGGAGGGGGGGGGAAGCATGAAAATGATGTAGGAATATAATGTAATTCTCCTTGAATGTTCTCCCAAAGCATAAAACATAATTTATATTAGTAGAAGTGATAAAGGGAAAGGATATAATTAAAAGTCATTTGTTTTATTTTTTAAAAAATGCTTATTTCTGTGGAGGATACTGGAGTTTAGCACCTGAAGGGCAACTCTCATTTCCTAGAAAATTGGGAAAGAGTTACTTGGTTGAATGAGCAATATTTTCCAGGGTTTGGAGGGGGGTGCATAGGAGGCTGGGGTTATTGTGAAACAGAAAGTAATGTAAGCTGTTGGAAGATATGAACTGCTTTTAGAAAAGATTTTATTAAGCCTTTTCATAAGATATTACAAACAAAAGAAAACTTTTTTTTAAAAAAAGGCAAGAAAAAAGAATGAGGAGAATACAAAGTCCTCTTTCACAGCTAAATCTCTACTTGCCCCACACAGAAAAAGGTGAACTCTCTCTACTCTCGCCTGGGACCTGCCCTTTCTTCAAGGGAGACCCTGTCAGTTACTGGAAACGTGTTATAAGACATAGAGAAGAAAAATTATGGGAGAGGATGGCGTTTTAAAGTAGGGATAGACTATTGAATGGAAGTTGGGAGCATTATTGAAGCCTTCTAGAACTAGTCCACACGTCACACCCAGGCATGTCCGAAGTCCGTTTTGGGGGCCTAATCTGGTCTGCCAGTCGATTTAATCTGGCCCCCATGGCAGTATATGTCCTCAGGTAAAAAAATCCTAAAAAAAAAAAAGCCCTCAAACATGTTCACTTCATCAAATCTGGCCCTCTTTGAAAAAAGTTTGGGCACCACAAACCAAACCATACTTTTGCAAATTGATTGGGCTCCCAAAGAGGAGATAGTTGCCCATCATTCATCCCCTATTGTTTTGCTCCTGCACCACACTGACAAAAAACCATAGCTTTATGTCTTGACTGATTCTGGGCTTGTTGATTTAGCTTTCTCCAGATAAACCACAAGCTGTAGCCAAGGCTTGTTCTGTGGTTTACAGCTTGTGGTTTGTCCAGGAAAGCTAACCTACAAGTCCACTGGGTTCAGATGATATGCTAAGCCAAGCTATGATTTAGCTCAATGCAATGCAGCAGCAAGGCAGGCACAGAATCTCCAGGAGCCTGCAAGCTGATGTGTTCGCACCTAGCTATGGCATAGCTCAGCATGATGCGCCAATCAGGCCAGTATTTCAGCATGGTAGCTATAGGTGACATGGAGCTTCATGCAGACAAGGGAGCAGACTAGCAGAGGAGCACTTCGTCCCCAGAGCTGGCGTAAGGTTATAGAAGGTTATAGAGGTTATAGAAGTGTAGAACTGTTATAGAAGGTTATATATAAGGTTATAGAACTGTAAACCCTCAAACCAGCTTTGAGTATATGCAAAAACTAGCAAATTCCTGGAAGTGATCGCAACAGTTGTGAAAGAAAACCACAACAACCAAAGCATCTATACAAAAAAATACACAACAATAATGACAAATTCTCAGACACAACAAGAAGAGAAAGCAAGGGCTCCAAACATGTATGAGCTGCTTAGAAGCGTCCAGAACAACCACCTTCTGTGATAGCTAATGCTGAAATGCTGGTTTGCCAGGGCAGCAGCTGAGCCGATTGGATGCGCTCCGAACATTTGTCTTCCACAAACTATTGTTTCACCAGCAGGTCAATAAGAATTGTATAGCACTGTTCGCAGCATCATGGAGTGTCTGTGGGCCTATGAATTTTGCCACCTTTCAAATTTTCCTACCCTTCTAATTTTGCTGCCCAAGGCAACCACCTAGTTCATCTAGAGGTTTAGCAGGCTCTGCCTGTCCCTCCTCTGCTCCCAGCAGAGGGAAGCCCCTTCCTCCATGCCCAGTGTAGAAATGGCAGTGGGCTTCTTGCAGGAGGGACAGAGCTCTGTCAGCCCCCAGCAGGCTAATAACATTTTTTGCAGGCTTATTTTTATGGGCTTGTTTACAGGCCTGCATTATCTCAAAGCACATAGAACAGGAACATTTGGGGCAAATAGGTTTTGAGCAGGATAGTGCTTTTGACTGAGCTTGGAGCAGTCAGGCGGCTGGTTTGATTTAGGCCTAGGAAAGCACTAATTGGTTCCCAAGACTGGATCCTTTTTATTCTGTGTGCTTCAACCTTCTGCATACCGCTTTCAAAGGGTCCTGGTTCTTTGTGCAATGTAACTGCAGGAGAGAGAGAGAGTTGTTTTTTCTTTTTAAAAAATGATTTAGATGAACCTTGGTACATTGAAAGAGCAGACCTTTTATGAAGAAGAGTGGATTTTAAGGATTATGGGGATGTGTGTATTTGCCTCTTGGACATAGACCTCAGTTTTATCTGAACTATTTGTGTAATTCAGAATCTGATAATCCCCCCCCCCCCAGTTAAGAAGACTAGCATCTCAGTCAACAGAGTGCTAACATGAACCAGTTTGGGGGGGTGGGAGTTATAGGTAAATTGAAAACTGCTTATTTCTCCTTATGCTTTAAACTCTCATATAGATATATATAGAGAGAAGGATGTAGAGCAGATGTCAATCTGAATGCATGAGTAGTTTCATACAGACTCGTGCAGAGCTTGTCTGTGGCCCACGGCAGGAGTCTTCTTAGAATAAAGTTATAAACTCAAGCAAAAAAAGCAGTCATTCCCTGGTGGGGCCCCCGGCCAGCTTAGCCCTCTGAGACCCAGGGCAAGTGTACCCAGCTGCCTGGTTTCATGAGCTATGTTTACCACATGCATTCGTTTGTACTCCAGTATAGTCAGTGGGCTGCCAGCCATGTTTCTCATTGTACAGATCCTGGCAATAAAATGTATTCCCATCAAAAGGATTTGTTCAGAAGATGGCACATGTGAGACCTAGCATGAGAGGGGGCCGCCACAGAGAAGCTAGAGCGATTTGCCTGGGAGATGCAAGTCGGCCATTGTTTTGACTGTTCATACTTTCAGCAGCAAAAGTGTGGGTGCCACTCGTCGTACACATAGCAAAGAACCCCAGCTAACCCTGGTTCCTCGTCTTGGGTGCCCAGTGTGGTAGATATGCTTGTTGCCACTATTATATATGCACAGTTTTTTCAAAGAAAAAATTACGTGCAAAGTGACCTTTTGTGGTTTGATTGAGGTACAGATGTAGAATATTGATTCAGTGCCCCAAGTAGACAATATATGTGCTCTTCCACCCATTGTAGTAACTGTGGGAGGTTCACCAGCTCTTGAGGGTGTTCAGAAACCAGTACAGCCCAGAAATTCAGTAAAGGGCAGTATACAAATTTAATAATTAATACAGTAATAATAAATAATATTGGCTTAACTTATCCTGTGCTCATTCCAAACCAATACTGAATAACTTACTCTCTGGGGCACAGACAACTTCATGCATCAGTTGCCAGGGGAGGGGGTGTCTCCAGCCCAGGTGAGTCTTGACTGACATGTGTCCTCGTCCAGCCATAACTCATAGCATGTTTGCCAGGAATGTAGTATAAGACCTTTTGACAGCTGGGGAGATAGGCCTCCTGGAGGGCTGAGAAAGATCGCTGTCATGGGGTTAATTTCCACTGGACTTCTAATCTCACAGCTTGACAGAATTTAATGAGAGGCTTTGTGTATTTAGGAAGGCAGGTGCTTTATTCTCTATGCATAATGGTGAGCAGAAAATATTAACTTTGTCTCACCTGCATTAAATACGAGAGAGAGAGAGAACTTTTATGCATTATCTCAATACTATGCATAGTTTTATACACCTCTACCATGTCGCCTTTGATTTTCTGTTAGAGCTAGCATCAGCATTTGGTGTGGTAGGGCACCTCTAGCAGGGGGCGTAGTCAATGATGTCCTCCATTGCTGATTCTTTGTCTCACTGCTGCTGCCCACTCACTTGCCAGCCCTCTCCTTCCGTGGAGGGTGGCCACAGATGATCGGGAGAAGCAGTCCCATTTACTCACCCATCGGTCAGTTGGTGCCAGTGAAGGCATGGCCACACCATGGGAGGGCATCACCAAGAGCATCTTCTGTGACGGCCTCCCTCAAAACCTCTTCTCTATTGTGGATGATTTCCTCCACCCTAAAGTATGACAGCTCTGAAGATTTTGAAGAAAGCAACATATCCTGCTGTTCACAGCTCAGGTCCCTGGTCCTTAATCTTCTTTTCTGAGATGGTGCTCACCACCACTTCATATTGTTTAGGTTCAGTGATGTGCCCTTCCTCCCTTCATTGATTTACTCATCGGCTCTGAAAGCCTGGGATCTGCTGACCATTCTCTTAAAGTGATTTAAGTTTTCCGGGGAGCTTTTGAGCTGGATCTCTCCACTGGATGACATTGTCAGCGCAAGCTTGCTGGTGACTGATGTGGTCTCGAGTCTGCCAGGGTATGGAGTGGATAAATGTGCCTGACGCTTTGTGATAGAGCTGGTAATTACATTTCTCAATGAGTGATATTAATAGTGAAAGGAAGCTTCAGCACGCTGCATGAGAATTGGTTATATGAGAGGCTGCAGGGAGAGATGGAGTCATTTATTAACCTGATGAATTACAGAAAAATGGACTTTTCCTTAGAATGCCGAAAGGCTTTCTTATATGTGATGCCTTACAAGTTCCTGCTGTGGCCCTAGAGCTGATCCATCCTCTGCCACCAGTGTGGATAAAGAACGCGGCAAAGTCGTATGATCTCTCATCCTTTGAGGGACTGGAGTGCACATGTCATAAGAGAGAAGCAAAGTTGTGTATGGCCTTTAGATCACCTCAGAAATTATTCGTTAAATGTTTAGCCTACTTCTATCTAAATAGCATTTTCTTGCCTCATGCACTCTTTAGAAATCAATTCTTCCTATTTTTAAAGATGAAGATTCTTCCTGTTTTTGAAGTCAACCATGAAGTGAATTCATGGCTGAGCTGATATTTGAACCCATGCAAAACACTACTAAACAGATATTCAACCCATACCATATTGTGGTCATTGCCAATATGCCAATTTAGGAACCGAATGCACTTTCTCTCCTGCCCATTCATTGGACTTTTAATTTCTCTTGATATGTTCTGTTTGTATTGGTCTATGGGATTATACTTTGTGAGATATTATATGTTGAATTGTGTTTGAAATAGAAGTTAGCTTGTTATGTTATGTGTGTTGTTACCAGGATATTTGAACCCAGCCTTCCTACACCAAAGCCTGAGTCACCACCAGGTTGTGCACATCCTTGAAGATGTTTCCTCAACAAGTTGCCACAGTGGATTGTTGCAGCAACTCATCAAAAGATTAAATACCTTTGGCCTCTGTTTAGGGTTTGGGCATGTTCTTCTCTCTCCATATTCCTTCTACCTCCAGTGGCTCAAAAGCAACATCCAGAAGTGTTTGTGTCTGAGCTTGGCTGAGTTCAGAGCAGCCAAGGCTCTACTGCCACTCCCTTATTAACCTTCAGTCTCTCCCCACTAGTGTTATGTGTTCCCTTCCTGCCCGACCTGAAGAATTTGGAGCAAATGATTCAGCAAAGGAAACACAGCCCAGAATAACTAAGGAGACAGTACAAGAATATTTGGCTAGTTTAGATGTATTCAAGTCTCCAGGGCCAGATGAACTGCATCCAAGAGTATTAAAAGAACTGGCAGATGTGATCTCAGAACCACTGGCAGTCATCTTCGAGAAATCCTGGAGAACAGGCGAAGTCCCGGCAGACTGGAGGAGGGCAAATGTCCCTATTTTCAAAAAGGGGAAAAGAGAGGACCCAAATAATTACCGCCCAGTCAGTCTGACATCAATAGCAGGGAAGATTCTGGAGCAGATCATTAAGCAAACAGTCTGTGAGCACCTAGAAAGGAATGCTGTGATCACCAATAGTCAGCATGGATTTCTGAAAAATAAGTCATGTCAGACTAACCTGATCTCATTTTTTGACAGAATTACAAGCCTGGTAGATGAAGGGAACTCAGTGGATATAGCCTACCTTGATTTCAGTAAGGCATTTGACAAGGTGCCCCATGATATTCTTGTAAAGAAGCTGGTAAAATGCGGTCTTGACTCTGCTACCACTCAGTGGATTTGTAACTGGCTGACTGACCGAACCCAAAGGGTGCTCATCAATGGTTCCTCTTCATCCTGGAGAAGAGTGACTAGTGGGGTGCCACAGGGTTCTGTCTTGGGCCCGGTCTTATTTAACATCTTTATCAACGACTTGGATGATGGACTCAAGGGCATCCTGATCAAATTTGCAGATGACACCAAACTGGGAGGGGTGGCTAACACCCCAGAGGACAGGATCACACTTCAAAACGACCTTGACAGATTAGAGAACTGGGCAAAAACAAACAAAATGAATTTTAACAGGGAGAAATGTAAAGTATTGCACTTGGGCAAAAAAAATGAGAGGCACAAATACAAGATGGGTGACACCTGGCTTGAGAGCAGTACATGTGAAAAGGATCTAGGAATCTTGGTTGACCACAAACTTGACATGAGCCAACAGTGTGACGCGGCAGCTAAAAAAGCCAATGCAATTCTGGGCTGCATCAATAGGAGTATAGCATCTAGATCAAGGGAAGTAATAGTGCCACTGTATTCTGCTCTGGTCAGACCACACCTGGAGTACTGTGTCCAGTTCTGGGCACCACAATTCAAGAAGGACACTGACAAACTGGAACGTGTCCAGAGGAGGGCAACCAAAATGGTCAAAGGCCTGGAAACGATGCCTTATGAGGAACGGCTAAGGGAGCTGGGCATGTTTAGCCTGGAGAAGAGGAGGTTAAGGGGTGATATGATAGCCATGTTCAAATATATAAAAGGATGTCACATAGAGGAGGGAGAAAGGTTGTTTTCTCCTGCTCCAGAGAAGCGGACACGGAGCAATGGATCCAAACTACAAGAAAGAAGATTCCACCTAAACATTAGGAAGAACTTCCTGACAGTAAGAGCTGTTTGACAGTGGAATTTGCTGCCAAGGAGTGTGGTGGAGTCTCCTCCTTCTTTGGAGGTCTTTAAGCAGAGGCTTGACAACCATATGTCAGGAGTGCTCTGATGGTGTTTCCTGCTTGGCAGGGGGTTGGACTCGATGGCCCTTGTGGTCTCTTCCAACTCTATGATTCTATGATTCTATGATTCTCCAATTTGTTTGTTGCCTCATTTCACATCCCAGCAGCAGCTTCCAGGGAGCTTTCCCCATGTTTATTTCTCCTGTAGCAAATCCTGAGGCATCTGAGTGCTAATGAGGGAAGCGATAGCTCTTTTCTTTTCTGGGGAGATTGTCATTAATGTCTCAAAAGTAGCAGCACCTGTTGAAGTTCTGCATCCACACATCCTTTGCTTGCACCTGCTGCTGCCATGTGGCTCCATTTCTATTGGGGCTCCTTGAGAGCAACAACCAGCCAGCCTTGAGAGGAGAGCAGTTGAAATGAGCCTGAGCCTGAGAGGAGAGAGACAATGGGAAGTTATTAGAAGTGTTTCAGAACCAGAATGATTTAGCGGCATGATTACTTCTTAATGTGACACTTCACAAGGCTTTTTTTAAAAATATATATTGGATTTCCTCCCCTCCTGTGACCGCCCTTCTTTCTTCTTCCCTTCCAAACGATGCAGAAATATGCTAGTTGGAAATAAACACCTGAGGCTGTTATACTTTATATCACTCTGTTAATTAACTTTTAAATCATAGGGTGTCACCGGATGGCTTTAAATCCCCATTCAAAGAGCTAGACAGAAGTGGCAGAGACTGTGCATCTCCTCAGAATGCCAACCCTGACGAAGGCACTGCCAGGGGCCGGGATGAGAGATTCCTCGACTTTCTAGCTGCTGACTGCTTAATGCATGCAATCCGTTAAGTTTCTCAAGAGATAGCTGTAAACAAAGGAGATGAAATACCTGCCTTTGGGGGCTCGTGCCCCCTTTGTGCTAAAAGAGGAGATTCAATGATAGTTGAGTCTTTCCCACCATATATACAGTATTCATAAATGGAAAGAGGGGCGAATTTGACTGTTTTAAAACAGCAAAACCTTTATTTGACCACCTCTCTTTTGATTCTCACTCTGCCCAGCATATAATGTACTTTGGTGTCTGTTCTGTTAGCCGGTTTCTGTGTGCCCCCTTTTGTGTGTGAAGCCTGGAGCAATATCCCCTGTTCTCCACCCATCCCCACTGATTTCATGGCCCTCATGTGGAGAGTGAGGTCCGCACAGGGGATGAGAAAGGCAAAAAGCAACCGCTGAAGATGGGGGTCGTAGAAATGAGGAAAGCTGAATCAAGAGAGGTTGTAACAACACTGCAGAAACAGACCAGCTCCTCTTGAGTGGGAGAACATCATCTTTGCATGCAGAAAGTCTTGGGTTCAGTCCCCAGCATCCCTAGGCAGGGCCAAAAAAACCACACCACACTTCCTGCCTGAAACCAGGAATTACAATGTATTCTACAAATGTAAATGTAAATTTACAAATGTAAACTGCTTCACAGCCTAAAGCCGTGGAACAAAAATGAAATAAAATACCAAATAAATAAATAAATAAATAAATAAATAAATACAGTTTCTGTAGAAGTAGAACTTATGTTTTATAAAAAGTCTGAGTCACTTCTCAAGGAAAGTCTTCTTAAGCAGAAGTGTCAGTAGACATCTAAACAACACGACACTAGGTGGCTGTCTAATTTCAAGTGGTAATTCCAGAGGACTGAAACGACAGTACTTAAAGCCCAGTTTATTGTACGTACTAAGCATATCTTTAGGACGTGCAATAATCCCAGCAGAGCCCCATTTGAGGGGTGCAGTTTCTGGGCAAAGTTATCTGGGGCAAGGCAGTCCCTTAGGTAACTGGGTCCTGAGATGGGCCATTGGTCTGATCCAGAAGACTCTTCTTGTTTTCTTATGTTCCCACCATCTTTATCCTAATTCATTTTCTAAGAGTGCTAGTTATTATTGCTTAAATACATTTTTTTTAAAAAAAACCAAAAATAAAATGTATAATGTATAATCTCTTCTCAGTTGCCTGCCATTCTCAAGCCGTCCTGTGCCATTTTGTTTCTTAGGAAACTGCAGAAATTAACTGGCTCTAGATGTAACCTTCAGATAATACATTTTGCCAGGAAGCCACAAATGCTACAATATCTGGCTTTTCACGTGTTCTGTGAAATTTAATGTTTGCGAGCAAGGATCTCTGCTATTTAATCTAAAATGCCAAAGCTCTTGCCAGCTGACTCCATCTCTTGGCAACAGTCAAAAGGGGCTATAATTATCACAGGGCTTTGGCCAGCCCAGGCGCAGGAAACCTTTCTAAGCCTGAGGGCCATATTTCTTTCTGAGCAACATTCCAAGGGCCGTGTGCTAATGGGTGGGTGGGACCAAAAGCTAAAGCAGGCAGAGCAACCAAAGTTGCTCTTGTGCAGTAGTCTGGTATCTACACACACACACACACACACACACACACACACACACACACACTCATCTCTATTACCTGCCCAGTCAAGTTTGAAACATTATCAGAGTTCAAGGATGCATTTCAAAGAGGCAAAAACACCTAAGATGTGAAGGAGGGTCACTGGCAAGAGCTCGGGATGCATGATCAAAAGCTGTTGAGTTATTGTTGTTTTTTACAAAAACATGTATTTTTCGAGTGACTTGCCTAAGATCGCCACCTTTCAGAGATTCCCACTAGACGTATGGCAGCCCTACCCCCAGTGGGGCCTGAGCATTACCACCCTTAAGCCAACTTCAGGCGAAGATAAGGATAGATTTGTTGGGTGTAACGAAGTTCCCTAAATTTCTGTGGGGGTTTTTACGTCCTGGTAGTTTGGCTGTTTGGAAAGAGATGGGTGATTTGAAAGGAAGTCCTCAAGGTGGTGGGGTGAAGGGATGGGGCTGATTATAACTAGATATGCAACCAGGCAGAGGGCCTTCTTGGTAGTGGCACCCGCCCTGTAGAACGCCCTCCCATCGGATGTCAAGGAAATAAACGACTGTCTAACTTTTAGAATACATCTGAAGGCAGCCGTGTTTAGGGAAGTTTTTAGTGTTTGATGTTTTACTGTGCTTTTAATTTTGTTGGGAGCTGCCCAGAGTGGCTGGGGAAACCCAATAAATAAATTGTTGTTGTTGTTGTTGTTGTTGTTGTTGTTGTTGTTGTTGTTGTATATAAATAAGTTATTGTTGTATATAAATAAATTGTTGTTGTTATTGTTAGATAGAAGCCATTCATCACCAGCTTGGTATGATGATCCCTTTCTTTAACTGTATTTCAGGCCTGTGTTTTGTCTCCATCTGTTCCTCCTCTGCCTGTGAAATGGGAATGAGCAGGAGCTGCCGTTTCCCATCTCTCTTTGGCAAAGGATGCATCTGACTTTGTCTTTAGCTGTTCTTTGGGGGAAGGTCAGAGACGCAGCTGGAAGAATTATTTTTAAAAAGCCTTCCCAGGGCTCCAAGGGGGAACACAAAGGCGGGCGTGACGATAGCATCTTGTCCTAACCCACGTTTCCGGAGGAGCGGAAACTGGCCAAGCTGAAGGAGGGAGGCCGTGTTTGGGTGAGACCGTCTGCGATAATGAGGCTGTGATAAGCAAAAGCGATATGTCGGCGGCAGGGGCTGCCTGACTTGAGAGTGTCCGTCTTTTCCATTCCAGGCAGGTATTGCTGCGTCTGCAGCTGTGGCTGCACAGGAGGGAGAGAGATGCTCCTATGAATACTGGAGCCAGAAGACAAGATAGAGTGGGTGGAGGGAGAGAGGGCAGGGAAGAGGCTGGTAAAGTGTTGGTGTGCAACTGTTTGTATCTCCCCACCCCAGTGGAAGAAAGATGGCACAAATCAAGCAGATCGGTTGGCCTGGGATTCTTCATTGCTATGGTTCTGCAACTACTTAGGCATGCAATAAGGCCTTTGTTGTGCTATTGTGGAACCAGGGCACTTGTTCAGAATCTTGTAGTGAAACTTGTCCCTTCTCTCATGCGACCTGTCTACAGTGATGCAGAAGAATAAATGCCTCTGCCACATCCTGGAGGCTGTTGAATACTCCGCACCTACCTCTGTCTGATTAAATAGCTGGCAGACTACAGCTAAACTAGTATCAAGCTCTTGCTTTCCACCATGGCAGAGGTGGGAAGCTGGTGCCCCAGCAGGTGATGTTGGACTTCATCGGCCATCATCCCTAAGCATTGGCCATACTGACTGGAGCTGATGAGAGTTGGGAGTCCAACTGCACCTGGAGGACCACAAGTTCGCATCCCTCCCAAACCACTCCTCTCCTGCAAATACCAGTAACTCTCACCACTGCTGGTAACATTGCTTATAGATCTACTGTTTCCTGTAAAGGGAAAGGGGAACAACAACAACAAACCACTTTGATTTTTCTCTCTCTCTCCTCGCCCCCCCAATCAAGCAGTGTATAAATTTTATAAAATAAAATAAAAATAAATTATAAACTGCACTTCAGTCAGCCTCTTTTGCACTTGCCACATCCTGTCATTGTGTAGGCCTTTGCCTGTCCCTAGCATCTGATTGCAACATCACAATGTTGGGCATGTGGGATAGTGGCTATGAAAATGGGGCTGACTGCTCCCGATTACCAGCTGCCCAGGCTGCTGAGGGCTGTTGGTCATGAGTTTATGAAGTGGCCACCCTATTGCAAATGGAGATCCATTTTTACCTTGGGCTTGCTTTTCTGAAAAAGTAAGTTAGTGATGTAAAGCTCAATGAAGGAATTTTACTGAGATACCCGTTTTTGTATATTGCGTTATAATATGGGTTGGGTGGTTGTGAATTTGAAAGACTGTAGCATAGAATTCCAGAGCTTCTGAAATATCAGGTGGTGTCAGAGCCGCTTCCAGGTCCCAGCTCACAGAGGACCACGCTAGCCGGTATTACTGTACAAAAGTCTTTATTGAGTTACAAGTTCCATTTTCAAGCCGCAGCGTGCAGCTCTACGTCTTAGAAGCTAGACCGGCGAAGCTCCGTCTGAGTCTCCGCCTCCTGTACACCAACTTAATACTCTAGCCTTACTCCACCTCTTCCGTCTTTCCTTCCTCCTCTGGGTCCCTCTACCCCCCGTGGTCTCTTCCTTCCTGGACTCTTCTGACGCCGACCCCCCGGACTCTGCTCCCTCTTTGCGGCGGGCTTTAGGACCTGGCTCCCTATCCGGACTGCTTACTGTGCCGCCTTCCTGTGCATTTGAACTTGGCGCGCGCGCGCAGCCTTCGACCTTCCTCTTGACCGTTTCCTCGCTCCCCGATGGAGGTGTGGCCAATCCTAACTCCTGCCTTCCCGCTTGCGGCGAGCCGCCAGCTCCCGATGCCTGCGACCCCTCCCCCCTACTGTGCTCTGGTGGGGAAGCTGGTCCCGATTTCCAACTGCTGCTCTCTGAGTCTCCTCTGGTCCCTTCTTCCTGGTGTGTCCCCCTAGGCGCCCCCCTTGCTCTGACCACTGGCGCCCCTTTCTGTGAATCTTCCGATTCACTGGAAAGACTCGGAGATCTCGGGCCGCTGTCATCGCTCATATTTCCTTCGGATTCCTCCCCCTCGCTCTCTGTTTCCTCCCTTTCCTGTGCCTCTGCTCCTGAACCCCTGACAGGTGGCTTTTTAAAAAATTCTTACCAATGATAAGTGATCAAACCCTTGAATCATTAATTATAATTGTAGCA
Organism: Podarcis bocagei; assembly: GCF_964188305.1. Lineage (NCBI taxonomy): Eukaryota > Metazoa > Chordata > Lepidosauria > Squamata > Lacertidae > Podarcis > Podarcis bocagei. The sequence goes on along the minus strand of NC_138139.1, from coordinate 52,109,295 downwards.
TTTTTGGCCTAGAAGTGCCGTCATACTATCAGTCTTAATAAACAGGAAAAATATAAACTACTCCATACTACAAAAAGGCATTCTGTTTTACTTGTCCCTTGACAAGTAATTTGTCATTGTAAACTTACATTTGATATGTAAGTTGCCCCCCCTCCCTTTGTGAACTGCACTTGATAGTCTGCTTGTGGGCTGATTCACTATACCTTCAGTCTTTAAACAATCACTCATGGAAGGAAGTAGGCAGGAGGGGACTTGCATGCCTCTCCTCCCCCTGCTGAGATTACTCCATTCCAGGGGTTGGACTAGATGACCATTGGGATCCCTTCCAACTCTACAATTCTGTGATTCTATGAATTAGTCTTTTTTAAAAAAATATGGTCACTAGTCCTTCATCCTTTCTTCAGATGGAACAGTAGCCAAGTTAGAAGGCGGCCATTAAGCACTAACCAGAAAATGTGAGTCTCATCTCAGTGGTTGGCTATCAAAACTGTGATGCTGCTGCCTGTTCATAAATAGATAGTAATTGTGCTGTGTGTGTAAATGCATGCAACTAGAAACTATGGTGTGTCTTCTGCAGATTAAGTGATATTGTCGGGCAGTTTCTCAAAACCTTCCTAATAGTTCAGACCCAGAATCTCACTGGAGGGAGTTACATTTCCTTGGAGAAACCAACTGAATGAGTCATCCCTTCTGCTTGGTCTTCACCCCCTTCAAGTGGTGTCATTGTTTGGATAACACTTCTCAGGCAAGGTTTACTGAGTTTGTGTTCTGGGGTAGCAGTAGCTCACCCATCTGTTTGCTGTCGCTGCAAGAGCAAAGCTCAGTTTTGCATTGAGAAATTCACCATGAAGGGATCATGCCATTTGTTGGACAGAGAAATTAAAAGCATGTGGAAATGTCTGTGCAAATCACCTAACAAAACACTTGGTGCCAACTGATACCAACTGCAGTATTTGAACTGGCAGCTCCATATTGACAAAGTGAACACAAAAGAGGCTTTTACTGGATCAAACCAAAGGGCCATTTAGCCCATCATCATTCCTTCTCACGGTGGCCAATCAGGAAGGCCAGAAGCAAAAGACACATGCAAGAAGCAGCTCCTGTCGATGCTCCCCAGATATTGGTATTTGGAGGCATACTGCTTATGCACCAAAGAAGAGCACCTTAAGAGGGACCCTTAAGAGGATAGCTCAAGCACCTTGGTGCATCTCAGTTGCATATTGGGAAACCACCAAACAACACCTGAAAATGCCAGCCAAGAATAGTTCAGCTTGTGGAGACTAAGAGGGCCTGTTAAAGAGTTTGGTTTGGTTTGGTTTTTATACTTCCAGGTAGATCTTCGGGAGGTTCACAGCATAAAAATACAAGATAAAAACCACAAAATACAAAATAAAAACCAAACAGAATAGCCCTATGTATAACACATTGAAGTAATCTAACTTAGAGGTTACCAGAGCATAGACAATAGCAGTTAGGCTATCCCTATCCAGATAGGGGTGCAAGGGCCCACCACCCAAAGGTGGTGGAAGGCACTCAGTGCCACTGAGGACATCTGAGCCTCGAGCAACAGCAAAAGATGAGCTTGGAGAGCTGTTGGGGCCTCCTAAAAGATGACCAAGAAACTCAGGCAGAGAGAACTCATTGACTACAAGGAATAAGAAGCTGAGTAGACCAATCTCAGTCTACTTTGGGGCATCTCACTAAAGGGCTACCAGCCTTAGGCAAGAAGAGATAACAGGAGACATATTCACCTCTTCCAAAGCTCAGCATGTCAGGGGACCACCTGATATCAAGCCTGGGCCATGGGCAACAGACTTGAATGTGTCAGGCTATAGAAACCGGGAGTCAGAAGACTGATGAGCAATTCAGATAAGACGGCAGTCTATAAGGCAGGACTAGAGAACAAGGCAGGAGTCTGGCTCAAAGAGCAAGGCCAGAAGCACAAGACACATCGGAGCTCAGGTAGATCTTGGTGCCTGAGCAAGGCCCAGCTGGAAAAGGAAACCCTTTATATTCTTCCTGTCTAGAAAGGTCCCTTGTTCAGCCTGCATGGGTGGAGGTGGGCAGGATGAATAAGAAGTCCACCACTAGCAGCTCAATGGTTCAGCACATGGAGCAGCAGCACTCAGAATTCAGCAGCTCCTGAAACCTAAGGACTTGAAGTCTTGATGTAGCCTGTTTATTAGTAAGAATAGGAAGGAGGCATCAGCATTCTGTAGGTGGTTTAAACTTTTTGGTTTGTGGAAATGACCGGTCCTTTTGATGTGGAAGTCTCCTGTGGCCTCGTCAATGACAGCCAAAAAAAGTTACTTAAAAATGACTTCGCATCCAAGATAACTCAGTGTGAGGATGGCACCGGTGGTTCTGGGGAGCAGGGCCACCTCCAAGGGATGGAAAGATCAGGCAGTTTCCAGAGTGCAAGGAGCAGCAAAGTGCTGCCCACCCCAAAGAAGTACCTCCACTTTTCACTTTGTATGAAGCACCTGGGAAAGTTAGAGGTGGTATGCAAGAAGTCTCTGTTGCCTTGCCTCCTTCTGACACAGATCCTCAAAATCTTCCTGGAACCTGGCTATGTACCCAGGTGCCAGGAGGACTGGGAAATGCAATTCCAGCAGTGGTGGTGAGATGAGAGGGAGAGGTCTCTCCTCTTTTCGTCTCTTCTGACACCTGACATACTGCTATCGCAGAGCACTGAGAAATGTAGTTTTCCCAGCTCTATTTCCAGTAGTAGGAAAGTTGGTAGGTGAGCTGGGTCTGGAGGGGTTCCACCCATTCACAGTCCTTAACACCATTATGTGACAGGATCTGCTTTGGTTCAGAATTGTGCTTGAAACAGAGAACTATTTATCTGACCTCAGGGGAAGGGAACAGTTCAGTATTTCAAGCATGACTATGAGAGTTTTCTCCATCACTGAATGCAATTCTGATACTGTGATGCTCTACACAGTCTACTCAGTGATGCTGAAAGTAGCAGGCACGTTTGTAGTTAGTTCTCTTCAGCTGCCTAATCTCCAATGCTAAGGGCAGATCTACCAATATTCTACCGTATTCTCTCCAGTTTGATTTATTGGCAGTATTTGGGGGTCCAGATTTCCAGTTTGTATTTGGTGGAGGCAGTGCTTTTTCTGTGAGAGTAGTCACTGGTATGGAGTACTGTCATTGCTTCCCCCTCCCCCTGCTCATGGCAGACATCTTGTGTTGGCACCCACAACACTTCTATCACGAGTACTACCAGCACCTCATTTTTCTAGCAAAGAAAGGACTGAGTGAAGACATCCTAGTTTAGGGGTTTGGCTGAAGGAGCTGTTTTTGTCTCTGCTTTAAAGGGGAGTGGGGCACTTCCCCAATGGCTAGACTTGTTAGATTTGTAGAGGAACCAAAGTTGTTGAAGGGAAGGAAGCTACCCCTGCTTTGGTAGTTGGGCTCTTGGAAATGGAGGCGAAAAGAAAGGTGCAGCCAAAGTATTTGTATGATGGCTATGCAAGATGGAGGAGAAGCAGGACTGTGTTTCCCTCAGTTGTAGAAAGAGTGTGCTGTTGTCTGTATATGTATGAAGCCCTGCAGAATTATGGGTGAGTCTCTTATTATTGGTCTTGTAATGAAAAATCTATATCAACTATTTTAACAGTGCTCACCTTTTAACCCCGCCCGTGAAATTCTGTTGGCGTTCCTATTTTGTGCAGTAGACTAATAATGCTGTGTTTTAATCTGTCTTGCTACTGCTTTTGAACCTGACCCTCCACTATCTAGTTTGCTTGTCCTTCGCGCCTGTTTCATCTGAGGCTTTAGACTTTAGAGCATTTGTGGCTGCGGACTCACGGGCTCGCGGCATGCAGAATCTCAAATGGAAACCTGAATCTAGCATCTGCCAGTGCATCTCAGAACAACAGTCGATACCTGCAGATCATATTCTGCCCTCCTCCATCCAGGCAGCTTTCAGTGTGAGGCCTCCTCAGCCAGGGCAGACCCAGGACATTTTAATGCCTGAAGTGAAGGACAAGATAGGGCTTGTGCACTCACACTTTTCCTATACAGAAGCCGACTGGACTGTTACTTAAATCTTATTTCAGCCCTAGCAACAAGCTAGCATCCACCAGCAGACCTGAGAACGCAAGCTAGCATAGTGGACACAAGACAGGCTATGGAGCATCCACATCCTTGTCTTCCAACCCTTCACTGCCACTCCCCACATCCCTCAACACCTGCTTCCTCACTCTACCTCATGGCAGAGCCGGTCCTGTTCTTAGCTTTAGTATTATGGCTGCCTTGGCTACTTTCAGACCACTGTCTGGGACTTCACTACATAAGGAGAAATGGCAAGATGTGGCCCTAAGCATGGAGCCGCTGGACCTATGGAGAATGTAGGGTACCAAGGCCTTTGAACAAGGGACTCTGGTCGCATAGCCCAGACACCAGCCTCCCTGCTGCACCAGGACAGCTCTCAGACTGAGAGAGCTCCTGAGCTGATTTTTTTCCTGCACTACAGTGCCACCCCTGTTAATGGCAAGAGAAGGCACTGCAACTCATCTGTCCAGCTGGACTAGGTTAGCTGAGGAACAAGTAGGGGTCTGTTGTTCCAGGTCTGAGCAATTAATCTCACTAAAAAGGCACACTGACTCTCATGTTTGCCCTGGTCCAGAACTTGACCACCAGCCCTTCTTTAACCATGTCATCTGGCCTGCCCTGGAACCTGACCGCTGGCCTTTCTTAGACCACCTATTTGCCTACTGGGCCCTGGCAAAGCTCATCTCCCCTGCCAGACAAGAGAACTATGAACCAGCCTCTTCAACCCTGAATGAAGGGTTGTCTTGTCCTTGAAGTATTTTCATCTCAGCTAGCCATTAAGAACTTTGTAGATAAGAAATAGTGCCTAGGTGTTCTTTTTCCTCCTCCCTCCCAATCTTTTTTTCCTTTTGTGTGCTGTCTTTTCGATTCTAAGCCTGAGGGCAAGGACTTCCTTATCTTTGACATTTGTAAGCTGCACTGGGAGTCCTTTTTGACTGAAGAGTGGGATAAAAATGGTGTAAATAAATAAATTAAATATTACATTGACACAGACTTCAAGCAGTGTACCTTTGCTACATCTTGATTAGAGTGATACAGATGGAGCTCAGGAGAGTCACAAAATGCTTGTTTTCAAGTAGGCACGTGTCCCTAACGAAGGCCTCACTAAATGAAGCCTCTTGTCAAATCTGCCACCTTTCTTGAGATGTTTATTTGTTTTTCCCCTTTTGCCCTGGAATTAGGTTCCAGGCATACCGCAAAAAGCTGGCTTTAGAATGCTGTGTTTACTTTTACACACAAAATACTCTGCAGTCAGCGTAAAGGATGGAAATAAACGCCTTGCACACTTTGCTGTTAATGTCAGTAATCAGTAATGATTCTCCCTGCAAAATGCATTGTGTTGGTCTTGGCATCCAAAGCAGAGCTGCGAGGGCACGGAGGGGGAATCGCCCGGGTTGCATTGGGCAGGTTGCCCAGCCCCTGATATCTGCTAATGAGCCACACCTAATTAGCCTTCACTCACATGCTCAGCACCTTGGACAGTGGGCAGCTTTCTTCCTTGGCACAGTGGGTTTTATCTATTAAAAAAGCATCGGGAACAGGGTCTGGCAAGGGAACAAATGGCCAAAGATGTCCTGGCATGACCTCAGAACAATTATTTTTATGTTGATGGCTCTTCGAGGCTCCCAGGACAGCTGAAGGTGATGGAGATGGCAGCTTAATTGAAGAGGTCCAGAGTGCTGCTCATCCCTCATCCATTAATATTCAACGCAGATCTCTTCCTCAACCTGAAGGCTCTGCCCATTGTTCCTCGCTGGCCTTTGCAGAGGGGCGGCTGGGAGGCAACGGATCCTAGATAGGAGTGCAAAAGAATAGGGAGAGGGAAGGAATTAAAGATCCAGGACAAATTACTGGCCAGGGTGATAAATAGCCGAGACAGAAGAATCTGTATACCAACGGTGGGTTATTTCATTTTGGAGGCTGGAGTGTAGGTAGCCTTGCCTGAATGAACCCCTCCAAGGAGAGAGCTTGCAGGAGCAGGCCCATGAAGACTTGGGGCAGGAGCAAGCCTGCTCCCAGGCTGAGGGGTTCAAAATCAGGAAGACACAATAAATGCCTACAAGGAGAGCAGTGTGATAAAAGGTAGCACATCTTAATGTCAGACTGCAGGTACGTTGTCAAAATTTTGAATGCTCCCCTATGTGCAATTTTTAAAGAAGAATTCATTACCTATAGTAATGCAGGATTTCAGGGAGAGGCCTATGCTAAACATTTCTCACTGATGGGACAGTCAGTGTTTTACATACAGTTACTTTTATGCAGGGAATAATTTTCTTTAAAATGCACACACTCTCCAGCTACATTCTCCTTGCTTTAAAGTACAGAATTCAGGTTTGTTTATCAGCTTATTTATATCCTGCCCTTTCTCCCTGATAGGTGCCCAGGGTGGCAGCAGCATAACAACCAATGAAAATATAACCAATATATAGTAATTAAAATGACAGTTATAATAACTAGCGTGCCAAAGGGATAGGTTTGGATTTCTTCATAGGAAGCTGCTTTGTACTGAACCTGACCATTGGTCCATTTAGCTCAGTGTTGTCTACAGCAGTTGGCAGCAACTCTCCAAGGTTTCAGACAGAGGTTTCTCCCATCCCCACCTGGAGGCAACAGGGAGGCAAAGACCATCTACATCCCCTGAGCTTCAGACTTTCCCCCAGATTCCACCTAAACATGGCCAATGCAGAGAACTCTTGGGGAGGCATCACAGACTTTAAAATCCTCTCTTATTATGCATAACATTTGGAGCAACAAAGTGAGGCAGATTGTGTCAGGGAGATTTTATTCCCCTTTGCCAACCCTGGAGAGTAAGCAACCACTCTAATTTAGACCTGATTATTGTATTGGGCATTTTGGTCAGCAAGGTTGGGGTGGGCATGCAAATTCACGCCACTCTCTGAACACTGCCTGTCGCTTTTGCTATGCTACGTTTATCTTGGAGCAGGCATCTGCCCCCGGTCGGGGTAATTGCCAGTCTCGTACGCACAAGGCCGTTGTGCATATCTTGTTGATGGGATATGAAAGTGAGCGAAATGTCAGTTCAGCATTGCGTGGAGGCCTCCCTGACACACAGGCTGCCTTTGCAATCGCTGGCATTTTTTTCAGTTAATTGCCTTTTTAATCATAGCGAAATTGCTCCCATTTGCATGAATATTCCAGCAGCGGAATTGGTTTGCTGTTGTCACAGATATTCACTACATATCATATTCATAGTGTTGTTTAATATACCTCATTCTGGAGAATCAAACTTTGCGGTTGTTCGTTCTGCCTGCCAGAGGATAAGAAATGTGAGCACTCTTTTTATTTATCATTTGCCTTCCCCCATCCGCCTACAGGCACCTCGCAAATTGGAAAATAAAGTACATTTTAAAACAAAAGCGTAGACGACTTGACCTAATAAGTAAATGCTGAAGCCAGCTCTGAAACAGAACACTTCATGCGTGTGCACACGCCTCAGCCGTCCAATAAGCAGAGCATCCCTATAAATGGTCGGAAATGGGAAAATACAAAACCCATCCCAACCATCACTTTGAAAGGATTCCAGGCACTTCATGGTGGAGGTGCGTAAAAAGCCAAGGAAGCCTTGTTGATCCCAAGGAAAACAATCCAAAATCCATAGTCAAGCCATACTTTTATCAAGGCCAAGCAAAATGTCACAAAATAGGAAGCAAGCTTTTGAGTTCCCTAGAATTTTTCATCAGGCAGGGCATTAAAGTACAAGAGAAGGAAAGAGGGGAGGGGAAATAGTGGCTTGATGTTGCAATCATGGAATCTGCATTTATAGTCTCAAGATGGAGATAGGTTTATTTAGATTAGGTTCTTCTGGATGCCATGTGAGATTTGCATTGCATCTAGAGCTTCCCTAGAATTGCTAAGACAAAAAAACTTGCTGTGGTTCCAAACTTGGGGAAGAGTTGTTGTTCAGTGGTGGGTCCCATGCAGAATTCACAAGTTCAGTCTTCCGGCATTGACAGTTAAGGGCTGGGAGAAAGACCCTTCTTAAGACTTTCAAGATGCTTCCAGTCAGAGTAGGTGGGATGGTGTGTGCTGTAGTCTATATCATGAGTGGGAAAGGAAGGAAGCAAGCATACTATCCAAACCAACCACTTATTCATCTTAACTTCATTGTTTGCCACCAAGTGGATATCTTTACTACTCTCTGATTGCCTCCATTAAGCAACTCTTTAACCTTCTGAATTTCAACTGGCCCTACCTATTCTCAATACTGGATAGAGTGGTATGGCCCATAGCACCCCCCAAAAAAAACCCACAGTATACTTTTACCTAAGGATTTATCAGGTAGCAAGTTAAATTGTTTTCACACAAATGACTTTAGAAAATAATAATTTTAGAATATGAATAGTTATGCATAAAAGCAAACAAAATTAAATAGAACAAAACATACCCAGCCATGCCAGTTTTAGACTGTTTCCCTAATCAAGCCAATTCTTATTGATTTGCATCCTTCAGCTTTTCAGGTTTTTGTGTGGTCTTCTCTAGGCCTTCTTGCCCAACTATACACTTTGATATTTACCAAAATCCCATTTCTCTTAAGGTTTCCCAGCCCACTTTCCCTTCTGCAGCTGTTCAATTCCAGCTCTTCAAGTTTCTGACTCCACAACCTTCTTACTAACTACTTTGTTTTGGCTTACATACAATATGTTCCCTTCCCTTCCCAACCTTTAACCAACTGAAAGGAGAGTAGAATCTTAGTTGTTTCTATTTCTCCTTAATTGCCCAGTTCCTAGAATGATCTTTTGGCCCTCCTGTGCAAAACATCCTTGGGGAAAACATCCTCTCAAACTTTTGACCTTTTAGAGAACAACTTCACAAGCAAAACAATCTCTTATATTTTTAACCTTCTTGTGATCCTCTCTGCAGGAGGGGCCATCTTGCTCACATGGCCACAAGGGCAACCTGAGGGGCAGGAAATTATATAGCAAGAGGTGGCATTGGTTCTTCAGAGGGAAAAGAGGAAGGAGAACTCTTGGAAGAAGAACTGGAGGCTCCTCCTCCTAAAGGCAGGCTTTTTTAGTCGGAAAATTATTCACAGCCATTGTGACCAAAGCCAGTTGGATTTTAGAATTGCCTGATCAACCTAACCCTACAGAACCAACAGTGGCAACTTCATCCAAAGGAGCGAAGAGTACTTAACCAGGTAGTTACCCAACAGAGTATTTATGCAACAATGAATGGTCATGCATCCGTTCCTAGACTTCTTTTTTTTTTTGAGCTGTGGAATACTGAATGGGCCACTCCAGCTAGGCACAAGGTCACACATAAGTTGGTCCATAAATATTACCTCTTTCCAACTAAGATCATGAGTCAGCTGACCACACTGGTGGTGGACTCACCAGTGGCCATTCTTGCCTCTTCTGAAGTTATTCCAGCAGAAGGAGAAAGTGGCCCCCAAGATGCATTTGCAGGAGAGTAGACACAGCTTTATGCAGGGACTCTGAAGTGGAGGAAGCGGCTTTCAGAGTTTCAGCTGTGGCTTCAGTCATGGCAAGAGCCACCATGATGTAGGTAGAGGAAATGGCATTCAGGGATAAAAATTCAGAAGATTGGAAAAAATTTAAAGACTATTTGCAGAAATACTGTAAAATTAATGAATGTTAAAGAGATGTTGGATTGAAAACAAGCGGTATTGGTAAAAAGATTAACAAGAGTATGTAAATATGGATTGATAATGGTGGAAAATATATATTTATAATAGGTTAAGATGTTGAGCAAGGATAAATGATAGAGGGTAAGGACTTGCTGAACTAAATATCTGAACTGGAATACAAAAAGGGAGGTGTGAGGAGGTCAGGAAACTAGTAAATGAAGTATAAGATATGAAAATATTGATTTCTTTCTTTCTTTTCTTTCTTTCTTCTTTTTAACTGTTTTCTATTTTGCATTTTTCACGTGTTTTGTTTTTGTATACTTGTAGCTCTTTTTTCTTTTATTAGGGTTATTCTTTGTTCTTATTTTTTATGTTTAAACTTTGAAACTCTTTACTGCTTGTAAAATTTTAATAAATATTACTTTTAAAAAAATTCATGGTAAGAATTTCAATTTATTGCAAATAATTGTTCACACTTCTTGGGGCTGATATGAGCTAAGAGCCAATAACGTCTAGCGGGCCACAAGTTCCACATTCTGACTATTAACCAATTCCAAAGAAATCTGAAGAGGACCAAGGGAGGACTGTACCCCACTGTTAGGCCTGAAAGGCAAACCACACTGGGACCCCTGTTCTGTTCATCTCATTTTGAATGCAGAATCTACATAAGTTGCAGAGTGAGGTGGTAGAGTCCTGCAGAGGTAGAATGTCCTGTACCACTTTACACTGCAAATGCGGATCACATTTTTTTGATGCACCTTCTGTCAGGGGTTGGTACTGTAGCTCAGCTGATAAGAGAGTTGGATCCAAACCCTTTTCCTCCATTGACATGTCATGGGATGTAGATGAATTTTGAAAATGGCCGGAGGTGACTGCTACCCAGCCTAAATTAAGGTGCTTGGGGCCTGTGTACTCCACCACTCCCCACATGAGCCAACCCATGCTCTGACATCCACTGGGGAGACTTGCTGTTAGCTGCACCTGTAACCACAGCTTGAGCCACAGTGGCCCACAACTTCTTGGCTACTGAATGTGGAATTCCCTCCCATGGGAGATGACATTCATTCCCCTCTTTGTTAATGTCTGAAGACATATTTACTGAAGACATATTTGCTTCTCCTGGCCTTTGGTGCTTCATAAGATGCTCAGCTGTTTCCCCTATTCTTGGGTTATATGTTCTGCTTGTGGTGGCTTTATAGCAATTGCATTTTTAAAAAAATAATATTTATTAGTTTTTCAACAAATTAAACACAACACTACAAAACACCAAAAAAACCCCACATGCAATACAATACAAAGAAAAAAGAAACAAACAAAACAAAACAAAACAAAAACTATTTAAAACACAATCCAATTTCAACATCTTATCTTTCTTTCCCTTATTTCCTCGACCTCCTCACACCTCCCCTTTTGTATTCCACTTCTGTTAATTGTTTCAGCAATTCCTTTCCACCTTCCTCTGTTTTCTATCCTATAATTGTCTTAACACATTCTAGCCATATTTTTCTCTTTAAAGCTCTATTAATCTATTTAAACTTAATTCCTTGTAACACTTCTACTAAAGCCATATAATTTCATTCCAACATTTTTCTAACATTCATTAATTTTACAGTATTTCTGTAAATAGTCTTTAAACTTTTTCCAGTCTTCTTCCACCGACTCTTCCCCCTAGTCTCGGATTCTGCCAGTCATTTCCGCCAATTCCATGTAGTCCATCAACTTCATCTGCCATTCTTCCCTGGTGGGTAAATCTTGTGTCTTCCAATATTTCGCGATGAGTATTCTTGCTGCTGTTGTTGCATACATAAAAAAAGTTCTATCCTTCTTTAACACCAATTGGCCGACCATGCCCAGGAGAAAGGCCTCTGGTTTCTTAAGGAATGTATATTTAAATACCTTTTTCATTTCATTATTTATCATCTCCCAGAATGTCTTAATCCTTGGGCACGTCCACCAAAGGTGAAAGAATGTACCTTCAGTCTCATTACATTTCCAACATTTATTATCGGACAAATGATAGATTTTTTCAACTGGTGTCATGTACCACCTGTAAATCATTTTCATTAAATTTTCTCTTAGGGCATTACATGCCGTAAATTTCATACCTGTGGTCCATAACCGTTCCCAGTCAGCCATCATTATGTTATGTCCAACATCTTGTGCCCATTTAATCATAGCTGATTTCACCGTTTCATCCTGAGTGTTCCATTTCAACAGCAAGTTATACATTCTTGACAAATTCTTGGTTTTTGGATCTAACAATTCTGTTTCCAATTTTGATTTTTCCACCTGGAAACCAACTTTTTTGTCCAATTTGTATGCCTCCATTATTTGATAATAATGGAGCCAATCTCGCACTTTGTTTTTCAACTTTTCAAAGCTCTGCAATTTTATTCTCTCTCCATCTTGTTCCAGAATTTCCCAATATTTCGGCCAATTGGCCTCCATATTGAGTTTTTTCTGTGCCTTCGCTTCCATTGGTGACAACCATCTTGGGGTTCCCCCCCCCTAACAAATCCTTATATCTTATCCAAACATTAAACAATGCTTTTCTAACAATATGGTTTTTAAATGCTTTATGTACTTTTACCTTATCATACCACAAATATGCATGCCAACCAAATACATTGTTAAAACCTTCTAAATCCAACACTTCAGTATTTTCAAGAAGCAGCCATTCTCTCAGCCAGCAAAAAGCAGCTGATTCATAATAAAGTTTAAGGTCTGGCAGGGCAAATCCACCTCTTTCTTTAGCATCGGTTAATATCTTAAATTTTATTCGAGGCTTCTTGCAATTGCATTTTTAATGGTTTTATAGAAACCTTAAATACAGTTCTATTCTGTGTTTTTGTTACGAATTTTACCCTGCCTTGAGAACTTCTGTTGTAGGATGATTTAAAAACACAGTAAATAGATAAATTGCTGGTAGGCTGGCTAGCACGAAGTAAACTGGACTGGTTGTAGATTTCAGGGCAGATTCTTACTTGTAGCAGAGTGAGTTGACAAAGTTCTGGTACATCAGTGAGCTGTCTGAGTGGGTAGAGTCACCCTAGTGTTGGGAGGATGTCATAGAGCAGGCTTCCTCAACCTCGGCCCTCCAGATGCTTTGAGACTACAATTCCCATCATCCCTGACCCCTGGTCCTGCTAGCTAGGGATCATGGGAGTTGTAGGCCAAAAACCATCTGGAGGGCCAAGTTTGAGGAAACCTGTCATAGAGTATGGCACCTTTTGATCTACAGCAGGGGTGGGAGACCTCTGGTCTGTGGGCTGAATGCAGCTCTCTGGGTCTCTCTTTCCAGCCCTCAAATTTCTCTCCATGCCTCAATCCTCTTGTAGTGATTTTGCCCATCTGGAATGTGTCCTTGAACACATTCAGTGCCTCTTGCCAGCCTGGTTGGAGAAAGGTAGAAACTTTCTGCTCTTTTGCATGGCTGGAATGCAGCCTCTTGTTACAAGGCAAAGAGGCACATCTGTTGCGCCACCCACTTTTGTCTCTGCCCTGCCCACCTGGATTCAGCCCCTGGAAAGTTTGCCTACAAAGCAAGGTGGCCCTCTGAAGAAGGTTCCCGACCCCTAATGTACATCCCTCAGAGGCAGCATTACTTGGACCTGAAGTTTGCCATTTATGCTATTATCTGCTTGGAGTGTTCCCCTCTCCCTCTTTTGCTGAAAATTCAGGCTTCCAGAGCAACTGGCCAAGACGAGCAGTAAGGCAGTCCTTTTATACGACGCACGAGGAACATTGGTTGGGGTGAGAGGAGGGGGAAAAGCCAGCTCAAATGCTAGGTCTGAAAGTTACAGTTCTTTTACCGACCAGCAGGGATGGAAACTGTTTTGATAGCCTGATAGAATTGCTGCCACTAGTTGACAGCTGAGAGAGCACCAAACGTAGCCGGTTTCTCAGCAGAGGCAGTGAAACAGCCCTGCTTCCTTTCCTTCCTCTGCCTCACTGGCTGCTGACAGTAGTTGAGATTTTAAAAAACGAACTGGCCTAGAAGAAGTAAACTCTCCCCCCCTGCCCCCCCCCGCTTCACACACACAAAGCACACCCCTTCCACTCCTTTTCACCTTAGTGGTTCTGTTCCTAATTAACTGGCTTCAGAGCCATTTTTCCTTTCCATGATGCTATCATGTGTTAGTTGCCAGCTCCCCTCTGACCTCCAGTAAGCTGTGTTCCCCCATGTTGATGCCATGACCCCAGATTGGAGTGGAGAAGATAGATAGATAGATAGATAGATAGATAGATAGATAGATAGATAGATAGATAGATAGATAGTCTGAAGGGAGAAAAATAAATCATGTGGTCATGTGGGGTCTTCAGAGCTGAGTCCTTGAGGTTCAAGAATATGAATGAGGGAAGAATATTCTCTCTCTCTAGGAGCTGTAGCTAGTCTAAAATTAACTAAATTCCTCAGACTGCCAATATGCAAACGGTGAATCCCTGTGGATTCTTTGCACTGCACAGAGCTATAAATACATCAGTTGAGGAGTGGGCTGGGATGTGCTTTGTGCTCTGAATGTGTTGAGTGTAATACATTCCCTGTACTTGGGGCTCACCATGAAAGTGATATTGTGGGCTGTGCTGCGATGGGGGCTATGAATGGAGACTCTTCTCCCCCTTTTTTTCTGAAATGCAAAATTGCCGCTTCTGACTTAATTACAGTTGCTATGTTGAAATGTTTCTTTAAAAGCCTTTGTGAGTAATTAGTGTCAAAAATATAAGATCTACAAAGCCATAAACTCACAGCTTGGTAATATTACCAAGTACTAATTAAAAAGAAGAAAGGGGGAAAGCCTCTCTTTCATGATCAGATTTCCAGCATAGCAGAAAGATTAAAATGATGCAATCTTTTTTATTTTATTTTTTGCAAAATATTTTTTGCAAAATGGAAAGTGTGCAGGGTGTGGTGGGAGGGTCAGAACATGGTGCTTGACTGGGGGTGGGGGAGGCTTTAATAAAATCCACAAACCCCATCTCATCTCCTTCCACTTTTAGGCCTCACTATCGCCAGTAGTCTTCTAAAAATTGTAGCTAAGGGGACAGCTCTACAGGAGCATCAGCCGGTGGATCTGCTCTCTGCCAGCAAGTGTGTGTGTGTTTTGCCTGCATCAATCTAAGAGCTTGTCTTTCTTGTTGTGATTTCTGCCCACCTGCAGGTAATAGGTTTTTCAGGCTAACTGCAGTGTGTGGTATTCTTGGGTTGCTGGTGGAGTGGATACATCTGGGATGTGGTCCAGAGCCTGCCTTCACAGAAATACAGGCTGTGCAGCAGGTGGCAGGATAAACCACAGCAGTGTCTTCCCAGAAGGGGTGACACTAATGGGGCTGGTCTCTTTGAGGATTATCACCCTTGTCTGTCAGGCTATGGAACTATGGACCAGGCACTGTGGGTGACAGGCCTGTGACACATACCCAGAGTGAGAGCCTGGCAGAGTTGTGCTGGTGGTCCAGCTGAGTGAGAGATGGGAAGGAGTGTTGTAGTGGCATTACTATCTTCCACTTGACAGTATGGGATGTTCCTGCTACAGGACCTTATTTTATTAACTGTGTCCTTAATTTCCCAGCTGTTTATAGTGATACCGGATGATGGTGCTAGGGTGTACCTGGGTAGCTAAAGTGGCAGGAAGTTACAAAGATGCTACTCCAATTTCAGTGGTGGTGGGCAGGGGAAGGTAGAGTTGGAGTGGAGGAGCTGACCACCACCTGGGGCAGAAATCTAGATATTCAGCCTCAGTCCCCTGCTTCAGCCTTCCCTCGCCTCTGGAAATTACTGGTAGCTTATTTGTTGAGACCTCTGGTCTGGTGGTGCAGTTATTGAATGTCAGGCAAAACCTTGCCCATCCACAACTTGATCATGGATGAAGGGACTGACCAAGATTTGGATGGGTGAGCTGGGTGGGTGTAGCCTAACTTAGTGTTTCTGAGCTTCTTGAGTGAGCATTTTTTATATAAGTCCTCAGGCCGGAGATCATTTGTGTTCCTTCTGAGTGGTTCCTGGTATACTCTTAGTGCTAAATATATGTCTCAATGATACTATCAATAGTCGTAGGGGTGAACTCAAAGAGACTATGAGCAAACTATGGTTTTCAGAATCCTGAAGGCTTCATTGTAAAGCTCTCATTGCTGGCAGTCCACGCATACTTTCAATTTGGTCCACTTAGCTTCATCATTCTCATATCTTTGTAAAGATGCTTTGTAAAGCATCTTTACCATCAGTTGCAAGAAAACAGAACAAGCAGTGCCCCCATCTCTGATATCAGCCCACCACTGCTCTCCATGGTATTCCCATGGTCATCAGGGTACAATTTATGGTTTATTTCCACAGTAGTGGTATGGGAGAAGTTGTTTCAAAGAAAACAGTCTTCATAGCCTGCAGCCCTCTCAAGATAGAGGGGTAAGGAATGAATGGTTTTGCACAGTGGTCAGTTTGTGGATCTTTATTGGTTCACTTGTCTGCTGTGCTGTAGCCTCTTCAGATCTGCAGGCTGCTTTCAGAGGGGTGAGCTTCTGGAGAGAGCAATTACCTGAGAAGAAATGTGTACTTTGTAGTGTGTTTTTTTTAGTTTTCTTCCAAAGCACAGCAGATTCTCTCCATGCTCTGAATGCAAAGGTATGAGCTGCCGTGTTCACCTTGGCCATGGCCTTGCAAAGGAGCCATTAGTATGGGTGGCAAGTCGGTGAGAGGCAGGATTTCCCCCCCTGCCAGTTAACAAGTCAGCCCTGTGCGACCTTGAAGATGGTGTTTGTTTCCCTTGCATAGCAAATTAAGTGGTGTTTGGGCTTTATGGTTCAGGAGGGCACCAGGATCCTTGCACAAAGGGCTAAAATAGCGCCTGCATGAAGAACCTTGGGCTATATGTGATTTCCATCATCCCACTGGCACATGGGTTTACTTGCAAGCTGGAAATCAGCTTGTGGAAAAATGAAATGATCTAACCACCAATGGCTCCATAACTCTAGCTGTAAAACCATTGGGAGAGGCAAGAAATGATAACACAGCAAAGAGAAAAGGACGCACAACCTAGTTGGGCAACTAGTATGTGCATGCAGCATGGATGTGGGTTGACCAGACAAGCAAATTTGGTGGTTGCTTGGGGCAATGACATTTTGGGAAGATGGCTCTGCGCTCTAAGAAGGGAGTACATTCATGAGACACTGCAGAAGGTACTGGGATGTAATCACCAGATCGGGTAGCACAACCTCTTACTGCCTCACTTCCTGTGGCACTGAGCATCAGCTTACATGGGGACTCACTCTTGTTTCTCTGCTATGAATGACTTCAAAATGTGAGTGAGCAATACTCCTATCTTCTCCAGATGCACTTGCACTAAAAGTGGAATGCTGGACAAATTCTTAGAAGAGAGCATCAATGGTTAGTCACAAAGAGCTGGATCTAGTGGTAGTGTTGTTCCTTTGTTTTAAGCTTGTGCTTAAAATCCTTTCGTACAGGAACAGGTATTACACACAATTACAGTGTTGACCATCACCCCACCCCATTACAACAAATTCCCAAAAACTGTGGGCCACATGGGTAGAAAATTCCTTTTATTCATCATAAAACATGAATTTTCAAGCTTGGTTTTGTTATGCAGTCACCCTGGGTTCTATAAAACAGAGCAAGTATCTTTGAAAATGGTTTTGCTGTGTACTGTCAGTATGTGCTAGAAAAGGCAGGCTCCACTGTGCCTCCTTTCCAAAAAAAGATATGAACTCTGGGTGAGCGCCTGGAACCCATGGAATCTCACGTCGCTCAGAGATTGGGGGTGTTGCATAACAATTCCTGTTTTGATTGTTCATATGTCATCCAAATGGCTGGTGTGTGTGTGTGTGTGTGTGTGTGTGTGTGTGTGTGTGTGTGTGCACGCACACACACACACACTATCAACAGGCTTGGAGGAGGTCCAAGGTTTGCAGAAGTATAAAACATCTTTCTTGGGGGTGGGGCTGAAAAACGGCCCAGTGAGGTCTGAACATGCTCATTGGCCGTAGAATGCTGACTGACAGTTGAGGAGGGAGAATGGCTGCAATCCTAAACAACAGCAGTGCAACATTTTGTTGCAGATTCCACTATTTAATAGTATATATACCACTTAATAAACAAAGTTTCCAAGTGGTGTACGTTAGAATTGTGAAATGCTTACAATGGATAAAACCAATTCAGATTAATCATAAAAAAGAAAACTTCCTTAAAATGCCTGCTGAAAGGACAAGAGTCCTGATGGAAAGCCAGAATAGGCACACCTATTGTGTTCCTGTCCATGCTTTTTCATCCACAGAAGGAGGCCCACCTCTATCGGAAGACCTTCATCTGTTTGGGATGAGAGATTTAGTGGGACACCATTCTTTGATAGGTTGCAATCCTGTGGCTCAGAAAAATAAGCCTTGTCTTGTTTTGTAACATTAATAGACCCAGTAACTGTATTTTAAGTTCATCTGCATATTGCATTTTTCCGCTTCCTTCTTATACACATAAAATTATTACAGAATTTTGTAGCTAAATTCCTGTTGAAAGCAATGAAGACATGAACTAAACTCCTCTCCAAAGAAACTATAACCAAGTTTTTCTACCTGACAAAAGAGTTACTGAATCCTGTATCTCATTTTTGTATACTAATGGATGTATAAGTCTTATTGTGGTGTCTGTTGACACAGATCCTAAATCTCCAATAACGGGGTGGTGTCGGACACCTCCCTATGTTTTTCCCCCCAGCAAGCAAGTCTCCTGCTGGCGCTTTCCCGGGGGCCCAAAGCCCCCCCCCCCAAGCCTTCTGCTCAGTTTGAGTGGCTGGTTTTGTCTGATCCTCCTAAGAGCCTGGAATGGCTGTTTTGAAGTCTCACGCCTGTGAACATGAAAGGCTTCCTTTGGCACTGGTAGTGCAGAGGGCAGGGCAAGCTTTGCCTGCCCTAATCAAAAATGTAATCAGCAGATCCTCACTTCGTGTTTCGTAAAAAATGCATAAAGGAGCAGCCGCAGCAGCCGCGCTTTTACTCTTGGCTCTGCAACCAGTTTCCTCCACCTACCGCTTCTCCCCCCCCCTTCTCCCCCACCTAAGGAGGGCTCTATCTTTTGCTTTTCTTGCTGCTGGGAGATGGACATTAGAGGCTTTAATTGCAAACAGCGGAGCTCTGGATTTGGCAATCATTGTATTTGATCCCAGTACAGTATTGATTGTCCTTGAGCTACAGCTGAGCAGATATTGGCGGTGTTTTGTTAGCTCCGGCACAGTTAGCAGGCAACTTGCAATTGAGGAAATAAATATTCCATTTGGGAAGGAGAAGGAGGAGGGTTGATAAGCAACTGCTGTGCCCCCGTCACTCCCTTGCACTTTCAAGGAGGTCTCTTGACCTCGTGCCGAGGCTGCCTGTTTTCCCAGAGGCTTAATTTCCCTTCAACGAGCAGCCAAAGCAAGGAAACCAGCGAGATGGAGTGCAAATTTGCAAAGCATCACCAGAATGAAATATCAGAGCGTACCGCATGTGTGCAATGATTGGGAAGGCACCTCCATGTGACAATAAAAATAGAGTGTGTGGACAGTTATTCTCGCTTTCCCTCCTTCCTTTTCTCTCCCCACACCAATGAATTTCATGAAACATCCTCTACCTAACAATATCACATGCCAGGTGATCAAGCAGAGGTCAGTGTCTCGCTGCTGCTATGGCTGGGTCCTTCCTAAGGGGCATCGTTGCAGGATGTCTGAAAGTGGACCCTGCGGAAGGGTTGACTTGGCCTAACAGAATCCCAGATGGCTTGGGCTGAACATAGAGATCACGTCCTACTTTGTGTTCTCTAGCAATCTTTATAATGAACAAAGAGCATTCCCTTAATGCAGTTTAGGGTGCATGGTTTGCATGCAGAAGATGCCAGGTTCAGCACCCAGCATCTCAGGAAATCTCTCTTCCTGAGATCCTGGAGACAGAGCAGCTGCCAGGAAGGCTCACCGAGCACATATATTTAGGCACCAGGTGAAAACATTTTTATTTTCATAGGCCTTTGGCTAGTTAAACAGACTGTGGCCTTTTAAACTGGGGTGTGTGTTTTGTCTATTGTTTTGCTTGTTATGCTATATATTTTGTGTTTCCATACTGCAAATCACCCTGTCAACCTTGGGTGAAAGGCGGCAGGGCTTCTTTTCAGCCAGAACTCACCAGAACAGAATTCCGACACCTCTTTGGTGCATCCCAGCACCTCTGTAGCATTGTAGTACTGTTCCCCAGCATGGCACTTGGGGCTGCGTAACAGGTGGTGGGCGCACAGGGGTTGGGGCGGTGAGATGGCAGTGGAGGCAGGTGGTGACATAAGGTGTCAATTTATATCTTTTTCCCCCTGGCAGTGGGGCAAGCGGCCTAAAAAAAAGCTCCACAACTTTGTTTTTTTCTGGGAAAAGCCCTGAAAGGTGGTATATAAATTTAATAAATACATAATACCAGTCAAAGTAGACAACACTGCATGAAACCGACCAACAGTGTGCCTCCGTATAAAGTAGACTCATGTGTTTGGTGTGTGCCAAGCCAGGATAGCTGTGGCATTTCAGGAGGTGCCCTTGTTCCCTGCCATTCACCCCCCTATCCTAGAAATTCATCAGACCTCATGATGGGATGGGTATCCTTTTTATCCAGCATACCATAGGGACACACTGGATTAACCTTGAACATTATGGGGGTTTAAGGATAGCTTTTTCATTAGCCATTTTAACCTGCGTTTTAACGTGACATCTTTATTTAAATGCATTGTCAACCTGCAAGCTCTGGGGTGGAGCAGGCCGATATATATATATATATATATATATATATATATATATATATATATATATGTGTGTGTGTGTGTGTGTGTGTGTGTGTGTGTGTGTGTGTATACTATCTATATATTCTATATATATATATTCTATATATATAATATATATATATATAATATTATATATATATATATACACACACACACACACACACACACACACACACACACACACACACACACTATCTATCTATATATTATATATATATATACATACACTGTGCAACGAACCCCACACTCTTCCATTGTGACACGCTTCTGCTCACTACCAGTTACTGAGCCTTAATTTGCCCTCTCCAAAGATCCCTACCCCCACCCCCGCTTTTTCATCTGCATTGACCTGGCCGCTCTTGTTCTAGAATAGCAGCATAGCAACGTCAGCCTGGCAACAACAATCAGTGCATGAAAGGGAAATAGACAAATAGCTTAACAGACAGGTTGTGTTTCTGGAAGTCTGTTGTTATTGGGGGATGTCTGTGTGGGCGCACAGCTGAAAATAAGTGAGAAAATAGCTTACAAATAATTCATGAGAGGCTTCAATTGAGAAGACACCTTAATGACTTGAGAAGCCTCCTGGCCAGCCCTCCCCGCACATTTCCTTGCTGATTAAAGGTCACATCAGACCCAAGCTCTTGTATAAACTGTGAGTTCATAGATGGGCATGTGTACTCTGTTCCAGGCAAGAATCAGCATTAATGAAGCATTAAGGCTGAGTAATCAAGCATTTAAAAAGTCAGGAAATGCAGAGTGTCAGCTCTTCCAGTTCTGCCCCCCTTTTTTTCCTCCTGCCTTTGGAAAAAGGGTTTATGAACCCGCAGAAGCACAGTGCATATAGCTGGCTTGGGAGCGTGCAAAAAAGTGGATGGGTCATCATGCATCATGCATTCCACCCATGCTGTCAGCCCAGATGTCATTTTTAAGTCCCTCATTATGGCTGTGGCTGTCCTTCCTTCCTTCCTTCCTTCCTTCCTTCCTTCCTTCCTTCTTTCCAACTGGTTTATCAGAAAAGAATAACAAGGCTATCAGTGGCTACTTCCACAGTTGGAAGTAGTAATGTGTCATGGACTGGCTGGATGCAAAGGAATGGTGGGAGGCATCAACTAGGAAACCCCCAGGGAAGAAGGCTCAAAGCCAGGGGATTGGTGGTGGGACAACAATGAGTGGTCAGAGGGAGAAAAGGGAGCAGACTGGGGGGAGGGGAGGTGTCAGAAGCTGAAGAGGCAACTGGATTTAGTGAGCAGGAAGAGGTGGTGGCAGAGAGCAGTTCAGAATCCAAGGTAGAAGCAGAGGCTGGGGGGAAGTGGGGTCAAGAGGGCAGCGTAGAGGCAAACTGGTGGTGAAGCCAGGGAATCTCCCCCTCCTGCTGTGATCATCTCGCCTCCTCTCTGGTCTCCCAAAACACAAAGAGGAATGAAGAGGTTGGAGCAAAAAGAAACAAGACAAAGGAGTCTCAGGGAATTTCAGTCCTCACAAGTGCCTCATTGGGGCAAGACCAGCTGGGCAGAGTTGCTGTGAGCTCTAGGCCTGAGCTGATTTGTTTCTTTGAATAAAGAGTTAGCTTCATTTACCTTGTGAGTTATTGCTGACTTGCTCCTGGCTCCTGCCTTGAAACAAGGCTTCCGAATACCAGCTGCTGGAAGCCACTCTTGTGCTGGAATCCTGCTTTTGGGTTTCCCAAGAGAAGCATCTGGTAGGCCACTATGAGAACAGGATGCTGGACTAAGTGTCAAACAAAAGGGGGAAGAGGTGCTTTTTCAGCATTTTCCAGAGAACGTGTGTGATACAGCTCTGTGGGGAGGGGAAATATTCTTTTCTGCGGGGTGGGGTGGGTTAGGAACCATGTCACCAAAACTTTCTTATTTGTAGATGGGACAATTAGAAAAATTCAATGCACACTGAATGAATAACTCTGTTCTCTGAGGCAGGGATGGGGAACCTGTAGCCTTCCAGATGTTGCTGGTCTCCAGCAGGCTCAGCCAACAAGATCAGGGATGATAGGAATTGTAGTTCAACAACATATGGAGGACCATAAATTAGCCATCCCTGCTATAGGTTATATCAAATTCTGGATGAAGATATATATTGATACAGTTCTTATCTGGCAGGAAAGTGAAAAATCTAATTGAATTGAATTCATGGGTTAATAGATCCAAAAAGGCCAAATCCAGAATGAACAAAGGCTGCCAGAGATGGAAATATCTAGATATTAGGATAGAGGTGGACACCATATTATAGAATAAAAAGAAAAATGTTTCTCATTTACAATCGCTCACATCCAGAGCATATCTGAGAGAATATTCCCTATGGCCAATTTATAAGAATCACACACAATTGCTCCAAACAGAAAGATTGTACGGTAGAATCTGAAAATCATGTTTTTCAAAAAGAGGTTATCCAGAATAAGATGATACAGACAGCTGGAAAGTAAGTAGATAAAATGAGTAGAGGCAGACTATAGCACGTTCGTAAGAGAACCCCTAAGAACTGACAAATATGTAATCTACCATATAATAATATCAGTGTTACTTTGAAGCGGCCAATGAGTAAATATTGATATTTGCTATAATGCGTTTGCGAGTGTAAAGGGGGGAAAACTTATGTAGCTTTTAAAGGATATGAAACAAAAGAGACTTGATTGTGAGTAGTGAAACTGCTCGGTTAGGTGCTATGGAAAGTCAGGTCTTGGCGCAAGGATCAAGCCCACTCAGGGGCAATTTTCCATGTGGCCTCTAAAAGCCTGCTGTAAGAGACAAAACTATTTGTTAACACTGGCAGTGGGTAGGAATATACGAGTTCACTACATGTAATGCCTAATTTGTTGTTCATACAATACAATCCCCATGCCCTCCGCAAAAAAGTTTGTAGGGAATATAACCAGATAGCCAGACATTAGAATTGGAGAATGTTGTGGTAATAAACATCAAAAGGTGGGAACACCATTAATGCAACACTTGGATGTATAAATCCTATAATATAGGAGCTCAAAGTGTTTAAAACAAATCAATAAAGTTTCTTTGAAAAAGAAGCCTGGTCAATTTAAATATTGGGCACCATGATTTCAGTTGGACTCAATGAATCCCCTGATCCTCCTATACTGTTTGGAAGCCTCCACTTGTTTGGTTTTTTCTTTTTTTCTTCCAACATAGCATGGCTATCTGCTTTCTTCACCTCTCCATCCACTGCTTAAATTAATTTGGGTTTCTAGATGCTGTGTAGAGCACAACTTTTTTTCTTAACACTTCTTTTTCAAGACTGCAGTTCTAAAGGGAGAGCTAATACTCTTGTTAGACTCATTACATTCTTCGCTGGAGCACGATAACCTTTCGTTTTACTGAGTTGTTTGTGATGATACCTTTAAATCAACCTCCCCAACTTGTTGCCCTGCTGATGTTTTGAACTGCAACTCCTATCATCCCTGATAGCTGCGCTGCTAGGAGCTGTTAGGAGTTGAATGAAGTCCAAAGTACCTGCAGGGCACCAAGTAATAATAATAATAATAATAATTTTTTATTTATACCCCGCCCTCCCCAGCCAAGGCCGGGCTCAGAGCGGCTTACAAGCAATAATAAAAACAAGATGAGTGATTACAACTTAAAAACAAAAATAAAATACAACATTAAAATAATGGAACATTAAAATATTAAAATGGAGCCTCATTGCAGGAGAAGGAAAAGAAAAAAGAAAAAGGGGGCGGAGGGAATCAAATTGGCTCCAATCCAAAGGCCAGGCGGAACAACTCTGTCTTACAGGCCCTGCGGAAAGAGATCAGATCCTGCAGGGCCCTGGTCTCATGAGACAGAGCGTTCCACCAAGTTGGGGCCAGTGCTGAAAAGGCCCTGGCTCTGGTTGAAGCCAATCTAACTTCCTTAGGGCCTGGGACCACTAGGGTGTTGTTATTTATGGACCTTGAGGCTCTCCGTGGGGCATACCAGGCGAGACGGTCCCGTAGGTACGAGGGTCCTAGGCCGTGAAGGGCTTTAAAGGTCAAAAGCAGCACCTTAAATCTGACCCTGTACTCCACCGGGAGCCAGTGCAGCTTGAAAAGCACTGGATGAATATGCTCCCATGGCAGAGACGCTGTGAGGAGCCTCGCTGCAGCATTCTGTACCCGCTGGAGTTTCTGGGACAGCTTCAAGGGCAGCCCCGTGTAGAGCGAGTTACAGTAGTCAAGCCTGGAGATGACTGTCGCATGGATCACTGTGGCCAGGTCGGGGCAGGAAAGGTAAGGGACCAACTGCTTGATGCGGCGAAGGTGGAAAAATGTCACCTTGGCTGTTGCTGTGACTTGCGCCTCCATGGAAAGGGAGGCGTCAAGGATTACACCCAAACTCTTAACGGAAGGCAATGGCACTAATTGGGCCCCCGCAAGAGAAGGGAGTTGGTCCCTCATCCCCATGCTATCCCGACCTAGCCATAGGACCTCTGTCTTCGAAGGATTTAGTTTCAATCGGCTCCCACGAAACCATCCAGCCACAGCTTCCAAGCATCTGGTCAGTGTGTAAGGGGCCGAGTTGGTGTGGCCATCCATCAGTAGATAGAGCTGAGTGTCATCAGCATATTGATGACAGCCCAGCCCAAAGCTCCGGATAATCTGAGCAAGGGGGCGCATAAAGATGTTAAAAAGCATTGGGGAGAGAATTGCGCCCTGCGGCACTCCACACACCAAGGAGTGGCGTGACGACATTTCCCTCCCTAGTGCCACCCTCTGTCCCCGACCAGAGATAAAAGAGCACAACCAGTTACGGGCTATGCCCTGTATCCCCACGTCTGCAAGGCGATGGTCCAGAAGATCATGATCGACCATGTCAAAGGCTGCTGACAAATCTAAAAGGATCAGCAGTCCTGACCCGCCTCGATCCAGTTGTCTACGGATATCATCTGTTAGGGCAACCAGAGCCGTCTCCGTCCCAAAACCAGGACGGAAACCGGACTGAAATGGATCTAATGCCGATGTTTCCTCCAGAAACCTACCAAGCTGTTCAGCAACCGCTCTCTCAATTACCTTACCCAGGTATGGAAGATTTGAAACTGGGCGGTAATTGGATAGGTCTAAGGGATCTAATGAAGCTTTCTTTAAGAGTGGACGCACCACTGCTTCCTTCAGTTCCCCTGGGAATGTCCCCGTGTCAAGGGACAAATTGATAATTTCAACCAGGGGGGTCCGCGCAACATCTGGACACTCCCTAATCAGCCAAGACGGGCACGGATCAAGGAGGCAGGTGGTGGGCCTACCAACTTGGAGGAATCTATCCACATCAGTAGGGAGTATCCAATCGAAATGGTCCAACACTGGACCTGAAGTCAGTCGAGGGGCCTCCAGTTCAGTCACTGTATCTAAATTGGCAGGGAGGTCACGGTAGAGGAAAACTAGTTTAAATATATATCAGCTCTTCTTATTTTCCTCTATAAACGTATCATAGAATTGTAGGTTTGGAGGATTCCCTGCTGGGTGAAACCCAAGGTCCATGTGGCCTAACATCCTGTTTTCAACAGAAGTCATCCAGATTTCCTTGGAAGCTCCCAAAGAGGGTGTCATGGCAAAAGCTCCTTTCTGTTGTTTGTGGCCTGAAAATGGGGTTCTTCTGTTATGTATGCATAACGTACTCTCCATAAAGTATGTACCGACTTGGTCCGGATATAAAACTGCCTAACCATGGTTAGCGGGTCCAGAGTGCCATGGGACTGCTGCACTTTCAGGGTAGGATGCTGGAGTCTGACTTGGGAAAGAGGATCAGCAATTCGTGAGGAACTGTACTGGCCAGGAGGGAAGAGTCGGAGCTTCAGAGCTGGAGGGTGGCACACAGGATGGGTCAGGAGAAGAAGAGGAAGAAGCAGGTCAGGCAAATGAAGGGCCTGGTGCTTCTCCACCTGCCCTTGCACCTTGTCTCCCTGAACCAGAAGGGGGTTGAAAAGGAATGAGCAGAGGAAGCTTCCACAAAGCTGTAGTCTCCGACTGTGTGTGCACCATCTGTTGGGGAAAAGGTACATAAACTGGTGGAAGGGAAGTGGTCCCCTGTTTCTGCAACTGCTCCTTAGAGTGCAGACCTGGAAATAGCTTTGTCAATGCTAGATTGGTGTGCGTAGGTCTCCAGAGGTGTAGAAGTGACTGTAAGTGTTATCTTTGCCAATATAGAGTTAGCAATCTGCCCTGTGCATTCCTTTGTCCCTGAAGTGCCCTTGACAGGCACTCGTCCTTTTTCTTCCCAGCTTGGACAAGCGTCCGTCCCTCTTGTTCAGTTTCAGAACTAGCTATGGTTTGTGTCCTGTGAGCACAGGAAAAATTATTTCTAACCAAGATTGTACAATGCGATTTAGTGCTGACTACAGCTAGTGAGAACACCAGCACAGGTGTAACGCTAACTCTTATCAATTTGCAAACTGAAAGGGAGGAGGGATGCCTGCCATGTGGATTTTTTGAGTCACCACACCCCGTGTCCTAACCCAGTTTAGGCGTTCAGGCAGCATCACATCTGCACAATGCTGGCCATGGCAAGCTTTTGCTACTGTTGCCTTTTCATTGCTGCCACTTGCCAGCCAGTGAGAAGGAGGAGGAGGAGGAGTTTGGATTTGATATCCCGCTTTATCACTACCCTAAGGAGTCTCAAAGCAGCTAACAATCTCCTTTCCTTTTCTCGCCCACAACAAACACTCTGTGAGGTGAGTGAGGCTGAGAGACTTCAGAGAAGTGTGACTGGCCCAAGGTCACCCAGCAGCTGCATGTGGAGGAGCGGGGAAGCGAACCCAGTTCACCAGATTACGAGTTCACTGCTCTTAACCACTACACCACACTGGCTCTCAGTGTGAAAAAGCAAGCGGTGGCATCTCCTGCTCTTCTTTTCCTCCACCACCACCATTATCTGGAGCAGGGTAAGAAGCAGGTGAAGAAGTTGCTGCGGTGAAGAAGAGGAAGCAGGGCTGAGAGGGCTTTTCTCAGTGGCTGCTCTACTGGGGTGGGGCTCTTGGCAAACGCCTGACCATGCCAACCCTGCGTCTGCACCAAGCCGCTCTGATTTACACTCATTCTGCCATCCAAATCACTGAGAAGTTTCAAAAAGAAACTTGATTAGCTGGGAGTTTTCCTGTTGGAACTGGGCTCTCCGTTCAGTGTGATAAACAAGTCTGTTTTCCTGTCTAAAAGCTGTTTGGGGCATTGTGACGAAATACTAAGCCTAAGTGATTTTTGACTGACAGGCAATTGTTATTTATGCTTTTGCCTTGTCCTCCCATCCAAAGGCAGCGCCAGTATCAAAGATAACAAGGCAGAGGCTGGGATGTGAATTCTCCCGGCTTCCACAACTAAAGCTGGTTAAAACCCTATTCAGAGACAGGCAGCATCTAATGAGCTTCAGGTTGGAAAGGTGTCGTGGTGGGGAACTTTAAAGTGGGTGGTTGCCAATTTTGAAAGGGATCTGTCTGGGTCCTGAGCCTGGATGATTTTGGCTGCAAGATTAGGGAGCAAGTCTGACAGGCAGGTTAGACCCTCAGCACATAACACAATTCTCAAAGTTTTGGAGTGGAGCACAAATTGTGTTTTGCTTGGGATTTTCCTGCTATCCTATCCTACTTGAGAAGAAGCCATATTTGCTGTCTCTTGTTAATACTAGCAAGAGCATGTTGAGCTAATACCGGGGGGGGGGGGAGGGAGAGAGGGAGGGAGAAGGAGAAAGAGGAGGGAGGGAGAGAAGCCACAAAGAAGCTTCCTTCTACATCTCTCTGAAGGATGGAATTAGTCACTCGCTTACTTGAATGGCACCTTACCTGCCTTTTAACCCAGCTCCTGCCAATCTAGCAGTTCGAAAGCACGTCAGAGTGCAAGTAGATAAATAGGTACCACTCCAGCGGGAAGGTAAACGATGTTTCCATGCTCTGCTCTGGTTTCGCCAGAAGCAGCTTAGTCATGCTGGACACATGACCCGGAAAAACTGTCTGCGGACAAATGCCGGCTCCCTCGGCCAGTAAAGCGAGATGAGTGCCACAACCCCATAGTCATTCACGACTGGACTTAACTGTCAGGGGTCCTTTACCTTTACACTGATAGTGAGATGCTGCTATGGCTGGCTATCCCAGCCTTTGTACGTTGCAATGTAACTGGCCACATATGATGAGTAAAGCTGTACCTATATCTTGACTAGTAGCCATTTTCTGGAGTCAAGTTCAATTTAGTTCTTTGTAGGGATGCCACAAATATCTGCCTTTTTGCTCACATTGAGAAAGCTGCATTATTTTTTTTTATTTTTGTTGCGGATAAGCTTCCCAAGCAGGCAGCAGGTTTGAAAACATTGCCCGATGTCTATGGAGCGAAGGAGGCAGCTATGGAAAATTGCATACAAATATATTAGGAGAAATACTTACAACAATGTGCAGGCTGGGTTTTTTTAAATGCAAATTGATTCATAAATGGGGTTGGCTGAATGGGGTGGAATTGAAAAAGCAACCGAGAGAAACTGAAATTGACAAATTTGTCTCTTGCTAGTGTCCAGTAGGTAACGTTGAAGCAAGGTATTGCTTTCCCCGCATTATATGTCAAACCGCAAGCTGCTGTTATCACAATTGCTCACCTTCTGCTTTTTGGATGTGTGAATGGTACAGGAGGAGGCAGGGGAAAGAAGTTCCTGATCTCCACGGAGCTTGCAAAGAGGAAGCGACAGCAGCTAAAGTGTTTTTTTGTTACCTCTGAGGTCTGAGCAATAACCTTAAAAACAAGCACATGAAACGGTTGAGTTTAGAACAACTTTCCTCTTGTTGTAATGCATTTTCTGTCTTCATTTATTGCCTCTTAACATCTTTGTTTACGGAGCTTGGGAAGCGATCTGGAGAGGTGGCAAGATCTGGGAACAGGTTGAGAGCAGCTGCTTTCGGCTGTCAGATTTGACTGGGTTAAACGTGAACATGGATTAGCAGAAACAGACCGCATTTCTAGATTGACGGTCGCTTGGAACATTTTGCTATGGGTTCCCAAAAAGAGATGCCTGTCTTGGGACACTCCACCAGTAATGCTAGGACCATGGTAACCTCTGAGACATGAAATAATGTAGGAGTTTCTCTTGCGCGCCTAGGGAGGAAAGCAGGAAAAGTGGACAAAAAGGTAAAACTGGACACCTGTCGGCTTCTGGACTTCGAACCATTAAGACAGCCTTTCCCACCCTGGGGCTTGCAAGATGTTTTGGGCTACAACTCCACATCAGTCCCAGTCTGCAACAGCCATGCTGGTTGGGGCTGCTGGGATTTTGGTCCAAAACATTTGGAGGGCACCAGGTTGGAGAACGCTGTATGATCTGTTTGCTGCGAACATCACAATTATAAACTGTTGTATCTAGAAGGAGCATTCAGAATTTGTGTTTGTTTCTTTAAGGAACCTAGAACTTGGTAAGGGGGGCATTAAAAGACTTGTTGCTTCTTGCAGTAAAATCACTAGCCGGAACACTGGAGAATACACGGCAGTAATTTTATTAGCTTTTCTTTTCCATATTTGGGGTGGTGGTGGCGATAGCATAATGAAAAATATTTTCCTGGAGCTCATACTTGTAGTATAAAATTACTGCTCCACTCTGGTGCTTGCTAATTGAACTGGAAAATAATCACAAGGCATGTGTGAGAGTCACGTGACTCCTGATAGCCAGAAGCTTATCTGGGCAATGATGAAGGGATTGGCGGGCGGGAGGATGCAGTAAACTGAATTTTATCTCCACCATTTGGCAGTATTTATAGTTCATCAAAAAGAAGGGTACATTGTGATCACAAAATGTGGCAAAAAGATGAAATGGTCAGATTGTTAAGGGCTGTTCTAAGGGCCCCTTTATGCATTACATTTTTCAGGTGTAAGCCCATGTTTTAAGTCTGCACCTTAAAGTGTTGCATGTATAACGTGTATTGCAAACACATGTATTAAACAGGGGAGCCATCATTGGCTGCAGCTCTGATCTCAGTATGCGTCTCTGTACAAATTTAGCACAGGCCGGAGTTGGTGGTGGAGTATTGTTCATGCTTTGCAGGTTGAGTCCTTGGCATCTCCTGTAAAGGATCTCCAGCTGCAGTGCTGGAATAAACCTTTGCTTGAGCCTGGTCACAGCAGACAGAGATGGGCCAGTGAACTGGCTGGCAGTCTAAGGCTACTGGAGTTTGCCTGTAATGTGCAAAATGGCCCCTAGGCAGCAAGGCATGTGATCCATGTTTTGTTCTGTACAATTTGTGCGACGTGCAAAAGCACATTGCTTTCTTTTCAATGTGTTAATGCCTGTATTTTACGCAGCTGGATTTTCTACAAAAACACAATAAAAGTGCATTCCCTTGGAATCGATACTGAACCATAAATACCAAACAGTGGAGACTTCCGGGTTGGCGCCTCTGGCAATGGCGGAGTTCCTCTGATCGGGAGGAACTTGCCCCGTGGGAATTTGGGTCTGTACCGCCGCGGCGAAGGCGGAGACCCATAAAAATCACAGGTGGGAGAGGCCTGTGAACGTGGGATTCGGCGGGCACCTTTTGCGCCTCCCCTACTCGCGGGGAACCTGATTTCGGGGACCCGGAGCGACGTGAGGTGAGTGGCGCGGTGCTTCGAATCATCTGCTTCTTCCACGGAGCGAAGCCGCATAGCTGTTGCTGAGAGAGCACTGACTTTTTTCTGTGGACAATTTGACTCCAAAGTAATTACCCGTGAGTAGAGCTGATACGGGAGAATCGGATTTTAAACGTTTAATTGGGCATCGAAACGGGGAGGTTCAAAACAGGAAGTCCGCCTTCCCTATTTGTAAACAGACTGAGGCAAGGAGTCTGTAAGCTGAAGTCTTGGAAAGCCTTTTGTGAAAGATTAAATTTCCATCAGCATAGAGTATAAAATCCCCCTTGGAGGCAGGAGAAGAGGGGGGGAGTTGTGGACTGAGTATGCCTGCAGGAGAGAGTAAAGAGAGTTAAAATACTGCCGATCTGACCCTGGAAATGGGCTGCTAGTAGGACTGACGTTTTGGAACGTCCATTGACAGCACTTAGAATGTTCCTTGACAGCTAGCAAAATAAGAGAGATATATTGTTTCTACTGTCTCCAGCTGCTTCTAAAAAGGAGTAATAAAGTAACTGAAAACTGAAACTAACTTTGGATTGTACTTTGGATTGTACGAGTGGCGCTTAAAGGTGACATTTTGGATCATTATAAATAGAAACTGTTTCCCCCTAGTGGAAGTTTCTGAAATTGGTTACTTTACAAGAGCTGGGCTAGGGGAGTTTCCAGCTGCAAGATAAAACCATGTGACTCTGGGACTGACCTTGAACCTCTTAAGTGTTATGGCAAATGGAAAGGAAACAACAGATGAAATGTTAACAGAAGAGGCCTTAGTGGCCGCATTATTGAAAATAAATGACTCGCTGGAACAGCTTCACAAGAAAACAGAAGTTCTGTACAATGCAACAGAAGTGATGAATGTGAAAGCGGATGCCGCAAATAATAAAATTGATTTAATTGTAGAAAGGTTAAATAACCCGGGACAAAAGGTGAACACCAACGCAGAAACCACCCAGAAATTGACACAGGAATCTACTTTAATACGGCAAATGGCGGATGAAGTCAGGGAGAAAACCTTTGCTGCTGAATGTAAAACAACACAATTGGAGTGTGAGAGAGCCCCACACATTCAAAAGCAACTTGACGAATATAAGCTGACATTTGCTATGATGGAATTTAAAGAAAAACAGATGAATTTGAAGATCAGAACCCCACCAGAACTGGGAAAGGAAAGTTCGACAGAACTTCAGGAGGAGACAGGATCAACATCGGCTGAGAAAGAGAGACTTTTGGGGGACAGTAGGACCGCCAAAAATGTGAATTTACTTAAGGGCAACTGTGAAAGAGGTTGGATTGAAGAGAAGGGGGATTGGGAAATATGGACAAATCTGAAGTTGTTATGGTTGGGCCGAGCTGTTGCGGTGTGGATGAGGGTTGCTGTGTTGCCGGGGATGTTGCTTTTGTGTCAAAAAGTGCAAGTTTTGGATGGGAGGGATTGTTTCAGGAGGTGGCAGAGGGATATTCCTGGATTGGTTTGGCAGGGCAGGAAGCCTCGAGCAAAACTTAAGATATTGACGGATGCCAAAGAAGGAGGTGGACCTGCCCTGCCAGACATCTAAACTTTGTTGTGAATCACCTGCTTTTAGCTGGCTGAGAGAATGGTTGTCTCCTGGAAGTACAGAAGTGTTGGATAATGGCAGATGAAGTTGATGGACTAGACGGAATTGGCGGAAAAGACTGGCAAGATCCGAGACCAGGGAGAAGAGTCGGTGGAAGAAGACTGGGGAAGGTTTAAAGACTATTTACAGAAATATTGTAAAATTAATGAATGTTAGAAGAATGTTGGAATGAAATTAGATGGCTTCAGTAGAAATGTTATAAGGAATTAAGTAGGAATAGATTAATAGAGTATTAAAGGAAAATAAAGTTAAAAGGTGTTAAGATAATTATAGGATAGAAAACAGGGGAAGATGGTAAGGAATTGCTGAAATAATTAATAGAAGTGGAATACAAAAAGGGAGGTGTGAGGAGGACATGGAAATATGGGAAAGAAAGATAAGATATTGGAAGTTTTTTCTTTGTTCTTTTTCTTTTTTTCTTTTTCTTTTTTCTTCTTCTTCCTTTTGATGTGTTTTTAAATTGTTTTTGTTTTGTTTTGTTAATTTTTATGTAGTGTTTTTGTATTATAATGTATTGTTTTTTTCTTTTTGTTTTTTCTTTTGTAAATGTTTAAATTGTTGTAAAATGCAATAAATATTATTATTTTAAAAAACAAAACATAAATACCAAACAGTGATACCGTTCTGGGGCTGCTAGAGAGACATAAAATGTCTCAGGGCCTCTTAGTGTAAGTGTTTTTTTGTATTGTTCTGATGGAAAAGGGTTGGATTTATGTCTTTCCCCCATCCCAAACTTTAAACAGCCTGTTTTATTTATAAGTTTTTTCTTAACTTGAATCCAAAAGTCCACCATACTGGAATGAAGGAACAGCCTCTAACCTAAATACTTACCAGATAAATTGCAACAATAGGTAAAGAGCTCAACCCACATTGTGCAGCAGTTTTGTCCATCACAGAGAGTTGCACACACCTTTGGGGGCTTGGGATATAATTCCTGTACAACTCTCCTGCAGGCAAAGTTCTGTTAGAATTGAAGGGGATTAACAGTTTGCGATATTTCAGGGGGCTGCTGTTGAGAGCAGGGCAGGAAATCACCATCAGCATGCAAAAGTCCTCACAGAGCTCTTTGGATCCTGGGCACAAATGTTCTTTGCATATCAAAGGTGATATTTGAATGATGGAAAATAATCTTTAGCAGATATTCCCAATCGTAGAAAATCATTGCTGAAAGGATTTCAGGTCTAGTGATAGTTGTCTAGAAGTAACCATGATCATTGGTTATAGATCTGGTGGCTTCAGTGGAATCTATTGCCATCTAGATTAATTCCCTGGATTGTGCTTTTCCAGCATCATTCTATCTGACCTTGATTCTATGGAGGTGCTGTTGTGGTTGGAACGCATATCAGCACCCCGTCTGGAAGACAACATACAATCAAGAACAGCCGTGACCCATGCTGTAAAGAACTTCTGTTGTCGCTCAGAATCTTTCATCTGACGGAAGCACAAAAGCATCCATCGCAGAAAGCTGTTTAAGGCGCTTATGTCTCTAGATGAAACATATTTGGAAACATTTGATATTTCCTCCTCCTGGCTAAAACCCATTTGATGCCAAAAGGAGGTCTGTTCTGTAGTTAATTTAGAACAATAAAATATATTGGCAAGAATGAAGCTAAGACTGGAAAGCAGAAGATCAAGGAGGAGTGGGCTGTTGGTCGGCAGAGATTATTGAAGAGGCCTGTTCCCACTCCCTTCGAAATAAATAACTGCTCAGGCTCTCCCCAGATCACCTTGTCACTTTCTTAGCCCTCTTCAAGAGGTAACAGATTGTCTTATTTGGGCATCAGGGATGATTACTGAAAGATGTGATGCAGTGAGAGAAGCCAGATTTTAAAGAATGCCCAAGGGCTGCAGAGATTGCCTTTTGAGCGGTTTGGCTGCCTCTAGGTCATTGCTAATTAGCTACGTGTTGCCGAAAGAAATAAGCATTAAAAATGTAACACCATGTGATGGGAACAGTCACCAATCACACCATCTCCCCTTTGAAGTTGGGACGTTTCCTGTCGCCCTGAGAAATCTGGTGAAGAGAATACAGTCACATGGGGAAAGTGGCAGGGAAGGGAAAGGAGAGCATCTATCTGAAAGAGCATTTAATAAAGCCAAGGCAGTATTGGAGCTCAGACGAGACCGGAGTGTGACAGCTGTTACTGGATCTGTGATGCATACAGGCCTGCTGGCAAAAATGCATCACTTTGTATGATATCTGGGCGCCTTTTCTGCTGTCCATAATTGCAGAGATGGTGTCTGCATAAATCTTTTCCCCAGTGCACCTCTAGCAAAAAGGAGCTGAGCTGGGGGGGTGGCAGCCCCGTCAGGAGAGGAGCTCTAGCACGAAGTGAGAATTATTCACATCTCCGAAAGCTGCAGTAGGCTTTCAACCAAACATAGCGCTAGATAGCTCCAACAGTGGTGTAAATACAAATGTTGGCATTTGTGTGGATTTACCTGTTTTTATAGGATCCGTATCATGGTGCCTCCAACACCATCCCAATTGAAGGCAACAAATCCCAAATGGAAGGGCTATCTATAAGTATGGAGTGTGTGGTTTTCTAGGTTAAAAGCTGGCTGGGCTTAAGGGTCTATCAAACCGAAGAAAGCATGAACTGGGACCTTGTGTGTTCAGGCTAGGGCAGCCTTTCCCAAGCACATATTTTGGGCTATAATTCCCAGCCAGCATGGTCGGTAGTAATGGGAGTTGGAATCCCAAAAACCAGGAGGGCATCAGCGTGGGGAAACTTGGGCTAGGATTTTTTCCTCTGAACTAAGACTGTGGCTGTTCAGAGCCTTAACAGCAGTGGGCAATCTCAACCCCTGCAATGTACAACCAGTATGAAGCCTTTGAATTGGCCAGACCTGGTATATTATTAGTCATATTTATTATTTAATATATTTATATCCCAACTTTCCCCCAAGTTTGGATTCAAGGTGGCTTACAACATTTTAAAACATCCGTTCTAGATGTCAGGATAGGTATCAAGAGCTTCGCCTTTGCCTTTTGCCTGATCAGTAACTGCACCCTTCTGCTGGCTACAGCTTCCCACTCAAGCCCCCAGTTCCCCCAGTAAAGAGCCTAGATTTGGGGAAAATGTTTCACTTCTAGTTCCTGAAGGAGAACCCAAAAGGTAGAAATCCCAGGCCAAAATAAAAAATTCAGGACAGTTTCCCTTAGTTAAGCAGTCGAAGCCATTCCGTTAGGACACCAAGGAGGTAGATAAAAGGAAACCTTTTCTGGAATGGTGAGTTCTGTTATCTGAAGACAACTTATATGCGTCTGTCACTCAACCTTCCGTCTAGGGGCTTCCTTTGCTTGTCTGTTAACTTTGCTGCCTTCCAGTACTGAAATTGGCTCTGGGTTTCTTTGTAAAGCTGCCGGGAGAGCCATCCTGGAGAAGGCAGCAGTCACTGGAGCAGGAAGGGATTTAAGTGCTGCTGTGTCTGACTCCCAGCCTCCAAGTATTAGCACAATAATGAATTTCAGGCCTGGCTTGGGAGAGAAAAATATCATTGAGGGCTGTCAAATTAATTGATCTTCCCAGCATCCCACTTTTCTGTTTTCTGTCATGCACGGCTTGCTGATCTTGTTGAATCATTTCCCGAGTTGACTGGGTACCTTGTGGAAGACACTGAGGCTGGTTATAGCTGCTCAGTGCCATGCCAAACTCATAAAATAAGGCTGAAATTAATTAAGGCGATAACGTTTAAGCTTGCTTGACGAAAGGTGTCACCTTACCTGTTAGGTTAGCCGAAACCATTCTGATGTCAAAGTAGGAGCTTGGCAAGGGCAGCAGGAGGTTAAATGTGATTTGCAAAGCGCTACAAATCAACAATGTGAATGGGCATTTTGTGATGGGTAAGATGCTGCCTGGATCAGCCTGAATTCGAAGTGGTCTGCGCGTTGGAGAGCAAGCCCAAGACTCCAGGGAGGGGGAAGAAGAAACAGTCTTGTCCTCCAAGGGGCCAACACAGCACCACAATGATCCAGACTTAGGAAGGCTGGAGTCAGACAATATGTCAGTTTAGCTCAGTATTTCTCTACACAGACTGGCAGCAGCTCTCCAAGGTTTCAGACTTCATAGAATGAACCAGGGCCCTTCTACATGCAAAGCAGGTGTTCTACCACTGAACTATGGCCCTTCTCCCAAACAATTACGTGGGTTCCTCCTGACTTGCCCTTTCTATTGCTCCTTCCTGGTCAGACCTGAGTCTTTGACTGGACAACAACCAGCCTTCCTCTGGGCTTACTTCCCCAGTCATGCTCAAGGTATCTTCACTTGTTGACCTGCTTCTTCCTGCTCTGCCTCTCTCCCTAGAAGTTGCTCTGCTTATTGGCAGGCCTTTTTGACCACTTCTTCTCTCCCATCCCAACGCAGATGGACATCTTGGCACAGGCCCCTGGCTCCTGATTGAGGGCCAGGTTAGATGTAACATGGGCCAAGGAGCTGATCCTTACCCTCTCTTCCTTGTGATACAAGTTCTCTGTGATGGCAAGGGCAGCATGTCGCATTGTGCAGTATTCTCATGTGGCGTTGGGAGAGCAGAGGAGACATGAGGGGGTACCAGCTCCCTGTTGCTTACTGCATCTAGTTTAGTTCTCACTTTCCCTCTAGACTTACCCTCCTGCAGATCTTCTCCAGGGCTCCATCCAACTTTGATCCCAGCTCTGTGGGACACAAACTTCATCTCCTTGCAGGCTTGACTGCATCCGTAACCTGGCTCCGGTGCTTCTATGGGCAGCCACTAGGTCTAGAACTAAGAAACCCCCGTTTTCTGTACAGCTACCCTGGGCCATCTAAAGCCTTCCTGTTCAGGAATTTGCTTGAGTAACTATGGCCGTTCCTGGCACCAGCTCTCAGCTTCTTTTCTGATTCCCTTGGCTCAGATTCAGTTCAGTTCCTGGCTCTGGACTCCCACTCAGTAGCTGCCTATACAGCTCAGCTCCGACAGTGTCAGCTCTCGGCAGGATGCAGCTGGGGTGCCCCTTGGGCACAGATAGGGAAGGTTCAGAGGGGCAGTGGATCTGGTCACAGACAGGTCAGAGGTCAGGCACCAGGCCAAGCAGACAAAGGTCAAGAGCAGAAAGCAGGAGGGTAGGCAGCTCATGCATAAGATATGTTCCTTGGACGTATGAGCTGGCTTGGCTTTTAGAGCCTGGTGTGCCTTGATTGGCTTGGAGAATCAGCTGACAGTATTCAAGCTGGGAGATCAACTGACTTCTTTGGAGCTAGCACTGCAGCCCCAAAGGGAAAAGGGTTGCCATGTGTCCTCTTTTTCCTGGACACAAGCCCCTAAAGTCTAACTAGCCTGAGCTTCTGAGGAACCACAGTGTTGGTGACCCAAGATGTGACGTGCTAGACCCTGGCTGGTGGAAGCCTTCCATCAAGGCCACCCTCCCACTGCTTTAGAGAAGTAGCAACCAATATCATCTTGGGTTTCCCTTTTTTCTTTTCCTCATCTGAAGAACAATAATTCTTCCTCTCTCTCTCCCTCTCCCTCTCCCCCTCCTTCCCTCCCTTGTAGACCTAAATCCTCTTCTTGGTGTCTCTGACTTTGCATGCAAGTGACGAAGCACATGCTGCTGTTCTTGTTTCTTAATTTATACTGAGGTTCTGCCTAAGGGCACTAGGCTGAGACGAAATAAGAACGTAGAAGAGCAAAGATGACTAAACCTAGTGTGAAGTACCAATGAGATTTGCTATCAACCCCGTATGTTGCTTTTACAAAACAATTCCTTGTGTCTTGGAGATGGGCAGCCAAAGTGCCTCTTCTTCTTCTGTTGAGACAAACTTTTCATGCAATTATTGCCTGTTGGATCCACGTGCTTAAGTGCCAGTGGACTCCCTACGCCAGCATCGGTCCCCGGAGCCTGGTGCCACCCGCCCACTCCATTCAACCTTTGCAAGGATAGTTACACTGTGCAAAACAGCTGCCAAATGGATTAATCATACCTGCTCTTCTTCAGCATGATTGTAGAGCAACTCACCCATCATGAGTAAAGCACCACTTTATCCCCATTCCCATCCTATTTCCCCCCCCCCCAATATTCACCCCCACAGTCTCTTTCAAAGAGAGGAGCTTGTCACAAGAAACAAGGGAAATGATTTCTATTTGGCAGCCGATGAATCCTGAGGTCTTCAACAACCCACTTGCATCGTGAATCACCTAGAAGGCCCTCCAGCTGGAAGCTGCAGGTTGTCACCCTCACTTTTTTATTTTATTCTTTAACTACCTGGAAGGAGGTCGAGGAGGAAAGCCAGTGGGGCGCAAGGGAGAGAGATGCAGGAAATATACCAACACCCCTAAAATAGCATCACAAACTAAGAAAGCTATTCAAAAATATCCCAGAGAAGTAGGGCTGCATGGCCTCTTTCCTCAAACCAGGCACAGCAACCTACAATGTGCTATCTGCTTGTTAAAATAAATAAATCATTCTTTTTTATGTCCTGCCCCTGGGGCCTGATGAAGGAGCCATATATAAGAAATAAAATGTTCTCAATATGGTTTTATGTTATCATCAATGAACATTGGCCTTGACAAGCCAAAATAGAGCTTCTGTAATCAGAGGCCATTTGTCTCTGATCACAGTATGCTCGGGGTGAACAGCAGGCACATTATGCTCTGCCTATGAGCATCTACAGAAGTACTCCTTGGGGCAGGGAGGACCAGAGCACAGCAGTGGGGTGCATGGTTCACACGCCAAAGGTCTCACACTCAATCGTCTGCACCTGTATTAAAAGTACTAGGAAGCAGGGAGTTTCCTAGGTACCTAGCTGGACTCTTGGTCTGATCCTGCAAGGCGGCTCCTTAATGTTTGCTTGGGGATTGATGCCCACCTTGGGAGCATCTCCTGAGAAACTGATTTCCTTTCTGCAGTGGCTGCTGTGACCATATCTATCTATCTAAGATAGATAGATAGATAGATAGATAGATAGATAGATAGATAGATCGATAGATCGATCTATGGCCTCTCAGTTCTCCTTCGTTTTGAAACACAGGTAGGACCTTATTACAAGATGGACCAGAAGATGTGCAAAGATCACCCAGTGTCTTCATCTTTATGATGGAGAAGAGATCTTAGTGAGATCAAATACCCTGAAAAAGCTTGTGGGATCATTGCAAGTTGGCAAAGGTTATCAAAGCAAAAAAATTGAGATTTTAACAGTGTACTTCCGCTGCCCTACAAATGGCTTCTTTGGTGTTACTGATGTTGCAGACAGATGGCCTGGCAGCCCCCTTTATAGGGCTTGGATGGGGGGAGGGAGATGCTGCTAGTGGTAGTTTCTCTTTTCTAGTGTGAGCTCAGATCAATATGGCAGGCTCACAGATGGTCGGGAGATGCAACACAGGCGTGCTCAGAGTCGTCAGCAATGAAATGCTTTCCTTCAGCAATGGAATGTTTCTGTCAAAATGGCCTTGCGCCTATAAGCAGGCAGGAGAAAGTTGAAAGGCCAGAACCTACTCCTGTTTCTGGGATCAGGATTTTGCCTTAGTGTTTATTTTTAACTAGGTCTGAGCCAAATATTCTCCTTGTTTGTTTTTGAGTCTCAAAAGTACCTATTTTTGAGGGCCAAACCAGCACCAGTCCAAATCCCTTAAACATATTTTTTTTCTTGTCTCCTCAATCTGGTGCTGCTTTCTTGGTCATTTCCAACTCTGCCCCTCTTCTTCCACACACACCCCAGGTTCTATCCCTTTCCAAAGTGATTCTAGTGAAATGCCTTTCTTCTTGGGCCAGTGTTTCTGCTTTTGTAGAAACATGTGGGACTGCTCCTGAAGGCACTTCCCATTTCTTGCTCTAGGCCAGGGGTCCCCAAACAAAGGCCTGCGGGCCGGATAAGGCCCAAGGGACTCGATTATCCGGCCCAGGGCTATGCCCGCTGCTGCCCCCACTCTTACTGGCACTGCGCGGCTGCCCACTTCTGGGTCGGAGGAGCACCGGAAATAGCTTGTGCACATGCGCAAGCGTTATTTGCTCATGCGCAAGCGTTATTTCTGGTGCACATCCAGGTTGGGCACACGCTCCCCTGCCCTCCGTCCCGCCACGTGATCGGTCCGAGGCACGGTAAGTTTGTTGACCCCTGCTCTAGGCCCCCATCCTCATCCCCAGAAGATTAGAATTCTGAACCCAGAGTCATTACTGTCTCATGACCAAGGAGCACTGCACAATCCCTGCCATGTGCCTACCTGTAGCAGAGATAACTCCTGCCCAGCATCCATCCTCTTCTTGATTTGGGAGCAATGGAGCTGCAGGTGCAGGTGTGAGCTCAGTTGCTTTCTTTGCGTGGGTGTGCCACAGTTGGGTGTCATTCTCTGATTTTTGGTATGTGAAAGCTGGTTCATTGCTCCCCTGGTTTTAAGGCAGGAAGCAGGGGTCTCCCATCCTAAAGAAAGAAGGAGATATGGTGGTGATGGTCAGGTGGTTCTCAGACGCTGAATAAGAAGTGCAAAGCGAGTGTGCAGTTGATAGAAATCTTGCTTTGTACTTCAGATTGCTCTTTGCCTCTCTCACACAGGTATTCAATTTCCTTTCTGGCCCTGTCAGCCAGCTTCTCCTTTCTTGCCCACCCTGAAAGAGCAGCTTTTTCATTGCGTTCCCTGGAAGTCATTTTAATCGCTGTCCACTCCCTACCCCCTCTTTCTTTCGTAAATTCACTTTATATATCAAGCCAGCGACCCGGGGTCAAAAGTCTTGGCAAGAAGCAATTATTATAAAGAACTGGCCGACCACTTTTAGCTTACAAAGAGAATATTATAGTCAGGAGGAAGCTAGAGACACAAGCATTACTGCAGGGAAAAGCTTCTTTTCTCAGATGGATGGATGGATAGATAGAATCCCTTGCATGTCACCTGGACACTGCAGTTCACAGAATCATACAATTGTAGTGTTGGAAGGGACCCTGTGTGTCATCTAGTCCAACCCACTGCAAGGCAGGAATCTCAACTAAAGCATCCAGGACCATCCCACCTCTGCCCTATTAGAGCCACATTGTTAAGCTGTCCTGCGGGGGGTGGAGAGAGGACTGTGCAAAGTAATGTCACAGAGGCTTCAAAATCTACCAGCTGCTAAGAAGAAGAATCAAGAAAAATAGTGCTACTGACAACCTCATAAGTATTGTCAGCCTGAACCCCGTCACGTGGGCCAATTTGTCTTGTTTGGTGTTTTTAATATTTCTATCACTTTAAATGAACACCTCCTAATTATAGTGATTTACTAGCTACCTAGGGACATGATATTTGAGCAGGGCCTAATGCTTAGGAGAGGCTGATCAGTGAGGCATGATTCAATTTGGGGATTTTGATAATGATATCACCACCCAGGAGAGCAAAGTTTTGAGCAATTATTCCGCTTCTCAGAAGTCTCCTCTGATTGCATTGCAGAACTAACGTGCCTGTGTCTCTCCCATCACTTCCTTTCCTGCCCTTCCATTATCCTTATGTTTTGGGACAAAAACTAGGAAAATCCTTTAGAAAGACAAATTCACATTTTGGTAGCTTTATGTTCCCACTTCTAAAAGTTATAGGATCATAGAGTTGGAAGGGACTCTGGGGGTCATCTACTCTGATCCTCTGCAATGCAGGAAGAGAGAGAGAGCTTCACAGTATTCAACACAAAGCAAGGCTACTTTTCATTATCTGAAATACCTGTTGAGGCTTACACTCTTGACTACTGCCCCTCACTGGTTCATCTCTCCTTAGAACCAGTTCATCTCTCTAGACAAGACCCTGCCATGTCATGGGTCTATTTTCTATCAACCTATTCTTTGCAGCTGGAGCCCTCCCTGCCTGGTGCCTCTCTCAGCTCCGCCTTCACTTGTTCCACTCTGCAAAGGCAACACACAATAGTTACCACCTGGGGCTGAAAGAAGATAGATCTACTGAGAGTCCCATTGTCTGCTCTTCAAAGATGTCTGTGTGGGAGAGACGCTGGCTGCTGTTCTAAGGACAGTAAGGCTGGCTTTTCTCTCATTAGATCAGCACACTTATAATGTGGACCCCACAAAATTCTCCTCCAACTCTAGTAAGGGCCATCAGGATCTAAGCCACTCCCTTTGTCCTTCCAGATGTTGGACTACAGCTCTTGTCATCCCTGACCACCAGCCATGGGCATTGGAATCCAACAACATCTGGAGAGCCACAGGTTCCCCATCTAAGCAAACGTGTGTCCTTTGATACCGACAGTGTTATATCTGACCATGTGCTGACCCCGATCACACCATTTGACCCAAACATTTGGAATCGGCTCTCCTCTCCTTCGTTATCTCAAGGTCCTTCTGCACCCAGAGTTTTTGTTTTGAAATGGTTGTGACTTTCAGGACTACATTTTGTGCATACACCTGAGAAACCTGAAAGAGGATTGTGTGCCTTGCATTTTGTTTCATGCATCAGCTGTGTTTCCTAGGCTGCCCTTTCTGTGTGTCGACATTCCAGAAGAAGCTGGTGGTCTCTCTATGAGGCAGCTTTGCCGTTTTCAGAGACAGCTGCGCATAGACAGTTAGCTCCTGACATTTAGAAAAATCTTAGAATCTAAAGCAAGAGGCAGAAACCAAAGGATTTTCCTGCTAAAAGGTCAAAACTGAGGGTTTGTGTGCTTTTTTTCCAAATAAAAGAAGGGAAGGATGTTTTAACATTGGTTTGTTGGTCTGTGACAAGATCTAAGCCTGCTAAAGTGGAGATTAGAAAATACAGACCATGGCAGGGCAATGAAAATGGCCATCAGCGGGAGGATGTTGTGAAGTGAGGGAAAAGGTTAAGAAAATGCAACAAGGGGGTTGCTTTGAAAAGAGTGCCTTTGTGATACAGTGCACCAGGTAATTCTCCTGGGCAAACCCCACTGAATCTGCCTGGCCCTGTTTAATGCCATCTGAGCTAGTGTCCTTCATCATAACCCTTGGAAGTTAACTCCATCAGGGGATCACGTATTGCGCAAATTCCTTTTATTGTGTCTTTCCTAAAGCAAACTGCACAATCTCCATACCTCTATTTGTAAAAAAGCAACTCCAGGGGTGCTGTGATCCAAATCAGGACCATGGCACGGCGGGAAAGGGGAGCGGGTTAACCCTTCACAAAACTACACACCCCAGTTCCCTCTGTGATTTCTATAAATAGCAGCTTTGGGGAGAAATGCTTCAATTTTGGATGGGAATGTGGCGTATGTGTGAGGAAAGTGTTTAAAAAATAGTCATAGTCTGAGGAAAGTGTTAAACCTGCCCCCACCCTCAAAAAATTGTGTTCAGTGCCCCCCCCCACCCCTTGCTGCTGCATTCTATAAAGAGAAGGATGTGGGGGATCCCAGGCGTGATATTCAAATGCACCTTGACACACACCCAGCATTCTTCTCTCTGTTGATGGTTAAGAATGAAGCGCCCCTTTCTGTTCTCTCAAATGAGGTTCAGAAGGTTACATTTTCTAAATCTCCACCAACGTGGCATACTTGTCATTCCAGTCGTAAGTCGCGCGACACTCACATGCTCTGGAGTCGTGTATGTTTCATTGCCGAGTGACAACACTGATCCTCCTTTGTGTTTCGCATGTCGCCGCGTTGTCTTTAGAGATGTTGGCATGACCCTGCCAGTCGGATGCAGCAACCTCTCAACACGGAGGGCTTAAAGGGAAAAAATGTGATGCAACATCTGACACCCGTCTGCACTGAATGTGCGCTTGACTTCCCACTTGGCTTGGGTCAGGGAGGAGGGCAAGACTTGCTGTGCGTTGACAGCTAGGAAAGCTATTCAGGCTTGTCGGAAAAGCTCTGCCGCACCACAGAGGGATGAAGAAGGAGAGATGGGAAGGTGGGATGAGTTAGACTCTTGGGCAGCGGTAGCCACACCAATGCCCTCCAGAAGTTGGACTACAAGTCCCATCAGCCCCTTTGTCAGCATTGCCAGTAGTCAGTGGATGCTTGGAGTTGGTACCTTTTCTCTAGGCTGTTTGATTCCACCTCAGTTGAGTGGTAAAGCTTTTCTCGGCGGGGCACCACTTAAGGTGGGAAGGCAGAGGCTCACATCGAGTATCTCTTGTGCAAACAAGGAAACAAAATGACATAGAAAATGGGTGTGGCAGGGAGAAGGCTAGTCCGGGTGCCTCTTTATGGTATCCTAAAAAAAAGTAATTGGTGAGAATTACAAGAAAATACAAATTTTCACCTGCAGACTGAAATGGTACAGTCCAGGAAAAACTTCATTCCTTGATTCTATTGATTGTAGATACTGGCTCTATTCCTGTACTCTGC
The DNA here is from genome assembly GCF_964188305.1 of Podarcis bocagei. NCBI lineage: Eukaryota > Metazoa > Chordata > Lepidosauria > Squamata > Lacertidae > Podarcis > Podarcis bocagei. The sequence goes on along the minus strand of NC_138139.1, from coordinate 52,064,430 downwards.
CACTGCCATCCCTAGACATCCTTACAGGGCTGTGAGGTCCAGAACTACATAGAGTTGATCTCTTTGGCAAAATTGACAAATCGGTCTTAAGACTGGTGGATCACTACAAGCTTGTGGCTAGGCATGGGTGCTGTGTTGATATATCACCTGGGATCGGTTTGGTGGCCAGAGCGCAATGGCTCCTTCACCGAGCGGTATTTCACTCCTGAGTCAGGAACGGTGGTGGTTTCACCCACGATATATCACCAGGTGAAGGCGCCATTGCGCTCTGGCCCTCAGACAGAGAGACGAATGAGCCGTGAGGCACCAGAGCCAGTGCAGCTCCTTCTTCCTTCAGCATGCCTGACATTGGCAGAGGAAGGACTCCCTCTGCTGCTGGCGCCTGAAGGAACAAACTGCATCAGCCCTGACCCCACGAGATGCTGGGATGAAACCACTTCTGCTCCTACCAAAGGAGCTGAGGTGGTTTCAGCCCAGTGTTTTGTGGGGCTGGGCCCAATGCAGTTTGTTACCCCCTCTGCTGGTGATACATTGCGATGTTGAAAAGCTGATATCGCCCAGCACTAGTTGTGACCTGATCTAAGGTGGTTTGCAACAGCATCACCAGCACGACAGAATTGTTTGGTAGGTCCCCAAATATCTGTTTCCAATATAGGTGGCTTCCAGGTCTGTAGTGACTGAAGAGTAATCTCGACCAAGTCACCTGTGTCTGCCTGTATTGGAGTTTATGTGCGTAGGCCATGTGCAGACATTACTTCCCCCCATGTTGGTCTGGTAACATTGGAGGTTGTGCAGAGGAGAAGGTGCACGTTTGTTCTCTGTGTGTATGAGCAGGACCAGGATCAGGTACCATCCAAACCAGCCAGAGAAACTAGCCGTCATTAGAGGAGAGGACACAAGAATGAATGGGCTGGAAAGTTTATTGTGCAGCTAAGAGAGAAAGGGCAGTTGGATCATGGGCCGCTCCCTTCTCTCAGGCAACCATTACCCACCACTGAGCTTTTGGCCCCTCGAGAACCTTCCTCTCCTTCAGTGGCAGGTAGATGGAGTGGAACGAAAGCCGAAAGGCACTATTTCCGAAGCAACTGGTTCACTCAACGACTGAGAGCTGGTGTTCTGCTGTATCCGTAGCACAGGCCTTCCAAAAGGAATATATATTAAAAAATATAAAGCCCTGAATAATTTACCAATATCCAGTGTTAAAAGGAAGATTGATGGTGTTTTCCTTCTCTCCGAAGACAGCTAATCTTGTCTCATGCAGAAAAGCAAAGGCAGCTAAAGCCTCTTCTCTCCAAGGGGATGCCAGGACATGGCACCATCACGGGCTGCAAATTCTCTCTCTCTCTCTCTCTCTCTCTCTCTCTCTCTCACACACACACACACACACACACACACACACACACTGCCCTGCCACGCAGGCAGAAAGCCAGCTCTGGATTTACAACCAGTGTGTCAGAAGAAGTACAGGCTGGAAGTGCCAAGGAGGGAGTGCAATTCAGTGGGGAATGCCTGCTGTCTGTGCAAAAGGTTCCAGGATCCCTTCCTGGCATCTCCAGTAGAAAGGATCTTGGGCTGCAGGGCCAGGAGAGACCCTTGAAGCTAGACGGGGGATCATTTGACTTTAAGAGAACGATAAACTGAAAATATAGTTTTGCCAGGCAGTAGACAGCAGTGTGTGTGTGTGTGTGTGTGTGTGTGTGTGTGTGTGTGTGTCAAAAATGTGTATCAAGATTTTTCATGTGTTGGGTTCATATGGCTTCTTGAATAATGGAAAGGCTGTTTGCATGATCAGGCGTGTAACACATTTGCACAATTTACCGTTTTACATCATTCAGTTGGGTTTCGCTTGTGATTGGCAGCTCCAAGGAACTTTGTCCCCAGCCCATAAAAAGCCCATTCAGCCACCATTGAGGTTTTCATAGAATCATAGAGTTGTAGAATTGTAGAGTTGGAAGGGACCCTGAGGGTCATCGATTCCAAACCCCTGCAAGGCAGGAATCTCAGCTAAAGCATCCATGGTGGATGGCCAGCCAACCTTTGCTCAAAAACCTCCAAGGAAAGCGAGCCCAGCACCTCCCAAGGGAGTCCGTCCCATTGTCAGTCAGCTCTTACTGTTCTTTCTGATGTTTCCTGATGGAAGTTCTTCCTGGTGTTTGCTCCCCCCTCCACTGCCTATGCACTTTTGAGCCTATTTCCATCAACCTGCGGCCCTCCCAACATTGTTGTGGGACTCTGGCACTGATCAGCTCCAACCAGCATGACCAATGGTCAGGGAGCTGCTGCAGTCCATCATGCATGGGGTGGGGGCACAGGCTCCCCAACCAAGGAAGGAAGGAAGGTGAGATTCGGCACCTAATACTATCCTTGGGGGTGGCGGGGAGTTAGGGGCAATCCTGCCACCACCCCATCCACAGACATTATATTGGAAGACAATTGGGCAATTTCAGAGCACACAAAATTGAGTTGTATCCAACTATTTTCTACTCTGATTAGACCCATTTAAATTAATGGACATGAGTCCCAGTGCTTTTTTCCTAGAAAAATAACTCACCATGAAGTTAATACAGTAATTGTCACACTTTTTAACAAACAAACAAACAGACAAGAGGTGCTTGTACTGCATACCTTGAGGACCCCCTGGAAAAAAACCCACTGGACATGACTAATTTGGGACAATTAATTTCATTGGATGTACTCTGGGTAGAACTTAGATGGATACAAGCCATTCTCCAAAGGTTTTGGAGGAGGGTTATCAAGGCAGTGGTCAACTCTTCTTTGATTTTAATAAAGGACCTGTAGCCACCATCTGGGCATGGAATTATAGAATTGTAGAGCTTGAAAGGACCACAAGAGTCATCTAGTCTCTCTTTCTCTCTCTCTCTCTCTCTCTCTCTCTCTCTCTCTCTCTCTCTCTCTCTCATAAAGTCTCATTCTGGGACATTCTAGGTTTTTTAAACTGCCTGTAGGTTTGGAGCTAGAATAGTGTTAAAGGTGGAGAGGATTCAAACATCCCCTGTGAACCTTGGAATACCTTGTGCTCCTGAAATACCCTGAGTTTTGAGAGGGACCCAATTTCCCTGAGTTTTGAGCTGGAATTTCTTGCCTGAGACCTTACTGCTCAGCGCTCCTTTCCTTGTGGGGTCCAGCTTCTCTGGCCCACTTTCCACTTGAGTCATTTCACCCTCCAAATACCTCTCTCCACAGTGGTTTGCCTGCTGGGCTACCCTTGGCAAGTCTTCTGTGTGCAAAGCAAGGGTCCGTCAGCAGCTCTGCCTCTCTGCCCTCAAAATTCCCCCTCCAGCCTTGCTCTGCTCTAGCAGGATGAATGGTGGTGGGTTCCTGGGTTGGCTGCAAAGGAAAGGTTGTCCCTTTGAACTGGGCCTAGGGACCCTTGCTAATGGCTGTTCGGGTACTGCCGCCTCAAGAAAGCACAAAATCAGGCTGCATTTTTCACATACTGTTTCTGATGTGAGGCTTAAATGCATGAAGCAGCTCTGTGGTTGCTTTTGAACAAGAGGCCTTCCTGATTATAAAAAACAACAACTCATCAAAACCGACTTGGGTGTATATGCCGCTGAGCTGTTTAGAAATCTAATGGAAGTAGTGAAGGTTGAATTATCAGATCTTTGGGAAGAACGAGGGGAGGGGGCTGAAGGGCTAAGACCATCAATCTTTCATGGAGACAGGGGATAGAGCTGTTTGTATATTCCAATCCCATTGAGACTGGTTTTTTTGATAGATTACCTTCAGTGGCGCTCCTTTTTCTGCACACGTTAACTCGACAGCCGCTTTCAAGTTTGTTTTCAAAACGTTCTCAACATTCTTCCCACTGCTCGGCAATTCATTATTCATCTGAGGCTTGCGCAAGGGAGCATTGTTCAGAGATTTTGGAAATGCAGAATCTTAATAATGGCCCAATTAAATTGTGTGTTGAACACCTGCCCAGCAGTAGATAACGCTACCTTGATTAGAATAAGATATGCTGTAGGAGTCTCTGCAGCGAGGGTGCTGGAATGTGCGGGCGTCCTGGGAGAACAACACTGGCAGTCATGAATTAACAGCTTCGCTTCCCTTCTCCCACCCCCCTCCTCTTGTTTCCCCCCTGCAGGCATCCAGAGCCCCCCATGCAAAGATGCAGCTACTGGAAACCGAGTTTTCACGGACAGTCCAAGAGCTAATCGACCTCCACCTTCTGCAGCAGGACAGCATCCCAGCCTTCCTCAGTGCGGTCACCCTCGACCTCTTCAGTCGCCAGACCGTGGCCTAGTCCTGCTTTGGCTGTGCTGTTTCTTCTCACCGAAGTTGAAATTTTCCAGTTTCTGCCTTTAATGGTTTCTCAAAGAAGGGGCCAAAGAGATCTCCCCACCCCACTCTTCTTACTCATATTGGATCTTTGTGGCCAATGATAGCTAGGGAATGGGGGACAACATCTACTCACCTTCCCCCCCAAAAGAGTACATTTATGAGGTTTCAGGGGGGTTATGGAGAGCCCCTGCTGGCTGGTAAAGACACCCAAGCCAGAGAGAATGATTGTCTGGTTGCAGCCCAACTTGTTAGCTGGTAAAGGACAAATGCAAATAAGTGTCCTGTGATCCTTCAGGTTTCTTTAATATCCGGACCCCTGAGCACACGTCCTGCTCTGAGGCTGTCTTTTCTCCCCCTTTGGCCCCAAGGCTTCTCTGACAGTATCTGAAATCCAAGGACTGGGAGGGAATGCTTTGTGCTGATTTAGTCTGCAGTAGAAGATTGAGATTTTGACCTTTACCTTGTGCCGGATGAGTCCTCCTCACCTTCTGTTAATTGCTCTTCCTGTACCCTTTCGAGACAGGGGTTCTATGAATAAAGTGTCACTTTTATATCAACTGTGCAGTTTACATGGAAGCCTGCAGTTCTCACTTGCAACCTGACACTCGATTCTAGGGCTGTTTTGACAATGAGACCTGGATGCGCTCCAGAGTTTGGCTCCCCAAGAATGAACACAGGTAACAGTGATGAATCAGAAGCAGAATTTTATTATGTCAAAAAAGGAAATTGGCTTATTATCTCAAAAGCAAATTGGCACATTTACTAAAAACATTAAACGCAATCAGCAAACAGCACACCAATACTAGGCTGAGCTTGGAAGAATTAAAACCAGTACAAGAGTTATTGTTAGAAGCAATCCTAGGAACACATACAAAAATCAGGAGAAATTGGATGAATGGGGTAGAGAGGAGATTTGACTGAGGGGGTAAAAGTGGTACTGGAGAGGGGGAAATGAGGGCTGATTGTAGCGGCATGTTTGTAGAAAGAGAATGAGGATGTCAAGTGAATAAGCAAGGTCTGGGTAGTGATTTTAAGGGGCTTTGGGAAAGATTTCAGGGCAATAATTAGAAGAAAGCAGTTGAAAGAGTTTGGGGCAAGATGAATAAAGAGAGCAGGTCTCCCCAAGAAAGAAGGAGTCGTGAAAGATGTTTGCAAAATGCCGTCTTGAAATGCATCTTATTCTGCTGTCCAGGCAAGATGAGGGAAAGTGATGAACACATCTTTGGGGCTCTTCCGGAAAGAACCTCCAATCACGGAAAATTACTTGGTCCGTTATTGTGATTTGTGTGAAAGGAAAGAGTGACATTTTGGAGGCCATTTCTTGGCTGAACTCCTCTAGAAGGTAGTCTGATGCTCTTTTGTTTATTTTTAAAATTTACAAATGAGAAGGAAGGAAGGAAGGAAGGAAGGGCAGAGATTTACCATCAAAGGAGGCAATGGATTTACCAGATGCTCTTGCAACTCAGCTTCCTCGGACATGTGAGCCTGGCCTCCTTTAATGGAGTCTCTCTTGAGGCCTCACCAGGCCAAAATCAAAACTTCCTTCTGCTGTGCAGGCCAGTGTAGCAAGAGCTGAATTTTTTTAGGGGGCTTTGTAACCCACGGGTGCTCTACATGCCTTCATTTCCAGGGTGCAGCTGCTGCTTCTCTTCTGCGGCATCACGGCTCTCGCTGTGATAAAGGATGATGGATGGCGGTGCTCAGGCTGATATTACCACACAAAGAGAAGGGCGCCTTGCTCACCAGCACACAGCAAGCCCATCATTTTTCTAGAGGCATCTTATTAGGGTCAGTTATGAAGCCAGCTCGTCCTGTTAACCTGCCAAGGTCTCTCCGGCCTGTCCTATTTGAAAATTCAGAGCAAAACAAAACATGGCCATCGGCAAAATAATTGGAAGGTTGGCAATAGTTTGTTTACTTAAACATTTCTTCAATATTTTTCTAAAGATTATAATTCTGGTGTTGTTTGCAGTAGCCTATAAAGCAGCAGCAATAAAACACAGTTGATGACAGTGAAAAGTAGTGCTGAAAACAACTGCAGTCGGCAAAGGTAATACATCAAGTTAGTGGCTCCTATTGCATTCTGTCACAGCCAGGCCAAGGCTGTGGGTGGCCATCCCCGTTGCCTAGAGTGGTACATGTGTTTTATTTCTTTTTAGCTACTGTGGATGTTAATCGGAATATTTTTAAATAGCTGCTTTTTATCAATAATTTCTGTGTTTTGTATTTTTAGAGGTTTCCTTACAATCAAGCGATATCGGAATTGTTAACGTAAGGTTGGAGGGTTCATTCTTCAGCCCAACGCCCCCTGTGCTATGGAACTAAGGAAGGCTTGGGCTGGAAGCTGTGGAAGCTGAACCGAGTGTGTTGCAGGCAGAAAAATCCTGCTTTCAGGCATAGGCAAGCCAGGATCCTAGTATCCATCCGAAGCCTGGCTGATCAGGGGCAGTTCACAGTCCTGCCAGCACAGACACTTCCTACTGCCTGCCACCCAGAGAGCTGGTGTTGCATGGTGTCATTCCCTCCTGTGGATTGGGCCCTGAAGCCTGATCATCCACAGCCCCAGGTAGCTTAGCTTAGCATCCTGAGACCACAAGGTTCCTGGTTCACCTGCCGTGGCCTATTCTACTTGATGATGCGTTAGCTCCGAGCAAATTCATTTGTATTGCAAACCGGTGCTACAATCCTTTGTTTCCAATAAGGGAATCTGGGAAACTTAAGTTGGAGCTACCATTGTTGCTCTACCGTCCTCTTCTGAGATTGGCATGAAGAGCAGTTGCCATCGCAAACACCACAGCATCGCCTGGAGCGTGGCTCTGGGGAGCCAGTGTAGCAATTTGTTTGGAACAATCGCCAACAGCAAAAGTTTCCTCCCCTCTCTCTCCCTCTTGGCCGCTCTGAGTGGCAGTGTGAAGATGGATTGCCTGGCATTCTGTGCCAGGGGAACACTTCCTGATTCGTATGCACAACGTGGCATCGAGAGCCGCCTTCATCAGTCATGGGGAAAATGAATCGTGACGTCAGCCACGCGCAGCTCCTCGGCCGACACAATGGTAGAGCCTCAGCTGCCTCTAGAAAAATCATTCCGCAGGCTTCTTACTGGAGAAATGAAGTAATTAATAAATTGACAATAAACCCACTATCTTGGCTAAACAGAGGTGGGGGGCAGGCAGGCAAAAAGCTGCCTTGGAAATTGACTGGGGGTGGGGGGAGCCTGCCCATCAGAGAGCAGATTCCCAAAATGTGCATTGATGATAAACTGAATTCAATAAATATAGAAATAGACCTTTTCCAGCTTTATGAGGAAAGCTGCTTGGGGGGGGCACATCAGTCTATATATATGAATCACGTCCGAATGTTTTATCTAAAGACAAGGTGAGACTTTGAATGGAGGGGGCTCAAAGGGGGACTCTCCCCGCACACTCCCCACTTCAGATTACTGCCTAGAATCTTGACCAGGATCACTCCATGCTGCATCATTTTGTTGCACACCCTTTTCTTAAAAAGCCATCTTTATCTAGGTGCCGCCGCCACCCCACCCCGCTCTGTTGCGGCTTACGTGTCGCAGAGAAGAAGGTGGGAAGGTACCAGTTATTGCCAGGTTTAAATCTGCTCAGCTTGGTAAGGCAAGTTGAGCCTCACTTCCTGCAGCATCCTCTGTCAGCAAGCAGCAAGAACCTGTGGGGAGGAGGTAACCACAAATTGATCATTTAGGACTGTCACATGTCTATTAGTCGCTTCCATCTCCAGAGGCATCAATTGCTGTAGAGAGTCGATTCAGTTTCTGCTCTGATGTGGTACCTACAGGTAGAGGCACCCTTATTTCTGCTTCCTTCTTGATCCCTTGCTCTGGGTATTTGAAAGACAGTGTCACATTTTGTGTTCCTTCTTAGAATGATCCTCTCCACGAAGGGGGTGGCAAGGGCTGGAAAGCTGTAGCTTCATCGCCAGACAACTAAAGCCTTCTTTTTATTCACCCTTGCATATTTTTTCTATACCGAGAGGAGAGGGGATAGGGAGTAGGATGGGGGACAGATTGCAGAAAGCCTTTAATTCCAGCTTGTTTTGTACTTTTCATCTCTTCTTGGGGTCAGCACTGGGAGCAAATTTAATCCGGCAAAACGGCCAACCTCCTCTCCTCCCCCCCCCCCCATGTTTAGGGAGAAGCTTCCTTTTGTAGCTTCTCTGCTGTGCCTGGACGAGTTTAAGAGCCAGGTTTTTGGCTACAGAAGTACACTCTGCTTATGGAGCTTAATGCCCATTTGCAGAGTCAGGCCACAACATGGTTTTGTAGACAGAGAAGCCACCCAAAGTGCTGGCTGATCTGCAAGTTGGGAGCCGGGGCCACAGATTAATTTAAGCCTCAGTTGCTTCCTGGAATCCGTTTGGTGAAAGAGGAGGATAAGGGTCCACAGTAGCAAAGCTGAGCTCCAGAAAAACCTGCCAGCTCAAATTAAATCCCTGACATGGGCTGCAGCACAGAGAGCAGAAGGTGGCAGATTCCAGGGATCTTTCTGAGTCTTCAAGCTGGAGTGAGTAGGTTTGGAAATAATGAGTTTTTAAGGAGCTGGTCCATTTGAATCTTGGCTTGACTCATAGATCAGTCTGGCCCCTTCCAAACTGCTCAGTCCCTTTCCCAAAGTCGGCAGTCTTTCCTAATATTGTTTTAAATTGTTCTACACACCCTGTTTGACTAAGTGGCTTCTAGGTTCTTCTGAATAAAGATAAAACATAAAATACATCTTGCTTCCATTGCTGGACTCCGTTAGAGCTGCTAGAGTCAGCACAAGACATTTTGCTGCCTGAGGCAGGATCGCAAATGAGCCCCGCCCCCCAGACAGAAAATCCCATGTCTGGCTTTCCCAGGGAGTAAAAATATAACAAAGAACTCACAGTTGGCTGTCCTTCTGTGACACTCTGAACCAGCTGCCTTAAGGCAGCTGCCTTCCTTTGCCTAATGACCTGACCGGCCACGGCAATTGTATGGCTTGGGCCCAGAATACCTGACCGGGTGCTAAGATCCTCAGGTGAGCTCCTCTCAGTCCCTTCAACATCAGAAGCACAGTTGCTGGTGACATGAGAGGGACCCTTTTCTGTGTTAAAACCGTGTTTAGGGAAGACAATCTTACTTGGCTAGGAGTGATCGCCAAAGAAGAATTGTGGAATTCCCTCCCAAGAGAGGTTAGAGACGAACTAAGACCGTCCTCTTCAGACAGGTCTTTGGAAAGTAAGGTGGAGGTGGTGCTGATCGCGGGGCTACTCTCAGAGCAAGCTGCATTTTGAATGCTGGTTCTAAATGTACTCTGATGTGTTTTATATAGTGTTTTTAACTAGTTTGCATTTTATAATGTTTTTACAACAGGGGCCAAATGCCCTCGATGGAAAATTTGTATCATTTTCCTGACTTATAATAAAAGGGGATAGGAATGATCCACAAAACTATCAGCCACTCAGCTTGTTAGACATCTCCTCAAAGTTATAAGCATGGCATCTCCTTCAAAATCTATCAGACTGGTTGCAAAGTAACAACATTATCCACGAGGAACAAGCAGGATTCAGAGGAGGACACAGTTCCATTGATCAGTATTTTGCTCTGAAAGAAAATATACTAAGAACATTAAGGATAATTCTTATGTGGCCTTTATTGATCGTTCAGCTGCTTTCGACTGTTAATTGGAATAGACTGTGGGAGACATTTCAAATTGCCAGCATTGACCGTAAACCTCTGCTGTTGATCCAAGAACCATACAGCAACACAGAAATGAGAGTCAGAGTAGGTTTAAATGGTGGTATGACTGATGCTTTAAAATGCCACAAGGAGCGAAGCAAGGTTGCATTCTGGCTCCCACTCTCTTTAACTTTTATATTAACGATTTGGTGCCATATTTTGCCAATGCAAACTCCCCCTCTGCAGCAATTAGGAGCAGAAATATCTCAATCTCGATGTAAGCAAACAATTCAGTGCTCCTCTCTCTCTCTCAATTGGGCCGCAAAAATCTGTTGGAGGTATTACTACCTACTGTAAACAGGAAAGCCTATCTATAAATTACTCTTAAGAACAAGATGGTGATTTTCAGCGGACACAGTCCTAGGATGGTGTTTGAATCAGCAGGCTGCTGAACAAACTTGCTCATTTAGATGCCTGGCTGTACTTTTTAATGAAACCCTCTCTTGGAAGTGTCAAATGGAGGTGGTAAAACAGAAAACCATAGGGGCATTGATGAAGTTCTATTAAGATAAGGAAGGGCAGCTAATGAACCTGGCCTAAAGATATTTGGTAGCAAAGTGCTTACTCAAATGCTCTGCGGCGTTGAAATCTGGAACTCAGATTCAAACTCCATTAAAGTTTTGGAAACTGTTCAGATTATTATTTTTCTGGAAGCTCTAACATCAGAAATATCAGCAGCTCCTCTTCGTACAGAATCCGGATGGCCAACAATTAAGGCAAGAGTGGACTGCGCTCAGTTAAAGTATATTTTAAAAAATTGCTACTATGCCTATTGAAAGTTTTCCTGCTCTCTGCTATATGGAATTGGATGATAGTCAACTCTGGAAAGCAGCTTGTCAATATGTTTTAGACTCTTACTACCAGTAAGTTTCTAGAACTGAATTCTGCTTTAACCTTGAATAAGTGTCAGCTAAGGGATTGGCTCTTCTGGCAGAATCCAGAAGGGACCTGCAACGAATTAGAAACACCAGATTTCTCCCTTGGTATCTACTCTTGAGAACAGAGCATTTTAGAGCTAGTTATCTGACCAAACTTTCACCAGCTTCCTTAAGAAATGCCTTTATTGAATTGTACTTCTTTTTAAATAATATTTAATTAAAGTTTTTTCATAATACAATAAAAGAAAAGAAACTAATCCAAATAAAAAACTAAAAGGAGAGAAAAAGAAAAGAAAAACCAACAGAAAAATAAAGAAGAAGAGATAAAAATAAAAATACTTCTAATTTTATGTCTGTCAGTTACTTAAAAGAAATTATTCAAAATATTCACTCTAGAATGATACTCAACTGACCTACTTTCTGTTAGGCAATATTTCCCCAATCTTTTGATCAAAATAGATTAATTCATTTTCCTTTTTACACAAAAAGTCCAAAAGGGGTTCTTCTATTATTATTATTATAACAGCAATAGTTTTTTTTCAAATGTATCAACTTTGTCTCCAATATCTTCAACAACCATTTTTCCATACTAAACAATAATAAGTCTTTCCATCTTTGTCCACATAAGAGTATCTTTGCTGTGACCGTATATCAAAATAATATTCCATAGTTCCTTACTTACTATGTATTCATTAATTTCCATACAGTTCCATATCTTCCATTTCCATTTCCTGTTGTATTTGCCATGGTTTTCCATCTTGATTTTGAAAAAAATCATCTCTCCCATTGCGCTTCTTCCATTCTTTTTCCAGGAAAAGTGCCAGAGGTTTGATAGCTTTTTCCTCTAAAGCCACTCCAAATTATACACAGAGTCCTTTCTATTGAGTTGCATTTCCAAGTGATGCCTACTGCAGTTTTGGATGACTCCTACAACAAGGTCCTGTACACAGACAGACTTCGTATCTGTGGCAACCTCAGGTGGAAAACATTGCTCATTATCTGTTAGCCTGAGACCCAAGGCATTGCTTTCTGAAACGTTCGTTCACACAAGCAAACAGGCACACCCCAGCAGAAATGGTCCCATTTCTTTTGAGTGACAGTAATAGCTTCATAACATACAGAGTGGTCCTCTATGCACTGCCAAAAATAATAATCATAAAAAAGGAGTTAGATAAAATCACTCTAAATTGCTGCAATGATTTGGAGGTTTGATTTGAAGTCAAGCTGGATTTGAGTTCATTGGTGTCTTTGTGTCGGAGTGGCTGGACAAAGAGGAGTGGTGGGAGGAACCAGTCTGCGAACCCCCAAGAGAAACCCCAGAGGTGGAAGGCTCAGAGGCAGGGGATTGGTGGTGGGACACTGAAGCAAGGTCAGAGAGAAGAGTGATAGGAGGTCCTGGATGCTGAAGGGGCAACAGGACTGAGTGAGCAGGGAGAGCCTGTGACAGGGAGCAGTGCAGACTCGGAGACAGAAGCAGAGGAGGTGGATCAAGAGACTGCTGAAGAATCCAGGAAGTTGCCCTCTCCTGCTGTGACAAGCTCCCCTCCTACATGGTCTCCAAGAATGTGCAGAATAATGAGAAGTTCAGAGGTCAAAGGCACAGTTTGAGATAGCTAGATTGGAGGACCCTTAGAAAGGGTGAAAGGCAGGAACCTTCAGCCCTGGCAACTGCTCCATAGAGGCAATGTGGGAATGTTCAGGGTGGCAGGAGAGGATATATTGCTTATTAATAGCCTTCCTAACTTGCGCTTGCAAGTTCCTTTACTTAGCAGAGTGCATTCCGCTTTTAAACAGCAGAAAACTAGTTGCAAACTCTTGTGAGTTTCTGAAGACAATATGCAATTCAATCTGGCTTGTCCACAGTCTTATTCATAAGCAATAAAAAGAAAGTTTACTCACAGTCAGGCAGAGCACAGTGTGATTCCTGAAGGCAGGCTTTAGGCTTAAAGTTACCAACGTATAAAAACAGGTTTACCCCATAAGGGAGATGACCTGAGGGACTGCTTGGCTGGCAGCCAGCAGTTCATTCCAGGAAGTTTGCAGGACGAAAGGAAGATGGAAAAAAGAGAGAGAGGCAGAATCCCATGTCCTTTTACCAGGTCTGGAAAGGTCACGCCCACCCGCTAGTCACATGCAAGGAAGGATGCTCCAGGCCAGGAGGAACAGGAAGTTTCAACTGGCTGGACCAAACATTCCCTTGCATGTCCACTCTAGGAAAACAAGGAATGCTGTACTTGACTGCTCTCAGTGGATTACATCCCATAGGCAAGACCTACTGGGAAGTGTGCCAAGACCACTAGTTGTATGTTTGTTTCCTTGACTAAAGTGTTAACTTCACTGACAACAGATATCTGCTTTTTTCCTTGCTGACCTGCATCTGAATCAAGCCCTGACACTCTGGTAACACCTCTCTCCCATCATGGATATGGGATCATATTATGGATGTATGATCTGTATGCTTTCAGGTGTTACTGTTGCTGCAGGTTTCTCGTGGCTTTGGGCTAGAACAAGAAACCTATATTGATTTATGTTGTTTTTAAGTATTGTAAGCCCCTTTGAATCTCAATTTGGAAGAAAGGCAGAATACTACTAATACTAATACTAATAATAATAATAAAGCAACTCCCAGACTTCCCTGTAGTTTTGCTCCTGCAAAACGGAAACCTTAGGAACCCCCCTCCCCAAAAGAAAGCCATCCTAAGTTACTATGTGGATTATGTTGAGCTTGTCATAGCACAAGTATCTAAAAATATACTATGAATATCTTATTTCTCCCTTCTTGAGCAACAGCCTTCTGGGCTAATACAGAGTCAGCTTGAAGTTCCTTCTGTTTTTTTAATGGGGCAGCAGAAGCTTGTTGCAAAATTTATGGAAATCTGCAATTGAGCTCAGTGGCTTTTATGCCATTTTTACATCTTTGTCTGCGGAGATTCCTTCCTGTTAACTCTACTTGCCCAAAGGGAGAGGGTGGGGAATGACGCAACGGCAGCATCTAGAGGGAGTTTTAAGCCTGAAACAGACTTGTGACATGAACCAGAATCACCATTAAGCAAAGTGATGTGGTGCCATTTTGTGTGCTGTGAGAAAGAACTGGCACACGGGAGGCAGGATTCATCTGGAAGTTGTGAGCCCCAAGGAAGCCATCGTGTTTGTTCTGTATCTCCTATTGGTTTCAGGGCTTATCCACACCTCCGTTTGCCCGGCCACTTTCCTCCAGGAAAACCCAATCTTTAGCACTGCATCGGAACAAAGGGCAATTGGCTTTTCTGCAGATTGCTGTTTGTTCTGATCTGTCACCAAAGAGCAAGTTTCTGGGGGGAAACCACAGGACAAATTCAAAAACCTTTGCACCCATGCCTAGAAAGTGCAGGATGAGCAGAAACCCAATTGGACCCAAGCTGTCTAGGCACGGGACAAACAGAAGTGTGGAAGAGCCATTAATTGGGCTTCCTTGGGGAAACTTAAGAGCCTGACTACTGGATCAGACCAAAGGCCTATCCGGGCCACAGTCATAGCTTCCCCCAAATGAGGGAGCTGAGGGTTGTTAGGTGGTCCCTCTTTCTCTGATAGAGCTTCAATTCTCAGAGCTCCCCAGGAAGAGGGATTGATGGTTAAACAGCTCTGGAAATATATTATAGCTCCCAGAATCCTTTGGGAAAGCCAAGACTGTTTGAAGTGGTATCATAGTTCTCTCAATGCATGGTGTGAATCTGGCCATAGGCCTAGCATTCTGTTTTCCACAGTGGCCAAGCAGATCTGGCTTTACAAGCAGGAGGTCCCAAGTTCAGCACCCAGCACTTCTGAGTAGGTCAGGGAAAGACTCCTGTCTCCAACTCTTGAGTGCTGCTGCCCCAGCTAGATGGACCAAGAGCCTGGAAGCTGCCTTATATGGGTCAATGTCCCTCTGTTCCTGACCCACAAAGGACTGAAGTCCCACCTTAGTTTTCTGCCTCACTTCTTCATTGCCCGGGCGGAGTTTATTAACATCACTATTTATTCTTGCTATTGTTCCAACCTTTCTTTTTGAAGTTTCTGGCTGATGGATGGATTGAGTCCTCATTAATCTCGCTCTTCATGTTGGTTTTGATTTGCTCTTTCTTCCTTTTCTCCCCCTCTGCCTCTTGTTTGCGTTTGGGAATCCTTCCTGCGGCACCTCCACCCGCTACTTCCAGTGTGGTCTAGTGGTTAAGAGCAGTAGATTTGTAATCTGGGGGACCGGGTTCGCGTCTCCGCTCCTCCACCTGCAGCTGCTGGGTGACCTTGGGCCAGTCACACTTCTCTGAAGTCTCTCAGCCCCACTCACCCCACAGAGTGTTTCTTGTGGGGGAGGAAGGGAAAGGAGAATGTTGGCCACTTTGAGACTCCTTCGGGTAGTGATAAAGCGGGATATCAAATCCAAACTACTACTACTACTACTACTACTACTACTCTTCTTCTTCTTCCTCTTCTTCTTCTTCTTCTTCTTCTTCTTCTTCTTCTTCTTCTTCTTCTTCTTCTTCTTCTTCTTCTTCTGTGCTCCGAGGTCCCACAAACTCCTCCTCTGTACTTCTCCACTGCTGGCGTGCTGCCAAAGCCCACTCGGAGGTCATCTTGATGCAGATGGGAGCTGGGTTTAAATAAGGACTGGGTAATTTTATGACCATTAGCGGCGTTTGCTGCAACGCAGGCTTGGAATAATAAGGGCAATTGCTTCTCATGCTTCAAGGAGCAAGCTGATTCCCTGCAGGGACTGAGAAGGCGACTCGACGCCACCACTCCCCGCTCCCTTCCCCAACTTTGATCAGTTAGCTCAGTTGGATTGGCTGCCAGCATCTCCTGAAGCATCAGCCCGCCAGCTGTGCAGAGACCTCTTTCGTTCCAGTGAGGTGCTGCATGCAGGAGAACCCAGAGCTTGCGCCGCATGGAGCAAGTTGGCCCGCTTGGCATGGTGGCTGCTGGTCACGGTGGCCATGTGTTACACCCAGGTCTCTGAATACCAATTGCTGGAGGTCACAATCGGGAGAGGGGCTGTTGTGCTGATGCTCAGCTTTTGGCCTTCCCAGAGGCATCTGGCTGGCCGCTATGAACAGACTGCTGAGCAAGATAGTCCTTGCGACTGATCCAGTGGCCAGACTCTTCTGACACTCTTCTCCCATGACCTGTGATTTGCACTAGATCACCACAGGTTTCTGATGTCCTGCACCAAATGCAATTGCAGGTATATTATTATTATTATTAAGCAACTGCAATTGCATTTGCTGCCATGACTTGTTTTGCTAAGCAGTCATGCCACTTCTGTAAAATTCAGGTATTAATTGGTCGCCTTTGACCCGGTTTTTCTGCAGCTCTGCTGGAAAGCTTTTGTCCAGTATAGTATAGATCCCTGATTTATACTAGTACAGTGGTACCTCGGGTTACAGACGCTTCAGGTTACAGATGCTTCAGGTTACAGACTCCGCTAACCCAGAAATAGTACCTTGGGTTAAGAACTTTGCTTCAGGATAAGAACAGAAATCGTGTGGCGGCGGTGGCGTGGCAGCAGCGGGAAGCCCCATTAGCTAAAGTGGTGCTTCAGGTTAAGAACAGTTTCAGGTTAAGAACAGACCTCCAGAACGAATTAAGTTCTTAACCCAAGGTACCACTGTAGCTCAGTTGTAGATTTATGTTTGCCTAGGCAGCAGGATGCAATTGCTGATTGGCTCCACCCACTGCACCACCATTCTGCATTACTATTTTGCACCACACATTTAAAACACACGACCTCCACAAAGAATCCTGGGAACTGTAGTGCTGGGAATTATATCTCTCTGGTTGGTAAACTATGTTTCCCAGGATTCTTTAGGGGAAGCCTTACACTTCATGCAGTATTGGATGGGACGCTGGGGGTCATCTAGCCAACCCCGTACAAAGCAGGACTATGCAGTTGTCCCAAAGGGGGATCGAACCTGCAACCTTGGTGATACATTATCAGCACCACACTCTCCAGGCTGATTATGTTCTTTAACATAGTTGCCTTCGACTGTTGTACTTTTAAATGACAGCTCCACTTTCTGGAATGATTGGGACTTCTTTGTCTCAGAAGGATGGGAAGGGAAGGGGGGCAGGAAGAAAATAAAATAAAATTTTATTGTTAGATACTTGGGAGCAAGCGGGGTTGATAAACGATCCCCAGATAACATCTTTCTCTGTCTCTCCTGTGTGGATTTAATATAAACCCGCACTTATATTCATGTCATATCCACTCCATTCCAGCTGCCAGGTGGGGATTGAAATAAAATAATTCATTGTGGAGCCAAGTGTCACCATCGTGGGATAAGCTGTGACCTGATCTAAATGCCAGGGGCGCCAGAGCAGGCACTGCCCAGCCCATGCCCTCCCAGGCATCCGGTTTACAGATTCCTTCTCCCATTAAGCCTCCTGGCTTTGCCGTTTGGCTCTTGGAGGGCAGAGTATCGAGCTGCCACTGTTTGTTAGTTAACAACCCTGAGGTGGTGTTTGGAGAGGATTATAGCTCTAACAAATCACTCGTTAACTACGCTAACTCATTAGAATATGCCACTTACAAAATAGTTCTTAAGCGTGCTAATGACCGATTTTAAGGGATTATTGCCGTGGTAAACCATAATTAAAAGTTTATAACGGTGCTTCCTATTTAATTATACTCAAGCCATGCTGCAGGGAAGGCTGGGCAGGGGTTAGCGCAGGCTCAGGGCCTCAGCCCAGGTGCCTGCGTTGGGGTGGGCAGCCAGCCAGCCTGCAGCAAGGGATCTGCGCAGGTGAGGGTGGCTCTGCCAGCAACGGGGATAGACCAACTGAAATGTCAAATGCAGCATTTTTCACCTGTTGTTGTTGTTGTTTAATTTTAGTTATTGAAAATCAAACTAGTGCATACCAAACCCCCCAGATCTATAGATTCAGCCCAACACAACCTCACACTCTATACAGCTTGCCTTTGGAAAGATAAAAAGAAAAGGAAAATCAAAATAAAATGCCGAAAAAGGCAACGGAGGGCTCACAAACAAGGCTTACTGATATACTAAGTAGGTTCAAGTTCAAATTTCAGATTGTCATAAAAGAAATGCCAATCCACGCCAGTTTTCCATTTTGGTGGTATTATTTGTTATAAATAACAATAGAAGAAGAAGAAGAAGAAGAAGAAGAAGAAGAAGAAGAAGAAGAAGAAGAGGAGGAGGAGGAGGAGTTTGGATTTGACATCCCGCCTTTCACTCCCTTTAAGGAGTCTCAAAGCGGCTAACAATCTCCTTTCCCTTCCTCCCCCACAACAAACACTCTGTGAGGTGAGTGGGGCTGAGAGACTTCAGAGAAGTGTGACTGGCCCAAGGTCACCCAGCAGCTGCATGTGGAGGAGCGGAGACGCGAACCCGGTTACCCAGATTACGAAACTACCACTCTTAACCACTACACCACACTGGCTCTCAGTGTAGGATGTAAAAGTCATGTAGCTCTGTACTCTTACATGCTTAAAAATGTGTATATTTGTGTGCATTGCAGGGGGCTACAGGTTAGAAGGTGAAACAACTACGGTAGGCTTCAGCTCACTGGTTTTGAAAAGTTAAGAAAGTATTTGCTTTTTGAACCCATATATAGTGGAGTGTCAGGGCTAGTTCAGCTGCAGAAACGAGCAGTAAAGTTGATTCTTTATTCAAGGAAACAGATTACAAACAGAGAAGCCTACAGGCAAGTCTGGCCCCCCAGTAAAGCAGTTGCCAGAACTGACAATCTGTGCCTCCTACTTCCCTCTAAGTCAGTGTTTCCCAACCTTTTTTGGGCAAAGGCACACTTGTTTCATGAAAAAAATCTCGAGGCACACCACCATTAGAAAATGTTTAAAAAAATTAACTCTGTGCCTATATTGACTATATATAAAGTATATATAAAGTATATATATATATATATATATATATATATATATATATATATATATATATATATATATATATATGCAGGTTTTGGTGTCTTCGGGTGTCTTCCCGTGTAAGAGTTGGGGTGTCTAGGCGACGTTTCGACGAGGTCTCACTCGTCATCTTCAGGCTGGTGCTTTCGGCTTCTTGTTACTGGAACAGAGCAGGATCTCAGTGTTTGAGTTCCTATAAATACTGTTGAGGGGGTGTGGTGTATAGCCTCCAACGTTCTGGGCAGAGAGGAAGTTCCCAGGTTAGTGTGTCTTTTCTTCTTTTGTTCATTAATTACTTGAGGGATATCTTGAGTGATTTCTTGAGTGATATTCTGAGTACCACTTAGGAGGGTCATTAGGTGTGGATTAGTTGCTAAAGCTTTCGTGTCTTGACCTCTTGAGCTTGTGAAGAGTTTTTTCTGAGAAGATGGCTGTACTGCACTTAGTTGTGCTCTGGCTTGGCTTCGTGTATAGGGGCGAGCTGTGGTTTTGTGCCTTGTGCCAGCCAGATCTGTGTAGGGATTGCAGGGGGGTGCAGCATCCGGAGGTGCCACTATGGTTTGGCTACTGGATGGTGTCTGTAATTTATCTGTGGAGAGGGTCTGGGTTTGGGTCTGGTGTGGTTGATTGGAGATGGCGTTCTGTGTGCCTCTGGTTCTGGTGTCGGTTTTTGTGGGGAGGGCTATTTTCCAGATGTCTGGCAGGCAGGACGTATCGTCACGCTTGTTCATGTTGTGAGGGTGTTTCTCTATCTCGATGGCTTCCATGATTATTCTCTTGTGGTGGTGTTCCATGTTAAAGAGCAATTTGGAATCTGAAAAATTAATTTCGTGTCCTGTTTCTTTCATGTGTTGGTAAAGAGAGGAAGTTTTTTCTTCTTTTTTGACGGCATTCTTGTGTTCTGCGATACGTGCATTTATTCGTCTGTTTGTTTGTCCAATGTACGTGGCTGGGCAGACTTTGCAGGGTATTTCATAGACCCCTTGGTTTTCTAACTGGATTTTATCTTTGGGGTTTCTGAGGATATTGGCTATTTTTTGGTTGGTGCAAAAGGCTGTTTTGATATTGTGTTTATGGAGGATTTTGCTAATTTTATCTGTAGTGCCCTTGATATAAGGAAGGAGGGCCATGCCATTGTTTTCTTCTGTGTCTTGGTTTTTGGGGGGTGTTTCTTTTTGGATTAGCTTCGTAACCCTGTTTTGCTGGTATCCGTTGGCGATTAACAGAAAAAACTCTTCACAAGCTCAAGAGGTCAAGACACGAAAGCTTTAGCAACTAATCCACACCTAATGACCCTCCTAAGTGGTACTCAGAATATCACTCAAGAAATCACTCAAGATATCCCTCAAGTAATTAATGAACAAAAGAAGAAAAGACACACTAACCTGGGAACTTCCTCTCTGCCCAGAACGTTGGAGGCTATACACCACACCCCCTCAACAGTATTTATAGGAACTCAAACACTGAGATCCTGCTCTGTTCCAGTAACAAGAAGCCGAAAGCACCAGCCTGAAGATGACGAGTGAGACCTCGTCGAAACGTCGCCTAGACACCCCAACTCTTACACGGGAAGACACCCGAAGACACCAAAACCTGCATTCCTGTACCCGTGAAAATCTACGAAAGCATATATATATATATATATATATATATATATATATATATATATATATATATAATATAGTATATATAAAGACTATATATAAAGACTATATATAAAGTATATATAAAGACTACGGATTTGTGTCACTGCCCATTTCCATGAAAGATTTATTCATGCATTTTGCACAGTGCCACAATCCCACATGCAACTTTTAAAAAGGATGGGAAACACTGGGCTATGCAGCTGAGGGTGCACCGCTTATTGCCAGCAGTGCAAAATAGCTCTGCTTTGCTAATACCTGTTTAGCTGAGTAGGAAGGAGTTACAGTCCAGCAGCGTAGTCCTGTGTTATCCTAGTGCATTGGCCTTTTCAGGAAATTGGAGTCAGCGGGCACAGTTGTGAAAGCAGGGGACAGATTGGAGGTTTCAGCCTTGGGTATCTGGATGCCTGGCCTACCCAAAGATGGAAAGCAAGGGCAGAGGAGCAGACCTGGTTGCTGTCTGACTGTATGCTTAGAGCAGGGCTGGAGAAGGGGCGTGGGGCGGGGCTGACGTTGTCGGTCATCTGGAGGCCTGCCCCGGAGAGACGGAGGCACGCACTCCCCTGGACCACCTTGACGCGCATGTCGTAACCCGGGTCACCTCAGTCGTGCGAATGCGCGCCCAGCCAGGCCTCCCCCGCCGCGCTTCCCATTGTTGGGATTTGCCCGGCTTTCAGTCTCAAGGGAGGGAGGGAGGCTGCTCAAGACGCGAGTCGGAGGGGTGGCCTTCCGGCGGCTACGAGGGAGGATTTCGCCCTGCCGCCTCCACGACCAGGCCTTCGCTTCACCCAGGCGCCCCATCCCTCCACCTTTTGCACGCGCCTCCTTCCCGCACGCTTATGCACCCGTTCTTACGTGCAAAAGGCGGCGGCAACTGCAGCTCCTCCTCCTCTAGAGACGAGGCGGGCGCTTGCTGCTGCTGCTGCCACTCGCTGGAAGCTCGCGATGGCTCTCCGTCAGCGAAGGCTTAATGGTTCCTCCCCTCCTCCTCCCCCCCCCCCCCCGCTTCCAGGACGAATGGTACAGCCGGAGAAAGAGTGACACTCGAACTCCCGTGAGGAGGAGGAGCCTCCGACTCCCCTTAACACCTTCCACGCCAGCTGCGGCTCTCCCTCTCTTACAACAGCCCTTCACATTTCTAGCGGTATCTCCTACCACTTTAAAGAGCGGCGACTTACCCCCCCCCCCCAAGGAATCCTGGGAACTGTATTTTGTTAAGGGTGCTGAGAACCGTTAGACTCCCACGGCACACCAGGCTACATCTCGTGGTACACTAGTGTGCCGCGGAACACCGGTTGGGAAACACTGCTCTAAGTCTCCTCCCCAGCCAGTTGTTTTCTCAGTGGTCTTAAACTCTGAGAGGGAGCCCTTGTGCCCTCTGTGCTCCTTGTTCTGCTACATGCAAGACCCTCCAGGCACTTGGAGACAAGGGAGGAGGGGAGCTGAATACCGTAGGACCAGCAGGCTTCTGCGAATCCATTGCAGCCTCAGTCCCCACCTCCTCCTCAGCTGCCTGTCCTGCATCTGCAGTGCTTTCTGCCTCTTCCTCTCTGTCACTCAAGCCTGTTGCTTCTTCAGCATCCCACGACTCTGTCCCTCCTTCCTCCTCTGACCTTTCTTCTGTGCCGCACCACCAGTCCCCTGGCACTGAGCCTTCCTCTTCCGAGGCTTCTCTAGGGGGTTCTCCAGCTGGAGCCCCCCCCCCCACATCATCCAGCCATTCCTTGACATGGAGTTATATTTTTTCTATCTTAACCTTCTTATTTAAGCTAGCCCTTGTTCCTTCCCCCTGTGGGCAGTCTTGTCAGATTGTCAGCATTTTTCACTTGTGATTTAAGAATGGGACGGGAGGCCCACGGAGACTAGCTCCCTGTAGTCTGACCGAAGAGGCTGGGAACCAAACTGTAGACTTCCTACAAGCCATGCCTGCACTCTGCCACCTAAGGTACCCTTTCCCATGACAGGGGAAGCTGCTGCCAGAGGTGGATTTAAGGCAGCGTGGCTGGTTCTGCCACACTGGTTGCCAAGCCTAGAGGGCATCGCTAGGCACTGTGACTATGACATAGCGAATTGAGCAGAATGGAAGGTGAGAGGTGGGGGGGATGCCAGATTTTGGCCTCCCACAGGGCGCTGCTGAAATCTGAAAGACCGAAGTTTGCCCTGCTGCTGGCTGATACTGAGCAGGGGGGGGGGGTTGGGCTTGATGCTCACCCCATTCCCACCCCCAATTCTGTGGGGCCTTTGTCTATCTCGCCCAGCCCCATTTCACCTGCAGAACTTCCTGAAGCAATTAAATCTTTAAATACCAATAAATCCCCAGGCCCAGACAGGTTTGCTAGTAATTTTCACATACAATACAAAGGCATTCTGATTCCAATAGTGTGTGGATTATTTAATGATATATTAGGCAGACCTCCCCCATACCCCGTACTTGGAGACATTCAAAAATTACAAGCTTTCCTAAGCCACCCAGAAACCCTACAGAAGTGGGAAATTATAGACCCATTTTGTTTCTTAACCAGGTCTATAAGCTCTTTTCTTTAGGCCTGGTTAACAGGCCGAAATTGCATGTCCGTGAATATTCCCAACCTCATTGCCACCTGCATTCCTTTAGCTGAAGAGGCTGATTAATGAGGGTCACCAATGAGGGTCACCAGTGAGCGATGACCGCTTGCGCAAAGAGCAAAGATCAGAGCAGGATTATCCTAGCACAAGTCTGCGCAGCCTGTTGCCCACCAAGCCAACTGCTTCTCACCGGCTGTACGTTTTGTTCTGCCATTGCCCCTGCTCCTGCAGACAAGGCAGTGGAGAATAAGAAGGGGGCACATTGAGCCAGCCTTCAGTGCCTTGGTTGGGTTGGTGGGTCATGAGAGGCGGCCAGGGGGCAAAGGAGGAGCCACGGCCTCTTGCTCGTTGGCTCTCTACCTGGCAAGCAAGCAGGTGGCATCAAGGAGAACGCATGAGGAAGAAGAGGCACAGGTGGCAGTGGGAGCATTGAACAGTGTAAGACCACTTGTATGAGGCTCATTGAGGATGTCTTATTTATTACTTATCTACTGCATCTTTCCTTTTTTTTGTAAGTATCTTTTCCCAATATCATTCCAATAACAGCCTCATTATAACAATGCCAATTTTACCCAATTAATACAGTTATTAAAACCAATCATTTACAGTGGTGCCTCGCAAGACGAAAAGAATCCGTTCTGTGATTCTCTTCGTCTAGCGGTTTTTTCATATTGCGAAGCAAGCCCATTGACGGATTAGCGGATTAGCGCTATTAGCGGCTTTTAGCGGCTTATCTGCTGATCGGATCAGCTGATAAGCGGCTTAGCGGCTTAGAAAAAGGGGGGAGGGGAAAAAACCAGCAGGAACTCTCAAGACATTGTCGTCTTGCGAAGCAAGCCCACAGGAAATTCGTCTTGCGAAGCACCTCCAAAACGGAAAACTCTTTCGTCTAGCGAGTTTTCCGTCTTGCGAGGCATTCGTCTTGCGGGGCACCACTGTATATGCATAACTTATCTACTGCATTTTTGGTCCCACCTTTCTTCCAAGGAGCTAGCTCTCCTCCCCCTTTAATCCCCACAACAACCCTGTGAGGTGGGTTAGGCTGAGAGTGAGTGACTGACCCAGGGTCATCCCAGCAAGCTTTAGCGATGGCTGAGTGGGGATTTGAATCCTGGTCTCCCAGGTCATAGTCAGACACTCTCAACACTACGCCCAAGCCCCCCCCCCCAAAAAAAACCCCTGGATCAGTACTGAATGCCAGTTGTTGAGGAGTGAAACTGCAGGAAAAGGTCATTTCCTTTTTAAAATCTTAAAAATCTAAACCACGCTTATTGCGTATTTGCTCAACACCTTGACATATCACCAGTATACTCCGAAAGAGCTTCCAGGGCCTTCCTTCTGACCTTTTGATATGGAGCTCGCTGATTCCAATATGGCATTAATTTCCCTTCTTGTTCCACTGATTCCTTTTTTTGGCATGCACTCTTCCTAAAGACTTTTGCACCAGTATTCATTGTTATGCATCCACTTTCATACTCTCTAAGAGATGGAAGGTCCCCCCTCCCTAGTTTCCCCATTTATAATCCCCACCATGTTTTAAACACTGAGCTGAAATCAAGCCATTCAGTCTACCAAGTTAGCAATTCGTGTCTTTTGGCTTTTCCTGTTTCCACCCACCTTCATTTTCTGGCATTCACAACAAATATGCAGAATCTTGTGAACATTTTTGTATTGTCTTCATGCCCTTGCCGGGGGGGGGGGCAGAGTTCTGTGGGGAGCATGGAGCTGGACTCGAGGAATCTAGTCTTATTCCACCAGGATTCTTATGTTCCTTTAGGGTGATCTTTCTCCCTGGTCCCATTTGATGGGAGGTGGGGTAGAATTTGAGGGAGTGGAGGCCTGAGGGCAGCAGGGAGACCTTTTTTGATTGTTTGTTTAAATGGAAGTTAAGTTGCTCAGACATTTCTGAAGAAAGTTAGAGCAAAGAAACCACGGGCAGCTCTGGAGCTTTGGTACTCAGCAAGTAGCGCCATTGCTAGGGATGCTTAATCACTGTTGCTAAGCAACCAGAGGAAGGAATGTTGACACCCCCACTTCAAAGGGGGGGGGGCTCCCAGAGCAGCTCATCCCTGGCATTTGACCCACAGTCCTTTCTGAAATGCCGAGACTGTTCTGGCGCAACAGTGATGGGACCAAATACTGCAGGATCTCCAGCTTTTCACAGGCCTAGATTATGTTGTCTTGAATCCCAGATAAAAAACAGTTCTGAGAACTGGAAGGCGGTTGTGCTGCTCAGTTAGTTGGACCACAAATCCAGAAGGGGGATCCCAGCCCCCGAGGGGGATGTGCCGTTGTCTAATTTCCTGACTCCAGACAGACACAAATCCTAGCCTTTGGCTCCCTTGCTGGCATTCAGCATAATGAATGATCTGTCCTCCTTGTTTCTCTCCTCTTCCACTGTAACACTGTAATTAACTTAATTACCAACAGATTCTCTTTTTTTATGGAACTTAAAATGGAAATTAAATTTTGCACCTAGGTTTACAGACTGCTAACTAGACTCAAACAATCAAGCTAGGCGCCGGGTCCTTGAGAATGTATGATTTGCATATTCATGATGTTAATAGGGTTCAGAAGGTATATTTGCAACTGATGAAAAGGATAAATTAAATCTCATTTGCATATGGAGAGTTGTTTTTAACTGTTCGCATCCCAGCAGTGCTGGCAACATTGATAGGCAAGGCTGATTGGCAGGCAACCATCTTTCTCCTGCTCAGGAAAAAATGGAGGTTGCGAACGTGCTATGCATTCTACTCTACCCTTTCCCAAAGTGAAGTTCCAGGGGTGAATTACAGCCTCAGTTTTCTTCATCTTGTTATGTGCCTAACTAGCTAGAGCAGGGATGGGGAACTGCTTGCAGCCCAGGGACCAAATTCGCTCACGGAGAAGCTTCTGGGGTCCACATGACAGTGGTGGGTGCTGCCCTCCAGCCGCATAAAAACCAGTGGTTTCTACATAGGCACACAAATCTCTCCACCAGTGTGGTGTAGTGGTTAAGAGCGGTAGTCTCGTAATCTGGTGAATCGGGTTCGTGTCTCCACTCCTCCACATGCAGCTGCTGGGTGACCTTGGGCCAGTCACACTTCTTTGAAGTCTCTCAGCCCCACTCACCTCACAGAGTGTTTGTTGTGGGGGAGGAAGGGAAAGGAGAATGTTAGCCGCTTTGAGACTCCTTAAAGGGAGTGAAAGGCGGGATATCAAATCCAAACTCTTCTCTTCTTCTCTCTGTCCCCCTCCAAGCAAATGTCACAGACTGGCTGGACACAGAGGAATGGTGGGAGGCACCAGCTAGGGAACCCCCCCAAGGGATGAAAGCTCACTGTTTCCCTCGGGCTGAAGCTCATCGGTCGAGCTTCATTCATCACACTGATATGATAACATAGCAGCCATTGCATTGCTCTGTGTGGGTCTGCCCTTGCAGTTAACTCGGGGGCTGCAGTTAGTGCAGAATGCTGCAGCACGATTGCTGACGATGAACAAGCCCCCTGTCAGCTTCTGGATCAATTACAAGGGAAGCCCCGCACAGAGCATTGCAGTAACTCTGCCTTTGAAGTTAATAGTGCTTGGACTGCTGCTGTGGTTAAGCTGTATTGATCCAGAAGCAGCCACAGCTATCATGGCAGCTGATGCTGGTAAAAGGTGCTCCAAAGCTGGAATTTCCTCCTCTGAAGCCCCAGTTTGGGTCCAGGCAGCTTTGAGAGGTGAATGTCATTCTAATGCCTCCCTCACAATTAACACCACCCATGCAAAACGTAACATAAAATCCTTACCTGGCCAGGAACAGTGGAGTTGAAGAGAGCTTGTACAGGTGGCCCTCAAGTAGACAGCTTTTGTAGGGAGGGGCAAATCCTGTTAGGTTTGCCTAAAGCACTTCAAGATGTATACAAATGGACATCTTCCTTAATGTTGTGATTACCCTTTGCAGCCAATCTGTTGGTGCTAATGGGAGATGGTTTTCCTAGTACCTATCACAGTGCAAGTGGCAATTTTCATTGGGGTTGCAGCTGGAGAGAGGAAGGTTAAATATCCCCACCCAACATGATGTTGCCCCAGTGATACCTACCCCACAGCAAACTTTTAAAAACCCAAGCATGGCTACCAGACATTCCATTGTTCCAGTTTGTGTCCAGACATTGCTTTTGTATCCAGTGTCTGTTTTGGCTTTTGGTGTAGCCACTTGGACACCATGCAACATGGCATGGTGCTGATAACACCAAGGCTGCAAGTTTGATTCCTGTATGGGACACCTGCATATTCCTGCATTGCATGGGGTTGAAGTAGATCAGGGGTCAGCAAGCTTTTTCAGCAGGGGGCCGGTCCACTGTCCCTCAGACCTTGTGGGGGGGTCGGACAATATTTTGAAAAGGAAAAAAAAATGAACAAATTCCTATGCCCCACAAATAACCCAGAGTTGCATTTTAAATAAAAGGGCACATGTAAAAACACACTGATTCCTGGACTGTCCGCGGGCCGGATTTAGAAGGCGATTGGGCTGGATCTGGCCCCCGGGCCTTAGGTTGCCTACCAAGTCTAACGGTTCTGTGTGAGCGAATTTACTTGCATGGCCCTGAATCAGATAAAGAGGCACATGGACAGACAGACAGAGAGAAACAGAGAGGGGAAAGAGAAGTTTAACCTCTGCAGACCTGGATTAGGAGAGCTGGTGAACTCCGAAGAATGACAAATCACACAACTCAGAGTAACGAACAGTTAAGAAAGCCAAACTAGGAGAAAGTAATTTACCAGGGATTGCTCCCAGAAAATAGGGACTATTGCTGCTAATTAAGGGCAGCTGAAGAGTCTGCATCTCACTGCTTATTGTTAATGGAGAGGGTGGGCTGTTAGTGATTTTGGGGACTGGGAATTGCAGCAAGCAAAGACTTGGGTTTATTAAAGCGACGTGGCTTTGATGTGGCACTTGGAATTAAAGCCGGCATATATAAACAGCTTTTTTGTGCCCTGGAGAGGCTAGACCTAAATGTTGCAGGGGTGGGGGTGGGGTGGAAGGTGAGTTCATTTATATATTTGTAGAGTTGGAAGGGACCCCATAGGTCATCTAGACCAACCCCTTGCAATTGCAGGAACCACATTCAAAGAATCCCTGACAGATGGCCACACATAACCTCTGCTTTAAAACCTCCAGTGGAGGAGAGACCACCGTCTTCCCAGGGAGCCTATTCCACTATTGAATAGCTCTTACCGTCGGAAAGTTTTCCTTAATGTTTTAGTCAGAATCTCATTTCTTGTAATTTGAGTCCATTGTTTTGGATCCAGCTAGAACTCTGGAACAGCCAATGAAGTTGGAAGATTCAGGGCAGACAAAAGGCGCTCCTTCACATAGCACATTGTTAAAACTATGTGGGAATATGTTCCCACAAGACATAGTGATGGCCACCAACTTGGGTGGTTTTAAAAGAGGACTAGATAAATTCATGGAAGGTAAGGCTAGCCATGAGGGATACTGTTAGAGATAACTGTGCCTCTAAATACTGCCTGCTGTGAATGGCAGGTGGGGAGAGAGCTATAGCAGACATGTCCTGCCTGTAAGGACAAAATACAGTGGTACCGCTGGCTACATACTTAATTCATTCTGGAGGTTCATTCTTAACCTGAAACTGTTCTTAACCTGAAGCAGCACTTTAGCTAATGGGGCCTCCCGCTGCCGCCGCTGCACAATTTCTGTTTTCATCCTGAAGCAAAGTTCTTAACCCAAGGTACTATTTATGGGTTAGCGGAGTCTGTAACCTGAAGCGTATGTAACCTGAAGCGTATGTAACCTGAAGCATATGTAACTCGAGGTACCACTGTATGTGCTCTATCATGGAGTTATTCCCCCCACCACACCATTTTCCACCACTGATTAAAAACCAAGATAGTGCATGCTCTATTGGTTGAAGATGTACTAGAAAAACATAGTCACCCTACAGTATGTTATGTAGTTGAAAATGTATCTCGGCAGTTCACACAGATTATCCAGCAATCTCCAACATTATGCTTTCCCTTTCTTTTCATTTTTTAAAAACCAAACCCACTTCATCATGTGCTGTTCGCTGCATCCATTTAGTCTGAAATGGCCCTCTCCAGCTTCGATTTAAAAGCAAAGAGGGTGATTTGTTGTATTTGTTGAAGAAACGCCGTTGTCCAAGAATGTGTAATCAGCAATTCAACATGAAACTCACAAGGTACGGTCTGTTGTTACATTGCAAACTGAGTGTTCCTGCGCTCCTGTTCTGCTTTCTGGGCTTCCCATTTATTTATTTAAAATACTTAATTACCACTATGTCATAGATCGGTAGATAGACAGATGGATAGATAGATAAGGTTAATAAAATTTAAGACTGTACAATACAGGCCATATTAAAAAAAGTTAGCATCAGCAAACCATTGTAGAAGGAGTTACAGGTAGGTAGCCATATTGGTCTGCCATAGTCAAACAAAATAAAAAAATTCCTTCCAGTAGCACCTTACTGGGAATGGGTGATTGGCTGATAAGTGTGGTAAACCTGTTGATGACTGTTAACGACTGCAGTTGGTCTTACAGGAAAAAGCTTTCCATGGAGAGACCTGGACTGAATAGAGACACTGGATTCTTATCTCATTATACATGATAAAGCTATTTTTAGCCATCTCACCCCTTGCTTTTCCCTGTAAGACTAATTGTAGTCATACCAATAACAAATAACCAACCTAGTTAGTCTCTAAGGTGCTACTGGAAGGATTTTTTTTTTTTTTTTACATTGTAGGAGGATGCATTCTTAATTGCCTGCATAGGCCTGGTGGAATAGAATGGTTTTCAGCAGGTGTTTAAAAGTTCTGTGAATCTCTGCTGGCAGAGAGCTGCAGGGATCGTCTGATGTTCGTCTTAAACAGGGATATTCCATTTGGCTTTGCAGGCTGATCGTTGCTCATCAACTTGTTCCCTTGCTCAAAGAGGCCTGGAACTTTTTAAAAAGCTCTATAAACCACTGGTCCTTCCTGCAACTTAAGGCGATGAAATGCCATCGTGATGACATCCCTGTACAGAGTGATTTGCAAAGAATGTGTGAGAAGATCCCTGCCCCAAGATGCTTCCAATCCAGTAAGAGACACAGGGAGGCAACCAAGGAAGGAGTCTGGAATGGCAGTGAGTAGATTGTTGTGACACATTATCAGACTTAAAATCGCTGTTTACTTTGTTTTTTGTTTTAACTACAGTGGTACCTCAGGTTACAGACACTTCAGGTTACAGACTCCGCTAACCCAGAAATAGTACCTCGGGTACTATTGCTTCAGGATGAGAACGGAAATCGCACGGTGGCGGCACGACAGCAGCGGGAGGCCCTATTAGCTAAAGTGGTACCTCAAATTAAGAACGGTTTCAGATTAAGAACGGACCTCCAGAACGAATTAAATTCTTAACCTGAGGTACCACTGTATCTGTATTCTGCTAGCTGAAATTGATTTGCACTGTGTGTGTTTTACACATGCTTTTATTGCTTATTAGTATCCTGATGTTATTTTAATGCAGAGGTAGGGATCCTGTAGACCTACAGACACTGTTGGACTACAACTCCCATCATTCCTGGCCAGCCAAAGTAATTAACAAAGGAACTAGTTGGACCAGTTCGCCAGGTGGTGACTTATCCATTCTACCTTCACATACACAGGATCACAGGTCTTACAAACTGACCCCCACCCCCAATCTATAACAATATATATCAGGCTTTGGGTTTTTAAACATTCCAATATGTGGGAGTTTGATTTGTATGACAAACTGAGAATGGATGCATCTCATCTGTTGGGAAGGCACATGTTGAAGGAAAGAGCTCTACAGTTATTTGGGCACAGAAGCCAGAAACTAGCCTCTTGGGGAAAGGTTTGATTTTCTGCCCTCTGCCTACCTAGGTACCATCCATCCTTGCATTAACAAGCATGGCTAATTGGATGAAATGGAGATGTCTCAGGTGGGAACCCTATTCAGTTGGAGTTTTGCTTGATGGGGTTGTGTGGCCAGGGGAAAGGATGTTGAACCACAGTGAGGCATTGTGCATATGTGCCTCACCCAGCCCTGTGGCCGAACTCTGTTTCCATTGCCAGGGACGGACGTAGCCAGTGACTCAGCCTCCAATGCTCCAGATTGATTAAGGAGTCCTGTTCCCTTCCCCAGCTTGGCAGTGGCTGAAGCCGGGAGGTCCTGGGCGCCCATTCAAGCGGCAATAAAAATTGAGGTATTTTGTGTTTGTTTTACTTACAAAATAAACAATTCCCCACATTTGATGAGCAAGCAATTTCATAAATGCCGCAGAGCAAACAGGCCACCGGAGTTTCACCTCACATGTTTCTGGCTAGTTTCTCTCAGCTGCTGCTTGGGAAGGAAAGGGAACGGCTGATGCAAGATAGCCGGGAGCAGGAAAGGTGCAGAAGCTACAAGAGGGGAAGCAGGTTTGACTCAGGCTTTTGTTTCACGAAGCTATCAATGCACCTGAAGTTGGCTGTTTATTTTGCTCCAAAGACCAGATTGGGCAAATCCCACAATTAGGGTTTCCAGGCCAAGAGCATCTTGGATGTTGAGATTTCAGGGCCGAAATCTGAGGCTGAGGAGTGAGCCCTGGAGATGGAGCTTAATTGGGAGAGGGGAAGAGGGCAGACCTCCTGTCTGCAGAGTCAACACAGTGATTTGCAACTGGCTCCTGCCAGGCTGAAGGTTGCAAACTACGCACGTCGTCTTCTTATTGTGCAGGGCAACGTGGGGGTTATGCTCCAGGAATAGCACGTAAACATACTGGGTGCAATGGCAGGTGTGGCCACCCTGTCCATCACTCAGTATGTGGAGAATGCAGGACATTGCCCGCCTCAAAGCTGTGATCCAGCCCATGAGCTCTGCCTCCCCGCTTTCTCCCTGCCTTCCACGTTGCAAATGTTAACTCTCTTGTGCTCACTAGCACAACCCTCTTAAGTTCAGCTGAGGGGGAGCTTTGGTCCCCTTTGGCCTCATCCAGAGAATAGTTAATAAATGGCCAAAGGGGAGAGGTGGATCACCCACCTGCTAGAAGTTGTTGTTTAGTGGTTTAGTCGTGTCCGACTCTTCGTGCCCCATGGACCAGAGCATGCCAGGCCCTCCTGTCTTCCACTGCCTGCCGCAGTTTGGTCAAACTCATGCTGGTAGCTTCGAGAACACTGTCCAACCATCTCGTCCTCTGTCGTCCCCTTCTCCTTGTGCCCCCCATCTTTCCCAACATCAGGGTCCTTTCCAGGGAGTCCTCTCTTCTCATGAGGTGGCCAAAGTATTGGAGCCTCAGCTTCAGGATCTGTCCTTCCAGTGAGCACTCAGGGCTGATTTCCTTCAGAATGGAGAGGTTTGATCTTCTTGCAGTCCATGGGACTCTCAAGAGTCTCCTCCAGCACCATAATCCAAAAGCATCTATTCTTTGGCGATCAGCCTTCTTCATGGTCCAGCTCTCACTTCCATACATCACTACTGGGAAAACCATAGCTTTAACTATACGGGCCTTTGTTGGCAAGGTGATGTCTCTGCTAGAAGTGCAACGCTTTATTTCCTCTGCACGTTTTAATGTGTGTCCTCGCCGCCCCCACCGCTGCCCAGTCTTCTGAGCCTTTAATTTCCCCCTCGCCTACCGACTGCATTAACGGCTTCCATAAATGCTCCTTCGATTAAATGCAGCTTCCTTTAACCAAGTACATTTCACCAAACGGGGCCCCTAAACATTATCATTCCTTTGCTGGCCTTTTGGGGTGAACCGCTGCCCGTCTTCTGCTTGGCCGTCTCCAAGCAGTGCTCTCTCTCTCCCCCCCCCCATCTTTCTCCTTAAAATAAAAGCCCATCTGGGCCTGCTCTTGGCAGGAACAAGATGTACCTTGACCTAAAGGGTCCCATCTTTCCCCTGGCATCTGCATGCTTGTTTTTGTGGCTTAACAAGGGAATCTTTAACAGGGCTTTGCTTTTTTCTTTTTCCTTCCCTTTGAGCTAAATTGGTTCCCTCCTTTCAGCAGTTTCCTCCCCCTCCCCTGCCTCCCTTCCCCGGCTTCCTGCCATTCTGCCCTTAAGGCCGGGTGTTTGTTCCGATCTCCTCTCTTCTGAAAAGGGCAACAGTGTCAGGCGCCGAAAGGGCAGCTCTGCAGTCATCTCTCTTCCCCCTGAGAGAACCTTTCGCACCTTGGGAATGTGAGAAAATATCTCCTGGGAGGGCAGCACAACCTGTGGGTGTCAGCCAGGCCCAGTCACAACTCTGGCCTCCAGGTGGTAGCCCCCTGTGGACTACCAACTCTTTTTAATGGACCAGCCCGCTGGCCACATGCCAGGGATGCAGAAGCCCAGTTGCTGTTGGGCTTACCCCTGCCCAGCCACCATGGCCGGCAGTCAAGAAGCACTATGGGCTCCACTGAAGCAAACAGTCTAATTGGTCAACGTCTAAAAGATATTGAGCCTCAGAACAACCCAGCCACTATAAGGAAATTCTGCCCTTGGTATGTTCAGTTCCCACCTCTCCATTCTGATTCTCTGGCCCCATATCTGCACAAACTTATTATCCCAAAATACAGACATGCTTTTACACATGCAAGACTGGATGTTTTGCCATCTGTGGTACTTGAAGGTCGATTCCAAAAGATCCCGCCTGAGAAACGTCTTTGCCCCTGTGGAGATGGTAGCACCAAAACAGCGGCACACGTCCTCCTGTCCTGTACTCTCTACAAAGACCTGAGGAACGGGATCATCACCCCACTCGTACTAACCATCCCAGGGTGCTCAACCACTGCCACAATGTCCTTTCTTCTATCAGATCAAAATGAGCAGAAAACAGCAAAGGTTGCTAGGTTCATAGCAGGGGCAATCAGAATAAGGGCCACTAATTGACTGCTGATTCAGGACTTTAAATTGTGCTTTTATATCAAATTTCCTTTTCTGTAATGTTTTAGTTGCCATGGCCATTGGCTAATGCGAATAAAGTTTTATCTCTCTCTCAAGGAGGACTGGAGTTGGAGAGCAGCAATATCTGTAAGGCTGAAGGTTCCCCTTTCCTTGCCACAGGCAACCAGGAACCCCATGCCTATGAATGAGTAGGCAGGCCATGAAAGAAGAGTAAGCTTCGCATTGCGTGACCGCTCTCATCCAAAGTCCTCCTTCACACAGTGCGTAGCTGAACTGTGGAACTCCCTCCCACAGGAAACAGTGATAGCCACCAAGTTGGATGGCTTTAAAAGAGGAATAGACAAAATCGTGGAGGATAGGTCTCCCTGTGGCTAGCAGCTTTGATGGCTGTGCTCTGCCTCCACGGTTGGGAATTGCAGGAGGGGAGCGCTCTCTTCTGCAGGATGCTGAACTAGATGGGGCACTGGCCTGATCCTGCAGGCTCTTCTTTTGTTCTTAAGCTGCCTGAGAGTTGTTGGGCGGCCCCTTAGTCCCCACCCACCCCAGAAGTACAATTTTCAGAGTGGTTTAACAACCCCACTTCCCAGGGAGCTCTTGAAATTGTAGCTCTGGGGGCCTCCTAACATCTCTCTTGGCACCCTTAACAAACTCCACCTCCCATAATTCTTTGGGGGAAGCCATGACAGTTTAAAGTGGTGCCACGGTGCTTTGAAGCTGTGGCGTGAAGTGCTGGGTTGTTTGGAATAACAACAGGATGCCACCCAGGTGTGTGTGGAAATGATGGGCTTGTTTTCCCTGCTCTTATCGGTCCTCCCTCTGGTGAGCTCTCAGAAATGTTAATAGATTCTGAGTTGGGATTCCAAACTGCTGCTGTGCTATAAATAGACCAGCGCACTGCACCCGGTTTTAAAGGACTCTCATTGATCCATCTTCTCGTGGTTCTGGGCCAGATGCCTTCCCTGGGCGAGTCCTTCCACATCCTCCAGGATATTCCTTCTTTTGCCCTTGCCAGTTCCTTGTTCTGGTTCCTAGCCTGGCTTCCTTTCCCCATGGGAATGAGTGAGCCCCTGAAAATGTATTTAAGCGGCATCGTTTTCACTGACAATTTAGAAATGTGACATCTTGCTCCTCAATCGCAGTCCTGCAAGGACCTCAGACCAGGAACAGTGTGAAGTCCTCTCTCTTAGCCTGATTAAAAGGCCAGGATGCAGCTAGACGGTGATATGGACAGGCCTAGAATCTTGATCCTGGCTTCTGTAAAGGAATATCTCGACTCTAGTTTCCTATGGACTGGCAGCACTGATTGCCCTTGCCTCCTTTTGCATACATTTAGGGACTTTAGGAGTGTGACTGTGGTGTTGGCTGGGTCCTGTCCACCTGCAAACACTTTGTAACCTAATGTTAAAGCAATGTACTGTCTTTTCCTTGTAATAAGCCACTTTTCTGAGCGTTTCTTGGTGTGAAGAGTTCTTCATCGGGTAGAAAGGCAAGAGTTTACATGCATTTAAAGAAAGCATGACTGTCTCCATCCTATATTTTGTTTCTCTCATAGAAAGTACACGTTTGGGCCATATGTGCACTGGATATACATGTGGATTCAGACATCACACACCTGGGGCTCAGAGGCAGACTGCCTCTGAAGATGAATAACATTCTCCACTTTCCTAGAACACAGCCCTTGTTAGACCTGCCTTCTGCTCTGAATGTGCCAATTGTTGTTTTTAACAGCCACCACCACTCCTTGTAGCGGTGAGTTCCATAGGTGCTGCTTCTGTGATGAAGGACAAGGACTGCTGCACTCTGCTGCCCAGGAGGACTCTCCTGTGTGAGTGTCTGAGGGCCCTGCTCTTGCCGTTTACCACCTGGCCCGGGCGGGGCCTGAAGCCTCACAAGGACTGCTGCGCTCTGCTGCCCAGGAGGACTCCCCTGTGTGAGTGTCTGAGGGCCCTGCTCCTTCCTGCCACTCACCACCTGGCCCAGGGCGGGGCCTGAAGCCTCACAAGGACTGCTGCGCTCTGCTGCCCAGGAGGACTCCCCTGTGTGAGTGTCTGAGGGCCCTGCTCCTTCCTGCCACTCACCACCTGGCCCAGGGCGGGGCCTGAAGCCTCACAGGGACTGCTGCGCTCTGCTGCCCAGGAGGACTCCCCTGTGTGAGCGTCTGGGGGCCCTGCTCCTTCCTGCCACTTACCAGCTGGCCCAGGGCAGGGCCTGACGGGCCTCACTAGGACAGTTGCTGTTACTGCTGGAGGGGTGCAGAGTGCTTTTAAAATGTTTTTTAAAAAATTCTTTTGAATTTTTTGTAAGTGGAGGTGTGGGGGTGGGATGGATGTTTATTGGGCCTGGGAATTTGTTTGATTTTATGTTTTTGTAATCTTTACCGTTTTTTGTTTGTATTGTTTTATTGGTGTTTTTTTAAAAGGTGTTATTTTGTTCTTAAGGGGAGGGGTCAGGGCTGCCGGGGAGTGGGTCCCAGCCAACAAAATGGCTGGGGCATGTTGCACAGGGGGGGGGGTGCACTGGGACAACCGATCTCAGTGATCACGGGTAGGAGGAGGAGTTACGCTAAGACCAGACCATGTCATTACAGAGGAGGCAGGTTTAGTCGTTGTCTGAGGACTATCCCTGCCTCCGGGTCTGGTCCTGTCCGGATGGATACTAGAATCAGCAAGGGATACCCACATGACCTGAAGGTGCTGCTGTGCAATGCCAGGTCCATGATTCATAAGACCACTGCCATCCATGACTTGATCATGGATGGAGGACTTGACCTGGCATGTGTGACAGAGACTTGGTTGGATGAAGCAGATGGGCCTGTCCTTGCCGCTGCTTGTCCACCAGGTTTCTCTTATGCACAGCAACCCCAGGTCATGTGGGCGGGGAGGGGGGGTTACAGTGATTTTTAGGAAGTCATTAGTTTGCACCAGGCGTCCTATTGGGAAGACCCAGTTTTCTGAGTGCATGTTCTGGAAGTTGGGCAATAGGGGCAGTACAGGATTCCTTTTGGTGTACCAACCTCCCCGCTGCACCAAGGATTCCCTGCCCGAGCTGCTTCAGGTCATGGCGGATGTTCTCCTGGAGACACCTAGTTTGGTTGTCCTAGGGGATTTTAACATCCATGCCGACGCAACCTTACAAGGGGCTGCTCAGGACTTCGTGGAAAGCATGGCCTCCATGGGGCTGTCCCTGAATAAGTCTGGCCCAACCCATAGCCACGGGCATGCCTTAGACCTGGTGTTCACCTCTATGGATGTTGGTGATCTGACACTAAGTAAAAGTGAAACGAAAGAAGTGCCATGGTCAGATCACTTCCTGGTGCAACTGGACTTCTCTGCGACCCATCCCCTGTGCAGGGAGGTTGGACCAATTCGGATGGTCCGCCCCCGCCACTTAATGCATCCAAATGGTTTCCAGAGAGTGGTAGGGGATGCTTTATCCCATGTTGATGGCCTTTCAGCTGATTCCCTGGTGGCCCGCTGGAATGTGGAGTTAACCAGGGCTATTGACTGTTTGGCTCCGAAGCGCCCTCTCCGATTGCATGGAGCCCGGACAGCCCCGTGATTTTCCACGGATCTGAGGGCAATGAAACAATCATTGAGACGGCTAGAGCGCCGGTGGCGGATAACTCATTCCGAATCTGACCGGACACAGGTTAGAGCTCAACGTCGAGCCTACCAAGTGGCGATAGCGACGGCGAAGAAGACTTTCTTTGCTGCCTCTATTGCATCTGCAGAAAACAGCAGCAGGAGACTTTTTCAGGTGGTTCACAATTTAGCGGAACCACCTGCGACATCTGGGCCCAGTACGGGCCACATGATCTCCTGCAATGATTTTGCAAAGTTTTTTGCAGATAAAATCGCTCAGATTCGGGAAGAAGTAGACTCCACCGTGGGAGCAGGGCCAGGGCAGGAGAGTGCTAGAGTCCTGTCTAGTCAAGTTGCGTGGGATCAATTCCAACCTGTTACCTCCGAGGATGTGGACAGGCTGCTTGGACGAGTGAAGCCAACCACCTGTCTCCTGGATCCTTGCCCATCCTGGCTTATAAAAGCTAGCCGGGAAGGACTGGGCGATGGGCTTCGTGGGGTGGTGAATGCTTCCATCCGTGAGGGAGCCTTCCCAGACCCGCTGAAAGAGGCGGTTATTAAACCGCTTCTTAAAAAACCATCTTTAGATGCGGCCACAATGGCCAACTATCACCCAGTCTCAAATCTTCCATTCTTGGGCAAGGTGATTGAGCGAGTGGTTGCTGAACTCCAGGCATGCCTGGAAGAAGCGGACCATTTGGATCCCTTCCAGTCGGGATTCAGGCCTCATCATGGGACTGAAACTGCCTTGGTCGCACTGGTTGATGATCTCTGGTGGGCTAGGGACAAAGGTGAGAGCTGTTTCCTAGTTCTGCTGGATCTCTCAGCGGCGTTTGATACCATCGACCATAACATTCTTCTGGACCGTCTTGAGGGGCTGGGAGCTGGGGGCACTGTCATACAGTGGTTCCGCTCCTTCCTCTTGGGCCGCGTTCAGAAAGTGGTGGTGGGGGATGAGTGTTCAGACCTCTGGGCTCTCACTTGTGGGGTGCCTCAGGGTTCTGTCCTCTCCCCCATGCTTTTCAACATTTACATGCAGCCACTGGGAGAGATCATCAGGAGGTTTGGGCTGGGTGTTCATCAGTATGCGGATGATACCCAGCTCTACCTCTCTTTTAAATCAGAACCAGTGAAGGCGGTGAAGGTCCTGTGTGAATGTCTGGAGGCGGTTGGAGGATGGATGGTGGCTAACAGATTGAGGTTGAATCCTGACAAGACAGAAGTACTGTTTTTGGGGTACAGGAGGCGGGCTGGTGTGGAGGATTCCCTGGTCCTGAATGGGGTAACTGTGCCCCTGAAGGACCAGGTGCGCAGCCTGGGAGTCATTCTGGACTCACAGCTGTCCATGGAGGCACAGGTCAAATCTGTGTCCAGGGCAGCTGTTTACCAGCTCCATCTGGTACGTAGGCTGAGACCCTATCTGCCTGCAGACTGTCTCGCTAGAGTGGTGCATGCTCTGGTTATCTCCCGCTTGGACTACTGCAATGCGCTCTACGTGGGGCTACCTTTGAAGGTGAACCGGAAACTACAACTAATCCAGTATGCAGCAGCTAGACTGATGACTGGGAGCGGCCGCTGAGACCATATAACACCGGTCTTGAAAGACCTACATTGGCTCCCAGTACGTTTCCGAGCACAATTCAAAGTGTTGGTGCTGACCTTTAAAGCCCTAAACGGCCTCGGTCCAGTATATCTGAAGGAGCGTCTCCACCTCCATCGTTCTGCCCTGACACTGAGGTCCAGCTCTGAGGGCCTTCTGGCGGTTCCTTCACTGCGAGAGGCCAAGTTACAGGGAACCAGGCAGAGGGCCTTCTCGGTAGTGGAGCCTGCCCTGTGGAACCCCCTCCCATCAGATGTCAAAGCGATGATAAACAACTACCTGACATTCAGAAGACATCTGAAGGCAGCCCTGTTCAGGGAAGTTTTTAATATGTGACATTTTAGTGTATTTTTCATCTTTGTTGGAAGCCGCCCAGAGTGGCTGGGGAAACCCAGCCATATGGGCGGGGTACAAATATTATTATTATTATTATTATTATTATTATTATTATTATTATTATTATTATTATTTATTATTATTCTCTTGCATATCCTTTTCTCTTTGGGGTGGGGGGCACAGGTGAGGCCAGTAGGCACCATTGCATAACTGAGTTGCAGAATGATGAAAGGAGGAGAAGAATTTCGCTATGTCCTTGCCCTTCGCCATTTTAATTTGCCCTACATCGCTTAACTTACATTTCCCCCACCCTCTAAACCAAGAAGCCTCAGGCAATTTTATTTAGCCTCTGGTGGTGGTGGGGAGTTTCTGCCATGCGCCCTTTACCTTCAAGTGTTAATCCAGGAAACAGGTTGACCTGTTATTGACAGTGTGGTGTAGAGCAGGGGTAGGCAACCTAAGGCCCGGGGGCCGGATGCGGCCCAATCGCCTTCTCAATCCGGCCCACGGACAGTCTGGGAATCAGCTTGTTTTTACATGAGTAGAATGTGTGCTTTTATTTAAATTGCATCTCTGGGTTATTTCTGGGGCATAGGAATTCATTAATCCCCCCCCCCCCAATATAGTCTGACCCACCACATGGTCTGAGGGATGGTGGACCGGCCCACCGCTGAAAAAGGTTGCTGACCCCTGGTGTGGAGAGATTCCTTGGATTGCTGTTTTCTCTGTGGCACCTAGAGCCACAAATAATTCAAGTGCACAAAAACTTCCCCACTAATATGTACCAGAAACTGCATTTCCCAGGAAACATGAGCATGCTTTGAGCTCCCGTGCCTCTTTTTTTCTTAGAAGACCTGAAGATTGACCCTTCTGTCAACCGGCACTTAATTCCTGAAGCAGGCTGTGTCTGCGTCGTGTTTTCAATATTGCCCAGGATCGGTGTCTTGCTCCTAAAGCTCAGGATATGAAAGCATGGCTGTCTGTTTGACTTCCATCTGCTTTGCTGTTTCCAGTAATCACAGTCTTCTGTACTTTCCTGCCTTCGTAATTCAACTGAGAATATTCTTTATGAGGCTGGTTTTTAGGTTTTGTGGCGGTGGTGATGACTGCCGTTGCCGAACAAAGAAAGATGGCAAGGGATAACTAAGGTAATTCATAACGACACCTGACCATTTATGTTTTGTTTTAGAGCCAGCCAAGGGTTTCACATACTTTTCTCAGATTTCAGCTACCCTGTAATGTAGGCTAGAATAACTATTGTGTGGAAGCAGAGAGATTGCGGCCAACCGGAGTGTGTGTGTGTGTCCCCCTACACCCTCGCTGGGGTGGCCCGTCTTGTTTCGCCGCCTGAAGCAAAAGGGGAAGGTGTTGCCAGGTGTGTCACCCCCTTCTGCCACAGCCTCGCTTAAGGGTGTCTTGGGAAGGTCCAGCAGAGCTCTCATGAGATTTCGCAGGGCTTGTCCTATGTCTATCCAGAACCCAGAAGCTGCTGCAGCTGCTTCTCTTTGCTCTTCCACCTGGGGACACACCTGTGGTGATGCCCCTTGGAGTCTACCGCCCGAGGCAGCTGCCTCAGTCTGCCTCATGGATGGGCTGGCCCCGCTCCGCTGGTGACCTTGGCCCAAGAGCCAAAGCCCAGCTGTCTTTCATGCTTTGATCCAGGCCTCAGTTCTGAGGTAACTGTTCAAGCCGTGGTTTCCAACGTGGGGCACCCCTCCCACAGGGGAGCAATTTGATTTTTAAGGGGAGCAATTCGAGAATGAGTTATTAACAGTGATTTTTTTGCAACTGTCCTTGTGTTCTTTTGCTTTTCTCTTTCATGGATGCCATGTTCTTTGGAAGTTTGTTTAGACCAAGTTAATGAATGGCCTTTTAGGCTTCCTCCATGTGAGTAGGAGTTCACTTCACGAATAATAAAAATTATATGTCATGGGCTGGGCATCTTTCGGTGAGCGCCTTTCCCCTTTACTTTACAGTGGTACCTCGGGTTACATACTCTTCAGGTTACATAAGCTTCAGGTAACAGACTCCAGAAATAGGACCTTGGGTTAAGAACTTTGCTTCAGGTTGAGAACAGAAATCGTGCTCCAGCAGCGTGGCGGCAGTGGGAGGCCCCATTAGCTAAAGTGGTGCTTCAGGTTAAGAACAGTTTCAGGTTAAGAACAGAACAAATTAAGTTCTTAACCTGAGGTACCACTGTATTTCAGAATTTTCCTCTCTATAACTGGAATTGCCTATAAAAAAAGCTCAACAACTTTCACCTGAACCCCCCAAAAAGGGGTAGCTCACTGCCAGTTTTTTATTCTGTGAGTAGATTGCAGTCTCTTGGGAGTTGGCTGTCCCTGGGCTAGACAGACAGTGAGGTAGAACTGAGACTTTGACTAAGAGAGGCTGGGTTCAGCTTCTGGCTTAACCGTGAAGCTCACTGTGTGGCCACCAGCCAGCGACTCACGGAGCCTCACACTGGGCTACACACCAGACATTTACGGCACATTCTCCCCCTCCCCAAAGAATCTTGGGAACTGTAGTTTAACCCCCCCCCCCAAGAGCTGCAGTTCTCAGTGCTCTTAAGAGATTGCAGTTGCCACGATTCTTGGAGATGGAGGAAATGTGCCTTAAATGGTGTGTAGGCAGCCGCTGTTTCACAAGGTGGTTGTGAGGCCCCGTAGGCTGCCACCAATTTCCTCAGAGAAAGAGCAGATAATAAATACAAAGGAAAGAGAAAGACAGAGGTTAGATGGAGAAGGACGTCTTGACAGCTTTCTAATACCTGAGAGGACGCCAGGAATAAGAGGGAGAGCTATTTCTTGCGTTGTCCTCTGGCAGGCAGCAATGGCCTTGAAAAAGAGTACCCCACTTTGGGCCTGCCAGATGTTGGACTACAAGTCCCATAATCTCCCGCCAACTTTTCTTTTCTTTTCTTTTTAATTGGTGTGTGCCACTTTTGGATAGTTGTCTGAAAAGTGGGATGAAAATACAGTAAATAAACATTTTTTTAAAAAATAAAAAAGCTATATACGCTTCCCACTTATTATAAATGGTGTCCTCTTCTGTGGTGGCCCCTAAACTGTGGCTCTCCTTCCCCACAGAAGTGCGCCTGGCACCTTCATTATGCAGTTTCCGAAGGATGCTGAAGAGGCCGCTCTTTACCCTGGCTTCTGACACGCGAGATGTATATTTTCAGGACCCAACTTATTTTTTTGTGATTGTAAGTTGTTTTACACACACTCTCTCTCCCCCCCCCCTCTCTCTGTGTGGGGGTAACCTGCCCTGGGACCTTAGGAGGAAAGGTGGGTAATTAATAAACGAACAAATAAAAAACCACCCTCCTTCCACACTGGCCATGCTGATAGGAGCTGCAGTCCAATAACATCTCAAGGACACCATTTTGCAAGAGTGGGAAGTACACCTGGATTATAGGAGCTGAGCTTTATGACATTCCAAAGCAATAAATGGTGAATGGGATTTACATGAGGAGGAGTCTGACCTTCCATTTGTTTTTAAGAGAAAATGCTGATGGTGGAACAGAAAAAGAGTCTTCCAGGTTCTGTGTACTCCATGTGTTGAGTTTGAGGACGTGCTGGAAGGCCTGAGTGGCACATTCAGGAAAACACGTGGTACAACACAGTTTGGGAACACACCGTTTGAGAATACCAGGAGGGCTTCTATGTTTGAATGCTCTCCCTCGTGGCAAAAACTTTCGCCCAGGGGAAAGCTGGCATGTTAGCAAAAAGGCGCCTCTCTTTTCTATGAACAAAGTGTTGGGTGGTTGTTTTTAATGTGGAGGAGCATAAAAGTATATTTCACCCAAACTCTGAATTGGTGCATTCCCTAGAAGACGTGAACTGTGTGTTGTTGCCCGATGGATTGATCAGTTGGTCTCTGGGATCCAACATAGGGTTGGTCACATTTTAGAATACAGTATTCTTCTCAATTTATAAGCATATCTGTGGAGTAGTCAGGAATTCAGGCACACTCTAAGCACCACCAGTCCTGGGCTGTCCCACAACATGCTGTTGAGGTTGCTGGTGGCTATTTTGGAATCAGGGACTCTTGTGCCTCAGGCAAATTGTAGCTGTGACACTGGGGATGTTTGTGCATAGATGCGGCTACCTCACCCCCTTGCAGTGAAACAGGTAGATATTTACTGCCAGCGCTCCTCTGAATTGGTTCTGTCACGCAGGGTGGCCTTTGGCCATCATTTGGCAACTGGCGTGCCTCACCGTATAGACGGATCCCATTTTAATGCCAATTTTCCCTGTTGCAAACTGAGCAAAAAACAGTCTGTAAGAAAAAGAATAGGGGCTGCGAACATAGTATTGAGATAAGAATCTCA
Organism: Podarcis bocagei; assembly: GCF_964188305.1. Classification (NCBI taxonomy): domain Eukaryota; kingdom Metazoa; phylum Chordata; class Lepidosauria; order Squamata; family Lacertidae; genus Podarcis; species Podarcis bocagei. The sequence continues at coordinate 52,020,697 of NC_138139.1, read as the reverse complement.
AGTGGGCTCTGCTTTCCATCCCTGGGAAGCAAATCATTGCTAAGGCTGGTGCGTTAATTTGTCACACAGAGAGGAATTTGGGTCTTAGCAGTGAGAAAACTTTCCCAACTTTGCTGTGCCCCAATTTTCAGAAGCTGGTGTCTATGTGGATAGTGCTGTTAACTGGTTTAGACACTAGGGGGCGCTGGACCCAACTGAGTGGAATCAGGGGATTTCTTGTCATTCCCCGAAGCTGATACTATCTACCCAAGCAGGGGAGAGAAGGTGCTCTCAGGTCCTGCTTGCAGGATTCCCATATGCATCTGGTTTCCCACTGTGAGGACAAGATGCAGGAACTGTTGACCTGATCTAGCAATAGGATATTATTATTCTAGTCGCTAGGGAACACTGGACTCAGTTGTACCTGGGTGCGGGACTTACGTTTTATCTGGGTGTAGCCAAGAGTTATATTTTGGAGAGAGAGCAGAATCCTTGACCAGCTCCTTTGCTAGTGTACGACCTCTTAGTCTTCTGCGACATGGTGCCAGAAGTCACATTTTTAAATCCATCGAATCCTTATTAGACAAGGAAATTGGGCAGAGCTGCCTGACCTAGAAGCCTCCTGCTTTAAGACTCATGCAGCCCGGCCTAAGTGGAGGAGGAAGATTTGCTTATGCATGTCTTGGTGACCCTCAGAAATGAGAGGAGCGCTGCCATTTTCTCAGCACACTTGGAATTGACCAGAACTGAAGTCAGCAAACATCCATGGAACGCAAGGCACACCCCACCCTCCCAACAGAGCACCAGAAAAAAAGTCAAGCCAAGGTAGGGTGTTTGGTTTTTTTTTCTTTTTTCTAAAATCCATGATTAAAACCTGGTACAAACAGGTGAATATATAGATATATTTCTTTTAGTAGATGTAATATTTTTTTCCCTTTCTCTTTCTCTCTCTCTCATTATACAGCAAACATTTGCAAATATAGAATTTCTTTTTCTCTCTCTGTACAATAGAGTGGTGTCGGTTTTTACAAGGCGACACACAGTACCTTTTCACGAAAGAAATGCACAAATGGGACTTCAGGCGGTTCGTAGTCTAAACTGGAAGACTCCATTTGCAAAAGGCCCAAAAAGAATGATCTTTTTCATGTTTATTTTTTTAATAAAAAAACACACCTTCTGCTAACTTTTTCTGATTTACCTTTGTGTTTGTGTGTGTGTGTGTGTTTCGTTTTTTACTTTTTGGTTACTGAAAGGAAGAAGAAGACAAAACTGTACACAGAGTCCACAAGAAACCACAGATTCATGAGTCATGCGATGCAGTCGTGGTTACTCCATTATTCCTTTCATTTTGTGCCTCTCTCTCTCTTTCCCTGTTGTTTTTCACTCAGGTTTTTTTTTTTAATTCAATTTTTCTGCTTTTTTTTATAAAAAGAAAACATTTCTCCCCACTCCACCATTTACCTATTAGTTTTTCAACATTGTAGGTGTTTCCCTCCCTTTCTCTTTTCAGATTTGGTGTGGATCTCACGAATGCGAGACAATATTTTAATACCTCTCTCTCTCTCTCTCTCTCTCTCTCTCTCTCTCTGTTACATTATATAGAATAATTATAGATAAGTTATTTATTTTTGTGTGTGTATGTGTGTTTTTAAAGACAAGTCTGGATTAAAAATAGCTGCTGCTGATTTCGTTTGTTTTGTTTTGGTCCAGTATTAAGTCACGAGTTACAGGTTTTGAGGACTCAGGACTTGTGCTGGGCAGACACCCCTTTCCAGTAGTCTAAGATGTCGTGCAGGTCCTCGTCTTTGGCAAACTGGACCTTTTTGCGTAGGGCGTGGCCAGCCGCCATGTACTCCTCCTCGTCTTTGTGGCGCTTGCGGTTCAGTTTGAAGCGCTCCCAGATGCTGTGGGAAGGCTTGCACGTGTACTCTGGGCTGGAGGTGTAGCTCAGGTTGTGGTACTGGGGGGAGAGCTGAGAGTAAGCCAAGTCCCTGGGCCGGGGCCTGGTCAAAGGTTCCAAGATGGAAGGCTTGCGCACGCCCATACTCTCATGCTGCTGCTCCCCCTGGTGGGACCCTGGGTACGAGTGCCGGTGCTCGCTGTACTGGCGGATCTTCTCGGCCTCGGCCCGCAAGATGGCGGCCGCCGGCGTCACAGTGAGGATGGTGTCTGTGGTTGGAGACGTCTTCTCGATATATTTGGCTTCGGATTTGTGGGCGGAGCCCTCGGAGCGGAAGGATCGGGGGCTCCGGATGGAGCCGCTGGAAGAGGTGCTGGAGCGCTTTGGGGGGCCCTCCATGCTGTGGTGCCTCTGCAGAGGGTGGTTGTAGCTCTCCTTGTAGACCGGAGCCAGGAAGCTGTGTTTGCTGGGGATCTGTTCGGACAGGAGCACCAGCTGAGGCTCGGCCGTGGACACCGCCCCCGACTTCACCCCCTGGAAGGAGGTGGACTCCGATTTCAAGGCATCGATGCAGTTGTTGATGATCTGGTTGACCTTGTCCACCTCCTTCGTGATGGTGGAGATCTCCGCCACCGAGCTCTGGCTGTCGGGCTGCAGGGGCAGCTCGCAGTCCCTCCTCTCGGGCTGCTCGCCCGTCCGCACCTCCATGTAGTTGCCCTTCGTGGCCTTGGGGGTCTCGCTCTTGTCGATCAGCTTGTACTGCTCGACTTCCCCCACGGAAGGGAGGTAGGGGATGCGGGTCATCGTCTCGCCGCCCAGCATCTGCCCTTGGGACAGCTGGGAGATGCTGGTGGCCTCCATCTCCGGCCCATACTTCAGCTCGATGATGGTCTTCTTCATGTTGATGGCAGCCTTCTTGTGTTTCTCCTCCTGCTGGCGCCTCTTCCGGAGGCAGTAGTACACCACCCCAAGGACAATCACCATCCCAAACAGGCAGCCCAGGATCGTCATGATGTAGTGGGTGGCCGTCGAAGGGCTCGGCACAGGCTCCTCCCGGTTATGCTTGTTGAGGTTGATGGTGAGGCAGGTGTAGTTGTACCTGGAGACGCGGTTGGAGGACATCACGCAGTAGGTGTAGTCTTCGTTGGGGCCCAGGTCCGTCAGCGTGATGTCCTCCTTCTTCTTCAGCAGCTTGGTGAGGACGTTGTAGCGGCCGTTCTCGAACTGCGCCAGGGTGTACATCTTGCTGAAGGGCACCGGGATCTGCACGCTCAGGATGGCCGAGTTGTGGGTCAGCTGCTTCACTTTCATGGTGGGGAACAGGCCCGGGTCGATCACGGGGGTGTGCAGCGAGGCCTGGGGCGTGGTGCCGTCCCCAGAGAAGCACTCCTCCTCGGGGCACGGGCTCTCGGGCGGAGCGGTGGTCACCGGGTTCTTCAGCGGGATCAAGTAAGGCGGCATGGTGTAGGGGCCCCCGGTGCAGAGGGAGGACAGCATGCCCAGGGCATTGCGGTACCCGCTCCGGCCTTGGCCCAGAAGGTAGTAGCCAGAGTAGTCTGGCGGCGAGTCACACTGCATGCGGTCGTAGGTGCGGGTCATGTTGGTGAAGCCCTCGAGCCACTGGAGGAAGCCCAAGAGCTCGCAGGAGCAGTAGAAGGGGTTGCTGTAGAGTTCGCAGACAGACAGCTTGGCCAGGCCCCGGAAGGTGCTGCTGTCCAGCCTCTGGATTCTGTTCATCGACAGGTCGATGTTCACGATGTTGAGGCACTCCCCGAAGGCGTTGGGGGTGACGGTCTCGATGAGGTTGGCCTGGAGGTAGAGGTACTCCAGCTTCCCCAGGCCCCGCAGGATCCCCTCCGTCAGGTTCCTCAGGCGGTTGTAGCCCAGCTGCAGCACTTGCAAGTTGTACTGCCCGGAGAAGGCACCGTCCTCGACGTAGGAGATCTCGTTCTTGGTCAGGTTGAGGTATGTGAGATTACTGAAGCGGCTGAGGGAGGAGAACTGCACGCTCTTGATCTTGTTGTCGTTCAGCCTCAGGTCCAGGATGGTGCTGTTGATCTGCTGCGGGATGGACTCGTAGGGCGGCTGGTTCTGGCTGCAGATGGCGAGCCACACAAAGCCCTTCTCACCCTCGATCAGCCAGCAGTCCGCCTGCGCCTTCCCCACGTACAGGAGGGAGACGGCCGCCACGCAGGTGCACAGGGCTGACGTCGCGGCCCACCGGCGGCCTGCCATTTGGGAGGGCTGGGCGGGGACGAGGGGCCTGCAAGAGGAAAGGGGCGACAGTCTGCCTCACAGCACAAGACCCCGCCTTGGGTTAGTGTTCGCCATTCTCTCCTTGCGCTCCATGGTTTCGGACCATGAAGGGAACATCCAGTCGGAGGCGGTGGGAAGGGGAGTCCTCGTCTGGCGCTGATCTTTCCCAGGGTGCCCCCTTGGGCAAAAAGCTCTAGGAAAGGGCTTTCTGGCAAGCTGTCTCTCCTGCCATCCTATTGGGCTTCCTGGGGGGGGGCAAGGAGGGACCTGGGTGGAAGAGGGGAGGTCCGGCTCAGGCACACACTTCTCTCTCCCTCTCGGCAGGGCGTTTCCCAGTGCTCGTCTTGCCGCCGGCTTCTGCTTTGAGGCTCGGCTCCTTCTCCATCACCCTTCCTTGTCGCAACTGCCTCTGGTAATGCTGCTTCTGCTGGGTTACTTGGGTCTCCTGCCGACAAAGAAGCAGAGAGGGGGGAAGGCAATTAGTGGGATTTGTCAAAGTGAAATGCAACCCCTGTAAAACAGCACACTTCCCCCGCCGGGTAGGAATAATATAGGGACACTGCAAACTGCCTTTGTCAAGCCGTCTAGCTTACTGTTGTCGGCACTGGCTGGCAGCAGCTGTGCAGGGTTTTCCTAGCCTCACCTGGAGATTCTGAGCACTGAACCGCAGGGACCTTTTGTGTGCAAAGCAGACGCCTTACCACCAGACTATATCCCCTTCTCTGGATTTATTTCAGTTGTTCGAAATTATTTCACAAGTGTCCTTTATATATTGGGATGTTGTTGTTTACAACAAGCTGGTGTGAGGCTGAGTGGGGGCTGGTAGCCCTTTGTCCCCAAACACAGTTTTGATCCAGTCCAAGGCCCGCATGTCAGCTCTTCTCAATGAGAAGAAAGGGCCCATTGATGTCGATGGGAGTTTTATAGCCCTCTTCCCTTGCCCCACGTAACACTCCCAACCCAGCTCCTATTGGAAACAACAATCACCAAGCCCAAAATGATATCAATTACACCACACCTAGTTTGGCCCTCCATCTCCAGCGTTAATGCAGGAAGTCCCCTTTCTCTGTTGATCTGCACATAATTGGTTATTCACTCCAGACCACCTGTCCTCTAAGGCCAAGAATCACGGGCAAAGCTTTCATTTCGTAGTTCAGTGTAACCCACTAGGATTTCAGCGATCTGAAGGAGCTGTGTTTGTGGGGATGAGCTGGCTCTCTGCGTTACAGACAGATGTAAAGTTGGCTTTCCTCTGCTTGCATTTATCTTCCTACCTAGACATTTGTGCCTCCCCCTCTACCTGCACCCAAGTCCATCTCCTGCCTCCCTCTTTGTCAGCTCCTTTTCAGGGTCCTCTTTCCCTGTTGCCCAGGTCAGTTTATCAATAAATGAAGGAGCTGCTTGTTACCAAAAGAGAGTAATGACATAGCAGGCCGCGATCCATTACAAATGATAAATGTTTAATCATGCAAAGAGATGAGAGAGGTGGGGGCGCTTTTATTTTTATTATTTGGCTTGCAGGCACCAAATGTTAGAATGAGCCAGAGCTATTCATTATGTGTAAAATAATCAGAGGAGACATCTCTAAGATGGTATAGCAAACATTTATTAATGGTGAAGCCTCCGCTAAATGGCTGGATGTCCATTTCGTATACGTCAGGTGTGGGAAGGAGGCTCTCAGGCCCAGGCTGCTGTCTGGGTTCATTTTCTCTCTCTCTCTCTCTCTCTCTCCCCCCTTCTCTCGCCCTTGTGCATATTCCCAGATCAGCCTCCACACACTTGCATGGCGAACTTGGTTTGAATTGCAGCAGAGTTGGATAATGAGGGGGCCTTTGATTCCAAACCTGAATTAATTTCCAGTCGCTTAGTTCCTCTTACCGGGGTTGGGTGCTCAGAGGGGGGCATGCAGAAGGTAGATTGGGATCGGGATGCACTGTGATCCACAAACTTGCAGTGTTTTGTAGAGTGAGGTAATATAAGCCAACTGCAGCCAACTTCTAGCATTCCTCTCTCTCTCTCTCCTAGCTGTTGTTCATTAAATGAGGAGAACTCGGCAAAAGCAGGGAGGATATTGAGAGAGAAATGGTGGGCAGCGAAAGCATAAAAAGCTCTCCAGATATACCAAAGAAGTTTCTAGATCTGGGGTGTGGGGAAAGTGAGGTACAAAGTGGCCAGGAGGCATCAAAGGGTGATGCAAACCTAGGCCAGAGCCCAAGGCTGTGTCCACACCATATATTTAAAGCACATGACTTCCCCCAAAGGAATCCTGGGAGCTTTGGCTTGTTAAGGTTCTGGGAATTGCAGTTCCCAGCCTTTTGGGGGGAAGTTCTGTACTTTTCACATAATTTAGATGTGCGGTGTGGATGCAGTCCAAGCCAGAGCGATAGCTGTGGGGTGGGATCTAGCCAGGGATTCTGCCCCGGGCAAAGCCTCCAGAGGGGCGCCATTACCCAGTCTCCCAGCATGACGGAAAGAGTGAATGGCATCTGCCAGCTCAGTCCTTCAGCTTTGTGGGGAAAGGGGACGAAGGCTCATTTAGAACGAGATGCAGGGAGAGTTGGAAACTCTGGAGAGGCTGTGTGGCTCCCCCCAGTGAAGCAGAAGATGGGATCCCCTGTGGGTTTGCAACTGTGTGAAAAAGAAATTCTGGAGGGACAGAGGGAGGGATGAGTAGCTGAGGAAGAGATCAGTTGGACTAGAAGATCCTTGAGGTCCCTTCCAACTCTTTTGATTCTATGGTCCCTTCAGAACCTTGAATGTGTTTAAATAGATAATGGTTGAGTCATTTTACAGACCATACATGATCTACGCACAGGAAAGTCAGGGAGGTGTGAGCATTCTTCCTGCCAGAGGCAAACTCTGCTCAGCTCGGCTGCATTGGATTGAAGGGGATTTTCTACTTCAGACTCACAAAAAGCATTTCTTCACCCTACATGGAACCGAAAATGGACTACAAAATTATCATTTCCTAAAATGAGTAATCAAACATTTTCTTCCCTGAAAGGAATCTTATTGAAGTCTACTCAGGAGCAAATTTACACATCAAAACTCATTGAAAGGGGTTTGCACAGAACCAAGAAGAGGGGTGAGTGGCAAAAAGCCTCAAGGTGGGGGACACACCAGAAGGTCTTGGCTGATCTTATGGAAATGCAGTCTTTTAATGATCCTGTGACCAAATAAATCCAATTCAAAACCTGACCTCAGATAGACAATTGCTGCACATGGAAGTTCTACTTTTGACAAACCGTTTGCTCTCACTAGATGATGATGATAATAATAATAATAATAATAATAATAATAATAATAATAATAATAATAATAATTTATTTATACCCCGCCCATCTGGCTGAGTTTCCCCAGCCACTCTGGGCGGCTCCCAATTAGAACTAGAAGAGACGCTCATTTCCCCTTTGGTCATACAGTCATCACACCTTGTAGAACTCCTTTGTAGTCAGATTATATATTGCCTACTTTTTATGCCCTTGTGTGTGTTGGCAGCAACAAGAGGAGCAGCTAGGATGCTCCAAAGCGTGGCAGTGTCTCACCTGCTGGAGGTACCACCTTAGCAGGTGCCTGATACCACTAGCCCAGGGCTATGCCTGCCCCAGTCCATCCTTCTCACCCAAGACAGGGCTAGTCTTGTCAAAGGAGCCGTGCTACATTTATGCCTCTCATGAGCGCGCTTGTCGTTGCTCTCATCTGAACGAAGCTTCCCGCTGCTCTGATCTCTACTGATGTGTGCCATCTTGTGCCGCTTAGCTCATAAAGATCTAACAGGATCACAACCCACAGGTAGCCTAGCTGAAGGCCACTGAGGATAATTACACGTAGCATCTGCTTAAGAGGCGAAGGATCACTAGCTCCCTGGGTGATCCCCCCTGCTGGCTCCCTCCGCCTCAACTTCGGCCTTTTGAAATATCAGAATCCGAGCGAGATGGAATGCCACGGGAGACTCGTTCATGCCCTGCGACACTTTCCCCATTCTGATCAAGGTAGGCAATGCGAGTCATTACGATATTCTGCTTTTACATTAAACATGCTTGATATGCCTACCATTACAGTCATACCTCATGTTACGTCCGCTTCATATTACGTCCCGTGGCAACCCGGAAGTACCGGAAAGGGTTACTTCCAGGTTTCACTGCTCACGCATGCGCAGAAGCGCAAAATGGCGTCACGTGCATGCACAGAAGTGCCGAATTGCAACCCGCGCATGCGCAGACATGCCGCTGCGGGTTGCACTCCTTTCATGTTGCGAACGGGCCTCTGGAATGGATCCCGTTTGGAACCAGAGGTACCACTGTATTTTATTATTTATTAAATTTGTGTGCCGCCCTTCATCCGAAGACCGCAGGGCGGTTCACTACATAAAAATGCAAAATGAGAACGCAAAATACTCAATAAAAACAAGAGCAAAAACAAACCAATCACCCCCCGCCCACAAACACATTTAGAAGGACACAGAACGTTAATCGGCCAAAGGCCCGGTTGAAGAAGAACATTTTTGCTTGGCAGCTAAAGAGATGCAATGAAGGCACCAGGCGAGCAGCTCTGGGGAGAGCGTTCCACAAATGGGGAACCGCCCCAGAAAATGTCACTACCCTCCGGACCTCTTGCAGCAGACGCATATACAAAGGGCCTCTGATGATTGCAGGGTCCAGGTTGGTTCGTATGTAGAGAGGCAGTCCTTGAAGTATTATGGTCCAGAGCTGTTTAAGGCTTTATAGATCAAAAGCAGCACTTCGAATTGGGCCTGGAAACTAGTTAGCAGTCAGTGCGGCCGGGCCAAGATTGATGTAATATACTCAAACCACCTTGCCCCATTGAACAACCTGCCTCCTTCAAGCAGGCAGAGACCATCCTTTCTCCCAAGGAGGCATTCCTCACCTCCTTCGCCCAGCTACCTGTTCTGCTAGTTTTTTTTCAACCAAAAGGAACAAGGGTCCAGCACCTTGTCCACATCCTTAAGCCTAACTTAACTGAAACTTGTCCCACGTAACAGGACTAGACAGTGCTCTGGCCACCTCTTGAGATTCAGCTGCTGTAGCAGTGGAGTCAAGGTCCTGGGGGATGCAAGCAATTTTATCCTCAAAATGCTTTGCAAACAAGTCACAGCAAACACCCCCGGTTCTACCATCTCTTTTGGGCCAGACTTTATTGATGGCATTTATTTAGCTTATGCCTGGCACGAAGGAGCCGCCACCAATGGCAGGCCTCCATAGAGTTCTTTTGAAATTTGGGGAGGGGGTCTTGTAGCCCCCAACTCTTTGTGTCAGGGATGTTTTTATTTGGCTCAGGACCCCAATACCTCAAGGATCGCCTCTCCCTATTTGAACTGACCGAGAGCCTGCAATTGCCAGAGCAGCCGCAAACATCTGGAGGGCACCATTTTGGCAAAGGCCGGTCCACACTTTGCAAAAAGAAAAGCCATCTCCAACCAAACTCCTGACACGGATTCTCTCTGGAGGAATTGAGTTTTATCGTTAATAACCTGCCGCTAAAAGGGTAACATCTGTTTTGGGCAAACTGTAATGAGATTTAAACCCCAGGTGGAAGGAGAACTCTGCAGTAATAAATGGCGCTGTATGTCTAAATAGTTTTAATTTTTTCGCTGGCAGAGATGGCTGCGTGTTGTTGTTGCTTTTACCTCAAGGCCCACTTCGCCAGCTTTCTCCTCGCGCCCCCTTTTGTTGTTGTTGCTGCTGCTCCTTAATGATTGCCATTAATTTCCGGCGTGGCAGATGGAGTCTAAATCTAACCTAGTGGCATTTGAAATGAGAACCGTGGTGTGTCGAACGTATGCAAGAGGGTGCGCTGCTGTCTCGGAGCAAGTCTGCTCTGACAAAACCCTTTTAGCTTTCTGAGCGAGATTCCCCTTTGAGGTTTGCGCTTGCCTCTTCCTCTTTGGAAGCAACACTAACAACGCAAGCCCCATACGTGTCTGCTCACAAATATGAATCGAGGAGACATCCATTCCAGGTTGTGTTTTAATGGGGACTTACCGCACCGACACTTCTCAAAGCAATGCATGGAGCAGAAATGCAGGTCCCCTTTGAGATCTGTGGCGCAGTCGGCCAATCAAAAAATGGGCAGTTAGCAAAAAATGCACACTCACGTATGCAAATTAGTGAAAATAACATGCAATTAGGGGTAAATTTGAACTGCTGACCTCCTGATCGGCAAACCCAAGAAGCTCAGTGATTTAGACCACAGCGCCACTTGCATTCCACATTTGAATCTCCACAACAGAGTGAGCTCCTGTTGCTCTGTCCCAGCTCCTGCCAACCTAGCAGTTCAAGAGCACGCCAGTGCAAGTAGATAAATAGGTACCGCTCTGGCGGGAAGGTAAACAGTGTTTCCGTGCGCTCTGGTTTCCGTCACGGTGTTGCATTGCACCAGAAGCAGTTTAGTCCTGCTGGCCACATGACCCGGAAAGCTGACTGTGGACAAACGCCTGCTCCCTTGGCCTGAAAGTGAGATGAGCGCTGCAACCCCATACTCGCCTTTGACTGGACTTAACCATCCAGGGGTCCTTTACCTTTACCTTTACATAGGGGTAAAATGCTTGCCAAAATGTGTGTACTAAGCCAAGCTATGTAGAACAATACCTATTTGGGGAGCTATGTGCATGAAAATGCAGGTCAATTTTCTTATAGACAATTGCAAACATGTGGAAATAAGATGAACCAAATTAAGATTGGGAAAATGAGGAACGGAGCTAGACACTTCTAGCCGTCCCCACTTACAAGCCCCATTGAGTCCAACAGGGACTTCTCCCAGGTTAGTGATATGGAATTACAACCCAAAATGTCTTTGAGTTATGCACTGGTGTGGGGAAACTTAATGCTAAGCAACAATACCCCCATAGGTGCCAATTCCCTGGGGCCCTGGGTGCCCCAGCACCCACAAAATTCCCTAAGAAGGGACCAGAGACACCCACAAATGTTGGTGCCAGGGTCATGCACGCTGCATGGCACCAACGGCCCTGGGCACTCATGGTCATGGTGCCGAGTTGGCACTCCTGCCCCCCAATTGGTTGGCCCCACTTGTAGGCCATGAAAGCTGGGGACCATTTTCATTACTGGGTGCAGAATATTTTTGAGAGATGTTTACCAGAGCTCCCTTGTCACTCTGTTAGATTGGAGGCTGCCATCACCCCCAGAAATGCCACTGAGCAAGAAGTGTGTTTGGTTAAAATGTTTGCTGCAGGCGAGACCACCTTTATTTTGGTGGCAGCTGCCCGGTGTCAAGATGCATTTTGGGAGAAAGATGGTGGCTTCCAGCCAAAGAGACCTCTAGCAAGTTTCAACCCATTTGCACCTGAAATTCACAGCCCCCCCCCCCAGCTAAAATGCAAAAGAGAAGAGAACATTTTAACACAAACATGTTGAGGCTGAACTTCCAAAAGTTTAGACACAAGATCTACCCACCCTGGAAGAATGGCAGATGAAGGTGATAGAGTACATGGGATTGGCAGAAATGACTGGCAGAATCCGAGACCAGGGAGAAGAGGCGGTGGAAGAAGAATGGAAAAAATTTAAAGACTATCTACAGAAATACTGTAAAATTAATGAATGTTGAGGGGATGTTGGATTGAAAACAAGCGGTGTTGGTTAAAAGATTAACAAGAATATGTAAATATGGATTGATAATGGTGGAAAATATATATTTATTATAGGTTAAGATGTTGAGTAAGGATAAATGATAGAGGGTAAGGATTTGCTGAACTAAATATCTGAACTGGAATACAAAAAGGGAGGTGTGAGGAGGTCAAGAAACTAGTGAATGAAGTATAAGATATGAAAATACTAATCTTTTTTCTGTTTTGTTTTTTGGTGTTTTCTCTTCTTTTTTTATTCTGTTAACTGTTCTCTATTGTGTACCTATACGTTTTGTTTTGTATTTTCTCATTTTTGTAGGTTTTTTTTTTTTGGTTTTTGTATTCTATGTTTAAATTTTGAAGCTTTTGATTGTTTATGAAACTTTAATAAATATTACTTAAAAAAATAAAATGAACTTCCAAAAGTTTAGTCCGGTCCTCATCAAAGACAGTTATTCACATATGCCAGGCACAAGATTTTGTTATGTCTAACTGCTGGAATATGCAGAAAGAGCTCAAAACCGGCATGAGATCAAAGCTGAATGTGCGCCCTGTCTGGATGATGCTCTGCTCTGCTCTTATCTCTGCCCAACGAACCTACACTTGCAGGTGGGTGTTTGGGATGCTGCTCTGCAGTCGAGCGTAATTGGCTCACCCAGTTACTTGCAGTGCAAAGGTAGAGGAGCACGATTTCCCTCAGAGGAGGCTTTCCGGTGCTTCTCTGTGCGACCCACTGGACTGGACTTCCCCCCCTTCCACGCAGGGAGCTTAGTTGGAATATTTTCTCCCTCTGAAACCATAGGGGGCTGGCCTCGGTTGAAGAGAGATCATTCTGACTCCTAGCCACTCTAAATGAAAAACATCTCAAGTAGAAGAACAAATCGTGCCTCCAATTTAGGGCAGGGGGAACAACACCACCGCTGGGTCAAGGTGACCATGTGCAGAGGGAGGGGGCAGCAGGAATCCTGCACATTTCATGGCTGAGACAAAGAGGAAATTTTTGCAGGCTTGTTACAGAAGAGCTGAAACCGCCGCCCCCTTGCAAAAGGAGACGCAGTCCTAGAGTTCTGCCCCCCCCCCATATTCATGGAGGGGTCCTACAGGCTCTCTCTGTCCCCATTTTTGCCACATGTGGGTGCCCATTCCCATGTGGTTGTTGAGCTGCTAGCAGAGTTACTCTCTAGGATTCAGCTGTTTCCTCAGTATGTTGGCAGATCCACACCAGAGATTTAACCCCCATTTAAAGCATGTGACTTCCCCACAAGAATTTTGGGAACTATAGCTTGCTTAGGGTGCTGGGAATTGCAGCTCCATGAGGGGGAAGCTACCGTTCCCAAGTTTCTTTGGGGGGAGGGATGTGCATGGGTTTTCTTTGGATAGAAACCTCTTGTGCATGAAAAGCTTGTAACCTGCCATTAAACCTGCTGCACCCGATAAAGTCCATTTCCTGGTGGTGGCAATGCATCAACCCTACAGCAATAAAAATGGGGACATGCTTGGAGCACGCCTAATCTCACTGCTAAGATTGCTGTGCCTTTAAGCAGGGCATCCAGGTTGGCTGGAGGTCCCTCAGGAGAAGAGGGGAGGAGTGAGAAGGTTGGGGGGGGGAGAGAGAAATTCAATCCAGTTCATGTTTAAAAGGGAGACTCCCAAATTCTGAGTCAGTTTGCAGGCTGAAACACTGCTATCTTTTTAAATATGTAATGCAGTTTTCTTGCCAAGCAATGCGAAGAAAAACGCATAAACTGGGGGAAAGTGTACATAAAAAATCATATCATACAAGAATGCACTATATTCTCAGACTTCCCTGGGAAGCAGGATTGATTGTTAAACCACTCCAATGAATGCAGAATGGCAAGTCAAGCTTATGGAATATGCAGAAATGGCGAAATGGACAGAAAGAATTAGAGACAATGATAATGAAGAATTTAAAAAAGACTGGGAACCCTTTATGTTGTATTTACAGAAATACTGTAAAGATATGGACTCACAAGTAGGGTTTGAATAAACACAGGTAAGAAAATAAGATCAACTGTTAAGTAAGGACAACATGGAATGAAATTGACTGCAAGATGTAATCATGAAGGAAAATTTGGTATAAAACTGATAAGAAAATAAGAGTATTAAAGTATAAGATTATAAAAATAAGATAATAATTAAGCAGAAGTAGTAAATATTTGAAGAACCAGAAGGGGAAGTTAAGGGAAGTCAAGGGGAGGGTTTTTTTCTTTTTCTTTTATATGACAAATGTCATATTTTGTTGTTTGATTGAATATAAAATTGTAAAAATCCAATAAAATCTTCTTCTTTTTTGAAGAACTCTCAGGACCCTTAACAAACTCCAGCTGCCAGAATTCCATGGGGGAAGCCGTGACTGTTCAAAGTGTTCTCATGGTAATTTAACTGTATTGTGTGAATGGGACTGTAAAAAGGTAAAGAGACCCCTGACCATTAGGTCCAGTCGTGGCCGACTCTGGGGTTGCGGCGCTAATCTCGCTTTACTGGCCGAGAGAGCCGGCATACAGCTTCCGGATCATGTGGCCAGCATGACTAAGCCGCTTCTGGCGAACCAGAGCAGCGCACGGAAGTGCCATTTACCTTCCCACCAGAGTGGTACTTATTTATCTACTTGCACTTTGGCGTGCTTTTGAACTGCTAGGTTGGCAGGAGCAGGGACTGAGCAATGGGAGCTCACCCCGTCACAGGGATTCGAACCACCAACCTTCTGATCAGCATGCCCTAGGCTCTGTGGTTTAACCCACAGCGCCACCCGCGTCCCTTCTGAATGGGACTGTAGTTGCCCCTATATTGCAGAAGACCAACAAAAGTTTTGCTGGGATAGGAATGCCGCCTAATCCAGAAGCTCTGGGGAGTCTCCTAATGACTCTCAGCACCCTTAATGAACTACAGCTCCCAGAATAATTATTTTGGGTTGGAGGGGAAGCCGTGTCTGTTTAAAGTGTCACCATAAGAGCTTCAAATGTTTGGTGTGGGTGTGGCTGGTGTTTGGTGAAAGACAGGTGCCAAAAAGAACCACTCTGCGTTGTGCTGCAGGATGTTAACCACAGCAAAAAGGAGGCCTCTGCAGTTGCAGCACAACTCCCCATTCAGCTCCCCATTCAAGCCCTTGGCCTGTAGTGGAAAGCAGAACAACTCCTTGAGCCATTCATATCAGCATCTAAACAAAGAATCCCCAAGAGGGACACAAAAATTGATAGCATTTCACGAGGGGCAGGCTGCAAAAAAATCGGGACTGTCCCTGGTAAGTGGGGGGGGGGGGGAGATGAGATATGCAACAAACGTGAAACCTGCAACACAATGTTGCATCGCGGAGTGGTGGTGTTCACCATTCCAGACCCACTATTCCAATCTACTACCTAGTCAGCATTCAGTAGCCACTAAGCATGTTCCATCCTCTTCAGGCTGTTTCTCACATGCACACAAAATCACCCCACCCCACCCCAAACAACCACACCCCAGCCCAAGAGTCTGGTAACTTTGGGGTTTTCCCCAGGCCTGCATAGATGTCCCTCATATGTATGGGTGGTGCTGTTTTGGCTGTGCAAACATCAGCACTCACAGCCTTAACATAAGAGACAGAATTACGACTAGGCTAATACTGCAGGAAGATCGCTTTTCCCCAGCATAACCAAAAAGTAGAGAAGTCCTGTGAGAGATGAGAGCCAATGTCCATCTTGTCCTGCATTTTGTTCTCACAGTGGCTTGCCAGATTCCTCAAGGAAGCCTACAAGAGGGCAAGCGACCGCAATCTCCCTGGCATGCCCTCTTCGCTTTGAAACCAGGGCACTCTCAAGGGCCTTTTCAGAGAGAAAGAGATCATCCAGGCTCAGCGATCGCTGGGCAAAAACCTCCCTGCGTTCCCAACCCTTGCTAGCAGTCCCTTTTATAAACGGAGGACTCAAAGGCCATGTTGTGCTGTGGGCAGGCAGTTGCTTTGATCCAGCCTGATCTGGGGCTCTTTCCCCATGCGCAGCAACAGGAAAGGGGGGGGGGCAGGGGCTTTGGGGGAAGACCCAGGAGAGGAAAGAGGCACAGAGGTTTCCTCCATCTGCAGGGAGCAGGAAAACCCAGCGCAGGCGAGCTGATGGCCAGAGGAGGGAGAGGGAGGGAGAAAGGAAGAAAAAAAGGCAACATCTCAGGTGATGTAGATAATCACTTTTAATCTCCTGCTCAAAATAGCCCAAAGTCAAGTAAAGGAGGGATTACGGGGCTTAAGCCACTGGTATTGTCAGTGTGTAACAGACTTAGTCTTCCCCTGAAAGGAGGAGAGAAGCTGCAGCAGACTTGCTCTTAAGAAGGCCCCTTGGCCTCTGAGGTGAAGGCTGCCCTCCCACTTGCTGGAACCAGGGTGGTAAAACAACACATAATTTTGCCACATCTCCAAGTCTCCAGATTTGCCTGGCCTGCTCCACGCAGCAGAGGGAGGGCTTGGATCTCCTGGTGGGAGAGAATGTCTATACACACCCACACACCCACCCACACACCCACACACACACACGTGTGCAGCTTGCAAGTGTCAACCCAGGAGGAGCTGACTGCAGATTATTGCATAGAATCTTTTGGGGAGGGGGCGGGTCTGCCTTCCTTTCCTTTCCCAATTAACCTCCATCTCCAAGATTGAGTCATGCTTAAGGACATCACTGGGACCCAGATCCTGTGAGATCAATGGGGCCCTCCCCAGCCTCCCTCCCCCCGGCTATCAGGTTTGGGCCCTGAAATCTTGGGGTCTGGGATGCTCCTGACCTAGCAGTAGTAGTCCATCCGTCTAGTCCTGTCTATTTTGATTGACAGTGGCTGAGGTCTCATGCTTTCCTGGCAGGCTGCAGATTTGGTGGGCTACGACAGATCCCAGCAATGCCAGAGTCGGGGTGATGGGAGCTGGAGACCAGCCAAGTTTGGGAAATATAGCCTTGATCAAGAAAACGAACCTCATCCATATTCCACACTGAAGCATGCACAGGTACACGCATCTGCTGTAGTGAGCCTTCACCACCACAAGGGGCGCTGCTGATCCAGCTTTTTCTGCCTTATCGGATAAGGTTCAGGGGAACTGAATCTGATGAAAGGGGAAGCATCAATACACTACAGTTTTAAATGGGTTTCACTGTTATTCCCTCTCCCTAGGGAACCCTGGGAAATGCAGGTTTGACAAAAAGGTCGAAGATCGCTAAGAACTTCAATTCCCATGCTTCTTAGAGGAGAACCATCGGCTCTCCGGGTCTAGAACTACAACTCCCAGCAGCACCAGCAAGCATGGCCAATGGTCAGGGAAGGTGGGAGCTGTAGTTCATCCCCATCTGGAAGCCCAGAGGTCGTCCCCCCCCCCGATTTAAAGGAATCCTAACAGTACAACTGGAATAAAATACGATTTGTAGAGTAAATGTCCCCAGAGTAAGTCAAACATGTGAATGTTTTATTTCCTTTCCTTTTACTTTCTACGTAATGTTGCAGCATGGGTCGCTGCTGTTTAGGATTCCAGCCACGCCATTCCAGCCCCACCCCACTCCACTGGACAGTCCGCCAGCATTCTATGCCCACTGAGCATGTTCAGTCTTCCTTGACCTGTTTTGGCAGTTTTCTCAAGGTTTTTGTACTTCTGCAAACCTAGGGGTGGTTCGCCAAGCCTGCTGACACCCATCACTCTTTGTTCATGGATGGCACCATTCTGGCTGCGTAAGCAAAGGGGGGGGGGTAGTCCAAAACATCTGAGGGGGCACCAGCTTGGGCAAAGGGTGCCTTGCGGGGTTTAAAAGGAGGTGATTGGCAGGACTGTTTTGTACAGGGGCAAAGCAAATGTCCTCTTCACCACAGTGCCAGGAAGTTTGCTCATACCAAAAAATAATGGGGGAGATTTCCCCCTCTCTGTAAGATCCCTCCTACTCCTTATCTGTGTGAGTGGTGTTAAAGAGAGAGAGAGAGAGCGCGAGAGAGAGGGAGGGAGGGAGGGAGAGAGAGAGAGAGAGAGAGAGAGAGAGAGAGAGAGAGAGAGAGAGAGATTGGCATTAGACTGGGAAATGGAGCGCAAATGTTAACTTGCTGCCCACAGGCCACTGAGACGCCACCAGCTGGGAACATTTCTCGGCTCTGCAGGAGGAGGCTGGTGATTGATGCACCTCTAAAATTCAAGCCTGTTGCCTCAACCTTTCCTCGGAAGGCAAGGAACACTCAGCTGTGCAAATCCTTCTACTGGCAGACATGGTCACCTTCCCAGTTTTTTTTTGGCGGGGAAAGGAGAGGGGTCGCCTTGTCCTCCTTTGCCCCTGTGCCAAGCCGTGTCCCAGATGCATGGCACTGGCTTGTTCCAGTCACCTTCCCAGTAAAATTTGTCCTCTACTTATTTCAACCCCCTCCCCCCGCCCCCGGTTATGCTTTCTCGTTCCCCAGGTCCCATTGCTTTCGAAGGATAAGCAGATGCACCCCAGCTGATGCCAGGCAGAGAGCACTGACACTCGCTGCCAGTGTCAGTGACAAAGCTTCGTGGAAACTTGTGATGCGGTGAGTTTGGAGCTGGGGGAGTTTGGAATATGAACGTGGCATGCCCCCGCTTTAATATGAAACCAGCTCCGATCCTTCTGGATTTGGGCCTGGGCTCATATATCCTACATGATTGTGGTTTACAACATTAAAACAGAATATTAAAAACAGTGTAACACATCTTACAACCACAAGAATAAGGTGGGTCTTAAAAATATCCGTCTTGTGGATCAATGAAGGTTGCAGATGCACCTTTGTGGGTAGGGAGTTCCACAACTTAGGGGGTACAGTCATACCTCGGGTTACAGCTGCTTCAGGTTGCTTTTTTTGGGTTACGGACCGCCGAAACCTGGAAGTACCAGAACGGGTTACTTCCGGGTTTTGCCAGTCGTGCATGCGCAGAAGCGCCGAATTGCAACCTGCGCGTGTGCAGACACCTAGATGCGGGTTGCAAATGCTGCAGGTTGCGAACATGCATCCCTCACGGATCATGTTCGCAACCCGAGCATCCACTGTATTGGTGTTTGTTCCACCCTCCTGCTGCTTCCCAGTCCCCCCCCCCATCTCCCCAGAATTGCTCCCCTTATTCTAAACTTAAACGGTGGCAGGATAATGACAGCAAGGTCATTTGTCCCGCCATTTCTTGAGTTCCTAGGCTAACACTGGGCCATGCACACTGAGCACTGGTGAATGATGTTCTCCGGGGCTCCTGTGAGTCAGGAGCCCTGGAGAACGATGCTTCCCAAGACCCCTGCGCATGGGGCACTGGTGTTACAGCATTCCATGGCGTCACAGAATCCGAAGGGACGTGAGGCTTTGCTTCTACAGCTGGCCTTCAGGTGAGACTGGGAGAAGGGAGAGGTGGCCTCAGGGAGGTTCACAGAGAGTGGGAGCTGGAGGAAGTGGTTGTAATTTTGATGCACTGCTGATGACATCGCTCCTAATAGGATGTGGTTCCTAAACTTGGATCTGGCCTCAGGAAATAGACCACTCAGCTATCTTCCAACTTTGAAGCAAAACCTACTGGTTTTCTAAGCAGACATTTGAATCAAGTCCAGGGGAATACGCTCGCTGATAGTGAAAACCACACAAGCTTGGGCAGGAGCAGAACTGTACTATGAAATTCCAATGGGAAAGGTGAAACACAGGGATTTACGTGTGTAAAAATAAACATTAGATGTATGTCTACTGCATCAGGACAGTTTCGATCCTTGGAGGTTTTTAATCGGAGGTTGGATAGCCATCTGTCATGGCTCTTCTAGTTGAGATTCTTCCATTGCCAGGGGGTTGGATTAGATGACCCTCAGGTTCCCTTCCAACTGCAATGCTATGATTATTCTTAACTTGTACCGGTTCAGCAGATATGCACATATTTGCCTAGGCCTCTCTAGTCATGGGGACAGGCAAACAGCTTGGTAGGATGCTGAAATAATCAGAATGTAAGCAGCAGTCCTGCTAGATAGACCACACCAAGGTGTACCCTGCACACTGTCTTGCAGCAGAGGGCAGCCAGAGGGCAGTCCATATGCAGGATGCCCCACTCTTTGACCCTGGCACTCCGAGGTCTGCTACTTCTGCTGATGGGTGTTCCATTTTCCTCTCGCACATTGAGATTTGAGCACAGAGTGTTTGGGGAGCCTATTTTAAGACCTGCGTTTCTGCTCCATGCAAAACCACTGGTGCGAAATGTCCAAGATCCGCTGGAAGTCCATTTCCAAAGAGAGTGCTCTCCTCCTCCTCTTGCAGGGGGAAGGCTGACTCACTCTTTTTAGCAAGAACGACTTTTGTTTTAGAAGCTTTAACTCCTCACCTTGGTTCACAGATTCTCAATCACCAGCTGGGCGAAGGCCCTGCGCACTCCTGCTTTCTGTGAAAAGTAATTCATTTCAAGCTCAGGAACTGTTTCTTACTCAGCTCTTACACATGGTTTTTTTTGGGGGGGGGCGACGACACAAAATAGCAGGGCATCCCACCCAGCAGCGCAGCACCTGCCCGCTGCCATTCTGTATGGATGTGTAGTGCTTATAGCTTTTAATGGAATGTTTCCTGTGGGTATACATGTCAGCTGTTGCTCCTGCGTAAAAGCAGTAATGGATGGCTTCTAGACCGGTTGTCTGGCTTTAAGGGTTTTTTGTTTTTTTACTTTTAAAATGTGTGTGTGTGGGGGAGTTGTTTCTAATAGGCTATACCAGAGCACCACTTATTTTTTTAACACTTGGAAGGTTAAACAGTCCTTTCCGGAAGCCATTAACACCCGTTCCCTAAATTCCCAGCTAAAGCTTGAATGTTGACGTTTAATTTGGCCAATCCATTAGATCGGAGGGGAAGGGGGGGGGAGTTTTTCAGCCTGTCGTTCCCTATGAGACCCAGCCAGATCCATTATCCCAAGTTAGACCTTTTAGCTATCTACCTTTGGTATTGCCTGGTCCAAGGTGGGTCACAACAAGAGTGCTATCAGGCAGGAGATTAAGAAAAGCATCACCACATGCATGTTTGGGTTAAAAGGGGGCCCAGCGTCTGAAAAGGCTGAGGACTGCTGCTCAGTGTGTGAGTAGCTCATCGGGATTTCGTACAGAGGTCTTGGCCAGCCCTGCTTGGAGGATCAGTGCTGGAGATTGAACCTGGACCTCCGGCGTCCAAGTGAGGGCTCTGCCACTAACCTACACTCCTCTCCTGGTTCTGGGGTGGTGGTTCAGTTTCTGCCATAGCTCTCCGCCCCTCCCCATAAACACCGTAAGTATCAAAACTGGAATAAATTATGCAAACAGAGAGAGAGGGAGGGAGGGATGGAGGGAGAGAAGAATAATGATGCAAAAGAAAATAAATCACTGCCATCTGTATAATTTATGGAGGTTGCTGAATTTTAATGTTTTTAAAGCCCAGAGTATTCACAGCTCTGGAAGCAACGGCATGTTTCATGCATGACAGGGCTTCCCAAACTTTTCTCTACAGTGACCCACAAGTCCAAATTTACTCAATACAGTGACCCATTGATTTATTGCTTGTTTTGTAACCGTTACTTAGAATCATAGATTCATAGAGTGGCAGAGTTGGAAGGGACCCTGGGGGTCATCTAGTCCAGCCCCCTGCAATGCAGGAATTGCAACTAAAGAATCCCTGACAGATGACCATCTGAACTCTGTTTAGGAACCTGCAAGGCAGGAGAGTCTGCCACCTTCTGAGGTTGTCTGTTCCACTGTCAAAGAGCTCTTACCATCAGAAAGTTCTTCCTAATGCAGTGTTTCCCAACCTTTTTTGGGCAAAGGCACACTTGTTTGATGAAAAAAATCTCGAGGCACACCACCATTACAGCCCCGTGACGTCAGCGCGCAGCGTCACGCCGGGAGGGACTCACGAAAGTGTAAGTTTCAATTTTTTTCCCTCCCCCTTGCCGGGGAACCTCCAAGCTTTGGGGGTGGGGGGGAGGAGGCAGCAAAGCGAGGCAGGAAGGAGAGCGGGGCTTGGCTGGGTGAGCTTTGGCAGGGAATGAGAGCCGCGAGGCGGGCGCTGCGGATGGAGGTGCTGCCCGCCGAGCTCGCAGGCAGCCAGGCAGGCAGACGGCGAGAGCCCCGTGCTGGGCGGCCTCTCCTCGCCGCTGCCGCCCCGCCTCTCGCCGCCCGACTCGCCCGCCTCCCTCCAGGCAACATCTCGCGGCACACCAGGCAACATCTCGCGGCACACTAGTGTGCCACGGAACAGTGGTTGGGAAACACTGTCCTAATGTTTCGTCAAAATTGCCTGCCTTATAATTTGAATCCATTGGTTCGGATCCTTCCCTCTGGAGCAGCAGAAAACAAGCTTGCTCCATCTTCCCACGTGACAGCCCTCGAGATATTTGAAGGCGGCTATCATATCTTCTCAGTTTCTCCTTTTCCAGGCTAAACATAGCCAGCTCCTTCAACCGTTCCCCATAAGGCTTGGTTTCCAGACCCTTGATCATCTTGGTTGCCCTCCTCCATACATGTTCCAGCTTGTCAATATCCTTCTTAAACGGTGATGCCTAGAACTGGACACAGTACTCCAGGTGTGGTCTGACCAAGGCAGAATACAGTGGATGCTCAGGTTGTGAACGTGATCCGTGTGGGATGCACGTTCGCAACCCGCAGCGGCGTATCTGCGCACACGTGGGTTGCGATTTGGTGCTTCTGCACATGCGCAACCGCCGAAACCCGGAAGTAACCTGTTCTGGTACTTCTGGGTTTCGGCAGTCCGCAACCCAAAAAAACACAGCCTGAAGCATCTGTAACCCAAGGTATGACTGTACTATGATCTGGACCAGGGGTCAGCAACATTTTTCAGCTGTGGGCCGGCCACCGTCCCTCAGACTATGTGGGTGGGCTGGAGTATATTTTGGGAAAAAATAATGAATGAATTCCTATGCCCCACAAATAACCCAGAGATGCATTTTAAATAAAAGGACATGTTCTACTCATGTAAAAACACACTGATTCCTGGACCGTCCACGGGCCGGACTGAGAAGGCAATTGGGCCGCATCTGGCCCCCAGGCCTCAGGTTGCCTACCCCTGATCTGGACTTCTTTTGATGCTGCCTAGAACAGCATTAGATTTTTCCCCCTTTCCATTTTTTTGCTGCTGTATCACATTGCTGACACATGTTAATCTTGTGGTCCACTAAGACCCAGAGATCTGTTTTGCACGCAGTGCTGTCAAGCCAGGTGTCCTCCGTTCTGTATAATGAGGGTCATGCAAGCAAAACTGACTTTACATCCCTATTATTGCAAAATTATTGTTATTATTTTACACAAAATTGTAGATTTTGTTGAAATATTTGTAGCATTTACAAAGTTATAGTTACCTGCAGCCCCTCCAACAATTCTGTGATAAGGTTGCGATGTCGTGTGGACAATTCGCACTGGTGTGCGGTGCTTTTTGTGTAGGAGTTTCGTAGAAAACTCCCTCACTTGAAGCAAGAAATCTTGGGGAAAGACTCCCATTGCCTCCAGTGGAATACCTTTTTTGGAGTTCCATTGCTGCGCTGGGGGGCGGTCATCACAGCTGGAGAGTGACCCCTTCGTTTCCACTGTGCTGCCCCACTGCACAGCAATTAGGCTTGAAAGAAGCCTCTCATTGGTTCTAATTGCTGCGGATGGGGGTTGGTTCTGATCTTCATGGAGACAGCAGGTGGAGGAGGCAGTATTAACCTTCGCCTCTCTGTGATCTTCACTCCCCCTCTAGCAATTAGACTCACAAAAGGCTCCAGTGCTGTTTAATTGCTGCAGTTTCTGCATGTGTGTGTCTGAGAGAGGGGGAATGCGTGTGTTCTGTGTGCAAATGGATGTACAGTGGTACCTTGGTTCTCAAACTTAATCCGTTCTGGAAGTCCTTTCCAAAACCAAAGCGTTCCAAAAGCAAGGCGCACTTCCCCATAGAAAGTAATGCAAAACGGATGAATCCGTTCTAGACTTTTAAAAACAACCCCTAAAACAGCAATTTAACATGAATTTTACTATCTAATGAGACGATTGATCCATAAAATGAAAGGAGTAATCAATGTACTGTACCATAAAATAAATAAAACAGTATTGTAGATGATAAAAATTTAAATTAAAAAAAATTCTTACCTGCACTGATGATAGTCATTGTTTGGATGGGGGGCTTTTATCCATTTCCACAGTCACACAGTCAAACAATCAGTAACTGAACTGGGTTCCACATAGTCACAGAAACAAATTAACCGAAAAAGCCTCAAAAACAAAAACGCAAAATAAATAGCAAAAACAAAAGCGCCAAACTTAAGTCCGTTTGACTCCCGAAATGTTTGAAAACCAAGGTGCAGCTTCTGATTGGTGCAGGCGCCCTGGAAACAATAGCCGACAGTCACATTGGACATTTGGCTTCCAAAAAAACATTCAAAAACCAGAACATTTACTTCCGGGTTTATGGCGTTTGAGAACCAAGGCGTTTGAGAACCAAGGTACCACTGTATTGGGACGTGAAAGGCTCTGAATGAAGGCATGTGGATGAGCAAGAATATGAGCCCCCTCCTCCAGAAGGCCAGGAAATGTGTCCCACTGAAAAAAGATTCCCCAGCCCTCCTATAGATCTCTTCTGTTTGCAGGATTTACTGTTGCAGAAGCACCTCCTTCATTGCAATGATCTCTTTAGAATTGCCCATCTGTCAAGTTCTTCTCCTTAATCAAGGAACAGCAGGCAGAGGCGTCATAAGGTTTTTGCAGCTGGTGCTCCGAAGTTGAGCCACGTGTGATTTCAAGACCAGTGTGGCCAGCAGTTAGAGCAGGCATAGCCAACGTAATGCCCTCCAGACACTGATGAACTACAACTCCCATCATCCTGGATCACTGAGCATTCTGACAGGGGCTGAAACGGGTCGGGAGTCCAACAGCGGAGAGCTCCAAGAAGGCCAATCCTGAGTTAACGTGTTGGGCCAGAACTTGGGAGACCAGGGCTTTACTCTCCACTCAGCCCTAAACATAAGAAGAGCCTGGTGGATCAGGCCCATCTAGTCCAGCATTCTGTTCCCACAGTGGCCAACCAGATGGGAAACCAGCAAACAGGACTTGAACATAAGAGAACCTTGCTCTCCCTTGGTTTCCACCAACTGGTATTCAAAAGCATCGCTGCCTCCAGCCATGGAGGTAGAGCAATATTCATTGTGGCCATTATAAAGCCCATGGGGTGACCTTGGGCCAGAATTTAGTGGATCTGCTCACCAAGCGGGAACAAAAGCAAAACGAATCTGCCTTGTTCAGAATGCAGGAGCCATACAGCTAAGATGAAGGAATAGCTGTAACATAAGACTTCTAGAGAAGGTCTAAGGGCTCTCAGAGGTCACCCAAGGAGGAGAACTCTGCCCTGTCTTCCAGGAATGTCAATCTTCTGCAAGAGGAAAGCAGAATTTAATGGGAAGAGCAAGTGCTGTTTAGTTTTGAGATACTCTGGCTCCACGGACAGCTCTTTGTTCTCTGAAACCATAACATCACTGGCTCGGGGTATTTTTTTTTTTTTAATTCAACCCTCTCCCCCCCCCCCCCGAATTTGAGCCTGGTGGGTCCTGACAGCTCATCAGTCTTCTGAACTTTGGAAAGAACAATGATTTAATGGCTGGAAGCTAAAGTTAGACACAGCCAGCCTTGAAATCAGGCGCAACCGCATCATGGCGGAGGTAATTAAAATGTTGAAACTCTTTGAAAGCAGAGGCGGGCGGCTCGCTGATAGGTTGACACCTCCAAGTCAGGATCAATCATTCTTTGAGTTGATTGGCTTTGGGATAAATCCAGTGGATTGTCGGCACTGAGGAGCTGCTCAAGTAATCCTCTTCTAAA
Organism: Podarcis bocagei; assembly: GCF_964188305.1. NCBI lineage: Eukaryota > Metazoa > Chordata > Lepidosauria > Squamata > Lacertidae > Podarcis > Podarcis bocagei. The sequence goes on along the minus strand of NC_138139.1, from coordinate 51,995,163 downwards.
AATTCAGCGAGACAAAAGCCCACTTGGGAGGCCAGTGGAAAGAGCATTGAGCAGATATTATGTAATAATATTTGTCTGGAGACGTGCAGATCATTTCTGAGAAATGCCCTTGATCTTTTCGAGGGAAAGTACTTATTCACACAGTGAATAGTTAAACTATGGAACTCATTCCCCCAGGAGGCAGTGATGGCCGCCAAGTTGGATGGCTTTAAAATAGGATTGGACAACTTCGTAGAGAAGGAGAAGGCGATTGATGGCTACCAGCTCTGCTTCCATAGTTGGAGGAAGCAATGCTGCTGAATATCAGTTGCTGAAAGCCCAAGGAGGGGAGAGTTGCTTTTGGGCTCATGTTTCCCACAGTCCTCTCTGGTTGACCACTGTGGGAACAGGATGCTAGGCTAGGTGGGCCATTGGCCTGATCCTGCAGCCTCTTAGGTCCTTATGGTCTGAAGGCAAATGAGACTAAGCTGGCTGAATACCTGGAAGGCTGACTGGGAACCAATCACCGGGATGTTGCCTTGGGCTCTGTTAATGGAATGGGCTCTGAAATGGTATAGCATCTAGATCAAGGGAAGTAATAGAGCCACTGTATTCTGCTCTGGTCAGACCTCACCTGGAGTACTGTGTCCAGTTCTGGGCACCACAGTTCAAGAAGGACACTGACAAACTGGAACGTGTCCAGAGGAGGGCAACCAAAATGGTCAAAGGCCTGGAAACGATGCCTTATGAGGAACGGCTAAGGGAGCTGGGCATGTTTAGCCTGGAGAAGAGGAGGTTAAGGGGTGATATGATAGCCATGTTCAAATATATAAAAGGATGTCACATAGAGGAGGGAGAAAGGTTCTTTTCTGCTGCTCCAGAGAAGCGGACACGGAGCAATGGAGCCAAACTACAAGAAAGAAGATTCCACCTAAACATTAGGAAGAACTTCCTGACAGTAAGAGCTGTTCGACAGTGGAATTTGCTGCCAAGGAGTGTGGTGGAGTCTCCTCCTTTGGAGGTCTTTAAGCAGAGGCTTGACAACCCTATGTCAGGAGTGCTCTGATGGTGTTTCCTGCTTGGCAGGGGGTTGGACTCGATGGCCCTTGTGGTCTCTTCCAACTCTATGATTCTATGATTCTAAGAAAGGCAGGATAGAAATGTAAGAAGACGAATACATTAGAGCCAGTGAGGTGCAGTGGTTAGAATGCTGGACTTGGACCTTGGAGACTGGGATCTGAATCGTCACTTGGCCATGAAGCTCTGGGAGTGACTTTGGGGCAGCCATTGCCGCTCAGCCTAACCTACCTCGCAGGATTGTTGTGGGCATTAAATGAGGAAGGGGAGAACACCACCTAGAACTCACTGGAGAAAAAGGTGGGATATAAGTGCAATAAATAAAAATAAAATATCCAACCTCCTATTTCATTTGAGCCAAAATCTAGTGATGCCAACATTAGAATCATTAGCTTATGTTTGGGGAAATTTCCATATCCCTTGAAATTTCCGAGATGTCTAAATCAATGACAAATGCCCCAAATATGCTTTAAATTCAAGTTGGCCCTGCTGAGATTCCCCCTTCTCTGGTCTGTCACTAAGGTAGATTAGGATGGTAGGGATCAGGGCCTTTTTGGTGGCGGCTCCAGGGTTGTGGGATTTCTTCCCACAATTAGTCCACGTGGGCCTTTCTCTTGTGGCCTTTCAGTGGTCAGAAAGCCCTTAGGTTCTACCAAGATTTGTACTGATTTCCCAGCTGGCCCTTCCACATATTAGGGAAGGGCCATAACTTCTACTGAGCACTTATTTGGCATGCAAAAGGTCCCCAGTTCAGTATCCACCATCTCCAGATAGGACTGGGAGTGCTGAAGCGGTGGGGAGCTGCTGCCCGTCAGTATTGACAATACTGAGCTGTATGGCTCAATAGTCTCCCCTGGTATAAGTCAACTATATATGCTCCTAAATACACCTACCCAATGCTGCTTTATGGCATGCGTATTTTCTATTGCTGTGTTGCTTTTAATATTCTTATGCTAAGCTTCCTTGTGGAGGGTTTGCCCTGAGAGGCGGGGAAGAAATCAAATCCAGTACAAAAAGATAAACAAACATTTGCCCGATGGCAGGCAGATTCAGTTCTTCTCTGCAAGGCTTCCCAGCTGCTCTCCAGAAATCTGAACCTCCCCAGTTTTCTTTCTTGTTGGCTGACTCAGGCACTGTCTGCTTGGCACTCAAGATCCTGCAGACCCACAACTTTAACACCTGCTCCCCATTCGTTTTGCCTTCCTCTTCAGCTTTCCCTGGGTCTCCTGCTAGATCTGCCTGACAGAATTTCCTCTATTGCTGATGTTCGGGCTCTGAGTGCTGCTGTCTTATAAACCGCACCAGGAAGGAGGGAGGCAGGAGAACCTGCCAAAATACAATATTGCAGAAACACAAAACATTTTTTGGGGAAACCTGCCTCTATGCACAAGCAGCCCAATGTGGAATAAGTATGCTCAGTAGCTTCATAAAGTTGACAGAGGAGATATAGAAAACTGGGTGGGAGGAATGGAGTGAAGAGGCTAGGACCCTGAACTGCAACATTCAGTGCTGCAACATTCAGCGCTGCAACATTGCCAGTGGGGCTCGAATTTCCATTCTTCTCGGGTTGCTCCAGTCTCTTCACTGATGTTAGTTTTGCTACCTAACTTTGAAAGCTTCTCTGTCTTCCTAATACAGCCATTCTGGAACTCTTGTTAGAAGGAAATCACCAATCTTGTTAATTTATAAAGGAACTGTTTGGATAAGCACTGGAATGAGCTCACTTTGTCACATTAACTCTCCCACTCGCGCTGATGTTAATGAAATAAAGAAATATATGGCAGTTCCAGACTTTTAAACTTCTCCCCCCCACTGGATTTGCATAATGGGCCCGGCTGCCCAGGAAAAGGAACGGATCTGCCTGGGGAAATGGTTTCGCTCCTCCATCATCTGGCTGGGGGTGGGAATCGTCGTCAATTGGACGGTGCAGCCTGGTTTGGGTGCTGTTCTTGGTTTTGCTGACGTGACAGCATTTCACCAAATGCTGAATGTTTTGGGTGGGGGTTTTAAAAAAGAAAGAAGTTTAAATTAAGATGCAATCCAGTCTTGTTGGGGAGTGTGTGATGGGGGGGGGGGACGGGACAAATTTGTAGGAAAGTTTATGGATCAATAGTGGTTAATGGGAGTATATTTTACCGAGAGAGCACATTTACTGTTCACATTGAAAGCACCAACCTTTGCTGTTTTTTTTTTATGGAGCAAAATTGTGTGCCTCGGAAAATTACAAAAACAGGATTAAGGAAGTCAAAATAAAAAAAATCCTTCCTGTAGCACCTTAAAGACCAACTAAGATAGTTCTTGGTATGAGCTTTCGTGTGCATGCACACTTCTTCAGATACCAATGGATCAACAGTGGTTAATGGGAGTAATAGTGGTTAATGTGCATGCACACGAAAGCTCATACCAAGAACTAACTTAGCTGGTCTTTAAGGTGCTACTGGAAGGAATTTTTTTATTTTGACTATGGCAGACCAACACGGCTACCTATCTGTAACTAGGATTAAGGGAGTGTTTGGGTGTCCACAGCGCGGCAGGTGTACTGGGAGAGCCCTGGCTTAAAGCAGAGGGGGACTCGCCTGTGACTCTCCAGGTGTTGCTGAACTCAAGTTCTGATCATTCTTGTGTATCAATAGTGAAACTCTGGCCTCCAAGGCAGTGTGGTGCAGTGGTTAGAGTGCCGGGAAGACCAGTGTTCAAATCCCCACTTGGCTGCGAAGCTCCCTGGGTGACCTTGGGCCAGTCACTGCCGCTTAGGCTACCCTACCTCACAGGGTTGTTGTGAGGATTAAATGAGAAGCGGGAGGCTCATATGCGCCTCCTTGAGCTTCCTTGGAGAAAAAAGTGGGATATAAATGCAAGAAATAAATAAATAGATGATAATATTGGTCTCATTCACATTCAGATCCTGCATACCATTTACACACCACCAGGGGGGGGGGTTTGGGGGGGGGAGAAATGATTGCTTTCTTTATTTTCCCAGTGAAGGCAATACTCTCTATACCTGGCAATACCCTAAAACAGAGGTTTTTTTAATCTTTTTGAGTTCATGGCTCCCTAGACCAACTACATTCTTTTTGCGGCCCCCCAGTGGGGCTCAGGAGCCCAGCTGTGTCACCCCTTGCCTGCAGAGCCAGCAGCCCCTCACCATTTTTTGAACACTCTCCCTTGGGGAGGAGCCTCCTCTCCTCTCCCCTCTCCTTGGGAGTCCTCCAGGCAGCCACAGCTGCTGCCCCTGGTCTCTGAGCTGCCCCCCTCTGACCCAAGGAGAGGTGCCTCCTCACACTGCCCCACAGGGGCCTGGGAGGACCCCCTGGCCAGCCCCCAGGGCATCATTCACCTGCGGAGCTTGCAGCCAGGGCTACTGCAACAAACAGCTGTGCAAGCCTTTGGGAGGCAGATACAGAAGAGGGTATCATAGGAGGGAGGGAAAGAAAGTGGGGCAGAGGCCAGTGTTGCCCACAGCACCCTGACCATCCTTCAATGCACCCCATGGCACACTGGTTGAAAACTGGTTGAAAACCACTGCCCTAAAAGGTATTTAGAAGGCGGTCCTGGCAGTATCCTGATACCCTGTCAACGCTGTTTGCAATTTCTAAGGGGAATAATTTTGCGTGGGGTTAAAAGTGGGTCCTAGCAATACCGTCACACCCTGTAGCCTGTAATTTCTGGAAGCACCAGAACAGCAGCTAGGATATAGGAAGTGCATTGGTGTTGAGGAAAAAAGGCAGCTGCATCCACTGGTGGAAAGGTATCTATTAATTTTGCCTGCTGGTGGTGGAGAAGCTGAATCCCGCTTTTATAAGGGGAAAGGGATTAATCCAATAATGGATAGTGTGGCAGAGGAGTGGTGATTCATGAGCTTAAGTGTTTTGCTGAATTGTGGCCAAGAGGACTGTCCTGGACGGCGATTCCTTACAGATAGCAAGCAGAACTTCCGTGCGACACAGAGATCTGCGTTTCTGGTACCGTGTGTGTGTGTGTGTGGCTGCCAAGGGCTCCGAAGTGCGATGGGCAACTCAAGAAAGCTCCGAGGAGTACGAGTGTGATCTGCAACAAAATGCCGCAGGGCAGCGCTCCTCTTCCGGGCTCCAGATTTACTGCAATAGGAAGGAGCCTTGCAGTCCTGCTAAGAATGTAGGTAAAGGACCCCTGGACAGTTAAGGCCTGTCAAACGCAACTATGGGGTTGCGGTGCTCATCTCGATTTCAGAGCTTTCTGACTGTAACAGCCCTTCAACAGTGGAACAAGCTCCCTCAGGAGTGGGCTCTCCTTTCCTGGAGGTTTTTAAGCAGAGGTTGGCTGGCCATCTGTCATGGATGCTTTAGTTGAGATTCCTCAACTAAAGGTCCCTTCCAACTCTACAATTCTGTGGTTCTTTGGTGGGGGGAATAGATGGGTTTATAATATCTGGTGTGTACGTAGCCTTATTCTCCACAAGCTAGATACAGTGGTACCTCTAGTTACGGACTCAATCCGTTCTGGGGTATTGTTTGCACCCCAGAAAGTCCGCAATTAGAGTGCCGCTTCTGCGCACCCACGTGGTGTGATAGAGTGCTTCTGCGTATGTGCTAAGCGCGCAGGATGCTTCTGCACACACGCGACAAAACCCGGAAATATACACTTCTGGGTTTGCCACGTTTGCAAGCTGAAAAGATGCAACATGAACCTAACACAACACGAGTTATGACTATCATTGCTGGAGGCTGCCCAGTTGTATGAATGGGGAAGGAGGCCAAAGATACCTTCCCTCCTCCCTCTACTATGCTGTACAATACCAGAGAACTATCTGCCCCAAACCTGAGTCTTAGAGGGGATGAGGTTGCACAGTTTCAGAAGTGGCAAAGGCGTATCTTCGTAACATCTTCTCTTTTAAGCTATCAGGGACTTGAACAAGTCAGCTCAGTGGCGTAGCGTGGGTTCTCAGCACCCGGGGCAAGGCAAGTAATTTGCGCCCCCTAACCCGTGGATTTTAGCACTCGAGTCTCTTCTGCGCCCCCCCCCAGATGTTGCGCCAGGTGCGGCAGGCCCCCCCTGCACCCCCCACACTACGCCACTGCTCCCACCACAAGTCTTCAGGACAGCCATCCGAAGGCTGGCGCGGGGAGAAGGTCTCTCCGCCCCACCGCCAGGCTTCGGAGCAGCCATCCGAAGGCTGGCGCGGGGAGAAGGTCTCTCCGCCCCACCGCCAGGCTTCGGAGGAGGTCCGAGGACAGTGGGGTTCCTGCTTCCTCGAGGACGGCCGGCCAAACGCGCCCCCCCAAATGTTGCGCCCGGTGCGGCCGGCACCCCTGGCACCCCCCACGCTACGCCACTGAGTCAGCTCCCTCTTTTTCTCAGCCCTGCTCCCTGCAGCTTACACATGAACTGGCTCAACACATTTTGCTGCCCGAGGCAAAGGACAAGATGGTGGCAAAAGCCAATCAGACCAGCAACTGAATCTTATTTTGACCCTGGGAAAGGGACACACATCCCCCAGTGCATCTGAGGGAGAGAAGGCTCGCTTAGCAGGTTCAGGCCAGACGGCGTGGCACATACGATTGCTTATTCCCCAGGGACAGTTCAAAATATTTTGCTGCCTGAGGCTGATGAGCAAATGACACTCCACGCAGGGTGAATTGTTCTGAGAGCTGAGGCAGGAAATCCTGCAAGCAGCTCTCCCTTGGGGCAAAAACTCTATAGCAATACATTAAATAGCGATCTGTTGCCCATTTATGATCACCGAAATCGGCCGCCCAAGGTAGCTGCCTCACACCGCCCAATGATAGGGCCAGTCCTGCCAAAATGAAAATTAAAAAACCAAATGCAGGAAACATAAGAACATATAAGAGCCCGCTGGATCAGGCCAGTGACCTGATCCTGTTCGCACACTGGCCAACCAGATGCCTGTGGGAAACCAGCAAGCAGGATTGGAGCACAAGAGTTTTCACTGACTGATATTCAGATGCAATTGCTGCCTCCAACTGTCCTTTCCTCCATCAATTTGTCTAACCCTCTTTTAAAGCAACAGACCTGCATGTGATATTTTGGAAGGCTTCCTACTATGGGCCGTAATACGGTGTACTTAGCATAATAGCTAATCTGGCCTTGGCATCCATAGATGATCACCATGCCTGAATTCCAGAAGCCATCCTTTATTTAAAACTGTCTTGCTCACTTTGCATTTATCTATAGGCTCTTGGCTGAGGCTCCTGAAGAGAGAGAGAGAGAGAGAGAGAGAGAGAGAGAGAGAGAGAGAGAGAGAGAACCGCAGTTCCTTCTGAAGGCCAAGTTTCTAAGCCGGCTGACTCAGCACAGCCATGCCTGATTGAACCTGTGCCAGAGCAGAGGCTGCACATCAGCCCTGGGCAGAGATGAAACGGACAAGGGAAAACAAGGGATGGCCACCAGACCCCAAATGAGGATGCTGGCCCCGACCTCTGATAAGCAGGCAGCAAGCAAACCTCCGTGCTACCACCTGCGATAGACTTCAGGTGGAAATAGGGGGGAGGGGGGCTTTGAGGAGGGTCAAGGGGAAGGGGAGGGAGGCGGATGGAGGGGAGAAGTTGGTCCTGCCTTGCTGCGTTCTCTCTCTACTGCCTTGATTTAAAGTTCAGGGGAACTATGATGAATAATTAAGAAACAACAACCATCCCCGTAAGCAATGCAATTTCAGCTTCGTTGCTCAGCTCCGGAGGTTGGAGAGGGGAGAAGAGGCTGCAGAAAATAAGCTTGTTAAAAGCCCATCCGGCCTGTCCTCCAGGATATTCCTAGATGAGGCCTCTAGCAAAAGCTCTGTGGTTTGGGGGAAAGGAAGCCATGGCACTGGAGCGGCGCTTGTGGGCGGGCATCATAAATCAGTGTGACACAGCAAAACTCCCTCTAAATACAAGGAGCTTAATATGCCTCGGATTATTATTCAAGTTACTAAATCAGTTTGGTAATATTAAAAAAGGCACTTTAATACGGTCATTTTTTTTAAAACAACAGCACCACCAGACTAACTGCTTCTCACTTAGTTCAATGTCGCCAGAGTCACACCGTACATTGAAAGTGCAGTGAAAGCACTTTAAGCAGCCATGGCTTCCCCCAAAGAATTCTGGGAGCTGTGGTTTGTTAAGGGTGCTGGGAGTGGTTAGGTAAAGGTAAAGGTACCCCTGCCCGTACGGGCCAGTCTTGCCAGACTCTAGGGTTGTGCGCTCATCTCACTCTATAGGCCGGGAGCCAGCGCTGTCCGCAGACACTTCCGGGTCACGTGGCCAGCGTGACAAGCTGCATCTGGCGAGCCAGCGCAGCACACGGAATGCCGTTTACCTTCCCGCTATAAAGCGGTCCCTATTTATTTACTTGCACCCGGGGGTGCTTTTGAACTGCTAGGTTGGCAGGCGCTGGAGCGCACCCCGCCGCGGGGATTCGAACTGCCGACCATGCGATTGGCAAGTCCTAGGCACTGAGGTTTTACCCAGTGCGCCACCCGCGTCCCTTGGTGGTTAGGAGTGGTTAGGAGGCCTCTATTCCCCTCCAAGAACTGCAATTCCCAGAGCGGTTTAACAGCCAGTCAGTCCCTATTCACAGGAAACCCCATCGCCAGTAGGGTTGCCAGGTCAGCAGCATCGCAGTCCCTGAGATCAAAATCTAGGGGTGACCCCTGGTGATGTCATGGGGGAAGCCCCTAGTGATATCATGGGGAGATTCCACAGCCATGTCACAGGCTGGGTCCTGGAGATGGAGGTTAATTGGGAGAGGGGAGTAGAGGAGGGCAGGTGCCCCAGGTGGTCTACTATAATTTGCAGTCAGCTCTTGTCAGGTTGAAAATTGTCAGCTGTGTGCATATATATATATATATTCATAAGATGACTAGTGTTCTCCCTGTCCAGTTCATTTGCAGGAGTGATGGTGGGGTGGAGCCCATAAGGAAAGGGTGTGCGTCATAATGAGACTCTCCCATTCTTTTTTCTTCCTCCAAATTGCAAAGACGGTGGTGCAAAATGAGATCTTCTCCATTGCAGGGAGGAGTGGGAGAGGGAGAGATGATTCCTTGGCATTCAGCTTGGCGGGCGAGATAACAGGCACACGCTATCTCAGCAACAATTGCTTTGCTAGTCATAGAGCATTAAGATGATAGATGCTGGTCGTTTACATTCGATAAGGAAGTTATATTCCTGCAAAGAAGTTAGAGGCCCTCGTGGCTTAGTGCTGGGAGGCTGAGTAGCAAGCTGTTAGAAGACCCGCCTGGTCCCCTCACAGAGCTACAATTCCCAGAGCGATTTAAGAGTCAACCCCTCTTCCGTGGAAACTCTGGAGACTGAATGTTCAGTGAGGGGAACCCTTAACAGATTACAGCTCCCAGAATTGTTGGGGGAAACCATGGTTGGTCAAAGTGGTGTTATAGCACTTTAAAAGTAGTGTGTGGATGTGGCTTTGATGAGGTGGTCAATGTGTGCTTGGGACACGGCACTTGGGATTGAAGGGAGCTGGCTTCAGGCACCAGGCCCTTTGGCAGACCAACTCTACATTACAAAGATGTCTGAAAACGTGACATGAAGGCTGTTTAGGGAAGCTTTTAATGTTTAATAGACTATTGTATTTTAATATTCTGTTGGAAGCCGCCCAGAGTGGCTGGGGGAAACCCAGCCAGGTGGGCGTGGTATAAATAATAAATTATTATATTATTATTATCAACCCTGCCACCCTTGCAGACTATTGCAGTGCCTGGAGACAGACAGTCAAGTCGTGCATGCACAGCAGTGACCATAGCTGTCAACTTTTCCCTTTTCTTGTGAAGAATCCTATTCGGAATAAGGGAATTTCCCTTTAAAAAAGGGAAACGTTGGCAGCTATGGCAGTGACCAGAGGAGAAATGACCACTGGGAGGACTGCAGAGAGAAGAAAGGTGCATCTGCAGCAGCATAACCGGATGGCTTCATCTGCCCCAGCTGCAACAAAACATATCTCTCTCGCATCGGTCTTTGCAGCCGCAACAGGCGCTGCAACCTTCCAACAGCTTGACCTCACGCCCAAAGACTCACTCCTCCATTTTCTGCCAAGACAGATGGGTGCCAACCATGCAACGCCCCCTTCACATCAAGGATCTCCCCGACATCCTGATTTCCCTGACATCCTGACCCCTTCACATCAAGGATCTCCCCGACATCCTGATTTTCTATGCACAGGGAATTTTTGCTCCTCCCTCCCTATCCCTCCATCCCTCCCTATCCCTCCCTCCCTTTCTTCCTTGGAGCGTTCAGTCCCGTCAGCCCTCCCTTGCCATCTTGCAGCCCAGGCAACCTCAGTGCAAACCCAAGGCTCACTTTACTACCGAAAAGAGCATTCGTGAAGCCACCATCTCTCTTGGCTTCAGCCCACTCCAATCTGCAACATAAGGAATAACATGAACATACTGTGCAGGAGCGTCAAGATCTGCATACTCTAAATTGCTAAATATTTATACATGCTTATCATCAGCACAGAGTTCTGGTGGGAGAGTTTGGACTCTGAATTTTTTAAAAAATATGTCACTTCTCTTCCCGAAAAGCTCGTGCGTTGCTTGCAAATGGCTCCAGGCTCACTGCCAGGCAGATCCAGTGAAAAGGATCAGGTAGCAAGTGATGGCGAAGACCCTTCTCTGACCTAGACCCAAGTAGGGAACACTGCGCTCAGTGGGTAACTGGGCTAACGCCGGCATGAGGCAACATCCTATGGCAGGGGTCAGCAAACTTTTTCAGCAGGGGGCCGGTCCACTGTCCCTCAGACCTTGTGGGGGGCCAGACTATATTTTGCAAAAAAATACTGAATGAATTCCTATGCCCCACAAATAACCCAGAGATGCATTTTAAATAAAAAGGCACATTCTACTTATGTAAAAACACGCTGAGTCCCAGACCATCCGCGGGCCAGATTGAGAAGGCGATTGGGCCGGATCTGGCCCACGGGCCTTAGGCTGCCTACTCATGTCCTATGGTAAGCTCTTTGTTAATACGGAGAGAAGCCTTGTTCTTCAAAGCAAGAGTTTTTAATACTTAGGGGTGGGAAGTGATAATGTCTCCCTTGCAAATTCTGTTCTTCGTTGGGGCGACTCAGAAAGGCTGACACCGAGTCCTGGGAAGTCTTCCACTCAAGCACTGAGCAACTGTGACCTGCTTAGCTTCAGCAACACAGGATAATACAACAGATCCTTCCACCATCTACTAGAATGGGGCTTTCAGGAAAAAATATTTCCAGATATGGAAACCAGTGTTGGTGGAGGGAGAATCAGGAACACATCATATGTTATTAGCATGGGAGTGGGGCATGAGATACCTTCCTATGGCCCATTACCCAAAGGTCCTTTATTATTATTATTAATTGGGGGCAAACCTCACCTCCCTTCTGAAATATGGGGAGGACTTGGCCCCTGTTTTTCTCTAATACTATTCTAGGCTGCACAAACCAAAGTATAGTGTCCCAATAATGGGAAGTAATGGGACCACTTTATTCCTCCTTGTTCAGACCAGTGTCCTGTGTCCAGTTCTGGGTGCCACAATTTAAGAAGGATATTGAGCAGCTAGAATGTAGGCAGATGAGGGTAACCAAGGTGATAGAGGACCTGGAAGCCAAGCCTGATGAGGAACAGTTGAGGGAGTTAGGTATGTTTAGCCTGGAAAAGAGGAGAGAAAGAGGAGATATGATGGCCATCTTCAAATATCTCAAGGGCTGTCACATGGAAGATGGAGCAAGCTTGTTTTCTCCTCCTCTGGAGGGTAGGACTCGAACCCATGGCTTCCAGTTACAAGAAAGGAGATTCCAACTAAACATCAGGAAGAGGTTTTTAAGCACAGGTTGGCTAGCCATCTGCTTTAGTTGAGATTCCTTTCTTGCCAATGAAAAGATGTGCAGAAAGGGAGCACTTAAGAAAGCGGGCAGCAGCCATGGGGCTAGCAATGGATGGTCTGATGAATCCTAGAATTGTATAGTTGGAAGGGACCCCGAGGGTCATCTAGTCCAACCCCCTGCAATGCAAAACTCTTTTGCTCAATGCAGGGATCGAACCCACAACCCTGAGATTAAGAGCCTCATGTCCTACCAACTGAGATATCCCACCTTTTACACCCCAGCTTCTTTCTCCGAGGACCTTGAAGTGACATACATGGTATTCCTCCTCCCCATTTTATCATCGCAACAACCCTGCAGTAGGGGGGTAGCTTAGTACTTCGCAACTCGCTTCCATAAGTACCTTTGGCTTAAATCAGAGGTACTTTCGACTTGCAGGTAGGAGGAGGGGGCGGGAAGAGAGATTGAGTACAACACAGCGACTGCCTAAATGGCGAGTGTCAGAGCTGCCCGAGGTCCCAGCTCACAAAGGACCAACGCCAGTTCGTTGTTATATACAAAAGTCTTTATTGAAGTTCATTTTCACTTTCACAGCCGCAGCGTGCAACTCTACGTCTGAAACTCTAGACCGCTGAAGCTCCGTCTGAATCTCCTCCCCCCAGACACCAGTTTAAGACTCTAGCCTTGCTCCACCTCTTCCTCTGCTCTTTCCTCCTCTGGGTCCGCCTGTCAGCTGGGGTCTCGCCCTTCCTAGACTCTTCTGACGCTGAGTCCCCTGAGTCTTCCCCCTGCCTCCGGCGGGCTTTAGGACCTGGTTCCCAATCCGGGTTTTCTGCTGTCCCACGCGCCTGTACATTCGAACTTGGCGCGCGCGCCCAGCCGGCAACCTTCCTCCTGACCGTTACACTGCTCCTGTCACTGCTTCCCCCTTCGGGGAGGCTGGCTGGACCTGACCTCCCCTCCGTTCCCCCACTCTCCGATAGAGGCGTGGTCAGCCCTGACTCATCTTCTCTCCCTGCTGGAGAAGACGCTGACCCTGACGCATGGGACTCTTCCCCCCCACTACGCTCTGGTGGGGAAGCTGGTCCTGATTTCCAGCTGCTGCTTTGGGAGTCCCCGCTGGCCCCTTGTTTCTGGTGTGTCCCCCCTGGGACCCCCCTTGCCCTGACCATCGGCGCCTCCTTCTGGGAATCTTCTGATTCACTGGAGAAGCTCATGGAATCTCTCGGGTCACTGCCATACTCCCCTACGCTGCCCTCAGATTCTTCCCCTTCGCTCTCCATTTCCTCTCTCCCCTATGTCTCTGTTCCTGAGCCCCTGACAGCGAGCAAAAAGCATTTTCACTCCCCAAAATCAGCGACTAAATGCAACGCCTTTTGATGCAAAACATCCCCTGCAGGCATTTAACCAAGTGTTTGTTCAAAAAGCATTTTGTTTTTGTTCAAAAAGCATTTTGGAACCCGGCGAGGCGAGGGTTGTCCAGCGTGCCGCTGGAACCTTTTGTGCGCTCCGCGTCGTGGAAGCTTGTCTAATTATTTCCCCCCTTCGTTTAGGAGTTTTTAATTGAAAAATGTTTAACATCTGTGGCTGCTTCGCAACACCTGTGCTTGACAAGGCTTGCTTTTCATGCACCTGATTGTCTTGGTCTTTCTGCTTAGAGAATGGCAAGATGGGGGCTTTGGAGGTCTTTGACTGCGCCACTCGAGCGGCGCATGAATCACGATACTCAGAGGGCATGTAATTAACAGAAAACACAACAGGAGATGCAAGATTCTTTTAAAAAACTTTTTTTAAAAAAAGGCGGTGTTAGTGGCAATGGCTTGTAGGAAGAAGAGCCCAAAGGCAATTGTAAAATGATGCAAAGACATTTCTCCCTTAAATGCATTAGAGCAACAAACAATTACAAATGGTGCCAGCAAATAATCTGTGTTGGGCTGACAGAGATGGGAGGTAAGGAAAGATCACATATTTGGAAGATGAGTAGCTTGGGCTGCCAGGCCTTATTCTGCAGGGTGGAGGGGAAAGAATGTGAGAACTTTTAATTTGGGGGGGGGGGTTAATATAAAAAAACAATGTTACTAGTCCTCATGACTGCGGCATAAGGTAAAAAGGTAAAGGGACCCCTGACCATTAGGTCCAGTCGTGGCCGACTCTGGGGTTGCGGCACTCATCTTGCTTTATTGGCCGAGGGAGCCGGCGTACAGCTTCCAGGTCATGTGGCCAGCATGACTGAGCTGCTTCTGGCGAACCAGAGCAGCGCATGGAAACGCCATTTACCTTCCCGCCGGAGCAGTACCTATTGATCTACTTGCACTTTGACATGCTTTTGAACTGCTAGGTTGGCAGGAGCAGGGACCAAGCAACGGGAGCTCACCCCGTCGCGGGGATTCGAACCGCTGACGTTCTGATCAGCAAGTCCTAGGCTCTGTGGTTTAACCCACAGCACCACCCGCATCCCTTGTGGCATAAGGTAGTTGGTGCCTAAAGCTCAGAGGCCAGAACATGGAGGGAATAATTTTTTTTAGCTGTTGGGAAAGGGACAGGATTTCAGTGTCTCTGCCCCTCCCAAGATGACCACCTGATCAGAAGAACCATGGCAAACTAGGAAAGCAGCGGCGAAGCCGGGGGAAAATCCGGAAGGCTCTGGCATGAAGGCACGAGCAGACTAGGAAAGGGGCATGGGGTTCAATTCAGTTCGCACTTAACAGCAATCCTGCTTAGTTTGCGCTTTCTGAAACAATGTGGGGGACTATGGAACTCACTCCCACTGGATGCAATGATAGCCACCAACTTGGGTGGCTTTAAAAGAGGATTAGACAAATTCACGGAGGAGAGGGCTGCCCATGGCTGTTAGCCATGATCTATAGTCAGAGGCATTAATGCTTCTGAATCTCAGTTGCTGGAAACTGCAGGCAGGGAGAGGGCCCTTGTGCGTGGATCCTGCTTGCTGGATTCCCATTAGGGCATCTGGCTGGCTGCTGCGAGGACAGGATGGTGGACTAAATGGGCCATTGGCCTGATCCAGTGGCAGGCTCTTCTTATGCTCTTGTGAAACACAATCTTTCTTTGAAGTCTGCACTTTGGCAATGCGGTTCTCCAGTCAAGGAATGCATAAAAGATATCCATGCATATACCGGATCTACTTGGGTAAAGTGTGCATAGAAGTGCACACATTGGAGAAAAGTAACACACACAAATGCGTGGCCTTTAGGGGAAATCCCAGAAATGGGATTTGTTAAGAGGAAAGTGCAAAATACAAAAATTCCTTATGTAAGAAATTCACACTAAAATGCTGGACTTAAAATAATAACAATTAAACAAAACCGGCTGAAAGGGACTGAAAGAGACTTAAAGGCCTCGGATGTGATAGATCCAGGCTGAGAACTGATAGATTGAAGGACAATTTTTTAGGGACCAAAACCGGGGGAGGGGGGGGGGAGAGCTTTAGAATCCAAAGGGTTACAAGTATATGTTTTTATTTGTTAAGATTTTTTGTAAGTATTTTAATAATTGGGAATTTCGTGAAAGGGAATGTGGATCGATCTTAGAAAAAGGGGTTGATGTTGGGTATTAAAATAAAATATAGAAGCTTGAAATGGGTTAACTAAGATGATTTAAGTAAAATATTAATAAGGGATTAATTTGGGTACAAAGAACTTGCTGGGCTAAACTTTGAATGGGGATGCAAGAAGGGGAGGTGGGGGAAGTCCGGGAAAGTGGTTAAGAAAATAAGATTTTAAAATTATATGTGTTATTTGTGTGTAATGTTGATATGTATGTTTATGTTTTTGTGTGTTTGTCTTAAAAAAATGAGAAAATCCTAATAAAAGTTTTATAAAAATAAAAAAATAAAAAATAATAACAACAATTAATTAACGAACTGATGGCGGAAATGTGGAGAACCGAAGCTGACGCTGTTGTTGTTTTTCAGATTGGGAAAATGAGAAATGGGTAGAGTTTCATCCCCAGAGCAGACAGAAGGCAGGACTGGTTTGGACAGGCTTACCGGAAAGGGGCTTCCTGGAAAGGATTTTCAATGAGTGGCCACTTCCAGGAAAAGGGTTTGCTCCTCACCCAGTTGGGAAAGGGCACCTCGGCTGCCAGGGGCTCCTCTTCTGGCACTTCACAATATCAGTTGCTGTCCACCTCCCCTTCCCAGGTCCAGTCTATAAATTCCTCTCATCTTTCAGAGTACATAAAAAAAAAATCAATGTAATTATACAGCAAACATTAATTATAGCCGAAAGAGCACTGGAAGGGAATTGATCTGGAGAAGAGCGCTAATCCCCAGTTAGTGGCAAGAAAAAAATCGACAGGAGAGGCAAGAAAGTGAAGTCAGGGCTGCGAGCGTGAGGAGGCAGAGGGAGGGCGCAGGTCTGGTGAGGGGGATAAGATGCTTGCAAACATGTGGCCGGCGCACCTTTGACCCCATTGCTGATAAAAGTTAGGTGTGGGTGGGGGCATGGCTGGGTGGGTTCAGGGAAACACAGCCAGGTCAGGAGCATCCCAGACTCTCATATTTAAGGGCGGCCCCTATTGATGTCATTAGGCATGGCTGAGCCCTGGAGACGGAGGTTAATTGGGGGAGTTTGGATTTGATATCCTGCTTTATCACTGCATGAAGGAGTCTCAAAGCGGCTAACCATCTCCTTTCCCTTCCTCCCCCACAACAAACACTCTGTGAGGTGAGTGGGGCTGAGAGACTTCAGAGAGAAGTGTGACTAGCCCAAGGTCATCCAGCAGCTGCATGTGGAGGAGCGGAGACACGAACCCGATTCACCAGATTACGAGTCCACTGCTCTTAACCACTACATCACATTGGCTCTGGAAGCATGGAAGACACCATCCAACCATCTTAGGGACTCTACTCCAGATTTGTGTGGGTTTACTCCCGAGCCTTTTCTTCTCCTGAAGGCATCCCACAAACAACGGCTGGGGCAGATGGGACCTGGAATCCAGAAACATCTGGAGGGGATCCTGTTGGCTGCCTCTATGCCTTTGCCATCCTTCAGCAGCTGGGCTGCTGGGCTTGTTCCTCCCTCCTGCTGCCAATCAGCTCCTGTACCTGCTTGACCCCATCTTCTTGCACTCAGGAAGCAACAATGCAGGACACTATCCAACTGTCTTAGAGACTCCACTCTGGATTTGTATAGGCCTTTTTAAAGCCTTTTTCTTCTCCTGAAAATATCCCAAAGGTAGTGGAGGTTTAGGTTCTCCTAGATGGGCTCCCTTCCCAAGTGGGCGAGCCCCATCTGCCCCTCACTTCCCTCTCCAGCAGAGGGACCGCCTTCTTGACCATTGGAACCACTGTTCGTCTCATCTACTCAATCTGCCAGAGTCTGCCTTCACATGAAGGGAAGTCCTTAACTCATAGAGGGTTTGAGACCTATCAGGAACCCTAACCTGGTTTAGCCAGCCAGTCAAAGGTGTTCCCAGGTTGTGGCTGTTGTTTCATGCTGACAGCTTCTAGGAGCCACAGGTGAGAGCTGAGTGGGAACCAAAGGTGGACAAACTACCCCAGAAGGAGCATGACATGTCCCCCACCAGAGGTAATACCCCTCCCCTAGCATGCAAAAGAAGAGAGCTTGCAGGATTCGGAATGAATGGGCAGCACTTTTAATAACCAGTTGCCGGGCAGCACTTAAGCACGTTTTTAGGAGAGTGTCTGGTTTGCTGTGGATGAGGGGATGAGGGCCATTGAAGCTTTACCTGCCTGTTGATTTGTTCTGTGCGAGAGCTCGCCTGCCTAATATTCTTTGCATCTCGTCTCCGGAGAGTTGATTGCTTTGCATTGGCAACCGCCCGTCTCTAATCATCCTCTCCCCAGACTTCTCAACTCACCAAGCTCACAGGGATATGAGAGTCACAGAGGGCTTTTCTAATTGTCTTCTCCAGAGCTCATCAAACTCTCCAGTCTTTTGAGAGGAGGCCCAGAGCTGGGATTGGCTTCTTGTGGCTGGGAAATTGAGGAGCGCTCCAAGAAGCAAGACCTTTTTTTGAGGGCACAGGAGATTCCATGGATGCATACCTAATTACTGTGCCGAGAGTGAATTTTAGTTATGGGATTTATATCCCACCTTCTCCAAGGAGCTCAAGGCGACATACATGGCTCTTGCCCCTCCTCATTTAATCCCCAGAACAACCCTGGGAGTAGGTTAAGCTGAGAGGCGGTGACTGGTCCCCAAGGTCACCCAGTGAGTTTCATGGCAGGGTGGGGATTCAAACTCTGGTCTCCCAGCCCAACACTCTAACTTTCACACCACACTTATCATGCAAATAGTCTTGTTCCCGTCCTCCAATTTTCTAACATGCTTCATTCAAGAGTGGACATCCACATCTCCTTTGCACAGGACCTTACATTCTGCCACCTTACAGGACTGGCCCACCGTGCAGTTACTCCCAGCAATCCCTTCAGTAGACCCTTTAAAGGAAGTCAGTGATTTTATGCCCATTTTGCAGATGGCATGCCTGAGCCTGAGAGAAGAGTGGCTTGGCAAAATTCTGCCTGTCAACAGGAGGACCACAGGGAGGTATGGCCTGGGTGAGAGAGATGAGATATGAGAGAGAGTCTTGGAGGGGAGTGGCGTTCTCTACCTGTGACCTACACCCCTGTAGTCCTATTGGGTGTGACAGGATGACATCAGTGTTTCCGTGCGCTGCTCAGGTTCGCCAGAAGCGGCTCAGTCATGCTGGCCACATGACCTGGAAGCTGTCCACCGGCTCCCTCGGCCAATAAAGCGAGATGAGTGCGGCAACTTCAGAGTCGGCCACAACTGGACAAAATGGTCAGGGGTCCCTTTATGGAGGGCTCAAGGGCTGCCCTCAAATTTCCCTCTACCTTCTGCTTTCTGTTCTTCGTACCATTTTTGGCAGGCTCTTAGCTCAGAAAACAGGTGTTGGGATCCCCCCATTCAACATGAGAGCTCTGCTGCAGCTGCTGCGGCGGCATCCTAGCGATACACTACTTGGAAATGTGGTGTAACAGCACTGGGGACACTGCAGGGTGTTCTCGCAGTGATACCCCAGGATCCATAGGAAATGTTGTTTCCCAGGGCTCCTGGCGCCTGCATTTGTATTCTTGGGCATAACAGAGTCCTCGCCACCATTCTGTTCTTCCTTTCCTTATAGTGATAATAAAGCTTTTTATGGAGAACATAAAAAGATATGGGGGAATATAAACTGACAATGCCTCTTGGTGATGTAGATGTTGTCTCTGGCTGCCTCATAATTGGATGAAGAAAAACTGACTAAGAACTGCCAGGATTTCCTAGACTGTGGACCACAAAGTAAAGACAGTGTTTGGAGAGGGTGTTGGGCTTTGCATATGAAACGTAAAAGAAGCCCTCCTGTTTTGGAGCAAAGCTCTGTCTATTCCACCTTCCTGTTTCATAAAGACACCAATGAAAGGCTTCTGGGAAGCCCACAAGCAGGCCGTAAAAGCAGCAGCCCTTTTGCCCAGCAAGCAATCTTTTGTGGTAGGCTGCTCCTGAATGTGGGAGTTCTCTGGAAAGAGTGGTGGTTTGTTAAACCACTCTGCGAACTGGAGCTCTGGGAGGAGGGAACAACTCCCAGCAGCGACTGTCCCATGTAAATCGGGAATGGTGGCAGTGTACAGGATGCAAAGATATCTAGCCATCTGCTGAGTCCATTAGCAACTTGTGGAAGAGCAGAAAAGGGTGTCCGCAGAATATTTTGCCTGCGTAGCCACCAGACCAGGAACTCGTAACATCAGAGGGAAAGGAAGCTGAGAGTGTGAGCGAGATGATAATGGGTCCCAGTAGGACTGGAGCATGATTGCTTGCTGTGATACTCCGGTCGGGCCAGTGTAACTCAAGGCTTTTAGTAAATTAAAGACTTCGCTCCCTGGCGAGAGCTGCGATATGGATCTACAAGTCCAAGTCTGCCTGTAGACGGCTTCACCCTGTGCAAAGCAAGTTGCGTTTAATCCTCCCCTTTCGTTCTGGCTGCAGTGATGAAGGGCAACCGTGGTCATTCGAGGCATCGGACAGTGCCCAGGAGTGGCAAGGAGAAGAAGTGGCCACCAGGAGTGGCGACAGGCAATCGGGCGGCTCTTGACACAGTAATCAAGAAGGGCATTTTATGCTGCTAGCTAATGGAAGGGGCCCAAGGTTCGCAAGTCACACATCATACAATCGTAGAATTGTAGAGTTGGAAGGGACCCTGTGGATTCTAGTACAACCCCCAGCAATGCAGGAATATGCAGCTGCCCTATATGGGAATCGAACCTGCAACCTTGGCATTATCAACACCATGCTCTAACCAACTGAGCTATCTGGTAACTCCCAGATTGCAGGTGGGAAGAAGCCAGCCCACTTAAGGAAGGGAGATGATGGAAGTCAGTAAGCAAACTGGATCAACGTCAGAATGGCTTGTCTTTGAGGGGCAATATTCTTGATTTAAACATTTGTAAGCTGCTTTCTTGGAGTACGGTGGTCAAGAAAGCAAGAATGATGTATGCTTGGCATACAGAATGCCCCACGTTCAATCCCTGGCATCTCCGGTTAGGGCTGGGAGAGACGCCGTGCCTGAAACCCTGGACAGCTGTTGCCAACCTTCCCCAACCTGGTGCCCTTTGGACAACAGGCACCATCAGTCTCAGCCACCAAGGGTCGGCTCTTTTGGAAACGAGAGCTTTGAAGCAGGCACTCTAAAAACCCCAGCCGGGTTTTTCTTCTTAGCTTGGCGAGGCTCTGGGATTCTCCCTTCCCAGCACAAAGCCACTGCCGCAAAACTCTCCAGCTGCTAACAGGGGTGTTTGGGGCAGAGCTGGATACTGGGATCCACCTTGTTGTGGAGAGGGGAACATTGCACAATCAGTGTTGTCGGGGGGTGTGAGGGAGAGCCCCCCTGCTGCACCATCACATTGCAGCTCTGTGCAACTAGGAAATGCATGTGCATGTGTGCACACACCAATTTTTCTACCTAATGACAGCTGTCCAGAAAAACGACCTCTCTCCCCACTCCTCCAGTTCTTATCCACCGTGGAACTGACGCTGCTACCGGTGTCGCGTAATACCCATCCCACATTTGTAAGAAATGAATCTTTTAATGTGTCAGCGGCACCAGAACTTTGGAACTCCCTGCCTAGTGACATCAGGCAGGCACCTTCAACTGCACCCTTTTCGGCTCCTGGTGCAAACATTTTTTGGCTAGGCAAGCCTGCCCAGACACGTCGAATGTCAACGTGTGTTTTAGCTTATTGTCGGTTTTTGATTATTTTAGGAATGTTTTAAGCAGCCGTTCGTAACCATTTCTATTGACTGCAGTATTGCCTTTTGTAAACCGCTTTTACGTTTCTTTTCTTACAATCGAGTAGCACAGTATATAAATTTTAAGAAATAAAATAAATAAATTGCTTCTTTTACTATCTGTCATGACCCATGGCTTGGATGATGGTACAATATAATAATAATAATAATAATAATAATAATAATAATAATTCATTTTTTATACCCACCCATTTGGCTGAGTTTCCCCAGCCACTCTGGGTGGGTCCCAGTCGAGTGTTAAAAACAATACAGCATTAAATATTGAAAACTTTCCTAAACAGCGCTGCCTTCAGATGTCTTTTAAAAATAAGCTAGCTACTTATTTCCTTGACATCTGATGGGAGGGCGTTCCACAGGGCAGGTGCCACCACTGAGAAGGCCCTCTGCCTGGTTCCCTGTAGCCTTGCTTCTCGCAATGAGGGAACCACCAGAAGGCCCTCAGAGCTGGAACTCAGCGTCCGGGCAGAACGATGGGGGTGGAGACGCTCCTTCAGGTATACTGAACTGAGGCTGTTTAGGGCTTTAAAGGTCAACACCAGCACTTTGAATTGTGCTTTACAATTAGGTAAAGGGTCTATGACAATTAACAAGCCGGTGGTGGGTGGTGGCCTGGGTGCAGCAGAGACCCTCAGAAGGCCTCTTCCTGCCAGAGCTCTTTGTGGAAGAAGGCATAAACTGCTGGATTACGCCTCTCTTTGCCTCTTCTGTGGTCCAAGAATTTATCTGGAGTGATTTGCTGGGGAAACAAGCCCTTACCCTCCAACATTTCTCTGATGAAAATAGGGACGTCCCATTCCATAAGGAAAATTATGCTATTTATGCCCCACACATCTTCCTGGGTTGCCCCACCCACTCTGGTGGCTTCTAACATATATAGAAAAATAAGACAACATTAAACATTTTTTTAAAAACACTTCCCTATACAGGATAGCCTTCGGACGGCTCGGGGGTTGGATAACTCCATACCCTCCAACATTTCTCCCATGAAAATAGGGACATCCTAAGGAAAAGAGGGAGATTCCAGGGATCAAATCAGAAACAGGGATGGCTTCTGTAAATCAGGGACGTCCCTAGAAAATAGAGACACTTGGAGGGTCTGCTAGCACTCTTTAATTCTGTGAAATTTAAATTCCAATTCTGCATGCATCCAGACATGTAAATTGACATGCAGATTTTATTCCTGCATTGCAGGGGGTGGACTAGATTACTCCTGGGGTCCCTTCTAACTCTACAATTCTCTGATTCTGTGATGCTTATGGGCTTTAGACCATGAACCTCAACAGCATCCAGCAATGTCCCTAGGCTTGCTTAAAACACCATACAGTGCAGTTCTAAGCTTCTCTATGCAGAAAGTTCTGATGGGTTCAATGGGGTTAACCACCTGCAAGGTATATGTTGATACAGGATGAGGGCCTTAGTGGATCCATGCCTGATTCAGAGAGATTTTGCCCAGCGCTTTCCACACAGTCCCAAAGCAGACATAAAAACAATACATTCACGGTGCCGACTTTAAAACCTAAGTCGTTCATGAATAAATAACTATCTCTTAGTCCCAGAGCTATAATCTATATTTAATTAAGAAAATGACTAAACAGATGAAGTTTTTAAAAAAGACAAAAAGAAACCAAGAGGAAGAAGCTGTGTATAAGTGGGTAGGGGGGGAAACTAGAATTAACTTTACAAAAAGGAACGCTCAGTTCTCATTATTGCTGAGATTCCAGATCTCTTGCAGCAGAAAAGCCTCAGTGACTCACTTAAGAGCACGTAGGAGGGAAGGCAGGGATCTGCCTTGGACTGAGTCAGCCCATCTCGCTCAGGGTTTTCCACACGGACTGGCAGCAGCATTCTAGGGCTTCAGGCAGGGACATTGCCAGCCCTACCTGCAGATGCCAAGGACTGAACCAGGACATCCCCGCTGGTTTCTGAAACCTAAGAACCGAAGAAAAGCCTGTTAGATCAGCTCAGTGGCCCAGCCAGTCCAGCACCATCCTGGTCTCACAGTGGCCAAGCAGGTGGGAAACTGGCAAGCAGGATCCAAACACAATATCACTTTCCCCTCCAGCCGTTACCAGGAAATGGTACTTGGAAGCATTGCTGCTTGCAATTGCGTTGGCTGAGCGCACGCCCTCCAGCGTTCCTCCAAGGAAAACAGGGGCATCCTATTCCATTATTATTATTATTATTATTATTATTATTATTATTATTATTATTATTATTATTATTATTATTATTATTTCTATCCTGCAGATGTAAAGGAGAAATAGAGTTGAGTGTCATCAGTGTACTGCTGACAACGTACTCCAAACATCCAGATAACCCCACCCAGTGGCTTGGGGGATGCAAAACTCCATACCCTCCAATGAAAACAGAGACGTTTTACCATACCCACAAGTGGTCTAAACCACTGAGCCTCTTGGGCTTGCCGATCAGAAGGTCGGCGGTTTGAATCCCCACGACGGGGTGAGCTCCCGTTGCTCGGTCCCTGCTCCTGCCAACCTAGCAGTTTGAAAGCACGTCAAAGTGCAAGTAGATAAATAGGTACCGCTCCAGCAGGGAGGTAAACGGCGTTTCCGTGTGCTGGTCTGGTTCACCAGAAGAGGCTTAGTCATGCTGGCCACATGACCCGGAAGCTGTACGCCGGCTCCCTCGGCCAATAAAGCGAGATGAGCGCCGCAACCCCAGAATCAGTCACGACTGGACCTAATGGTCAGGGGTCCCTTTACCTTTACCTTTTTACCATGCCCACCAACATTTATAGGGGCACCCTAAGCAAAAGCAGGAAATTCTGGGATCAAATCTGAAACTGGGGCAGCTTCTGTAAATCTGGGGCTGTCCCTGGAAAATAGGGCCTGAGAACAAAGCCATCTCGGCTTGTAGCCTTATCATACATGAATTTGTCCAATCCTTTCTTAAAGCCACTCAGGTTAGTGGCCAGCATTGCTCCTTACAGGAGAGAGTTTAAGTATGCCAATAGTCCGTGCAATAATTTGCTGCTGGTTCCTGCCAGCTGTATGCACAGTCCTTTTAATACATATATTTTAAGTTAAAGGCCCTCTCGCTCATCTGAAAACGCAAGCCTTCCCTTTGCCACTTGGAGAGGGTCAGGCAAACCTGGAGACCTCAGCTCAGCTGTGGAGCTTTGGCAACCCTAGCAGGAGTGCTTCTCGTTTATGGCTGCACGAGCAACGCGACGCCAGCACTTGAACACTGGAAATAGATGGGATTATCGGCAGCGTTTTCTCATCCCTGGAGGTTGACAGGAGGACTCAGCAAGACTGGCTGGGTAGGTGCAGACCCACCAAACCTGCTGACCTCTGGCAGCCTCTTCCCAAACTGGTCTGCGGGTTGGAACTGGCCAGAACAGAGAGCTAAGTGCCATTTCTTTGCAGAGAAAAGCACCTAGCAGCCTTCAACTCTCCTTCCCTCCAGGTATGAGCAGAGCGATTCAGCCACGTTAACACTGTTGAGGCGGAGTCACCACCCGCACTTCAAATGCTTTCATGCTATAAATAGGCTTCCTTGCTTTCTACAGCAAAACAAATGCGATCACAACTGAAAGAGGGGCGAACAATAGCTCTTGCGCCACCACTGAGATTCATTCATTTTTTTTTACCCAAAGTAGCTCAGATATGTGTGCGTATACTCCCCCACCTGATTATTCCCAGGCTCCTCCAGCTTCCGGAGTCTCGTGGCTGCAAGTCAGTGATGGGATATTGCGCGGCATGAGTCCAGGAAATGTGGGTGGACATCCAAGCTGGCCTTGGGCCCTGCTGTTAAGGGTGATTGAAGTGGCAGACGTAGGCACATATGTCTATGTGAGAGAGCTTTTTCCATCCCCACAAATAATCAAGGTGAATGACTACTCTATTTAGCCCTCCCCTTTATTTTTTTCAAAAAGTATTTTGTTGCAGAATATATATTCCAGAGCCTAGGACTTGCCGAGCAGAAGGTCGGCGGTTCAAATCCCCACGACGGGGTAAGCTCCCGTTGCTCGGTCCCAGCTCCTGTCAACCTAGCAGTTCGAAAGCACGTCAAGTGCAAGCAGATAAATAGGTACTGCTCCGGCGGGAAGGTAAATGGTGTTTCCATGCACTGCTCTGGTTCGCCAGAAGCGGCTTAGTCATGCTGGCCACATGACCCGGAAGCTGTGCGCCGGCTCTCTCGGCCAATAAAGCGAGATGAGCACCGCAACCTCAGAGTTGTCTGCGACTGGACCTAACAGTCAGGGGTCCCTTTACCTATATATTCCAGGTCTGTGTTAAATTGCTTTTGAGGACATTTCTCGAAGCATCAAAAGCACCCCACTTGGGGGCAATTTTTCAGCACATACAACATTCACTCAAATGTCCCTCACTTGCCCTTGCGTTCAATTGCCTTCACTTGTAGAGTCTTTCTTGTACTGCATTCTCCCCTGATGACAGCAGCCAACTTACGAGGGGTCTCGGAGCCCCCAAACCTCACCTGCCCTTCAGAGAGGTCGTGGCTCCCTCCATGGAGCTCTTTCTCCCTTCCCCCTTCCCTCTTCCCTCAATACCTTTCCCCGGAAGATGTGCACTTTCCTGGCTCAGCAATGGGTTGCAGCCCATAAAAGTGAGAGCTTGAAAGCAGTACATGTGAAAAGGATCTAGGAGTCTTGGTTGACCACAAACTTGACATGAGCCAACAGTGTGACGCGGCAGCTAAAAAAGCCAATGCAATTCTGGGCTGCATCAATAGGAGTTGCTATCCAATAGGTTGAATCCTGACAAGACAGAAGTACTGTTTTTGGGGGACAGGAGGCGGGCAGGTGTGGAGGATTCCCTGGTCCTGAATGGGGTAACTGTGCCCCTGAAGGACCAGGTCCGCAGCCTGGGAGTCATTTTGGACTCACAGCTGTCCATGGAGGCACAGGTCAAATCTGTGTCCAGGGCAGCTGTTTACCAGCTCCATCTGGTACGTAGGCTGAGACCCTATCTGCCTGCGGACTGTCTCGCCAGAGTGGTGCATGCTCTGGTTATCTCCCGCTTGGACTACTGCAATGCGCTCTACGTGGGGCTACCTTTGAAGGTGACGCGGAAACTACAACTAATCCAGAATGCGGCAGCTAGACTGGTGACTGGGAGCGGCCGCCGAGACCATATAACACCGGTCTTGAAAGACCTGCATTGGCTCCCAGTACGTTTCCGAGCACAATTCAAAGTGTTGGTGCTGACCTTTAAAGCCCTAAACGGCCTCGGTCCAGTATACCTGAAGGAGCGTCTCCACCCCCATCAGTCTGCCCGGACGCTGAGGTCCAGCGCCGAGGGCCTTCTGGCGGTTCCCTCACTGCGAGAAGCAAAGCTACAGGGAACCAGGCAGAGGGCCTTCTCGGTAGTGGCGCCCGCCCTGTGGAACGCCCTTCCAGCAGATGTCAAAGCGATAAACAACTATCCGACATTCAGGAGACATCTTAAGGCAGCCCTGTTCAGGGAAGTTTTTAACGTGTGACATTTTACTGTATTTTTGGTTTTTATGGAAGCCGCCCAGAGTGGCTGGGGAGGCCCAGCCAGATGGGCGGGGTATAAATAATAAATTATTATTATTATTATTATTATTATTATTATTATTATTATTATTATTATTATCATCATCAAGGGAAGTAATAGTGCCGCTGTATTCTGCTCTGGTCAGACCTCACCTGGAGTACTGTGTCCAGTTCTGGGCACCACAGTTCAAGAAGGACACTGACAAACTGGAATGTGTCCAGAGGAGGGCAACCAAAATGGTCAAAGGCCTGGAAACGATGCCTTATGAGGAACGGCTAAGGGAGCTGGGCATGTTTAGCTTGGAGAAGAGGAGGTTAAGGGGTGATATGATAGCCATGTTCAAATATATAAAAGGATGTCACATAGAGGAGGGAGAAAGGTTGTTTTCTGCTGCTCCAGAGAAGCGGACACGGAGCAATGGATCCAAACTACAAGAAAGAAGATTCCACCTAAACATTAGGAAGAACTTCCTGACAGTAAGAGCTGTTCGACAGTGTAATTTGCTGCCAAGGAGTGTGGTGGAGTCTCCTACTTTGGAGGTCTTTAAGCAGAGGCTTGACAACCCTATGTCAGGAGTGCGCTGATGATGTTTCCTGCTTGGCAGGGGGTTGGACTTGATGGCCCTTGTGGTCTCTTCCAACTCTATGATTCTATGATTCTATGATTCTTTGAAAAGTGTTCCCTGTTGCTTTCCACTGAAGCAACCCTTCACTTTCTCAGAACCTCTTCTTTCTAAATCTCTACTGGTCCTCTGACTGTTTTATCCTCCCTGTGACAGGGGAAAAAGCTGCCTCCCACATAGTTGTAAAGCTTAGGGTTGCAAGGTGAGGAGCACCACAGACCCTGAGATTTCAGGGCTCAAAGCTGAGATCTCGGGGTGCCCCTGGTGATGTCACAAGGGGCAGACCCCAGGTGATGTCATTAAGCATGACTCATCCTTGGAGATGGAAGTTAATTGGGAGAGGGGAGGGAGGAGGGAGCAAAGGAGATCAGGCTTCTCCCACCCCAGAGTCTGCAATAATTTGCAGGTGGTTCATACTGGGATGGAGCTTGGAAGCATAGTTGTTGTTGTTGTTGTTATTATTATTATTATTATTATTAGGCACTCTTGCCCACCTGCAGGCAGCCAAACCTGGAGACTTCAGGTCAGCCTAGAGGTCTAGCAACCCTCTGTAGAAATGAGGTTTAGCTGTTTCAAGCCCTTGACAATAACGTTAAGTCATTTATTCATTTCTATACTGTAAGCTCATGTAAAAATATATCCCTGTGGTATGCGAAAATCACAAGATTTTTTGGTGATCTCATTCACCTGTCCATTCCTCACTGAGTGGGCTCATGTGCCTGTGACTCATTCAGAAAGGTGGAAGAAGAATCAACAACAGGACAAAAATAAGTGGATAGTCACACATTCTGACTCTGGTAGACTCAGCCTGAAAACTGAACATGTCTCTATCCACTGTACCATCTACGGTAATATATTTGTTCCTGGAACAGAAAGCTTTAATTCATTTAAGTAATAGATCAGTCAGCTGAAACTTTAGTTGATTTATCAACAAGGGCCAATTGAAAATACACATGAAATCACAGAATTTAGAGTTGGAAGAGTCATCCAACCCCCTGCAATACACATATTATTTAGTATAGCTATGTGTTAAGACACACACTTTTGTATATGTTGAAGCTGTTTTGGTTCTGATATGTATTTTTCCTAGAGAGGGCAAATAACCTGATAACTAAGAGTTCCTTAACTGAGTGACAACCTACCAGCTGTCCTAATCTGGTTTATCCAGTAGAGGCTGCTCCCTTAGGGTGGAATGGGGTTCCGCCCCACTAAGCCAAGTCTGGCCTCAACCAGTGCCCCCTTCCTTCCTTCCTTCCTTCCTTCCTTCCTTCCTTCCTTCCTTCCTTCCTTCCTTCCTTCCTTCCTTGCATTGATTCTTCTCCATATAGTTGAAGGTGGCATACATGCTTCTCCTCACAACAACCCTGTGAGGTAGGTTAGGCTAAGAGGCTGTGACTGCCCCAAGGCATGAGCTTTATAGCTGAGTGAGAATTTGAACTCTGGTCTCCCAGTTCCTAGTCTGACACTTAAGCACGCACTATGCTGCTTTCTCACACTAACATCCAGTCCCTGCCAATCATTTTATTCCTCCTCCTCCTTACTCTCAGTGTTGCCTTTGCAGGGTTCAGCAGGGAGGAGGACGGAGCAAATCCATCATTCATTAGCTCTGCCTATCATTGGTTCTAACTCTGCCTGTCGCTGATTCGGGCTGCTCCTACTGTGGGTCTCACTGCCTTCTGCCCACCTGTCCCAGGGGGCAGCAGTTTCCACAGGGCTTAACCTCATGCCTACAGCAACTGTGACTAGGGATGCATGTTTGCAAACATGCTGGAACATGCCTTAGACGTGTGCCAGAGAGAAGTGACTGGTCACTAGCATCTCACTCTAGGACTGGGGTGCATTTCCAGGGGTGCATTTGGAATCTAAGAAACTGTTGTGGGCATCACGAAATATCCACTTTAGATAATAAAACTAACAGTGATGATTAGGAAGCACTGATTGGCTGGGAACCTGTAGTTAATTATATCAAACAAAGAGCTTGATTATATAATGTATGCACCTCTGAAAAAGTTATAAGACAATGCAGAAGATTATTACATTGGAAGCGTCTGTGATATGATTTTTTAAAATCAAGTATTTTGCTTTGGAATGAAAAGCTCTGTTTGTTGAACTGTTGTATTGTGATTGTTATGTGTGCATTCTTTTTTTATACATTTTTAATAAACTATTTACAACTACTTTGTAATCTTTAAAAACTCTTTGCTAGTTCTTTGTAATAGCCATTTCAGAGAATAGAGATTGACAATGCTCAGAGCCTCTGCGCCATGTTGGGGGCCTCAGTTAAAGCATGGCATGTAACTGCAGCAAACATAGATAGATAGAATTAGGGTTGCCAGGTCAGGAGCATTCTAAACCTGAGACCTGAGGGCGACCCCTGGTTGTATTGCGGGGCAAGCCCTGGAGATGGAAGTCAATTGGGAAAGGGGATCACAGGGCAAGCCCTGGAGATGGAAGTCAATTGGGAAAGGGGATCACAGGGCAAGCCCTGGAGATGGAAGTCAATTGGGAAAGGGGATCACAGGGCAAGCCCTGGAGATGGAAGTCAATTGGGAAAGGGGATCACAGGGCAAGCCCTGGAGATGGAAGTCAATTGGGAAAGGGGATCACAGGGCAAGCCCTGGAGATGGAAGTCAATTGGGAAAGGGGATCACAGGGCAAGCCCTGGAAATGGAAGTCAATTGGGATAGGGGATCAAGGCAGGGCAGATCCCACATGCTATACTTTGTTGCCAGCTCCTGCAGGCTGAAGTTTGCAAGCTGCACCCCCAATCTTCTTAATAGCTATATTTTAAGGGCACTCTCTCTCACCTGGAGATTCAAACCCGCCGCCTGCCGCCTGGAGAGGGCCAGGCAGACCTGGAGACGTCAGGTCAGACCTGGAGGTCTGGCAACACCACACACACTTGCACTCATGCAGAGAGCATAAATCAGGCCTCTAATCCTGAAAGAGGCTTCTTTCTTTTCTGGAGCCTTCCGCATGGCTTGTTGGGCTCGACAGATTTTTCCGCACACCATGCAAGTGTCAAAACAACAGCGGCCAAAGTAAATTTGGAAAGGGCAAGCTCTATTTTTCCCCTCAACGAACCTGATAAATTATAGGCTCCGAGGCATCTCTTTTAATTTCCTTTATTACCAGCAAAAATGAGTGGTAGTCTCCCCGAGAGCCAAAAACTCCCCCACCCGAGGCAGGCTAAATCTAATCTGTCACGGAATGGCACAGACACCCTGGAACCCAAAGAGGCTGCGATACGAGGCTGATCGCTTAAGCTGAACCAAACCGCTCGAACCGGTGGGATCCTGAGGCAGCAGTGGAGCTAATGTGGTTTTATTTTGCCCTCAGGCTAGGAGGATCAGTTTCTCAGCCACCGAGGAACCCAGCCCTCAACGAAACAGAGCTGAAGCGAGAGAAACTGAGGCAGCTGCATGATTTCTGGCACTTTAGTGACTGGTGACTTAAACTGACACGGCCATTACGGGAGAGCAGGTGTGCGGTCCTGGAATTCTGACTGACGGGGACAGATCGCTGCTGTGAAAAATCTCCTCACCCTCCTGGAGATCTGACTGACACCAACCCTGACAGGATGTGACTGTGAGGAACCTGGTGCCCACACGCAATCCTGATGGATCTCGACGGGTGCTACTGTAGGGAATGCACCCTCTTGAGTGACACTTATGGCATGCGGCTCAGAGGGCAGTAGTTCGGAGGGCATTCAGTTCTGACAGAAAGGGGGCTACCGTGAAGAGATTTGCCCTCGTGCCTCTTTCCTCCCGTAGAAGTCAAAGGAGAGTGTGTGATTGGAACTGACTTCACCTCTTTCTTAATAGCCCTGCCTTGGATTTGTTAGTGAACAAAGAGATGGAACCGACCCACTGGCTTTTGTATATTTGATTGACACAGCTGACACTTAGAACACACAGTGCAAACACAGGTAATGGTGCCATTCAACCAAGCTGATGGCCGGAGGATTCAAGATGGAGAAAAGGGAGCAATGTTGCTTCACAACATTGCTTAACCTCTGGAGCTTTCTGCTACTTGAAGTGTTGATGGCCACTCATTAGATGACTTTGAAGAGGGACCAGACCGTGGCAGAGGAGGCTGTCAGTGGCTACTAGGCATGATGGCTATTGTTGATCCCATTGGGGATCAACAGTAGGTGAGGGCTTTGGCATTTGTGATCTGTTTGCAGGGTTTCCACAGGCATCTGTCTAGCTCCAAATCACTGTTCTTCAGTCTGGGGTCTCCAGATGTGGGTGGACTACAACTCCCATCATCCTTTACCATTTGGCTAAGCTGGCTGTGGATGATGGGACTTGTAGTCCACCTACATCTTGGTCACAGGATCTGGATCAGGCCAAAGCCCCATCCAGCCCATCTCTTAGAGATGTCCCTTCTGGGAAGCCCTCCAGCAGGACATGAGCACAACAGCACTCACCCCACTTGGTATTCGTGGCAACTGGTATTCGGAACCATACCATCTCCAACAATGCAAGTAAAATATAGCTTTCATGGCTAAGAGCACACTCTCCAAATGTCCTGATTTTCCAGGGACAATCCAGGAATTACAAAAGCCATCCCACTTTCTGATTTGATCCCGGAATGTCCCAGTTTTCTCTGTTTCCTACCCTCCATGTCTTGGAGAAGAATTAAAAGTGCTGAGGAGATCAGGAATTCCCCCTGTCCTTTTTTGGAAACGGGAGCCTTTGCTCTCTCTGTGGGTGGGTGCAAAAAGAGAGTCCTGTTCACACTGAAAATAAAATACCTGCATCAAATGAAGGAAATGGCATACACTGGCATACAAAGCCCATGCTATAATTTTGAAGGAAAATGTAACCAATTGACTTCAAGTTCTTTCATTGCAATGCTTCAGCAGTCAGCCAATTTTTGGGGAAATGCGGGGAGCATTTATTCCTTTATTGTAAATGGAGCCTTATACTGCCTACTCAGAAGTAAATCCCACTGTATTCCATGACGCTTACTCCCAGGTAACTGGGTGAATGCTGTGCAGTCTTACACTGCAATCCTAAGCATTTTTACTTGGAGATAAGTCCCACTAAGTTAATCCCTTCCCTCACTTTTTTTTTACAACAATCCTGCGAGTTAGGTTCGGTGGAGAGGTTGTAATTGGCTAGAGGTGACCAATGTAGGTATGCAGAAGAACATCCTTATTTTCACTGGAGAAATGTTGGAGAGTATGTGGTACAGTCGTACCTTGGAGCCCGAACGCCTTGGCTCCCGAACAAATCAGCTCCTTAACGATCGAAACCCAGAAGTGAGTGTTCTGGTTTTTGAACGATTTTCGGAAGCTGAACATTCAGTGTGGCTTCTGCAGCTTCTGACTGGCTGCAGGAGCTTCCTGCAGGAGCTTCCTGCAGCCATTCAGAAGCTGTGCTTGGTTTTGGAAGTCACACGGACTTCCGGAACGGATTCCGTATGACTTCCAAGGTACGACTGTAGTCTCATTTCTTTCATTTATGACTCACTTCCTAGGAAACATCCTGAAGCCGTTAACAATGAGGCACATTGAACACATCAATAAAAGCATCAACTATAAAAATGTATATAAAAACAAGCTCAAATTCAATGCAGACTGGGATAAGAATCTCCACTTAATATGTCTAATCCTCTGTGGGTTGTCTAATGGAAAGAGGAAACCTAGAAATAGATCTGGATATAGAAAGAAGGTGGAAATAAGAACCAACTAAGAGCGCCATTTTTTATATAATAATAATAATAATAATAATAATAATAATAATAATAATAGTAGTAGTAGTAGTAGTAGAGACATCACCTTGCCAACAAAGGTCCGTATAGTTAAAGCTATGGTTTCCCCAGTAGTGATGTATGGAAGTGAGAGCTGGACCATAAAGAAGGCTGATCGCCGAAGAATTGATGCTTTTGAATTATGGTGCTGGAGGAGACTCTTGAGAGTCCCATGGACTGCAAGATCCAACCTCTCCATTCTAAAGGAAATCTGCCCTGAGTGCTCACTGGAAGGACAGATCGTGAAGCTGAGGCTCCAATACTTTGGCCACCTCATGAGAAGAGAAGACTCCTTGGAAAAGACCCTGATGTTGGGAAAGATGGAGGGCACAAGGAGAAGGGGACGACAGAGGACGAGATGGTGGGACAGTGTTCTTGAAGCTACAAATATGAGTCTGACCAAACTGCGGGAGGCAGTGGAAGACAGGAGTGCCTGGCGTGCTCTGGTCCAGGGGGTCATGAAGAGTCAGACATGACTAAGCAACTAAACAACAACAAGAACAAAGAGCGCCATTGCATCACACCAAAGAACAGAAGACGTGTCTTCTGTATCAGGCCAGTGGCCCATTTAGTCCAGCATCCTCTTCTCACAGTGGCCAACCAAGTGCCTCTTTTGGGAAACCTGCAAACAGGACCAGAGTACAAGAGCAGTTCTCTCCACCCTTGTACTTCCCAGCAGATGCCTTCAGAAGCATTAAAGAGCATGGAAGCAGAATGTCGCCATCATGGCTAATAGCCATTGATAGCATTATCCTCCCTGACTTTGCTCATACCTTTTTTTTTTAAACATCCAAGTTGGTGGCCATCCCAACATATAATCATAGTTGGAAGGGACCCCAAGGGCCATCTAGTCCAACCCCCTGCCATGCAGGAATCTCAAGTAAAGCATCCATGACAGATGGCCATTCAACTTCTCTCTTTTTATATATATATATATATATAAATATTTTATTAAGTTTTCACAATAGAAAAACATTCAAGCAAATATACCAAGACAAAGAAAATACAAAATCACAAAAAACAATACAATACAAAAATACAAACATTGAACACATCAAAAAAAGGGAAAAAAAGATAAAAGCACATATAATAATAAAAAACACAAAATTCCCTCTTTCTTAATTTCTCATCTTCAATTAACTTATTTTCCCGACTTCCTCACGTCTCCCGTTCTTGTATCCCTTTTAAAAATTAATTCAGCAAATTCATATCCTATTGATTTATCTGTTATTAACCCCGTCTTACATTTTACTTTGTTGCTAAAGCCCCTGCAATTCATTTCAATGTCCTCAACATTCAAAAATTTTACAATATTTCTGCAAATAAATTTTAAATTTCTTCCACTCTTCCTCCACCGACTCCTCTCCCTGGTCTCGGATTCTGCCAGTCATTTCCGCCATCTCCATGTAGTCTATTACTTGCATCTGCCAGTCTTCCACATTCAACTTCTCATCCGAGTCCATTCTGCTTTCGAACAGCTCTTACTGCCAGAAAGTTCTTTGTGATGCTTAGTCAGACTCTCCTGTCTTATAACTTGAATCCATTGGTTTGGGTCCTGCCCTAGAGAGCTGGGGGAAACAAGCTTGCACCATCTTCCACATGACAGCCCTTCAGATATTTGAAGGTGGCTACCATATCTTCTCTCAATCTCCTGTTCTCCAGGCTAAACATACCCAGCTCCTTCAACCATCCCTGATGGTCAGACCTCACCTGGAGTACTGTGTCCAGTTCTGGGCACCACAATTCAAGAAGGACACTGACAAACTGGAACGTGTCCAGAGGAGGGCAACCAAAATGGTCAAAGGCCTGGAAACGATGCCTTATGAGGAACGGCTAAGGGAGCTGGGCATGTTTAGCCTGGAGAAGAGGAGGTTGAGGGGTGATATGATAGCCATGTTCAAATATATAAAAGGATGTCACATAGAGGAGGGAGAAAGGTTGTTTTCTGCTGCTCCAGAGAAGCGGACACGGAGCAATGGATCCAAAGTACAAGAAAGAAGATTCCACCTAAACATTAGGAAGAACTTCCTGACAGTAAGAGCTGTTTGACAGTGGAATTTGCTGCCAAGGAGTGTGGTGGAGTCTCCTACTTTGGAGGTCTTTAAGCAGAGGCTTGACAACCATATGTCAGGAGTGCTCTGATGGTGTTTCCTGCTTGGCAGGGGGTTGGACTCGATGGCCCTTGTGGTCTCTTCCAACTCTATGATTCTATGATTCTATTCTAAGGCTTGGTTTCCAGAGCCTTGACCATCTTGGTTGCCCTCCTCTGCACATGTTACAGCTTGTCAACATCCTTCTTCAATTGTGGTGCCCAGAACTGGAAACAAGACTCCATATGTGGTCTGACCAAAGCAGAACATCTTGTGGTAGCAGATTCCATAGGTAAACTATGTAAAGGTAAAGGACTCCTAGATGGTTAAGTCTAGTCAAAGATGACCATGGGGTTGTGGCGCTCATCTCGCTTTCAGTCCAAGGGAGCCAGTGTTTGTCCACAGAGAGCTTTTCGGGTCATGTGGCCAGCAGGACTAAACCACTTCTGGCACAACAGAAACCAGAGCACACAAAAACACCATTTATCTTCCCACCACAGTGGTACCTATTTATCTACTTGCACCGGCATGCTTTCAAACTGCTAGGTAGGCAGGAGCTGGGACAGAGCAATGGGAGCTCACCCTGTCGCGGGGATTCGAACTGCTGACCTACTGATGGGCAAGCCCAAGAGGCTCAGTGGTGTAGACCACAGCACCACTCACATCCAGTGAACTATGTGCTGAGTGAAGAAGTACTGAAGAAGAACGTAAGAAGAGCCTGTAGTTAGATCAGGCCAATGGCCCATCTAGTCTACCCCCCTGTGGCCAACCTGATGCCTCTGGGAAGCCCCACAAACATCACATGAATGAGACAATGCTCTCCTACTTGTACCATCAGCAATCAGTATTCAGAGGCAGACTGCCGTACACAGCAGAAGTAAGTGCATAGCCATCATTGCTTGCAGTGACTGATAGCCTGATCATCAATGTGTGTAAACCCCCTTCTAAAGCCATACAAACGATGCCTTATGAGGAACGGCTAAGGGAGCTGGGCATGTTTAGCCTGGAGAAGAGGAGGTTAAGGGGTGATATGATAGCCATGTTCAAATATATAAAAGGATGTCACATAGAGGAGGGAGAAAGGTTGTTTTCTGCTGCTCCAGAGAAGCGGACACGGAGCAATGGAGCCAAACTACAAGAAAGAAGATTCCACCTAAACATTAGGAAGAACTTCCTGACAGTAAGAGCTGTTTGACAGTGGAATTTGCTGCCAAGGAGTGTGGTGGAGTCTCCTACTTTGGAGGTCTTTAAGCAGAGGCTTGACAACCATATGTCAGGAGTGCTCTGATGGTGTTTCCTGCTTGGCAGGGGGTTGGACTCGATGGCCCTTGTGGTCTCTTCCAACTCTATGATTCTATGATTCTATGATTCTATTCTATGATTCTAAGTTGAAGGCCATCACTACATCTTCTAGGAGCAGATTCCATAGTATAACGCAGAACTCTATGAAGAAGTCCTTCCTTTCATCTGTCTTGAATTTCCCAACATTTGGCTTCAGTCAATGGCCCCTGGTTCTAGTATTCATTGACAGCCAGTGTGGTGTATTGGTTGGAGTGTCGGACAAGGACCTGGGAGTGACCAGGGTTCAAATCCTCACTTGGCCATGAAGTTCACTGTGTGAACTTGCAAGCCAGCCATTGCCTCTCAGCCTAACCTACCTCACAGGGTTGTTATGTGGATTAAATGAGGAAGAAGAGAACCAGGTAAAGGT
The DNA here is from genome assembly GCF_964188305.1 of Podarcis bocagei. Taxonomy (NCBI): domain Eukaryota; kingdom Metazoa; phylum Chordata; class Lepidosauria; order Squamata; family Lacertidae; genus Podarcis; species Podarcis bocagei. Next base: position 51,958,345 of record NC_138139.1, on the reverse strand, counting down.
AAAGGGACCCCTGACCATTAGGTCCAGTTATGGCCGACTCTGGGGTTGCGGCGCTCATCTCGCTTTACTGGTCGAGGGAGCCGGCGTACAGCTTCCGGGTCATGTGGCCAGCATGACTAAGCCACTTCTGGTGAACCAGAGCAGTGCACGGAAATGCCGTTTACCTTCCCGCCGGAGAGGTTACCTATTTATCTACTTGCCCTTTGACGTGCTTTCGAACTGCTAGGTTGGCAGGAGCTGGGACCAAGCAACGGGAGCTCACTCCGTCGTGGGGATTCAAACCGCCGACCTTCTGATTGGCAAGTCCTAGGCTCTGTGGTTTAGCCCACAGTGCAACCCGTGTCCCATAGAGAACCATGTACAGAGAAATGGTGGGATATCAAGGAAACAAACAAACAAACAAGAGGAAGGGAGGGAGGCAGAAGGGGAAAAAACATGACTCCATCCACTTTTCGCACAAGAAAGGTCAGACTCCAGCTGAGAATTAGGTGGGCGTAATCTTGCTGAAACCAACGGGTTTGGAAGTGCCTTGGATCATGGCCCAAGTGTGAATGAGGGAGAGAGGAGGCAGAACTGCGGTGAAAGGAGGAATAAAAAGGGAAATCAATTTTGTAGCGAATGTATTATGCAGGAGTGCCATGCCTTTTGCCTCCTGGCATGGCTTAATATCCATAAATCAAAGAGGAAGGAACTCTTTTTAATGTAGGATATGGAGGCCAGTCCTTAGAAAATTGCTCAAGGAGTATTAATAAGGAGAACAAGCTCGGAACGGCTCCAAATGAATTGGCTCCCGGCACCAGGGGATTCTGTGAATGTTCCATTGTAAGCTAAAATACCCTTTGATTGCAAGGAAATTTACAGGGTAGGATGGATTTAATCCCAGGGAACCCAGGACTGAGAGACAAAGATCCTAGCCGAGGCTGGCTTCTGAACTTGTGAGTATGAATCCTCCTACTTCTCTGTAGACCCAAAGTCCTCTTGGCCTCATAACCAACTCCCCGGCTGCTTCTTACGCTTTGATCACCCCTCCCTGAACATCTAAGTAGCACCACCTCAATCTCTCTCCCTCCCTTCATCCCTCCCTCCCTTCAAAGCTTCTTAAAAAAATTCATCCAAAGTGTAAGCACCCACTACAAAAAGTTGCAGAGGGGAGTGCTTCCGGTCAGTTTTCCTGCCAGCCAGCCAGCCAGCTATCCCCCTTTTCAAGATACTCCATTCCCTTCCACCTCCCCTTTAATTTTCCATTCTCCCACTCACCCACCAACACATGTTCAGAATTCTGTGGCCACTGAGCATGTTCAGCCCTCATTGGGCTGTTTGAATCCCCACACTTTAAATATTTTTCTACTTCTGCCAGCCTTGAGGTTTGCTCAAATGCACTGAGGTTTGCCCAAACAATTTCCCTCGTTTTTTACCCTCACGACAATCCTGTGTGGCAGGTTACACTGAGAGAGAATGCCTGTCCCAAGATTGCCCAGTGAGGTAGGGATTTGAACCCAGGTCTCACAGGTTCTAGCCTAACAGCTCCACCATGCTGGGAGGTAGGTGCCCTCCGAGCCTGGCATTTTCCCAAGCCTGGTCCACCCCCCCGTGTCTCCCCTGAGTTGCCTTCCTCTAAGTCCACCCCTGCTCACGTTTCCCCATGCTGATATTTTGATCGCGTGCTGATTTATTTCAATTTGATTGATTAATCAATTAATCAGTTAAACAGATGATTAATCAACCGCAGGACCATTAATCACCAATTGACAGTGCTATTATAATTCTTTGTGGCTGCTATAGAAAAATGAAATATTTAAGATCGAATTATGCCAAAACGGCTTTTCAGTCCACTTCACTTTAAGAGTAGCTTAATGGGTAGAGTTTTCGTTCTAAAGTTTCTGGTTTTGCTTTTTGAAAATGTCAGAGATTTAATAATGTTGTCAGCCCTGGTTGGAGGATGTTCTGAAGTTTGTCAGGTCCTCAGATGCTCCTTCCAATCCTCCCAGCTGCACAGGGACGTAATTTTACATCACCCGGCTTCATCCATTAAAATCCTCGTGCATATTCAAGGAGGCAGAGCAGGCTTCTTTGCAGCTGTCTGACTGGGTGCAGGCGTGCTTTGGACCCCTCCTCCCCAAATAAAAGCGGCTTGAAAACAACCCTTATTGGAAGCAGCCATTTAAAAACAACTTAGACCTTTGGGATCCCGTAAACATGGATTAGCTGGAAGGCTTCCAACAACCTCCCTCCCACTTCCCTGTTCTTTTTGTTCCGCCCAATATTCCAAGCTGAAATCTGAACTAGAGGATATTTCTATACAGCTCTGTAGATTTACAAGAGAATTTCAGCGAGTTCTGTGTTTTAGATCAAAGTAGCCAAGCCGGAGGCTGGCAAAAGGAGGACACAGATGGAAGGTGGCTTGATGGCTAACAGGCTGAGTGCAATGAATAAGAAAGTCCCGGGTTCAAATCTCACGCTCCTTAGGCAAGGTGCAGTTCTCAGGGCCTCAGCTTCCCCCATCTGTGAAATGGGAATAAAAAGATGACTGACCGACCTTGCATGGATTAGAAGATGATGCATAGGACAAGCTCTGAGTCCAGATATGACAGTCCCCTCACCCTCATATCAGAGAAATATAATTCAATGGGTTTCTTCCAAGGAAGGCACTGAACTGCACAAAGCATTTAAAGCAGGGATCAGCAAACCTTTTCAGCAGGGGGCCAGTCCACTGTCTCTCAGGCCTTGTGGGGGGCTGGACTATATTTTTTTGGGGGGGGATGAACGAATTCCTATGCCCCACAAATAACCCAGAGATGCATTTTAAATAAAAGGACACATTCTACTCATGTAAAAACACGCTGATTCCCGGACTGCCCGCGGGCCGGATTTAGGCAGCGATTGGGCCGGATCCAGCCCCCAGGCCTTAGTTTGCCTACGCATGATTTAAAGCTTGGCCACAGTACATTATGCATTCGGCATTTTAAGACTGGATTACTGCAATGCGCTATTTGTGGGGCTTCCCTTGCGCTTGATCTGGAAGCTGTGGTTAGTGCAGAATGCTGCAGCATAATTGCTGACGGCCGTGAGGCCTTCTCAGCAGATCTGCACTGATTGCTGATATGCTACGGAGCCCAGTTCAAGGCGTTACTGTATATAAAGCAATGAGCAAATAGACCAGTTTACCAATGAGATTGCCTTGCCCCAGATCCGCCCACTCGAACCTCTGTGTTCTGTAGAACTGGCATTGATACAGGGGCCACAAAATACCATGCTGCATTTCAAAGAACTGAATACTTTAGTGTGGCAGCAAATAAACTTCAGAACTCCCTACTCATAGCAAAGTATTGGAAGACACAAGATCTACCCACTCTGGAAGAATGGCAGATGAAGGTGATTGACTACATGGGACTGGCTGAAATGACTGACAGAATCCGAGACCAGGGGAAAGAGACGGCGGAAGAAGATTGGATGAAATTTAAAATTTATCTTAAGAAATATTGCAAAATTATTGAATGTTAAAATGTTGTGGTTATATAAAGTAAGGGTTACAGCTGTTAAAGATTAAGTAAAAGACATGAAAAGGGAAAAACTGGATAAAATTAAAGGGAAGGATTTGCTGAAATAATTTTGGGAATTGGAATGCAGAAAGGGGAGGTATGGGGAAGTCGATGAAGTAAGTTTATGGAAAAAAAGGGGTTGAAATTATATGTGTTTGTTTGTTACTGTATGTATATTTTTGTATCGTGTGTATTGTATGTGTTTTTAAAACTTGTGAAAACTTAATAAATATTATAAAAAAAAAAAAACTTCAGAACTCCCTGCCTATTGAGATCAAACAGGCGCCTTCACTGTACTCTTTCTGGCACCTGCTAAAAACATTTTTGTTTCGACAAGCCAATCCAGGTATCTAGAATGTTGATGTGATTTCACAGAACCACAGAATTATAGTTGGAAGGGACCCCAGGGGTCATCCAGTCCAGCCCCCTAGGCATGCCATACGTCAGGAAAATCCCTGACATGTCCTGACATGGTGTCAGAGGGGAATTTCCCTGAACTGGCAAAATGTCAGGGGAAACACGGATGGAAAAAGCAGCAGGGGAAAAAGCTCAATTCTGGTGGTTTTCTTAAAAAAAGCAAAACAACTTTGCGGGTGTCAGGAATTTTACTTTTTGAAATATGGCAACCCTATGTAAACCACTTTTAGGGTTTGTAGTTTTGGCGATCAGGGAGTGTGCGGATTTTATGAAATATAGAAACTACAGACACACTTAAAAATAATAATAATAGCCATCACGGTTTTGTAACCAGGCTGCTCCAGTGCCTTTGGGGCTGTGAGTTGTGCCTCACCGGGTGGATTTTGAGCAGGCAAGGAGATCAAGCAAACCCAGTGCCAAAGAGGGATTCCTGGCACTTAATGCACAGAGAGGAGGACAAATGACCTCCCTGCCCCTTCCCTCGCGAAAGTCTGAAATGATGAAATTATATGCCTTAACCTCAGCGCCAGGCCAAGAAGCAAGAGATTCACAGCACCAAGAGCTGGAAGGAAACGGATCCAACAATATTCTCTACTCAGATAGTTAATATCTTATCTTCCCTGCTTGTTACAGACCAGAATCCGATGTAACTGTCACAGGGAGAGCACAATTTATTCTGCCTTTCCTTCGGAGCGTGTGTTATCGCCCCATGCTGATAGTTGACAGGCAATAGGAAATGGGCTTTTTCACTCCCCCATCCCTCTGCTTTGTGCAGCGAGATGGAAGTTGGCTAGCTGTGGCTCAAGGTCTAGATGTGAAGGTTGTTGTCAGATGGGGAATGGAGGCCTGGGCTCCGCAGGGGTGAAAGGAGGCTTTGAGGGAACAATCCCTTCTTCTCCGCTCTCCTTAGGTGCTCTCAGACATTATCAACTGGGAAGTAGTAAGCCTTGATTAACATCGGTCCAAAATAGCAGTTTTGAAACTCACCCCCACCCCCTGGCGATAGCAGCTAACCTTGGAACTTAAAAAATCATAATAATTCGGTAAAATGCTAAAGAAGCTCAAGGTTGGTGCAAATATTATTTAGTTGTTGCTTTCCCATCCCACATAGCTCAAGGTGGCAGGCAGAATTCTCCCTGTTCCTCACAAGAATCCTGTGAGCTAGGTTGGGCTGAGAGGCAGTGACTGGTCACCGTCTTTTGGTGATCCATTCTCAGGAGGCAAAACTAAGAGGGGGGAGTATTGGAGTGATTTGGGGAAGCAGGGAGGGAAATGGGGGTGACTATTCTACCAAAGATCTTCAGAAGGTATACATTGTGCTCCCCCCCAATTTATCACCACAACAACCCTGTGGTCAGGTGCAGAGAGGCTTGTTGGTGCAACAGGATGATGATGATGATGATGATGATGATGATGATGACAATGTATTATTTATACCCCGCCCACCTAGCTGGGTTTCCCCAGCCACTCTGGGCGGCTTCCAACAAAATATTAAAACACAATAGTCTGTTAAACATTAAAAGTTTCCTTAAACAGGGCTGCCTTCAGATGTCTTCTAAAAGTCATTTATGGTGTGTTGTTTTAGCAGGTGAAACTGAATTTTCGCAAACTGCTTTGTGATTGGTCAGCATTTATCTTGGTAAGTCTATGTTTGTACATAAACTGCTTTTGGAAAACCAAATAATTTTAATTTTACCTTCTGAAAATGTCAGGTAATAATAATAATAATAATAATAATAATAATAATAATAATAATAATAATAATAATATAGTCCCAAGTAACTTGGCAATCATTTCCCACGATTTCTGTGCCATTTCACACACACTTCATTCCACCAAACAAAACTAAATTATATTAATTTAACCAAAATTAAATCTTTTGAATTCCCATGTCGTTTTACAACTTTTCAGCACCCCTTCTTTCAACAATCAACCCTCTATCCCTGGGAACTCTGGGAAATGTGGCTGTGTGAGGGGAATAGAGGCCTCTGCACAACCTTAACAAGCTACACTTCCCAGAATTCCTTGGGGCAAGCCGTGGCTGTTTAATGCGGTATCATAGCACTTTAACTGTCTGCTGCGAATGTGGCCTCTGTCTGGTTCCTTTGTACAAAAAGGGCAATGAACCCTGGGATTTTCTTAATCGCATTTAGCTAATTTCTAATAAAATAAGGAGGGGGAGTAACGGAGAAGCCAGAAATCTCCCTGACCTCTTCCCTTCAGGATCATCTCCTCTCCAGCTCCCTTTCCACAGTCCTCCTGCCTTGCGCCGCTTCCTGCCAATCACCGCCCGGGTTCTCCGTCTTGCCGCTGCCTCTATTCCCTGGGCCGCCTCCCTGCATACACGCTGACCCACTTTAACTGTCAGATTTACAGCCGAGCAGTTCACTGGCGGGGAGAAGATGGATTCGCAGAATAAATTTTACAGAGCAAGGGGAGCCAGCCGTAGAGGAATGAGCTGAAACGGTGCGCACTTGTGTCTGAGAGAGAGAGGCACATATGCACGCACACACACAGAGAGAGAAGAAGGATGACATCAGAAGAGAACATGGAAGCAATAGAGGCTGGGAGATGAAGGGGACATGCAGCTGTCGAGATGCACGGGTAATGGGCAAAGGAGAGAAGGAAAGCGGAGTTGGAGAGCATCACTCAAGAGGCCAGAAAGAAGGAAGGCAGGGGGAAATCTTATCTGCACAGCGATGCCTGCAGCTTCAGGGGAGACATGCAATTGATGGAGGAATTGGTTTTCTCTTTCGGTAGAAACAGGAAGATACAGTGGTACCTCAGGTTAAGTACTTACCGTATTTTTCGCCCTATAGGATGCACTTTCCCCCCTCCAAAAATGAAGGGGAAATGTGGGTGCGTCCTATGGGGTGAATGCAGGCTTCAGGAAGCTATCCGCAAGCCTGGGGAGCCCCCGCTGAGCAGCGCACCCCGGGCTTTGGGCAGATATCTGCAAGCCTTGGGAGCCTGGTGGGAGTTCCTGCCGAGCTCCCAAGGCTTGCGGACAGCAGCCTGCAGCCCGAAATCCGGGCAGCGCACCCTGGGCTTCGGGCAGCTCTCCACAAGCCTTGGGAGCCCGGCGCGATTTCCCGCCAGGCTCCCAAGGCTTGCGGATAGCAGCCTGTTCTGGGGGCTGGGGTCGGGGGAAGCTCGGGCTTCCCCACCCCAGCCCCGTGTCTGGGGGGGGAAAATAATTTTTTTACTTTATTCCCCCCCCCCAAAAAACCAGGTGTGCCCTATGGGCCGGTGCGCCCTATGGGGCGAAAAATACGGTAATTCGTTCCGGAGGTCCGTACTTAACCTGAAACTGTTCTTAACCTGAAGCTCCACTTTAGCTAATGGGGCCTCCCACTGCTGCTGTGCCGCCGGAGAATGATTTCTGTTCTCATCCTGAAGCAAAGTTCTTAACCTGAAGCACTATTTCTGGGTTAGCGGAGTCTGTAACCTGAAGCGCCTGTAACCTGAAGCATATGTAACCCGAGGTACCACTGTAGAAAGTTGGCCCATCTAGCTCAGCAGTGCCAACACTGACTGGCAGCAGCTCTCCAGGGTTTCAGACAGGGGTCTCTCCCAGCCCTAACAAAAAAAGCCACTGGGGACTGGACCAGGGCCCTTCTGTCTGCAAAGCAAATCCTCCACCACAAGGGATACCGGAAGGCATCCATTTCCATTCCAAACCACATTCATCGCATGGAGCGCTGCTTCCATTCTTCTGCAGTTTGGCTTGTGACAAAACCTTATTCGTCCCGCCGTCCACTGTGGCAGAATATTATGCAATCGCTTATGCAATTAATGACACGCTTGCAGGTACATTATTCCACGCCGTTCATTTTGATGCAAAGGAAACAGAATGGGGAAATAAAACCACAATCAATTAAATGTTGTTTGCGGACAGAAAGCAACGGTGAAGAATGATCATAGCATCTGGATTGATTTCCGTTCCAGACATGGGGCGAAGAAGCGAACACGTACAATGTCCACTCTCATTTCAATTGGAATTCTCCAGTATACCTATCTGCTGCTCACTCCCCTTGTGGGTTTTCTGAGCTCTTCTGAGTACGGATATAGCTCCTGGAAAGTTTGAGAGGCAGTATGGTATATTGGTCAGAGACCAGGACCTGGGAGAACAGAGTTCAAATTCCCACTCAGCCATGGAGCTCACTGGGTAACTCACTGTCTCTCAACTGGGTAATTCACTGCCTCTCAACCTGGCCTACCTCACAGAGTTGTTGTAAGGATAACATGAGGAGCAGGAAAACAACAACAACAACAACAACAATAACAACAATAATAATTTATTATTTGTACCCCGCCCATCTGGCTGGGTTTCCCCAGCCACTCTGGGCTGCTTCCACAGAAACCAAAAATGCACTAAAATATCACACATTAAAAACTTCCCTGAACAGGGCTGCCTTAAGATGTCTTCTGAATGTCAGGTAGTTGTTTATCACTTTGACATCTGATAGGAGGGTGTTCCACAGGGCAGGCGCCACTACTGAGAAGGCCCTCTGCCTGGTTCCCTGTAGCCTTGCTTCTCGCAATGAGGGAAATGCCAGAAGGCCCTCGGCGCTGGACCTCAGCGTCCAGGCAGAACGATGGGGGTGGAGATGCTCCTTCAGGTATACTGGGCTGAGGCCGTTTAGGGCTTTAAAGGTCAACACCAGCACTTTGAATTGTGCTCAGAAACGTACTGGGAGCCAATGTAGGTCTTTCAAGACCGGTGTTATGTGGTCTCGGCGGCCACCCCCAGTCACCAGTCAAGCTGCCGCATTCTTGTAGTTTCCAGGTCACCTTCAAAGGTAGCCCCACATAGAGCGCATTGCAGTAGTCCAAGCGGGAGATAACCAGAGCATGCACCACTCTGGCGAGACAGTCCGCGGGCAGGTAGGGTCTCAGCCTGCGTACCAGGTGGAATTGGTAGACAGCTGCCCTGGACACAGATTTGACCTGTGCCTCCATGGACAGCTGTGAGTCCAAAATGACTCCCAGGCTGCGCACCTGGCCCTTCAGGGGCACAGTTAACCCATTCAGGACCAGGGAGTCCTCCACACCAGCCTGCCCCCTGTCCCCCCAAAACAGTACTTCTGTCTTGTCAGGATTCAACCAGGGAGTCCATCCATCCTCCAACCGCCTTCAGGCACTCACACAGGACCTTCACCGCCTTCACTGGTTCTGATTTGAAAGAGAAGTAGAGCTGGGTATCATCTGCATATTGATGGACACCCAGTCCAAACCCCTGATGATCTCTCCCAGCGGCTTCATATAGATGTTAAAAAGCATGGGGGAGAGGACGGAACCCTGAGGCACCCCACAAGTGAGAGCCCAGGGGTCTGAACACTCATCCCCCACCACCACTTTCTGAACACGGCCCAGGAGGAAGGAGCGGAACCACTGTATGACAGTGCCCCCAGCTCCCAGCCCCTCAAGACGGTCCAGAAGGATGTTATGGTCGATGGTATCAAAGGCCGCTGAGAGCTCCTTGGAGGAATGGTGGAAGGTAGATACAGTAGTACCTTGGCTCCCGAACGCTGGAAGTGCTTTTTCCGGTTTGCGAATGTTCTTTTGGAACCCGAATGTCTGGCGGGGCTTCCTCGGCTTCTGATTGGCTGCAGGAGCTTCCTGCTTCCTGCAGCCGATCAGAAGCCATGATTTGGTTTTTGAACATTTTGGATGTCGAACAGACTTCCAGAACGGATTCCATTTGACTTTCAAGGTTTGACTGTAAATAAATCGAAACGAGATGAAATATTCAAGCAGATCTACCATGCGTAATTCGCACAGGCTGCAGGAGTGAGATTCTCTTGGACCAGATTTTGGGTTGTACTGGCAAAACGTTTCACTTTCCCTTTTATTGTGGAGTACCTAATCGCTCAGCCAAAGTGGGTGAGTGGGTGTGGCTGGTAGGCTGCACAAAAAAGGCTTTTCATCTCATGTTCACATATCAACTGGTCATTGCTCAATCCATGGATCCAAGGTCAAGCCGACGGGGCTTGAGGTCTCTAAGCCAGGGGTCAGCAAACTGACTGTGCCTCAGGTGTCTCCAGCACCGATAACATGGCGGGCTGGAGGGGTGGGGGGAGCGCGTGCACATACGTTTGCACACACGCTATTTCAGGCGCACTTCTGGGTCGGAGGAGACCGTAAATAGCTTGTGCGCATGTGCACAGGCCTCCTCCGACCCAGATGTGCACCGGAAATAATGCTTGTGCATGTGCACAATGCTTGCGCATGTGCACAAGCAATTTCCGATGCTCCTCCGACATGGAAGTGGGCAGCCGCGCAGCACAGCGCCGGTAAGAGTGGGCAGCAGCAGCGGGCGGCAGGGGTCGCCGCAAGCCGGATAAACGAGTCCCTTGGGCCTTATCTGGTCCGCGGGCCATAGTTTGGGGACCCCTGCTCTAAGCCTTGGGAAGAGGCCAGCCAGCCAAGCCTCTCTCCCTGCCCTCTTCATTTCCCTTGGCAAAAAGCATCTGCCCAGTGTTTTGCTACCAACTTCACCAGAGTTTGCTCCTGTCCCTGTAACTGACAACAACAACAACAACAACAACAACAACAACAACAACAACAACGTCTCCTGGCCCCAGAAGGAGTCTCTTCTGCACTGGATGGAAGCTGCAAGATGTGCCTGGGGAACTCTTATTAGCTCAAGGTCTGGCTGCAATCTCCATAGCTGTCAACGTTTCCCTTTTTTAAAGGGAAATCCCCTTATTCTGAATAGGATTCCTGCCTGTTTGCTTGCCTGCCTGTGGTGGGTGGGGCCAGAGGCAAAAATGGGTGGGGTAGTGAATATCACCCCAAGTCTGTGTACATGGATATCATAGAACTGTAGCGTTGAAAGGGACCCTCAGGATCATCTAGTCCAACCCCCTGCAATCCAGGAATATGCAACTGTCCCAGACGGGAGATCAAACCTGCAACCTTGCCGTTATCAGCATCACGCTCTACCCAACTGAGCTATCCAGGCAGAGGGCTAAATTCCAGTCCCACAAAAGTTAAGAGATTTCTACATGCACACAGCACAGTCTCCAACCTCCATCCAGGCCAGAAAGAAGCATGATCACAGTTCACACAGACATATTTAAGCCCTGAGGCATGTTCAGAAGGAGGGGAGATGCGTGGCCTGGGGAGACGGCTGGAGAGGGCCAGTTGGAGAGATCTGGAGGGCCGTATTCAGCCTGCAAGCTGGCGTTTCCTCATCCCTGCATAGTAGTGTAAGACAAGTCCAGAGTACTCCTATGCCAGGAATACTTAAGGCAGTGTTCTTCAACCTTGGGTCCCCAGTTGTTCTTGGACTACAATGCCCATCATCCACAGCCAGATGAGCCAGATGTCAGGGATGATGGGTCTCCCAGTACGTTTCCGAGCACAATTCAAAGTGTTGGTGCTGACCTTTAAAGCCCTAAACGGCCTTGGTCCAGTATACCTGAAGGAGCGTCTCCACCTCCATCGTTCTACCCGGACACTGAGGTCCAGCACTGAGGGCCTTCTGGTGGTTCCCTCACTGTGAGAAGCCAAGTTACAGGGAACCAGGCAGAGGGCCTTCTTGGTAGTGGCGCCCTCCCTGTGGAACGCCCTCCCACCAGATGTCAAAGAGAACAACAACTACCAGACTTTTAGAAGACATCTGAAGGCAGCCCTCTTTACGGAAGCTTTTAATGTTTGATGTATCACAGTATTTTAATATTCTTTTGGAAGCCGCCCAGAGTGGCTGGGGAAACCCAGCCAGATGGGCGGGGTATAAATAATAAATTATTATTATTATTATTATTTTGTAGTCCTACAACATAAGGGGACCCAGTAGCACTGATTTAAGGGATTCTGCCGCCCTAGGTCAGTGGGAAATCTAGTGCACCACCCTGCTCTCACAGTGACCAACCAGATAACTGTGAGAAACAAGAGCAACTCTCCCTTCCTGTGGTTTCCAGGAACTGATATTCCGAAGCATTGCTGACCCCGAATATGGAGGCATTGATAGCTTTTCTTCCATGAGAATGAAATGCTGTTTCTTAAACATTGGTTTAGATGCTTAGTGCCTGAATGGTGTTCCAGGGAAGGCGCACAGTGGGGAGAGAATCATAGGATTTTAAAGTTGGAAGGGACCACATGGTTTATCTAGTCCAACCCCCAGCAATGCAGGGGTCTTTTTGCTCCAGGTGGGGCTTGAACCCAGGACCCTAACATTAAGAGTCTTGTGCTCTACTGACTGAGCCATCCCAGAGGCAGAAAATGCCAGGCGTTCAACCCCAGCTCTCCAACACGAGTTGTATGGGATGAACTGGGAGGGACTCCATCCCGATGACGGATGCCTGGCCCTCCCTCGCAGGGCTGTTGTTGTGAGGCCAGGCTCTTTGGAAGAGGAGCGGAACCACGAGTGCAATAAACCCACTTCATCCACCAGCCGCTTTGCAAGTCTGGTCACATCAGCTTCGGCATGCAAATGGGGAATCGCGCTGGATGAGCCACAGTCAAAAACAAACCGAGGTTCTCAAAGGTGCCAAATATGAAAGAGATGAATGAGATGAGAGGATTTGAGAATGCAAATGCTCGCAGAGTGAAAACACCCCATTAGGATCTATGAACAGAGAGCAGAGGAGACTTTGCCAGTGATCTAATTTGCACAGCAAGTGTAGAGCGACACTATATTTAAATCTTAAAGATGAGCAGAGGGTGGTTTTCCCCACCCCCACCCCGCTTTAATTAAATGGATGTGAATTTAAATGGGTTTTGTTTGTAAGCAGCTAGGATGCAGGTCTCATCTGCTGGGTCAACGCCTGAGCTAAGGGGTGCAATTGCACAACAACCATCTTATGGAGGGGGGGGGGGAGAGAACAGGCAGGAGAGATCCGCTCAGAACCCGCTATTGTTTGTTTCAACATCAAGTTAAAGCAATTTTAATGACAGGCAGCTTGGGGGCCCGTCTGCCACTGCTTAGTCTGCAGCCAGCCCATCAAATAAAGTGCAGATTGAATTATAATAATATAGTAGGAGATCACTTTATTTGATGGGTTGAATCCGGACTAAGTAAGCGACGCTTCCGGAATCATGGTTGTAGTCCCACCGATTTCATTTTGAACTAAGTGCATCTAATGTAGTCTGGATTTATACCTGTTTATATTTTGCTACCTTGTAGATCAGGGGGTGGGAAATCTCAGCCCCCAGGGCTGAATGCAGTGCCAGTTTTACATAGCTATACAAGCTATAGCTTAGGGCCCCACTCTCTTGGGGGCCTCAAAAAAATTTGAAGGGGAAAAAATATAAGATAAAAAACAAATAAAATAAAACCTACATACAGTTAGAGCTTAATAATTATTTCACTGTTAATACACTTCTTAATTGTATTTCACTATTAATATACTTCTTAATTGTATTTCAGTTCAACAATTACTTTGATAAAATACATATTTTGTAATGTGCAAATGGCTTTAGAGACCTATTAGGTCCATAAATTACCATATAGCATATATTCAAGACAAAAAAACAGTGACAATTTGTTGTTGACAAAGGACAGCTGGACATATATAGGGTCACATTACCTTCAGTAGCTTAAAAGGTAAAGGGACCCCTGACCATTAAGTCCAGTCGTGACCGACTCTGGGGTTGCGGCGCTCATCTTGCTTTAATGGCCAAGGGAGCCGGCATACAGCTTCCAAGTCATGTGGCCAGCATGACTAAGCCACTTTTGGTGAACCAGAGAATGGAAACGCCGTTTACCTTCCTGCCAGAGTGGTACCTATTTATCTACTTGCACTTTGACGTGCTTTTGAACTGCTAGGTTGGCAGGAGCAGGGACCGAGCAACGGGCCTCATCAAACCTAAATCTGGCCCTGGCTGAATACAGCACCAAATGCCATGTTATCTGGCCCTCAGGACCGCACCCCCAGGCCCTCACCACCCTCAAATTTCTACCCCAGGCTGGAATGCCTCCTTGAACTGGAATCATGGCTCTTTTCCCTCCTGGAGGGATGTGAGAGTGCTCTGGTGCATGCGGAGAGTCCTCTGGCCTTTGCGCAGCTGAAATATCACCAACTGTAGTCATGCTTAGGGTTGCCAAGTTGACAGCATCCCTGACCCTGAGACTTCAGAGCTCAAACCTAAGACTTAGGGGTGGAGCCTGATGATGTAATGGGTGGACCCTGGTGATGTCATTAAGCACGACACGTTAAGCATTATCTGCAGTGGCTGAGAGCATGTCATTCAAATAAAAAAACCCCCACAAAGTCTGTTGCACAATGCCGGTTGGAAATCAAGATGGAAACCTTCGCTAAACCGGGAGCTCTCAGGTGCAGTTGATGTGAGGAGACGATTCCTTCTCACCTGTTTAGGGATCCTGGACAGGGAATATTCAGGATAGCCTACTGCAGCAGTTCTCAACCTGTGGGTCCCCAGATGTTGTTGGACTACAACTCCCATCATCCCTGAGCTCTGGCCTTGCTAGCTAGGGGTGATGGGAGTTGTAGTTCAACAACATCTGGGGACCCACAGGTTGAGAAAGGCTGGCCTACTGGCTTCAGAAGGGTTTCAGTGCTCTCTGGCCAAGTACCTCCTGAGCAGAGGCAGATTACGGGCTGGGCAACCGGTTCCCGCGCACTAGGCACTGAGCCAAGGGGGGCACTGCAACTATGACACAGTGCATGTGCAGCATGGAAAGCAAGAGGGTGCTAGAATTTGGCCCTGCACAGGGGCGCTACTGAAATCTGAAAGACCCACGTCTGCTCCTCTCATGAGAAGGCTATTATACGAAGAGGAGAGCCTAGGCTGGTGGTTTTCAATGAGGACATCCCTGGAGAGTTTGTGCTATAATTTGCAGGCAGTTCCTGCCAGGCTGAAGCTTGCAGGCTGTGTGCACAGTCTCTTCGGTAAAATCTCTTTTATTAGAGGCACTCTCGCCCACCTGAAGATTCCAGCTCTCCCTCTACCCCCCCTGGAGGAGGTCAGGCAAACCCGGGGACTTCAGGTCAGCCCTGGAGGTCTGCCAGTCCTAGCCTGCTGCACGAGCCGCAGCTTCCAGGCCAGCCACAAGGGAAGATGGACACAGAGGGCCCTGCACCGATCCTACTCTGGCGCTGCCAACGGCGGTGGTCAAGCCGTGCGCTTTTACGAACCTTCGCAAAATTCATCTCTTGGGATTCCCAGCGTTGAGCACGTTGGGGATATTGGCTGCAAGGAGGCTGCTCTCCCTAGTGAGGTGTAAGGGAGCGTTTGCTGGTAGGTGGCAGGATTAAAGTGTTATTCCTTGTAAGCCGTAATCTAAAAGAGCTCACTCTGACTCTCTCGGGCAACCCAGGGTCAGGCGGCTGAGGATCGTGGGAGGAGAATCAGGTCACTAGATATTATGAGGCAGGAGCAAAGGAGTGCTGTTCCTGGCAGAGAGCAGAGGAGTTAGCAGCTAAATTGCAGGAAATGTGCAAATGTTTGCGAGAGAGTGTGCGTGTGTGTGTTCATTTTCTCTAATTAATTTCAATACTGCCCTCCTTAATGAATGGTAGCAGGGCAGCTGACTCATAGAAAACCGATATGAAATGTACAATGCTCCTAATACTTCTGTGCTTTTTTTCCTGATTCACGTTTGACTGACAGACTCTTGGTAGAGAAAACTGTTATTTTCATAAATACGTTGGAGGGTGAGATGCACTTTGTTTTGAAGGGCTTCCGCTCGGATTGTGATTCTCCCACCTGGAAGACTGAGCGGAAACAAGCCAACAAAAACCCCTTTGTTGAAATGCGGCTCTTATCTCGTGGAAAATGCTAAACGAATTAAAACCCTGCGCCCCGGCAATTCTATTTGAGAGCCACCAAAAACAAAAAGAGGATTTCTGACCCCAGCCGAAATCACGTTCATTTGCATAATTTATCCAGTTTGCATAATTTATTCTCCATTTTATTTTACAAGTTGCATAATTTATGATCAGTGGCGTAGCGGTAAATTCCGATTCCCCCTCTCCTCTCCCACGCAATCGGCTGCGATGTGCTCTTGCTGCCTTCCACAGACTTCTCTCTCCTGTTAATTTCTAGATTGTATTGATCAGTAGTGTTTTGATTTCAGATTTTATTCACACTCCGCATTTTCATTTTATTTGCATCCCAGCCTTGTGATTTTACGGCCCTTCCCTTTGCAAAACCACTTACAGATCACCCATAGTCCATAGGCAGATTCAATAAATGTTGAAGCCCCCTAATTTTGAAGTCGGCGAGAGTCCTCTGATTTGTTAGGAACAGCATGACAGCAATCCTATGCAAAGCCATCTGGGAATAAAGCCCTATTTGATGCCAGAGGTGCTTGCTTCTGACTGCATTGGGTAAAACACATTGAGCTTTAACAAAGATCTTCGGCTGGCTGAAACCTTGAGCTTTTAATCAGAAATGCAAACAATACTGCAAAGAAGTGTTGCAGTTTAAATTCCTAGTGTGAACAAGGAAGCCCATCAAAGGAAACCGAGAGTTCGTCCATACTTCTGCTTGGCCTGTGCCTAGAAATTTAATTTAATTCATCATGATTATAATAGAAAGTATGGGTATAGTGCTTTTTAGGCATGGGTCCGAGTGGTTTTTCATTTGTCCTTTCACTTTCCCCAAGAAAACTTGTTTATTGCTGAATCGGAACAAACATCAATCCGTAGGAACATCGATGGATGTTTGTTCTGATTCAGCAGTAAAGAGCGGGTTTTCCTGGGGGGAAGTGGCAAGTGTGGGGTGTGATATGTAAGTAGCACTCAAGTACAACATTCCTTTTTTTATTAAATATTAATTGGGTTTTATAACAAATAAAGATGCAAATCTCATTCATCAAGATATATACAAATGTTCTGCCTCTCGTCCTTCGGACTTCCCTCAACTCCCCCTCTACTGAGTTATTTGATTTTGTTTATTGTATCCTGCTTTGTATCAAAGTAAATTCCTTTATCATTCTCTAAAATGTCTGTTACTCAAGTACAACATTCCCTGTTTTCCTAGAATGGACATGCAAGGGGATGTTTGGTCCAGCCAGTCAAAATTTCCTTTTTCCTCCTGGGCTGGAGCATCCTTCCTTTACATGTGACTAGAGGTGGGCGTGACCTTACCTGTCCAGGTAACAAAAGGGACAAGGCATGCAGCACTCTCTCTCTTTTTGACTTCCTCCGACGTTGGAGCAGCTTTTAGCTAGAGATGCTCTGCTGGCTTCCAGTCAACAGAGAACACTGGGATTATCCCCATATGGGATAGCTCCACATGTATATAATTTGTAACTAAGTCTGCCTTCAGGGATCCATCTGTGAACTGATGTGAGTAAACTACTTTTATATACTTTACACAAGATTGTGGTGTGCTTATACTTTTAAGAAGGATATAAGGGAACTTACCAGGAACCTGATAGTGAGAGGCTTACACAAGCCTGCAACCAGCTACCCGCTGTGTGTTTAAAAGGTGAATGTGAAGCTCTGCTAAGTAAAGGAACTTGCTAGTGCAAGTTAGGAAGGATATTAATAAACAATATATCCTCTCCTGCCTCCCTGAACATTCCCACAGCAAGACAAGCGGAAATGTGGAAGAGTGCTGAAAGGTCAGGAGTTGAACCCGGGATTTCACTCACAGACTACCTGGGCTTCATTCAGTACTGAGCTGTTGCCAGGGCTGATCTGCAAGAGACAAGTCAAGGAGTCTGAGCTGAGACAAGCACACCAGAGACTGGGAGGTTGTTGCTGCTCAACAAAGTCCCAGCCTTTCACAGCTGTGGACCTCCAAAGAAACTGAATGATAGCAGATTCAGGGCACACTAAGTGCATCTTCACACAGTGCATAGTTGGACTATGGAACTCCTTGCCACAGTCATGGCTGCCAACTTGCCATTTAAAGATTACTGGAGGAGATGGCTAATCAGTGACTCCCAGGCATGGTGGCTACGTTCTTCTGCTGCTGTTAGAGGAGCGGTCTATGGATTCCACTGGATGGGAACCAGTGGGGAGAGTTGCTGTTGATCTCAGGTCCTGCATATGGGCTTCCCACAGGCAAGAACAGGATGGGCCACTGGCCTGATCCAACAGGGCTCATCTTACATTGTTTCTGTCCAGGAGGGCCCAGTGGTCAGCCAAGGTGGGCAAGGCCAGACCAGAGCATGGCAACGCATCACTGCCAGGAAGGTGCCCAACTGCGTTTAAAGGAGCTCATCACTCAGGGCAGCTGCACAAAGACGTTTCCCTGCTCTAACCCCCGGCAGTTTGGCCATGATGATCCTCCTCTGCCCGGCCTGCTGCCCTTACTAAGCCTCTAAGCAAGCTGATATCTGCCTTCCCATTAGTTCTCTTGGAAACATACCTAGTTATTTAAACAAGCAAAGAAAATACTGTACATCATAACAGCATTATTGAGTGACTGTTTTGCAACCCTGCACTGGCTGCATTCACAGCTGGACTTGGGGAGGGTAGTTTAGAGACGTGGCTTCCTCTGTCTCTGTGAATGCTTTGAAAGGGATAACAGTCTAAGAACCCTGCAGGAATTGTTTGCTAATTAGACAACTTCGCTCCCCCGGTTCTGTTTATTTTTAGTCTCAAGTGCATTTCTGGGCAGGTCAGCGACACTTCCATTATTCCAGAAAAGCAGCAAGAGACAAACTTCTGGCTTACAATTTGCCTTCTGGGCCCAAAATATGTGAATACTTTTTATAGGGAGATGCAGGTTTGCTTGGCGTCAGGTGTGAACCAGAGATTTTTGGGTGTCAGCAAGGCTGGAAAACCCAAAGTGCTTGTCCCCTTCCCCATGCACACTGACCGACTCAATCTTCCCTGACCCTTCAGTGACCTTCAGATAATGTTGGACATCAGCTGCTATCAGTTCCAGCCAGCAAGGGCCAATGGTCAGGACTGATGCAGGTTGTGGTCCAGAACATTGACAAGTCGGGGAAGCCTGTCAATGGATTTGTCTGGGAGCACCTTCAGAAGTTCTTTCTTGGGTGAAACTGCGTGGGAAATTTCAAGGGTTTCCAATGAGACTCTGGGAATTTCTCACTGAGGTTCTGCGTGTCTCTGGCACAGGAAAAAAGGGGAATGGCAGCACGATTATCGCTTTGTCTTGTTACGTTTGCATGAAGCCGAGACGCAGGCAGAAATTAGGTGCGTCCCAAAGGTGCGTTTTGACACACTGGTGCAACAGGGGAAATAAATACACCCTCAACGCAACTCCCTGCTCTGTGCCTTTGCAGAATGCTGGTTCAGAATGGCAGCGAAGAAGCTGCCTTGCCATAAACTGCGAACGGGAAGCACAGATGTCACAAATCCCTTTTTGAAGAGGTACGGCTGCTATCCATCTTATGCTGGAGTAGCTTTAAATCCAGCGTTGAGTAGAAACTCATGTCTTCTTGATGTTATGATATTAAAAAAAATGTTCCGATCTCTTTCATTATGAATTATTTGCCTGCTGGCTAACTAGCACATTAGGTCACATTTAATCCATCCATTTGCATATCGAGGTTGGCTAAAACAGGCATGGTTCCCACCCACCTCCCGGTCCACCTGTGCGGATTTTTCGGCCCACGGCTCATCAGCATCCCTCTGCCATGCAGTGAACTCCCTGCCAAACCTGGCTGTGTCACCTGGGACCTAACCTGAGGCTCTTCTGCCCACAAACCAAGGATGTTCGCCAGTGAGCCACGGCAACATCAGGGATCCTGGGGCTTCACATTAAGACGATGGAGATGAGAGGCCAGGACTTAACTCAGTGGGCTATCTGGGACCGCATAATAGGCAATATGATTCAATCCCGGTCAAGCCCAGGCCAAATCTGGCTGTTTGGCAAGCCCTCTCTTCTCCCTCAGCCAGAATGCAAATCTCTTCACGTTGCCAAGTTAAATAGGCTGTGTACTGGGCTAATGGTCAGCATGCAACCTTCTGTTTCTCCCCGTCTCATGCTAAATAATGACAAGCTGTTCTCATCCAATTACTTCCCCGCTGCATCCAGATGATAGAGGAGCAAAGGTCCACTGAGAGCATCAAGAGTACAGATGCTCTTGACCAGCGTCCAGTTCTGGAGGCAGCGATTCCTCTGTGAAGAAAGGTTGCAGAGCCTGGGATTTTTTTAGTTCAGAGAAAAGGCGCCGCAACAGAAAGTTACCAAATCATGCTTGGCACGGAAGAAGTGGGGAGCGAAAAGCCATTCTTCGTCTGTCGTCACTCTAGAAATCGTGGCCGTCCAATGAAGCTGACGTTTGGGGATTCAAGAGGAAGGAATTCTTCATGCAATGCATGAACTATGGAACTGGCTGCCGCTGGAAGCCGTCATGGCCACCAACTTGGATGGTGTTATAAGAATTTTAAGGTCTTAGGTATGTAATAAATGTTCATAAATGTACCAAGCAAACACGTACATAAATATATAAACCACATGTCTGAAGCAGAACAGGAAAACAGCCATGAAGCCATTTGGCTCCCAAACTGACCAAATGTTTTCTCTGCAAAGTCAAAGGAAAATGGAAAAGCCTCCCCATTGTCTTTTCCTTCACAAATCCTGTCTTAAGGGCACATTTAAGATATGAATAGGGTGTGAGCCTGTGACCTGGCTCAGGAACATTACAAAAGACTGGCCAAGCTCCCCAGGCAATCCAATCAAGTAAGCATTATCAGGTAACCTGCCAGACAGGAGGTAAACAATGCACTCAGATTTCTGTTGTAGACCGCCCTTTCTGTGATGTAGGTATGATGTTTCTGGGGGTGGTCTTGGACTCCAGGGTGGGCAATTTAAAATGTCTATATAAGGGCGGGCACACCTGGGTTCTGGGTCCTCCTCCTCCTCCTGCGTGTGAAGGGGGCACCCTGTTGCAACAGTTCAATAAAGATCAGGCTTACTAGCTGCTTTGCTTCTCAATATTCTCTGTTATTTTTCTCCGAGCAATGGAGAACCTGCAAAGGACTCTACAAGGGCTCTTGTGCCCTCCATAAGGGAATAAGGGCAGATTTCCATTTATTGCAATGGCTTTAGAAAAGGACTGGAAAACTTCATGGAGGAGAGAGCTATCAATGGCTACCAGCCAGGATAGCTCTGCTCTACTTCCACAGTCAGAAGAGCCATTGGCCTGATCCAGAAGACTCTTCTTATGTCCTTATGGTGGACAGAGGAGCATGACAGAGAAAGAGGCATGCCCACTTCTCAGAGCAAAACATGAGCAAAACAACCTTGTAATTACTGGTCTCTGCTTTCGGGCAAGAATAGTTCTGTGCATTTGGCCCTGGCGGAGCCTTAGCCCTCTCCTGCTTGAAAGAGAAGTTCCTGCTGCAAGAACTAGTCAGAAAGGGACCACAGCCTTTCCCCCCACCAAGGATGGACCATATTGCATTAAGATCTGCTTTGGATATCATCTGTAGGTGCAGAAACCATGGCTGGCTTTTTAATGAGTTTCGGAAAATTGAAAGCAGGCACACACCCCGTGCGGATCAGGGCCACAGCTTTGGGCGAGGAGGGGATGAAACCTTTCCCCCAGAAGTGCTGTACAAAGCAGCTATTTGCCCTATGGAGGAAATCTTTGCCAAGCTAGCTGAGCAGATTCCACACCCGACTTGCCTTCTCTTGCAATAACCTGGAAGAAAACTCAGTTTCTTGAGACTGGTTCCACTTTTGCCATCTTAAACTGAAAGGGACAATCTCTTTGCTGGGGCTAGAGTGAAAATGTAGGCGCACCTCTGATTTCTGTTCACACTTTACTTGTCTTGCTGCACTGGTAGAAACCGATCTTGCAAAGCAGACTCGCTTTAGACAGTTCCCTGTCTGCACAGTTGAATAACTGGTGCCGTTTGAAAACATAGCAGGCCATCCAGCTGCCTTGGAGAGCTCTCAGCAAAAAAAAATCCAGTTGGCACAAATAACCAGCTATTTGCGCCCACTATGCTCCGGCCAATCCCATCTTGGGGAGCCAAAACCCAGACAATGCAGTGGCAGAGCAGCTGATAGCCTCTCTGTAAATTGACAAATATTGGTCGCACAATTTGATACCCAGAGGCTCTAGACGCAGATGGATTGACTCGCCCCAACCCTCACTCACATTTCCCAAGGCAAACAGAATATAGAATTTGGGAATTAGCCATGTAATCCGGGGGGGGGGGGAGAGATAGAATCATAGAATTGTAGAGTTGGAAAGGACCCCAGGGGTCATCTAGACCAACCCCCTGCAATGTAGGAGTGCCAGCTAAATGCCAGGTGGGAGTGGCACAGGGCACAGAAGGGCTGCAGCTCAGTGGCAGAGCATCTGTCCTGCAAGCAGATCCCAGATTCCTCTAGATTTCTTGCAGTGCCCTATGTTCCTATGTAAGCCAGCTGCCTGAGATAGACACTTTCATCATAAGAAGAGGGTCAAGTTTCTAGCCCTTATGGATTACGAAGCGATGCTTCAAAACTTATGTGCAATGCCTGGTGGGAAATCTCAGGAGTGTTGCTGAGTGCAATTCCCAGCATCTCGCTTCAGAGCCCTGCGCCTCTCCAAAAAGACCTGTAGCAAACAAAACATTAATTTATTGCGCCACGAGCTTCTGTGATTGAAGATGTTCTCGCCTTCGCTTCGCAAGAGCCTCGGCTGCACGCTAATAGTGAAAACGCTGCCATAAATCCTCTTCTTGGCTTTACAACCTCCAGGTTTGGGAATGGGCCAGGAAGATGAAATTCCAGCTGAGCGGTAAAATTCCGCCTGCCTGGCAGCCTCAACCTCACAGCAGAGACAGCAAAGCGGCGCAAAGCTTGCAAACCACAAGCCCCTTGATGCCAAGCAAGGAGGAGGGTCGAGCCAAGCCAGTGTGGCCACATAATTCCGCCTTTAGGGAACAGGCAGGCTTAAACCTCCTGCTCATTGTCTCAGCCCACCCCCAGTGCTGTGGAGCAGCCCACCTTTCACTGCCCGACTGTTTAAGCCTTGAGCTGCAATGCACACAGGGAATTTGTGTCTGCACAGCAAATCCATCGCTGTCCATATCTGAGTCATTGCCGCAAAACGGATAATGGGGGTGGGGTGGGGGAGAGACCCTGTGAAAAGCAGGATTAACACCCCGCCATCAGGGCCGCAGCCACATGCGAGCATACACAAATCAGTTTTAATTGCCAGAGCAGAGTGGCTATTAGGAGATAAAAAATGTGCAAAGTGGCTTCCTCTTTTGGAGGAAAGGAGACAGTATCACGGAAGGCTTTAATGGGCTCTGTTTCTTAGAGATGTGAGAGAGATGAGAATCTGTTGGTGACCCATCAAGCTGAATGCAGATTACTTGTCTGCTGGCAGAAGGCCTGGGCACCCGGGAATTGTTTCTGGCAGATAGCAGGGGCAAAAGTGTGATTGATCCAGGTGGGCCACCAAAGTTAGCTGGTCCAATGTGCTCAGGACTCTCTCTCTCTCTCTCTCTCTCTCTCTCTCTCTCTCTCTCTCTCTCTCTCTCTCTCTCTCTCCTTTTTCTCTCACTTCCTGTCACCCCTTTTCTCCCTCCAGAGCTGGATAAAGACTTTTAGAGGCCCAAAGTACTTAAAAGATGTTGGTGCTCCTGTATATTTTTAATTCAAAATATAAACAATAATAAACCGTAAAAGAACATTATATTTTTCGAGACGAAACAAACCCTACGGTAAGATGGAAAAAAATGTTTATTTGTTTACACTTCCTGTTTTTTAAAAAGATCTCCTGCTTTTTTGAATTGCAATGTCTTTGATTAGATTCTCAGAACTAATCTTATGCCTCTATACTTAGCAGAGATAAGGCATTCAGCCCGCCTCGTTCCATAGTGGTTCTGTGGGGATTTTTTTTAATATACTTCGAATGAGAAAATGAATGCTCAGCTGAGAAATTTGTGATCATTAATGTTAAAAATCCAGCAATGGAAAATTTCTTCGGTGCCTCCCCTTCGCTTGATGCCCGAAGCATGGGCTTATTTCGCTTAATGTTTGACCCAGCCCCCCCCCGCCACTTCCCTCTCTCTCTCCCTCTCTCTCTCTGCCTATACCCACTCATCCACCCCAGAATTGCCTCTCTCGGAAACTGGGCTCAGACTGCCCTGGGAAGGAGCTGCCTCTGATACCTCAGTCTGGAGAGCATGACACTCTTAATCTCAGGGTTGTGGGTTCGAGCCCCACTTTGGGCAAAATAATTCCTGCATTGCAGGGGGCTGGACTAGATGACCCCCATGGCCCCTTCCAACCCTACAATTCTATGATTCTGTGAGCTCAGCCTAAGGCAGCTGCCTTGGTTCCTATTAAACAGCTCTTCATTCAGAATCATGAGGACTAGCTTCTTACTTTATCTATAGGAGAAGGGTCTGCACTCAGCAGAGGAGCATCTGCCTTGCATGCGGAACGTGCCAAGTTCAATCCCCGGCCTCTCCAGGAAAGGCTGGGAGAGACCCCTGTCTGAAACCCTGGAGAGCTGCTGCCAGTCAGACCAGCAGGAAGGACCAATGGTCCGACTCAGTATACAACTTCCAATATTCCTAAAGTAGCCTGGAAGGAAAGAGTCCCACTCATTGCCCCGCCCACTTCCACCTCTGGCCCTCCCACCATGAGGCCTCCATCATCATCATCACCATAATCACCATCATCATTTATTTATATCCCACCCATCCGGCTAGGTTTCCCCAGCCACTCTGGGCGGCTCCCAACAAAATTATTATTATTAATACAGTCATACCTCGGGTTACAGACACTTCAGGTTGCGTTTTTTAGGGTTATGGACCACTGAAACCCAGAAGTACCGGAACTTGTTACTTCTGGGTTTTGGCAGCCGTGCATGGGTGGAAGTGCTAAATCACATTTTGCGCATGCACCGAATCGCCGAATTGCAACCCGTGTGTGCGCAGATGCGACGCTGTGGGTTGCTAACGTGCATACCTCACAGATCACGTTTGCAAACCAAGCATCCACTGTAATAATAAAGCAATCAAACATTAAAAACTTCCCTAAACAGAGCTGCCTTCAGATGTCTTCTCAACGTGAGATAGTTGTTTATTTCTTTGGCATCTGATGGGAGGGCGTTCCACAGGGCGGGCGCCACCACCGAGAAGGCCCTCTGCCTGGTTCCCTGTAACCTCACTTCTCGCAGTGAGGGAGCTGCCTGAAGGCCCTCGAAGTTGGACCTCAGTGTCTGGGCTGAACGATGGGGGTGGAGACGCTCCTTCAGGTATACTGGGCTGAGGCTGTTTAGGGCTTTAAAGGACAGCAACAACACTTTGAATTGTGCTTGGAAACGTACTGGGAAGCTCCTCCACCTCAGTCAATAGAGCACGAGCCCCACATTGGGGAAATATTCTTGCATTGCAGGGGGTTGGACTAGATGGCCCTTGTGGTCCCTTCCAACTCTACAATTAGCTAATTCTGATTCTATGAATGGTGGCCCCTAGGAAGGTCCAGCATTGGTGAGTGCAGTTCCTGCACCTCCCTTGCCTGTGCTTCCCAAGAGAACTCAACAACAATCAGCCTGAAAGCCAGGATGGATGGAGCAAGCTGCCCCCCTTCTGCCCAGAAATCCTCAGCTCCCTTCCTCTGCTCGGCTGTAGACAAGCAACAAAGGCTCTGCAAAGAGACACGGCACAGCCGTCAACCAGAGCCATTGCCCGCCACAAGCCTTTGTGAAGGAGCGCCTGGTTTGCATCCCTCACTCCTCATTTGGCTGGTGCTCCTGAGATGCGCGGAGGAGAGCAGGCCTGGCTGAGAGACGTCAAGAGGATGCCGCCGTCCCAATGATGCGTGCCACCTCTGCTGCATCCGCGACGGGCGCTATCGAACCTGACACGGCGACACGGCTTTCAGGGAGGGAGCGCAGGAGAGTTGGCGGGGAAAAGTGTCAGGATGTCATCCCTCTGTCACCCCGACACTGTCTCCCCTCCCTGTTCCACAGCTCTCTGCTTCCTCCCTCATTACAAGCCCCTCGTCTTGGCAAGCCAGTCAAGACCTGCACCGTGTTCATTCCCCCCATACAAGAGTGATAGAGGAGCCATCCTGACAGCAGCAGTACTGCAGCCATTACTGACAATGGAGGATTAATGAGGCGTGCGCCCCCGACCTGCCGCTCCGAGTTTGGCTCTCCTCGCTGAGCATGCCCTGCCGGGGGCTTGCTCTTTAGTAACGGGGGCCCAGGGAGGCACGGAAGTGTTGCCTGCCGGCCTGATCTGATGGGCCTTCTTCCCTCTTTGCAAACAGCAGCGACTCAGAGCAAGCTGGGCTGTTGTAAAGTTATGCATATCCCAAGAAAAAAGCACAGCCAAGAACTCAGGCCAATGTAAGTTTCAGTAGTGGGAGTGGTCCCTACTTGCAAATCAATAGTCAATTGTAACAAAAACTAATCCATTCAAAAGTATGTATTCTGACAAGGATTACAAACTCAAATAGAGATTACAAACTCTAACTCTTTTTTCTTGGTAAAATTATGCATGGCACGCAGGAAGTGGATACAGAGAAGCCTGCCTCCCTCTCTCATGACACCATCAGTGAAGTTGAATGCTGGAAGATTCGGGGCAGGCTAAAGCCGATCTTCACGTAGTGCATGGTTAGACGGCGGAACTCTCTGCCACATGAGACAGTGAGGGCCACTGACTTGGATAGCTTTGAGTCTATAACTCAGTTGGTTAGAGCAGTGTTTCCCAACCTTTTTTGGGCAAAGGCACACTTGTTTCATGAAAAAAATCTCGAGG
The DNA here is from genome assembly GCF_964188305.1 of Podarcis bocagei. NCBI lineage: Eukaryota > Metazoa > Chordata > Lepidosauria > Squamata > Lacertidae > Podarcis > Podarcis bocagei. The sequence goes on along the minus strand of NC_138139.1, from coordinate 51,931,773 downwards.
CACACCACCATTACAGCCCCGTGACGTCAGCGCGCAGTGTCACGCCGGGAGGGACATGAATTGCTAGCAAATTACATAATCACCTCCTTGAGGGCTGGCTCATCTTCTCCGAAGGCAGAACCCCATTAATTAACAGCACAGACTCACACCATAGCCAAGACGAGGGGGGGAAACCTCAGTCATGCACAGTCATGCACATGTGGGGGCTAAATGAGGACGAAGACCGGGCAGAGAGCAGGGTTCAAATCACCCCACCTGGCCAGGACAATCCCTGGGTGCTCCCTTGGGCCACTCGCCTGACCCACCTCGCAGGGCTGTTGTTGCGAGGATAACACGGGGAGAACCACGCGCGCCCCCGGGAGCTCCTTGGAGGAGAAAGCGGGCAATGAATGCAATGCACGAAATATATGAGAGGCGACCAGGTTTTGCAGGTGAGGGGCCCCCGCCAGCCTCCGCTTCCAACACCCGGCGCAACGACGCCGAAGTTTCCCCCCAGGCTCGGCTTGGGGAGCAGCGCTGCTCCCTCCCGGCTCTCTCTGCCGCCCACTGGGGACCCCCCTCACCTGCCAAGTCCGGAGCGCCGGTGGAAGTTGCATGCATGCATGCAGGGCGCCGCGTTGCCATTGCATTGCACTGCACTCCATGCAACACCTGCACGCATGCATTGCCTTGCACGCCCGCCAAGGGGTCTCCCCGCGGTCTGATGCGTCCCCTCCGGCGCGGATGCAGCATTGCAAAAATAAAAAAACCCCGACGCAGCCCTACCTGGGGGGCAGCCTCCGCCGCCGCCGCTCCGCCACCGCGGGGATCCCCGGGCTCCATCCTGCCGCCCGATCTCCGCGGGGGCGCAGGCAGGCTGCGCGGGGTCTGCGCGGAAGAGCCCCTGCCCGCCCGGCCGCCGCCGCTGTGCTCATTCCATGGCCGGGAGAAGAGCGCTTCAAACAAAACGCCCGGCCCGCCAGGCCACGCTGGGAAACGTAGTTCGCGCATCCCGCACAGGCGCGGAGCCCAAGGGCGAGGGGACTACGGATCCCGGCAGCCCCCGCGCCGGGGACGGAGGGGGAGAGGCCGGGTGCAGGGATGGAGGGACGGGTGGGCGAGCGAGTGAGTGAGTGGCAGCCGCCAAGCCTTGGCCGAGAGCCAGGAAGGGCCTCCCCGGAGGAGGAGGAGGAGGGAGGCGCAGAGCGGGAGGGAGGGAGGGAACCCCAGGGGTCATCTAGTGACGGCGCCCCAATCGAAAATTTGACTTTTTTTAAAAAAAAAATCTTTCGAATTTTTAAATTTTTCCCACGGCACACCAGGCAACATCTCGCGGCACACTAGTGTGCCGCGGAACAGTGGTTGGGAAACACTGGGTTAGAGTGTAGTGCTGATAACGCCAAGGTTGCAGGTCTGATCCTGCATATTCCTGCATTGCAGGGGGTTGGACTAGATGATTGTCAGGGTCCCTTCCAATTCTATGATTCAATGAAAAGAAGACAAATTTATGGAGGAGAAGGCCGTGGATGGCTTTGCCCTTACTCCACATTCGTACTCCACAGCCAGGTTAAGCACGCAGACACAAATAATGTCACGTGTAGCTTGGACCTAGGAGAGGGGCAGTTGCTCAGTGGTGGAGTGGGAATGTTGTAGATACTAGGAGAGGATATATTGATTTAATAGTATCCTTCTTAACTCATGCTTGTGAGTCAGCAGCAGAGTGACGTTCCCCAATATATAGCAGGAAGCTAGTTGGTAGATTCGTTTGAATCTCTTTACTTAAGCAACCCAATCTGACTTTGTTCGGATTGGGTTCTGTTCCTGGTAAGTCCCCTTTTATCCCTCCTAAAAAGAACAAAGACACACGAAGCTTCTTTTAAAAGTAACAAGAAGTTTACTCACATTCAGTTCACAGTTGGATCCCTGAAGGCAGGCTTTAGCTTAGAGTTACAGAAGAGGGTTTGAGTTCATCCCATATGGGAATGAGCCCGTGTGCTGCTGGCTGAGAGCCAGCAGACAGCAAAATACATCAAGAGGAAGAAGAGGGAGATGGCTGCATGACTGGCCCTTTTACGGGGGTCTCCCACGCCCACCTACCTGGTCACACGCATGGGGGAGGAAGCTCCAGACCTGGAGTGACAGGAAGTCCTCCTGGCTGGAGTAACACCCTTCTGCGTGCCCACTCTGGGCAAACAGGAAGTGTTGCATTTGACTGCTTGTGTTACATCCCACAGGTCCCAGGTCCCGTCCTCAGCCTCTCCAAGCAGCTCCCTTACTCTTCCTCACTTACGGAGGCATTCGGATGGAACCAGAAGCGCCTGCATCTAACGCACTTGCTCCCCCCACTTTCTCTCTGCCCCTAGTGAATGCTCCTCTCCTCCTCATTTCCTCATATGTGTAAACACACAGAGGAATTACAGCGAAGAAACTAATGCCTTTAGCAAGGTTTATTGACCTCGTTCTCGAGTAGCGTACATTTATGGGGGGGAATAGTATCATTAAATGCAAACAGGCAATCATCATTGCAATCTCAGAACGGTTAGCTTTTTAGGAACAAATGTGCTTAATGGAAAGTGTTTGGGGGATTTGTTATTTATTTATTTGCCGTGTCAAAACGTTTAGCGTTCATTTAGCACTGCCAAGCATCTTTAAATAATGTAATGCAAATTTAGAAACGTTCTTGTTATAAGAAATACAAATTACCTCGGCGTCGCGAGGAAGACTTATCAGGAGGTGACCTGTACCTGCTTTCCAAATATCAACCACCAATGAGAACTTTCAAGGCCCTCTGGGTCTCCCTTCTTCTGGTTTTGTGGCTTTGAAGCAAACTTTGGCCACATCCACACCATACCTTTAAAGCACTGTGATACCACTTTGAGCAGCCATGGCTTCCCCCAGAGAATTCTGGGAGCTGTGGTTCATTGAGGATGCTGAGAGCCGTTATGAGACCTCTCTGTTTTCCTCTCCGAGCTTCAATTCCCAGAGTGGTTTAACTACCAAGCTTTCTTCACAAGGAATTCTGGGAATTGTAGCTGTGGGAGGGGGACAAGAAGTACGCTAACAAACTCAGCTCCCAGAATTCTTTGGGGGAAGCCATGGCTGCTCAAAGTAGTATTGTGGTGCTTTCAATGTATGGTGAGGATGTGACTTTGGACTGGACAGCTCTTCAGAAAGAAAAAAGAAAAAGGTAAAGGACCCCTGACAGTTAAGTCCAGTTGCAGACAACTCTGGGGTTGCGGTGCTCATCTTGCTTTACAGGCCAAGAGAGCTGGTGTTTGTCTGCAGACAGTTTTTCTGGGTCATGTGGTCAGCATGACTAAGCCGCTTCTGGTGAAACCAGAGCAGCGTATGGAAATGCCGTTTACCTTCCCGCCGGAGCAGTACCTATTTATCTACTTGCACTTTTGGGCGTGCTTTCGAACTGCTAGGTGGGCAGAAGCAGGGACCAAGCAACAGGAGCTCATCCGGTCACGGGGATTCGAACCGCTGACCTGATCAGCAAGCCCTAGGCTCTGTGGTTTAACCCACAGCGCCACCTGCGTCCCTTATTTGGCTGTGATAGACAGAGCTAATAGGAATCTGCATACGTTTGGATACTCTTCCACATTAAAGGCACCAGCTAATTCTTCAGAGTGGCCTATATGAAACCTTTCTTTGCAGTATGCTAATTTTCCACATGCAGAGAGGGTGTGTGTGTATGTCCCCTTTAAAGAGGTTTTTATTTATTTAGAAAAAGTCCATTTTTTTCACCTCCGCCTACTGTCTCTTTCAGCAAGGCGGGAAACCAAGGGGTGTGGCTGTCAAATTTACGACCCATCAGAGGGGAGACTTTGGGTCCCCGTTGCTACTTGATTATCAGGCGGCGCGTGAAGCCGTAAATAAATAAATATTGTCGCCTGCCTTCATCTCGAGGTGCCTTTTAATCTTCCTGCTATATTTTACACAATGCGCCCGACTCCCAGCTGGCTTGCACAATATCTCATTTTAGCATCTGATACAAGGGACTGGATTAAACCCAAGGCCATTGTGCTGGATGTTAATCATCCCAGTCAGGAGGAAAAGAAGAAGATGAACCGCCATCAACTCACTGCTGCTGCTGCTGCTGCTCAAGACTCAGGCCCCAATCCTCCCCTGCTGGCATTACGCAAAGCTGACTCACCTCTTGGTCTAAGGTGGCCCTTTTCCGGCTCCTTATAGAATCATAGAATTGTAGAGTTGGAAGGGAGACCACTAGGGCCATTTAGTCCAACCTGCTGTGATGCAGGAATCTTTTGCCCAATGTGGGGCTCAAACCCACAACCTTGAGATTACAAGTCTCATGCTCTACAGAGCTGACATGGCATCTCCTCAACCAATACCTGTAGACTAGGGCAGAGGGGACACCCATCCAGGAACTTCTTTCAGAGGGTAGCATTGCCAATCACCCAGTACCTGCCTGTGTATGGGACGCGGGTGGCGCTGTGGTCTAAACCACTGAGCCTCTTGGGCTTGCTGATTAGAAGGTCAGCGGTTTGAATCCCCACGATGGAGTGAGCTCCCATTGCTCTGTCCCTGCTCTTGCCAACCTAGCAGTTCGAAAGCATGCCAGTGCAAGTAGATAAATAGGTACTGTTGTGGCGGGAAGATAAACAGTGTTTCTGTGAGCTCTGGTTTCCATCACGGTATTCCATTGTGCCAGAGGCGGTTTAGTCATGCTGGCCACATGACCCAGAAAGCTGTCTGTGGACAAATGCTAGCTCCCTTGGCCTGAAAGCAAGATGAGCACTGCAACCCCATAGTCACCTTTGACTAGACTTAACTGTCCAGGGGTCCTTTACCTTTACCTGCCTGCCTATGTGTTACAGGTTCACTTCTGAAGGCTTAAACAAGTCCCTCCATCCTGAGATGTACGGTGGGTGGGCCTAACAGGCAGGGCTTTTTCGTTGGTGGCACCCAGAACTGGGACGTGGGTGGCGCTGTGGATTAAACCACAGAGCTTAGGACTTGCCAATCAGAAGGTCGGCAGTTCGAATCCCCATGATGGGGTGAGCTCCCGTTGCTCGGTCCTTGCTCCTGCCAACATAGCAGTTTGAAAGCACGTCAAAGTGAAGTAGATAAATAGGTACCGCTCTGGCGGGAAGGTAAATGGCGTTTCCGTGCGCTGCTCTGGTTCGCCAGAAGCGGCTTAGTCATGCTGGCCACATGACCCGGAAGCTGTACGCCGGCTCCCTGGCCAATAAAGCGAGATGAGCGCCACAACCCCAGAGTCAGCCACGACTGGACCTAACGGTCAGGGGTCCCTTTACCTTTTAAAAGGGGACTGCCTTTCCTGTTAGTCACCTTGGTTATAGGTGACTAGAACTCATTGACATCCAATTAAGCTCTTCTTATGCTGAAGGCAGGCATAAATATGTTTGGTTTTTCCAACACTCTGCCAGTGTTTCACCTTCCTGGCCTGCCAAACTTTCCCCCTGGCTTCTCCCAAATCTGCCAGGAGCACATTCAAGAGAGGTCCAAAGCTTTGTGAGCGAAGTTGCTGTATCTATCCGTTAAATGGCTGCTGTTCCTGGCATGGGCCCCGACCAGCTCCACATTGTCACTGAGCTGGCAGGAGGGCACTGAGATGATGCCGCTCCAATGCCAACTGCAGCCTTCCCAGCTAATACTGTTCCTGGCCACAAGCGCTGCCAGCAAGCCTAGATTTTAGCTGCCTCGAGGCAAGAAAGCATAACAAGGCAAGGCCCAACATGGTTCCAAATCGATAGCTTCTGATATGGCAAATGAACGGCCAATGCTTTTTGACAACTTCGTTGGCAGTGGATGTAAGAAGATCAGAAGAGCGTGCTGGGTCAGGCCTGCTTTCTATCTTCACGAGTGATCAACAGGCTCTCCCACGGCGTGGAGAGATTACTGGCCTGATAACCACTTTAATGCATCAAAAGAGTTCTGCTGGCCAGTGGTCTCTCTTTGTGGAATGTAATCCTCTGGAGCAGTCAAGTACAACATTTCCTGTTTGCCTAGAGTGAACATGCATGGGGAATGTTGGTCCAGCCAGTGAACTTCCTGTTACACCTGGCTGGAGCATCCTTCCTTTGCATGTGACTAGTAGGTGGGCGTGAACTTTCCAGACTTGGTAAAAGGCCAAGTCACGTAGCCACCTCCCTTCTTTTTCTTACTGCCTACTTCCTGCTTCACCTGGACTGCACTGCTGGCTACCAGCCAGCAGTCCCGAGGTTATCTCCCATATGGGGTAAACCTGTTTGTACATATTTGTAACTTAAAGCCTTAAGCCTGCCTTCAGAGATCACACTGTGCTCTGCCTGATCATGAGTACAGTGGTACCTCGGGTTACATACGCTTCAGGTTACATACGCTTCAGATTACAGACTCCGCTAACCCAGAAATAGTGCTTCAGGTTAAGAACTTTGCTTCAGGATGAGAACAGAAATCGTGTTCCAGCGGCGCGGCGGCAGCATGAAGCCCCATTAGCTAAAGTGATGCTTCAGGTTAAGAACAGTTTCAGGTTAAGTATGGACCTCCGGAACAAATTAAGTACTTAACCCGAGGTACCACTGTTAAACTACTTTTTGTTACTTATGAATAAGACTGTTGTGTCTTTATTCTTTTAGGAGGGATCAAAGGGGGTCTTACCAGGAATAATAGAACACATCTCAATCTGGACAAGCCAGTTTGAATTGTTTATTATCTTAAGAGACTCACACGAGTCTGCAAACAGCTTTCTGCTGTGTAAAGGGAGACTGCAGATACTTGCTAATGCAAGTTAGGAAGGATAATATTAATCAATATATCCTCTCCTGTTACCCACAACATTCCCACACTCTTGTCCTTCATCCTGCCCTCACAGTGACCAACCAAACATTCTCTCTTCCCAGGTGTCAGAAAAGGTTCTTTATGTACGCCACTACGGTGGCCCATGTTTTGTTAGCCCAAAAATGGAAAACGAGCGAGGTCCCAACCTAAGGAGAATGTCAGCTTAAACTGTTGGAATATGCACAGCTTGTGGACCTAACTCATAGAATAAGAGAACAAGAAGAACATTCATTTAAAGAAGATTGGAAAATGTTCATTGCCTATATGGGGGATAATTGTGTACACTTGAAAACGTCGGCAGCATTAAGATAAATTCAACAGTGTAAATAAGTTTTGACAGAAGAAATAATGGAATACTGAATGGTTTAGTTTATGTAAAATATGCAGGGATTTATGCTATGCAAAATGAACCATGGAAAGAGGAGAAGGGAAGTCATGGATATTTTAAGGTTGTCTAAATGAATATTCTAATTTGTACAACAGAAAATTTAATAAAAATTATATATATGCAAGAGAGCAACTCTCCCCTGCTGCGGTTCCCAGGAACTGGTACCCAGTAGCATTATAGCCCCCAGTTATGGATGCAGAGAATAGTCATCATGGCTAGTAGCCATTGATAGCCCTCTCTCCCCATGGATTTTCACTTTTTGAAATACGGCAATCCCTATTGGTAGTGGCCATTACTGCCTCCTGTGGGAGTGAGTTCTGTAGTTTAGCTACGTGATGCAATGCCTCTATAGGCATTGCAAAAGTCCCGGGCCCTAAGGAAGTCATATTATCCTCCACCAGGGACAGGGCCTTCTCAGTGATGGCTCCGACCTGGTGGAATGCTTTGTCCCATGAGACCAGGGCCCTGCAGGATTTAACTTCCTTCTGCAGGGCCTGTAAGACAGAGCTATTCCACCTGGCCTTTAATTTGAATTCAGCCTGATCTTTTATTCCCCTTCCTTCCTTCCCTTTCCCCTTTTTATGAAAACTACCCGCTCTGGGATCCCACAGCTAATTCTCTCCGGTTTCCTCACTGGCCCAAATAGGACTAATTTAACCAGCTACCCCTGGTGATCATCTAATGTTTATTGGATGGATTTCCCCCCAAATTGATTTTTTTAATTCTGAATTTATTGTTATTCATGTTTTATACTGTATTTTATGCTGTTTTTTGTTGCCTCAATTAAGTGTTTTAAACTTGTTGTTAGCCGCCTTGAGCCCGGTTTTCTGAACTGGGAAGGGCGGGGTATAAATAAATTATTATTATTATTATTATTATTATTATTATTATTATTATTATTATTATATCACAGAAGCAAAGAATTGCAGAGTTGGAAGGGACCCAAAGGGTTGTCTAGTCCGAGTGCCTGGAATGCAGGAATCCCATATAAGTGGTGTCAGGGGTAGCTATTGTGGTAAGCTTCGGTTGGACTACAATTCCCATCAGCCACAGACAGAAAGGTCAGGGATGATGGGAGTTGTAGTCCAGCAACATCTGGAGGGTCTCACACTGGCTGCGTCATAACTCTGAATGTTCTCCTGTTTTTATAAAACATCCCTCAATGTGATGCACGTCTACTCGGAAGTGAGCCCTGCCAAGTTCAGCAGGACTTTCACTCAAGTACCGTATTTTTTTGCTCTATAAGACTCACTTTTTCCCTCCTAAAAAGTAAGGGGAAATGTGTGTGCATCTTATGGAGCGAATGTAGGCTGCGCAGCTATCCCAGAAGCCAGAACAGCAAGAGGGATTGCTGCTTTCACTGCGCAGTGATCCCTCTTGCTGTTCTGGCTTCTGAAATTCAGAATATTTTTTTTCTTGTTTTCCTTCTCCCAAAACTAGGTGCATCTTGTGGTCTGGTGCGTCTTATAGAGTGAAAAATACAGTAAGTGTTTTTAGGATTGCAGACTCATGTCAAAGCAGGAACCTTTTGAAATTTCATTCATTATGCCATTTACATTTCTTTATACACCAAAGGGTTCCTAAAGTGGCTAACAAGTAAAACAGCTGAAACAAAAAAGAAGAAAAGAAATCCGATCGTTGCATTAAAACTTTTATAACACCTGACCACAAACAGCAGTAGGTGTTAAAATGATAATCGGAACCAGCAAAACGAAAGGAATAAGGTATCAAAATACCACATCAAGTGCCTTGGAAAATAGAGAGATCTTCTCCTGGCATCAAAAAGAGAAATATTTCCTCACCAGAGGAAGGGTCTCTACCCTTGGAGGGTCTTTCAGAGCTGGGGTACCACCACCTCTCAGGTCACACACACCCCACCTCCAACATTGGTGAAGAGGTATTTCTATATAAACACATAGAACAAAATATGAGCCTGGTGAATCCAAGATGGGTGACACCTGGCTTGAGAGCAGTACATGTGAAAAGGATCTAGGAGTCTTGGTTGACCACAAACTTGACATGAGCCAACAGTGTGACGTGGCAGCTAAAAAAGCCAATGCAATTCTGGGCTGCATCAATAGGAGTATAGCATCTAGATCAAGGGAAGTAATAGTGCCACTGTATTCTGCTCTGGTCAGACCTCACCTGGAGTACTGTGTCCTGTTCTGGGCACCACAGTTCAAGAAGGACACTGACAAACTGGAACGTGTCCAGAGGAGGGCAACCAAAATGGTCAAAGGCCTGGAAACGATGCCTTATGAGGAAAGGCTAAGGGAGCTGGGCATGTTTAGCCTGGAGAAGAGGAGGTTAAGGAGTGATATGATAGCCATGTTCAAATATATAAAAGGATGTCACATAGAGGAGGGAGAAAGGTTGTTTTCTGCTGCTCCAGAGAAGCGGACACGGAGCAATGGATCCAAACTACAAGAAAGAAGATTCCACCTAAACATTAGGAAGAACTTCCTGACAGTAAGAGCTGTTCGACAGTGGAATTTGCTGCCAAGGAGTGTGGTGGAGTCTCCTACTTTGGAGGTCTTTAAGCAGAGGCTTGACAACCATATGTCAGGAGTGCTCTGATGGTGTTTCCTGCTTGGCAGGGGGTTGGACTCGATGGCCCTTGTGGTCTCTTCCAACTCTATGATTCTATGATTCTATGAATCAGGCCAATGTTCCATCTAGACCAGCATCCTGCTGTCATGGTAATCAACCAGAGGCTTGTAGGAAACATGCCGACAGCCTCGATCCTGTATACCTGAAGGAGCGTCTCCACCCCCATCGTTCTGCCCGGACACTGAGGTCCAGCGCCGAGGGCCTTCTGGCAGTTCCCTCACTGCGAGAAGTAAGGTTACAGGGAACCAGGCAGAGGGCCTTCTCAGTGGTGGCGCCTGCCCTCTGGAACGCCCTCCCAGCAGATGTCAAGGCAATAAACAACTATTTTACTTTTAAAAGACAACTGAAGGCAGCCCTGTTTAGGGAAGTTTTTAATGTCTACTGCTGTATTGTTTTTAATATTCAGTTGGAAGCCGCCCAGAGTGGCTGGGGAAACCCAGCCAGATGGGCGGGTATAAATAATAAATTATTATTATTAATTATTATTATGCAAGCAGGATTCGAATACAGGAGCAACTTTCCTCTCCTGTGGTTTCCAGCAATGGCATCCAGAAGAAATACAGCTTCCAGTTGTGGAGGCAGAACAGAGACATCACGGCTAGCTGCCATTAAGAGCCTCATCGCCCATGAATTTGTCCAATACTATTATACAGTGGTGCCTCGCAAGACGAAAAGAATCCGTTCTGTGATTCTCTTCGTCTAGCGGTTTTTTCGTCTTGCGAAGCAAGCCCATTGAAGGATTAGCGGATTAGCGCTATTAGCGGCTTTTAGCGGCTTATCTGCTGATCGGATCAGCTGATAAGCGGCTTAGCGGCTTAGAAAAAAGGGGGGGAGGAAAAAACCCCCGCAGGAACTCACAAGACATTTTCGTCTTGCGAAGCAAGCCCATAGGAGATTCGTTTTGCGAAGCACCTCCAAAACGGAAAACTCTTTCGTCTAGCGAGCTTTCCGTCTTGCGAGGCATTCGTCTTGCGGGGCACCACTGTAAAGCCACCCAGACCACTGGCCATCACTGTCTCCTGTAATGTCCAATACAACGTAACATGTGTCCAATATAATAAATCCGGCACAACACATATCCAACACACGTTCTCCATCACCTCCCACTCTTTGGGTATTTTGGGAGCTACAGTCCCTTCTCTTTCACTTGTACTCCCATGCAAAGGGTTTATCTCAGCTCAAGGAATCCTAAATGACTCCATCTGCCAGCACCAGCAGGCATCCTTGACAGCCTTGCAGGTTATGTTCCACAAGCGAAACATGCAACAAAATGTTGCAGCGTAGGGTGCCCACGTTCAGAGTTCCAGGGAGCTATTTACTTTTTTTATTTAAAAAACCCATTTCTATACTGCTTAACATATGTAAAATACAGTGGTACCTCTGGTTGAGAATGGGATCCGTTCCGGAGCCCCATTCGCAACATGAGCAGAACGCAACCCGCGTCTGCGTGTCTGTGTGTGCGCCATGATTCTGTGCTTCTGCGCATGCACGTGACATCATTTTGAGTGTCTGCGCATGCATGAGCAGCGAAACCCAGAAGTAACCCTTTTCGGTACTTCCGGGTTGCCGTGGGACGCAGCCTGAAAAGATTTAACCTAAAGCAAATGCAACAAGAAGTATGGCTGTATATCTAAGCTGTATACAGAAAACTTGAGCAACAACAATGTAACGAACAGCAAATATTATAAAACTACAGTTAACATAAAAACATATTGCATTAATATGCTAATGCCTTCTTCCAGGAAATTGCATTCCATTCCCCCTCCATTCCTGTTAACAACCCCTTTTTGCCATCTCCCTCTGGCCCTGGGCTCTGAGAAAGGGCCAAGCGATGGGGGGTGGGCTGTCCTTCTTCTCAAGGTGGCCAGGAGAATTCCTGCCCTACGGACACAGTTTGCCATGGTGGCTAGCAATGCTTTTTAAACCCACCTACCCACACCTTTAAAAATGTAAAGGCCTCTCTAGCTGCTCAGGCAAACCCTAGTGCTGGTGCAAGCGGTACCTAGCCACCTCCTGCGCAATGCCTGTCTTTGAGAAGAAGGACCCGGCTAGCCCCCCCCCCCCGACAACTGGAGAAAGGGGCGCAGGAACTGTAGCCGATGGAGGAACCTAGCTCTAATTGATATCTCATAGCCTTCATTGGCGTTTACTTCATTGACCATCGAGTGGATTTCCTTCTGTTTGCTCGTTCGACCTCAAACGACGGCAGGGACTCTTGCTCTGAATGATTTCCACCTTCCTTTTCTACTGAAGAAGAGTTTGGATTTGATATCCCGCTTTATCACTACCCGAAGGAGTCTCAAAGCAGCTTACATTCTCCTTTCCCTTCCTCCCTTCCCTTCCCAAACACTCTGTGAGGTGAGTGGGGCTGAGAGATTTCAGAAAAGTGTGACTGGCTCAAGGTCACCCAGCAGCTGCATGTGGAGGAGCGGAGATGCGAACCCGGTTCCCCAGATTACGAGACTACCGCTCTTAACCACTACACCACACTGGTTCTCACTAATACTGCAAAAACACACCTCCTTAACATGCACAAGCTCCACAGAAATGGGTACACAAATTGCTTTGCAATGTATATATTTGCATATTCATTGATGTGTAATGTTGAGGACGAACCTCTTCACCCTAGCTCTGCAAACTTGAGGTGCATATTTTTAGGACGCACCCTATGTTTGTAATCTTGAGTTGTTTTATGCTGTTTTTTTAATAATTGTGTCTTAATATTAATGATGTTTTTAAATTGCTGTAACCAGCTCTGGGAGCTTAGGGTGAATTCTAATAATGATGATGATAATAGTAATAATAATTGCTGCTCTCCTAACCGGTGCCTCACTGGTTCTCATTTTTCTGAAGGGCTTTTCGTTGACTTGGTTATTCATTGCTAGAGGAAGGCTCTATGCACTAGGGCTACAACTCTAAACATGTTTTCTCAGAAGTAAATCCTCCTGGATTCAATAAGGCTTACTCCCAAGTAAATGGAGTTGGGACTGCAGTCTCATGACTCTTCTGACAGTAAATAAAACAAAAAGAAAAAACAGTGAAATTTGTACTGTTCGTTTCACAAGGAAATTAGAGCATTATGTTTCAGCAGAAACATGCATACAATCATTTTCTGGGGGGAAATGTGCATTTATGAAATAACGTGTTGAAATGGCATATGGTGGGAGTATTTCATACAGTCCAGGACACAAAGAATAAGATATCGTCAGGATGCTAAATTGCCCCTCTCTAGTGCCTGTGTGAGGGCAAAGAGACAGGATGACAAGTTTATACCAAACTGTGAAATCAAACTACCTTTATAAGCTGAAGTCCTAACCACATTCACATGAGAGCAAGTCCCACTAAATTAAATGGGACTTCTTTCTAAGCAGACATGGTTAGAATTGCAGCAGTGCATAGCTTTGTGATGGGCCATCAGGCACCTTCTTAAGGGTGCCAGTGTGGTGTAGTGGTTAAGAGCGGTAGTCTCGTAATCTGGGGAACCGGGTTCGTGTCCCCGCTCCTCCACATGCAGCTGCTGGGTGACCTTGGGCTAGTCACACTTCTTTGAAGTCTCTCAGCCCCACTCACCTCACAGAGTGACTGTTGTGGGGAGGAAGGGAAAGGAGAATGTTAGCCGCTTTGAGACTCCTTAAAGGGAGTGAAAGGCGGGATATCAAATCCAAACTCATAATGTGCCACAAAACTGTGCTGTTTTTGCTGCTGCAGACTAGCAGGGCATTCAACAGCTTTGAAAGGGAACATGCAGAAAAGAAAACTGATTTATGAATATCTGTTGATGGCTGAGACTGCACATGAGTTGTGCACTGTGAGATACGTATTTGTTAAAAATACATCTATTTCTGCATTTGCAGACAATGAAACAGGGGGAAAGATTTGTGCAAAATAAACCAATTGCAGCAGAATGAAAAGCACCAGATGAAAGTGCAAAGGAATGTTGGAACAGACTGAGGCATGTTCATCCATCCTTAATTGACATACAACCAAACTGACACAAAAAAGGGCTAATGGAGGAAGAGATTTGGCTCCGTTCATGTTTTTTGATGAACCCTTTGACGCAGCTGGGTTGAATGTGCAGGGTGACAGGAAACGAGAGAGCTTCCCATTTCTCATCAAATGCAACCAATTTAATCTTCAGCTCACAACAGTTTGCTGGTGTGACATGTCAACTCACCAAGTGTGTGTTTCGTCTGTCCAACAAAAACTTACAAGGCTTTTTCTTCTGCCACCATCCGTCATTCCAAATTAAGTTGCACGCTTTGCAGCCTGCAAAATTAATGTCATCAACAAGGGCTTGGATCTTCTCAATGGGCACAGTTTACTCAATCAGCAGAACTTTGGGTTTTGTGGTTGTGGAATTAGGAGGGGAAGTTGCACAACGGCAAGGCATGCTTGGTCCATGTGGGACGCAGCTTTACGCCTCTCGTTACATGTTGCCAAATATGCAAATGCTGCACCTGGCATGGATTAATTCCTTCCTGATGCTCATGAGGAATCATCAGCTTATGGCCGGCAGCTCTGATTATTCTTATCTGAGCCTGCATAACAGTAACTACACCTTGGGCACCAAATCCTTTGCAGGCCTCTTTACAGTCAAGCTATACTTAGCCAGCTCTCTGCATCAGTGGAGTCCATATACTGGCTGGGCTGACTGTTACAGGGTTGCCGGGTCAAGAAATCCCCAGATCTTGGGATTTCAGGGACCAAACCTCAGATCTAGGGACAACTCCTGGTGATGTCATGGGGTGGACCCCAGGAATATCACAGGAGTTGGGCCCTGGAATTTCTATGCAATAATTTGCGGAGATGGAGGTTAATTGGGAGAGGGAAAGAAGGAGAGGAGGAGAGCGGCCCCTGCCAAAAAGTCTTTGCAATAATTTGCAAAGATGGACGTTAACTGGAAGGGGCAAAGAAGGAGAGGAGGAGGGCAGACTGCTCCCCCACTGGATGATCTATGTAATAATTTTCAGGGACGGAGGTTAATTGGGAGGGAGCAGAGGAAGGCACACCCCTCCAGAAAGTCTATGTGATAATTTGAACCTGGGTACTGCTGTGCTGAAGCTTTCAAGCTGCACACATAGTCTTCTTAACTTATATTTTAAAGGTGTTCTCTCACCCACCTAGAGATTCCTCCTACTCCCTGGGGGGCACCAGGCAAACACCGAGACTTCAGGCCAGCCCTACGTAGCTTCTGCAACGTGGAAGCCTCCTGTTCCTTCAGACCACCCCCAGGGACCATATTAAGTTTGAGAGGGGTTTGTCTGAATCACTACAATCACTACAATCCTGAGCCCCTTCCAAACCTGTGATGCTGTGAGGTTAGAATCTATAATAGGAAACCTGCCAGACCAGTTTCTTAAGGCAACGGCCTTAGCTCACCAATTGGGTGCTGCCATTTACATCAGTAAGAGGTTGCCCTGTTCCCAAGGAGACGAATGTGGTAACCCCCACCCCCACCTTATCAGAAGCAGTATCACCTTGTAAGGGAGAAGAACAACAGCCAGAGTTTTGGGTGCGAGTCATGGCTGATGCCAGAAGCTGGAGACATAGAGGCTTGTCTTGCTCTGTGCTAGACCCAAGAGCTGTGATTCAGTGCCTCCCTGGAAACTTAATGGGGAAGCAAAATCTTTTGGGGTGTTCGTGCTGTGAGCCCCTCCACCCTGTGCTCAGGGGTGGAGGAAGGGGTGTGTGGTGGGGGTGGTCCGCCCCGGGTGTCACCACTGAGGGGGTGACAAAATGCCGGGTAGCACTCACTGCGGGGCCTGCAACGTGCCTAAGCCACATGTCTCTCCTGGGAGTGATGTGGTGGCTTGGCCACCCGCTGGTCCACCTGCCACCTCCCAGTGTGGTGCCAGTGTGGTGTAGTGGTTAAGAGCGGTAGACTCATAATCTGGTGAACCGGGTTCGCTTCCCAGCTCCTCCATCTGCAGCTGCTGGGTGACCTTGGGCCAGTCACACTTCTTTGAAGTCTCTCAGCCCCACTCACCTCACAGAGTGTTTGTTGTGGGGGAGGAAGGGAAAGGAGAATGTGAGCCACTTTGAGACTCCTTAGGGTAGTGATAAAGTGGGATATCAAATCCAAACTCTTCTTCTTTTTCCCCTCAGCTGTAGGGCAGCTGAGTGGGAGGAGGCAGGCAGACTCCTCAGAGGCCCCGCAGGGCACCCTGCCCCGACTGGCCCCACCCCACAGGCGGCTGGCCCCGTCCCTAGGTGCCCGATCAGCTTGCTCTGCCGCTGCCTGTGCTCAGGTTGTATATATGTGTAAATAAAACCATATATCCTAAAGACACCACCGTCTCCATTGACCTTCATGCCAAGGAAACCAAACTCTGTGTAAAGTGCAGGGACTCTGGAGTTTCTTGCTGCTCAGAGATTGGGATATGTTGGAAGCCGCCCTGGGAGAGTTTGAGAGTTTGGTTTTTGAACATGATCCGTTCCGGAAGTCCGTTCGAGTTCTGAAACGTTTGAAAAACCAAAAACTGAAAGCGGAAGCCTCAAAATGGAAGCCTCAATACGGAAAACTCAAAACAGAAGCCGTGTTGTGTGTTTGAAAACCAAGGCACTTACTTACGGGTTTTCAGTGTTCGAATTCCAAAACGTTCAACTACGACTATGCAGGCGTTTGAAAACTGAGGTACCAATGAATATTTTGAACAAATAAACGGAGGGTGGGGTGGTGCTGTTTTTTCCCTCAAAGGGAGATGTTGTGAGCAGCTAGCCACTCTTGATTTCTTGGCCCAGCAGGACTGACTGTTTCCTGGCAGAAAAGAGGAGGAGGAGGAGGAGGTGGATGGTGGAGGAAACAGATGAGCCTGGTGCCATTCATCATAATTAACAATTGTGCTATGAGTGAAATGAATCCATTTCTTCTCTTTGCACATGCCTGTCCAAAAAGACAGATCCCAAAACTGCTCCGCTTAATAATTGTCAAAACACACGCCGCCCCCCACCCCACCCCCGGCACCATTCGTCATGTGGAGACACAGCTCGGATCTCCTGGTTGTCACAAGATCTATTTTACATCCACTGGTAACTCAATGATAGACTCTTGCAGCACTCAATTGAAGGACCCCTGTGGGAATCTTTCATCTCAATGTCGGTGAGATGCAGGAATATAAACGCAGATAACAAAACTGTCTTTTGTCCTTTCCATCCTGGACTGGCTTGTCTTGACGCTGAAGCCTATAATTCGCCGTCAGGTCCCGCCTTCATCTAAAGAAGACGACAGACTTTCTCTGCCGTCTCTTGTCAGTCTGAAGGTGCTACGAAGGAAGCGACTCCTGGGGCCCTGTGAGGTGGGCTGACTGCCCTGCCTTGATAATAGGCCACAAAGTTTCTGCCTCAAAACCCAGTTGAGGAAGCCAATTGATTGCATGAATTTTAATCAATTGATTAAGCCATCACATTTGCATATATTTGCACGAGAGTGAAAACAGCCGCCCTGAAGGGGAAAAACAGGCTTAAGATCAGCCCAAGAATTGCATCCTTCCAAGAGCAAACTTATGGGAGCAGCATGCTGGTGGGGGAAGGGGCCAGAGGCAAAATTAACATAGCAACAGATGTGACTCTTGCCTTGGTATGGAAGGCTATGTTCCAACCACGCATAAGTCCGTGGTTTCTACACATTAAACACACACCCACCCCTTTGTTGAAGCAAGCAAGAGAGGATCACAGCTCAAGGCCACAGTAAAAAGGTAAAGGGACTCCTGACCATTAGATCCAGTCACAGACGACTCTGGGGTTGCGGTGCTCATCTCGCTTTATTGGCCAAGGGAGCCGGCGTACAGCTTCCGGGTCATGTGGCCAGCATGACTAAGCCTCTTCTGGCGAACCAGAGCAGCACACGGAAACGCTGTTTACTTTCCTGCCCAAGTGGTACCTATTTATCTACTTGCACTTAGACGTGCTTTGACGTGCAGGGACAGAGCAACAGGAGCTCACCCCGTCATGGGGATTCGAACCACCAACCTTCTGATCGGCAAGTCCTAGGCTCTGTGGTTTAACCCACAGCGCACAGAGGCGTAGCAAGGTGGGGGCAGTGGAGGCGGCTCACCTTGGGTGCCATCCCTGAGGGGGGTGACATCGCCGTGGGTGGCGCCCCCCTGGGACACTCCCTGCCACTGGCACACCCCCTTGGGATACGCACTGACACCGACATACCCCCCCCTGGGATGCACGCTGGCACACACCCCAGGATACACGCTGCCGCTAGCTCCTCCTCTGCCCATTCCTATGGGCGCCGCATGGTGCGCCCCATCCTTAGCCCCTATGGGTGCACCACCCCAGGTACCCGAGAGGCTTCCTTCGCCACTGCAGATAAATGGACTCAAGGAAGTTCAGGTCCCATGTAGGGCATTGCCAGGGAACAGCCTCAAGGTAGCTCCTTCTTGCACTATTCGCTTGTAGCGCTGGGCGAATCCTCTACACGTTAGTCACTATTTCATGCCCTAGACATCACCCAGGATTCACTATGTTCTGTATGTTCTGGTTTTATAGTTTATTAATAGTGATAAACAGCCGATGAGTCTCAAGCTCTCATTGAGTTAGGCACTTCCCCCACATATGAAGACAGGTTCCGTTAGTGGACAAGACCAAGAGGGGGTTGAATGGTCAAGAAGGTGATTTCTGCATGTGCTGTAAAGGGAAGGGAGGGGCAGATGGGGCTCGTCCACCTGGGAAGATCACCCATTAGGGAGAAGGAGAACTCTGATCCTAACCATCCTCTGCCTTGCAGGGTATCTTTTGGAGAACAAAGGGGCCAAGGAGTAAACCCTAGACGAATCCAGAGTGGAATCCCTAAGATGATTGGATGGCACATTGGGCGGCTCTTTCCGGTAACTCCTGCAGCCCAGCTGGTGCCAAGTGTTTTGCTCTGTTTTCCTTTGGACCAAATCAGTGAGGCTGGGGGGGGGGTTGTTGTCTGGGCAGCCCAGGACCTTCATGTGCCCCGGGGAGGTCACTACAGAGCTGCTTACCCAGTAGTTTGACTTCACCCCTGGAGGCACACTCCATTGTCTCTCAAGAGAGATGGATGCCAGCATTATTTATTATTATTATTATTATTATTGTTGTTGTTGTTGTTGTTGTTGTTGTTGTTGTTGTTGTTGTTGTTGTTGTTATTACCTGCCCCTCAGCCAGGGCAGGATGCATTAAATACATACATAAAAAACAGTTTAAAGCAAATTAAAATCATAAAAGTTAGCTGGATCTTTAAAATATACACCTTCTGTGTCCAAAGCCAGGGTAACAATAATAAAATAAAATAAAATAAAATAAAATAAAATAAAATAAAATAAAATAAAATAAAATAAAATAAAATAATTATTTATACCCTGCCCATCTGGCTGAGTTTCCCCAGCCACTCTGGACGGCTTCCAATCGAGTGTTAAAAACAATACAGCATTAAATATTAAAAGCTTCCCTAAACAGGGCTGCCTTCAGATGTCTTTTAAAGATAAGATAGCTGCTTATTTCCTTCACATCTGAAGGGAGGGCATTCCACAGGGCAGGCGTCACCACCGAGAAGGCCCTCTGTCTGGTTTCCTGTAACCTCACTTCTCGCAATGAGGGAACCGCCAGAAGACCATCTGCACTGGACTTCAGTGTCAGGGCTGAACAATGGGGGTGGAGACACTCCTTCAGGTATACAGGATCGAGGATAAAGAGCTGCGTCTTCAGCTTCCTCCAGAAGTTGCATAATGAAAGTGCCCAACACACCTCTGTAAGGAGGGAACTTCACATTTAGGGGCCACCACAGAGAATGCCCTCTCTCAGGCTGCCCACCCTGAGCCTCTGACGGAAGAGGAACCACCGAGAGGGCCCCTAAGGCAATCTCAGTACCCAAGAGGATCTGTAGGGCAGTGTTTCCCAAACTTTTTTGGGCAACGGCACACCTGTTTACTGAAAAAAAATCTCGCGGCACACCACCATTAAAGCCCCGCCCCGTGACGTCAGCGCGCAGCGTCACGCCGGGAGGGACGCACGAAAGTGAAAGTTTTTTCCCTCCCCCCTCAGTCCCTCGCTCGGAATTCAGCTCGTTTGGGGCATTGCTCCAGCTGCTCCCTCTCCCGCCGCGCAGGAGCGATGCCTCTCTCTGGCTCTCCCTCCGCGCAGGCTGAGGGAGGGAGGGAGGTGCGCGTGTGACCCGTCTCTGCTGGGAGACCAAACCCAGCGAGGCAGAGTCGCGCGGAGGCGCCCAGGCAGCGCTGCCGGCTGCGAGGAGGAGCGCCAGGCAGCAGCAGGAGGCGCGGCCTCTCCTCGCCGCCGCCGCCCCGCCTCTCGCCGCCCGACTCGCCCGCCTCCCTCCAGGCATCTCGCGGCACACCAGCCGATGTCTCACGGCACACTCGTGTGCCGCGGAACACCGGTTGGGAAACACTGCTGTAGGGAAGAAGACCGTACTTAAGAGATTTGGGGCCTGAGTCATCAGGGCTTTAAACACTAATGTGAGCACCTTGAATTGGGCCAGGAAATATGCAGACAACCAGTGCAGCTGTTTTGAAACAAGGGTTATACAAGCTCTAAATGGAACCCCAGCCAGAATGCTGGCGTTTTAACGATTTTACTGCACACCATCTTGATTGCTTGTATGAGGTGGCTGTTTATAAATGTTCTCATTAAAAAGTTAATACAAATTTGCTTTCTGTCCTTTTTTTCTAGGACAGAGGCAATGGAGATGACGAACAATTGCTTCGGGAACATGGTTGTGGTCTTTGAACCTATTATTTCCCCCCTCAAAAGACAGAGCCCTGAACAAAGCTTCATTGCAATTCAGACGTTATCCTTCTAAAACCCAAAATGCTCTATCAAAGCGAAAACTACTCCCTCCTTAAAAAAAAAAAGTACCATCCTTGCATTCCTGAGGAGTAATGGAAATAATCGCTTTATCCAGTGGTGCCACTGCCTAGAGGATTTTGTTTCCACTAAAATGGTCCTCTTTGTCCTTATGAAAAGCATATTTTGAATAACAACGGTACGAAAAAATTGCAGACTGCCAGAAAGAGACACACTTGACTCTGTACATCCATTCAAAAGTTCTCTCCCTTTCCCTCTCCCCCCTCCCCCCCCCGGCCAAATTCTTCTTTTCCTTTCCGACAGCGGAAGCATGAAACCCCGCACAATGGTCACGAGGAAAGGAGTCGTCCCTAGGCCTTAAGACACAACACGTCGCTTTAGCAGGGAACTGCGCTAGAGTGTACACCAGTCTTAGGGCGCAGAATTATCACGGGCAATATTGCATGGCCCAGAAAAGAGTGGCAAGCTGTTTCCAATGGAAGAGTCGTGCATGAGCCTTGCAAGTCAAGCTGGGACTGAAGATTTCACAGCAAAGGTGCCCATGAACTACCACATTTCCTATCCAGTACTTCTCCGTGTATAGTGGTACCTCGGGTTACAAACGCTTTGGGTTACAAACTCCTCTAACCCGGAAGTAGTACCTCGGGTTGCAAACTTTGCCCCAGGATGAAAACAGAAATCGTGCGCCAGCGGTGTGGCAGAAGTGGGAGGCCCCATTAGCAAAAGCGTGGCTCAGGTTAAGAATGGTTTTGGGTTAAGAACGGACCTCCGGAACGAATTAAGTTCGTAAACCGAGGTACCACTGTATAAGACTAGGGCTTTTTTACTGAAAAATAATGTTTAAAATTGTGAGTCATCTTATACAATGGGTAGTGCCCAGGGGTGACATGGGATTGGTTGATGCCGGAAGCCAGAGATGTTTGGCAGCGTGTTATTGGTGTCTGCGGTAAGGGGTGGTGTTGATTGGGTGTTGCTGCGGCAACTGGGCGGGCAATCAACTGCTTCTGCCGGTGAGGGGACAAACATTAGGAGGCGCCCCCCTTTAAAAAAAGCTCAACAACTGTGCAATCCACAGAAAAGCTGAACAACTCTGGGCAATCTCTCTCCCCCCCCCCATTTTCTTAATTTTTAGTCCCCCAAAACAAGGGGCGTCTTATACATGGGGGCGTGTAATACATGGAAAAGTATGGTAAGTCTAAAGGACATTGACTCATTTAAAGGACCACAGTCTCTAAGCCAAGGATGGCAGTGGCTGATGGGAATTGGAGCCCAATAATAATCTGGAAGGCCTAGAGGCGGTGGGTTCGGATTTTATTTCAGGGCTATTTCACCCACACAGGTTGGTCACCTGACGCTGGCAAAAGCTAGGAATGACTCGCCTTGTGTGACAGAACTGCCACCTTGCCCTTGGGTTCGTTTAAGGAACATGTTGTACGTATTTTTGCCATTCAGAGCAACAGATCACCAGCGGAACACAGATTTCCCAGTACCAACAACAATAACAACAAAACCCAGATCATGCCTCGACGGCTGTCTATATCTCCAGAAGTATGTTGAGACGCAAACTGCTGTTTCCATTCTGAACCATTGTCAAAGGCCATTTGTATTCCCCGTTCGGGAAGACAAAACAAACAGACCTCCCAGCGCTGTGTGCGGGTTCCTTTCAACGTGTGTTTTATCAGAAAAAGCTTCTCTCCCTCCCCAGCCTCTGAGCTTTGCGTCTCATGCCTCTCCCCATAGACTTGACTGAAAAGGTCACCTCTTACCTTGGTGCTGGAGACTCTGACATCTGAAAGCAGCCGCCAAATGGATGTTCCCCAGCGGAAGTCATGGATTTCGCCTTCTCATCATCTGTGTGTTGCTGCCAGGCACAATGGACTCAGGGTTTCTGAAGGTCTTGGAAGGACCGGGTCACCAAAGGTGGCCTTTGAACTGCAAAAAAGGAACAGGGACCAAAGAGAGAAGGTTAACATCTGGTCAAGGGAGGGAGGGGGGAAAAAGACCTGTGGAAAGAGCAGACCTGACATTTCAAACAGACAGTTGATTCGAAGGACAATGGTCAAGAGTGTACTCCAATGCCAGCAACATCAAAGACCACGTGAATGCTTTTGTCTGGTCAGCTGAACCAGGTGGGGGTAGCTGATAGGTCTCAAACCTTTGGTGAGTTAGAGACTTCCCCCTACATGTGAAGACAGAATCTAGTAGATGAGACTAACAGTGGGTCCAATGGTAAAGAAGGTGGTTTCTGCGCATGCTGTGTAGAGGGAAGTGAGGGGCAGATGGTGCTCATAAACTTGGAAAGGTAGCCCATCTAAGAGAAGGAAAACTCTGATCCTAAACCTCTGCAGCCTTGTGGGGTATCTTGGGGAGAAGAAAAGGCTAAGGGTAGGCAACCTAATGTCCGGGGGCCAAATGCGGCCCAATCGCCTTCTCAATCTGGCCTGCGGACAGTCTGGGAATCAGCGTGTTTTTACATGAGTAGAATGTGTCCTTTTATTGAAAATGCATCTCTGGGTTATTTGTGGGGCATAGGAATTCATTCATTCCCCCCCACCCAAAAAAAGTCCAGCCCACCACATGGTCTGAGGGACGGTGGACAGCTGAAAAAGGTTGCTGACCCCTGGAGTAAACCCTACACAAATCTGGAGCCAAGTCCCTAAGGAGGTTGGATGGCGCCTTGTACTCTTCCTACCGGCAACTCCTCCACCAGTCTGGTGCCAAACGTCTTGCTCTGCCTTCCTTTGGACCCCATCAGTGAGGCCAAGAGGGGGGTCTTGTCACCTGGGCAGCCCAGGATCTCCAGACACACTGCCCAGGCTTGCACCCCCGGAAGGTTACTTCGCTGCTGCTAACACAGTGGTTTGACTTCACCCTAGTAGACACACCCCATTGTCTTTCTAGACCAGTGTTCCCCAAACTTGGGTCTCCAGCTGTTTTTGGACTACGACTCCCATAATCCCTAGCTAGCAGGACCAGTGGCCAAGGGTAATGGGAACTGTAGTCCAAAAACAGCTGGACAACCAAGTTTGGGAAACACTTCTCTAGACAGACATAAACCAACAACAACTAGGTATACATGTGTATATTAGGTATACATGTATACAGTGCACACAAGTTAGAGTGCACACTGAAATGCTAACGAAATTTTGTGAGGACTCTTATGAAAAATGTGTGATCTTATGCAGAAGCGTCCACCCCTGGAGTCTACATGTCGATATCATTAGCATTTCCTTTGTTCTGCAATGACAAACTGGGAGGGGGGACCCAGCCCCCTCCTCAAATGCATTTCAAAAAGAAGATATAGCCATTTTGGTATGCAGGTGCCCTTCACATCTGGCGTACTCCGCATGAATTTTGCACTCAGATACCTCCATCTTGGCGTGGCCTTAACCCTCCTGCACATTAGGCAATTTTATTATCTTCAAAATCCATATCTACACATTTCAGATGTATTGGGCAAAAATCCTATTAAGGACAACAAGATTAGAAAAGGCCATTATGATCTAGTGCTGGATGGTTCCACAAAGAGAGCAATATGCAGCCCCCAAGGTGAATGCCAGAGAAGATGGAGAGACCAAAAGGATGGGGGTCAGCACATCAAAGGAGGCAGGTCGGGGGCTGGAGAGACGTTAATGAGTCCGCGAGCAAATATTAACAAAGAGAATGTCGGCTTGAGAACATCTCTCGGGCAGTTGGCAAGGTATCTGGAGGGAGAGTGGCTACAGCATAATCAATCAGATAGATGGGTTCCCCAAGGTTTCATGGGAAAGCGAGAGATGCTCAGGATGAGGTCTGACATCTGTGCTAGAAAGAGAAGAACACATGGCAGCGATTCCTTAGGGAAAACAAGCAGTTCCAATAAACGCCTCCCTTATCTGATGGCTTTTTCTAGACCTTTGTTTGCGTTTTATTTGCCTTGCCCTTGCTTGTCCTCACTGTCCATTCCTCTCGCTTGCCTCCAGTGACTTCTGATTGGCTATGCTGCATGTGATCCTTGATTGGGCTGGACCACCCATGGGGAAGCCCTGAGGGGAAATGGCACTGAAGCCAACTCCTAAATATTTTTGTCCCCTCAAGAGAACTACACCTGGGGGATTGGGGGTCTTGGAGGGAGAGTGTTTTTAGCGCCAGATTTAGGGTGGCGCTGTGGGTTAAACCACAGAGCTTAGGACTTGCCATTCAGAAGGTCGCGGTTCAAATCCCTGCGATGGGGTGAGCTCCCATTGCTCGGTCCCTGCTCCTGCCAACCTAGCAGTTCGAAAGCACACCAGTGCAAGTAGATAAATAGGTACTGCTTCAGTGGGAAGGTAAATGGCGTTTCCATGTGCTGCTCTGGTTCGCCAGAAGCGGCTTAGTCATACTGGCCACATGACCCGGAAGCTGAACACCGGCTCCCTCGGCCAATAAAGCGAGATGAGCGCCACAACCCCAGAGTTGGCCACGACTGGACCTAATGGTCAGGGGTCCCTTTACCTTTACCTTTTTAGGCAGCTGATGGGCTGCAAAACTGGGAAGCTTCATAACTGAGAAGCTTCATTTGGGGGTGCCAATTTTTGGCTTCTCACAGGGTGCCATGTTTTGAAAGATTACCAAAGTACGCCCCTGGTGTTTGAGGTACAGGGGAGGGCTGGAAGAGTGGGAAGTCCAGAGTTCTTCTACGGCTCAGATTTTAACTTGAGCTGGGAAAGAATTCCCAAGGCAAGCTTTGCAAGCCTCCAGAGCCTGTAAAAACGAGCCCAAATTTGGAAAGCTTCACTGGTACCTCTATTAGACATATAAAATCCCTTAAATTGGCAATTAATTGCACGTAACCAACAGATTAGAGCTTAATGGGGCTAATGGGCAGGGAGGGAAAAAATGGAGGGGTCCTGGGATTTTAAAAAAAGCAGGGAGAAGACAAAATGACAGAAGAAACTATAGAGAAGTAATAAAAGACTGACAGGTTAGGTTCCTCTCCCCTGAAATAGCATCATCCATAAGGTGGAGGAGAACCTCCAGGCAGTGGTCTTTGGGGTGATGATGGGGGAGGGATGAGGAGCATTCCCCCCTGTTTTAAACTGTGAAAAGTTGGAGGTAGATCAAAAACCTTTCATTGCCTGGACTATGCAGAATTAGATAAATAACAGGAAAGATTCGAAACCTGCGGGACTAGAGATTCTTAGAAGACTGGAGTAAATATTTGAACTATTTGAAAAGCAATTGCAATAAACAGATTACGCGAGTAGGGCTGCAAGAAGTTCTGTAAGGAGGATTATGTGAAATATTGCAAGGAGAGCTATGATGAGAATCATTAGTTAATGATAATTAAAAGTAATAGAGAAATTAAGAAGTGCAGAATAAGTGATAAAGAACGGAAAATCTTCAGAGGTTGATGGAAGTCTAAAATATTGTATAAGATGAGGAGATATGTTAAATCATTGCTTGAAATGTTATGTTAAAAAATTAATAAAAATGTGTGTGTGTGTGTGTGTATACATACACCTACCTTTCATTGCCCGGGAGCAGAGGAGTCTTTGCCCCGCTTTACTTTTCTGACCCTAAATGTGGCACTGTGTCCTATTTGACAGAGGGAAGTCCTGTGTTTGAAGGGCTGTTCAGCAGACAGAAATACCATCCAGCTCACCAGATTGGGGAAGACTGTGACCAGGTGAGCTGTGCATCTGCTCTCTCTCAATGGTACACCAAAGAAAACCCCCTGTGTTGCAAAACAGAGCCCTCTTTCAATTGTAGCAATCCCTTCTCAAGTGTGCCCCTAACTGAATATATCAGAATATGTTTTTAAATGCTATTTATTAAAGTTTCATAGAAAAACAATAACTTCAGAATTTAAACATAAAATACAAAAGCCAATAAAGATAACAAAAATAGAAAAGATACAAAGCAAAACACATACAAAGTACATAATAAAAGAGAGTTAACATAATAATAGAAAGAAAGAAAAAGCAAAAGAGTAAAAAAGATTAGTATTTTCTTATCTTATCTTTCATTCGCTAGTTTCTTGACCTCCTCGCACCTCCCTTTTTGTATTCCAGTTCAAATATTTAGTTCAGCAAATCCTTACCCTCTATCACTTAACCTTACTCAAGATCTTAACCTATAGTAAAAATACATTTTCCATCATTATCAATCCATATTTACATATTCTTATTAATCTTTTACCAACACTGCTTATTTTCCATCCGACGTCCGTTTAACATTCATAAGTTTTACAGTATATGCCTGCATATATCAGAATATGGGTCATGAGTTCAAGCCCTACATGGGGGGAAAGATTCCTGCCTTGGCAAGGGGTTGGACTAGATGAGCCTTGTTGACCCCTTCCCACTCTACAATTCTATGATTCTATGTGTCTATGATTCATACAATTATATGATTCTTTTGTCATTTCTTGGGCCAGTCCATTGGCATCGAACCTGTTTTTAGAAAGATACACAGGGAGCGTGGTTTGAGTGTCTGATCAGGGGTTGGGGATTGCGGATTTCTTAAAGTCTCCCCCCATTCTGTGATGCCTGCAATGCAGTGGATTGGACTAGATGACCCTTTGGCTCCCCTCTGTCTCTACAATGCTTTCTCCCACAATAATCCAAGCACCAGGTGGAGATTTTGCGTGTGAGACAGATTCAATGCTTTTTTCCTGATGGGATGCAGGGGTACTCATACCGCTAAACATTTTGTGAATCTCTATACTTTTGTCCATTTACTGTACAGTGGTACCTCAGGTTAAGAACTTACAGTGGTGCCCCGCAAGACGAATGCCTCGCAAGACGGAAAACTCGCTAGACGAAAGAGTTTTCCGTTTTGGAGGTGCTTCGCAAAACGAATTTCCTATGGGCTTGCTTCGCAAGACGACAATGTCTTGCGAGTTCCTGCTGTTTTTTTCCTCCCCCCCTTTTTCTAAGCTGCTAAGCCACTTATCAGCTGATCCGATCAGCAGATAAGCCGCTAAAAGCCGCTAATAGCGCTAATAGCGCTAATAGCGCTAATACGCTAATCCGTCAATGGGCTTGCTTCGCAAGACGAAAAAACCGCTAGACGAAGAGAATCACAGAACGGATTCTTTTCGTCTTGCGAGGCACCACTGTAATTCATTCTGGAGGTCTGTTCTTAACCAGAAACTGTTCTTAACCTGAAGCACCACTTTAGCTAATGGGGCCTCCTGCTGCTGCAGTGCAGCCGGAGCACAATTTCTGTTCTCATCCTGAAGCAAAGTTCTTAACCCGAGGTACTATTTCTGGGTTAGGGGAGTCTGTAACCTGAAGCGCCTGTAACCCGAGGTACCACTGTATTTATTTCCCCTGATTTGAACTATAAAATGGTGATTTTCTTGAGTCAAAATGAGAGTACCCCTAAACATTTTTTTTAGAAAAAAAGCACTGCCCGGATTAATCTGAAAATGTAGTTCAAAAATGGTGTGGCTAGAAGCAGAAGCATTTTGGGGAAGGGGTGCTTTAATGGGGTGATCTTTATCGATGGCTTGCCAGCCCTCGGCTAAAATTCATCTGGTGCACGACAGAGACTTTCTGCATTCATACGGCTTCTCTCTCAGCCCCGCCTGACAATAGCCTCAGCCTCATAAGTCTCGAACGGCGGTTGAGAGATGCGCCCGATAAAGATTTTGCTTCTGGAACGCAATTCCGCTGCAGAGGAGGCAGCCGGGATAGATCGCAGCACATTCATCCATCACCGCAGGAGCCCGTGCGGTAATAACAGATGTTAAAAGCTGCCAAACTTCTTTCTGTCACTAAACTAAAGAGACGTATAATCCCCGAAGCACAAAGGGAGCACATCTGATGAGCACAAAGTAATTTTTACATTCACTTTCCCTGAACTTAACCACACTTTGCTAAAAGGTATCACACTGCCGTCTGAACAATAGCGCCGAACCGGGCAATCAGCGCTGAATGAATAATTTGAAAACCAAAGCGCCGTTTTGGATTGAACCAGTTCCCTGACACATTCCGATCTGACTTTCTTCTTTTCGTTTTGGGTCGCTGCTGCTGCTGTTACTAGCATAGCATCTGCAATTTTTATCTCTTCCATCCTGACAGCTTATATGAAACACCATTTAAAAACACATACTGATAGCGGACTGTCAGGACTTATATCTCCAGTTCCTAACACTGTCATGTTCCCTCTTCAACATTCTGTGGAAGTCTAGATTGACTCAGGCCTGCTCCTATCTTCAGGAGGGGAAAAGGCTAAAGCAAGGGTCAGCAAACTTTTTCAGCAGGGGGCCAGTTCACCGTCCCTCAGACTTTGTGGGGGGCCGGACTATATTTTGGAAAAAAAAAAATGAATGAATTCCTATGTCCCACAAATAACCCAGAGATGCATTTTAAATAAAAGGACACATTCTACTCATGTAAAAACACGCTGATTCCCAGACCGTCCACAGGCCGGATTGAGAAGGCAATTGGGCCGGATCCAGCCCCCAGGCCTTAGTTTGCCTACCCATGGGCTAAAGAGTCAACCCTACATTGCTACAATGGCCACTCGGATGCTACTAGCCCAGAGATGGAAGGAAGAGGTAACCCCGGCCAGAGAAAAATGGCAAATCAAGTTGATAAAGGTAAAGGTACCCCTGCCCGTACGGGCCAGTCGTGTCCGACTCTAGGGTTGTGTGCCCATCTCGCTTAAGAGGCCGGGGGCCAGCGCTGTCTGAAGACACTTCCGGGTCACGTGGCCAGCGTGACGAAGCTGCTCTGGCGAGCCAGCACCAGCGTAGCGCACGGAAATGCCGTTACCTTCCCGCTATAAAGTGGTACCTATTTATCTACTTGCACTTAACGGTGCTTTCGAACTGCTAGGTGGGCAGGAGCTGGGACCAAACGGCGGGAGCTCACCCTGCCACGGGGATTCGAACCGCCGACCATACGATCGGCAAGTCCTAGGCACTGAGGTTTTTTACCCACAGCGCCACCCGTGTCCCTCAATCAAGTTGATGGACTATACCAAAATGGCAAAACTAACTGGGAAGCTCAGGAACCAAGAAGACACGAAATTTTAAAAAGAATGGGAAATGTTTATAATGCATATACAAAATCATTGTAAACAGGTCAAAACATCAGCAGGATTTTAAACACACTTGTAATGTAGAGATGCTAGGGACGCGGGTGGCGCTGTGGGTAAAACCACAGTGCCTAGGACTTGCCGATTGCATGGTCAGCGGTTCGAATCCCCGTGGCGGGGTGAGCTCCCGTCTTTTGGTCCCAGCTCCTGCCCACCTAGCAGTTCGAAAGCACCCTTAAAAGTGCAAGTAGATAAATAGGTACCGCTTTATAGCGGGAAGGTAAACGGCGTTCCGTGTGCTGTGCTGGTGCCGGCTCGCCAGAGCAGCTTCGTCACGTTGGCCACATGACCCGGAAGTGTCTGTGGACGGCGCCGGCTCCTGGCCTCTAGAGTGAGATGAGGGCACAACCCTAGAGTCTGGCAATACTGGCCCGTACGGGCAGGGGTACCTTTAATGTAGAGATAATCTAGGATATGCAGTTGAAATAGAATCGACAGGACCCATGGAAGCAGGGGGGGGGGGGAGGTCAGGCAATTCAGCGTACTCTCAATAATTGTTTTTGGAAATGGTTTTGTTGTATGTTTATATTTTGGAAAATCAAATAAAAATTTATTTCAAAAGAAGAAGAAGAAGAAGAAGAAGAAGAAGAAGAAGAAGAAGAAGAAGAAGAGGAGGAGGAGGAGGAGGAGGAGTTTGGATTTGATACCCCACTTTATCACTACCCTAAGGAGTTTCAAAGTGGCAAACAGTCTCCTTTCCCTTCCTCCCCCACAGCAAACACTCTGTGAGGTGTGTGGGGCTGAGAGACGTCAGAGAAGTGTGACTAGCCCAAGGTCACCCAGCAGCTGCATGTGGAGGAGCGGGGAAGCAAACCCGGTTCACCAGATTATGAGTCTACTGCTCTTAACCACTACACCACACTGGCTCTCAGTGAGTCAACCCTATTCAGATCCAGAGTGGAGTCCCTAAGGTGGTTGGATGACACCTTGTAGCCTCCTTCCTGCAACTCCTGCAGCTCAGCTGCTGCCAAATGTATTGCTCTGCTTTCCTTTGGACCACATCAGTGAGGCTGAGAAGGGAGTCCTCGTTGTCTGAGAAGCCCAAGTTCTTCTGGAGGAGAAGAGACTTCTCCAGACAGACAGATGCCAACAACAGTTCTATCATGTCTTGCCCCCAAGGAACTCAAGGTGATGCTCTTGGTTCTCCCTCTCTCCATTTTATTCTTACAGCATCCACACTACCTAAGCTTTGGCCTGCAGCCTGACATGCTGCAGTCCCACCACAGGTGGTTCATCTCAGTGGGAACTAGACCAAGGATGAAGAACCTGTGGACCTCCAGAGGTCACTGGTCTCCAGTTCCCATCAGTCCCTGCATGGCCAGTGATCAGGGGTGATGAGAAGGATCTGGAGGGCCACAAGTTATCCATCTCTGCATAAGACTGTGATCCAAGGCTATGGAACTGCAGGCATGACCTCTCAGTAACAGACAGACTGGTTTTTCAAAGGCAGCAAGGTAGGTGATCCCAAGTATCCTCTGGCATGAAAAGTCTCCACATTGCTACAGTCACTACACTCTGCTTAGCAATAAATTCAGATGACCACCTTAGGTAATTCAGGTCCCCTTTCCCAGCTTGCAAATAGGGTTTCCACCTGTCCTGTATAATACAGGATTGTCACATATTTCAGTGTAAAATGCTATGTCCTGTACAGTGGTGCCTCGCAAGACGAAAAGAATCCGTTCTGTGATTCTCTTCGTCTAGCGGTTTTTTCGTCTTGCGAAGCAAGCCCATTGAAGGATTAGCGGATTAGCGCTATTAGCGGCTTTTAGTGGCTTATCTGCTGATAGGATCAGCTGATAAGCGGCTTAGCGGCTTAGAAAAAGGGGGGGGGAGGAAAAAAACCCAGCAGGAACTCGCAAGACATTGTCGTCTTGCGAAGCAAGCCCATAGGAGATTCGTTTTGCGAAGCACCTCCAAAATGGAAAACTCTTTCGTCTAGCGAGTTTTCCGTCTTGCGAGGCATTCGTCTTGCGGTGCACCACTGTATTTCAGGTCATCCTGCTTTCTCTCTTTCTCTGTCTCTCTCTGCCAAGTTAGGGATCCTCTCCAAATGCAAGTGTTGGAAACAGTGGCGTAGCGTGGGTTGTTAGCACCCGGGGCAAGGCAAGTAATTTGCGCCCCCTAACCCATGGATTTGCGCCCCCTAACCCGTGGATTTGCGCCCCCTAACCCTAACCCCCAGATGTTGCGCCCGGTGCGGCCGGGCCCCCCCTGCACCCCCCACGCTACGCCACTGGTTGGAAAGGGTGTGTGAAAGGTCATGCATTTAAGTTCTGGGAAGCCAGGCATGGGCAGATTTACAAATTTGTGTGTATGTGTTTGTGTGCACATGTGTGACTAATCCCAGAGGGGCCGTCCTGTTAGGCTGCAATAGATTGTACAGTCATACCTCGGGTTATAGATGCTTCAGGTTGCATTTTTTGGGGGTAACGGACCACCAAAACCCAGACGTATGGGTTACTTCTGGGTTTTGGCAGTTGCGCATATGCAGAAGCGCTAAATCGCGCTTTGTGCATGCGCAGAAGCGCCGAATCAGAACCTGTGCATGTGCAGACACGCCACTGCGGGTTGTGAATGCTGCGGGCTGCGAATGTGCCTCCCACATGGATCACGTTTGCAACCCCACGTCCACTGTAATGGGTTGGTTTGAAGTCACTTCAACAACAAATATGAAAAGAAATCGCTCCCCAACTGCCTTTGTCCTGCCCTGTCCTGTATTTTGCCAGAACAAAGGTGGCAACCCTACTTATAAAGCAGGAATAAACACCGGGAGCTGGGAGGCCAGGATTTGAATTCCCAATGAGTGGATTTGGACCGGTCAACATCTCTTAGCCTAACTACTTCACAGGGTTGTTAGGGTAAAATGGAGTGGGAGGGAAGTCTGTATGCCTCCCTGGAGGTTGGGTTGGAGATGGAACATAGATGTTGTAATAATAATAATAATAATAATAATAATAATAATAATAATAATAATAATAACAACAGTAAATAAATAAAAATAGTATTGAGATAGGGTTGCCAGACCTCCAAGTGTGACCTGAAGTCTCCAGGTTTGCCTGTCCCCCTGCAGGTGGCAGGTGCAGGGCTTGAATATCCAGGTGGGAGAGTGTCTGTAATATATGGATGCCAGGGAACTGACATCGAAGCGAGAGGGGAAGGGGAGGCTCCCAGATGATGCTGGCGAAGGACCCATCAGCAGGGGGAGAAACAGCTCAGTAGAGGGGGAAGCCAATCAGCGCAACACCAGGGAGAAAGGGGGGCAGCCGGGGGAAGTGGAGAGAGGGCTCCAGGACTCTTCACTGGACATCAGTGAGGAGAGCCCAGGTCCTCCGCTACCCACGCCTTCCCTGCGCAGAAGACTCCCG
The DNA here is from genome assembly GCF_964188305.1 of Podarcis bocagei. Classification (NCBI taxonomy): domain Eukaryota; kingdom Metazoa; phylum Chordata; class Lepidosauria; order Squamata; family Lacertidae; genus Podarcis; species Podarcis bocagei. Next base: position 51,898,758 of record NC_138139.1, on the reverse strand, counting down.
CCCAGTGAGAGGAGGAGGAGACTGGGTGTCAAACAACTTTTATGTTGGAAGAGGTTCAAGAAACGCCCACTGACGGATTCTGCCAGTGACTGAGGCAGCCACGATGAGAAGGGGCTGTGCAGTCAGAAAGGTTTAACAAGGCAAATCAACCGAGAAAGGCACCAGTTTACGCACGAGTAACTCATACCCATTACAATATATTAAGAAAACTTTTTTAAGTTCAATAAAGCAATTAAAAAAGAAAAAAGAAAAGTGTGAATGCAGCTTCCAAGCTTCAGTTCAGCAGTTGCCTGCTGCCAATCATAGCATAGATACTTGTGCTGGAGGCTGCCCTCCACGGCTGCCCTCTCCTAATTAACCCCCATCTCCAGGGCCTGACCTGTGTCATCACTCGGGGCCACTCTGTGACATCATCAAGGGCTGCCCCTAGGTCTCAGGTTTGCGCCCTGAAATCTCAAGGTCTTGGGTGCTCCTGACCTGGTAACCCTACACTGAGCTGCAAATCTCTGAGTTGCACCGCGATATAGGTTGTTAATCTATCACGGGAGAAGTCAAAGGCTTCCAAGTCAGCCTTTCCCACCTGCCTGGCTGCGAAATTTCTCCCTTTCTCCTCCCCACCCCACGTTTCCTGTAACATCAATCTACTTGGTCCAGAAAGACTGGTGCTTTTTTCTTTCAGCTGACAGAGGCACGGCCGTGTGGGCTGAGAACTGCTAAAAATTAAAAACCCCTTGTCGCCGTTCTCCCTCTTGAAAAGGAGAGGCATTTATTCAATGCTCTGGAAATAAGCACTGCAAATAAGCGTCTTGGTGAACGACAGTTAGAATAATAGCCAAGCCCTGCACCACCCAGAGAACAGAGGAATGCGCTGGACTCCTGGGAGCACATTTCTATAATAAAGCCTTCTGTTTCTTCTGTCGCCAGCTTACAGTATCTTCCTTAATGTCTCAGCAAAGCTGAGCGGCTCTCTGGCCCCCTGCAGATAGATTAGCTATCATTACGCTTTAAGGGCATTGGAATTACAAACTTGCAAAGCAATAGATTGGTACTTATAAACCACAGCTGGACAGCTTCAGATTAAGCCTTTTTGGGGAGTGGGGGGAGGAATTAAATGTTGAGATTTCTGGATTGCATGCATGTTTTCAAACGCCAGGCTTGTGCTCCACAGCCAGCCCAGGCTGCTTGCACATACTTCAGTCTCTGTTCTCACAAATTGTTGTTATTGTTGTTGTATTATTTATTGACACCCCACCATTTCCCCAGACTGGGACTCAAGACAGCTTACACCAATTAAAACGATGCAGATAAAATACAAAAAGCTAAAAAAAAAGTATAGCAGACAATTGTTTTAAAAGCAATTAAACTCTAATAGACTTAGAACACATCTAGTAAAATTCAGATAATGAAAACAGCACAGCACTATTTAAAAGCCATTTCCTTTACAAAAGAAAAAGAAAACCAGTCAGTTCGTAAACCAGTCTTCAGCTGATGGTAGAGGAACAGCAAGGAGGGAGCCAGCCTGGCAGGACTGAGAGGAGAGCCGCCTTTGAAGATCTCAGAGCCCAGGCAGGTTATATGGGAGGATACAGTCTTTCTCATTAATGTATTGATGATCTAAATTTTGCTGTATTTATTATGTTCTAAGCCAGCTTGAGCGTAGTTTGCTGTGGGAATGATTTAAAAACTGTGACATTTGATTGAATGTTAGATATTAGATATAGATTTTGTCCCAACTGTCCTAATATTAATTGCATTTAACCTTTTAGATAGAAAACATCAGGCTTGGTTTTTGTGTGCCTGCGTTTTGTAACTCTCATGCCATCCTCCTACACTGTGCAAACATTGCATGCCACTTCCAGCCTTATCTCACCCTAGAAAGGCAGGTGATGTTTTGTGAAAGAGGGATGCGTTGAGTTAGCATCTGCTAGGAAATTTACAGATTGCTCTTTGCTGGAAGAAAACTACATGAAAATGATGTATAGATGGTATATAACACCAGTACAGATAGCAAGAATGTACAAAACTGGTTCAAATATATGTTGGAAATGTAAGGAAGAAGAAGGGACTTTTTATCATATGTGGTGGGATTGTAGTGAAATTTTAAAAATCTGGGAAATGATATACAATGAATTGAAGAAAATGTTTCAATTAACATTTGTAAAAAAGCCTGAAACATTTTTGTTAGGGATTGTAGGAAAAGACCTGTCAAGGAAATTGAAGAACATATTCATGTATGTGACAACGGCGGCAAGAGTCTTAATAGCACAAGGATGGAAGAATGAAGAAATCCTGACAAAAAAACTGTTGCAAGGGAAATTGATGGACTGGCAAAATTGACACACAAACTCTGTGATAAGGACAACTGTGACTTTAAAGAAGAATGAGAACCTTTTACAAAGTACTTAAAGAAACAACGAAATGAACTGGACTCCTTGGCAGGTTTTGAATAAAGAAACACAAATTTATTATTGGTAATATATAGACAGATAACTTAAGGATCTTTACAATTTTATAATATGCAGAGAATAAAATGTGCTGAAAAACCAGAGAGAGGAGCTGAGGAAAGTCCAGGTGGGGGTGGGAGGTGGGTTTTTCTTGTGGAGGGGGGAGGGAAAATTAGAGGGGGTGATGAGGATGATATGTCTTTGATAAATTGTTATGCTGAAATTCTTAATAAAAATTATTCTTAATAATAAAAAAAGAGTTGGCATCTGCTTCAGCTGAGATTCCTGCATTGCAGGGGGTTGGCGCTAGATGAAGCTCAGGACGACTTCCAACTCGACATTTCTATGAAGTGCAGCTTCTGGGTCAAACGCAAGGGAAGCCCCACATCTTCTAGCTCCCCATGTCAAAGAGGAGGAGGAGCGGGGCTAGGGGGTGGGCCCTTGGCAGATGCCCAACTGTGCCAGCATCATCAACACAGCCCTGCCCATTTGTCTGCCCAGCGGGAAGCGCCGAAGCCACAGAGAGCAGGTGCCAAAGGCAACTCGTGGAAAAGCCTTAGCAAAACCGAAGGAGGAGAAGTGAAAAAGAAGAAGGGAAGGCACAGTTAGTTCATTCTTAATTGGGCCTTCATTATGTCAGGCGAAAAGGAGCCGAATCTACAGCTGCTCCTGCTCTTCCCTGTCCGTCAAAGCCAAAGCGAGAGAATATTCTGCGTGGATGAGAGATAAATAGCTGATGGACTTTCTGACATACAGAAGCAGTGAATTAAACGGGAGTTTGCTTAGAAAGTAAACTCTCAACAAAGGCTGCTTCCTTTCCCCCAGACCTTCATCCATTGCACGAGCAAAACCAGGGAGGTCCTGGCAACATCCCTTTTTCTATAATAAAGATCACCACCGGAAGCCCTCTCATATTTATTATTTATTACATTTATTTGCCACTTCCTCCCCATGGCAACTCAAACCATCCACAAAACCAAATAAAAGTTGTTTGTTTGTTTTAAAAAAGAACATGACTCCCAGTCAAATGATATGCTTGTCCAGCTTTTGCAATGCACCTAAAATGTGCATTTTAATGTTTTGAAAAATGCAAGTTTGGGGGAATGGCATACAATAATGCATACAGTTTAAATGCAAAATTTTCATGCATCTTTTTTTTTAATGGGACAGAGTTTTTTTATTGAGTGCCAGCCAAAATAAAACGGGGTGGGCTTTGGTTGATGTGCCCATCCCTACCCTCACGCTGGAAGGTTTGTGGGCAAAAGAGAAAAAGCCTGACTGTTAGCTATGGAGGAGAAGAGGGAGGGAGGATAAGGCATGAAGCCAAGCCCAGCCTTCTTCAGACTGGCTCCTTCCCAATGCTAATCTCCCATCACATTCCAGCGTTTTGTCACAATGCGAGAAGGAACAAACGGGGCCCTTCTTCCTTCCCTTCTGATCTCACATTCAGAGTCGAGGTTTGCTGGTACCGGACTCAAAGGCGAAGCGGAAATCGCTGCACAGTGACACATCTGTGCCGTTCCACTGTCCATTCTCTTTTCCTTCTCAAAGAGCTGCTGTGTGCATTAAGCAAACAGCTCTGCCTGAATCTCCGGTAGAGGAGAGGAACACTTGGGGGTGGGGTGGGGGGGTATGGGGGGGGTCAAGAGCAAAAGGGCAAGAGGGAGGTGGGGAAGACGAGCTCAGGTTTGCCGAGTCCAGTACTTTGACGAGGGTGCTCTTCAAAAGAAAGTAAGGACAGGGCAAATGTACATCGGCCACATTTTGGGGGGCGATTATCTGTATCACCAGGGCAAAGCATCAATGGTCAGAACCACAGGGGATCAGATCAAAGGTCCATGTAGCTCAGCGCTGTGCTTTGGTCTGGCCAGAATTATGCTTCCAGGGAAACCCAGAGCCAGGGCAAAAAAAGTAGTAGCATTCTTCCATTTTTAGCCTCCACCAGCTGCCCTAATTAAGACAATGGACTAAAAAGCTACAAAACATTAAAGTAAATAATAAATATGCTTTTGCATGGACCCTAATCTCCGAGTGGCGAGAGACTCCAGAGTTGCTTGGGCTTTTCCAAGGTTCGGGAACAGAGACTGTGGCGTCTTTAGGATTTATGCTTTTATTTACACACATGTACAACCTGAGCATAGGGTGGAGGCACTCACAACAGCAGATCTTGTTCCCCCATAAGGTTTCCAGGCAAGCTCCAAGTCAAAGCTTAGGGCCCAGCACAAAGCAAATGTTTCTCTGTGTCTGCCCAGCTCCCAATATCAACCCAAACTCACATGCCCCATTCTCTCATGCACAGACCCCCTTGGCCTATTGTTCTCCATCCTAGGTTGATGGGTGAGGTGGGAAAAGGCTCGCACATTTGTCTCTATGGCAACAGAGCAACCTCTTTGGACATGGCAAATGGCAGCACTTCACTGGCCAGCCAAAGCCATTCCCTTAACAAAGGAACTGTTACGGCTTGTACCGCAGCCTCTTCTGCTAGATTCTAAGTAGGCCTGGAAGGGGACCAGGATATTATCCAGACTCATCTCCCTCTCCCTAAAACTCATATCACTACAGCGAAAAAATCAGGGTAAGAAAACACAGGACTCAGCTACATTAGTCAAGAAACAGCGTTTTGAATGCGTTATAAACATGCAGCACCAGTTGGCACCAGAGAGCAAAAAAACATTTCTAAGATATTTTCCATAGTGTTTTTTTGTTTGTTTTTTGTTATAACAATTTAATTTCTGACTTATTTATAGCATTTTTCCCCTTGTGTGTAGATCCACCCACAGAGAACAGGACCCATTTAAAACATCAACTGCCAGAAGTTAGAAGGCCCGGGCAGAGGTTCTGGGTTCAATTCCTGGCATCTCTAGGGAAGAGACCTCTGCCTCAAACCCAAAGTGCCACTGCCAGTCAGTGTAGACATTGGTCAGCTAGATAGACCAAAGACCTGACTCTTTCTATGTTCTCAGCTGCCCTTCTATAAAGCAGAAGAGCTATTGGCAGATTTCTCCAGGAGGCGAGTTCTACATGCTAGGCACCATCACAGAGAAGGCCTCACTGGCCATACACTCTCCCCCCCAAAAAACCCCACAATGGGGTGCAGGGAAGGTTCTCTGGTGCTGATTTCAACACTCAGGGAGATTGATTCATACAAGAGAAAGCGGTGCTCAAATTGATGACTCCTATACCACGTAAGGTGTTTTATTCACTCATCCATTCATCCATTTATCAGCTGCCCAACCGCAACAGCTCTCTGAGTGACGTACAAATAAAAATAGATTAAAAAATGTAATTACAATCCAACAAGACAACCGTGAAAGCAGCAAATCAAACTCTGCAAACAAAACCATTCTGAGGCAGGAGATCTAGCGAGTAAGATATTTCATGGAAACAATCAAAATAAAAGAATTCATTCCAGTAGCACCTTAGAGACCAACTAAGTTAGTTATTGGTATGAGCTTTCGTGTGCACGCATCTGAAGACGTGTGCATGCACACGAAAGCTCATACCAATAACTAACTTAGTTGGTCTCTAAGGTGCTACTGGAAGGAATTTTTTAATTTTGTTTCGACTATGGCAGACCAACACAGCTACCTCCCTGTAAATGGAAATAATCAGTTCGGTTCATACGGCAGGCCAAAGGGATAACCGATCATGGAGTTAGAACAAAATTATGCGTGGCTTGGAGAAAGTGGGTAGAGAAATGTTTTTCTCCTTCTTTCATAAAACTAGACACTCATGGACACCCAATGAGGGTAATAATAATAATAATAATAATAATAATAATAATAATAATAATTTCTTATTTATACCCTGCCCATCTGGCTGGGTTTCCCCAGCCACTCTGGGCAGCTTCCAACAAAAGATTAAAAATACATTAAGACACCAGTCATTAAAAACTTCCCTAAACAGAGCTGCCTTCAGATGTCTTCTAAACGTGAGATAGTTGTTTCTTTCTTTGACGTCTGACGGGAGGGCGTTCCACAGGGTGGGCGCCATTACTGAGAAGGCCCTCTGCCTGGTTCCCTGAAACTTCACTTCTCACAGTGAGGAAACCACCAGAAGGCCCTTGGAGCTGGACCTCAGTGTCTAGGCTGAATGATGGGGGTGGAGACGCTCCTTTAGGTCTACTGGGTTGAGGCCATTTAGGGCATGGGAAGGCAAACTAAGGCCCGGGGGCCAGATCTGACCCAATTGCCATGGACGGTCTGGGAATCAGCATGTTTTTACATGAGTAGAATGTGCCCTTTTATTTAAAATGCATCTCTGGGTTATTTGTGGGGCATAGGAATTCGTTCATTTCACCCCCCCCCAAAAAAAAATATAGTCTGAGTGCTCACTGGAAGGACAGATCCTGAAGCTGAGGCTCCAAGACTTTGGCCACCTCATGAGAAGAGAAGACTCCCTGGAAAAGACCCTGATGTTGGGAAAGATGGAGGGCACAAGGAGAAGGGGACGACAGAGGACGAGATGGTGGGACGGTGTTCTCGAAGCTACAAACATGAGTTTGACCAAACTGCGGGAGGCAGTGGAAGACAGGAGTGCCTGGCGTGCTCTGGTCCAGGGGGTCACGAAGAGTCGGACACGACTGAACAACTAAACATCAACAACAATAAATGTTCACTTCTTTCCTCACCAGAAAGTACACCTACTGCCATTTTGGGGCAGGACGCAAGGCACAGGAAGAAATTATAAGGCTCTTGAACAACCTCTGTCACCTTGGCCCCCATCCAGATGTTTTTGGGTGACAACACCCATCCGGCCCAAACATCTAGTGGGCGCCGGGTTGGCGAAGGCTGCCCTATGAAGTCCTTTTGACATATGGAAGCTGGTTAAATGCTGCAATGTGTGATTAGCAGATCAGCTTGAAGGGTGGTAGAAGAGGGGGATAGGTTGTAATTTATAAATAGTTTCTGAAAGAGAAATCCTCTTTGCAGAGTTCCCGGCACCCATGTTTGGATCACAAAAGAGCTGCTGCCAAAGCCTCCTGCTGGTAAAATCACTTGAAGAATCCTGAGATAAGGAGAAGGTTTCTTTTTTTCTTTTCTTCCCCCCAGAGGGCTGACTAACTATTGTGTAAAAACTATGCAAAGAAAAAGGAAAGGGAGAAATAATAATAACGCCACGTTGTTCACAAAGACCTCTCTGCCTCTTTAGTGAATTTGTTCATCTAACACAGGAGCTGGAAGGCAAGAGATTGATTGACCACATTCCTATGGCACCCCACGAGGCTCAAATTTATGCAAAAGGCCTGTTTCTCCAAAGAACAACCAGTTCTTCCTTGTCCTTTTCCTTCATTGAGCCCCAAGCCTGCCAGAGGTCCAGAGCCTCTGCTGCATTAGGGAAGGGACATAGATCAGTGGTTAGATCATTAGGTTGCATACAGAAGATCCTGGGTTCAATCTCAAGCATCGCCATGTAGGCCAGAGAGAGACCTCAGTCTGAAACCATCAATTGCCACAACCAGACAGCATAGACGATACTCAAGTAAATGGACCAATGGTTTAACAATAGGGACAAATGCCAAGTTACGATACGATAATCTTTATTGTCATTGTCCCATGCAGGAACAACAAAATCTACATCAGACATTCAAAAACCAACAAGCCTGCTATCCCAGCTATCCCAGCCTGGTTAACCCCCTAAAAATTCTGATACTCCATAATTAAATACAACATACTCCCACAGAGACTTCCTTACACTGTGTTTAAAACCCAAATTGCATTTGGGTAGAAACTGTTTCTCAGGCGGCTAGTCCTGGTCTTTATAACCCTGTACCTTCTTCCAGAAGGCAGAAGCTGAAAGAGATCATTTCCGGGGTGCGTACTATCCTGCACTATCTCTGCAGTTCTACACTTAGGCAGGAAAAAGCAGATGCACAAATATAGGATGGGGGAAACCTAGCTTGCCAGTGGTCCATGTGAAAAGGATCTAGGTGTCTTAGTAGACCGCTAGCTTAACTTGAGTTAACAGTGTGAAGCAGCAGCAAAAAAAGCAGATGCAATTCTAGGCTGCATCAACAGAAGTTTAGCTCTAGCCTGCCTAGATCAGACCCCACCTGGAGTCCTATGTCCAGTTCTGGGCACTACAACTTAAGAAGAATATGGACAAGCTGAAAGGTGTGCAGAGGAAGGCAACCAAGATTATCAAGGGCCTGGAAACCAAGCCTTCTAAGGAATGGTTGAGAGATTTGGATCTATTTAGCCTGGAGAAGAGGAGACCGAGAGGTGATATGGGAGCCACCTTCAAGTACCTGACGGGCTGTCCCATGGAAGATGGAGCAAACTCCTCTTCTGCTGCTCCAGAGGGTAGGAGCCTAACCAATGGATTCAAAGGGCAGGAATGGAGATTCCTGCTAAACATTAGAAATAACTTTCTGGTGGTAAGCCAGGCATTGCAAACACAGCTCTGTCCCGAAGAGCTTGCCACCATTTCCCAGCCTTACAGCAGCTGCCACATGCGCCTAAGGGTAGACTACTACTGAACATGGAGTCTTTGTATAGCCATCACGACTAGCAGCCATTGATACTCCTCCTCCTCTACTATTTAAAGGCATTGACCACCCCTGGTTAAATCCTTCTAGGTTAGTGGTACCCTCCCTTGCCACCACATACTGTGTCTGCAAGTTCCATAGAGACATTGATTTTTAGGGAGGACATCCTGGAATTAGTTGCAGTCAGGGCTGAGATTCAAAAGGAGAGAGTGAGAGGGGAAGAAGAAGGAGCTGGCAGCAGATAGGTGTTATGGCCAGCAGTTTTAAAAGAGGATTGTACAAATGCGAGGAGGAAAATTACCCCTCTCCAATTCCAGTAGTGTTAATGAGAATTCTCCTCTACAATAAGAAATATATAACTTTGTGCTGATGAATCTCTGGGCTTCTTGAGTTGAGGCTGCCCTTGAGATCTAGCAATACAGCAGAACATCGGGTGAAACTGATGGGTTTCGACCCAGAAAAAGTCATCAAGCAAAAAAGTGGGATGGGCCAGAGAAACAAATTGGTTTCAGGATGGAACAGGAAGGATCAAGGGGGACCATAAGATATGCAAGTAATATCTCTCTTGGACTGTGGCTATAATTTGACAAAAAAATCCTCAGTCTATAAAACTTAATATAGCTCCTATTATATTCCTTCCAGATTACGAACCTCAATACCACTGACTCATAAGCGGTGCTGAAGACGCCATCGCGTTGCAGTCGAGCCTCAAACATGTAATTTGGTTCAGCGCTAGAAGCACAGACCAATTGGCAGAAAATAGTTGGTGTGTTACCAAAAGTATGATTGGAATCGAAAGCACAGAGGTCTCCCAACGAGACATGAAAGCTTAAAAGGAGGCCACACGGAGGAAGCAGGGGGTGGAAGTGGGGTCACCCTGTTTTCTGGTCCAAGTCGCTTTTGCATGTGGTCACCCATAAACCCACTTTGTCCTTCTCCCTTCCTCCTTTACTAAATCTGCACAGAAATTCATGGTTGAAAATTTGCTTTTCTCGCACAACCTGTGTTTCTAAATGCGTTTTTGAGCTGAGAAATGCATTGAAGAAGTGCAAAATCCAATGGATAGCTGCCTTCTGATCCACTCATTAGTCTGTGAAGGGCAGCTCACAACAAAATTAGTGAAAACTGAGTTCTTCCAGCATTCTTCAATGGAAAAGCAAGTGTGGGAGCTTAAGACCCGACAGTTGAGTGAGCGCTAACAGTCCTGCAGTCTTAGCTGTTGGTGGAGACAGAACCTGGAATAATTTTCATTGAAACATCTGCTCTATAGCCATTTCCCATTGACCTTGAATTTATCAGATATGCGTGAGCTGTAGAGGTGTGGCGCTCAGCACCTCTCTTAGTGGGCTGCTGCCAAAATTAATATTATTTATTTATCAATCAATTTCATACAATTTATATGCTGCTTGTGGTTTTTTAAAAACAACAACAACCTTGAAGCGGTTGACTAAAAGAGCAGAACAATAAAATTAGTGCTAAAACCAAACTGCACAACTATTTAAAACATCCCAAAAATTAAAAGCAGCAGGCAACTAAAAGCACACACATCAGCATCCTAGATATCTGGGTAAAAGATAAAGGTAAAGGGACCCCTGACCATTAGGTCCATTTGTGGCCGACTCTGGGGTTGCAGCGCTCATCTCGCTTTATTGGCCGAGGGAGCCGGCGTACAGCTTCCGGGTCACGTGGCCAGCATGACTAAGCCGCTTCTGGCAAACCAGAGCAGCACACGGAAACACCGTTTACCTCCCGCCGGAGTGGTACCTATTTATCTACTTGCACTCTGACGTGCTTTCGAACTGCTAGGTTGGCAGGAGCAGGGACTGAGCAACGGGAGCTCACCCCGTCACGGGGATTTGAACCGCCGACCTTCTGATCAGCAAGCCCTAGGCTCTGTGGTTTAACCCACAGCGCCACCCGCGTCCTGTTAGATATCTGGGTGGGCTTGTCTAAACAATTTTTTTTTTTTAGCAGGCTTGGGGGAAAAGGGCTGTGAAGGTGCCTGCCTAATGTCAACAGGCAGGGAGTTCCAGGGTGTAGCTGCTACCATGCTAGCAGATGGATCTCCTACCAATGTGGAGTGGGTGTTATGTGGCATTGCTGGAGGTATTTGGAAGCATGCAAGTGGAACATGTATCTGCATGCTTGGCACATTGTTCGGGGTTGTTCAAATCCACAATTTAAATTCCTACAGTCTTCCCTAAGTACCCCATCCCCATTTTAACCTGTATAGAACATATTCATCTTTATGGGTGTGTAGGTCTCATTATTTTATTTATTTATAGATCACGGTGGCCTTTGACTATGGGGGGGATGCCAGTTTAAAGGCAAACGCTACAGACTTCTTAACCCTTACAGCTCATCTCCTCTACTGCTGTCAGGTATCTAGAAGTGGCTGTGTTTCCTTCGGTGTGAAACTTCTTTCTTTGAACGAGGTCAAACACATCTTTGGAGACATGTACACCATACAGAAATATACACTAGAGAGATGGAGTTCCATATACACACAACAGCAGACCCAGATTTTGCTACTATGGGCTGTTCAAAGCATCCCTCTGGCTGTTAAGACTGAAGCAGGAGAAGAAATGCAGTGGAGAGGACAGGTTACTGACACGGTACCCTCCTGGAATTAATACAGACTCCGACAGTTTATATACTACTTATAGGGTTGCCATGTGCCCTCTTTTTCCAGGACATGTCCTCTTTTTCTTTTCTTTTCTTTTCTTGAAGTTTTTTATTAACAATTTCAACATAACAAAATATCAAAACATATCATATTCATTATTTCCTCCCTTTCCCCCCCACCTCGCCATCAAACCTCCCTCCCCCCCGAGACTTCCCTCAGCTCCTCTCTCTGATTTCTCAACACATATTATTCTCTGCATACTGTAAAATTGTATAAATCCTTATATTATCAGTCTACTATGTTAACAATCAATAAATTTGTGTAGGTTTATTCAAAACCTGCCAAGGAGTCCAATTCATTTTGTTGTCTTTTAGGACATGTTCTCTTTTTCAAGGGTAAAATTTGAGAAAAATTCCATTTACTATTTGCTTTGAAAGGTCGTCATAGCGCTCTCTTTTTTGCTCTTCAAAATATGGCAACCTTAACATCATGGTTTCCAAGTGATGTATGATAAGAAAAAAGCAGTTAGAACTAACCAAATTAACCATGGACATCTGAAAAGCTTACTTAAAATTCCCAGTGAAATAAAAGAAGAAGAAGAAGAAGGTATTGACCAAGCATCAGACGTTCAACAGAGAGGAGCACGTCTAAACTCTGCCAGGAGGGAATTCACAGAATCACAGAATTGTAGAGTTGGAAGGGTCCCTGAGAGCTATCTAGGTCAAAACCCTGCAATTCAGGAACCACAACTAAAGCATCCGTAACAGGTAGCCATCCAACCTCTGCTTAAAAATCTCCAAGAATTCCAGGCTAAATATACCCAACTCCCTCAACCATTCCTCATAAGGCTTGGTTTCCAGACCCTTGATCAACTTGGATCAAGAATGAGCTCACAGTAGCATGGATATGAGCTGTTCATCTGAGCCATGGCTTATCAGGAAGAGTGTCTCCACCCAAGACCTCCCATTGTCGGGCAGTGATGTCAAGAACAGAGCCGTCTTTCCCATTGGTGTTAGTGGTTCGTTGCGCCAGGGCGCTGGCCTCTCATAGAATCATAGAATCATAGAGTTGGAAGAGACCACAAGGGCCATCGAGTCCAACCCCCTGCCAAGCAGGAAACACCATCAGAGCACTCCTGACATATGGTTGTCAAGCCTCTGCTTAAAGACCTCCAAAGAAGGAGACTCCACCACACTCTTGGGGTTGCCCTAGTGAGTGGGGGAGCTGTGTGGCTTTGCCGGCAGCCTCCCCTTTCCCTGCACGCCTGCCAGCTGCACCCCACCAACTATATGGTGGGTGGGAGTGCAGCTTCCTTCCCAAGCCTCCGCAGGAGGAGATCAATCCTCTGCATCTGCTAAAGGTGGCCCTGCTCCCGGTCGTTGTCCTCCTCCTGCTTCCTGGCAAAAGGCAGCACGCAGCCTTCCTGGGCTGCCTTCTCGGGTGCCCTGATGCTGGAGAGCATGTCTGCCAGCACATTTTCCTACTTGATCACTGCCACCACACTGGGGATCGGGGCAGTGAGGGAGGCAGAAGACATTTTCCACCGCCCCCTCCCTTGTTTTGGAGTTGCCAGGGGGGGGGGCAGAGGGATCATTGCACCATGGCACCAGATATGCTTAAGACGGCCCTGGTCAAGAATCAGGCATGTATCTTGGATCCAAGTTGTTAAGGGCTTTGTAAATTGATGCAAAGACCTTGAACCTGGCCTGGTAGCAAATGGGTAGCCAGTGCATGGTTGGACTCCAACTCCCATCAGCCCCAGCCAGCTTAGCCAATGGTGAGGGAAGGTGAAAGCTGTAGTCAGGGCACGACAGTCTTCCCACGGTGTGCCTACTGTGCTGTGATTCCATCAGCAATGGAATCATTGAAGCAATGGTTCGTCAACATCCACTTTGTTGGACTGGTCATGTTGTGCGGATGCCTGATGATCGTTTTCCAAAGCAACTACTCTATTCCGAACTTAAAAATGGAAAGCGTAATGCTGGTGGTCAACAAAAGAGGTTTAAAGACTGTCTCAAGGCAAATATATAAAAATGTAGTATAAACACCAACAATTGGGAAACACTGGCCTGCAAGTGCTCCAATTGGAGAACAGCCTTTACCAAAGGTGTCGTGGACTTTGAAGACTCTCAAATTCAGGATGCAAGGGAGAAACGTGCTAAGAGGAAGGCATACTTGGCAAACCCTCACTGTGATCAGCTCCAGCCCAGAAACCAATGTCCCCACTGTGGGGATCCAGAATTGGCCTCCACAGTCACTTATGGACTCATTGTTAAAACCATGTTTATGGAAGACAATCTTACTTGGCTATGAAAGATCGCCAAAGAAGAAGAAGATAATTTCATCAGCCCTAGATGAACATCTAACACAGAAATCCAATGGCATTGGTGAATTCCGAAGAGCACAGAAGCCAGAATTTGGAGGATATGTTGAAATTCAGAAAAAGGGAAGAGGGGGGAACCCCCCACTTTCCATGCCTAAGTGAGGGAAGTTATGTAAATAAAGGGCAACGAGTGGCACATAATTACATAAAATTGTTACTTAGTAATGGATGTAAATAACCCAAAATATGTAAAGGGGGAAACCGGATGATGAATTAGAACTAATTACTTTAAGCTAATTAAAATAAGAATGGCCGGAATGGAAAATATGTTAATAGCCCTGAACCTGCCATTTCCAAGGGAATTTACATATAAGTAGGAGGAATGCAAATTCGGCTTCAGCGCTTGCCAAAGAGGAGCTGTGAGTTGGAGATTTAACACTCGTTGTTTTCCTAAGGGGGTTTGACTGCAGGAACAGATTAGCGCTGGTAGTGGAGGTGAAATTTCTCATTCTCTGACCAAGTTCCATTTGACAGGAAGTCTTGGATCACAGATGCGAAGTTCCAATAAAACAAACGAACGACAACTAGGCCAAGGGAAGAAAACAAAAACCCAAAGCTAGAGAGATTCCGTATGGCTTTCATCCCAGGCCAGTCTTTCTCAATGAGAGGGCCCTCTGGGTATTTTGGACCACGTGATTCGTTGGCTGGGGCTGTTGGGAGTTGTAGTTCAAAGCACCCGAAAGGCGCCAGGTTCGGGAAAAGGCTGGCTCAGGTGGCGGCAGAGCTGGAGAAACAGAGGATGGGTTTGGCCCATTCAAAAGTTATCAAAGCAGTGTTGGGATACTGCCAGGGAGATAAAGTCCATCATGGCCCCAAGCCGTCTGCCGGACGTCCATCGATCTCCCGTAGTCACGCAGTATGAGCGATTAGCAACACGAGTTTCCTGAAAATACCTTGCCACATTCCAGGGCTCATGCACACTCTTATCAGCAGATAATGCACAGCCAGAAGTCGCACTCAGGAGAGCATTATTTACAAGCTTTTATTCAGCGTTGATCAGAACAAAAAAAGACATGACTGCCTGCGACAGTGTCTCGGACAGAGAGAGAGCGAAACAAAAGCAATAGCAAACCTAAACATCCTGTGAACAGGAAATACACAGGCTGTGACACAAACATCCTGCTCCCTTTTAAGGTGGAATGGAAATATCCTAACAAGCAGGTGTCGCCGTCACCCAAAACTCAGGCTTGGGACATCTTTTCTGAGCTGGGATGCTCTCCTAGCAATCCAAGATGGGATAGTGACTCTGTTCTGGTTGCTACATCTCAAGCAAGGAGCTGTGGAGCTGGAAAAGGTCTGAAAACAGCAAGAGGGAGGTTGCAGCATGCTTATTATATGGAAAGACTATAATGTTTGGGACTTCTTATTCAAGTGTGTGTGCATGCAGTAAAGGTAAAGGTAAAGGGACCCCTGACCATTAGGTCCAGCCGTGACCGACTCTGGGGTTGCGGCACTCATCTCACTTTATTGGCTGAGGGAGCCGGCATACAGCTTCCAGGTCATGTGTCCAGCATGACTAAGCCACTTCTGGCGAACCAGAGCAGCGCACAGAAACACCGTTTACCTTCCTGCTGGAGCGGTATCTATTTATCTACTTGCACTTTGATGTGCTTTTGAACTGCTAGGTTGGCAGGAGCAGGGACCGAGCAACGGGAGCTCACCCGGTCGTGGGGATTCGAACCGCCGACCTTCTGATAGGCAAGCCTTAGGCTCTGTGGTTTAACCCACAGCGCCACCTGCATCCCTTGCTTCCAAAATACTAAGTGCATTAACAGGAGATTGAACGGAGGAACCCTTTTTATTGGGACAAGCAGAAGAAACTCATTAAGTTGCAAATAGCTGGAGTTAAGAAAATGCACGTCCTTGTAGACAGACCAGGAGGGGTTGGGGGTTGGAAGCCAATAAAAATGCCCCATGCTGACATTTGCATTTCAAAAGCTTCTCCCAGCTCAACAAATACCAGGGAATGACACTATTTGCATATTTCCTTTAAATACATCCATTTAGGTTAGGTGAGAAGAACCTCTCTCTCTCTCTCTCTCTCTCTCTCTCTCTCTCTCTCTCTGTGTGTGTGTGTGTGTGTGTGACTGTAAGAAAAGGAACTGGTGTTGGAAAGGCCAAACACCTGTTTCCTCATTTCCCCAGAGCTCCTGCACGTGCTACTCAGAAAACTGGGGGCAATGGAAACTGGGGGACCCAAATTAGAAAACTGTACGGTGGGAAGGTGTGGTGGTGCATTATGGGACACATTTTCTGCCAGAACTCCAGATGCAACACTTTAGACCAGGCTTCCTCAAACTTGGCCCTCCAAATGTTTTGAGACTACAATTCCCATCATCCCTGACCACTGGTCCTGCTAGCTAGGGATCATGGGAGTTGTAGGCCAAAAACATCTGGAGGGCTGAGTTTGAAGAAGCCTGCTTTAGACCCCCACTCCACCACACCAGCAACTGAAATGTATGCCAGGCACTTGTTTAGATCCAAGAAATTAAAAGAGATGTTTGCTACTGTTGAGAGTGGAGAGCTAGGTATGTACCTCCCCTTAGTCTGGAGTAAGTAACTCCTTACATCCTTTCAGAGCCGCCTTTCCTATTGGGCTTACTGGTGCGTTGCGTCAGGGCGCTGGCCTCTCAGGGGCACCTCAGCGAGTGGGGGAGCTGTGCGGCTTTGCCGGCGGCCTCCCCTTTCCCTGCACACTCGCCAGCTGTGCCCCGTCAACCATATGGTTGGCGGGCATGCAGCATGCCACCCAAGCCTCCGCAGAGGAGAGCGATCCCCACATAGGCTTGGGAAAAGGTCAACAACTCTGGGAAATGGGGGGGGGGCGGCTCACTGGCGCTGGAGGGATCTTTGCACCACGGCGCCGGATATGCTTAAGACAGCCCTGCATCCTTTACAACTCTTATCTCCCAAAACAAGAAAGTGGTTTGTAAAACCTGGAGACTAACAGATGTATGATTATGGCACAAGCTTTTGTAACTCCGCCGTAGATTCTGTTTCTTGGTCACACAGTGGTGATTGGCATAACTTAACAACTGACTTACATATATGGTTATTTGGTAGCTGCTATTTAAGACTTCTAAAGCGGGAAGCGAGGCCTTTCACTGGACCAAACAATACTCTCAAGGTTGCAAGGGCAAGCTTTCAAGCTAATTCTAGGCTTGGTCCAATGAAAGCAACAGCCTTGCTGTTTCCCTGCTCTTTCTGGTTCTCAAGGCAGGGACACTCCTGGTTATTTTTAAAATGTTGCCGCCTCTTCCACTTTGGGTGTCTAGCTTGCTCGCAGAACGTTCCTCTTGCTAGCTTGTGGTGGGCTGGAGGTCGCCTTGGCAATGTCAGAAATGCTGCTCTGTTGCAAAACTGGAATAAACAATCACTCATATATATAAACAGAGGGCTCAAATGGAAAACCAGAGGGAGGGGAAAATAGAATGGAGCGTACTGGAAAGTGGTAGGAAACCATTGCTTGGGAACCAAACTGCATCTCGTTTTCCAGGTAGGACCGGACACACCTGTCAGAAACCCTGGATATTAGAACCTAATTCTGAAATATCAAATTTTGAAAAGGAATTGATAAGAACTCCATTGCATAAAGCATTATGGGAAGATTTTGCAAACAGGGTGTTGTTGTTTTTTTAAAGGTAATGTGTTGAAAATATGGCATTGGTACAGAAGACTATGGAGCCTGGTGCCTTCTCCCCTAAAAACCAAGCTTAGATGATTTGAAAGTTGACAAAAGATAATAGGTTTTAAAAGGGGGGCAACCCTATTCTTTAGATAATTTTAGAAAACTGAGATAGGACAGCTGAATATTCTAATATTAGATAAGTTTGTCAGCGTAAAGGGTGGTTTTATTTGTGTTTGCTGCAAAAAAGAGCCGTGGGAATTCCTTGAACAAAAAAGAAGCAGCTCTGTCTTTGGACCAGAATACTGGTCCTTAAAGAGTTCCTCTAGCATTCCATCAAAGGGAGTTTAGGAGATATGAGCTGGAAGCAGAGGCTCAAAAGACCCCAATTTACATCAGCTCATTAAAAGTGTCTCGCTAGGAGCTCTCCATGGTGCTACATGGATCCCTGCAGGATCCTTTTCAGGACCAGAGCAGCCAGGACTCCAGACTGAGGATGGTGGAAAGTAGGCATGGTTGAAACTGCATATATATATGATGGGGGCATTTTTGGTGGTGGTGAAGGAGCTTCATTCCACTTACCAAATTTCCAAAAGAGAAATAACACACATTTCACACAAATGCTCCTGCTCCACATGTATTATCTTTGATGAGGTTACAGCCTTTTTAAAATTTCTGGTCCAATTATAATTTGTAGGTGAAAAGTGGTTTTCCTGTTTTATAAAATGTTTAAAGACTTAATTGTCCCATATGTGATTAAACTGTACAATGATATCTTAGCTGGAGACTCATTGCTGCCAACCTCGAAACCATCGAGAATTGTATTAATTCCCAAACCCTATAAAGACCCCTCATTAGCAGAATCATATCTCCCAATTTCTCTACTCAACCGATTACAAAATTTTCACAACAGCGATGGTTAATGGAATGAAAGCTTTTATCAGGAAATATATTCAGCTGGGTTAAGCTGGGTTTGTCCCAGGGTATAAAATAACAGACCCCATTAGGAAATTATTAAACATTAGCTCACCACTGGTGTCTTTATCATTAGATATATTTAAAGCATTCTACTGTGTGGAACCAAAGTGTTTAATCAGAGTGGTTTTTTAAAAAAGGAATTGGCCCTAAATTTGTCAGACTATTGGAAGCTGTTTATTATATCACACCTACTACAATTAGGATAAATAATACAGATTCACAAAAATGTCAACTTAACAGACAAAACAAGGTTTCCCATTATCACATTATTTGCTCTGATTATAGAATCCCTGGCAATGAGATTATGCCAAATTCTGACAGGAAAGAGTTAACTACCAATGGAAAGGCGTGTATTCTGGGACTTTATGCTGATGATATTGTTTTACGTACATGAGACCCAGTTAATGCTGGAAGGTTATTGACTATAGTATACAATTGGATACCCTCTTTAATGTTTCTGGACTTAAGGTAGGTTTTCAAAAATCAGAAGTAATGTATTTTCATGCTCTTCCTGCAACTTCAGGAAACTTCCTCCAAAATATTACAAATCCCAAAAGCTAGAAAAAGCTTAAGATAATTTAGGCATGCAGGTTACCCATAATTTAAACAAATTATATCAGACAAATTATAGCAAAGTATGGAAAACAATAAATATGGACATACGATGCTGGAAAAAAGGAAAGTTTCTCTTATGGACCAACTGGCTGCAAGTAAAATGATGCTTGCTACAAAATTATTATTTTTATTTCAAATGTTAGCAGTTTGTATCCCGCCGGCCTATATTCACAATTCCAATCAGATAGGCCATTCATTAACAAATCTTTGCTATACCTCCGCCCAACAGTTGGAGGATGGGGACTCACAAATATAAACAGCTATTACAACAGATGTCAGCATTAGAAACCCCATAAACAAATGTCACATGACACAGCGAAACTAAGAGGCAGCCTTTAAAACAACTCCTGAAACAGTTAAGAGCAGAGTGAGGCAAATGGAAATCCGAAATGCACCAAAGAGATTGTAATGTTGGTGTCGGAAGTGTCTCTTTGGGGAAGGAATTCCAGCATTAGGGGGTTATTGCAGAAAAGGACCTCTCTTTTGTGGACACGTAATGTACCTGTACCATAGAGGTTTCTTGCCCAAGATCCCCTGATAGAATATTTTAAGACCCAAGAAGGCTGATGTGACCTGGGAAAAGAATATGGTGCTCAGTATACCTGAAAGAGCGTCTCCACCCCCATCATCCAGCCCTCACTGCGAGAAGCAAAGCCACAGGGAACCAGGCAGAGGGCCTTCTCAGTAGTGGCGCCTGCCCTGTGGAACGCCCTCCCACCAGATGTCAAGGAAATAAACAACTTCCTGACATTTAGAAAACATCTGAAGGCAGCCCTGCTTAGGGAAGTTTTTAATGTGTGACATTTTGATGCATTTTTAATCTTTGTTGGAACCTGCCCAGAGTGGCTGGGGAAACCCAGCCAGATGGGCGGGGTACAAATAATAGCTTATTATTATTATTACTATTACTATTATTATTATCTCTGTCATAGAAGGGTCCCAATCCCCTGCAATGTAGGGCTCTTTTGCCCAACGCGGGGCTTGAACCCCAGAGGCGTAGCAAGGTCAGGTGGTAGCTGGTGCGGACATTTTCTTGCCACCCCCACAGATTTCAATTTTTTATGAAGGGTCCCCCAAAGTTGTTCCCCTAAGAAGCAACTTCATTCACCTCAGCCACTGGCCATAGCAACAAGAGAACATTACAATATACACAGAACAAAATAAAAGTTGATTATAAAAACACAGTTTAGAGTCCTGAGCCAACAGTCAGATAGTGGACCTTAAAAGGTAAAGGTAAAGGGACCCCTGACCATTAGGTCCAGTCATGGCCGACTCTGGGGTTGTGGCACTCATCTCGCTTTATTGGCCGAGGGAGCCGGCGTACAGCTTCCGGGTCATGTGGCCAGCATGACTAAGCCGCTTCTGGAGAACCAGAGCAACGCACAGAAACGCCGTTTACCTTCCCGCCAGAGCGGTACCTATTTGTCTACTTGTACTTTGACGTGCTTTCGAACTGCTAGGTGAGCAGGAGCTGGGACTGAGCAACAGGAGCTCACCCCGTCACGGGGATTCGAACCACCAACCTTCTGATCAGCAAGTCCTAGGCTCTGTGGTTTAACCCACAGCGAAAGTGGACCTTAGGATCCCCCAAAGTTATTAAGCTTTTTTGGGGCAGGGTCCCACCCAGCTGCTGAGCTATCTTTAGGGAGGCTTGCTGCACGGAACCGGATTTCCGTGGAACAGGAGTACACATGCAGGCTGATGGGGGTGCGCAAGCCGCCAGGCGGGTGAGCGCCACAGCACAGAACCGCCTGGTGGGTATTTTGACACCAACCCTGAGAGATGACACCAGGGCATGGTGCACAGCATGTGGGGGGGGGTGGCGTACATCCTGTCAGAGTGCGGGGCGCGCCGGGGGGTGGCCACAATGTCACCCTTTCCCAAAATGGTGCCCGGGGCGGTGCGCCCCATCGCACCCCCGTTGCTCCGCCCCTGTTGAACCCACGACCTGAGATTAAGAGTCTCATAGTCTACTGACTGAGCTATCCCAGTCCTAGGAACACAGGAAGCTTTCTTACACAGAGTCTTCCACTAGTCCATCTAGCTAAGTGTAGTCTACATTGGCTCTCTGGGGTTTCAGCCCAAAAGCAAGAGGGCGTGGTCTGGAGAGGGGGTGTGGCTTGGGAGAGTAATGATAGAGGTCTGGTGTCCACATTCAGCCCTTGGTCCTGAGTTTTCCACTCCATGATGAACATGTTCAGAGCTTCAGGCAGGTGGATCAATGCAGGATACAACCTTTCCTTCTCAGCGGCACAGAATGCCCTGCAAATACCTTTTAATCCACAGAGCTTTTTACCCCCTTAACAGGATTTCTGTTCAGTTCTCCCTCTCCAGTGATACCTATTTCTTTCTCTGATTTTCTCCCCTTCTTGGTCCTCGATGGGCTTGAATTAAGCGAATTGCCAGTGAGCCTGTTTGCCTCTCCACCTGGGTTTTTAAAGAAGTGGAACGGCGCCAGCACCAGTGAATCTTTTCACACCTGGCTGGAACCAGGTCAGGCAGATAATATGTTTCTCGAGCACAGCGGCTACTTGTTGGGACACACACACACACACATGTACACACACACACAGATCCTGCTCAGGTATTTAAGTGCTGAGAGATCGAATGCCAACCAGAGGCATAGGTGGAGAGAGGCAGGAAAGGATACCACCCCCCTAAAAGTAATGTGAGTTTGGAAGGAGAGCTACTCCATGTCCAATGTGATGTCCTCCAGCATCTCTCAGGTGGGCAACATTGCCATTATAAGAGAACTATGGAGGTGTTCATGGTAAGTTCGTTTCCCAGAACAATAGCACTGTATACAACCTCAGTATAGGATGGAGGAGCTCATAGCATTAACCCCCAAACAGATCTTGTCTCATTAGATTTCCAGGGGACCACCAAGTCCCACACAAAGCAAGACATGTCTCTTTCTCTCCAGCTTCCAGCATCCACCCAAACTCTCTTTCACACACAACCGCCCCTTGTCTATGGTTCCCCATCCTAGGATGACATGGGCATTCAGCCAGGTGAGGTTGCCTCTATGACAGCATAGTTCATTCTTTTGAGATGCTGATGAGAGCACTTCGCTGGCCAGCTCAGGCCACCACCTTAACAAACCAACTGTTTTGACTGGTTCACTAGGTTGCCTCTCTTACCTTACACCTTCACAGATACAAGATTGCAGGTGTGACCCCCAAACTTATAAGAGGAAAGGCTGAAGTTGTCCACGTGTGTCTGGAACATTCGAAGGAAAGCTCATGTAGCTCCTGTCTTATGCCAAAACAGTAATTACCATTGTTGAACATTTGAGTGTGGGGTCGGGGGATGGGAACAATCCCAGGAAGCTGCCAGCAAAGCTTCAGAACCTTCAGTGGATAAGATGTCAATTTCAAATTATTAGAGAATTAGTCAGCACTGGAGAACTTTCACTGAACCTAGGATCCTTCTCACCCTGACTCCACTAGGTTGGACAACACAATAAAGAGCTCCAGTTGGCCTGGTGAGAGGATGTAAACCAGTAGCTGAACTGAGGCTCTCAGACAGTCTCTGCCAACCTGGTGTCACTGTTCTGCAGTTCCCGGAACCAAACAAAGCAGCAAAGACCAGGATTGGGGGCATGAGGCCATTTGGGTATTGCTGGACTGTGGCTCCTCCCATCAGACTCTGCCAGAGTGGCCCATGGCCAGGGAGAATGGGAACCGTAGTCCAAAACAATTGGAGGGTACTGAGTTGGGAAAGCCTAGTAGGACAGAATTTGTTGCCATTATTTTATTATTATGACAATTGATTTATTAATCACCTTTTAAACCACTGCCTCAAGGCAAATTACATATTAAGTGATTAAAAGCAGATGAACACACACACACACACACACACACACACACTTTAAACAAGACTAAAATCCGAGCAAAGTAGACACCCACAGCAAAGATGCTCTCATGAAGTTGGGAAAGCCTGTAGGAGCAAAAAAGTCTTTTTTTTGTTGCCAGAAAGGACAGATATAGGGTGCTGGTTGCATCTTGAGAGCGATGCTATTCCTCAGAACAGGGGCATCCACACAAAAAGCCCTGCTCTGAGTTCCTGCAGAGTGGGCTTCTGAGATCTTTGAAAGTTGGAGAAGAAACTCTCCCATAGACCGCAGCAATCCATTGCGTGTATAAGGGGTGAGGAGATCTCTTAAGTGACCTGCTCCTGAGCTATATTGGGCTTTATATGTTAGTACCAACACCTTGAACTTGGGCTGTTAGCAAATCAAAAACCAGTGTGAATCCCACAAGCAAGGTATTGTATGCTGGTGGTAGCTTGCCCCCACAAGCAACAAAGCTGTTGTGATATGCACCAGCTGCAGCCTCTGGACCAGCTCCAAGGGAGGCCCCACACAGAGCACAGAGCAGTAATCCAGCCATAAGACTATCAACACATGAACAACTGTGGTCACAACAAGGAGAACAGCAGAGTCCAAACTGGAATAGTAGCAAATCAGCACTACCAGCTGTGGGAGGATGGATGGCATAAATGCTATCAGGACCAAGATTCTCTTTGTTCTGCTTTTAAAAGTCTGCTGAAGCACCATGTTGAAGCTGGCTCCTTGTCAGCCTCGTGCCTCGTGACAAGAGGGAGAATAGCAAAGTTCAGCCTGAGACATGCTTGATGGAGTGGGCTTTGTAGGACATCGCGGGGGGTGAATGGCAAAGCATAAAACCAAGGGCGGAGAGTGACTTCTCCAAGAATGCAGAAAGAGATGTAGAGGTGACCTTTGGGTTGGTTCTCTCCCCTTCCTCCACCATCGCTGCCAATTCTGCAGTGTTGGATACCTTACTCAGTGCTAGCAAATTACGTAGCTATCTCCACAGGGATCCGCAAGTTTCTATCAGCCAGGAGTCAATGTGGAATCAGAGCCAATCCTTCAGTAACTGAATGGACAATGCAGGGAATCTTGTCAGCATTACTACTGCCTGCTATAGAATTATATAATTTCACACTGATCATATATATTTGTCTGATCCTGGTGAATCAGAAGTCATGGGGGGACAGGCTGAATTCACCAAACAGGTGACTAGGAAACAGAGGGCAATTGATGTCCATAAGAATAGCCCATCCAGTGAGCAGGGAGATGTTCTCATGTCCTGCTTGCAGAGTTTCTGTCATCTGGCTGGCCGTTGGAAGAACAGGATGCCCGCCGGATGCAGGAACACCACTAGATGGTCTTATGGTCTAATCCAGTAGGGTGCATCCTATGTTCTTAGAACAAGGATCAGAGTAAGATCTGCAAGCAGGAAGGACAAACATCAGGACCAAGGACAGCTCCTAGGTAGCTGACAGCTTGCTCCTATGAATTCTGGAGCTAAACAAGGCCCTTCTTTCTCCACACTCTCCTGCATGTCACAAACCTTGTGCAAGGCTTGAACAAGAAAACAAGGAGGTGGTAAATGAAGTTCAATCTGAGCAAGGCAAGCAAACTGTTCTATATGGGTTCTGCGTCCAACGTAGCCATCTAACTTACTAGAAGCCTTCCTAAACATTGCTTCCCAGTGAGCTCGCCAAGTGGGCTCTCTAGGGAAAAAGTTCCACAGGGAGAATTCACATAAGACCCTGATCCCCACTGTGATCTCCATCAGCAGCTGCATGGGAGTGGAAACTCTTCTGAAATGCTGAACATTCAGAGGAGCACATGCAAGATGGAGCTCACCTTAAAACCTCCTGGACCGAGGCCACTGAGAAAGGAGTTGAGGGAAGGGAGACCAAAGAGCTAAGGGAGAGGAGACCTGAAAATGTACACAGAGACGAAGGCCCTGCAGTTCTTACGGAACTACAACAACCATCATCCCTGTTGGCCGTGGTGGCTGGCGCTGATAAAAGTTGGAGTCAATAGCATGTGCAGGGCCTCGTGTTCCCCACTGCTGACTTAGATAGTTGTGTAAATGAAAGCACTTCTTCATACAACACATAGTTAAACTATGGAGCTCCCTCTCACAGAAGGTATGGATGGACATCAACTTGGATGGCTTGAAAGGAAGACTGGACCATTTCATGGAGGAGAGGGCTATTGACTCTTCGGAAATTAATTCTGCCATCCAGTCAGCGCTTCCCCTGTGCGGCTCTGCTTTGGGGAGCTGACCTGGCAGAAAGAGCAGAGTAAGCAGCGGTCCTGCATCCGTGTGAGTTGAGGGATAAATCAAGTCCAGAGACAGTTCGGTCCTTATCTCTAGAAGCGTTTATTTACAAAGCAGTAAATCCATCGGAACATTCAGCCATTTCCCTGTGCCCAAAAGCACACACACACACGCAGCTTCTGTGCCAAGCTGCTTCTCTCAGTCTCACTCAGTCAGAAGTGAAAGCACTTCTCACAGACAAAGCCTGTGGCGTAGGGCCCTGCGTCAGGCTCCTCCCAGATACAGGACACCATGGAGTTTTAACCCTGTCAGTTCCAAACTCCACATTGACAGCTACTAGCCACAATGGCTTGGCTTTGCGTCCAGGGTTGGAGGTAGTAATGTTCCTGAGTACCAGTTGCCGGAAACTGCCAGAGGGGAAGAATCCTCTTGGGCATGGGTCCTTCTTGTGGGTTTTTCGCAGGCACCTGATTGGCCACTGTGGGAACAGGAAACTAGATGGGCCATTGGCCTGATCAGCAAGCTCTTCTTGTGTTATTCTGTTCTACTGCTCCTGAAACAACAACACTTTCGCCCTATCCTGCCCTGCAATTGTCAAAACATGCCTTGGGGTCATAGAATCATACAGTTGGAAGGGAGCCTGAGGATCATCTAGTCCAACCCCCTGCAGTGCAGGAATATGCAGCTGTCCCATATGGGGATCAAACCTGCAACCTTGGCATTATCAGCACCATGCTCTAACCAACTCAGCTATCCAGGCTCAGTTTGGGGGTAACTCTCTTTGAGATCTCCTCTTCCTCCGCCTCTTGCGTTTCCTTCTCCATGTAAGAAGTGGGGCAGTGAGAAAAGGGTCTGTGCATCGGAAGAGTCCATTTTCCTACTGCAGACCAAAAGGCCCACAGAGTGAGGTTGCAGGAAATGGCACAGAATGCAGAATATTAATTCTCTTCCCAAACCAATCTGTGGAAACGCCTCTCCCTGCCGAATTGTTCTTCTAAATAAATGCAGCTAATTAAGTAATTGCCCAGATTATTAGAACTATTTTTGCTAGTGAAGCTCTCATTGTTGCTAATTTCTTTGGTGTTCAGCTAAGAATCGGCAATGGAGGCTCCGTGATGATCTGAAAATGAGCATAATTGAATTTGAAGTAGGGAAAATGTGGGGGTGAGAAAAAGATAGGGTTTTTTTGTTTTTTGAAGAAAGATTGCCTTTTTCAGCTTGGGGGATAGCTGGGGAAGTCTGAAATTAAAATCCTCAATTTTGTCTCAGACAGAGCTGATCTACACATGCAGGCAACTGATGGGATATGACCTTTCCTGGGCAGTAGCACACTGGAGGAAATCATAGGTTTAAACTGAGGTTGACTCTACAGAGTCCAGCTTCCTTCAGCCCCAGCCCACATGGCCAATGATCAGCGATGATGGGAGTTGTAGTCCAATAAGAATAGGAGGGCCACAGGTTCCCCTCCCTACTTGGTAAGGATGCTCCTTCATGCAATAAAATCTCCTTGTCTTTAGAAAACCAGCATATCAAGGAGAAAACCTGACGTGCTTGTGTTCTGTGTGCAGGGAGCTTGTGGGCACAGCCTGGCAGAGTCTGAAGTTCACTGGCTTTCCAGAGAACAGCATGTGTAACCCAAACCATGCCTTTTTTCCTCTAGCAAAAACAGCATACGAACACAGACATCTTCCCTATGCTAGGCCAACAAAATAGATGTTCCTCTACCCCAGTATTGTTTACACGGACTGAGAGCCACTCTGTGGGATATCAGGCCGAGTAAGGTCTGCTTTAGTCTTGCAAATGGAGATGCCTGTGACCGAGCTTCGTATGTTCTTTAGGCAGACCTCATGCTCCACCACTGAGCTACGGTCTCTCCCCTAGCAAAACATCAGGTGTTTAGCAAGCATATCCCTCTGACTTTCTGAAAACAGAAAATCTTAAATCAGAGACTAGCTGGAAGAAAAGGGGGGGGGATATAAAGCAACAGAGAAGTCCCAGTGGAGTTCCTCTTCTAAGACTCTCCTTCAACCGGCTGCTATCAAAGACAGAGACCTCAAAGGTACACACATGTTGTGCCTGTCCTCCCCATTCCCTAAAATCTGTTACGAGCTGCCTGCTCGGATCCACAGCAGAGCATGAACACTCCTGCAGCAGACCTCAAAAATAAACAGTTTACAAGCCTAGTTGCTTCCCCCCCTGCTGCCTTGGGGAGTGGAAATAACTGCCAGCTCAAGCCTTGCGTGGCCTGCTTCTGAAGCTACTCACTGGAATAACCGTCAGCGAAGGCTTTTGGAGCTGCAGGGAAAGTACCCAGACATAATAGCCCACATGAATGCACCGGCAATCCAAAGGCAACAGAATCCAGAGCCAAGGTTTAAGAATCGACATACAGCCTGGAAACTTGGGTGCTCTCCAGCTTCTGAGCATTTCTGACAATGCTTGGAGAGACAAAGCAGCAGGCTTGAATTTGGGACATGAGAACTGTAACAGACAAGCCACCTCATGACAAGCAAGTAGGCTTGCTAGGCCAGGAGCATACCAGGCCCTGATATTTCAGGGTCCAAACCTGAGACCTGGGAGGCGGCCCCATGTGATATCACGAGGGCAGACCTTGGAGATGGAGGTTAATTGGGAGGCGAATGGAGAAAGGCAGCCCCCCCCAACCAAGTCTCTATGCTAGAATTTGCAGTAAGCTCCTGGCTAGCTGAAGCTTGCAAGCTGCACGCACAGTCTTCTTACTAGATATATATTTATTAAAGGCACTCTCACCCACCTGGAGAGTTAAGCCCTCCACCTGCCACCTGGAGGGAGAAAGGCAGACCTGGGCACTTCAGATCAGCCTTGGAGGTCTGGCAACCCTATTCCATGGGAACCTTGCAAGCAGAACCTGGGTGCAACTGCAGGAGCCAGCTGCAAATTCTAATGCAGACTCTCGGGGCAGGGGAGTCCTGCCCTCCTCTGCTCCCTTCTCCCCTCTCCCAATTAACCTCCATCTCCAGGGCTCAGTCATGCTTAATGACAACACTGGGGCCAGCCCTAGATTCCACTAGGCACTGAAATCTTAGCGTTTGGGCATCTGGCTGACCACTGTGAAAACATGATGCTAGACTAGATGAGCCTTTGGCCTGATCCACCAGATCTCTCTTGATGTTCTTAGGCCACTGATCCCTGCAGAATGGTGGTGGCAGCATGACAGAGGGTTTTCCTGTGGCAGCACCCCATCTGTGTAATGCCATGCCCAAGAGGTTAGTTCTCCTCTATTTGTGTCCTGTCCCTGTCTGCTTATTACTCAAGGCTTTGATAGTGTTGCTGCTAGATGTGATGAATTCATTGTTAGCTCTGTCTGGCTGTCATCTTCATAACCTTTTCTGGTTTTTTTGAGGCAGCATTAATATCATGACTGTTTTCCCCCTAACCGTTTTAGTGATAGGTTATATTTTTATTAATACCTTGTGGGCCACTTTGAGCGACTCCTTTTTGGAAGGGAAACGCTCGATGTCCAGTTTTTCTACCAATATATATATACATATATGTAAATAATAATAAGGGACACCTGGCGATATAGCAGGGGTCAGCAACCTTCTTTAGCTGTGGGCCGGTCCACCGTCCCTCAGACCATATGGTGGGCCGGACTATTTTTTTGGGGGGGGTGGTAATGAACGAATTCCTATGCCCCACAAATAACCCAGAGATGCATTTTAAACAAAAGGACACATTCTACTCATGTAAAAACACGCTGATTCCCAGACCGTCTGCAGGCCAGATTGAGAAAGTGATTGGGCCGCATCCGGCCCACGGGCCTTAGGTTGCCTACGCCTGTTTTAAAGGCTAGCTAAGCTACAGGAATGAGGGGAGTTGCTTTGCAATTTGCCTGAAGTGCTGAGTGCCCGCCAGCCCAAACAAGCCCCTCTTTAGAAAAAGCTTCCTGCCGCAAACAGCCACCTAGCGGCATTCGGCAGCAGCGGCCCAAGAGCCACCCTCCTGCTCCTGCGACATGAGTCGCCCTTTAATTAGGGACCTCATTTCCATCACGGAGACTTTCCCCGCGGTGGCCTCACTGCAGGCTTCGCTGCAAGGTGATGGCAAAGTGGGGTTCAGAATCAATTTGCCGCGTGCCACTCTCCAGCATGGCTGCGAGTCAGATCCAATTTCCTGGAGCTGCCCTTCTGCATATTTCATTCACATGGAGATCGGCATAGCTTTAAATACAATGCAGATCCAAGTCAGGCCTTTCCCCCCAAGTGTGAGCAATGCCTGATAGCAGGACAGGGCCTGGGCAGTAGGCCGCTCTTACTGCCCCATTTCCTGGGTTGTGTTCATAGGCGCCGACTCCATGGGGCCTGAGGGGGCCCGAGCCCCCTCAAAAATTCGTTTGGGGGGGCTCAGCCCCCCAATAATCTCGGGCGCCCCTCCAGCAGAGCGCCACCGCCGCCCCTCCCCCAGCCCAAAATGCACAGGGTCGGGCTGCATGCCTCCTG
The DNA here is from genome assembly GCF_964188305.1 of Podarcis bocagei. NCBI lineage: Eukaryota > Metazoa > Chordata > Lepidosauria > Squamata > Lacertidae > Podarcis > Podarcis bocagei. The sequence continues at coordinate 51,869,024 of NC_138139.1, read as the reverse complement.
CCCTTCCTCCCGAGCAAAAGCTCCACCCAATTTCCTTTGGAGCTGATTAATAGGCGCGGCACGCTCTCCCCTATTCGCTCACGAGGAGGCGGCACCACTTTATCTGCATATTCATGAGCTTATTTATTATTCATGAGCTTTCGCGGGCTCCCCCAATATTTTTTATAAGTCGGCGCCCCTGGTTGTGTTGTTGTTGTTGTTGTTGTTGTTATTATAATAATTGTATTTAGTATATCCCACATTTACCTCCAAGGAGCTCAGGGGGCATACAACAAACCTACGAGGTAGGCTGGACTGAGATGCAATGACTGGTTTCCAAGGTCACCAGTGAGATTCATGGCTGAGTCCGGATTTGAACCCTGTTCTCCCAGGTCCTAGTCTGACACCCTAACCACTGTACCCCAGTGGCTCTCTCATGGATGAGGCTCTCAGTAGCTCACCCTTTTAGCTTCTCATTACAGCTGTTTCTCAATCTGCCTTCCCCACACACAAGTGCTGCCACTGCCAAACAATATATTTTACCCACAGATGACAAAGAGCATTACAGTAATTTAAAATTCAGACTTAAAAGCAGTTGGAACAAATTACAGTCACGGGGAAAAAAGTGAGTCCTGAAAATACACCTCTCAGGTGTCAAAAGTCAGGGTAAAGAGGCACATCTGTGTCAGGGCTGGGTTCAGATGCAGCTCAGCATGAAGAAGATGTAAACTTTTATTCAAGGCAACAACATACATGCAGCAACACTTCCCCATAGGTTTTGCTCCTATAGAGCAGCTGTCTGGACTGATGGTCCCTGCTTTCTATACCCCTAAGGCTCCTCCTCTGCCAGATGTTTCCCAAGCAGTCTCAGTCTGCATCTGGGCATCTCTGATCTTTGTTCTGCCCTACGCATCTCCCTGCACATCCTTGGAATCAAGGGGGAAGGGGAGCTTGTCGCAGTAGGAGAGGGAGACTCCCTGGATTCTTCTGCAGCCTTTTGCCTCCTCTGCTTCAGCCTCTGAGTCTGAACTGCTGCCTGCCATAGGCTCTCCCTGCTCACTCAACCCTGTTGCCCATTCAGCATCCCACTCTTCTCCTTCTGGCCTCTCCTCAGTGTCCTACCACCAATCCCCGGGTTCTGAGCCATCCTCCCCTAGGGTTTCCCCTACTGGCGTCTCCCACCACTCCTGGTCATCCAGCCAGTCCCTGACAATCTTCAACATTTGCCAAAAGCTGTATAGCGAGGGTGCCAGACGCACCTCTGTGGGGAAGGAATTCCACAACTGAGGGGCTGCTGCAGAGAAGGCCCTCTCTTGGTTCACCACTACCCCTGAATTTCTGAAAGAAGTCTAAGTACCAAGAATGCCCTCTCTTAACACCCAAGAGGGTCTGTAAGGAAGGAAAGGGGGACTTAGGGCTTCAAACACTAGCATGAACACCTTAAATTAAACCCGGAAACAAACTGGAAGCCAATAACAGGGGTCTATGAAGGAGAAGAGGAGCTCATTGGCAGTAGGATGTGAAACTGTCAAGCACAGAAAACTGCCCAGACATCCTGATCTGGGAGTGAGGTCAGGGGCTTTAGCTCTCCATATGCTCCTGTCCTCGCCAGAGTGGGCAAGCAATGGTGAGGAAGAGCAATTTGGTCCTCTCTGAGCCTGTTTACACTCCGGAGAGTTAAAACGAGGCAATTTGCTCACATTGTCCAAGCTGGCCGGGGCACTGAAGTCTGACAACATCTGGCTCACACAGCCAGGAGGTGAATCAGAGGAGGAAGTGAATCGATGGAGAGGTGACAGCCTCAGGCAAGATCAGAGACTCTTGGCTTACCTCTCTTTCACATCCCTAGACATCTGCAGTTCTATGATTCCATGACTTCTTGTAAAATAAGAAACAAGTGGAATGTAACATTTCATAGAGATGCATGGTGACTTGCGGATCAGCCAACAGAAATACCCCAGATGTCCTCATTCATGTGGAAAGGGATTGCTACCTTGGGATAACAACCCCGGAGGGTCTTCATCCAATATGTGCATTCCTGTTTTGGCAGGTTGTGCAAGTGCAAGACACATGTGTAGTGCACAGACCATCTATTTCCAGTATACGTTCCTTGAAAATTCACATTCATACAGGCGTTTGGGGGAAAAGGGTATTTTTGTTGTCTCAAAATATATATTTCTAAATGCATTTCTCTTGGAATACACGTTTCAACATGCATTGGGTTGTGGGTTTTGAGCTAGCAACTGGGTCTGAACATTTGGGGAAGGTTGCAATCGGTGGACAACATGGTCCTCCAAACCCACATATATTTCTGGGAGGAGAAGCTCAGAACAGTTTGTATCTGGATTTGTGAAGATCAAATTCTTTGAGCATCCTTAGTGCTGTGCATGCGGTATACTACAACTACTGAGGTCCAGTGCTGAGGGCCTTCTGGCGGTTCCCTCACTGTGAGAAGCCAAGTTACAGGGAACCAGGCAGAGGGCCTTCACGGTAGTGGCACCCGCCCTGTGGAACGCCCACCCACCAGATGTCAACAAGAAAAACAACTACCAAACTTTTAGAAGACATCTGAAGGCAGCCCTGTTTAGGGAAGCTTTTAATGTTTAATAGGTTATTGTATTAGTGTTCTGTTGGAAGCCGCCCAGAGTGGCTGGGGAAACCCAGCCAGATGGGCAGGGTATAAATATATTATTATTATTATTATTATTATTATTATTATTATTATTATTATTATTCCTACTACAGTGATACCTCGGGTTACAGACGCTTCAGGTTACACACTCTGCTAACCCAGAAATAGTACCTCGGGTTAAGAACTTTGCTTCAGGATGAGAACAGAAATCGTGCTCCGGCGGTGCAGCAGCAGCGGGAGGCCCCATTAGCTGCAGTGGTACCTCAGGTTAAAAACAGTTTCAGGTTAAGAATGGACCTACAGAACGAATTAAGTTCTTAACCCGAGGTACCACTGTACTAATAAATCTTCGTGCTCATGGGAGCCCACGAGGCCTGCTGTTGTGCCATCTCCCCTGACCACTTGCACCTGCCGTCTCCTCAGGAGTCAGAGTCATCCTGCTGCTGGGCTTGACCCACCCCATGGTGCAGCCCAAACCCCATTTGATAACAGCCTCTCCTCCCAACTGAGAAAACAAAACCTCTGGCAGTTTCTCTCTCTCTCACTTAAGTTTCACGGGAATACCCTGCTGGTTACAAAGAGGCCAAGACTCTGAAGCTGGCAGAGGCAGAGGACTTGAAAACACACATTTTCTCTTTCTTTTTTTCCCCCTTTTTGACAAAAGACACACTACCTCAGATGACTTAAATTCCCTCCTGGATGTGCAAGGAAGCAGTGCATTTAGCGTACTTGTAAGAGCTGTAAAAATACAGCCACTTGTCGGAGGAATAAACGCCGCTTTTAGCAACCAAGAGCGGCCAAGGCAAGGCTGTGTGTAAGGAGCTCCTCACAGATGCATAGCGCTGGAAGGGAATATGGAGGTCCCCTAGTCAAACTCCTTCATTGGAGGTCCAGTGCGGGATTGTAGCTACAGCAGGGGAGGAGGCCACATTCTCTTATGGGGAGCCTGCCAGGGGCCACTTGCCAGAAGTGAGTGGGGCCAGGAGCAGAAGTGGCCAGGCCAAAGGATGTGACTCTTACTGTTGTGCGGAAGGCTACGTTCCAGGCATGGAAAAGGCAGAGGATTCCACCTACCTCCACCTCCACACAGGCATTGCAGGGGTTTGGACTAGATAACCATTTGGGACCCTTTCAACCCTGCAATTCTGTGATTTTAAGGGAGAAGCACCATCACTGTTCAAGGACACAGTCCAGGCAGCAGAAGCTCTCAAGGAAGGCTAATGAGGGGTGTGGCGTGATGGTGTGGTGTGGCCTGGGGAAAGGAAAGACCAGAGGGATGAACAGCAAAAGACCAGATTCCTGTCCTTGAATCACATCCACCCAATCCCAGTATTTGCATAAACTAGGATTACCAGATGTCCCCGTTTCCGGGGGACAGTCCCCAGATTTGTGAACAAGTCCCCGGACAAATTCCATCCCTGGAATGTCCCCGGATTTCATCTAATGTCCCCTGGAAATGCAGCAGCGGCAGTCTCAGCAGCCCAAAGCAGTTGGCTCTGGCTGGCTTCAGGAGCTGCTCAGAAGTCCCCATATGACGGTGGTGCAGGAGCTCTAAGATGCAGCTTCCGGCCTGCCTCCACCTTCCCTGACCCCAGCAACTGAGCTGTGAAGGGAGGCTTCATGCTGCCTATCGGAGCAGCCTCCCAACTCCTACTTGCGTGAAAGGAGGAGCAGGGATTTTTCAGCTGTGAAGGGAGGCTTCACACTGCCTATCAGAGCTTGTGTGCAAGCAGGAGGGGGCAGGGATCTCTCAGTTAGGCAACAGGAAGCCTCCCTTCCCAGCTGAGGGATCCCCACGCCCTCCTGCTTGCACGCAAGTAGGAATGGGATTGGGGCTGCTCCGATGGGAAGGGAGGCATTGCGCTGCTCGAGCCTCGATGCCATGACCGCTCTCAGCCCTCCTTCTCCGCCTTCCATGCCTGACCCACCACGCACCGCTTCCCCACCACCACCGAAGAACCAACACCTCAGGAGCTGCCCAGGCTCATGGAGAAAGGAGACATAAGCCTCAGAGGAAGGGGAAACATGGCGGTTGAGGTCAAGGCGGCGACTGCCCCTCTGCCACCACCATCACTGCAGCATCAACGTCCCGAACGTGTAGTATGTATGTATTTATTTATTTATTTATTTATTTAAGTGTCCCCAGATTCATTGAAAAAAATCTGGCAACCTTAGCATAAACACCTCCAGCAAATGAGAGCTGGCTACCTCCCAAGGCCCCCAACTCCACTGTCAGACAGCTGTTGCCATTAGGAAGTTTCTCCAAATGTTCAGCTGAAATTTGCTTCCCTGTGATTTCCACCCAGCTAGTTCTAAGTCCTGCCCTCCGGAGATTGCGTCCGCCCCATCTTTTGCCTGCCAGCCCCCTTAGAGATCTGAAGGTGGCAGCTCCGTCTCTCCTTAATCTTAACTTCTTCGGGCTAAAACGCACCCAGCCTGAAACAAATCTACCATAACGAGGTAAGCAAGTTATAAGGCAGATCTGACTGCCCGCAAAAGGCATTTGGTTTTTAAAAGGGTCTCCAGCAGAATGACTGCATGTGGGCAGCCTTTTGGCAACAGAGCGTGGAGAGAGCAACAGCTACAAGCTGCAGCTACCCGATTGTAAGGAGGACGGCACCCGGGGCAAACAGAGAGGAGCAGTGCAGAAAGGAAAACAAAAGACCAGAGAGGGAGATGCCAGCAACTGGAGATGGGTGGCAGTTTAAGCCCCAATGCCTCACACCCAGCTCTTAATAAGGCACCACATGGAAAGAAGCCTCTCAGTGACAGTAGTGGCTGTTGGACCCAATGCAGATACAGGCAGCTTTTCCTCAACATCCCCTTTCCATCCCTCACCTCGCCTTTGGTTTGTTGATGGTAACAAAGGGCTCTTGGGCATGTTCTCATCTGGCACAGGTCCAACAAAGCTGCCCAGCTGTCCCTATTTCCATCCAGGAACCAAGATGGCAATGCAGAACTTCAGGAGATCCCCTCACCTGCCCAGTTTTGTGTTTGAACCTTCTAGAGCAGCAGTTCTCAACCTGCGGGTCCCCAGATGTTGTTGGACTACAACTCCCATCATCCCTGAGCTCTGGCCTTGCTAGCTAGGGGTGATGGGAGTTGTAGTTCAACAACATCTGGGGAACCACAAGTTGAGAAAGGCTGTTCTAGAGTGACCAAGCATGTCATAAATTAGATTTCAATCCTTGCATCCTCCCTCCACAAACTGGCAAATGATCCCAGTTGTCTAACAACCAGCTCGGCTCCGGATGCTTCTTCCCAGGCAAGGCTGTCGATTCACTTCCTCTGGTTCCGCCGCTCGCTTTTCTCCCACACATATAGCAGGACCGCGCGGCCCCCTTCCCCGTCTGTGAATATCATTTATTTTTGCTTGATTCATTCATTCATTCCCTGAATAAAGACATCACGGCGATTATTATTCTTATTATTCCCTCCGTCATCCTGCTCATCACACTATTATATTATTTGCATCGCGAAGCTGGAGGAGGTTTCATGTTGAGGCAGGAAATTTGTGCAAGTTGTTATTACTGCAATCAGACAGAGTGAGAATTGGATTGGTGAGGGGTTGGCAGAGGGCGCCTCTCCAAGCGGGACGCCAAGGCTCTGTCCAATCTCAGCAGGGCTGCGGTTACACCAAGCGGGGATCCAGCCCCACCAGCAAGACATATCCTTCTGGAAAGCATAAGCAGCCGGGCGCCTGCTTGAGTCGAGCACATTTTCTGCCTTGGCAAGGAAAAGGAAAGTATTTGCTTTGTTAACGTTTGACGTCCCACAGAAAATGTGCCTTTGCTTTTAATGGGAGGGTTGTTAGAGGGTGGCCCGTGGGGTCCCGATCCCAGTTACACGAGGCCCTGAATCCACTGCCCCTTCCCTCTTTTTCTTCCTTTTTTAACATTGCTTACAGAGTAGCTGGGCACTCTGGTAAGTTCAGTGCCCGGGTGCTCTGGTAAGCACAGGGTTGGTGTGGATCCAGGGCCGTCTTAAGCATATCTGGTGCCGTGGTGCAGAGATCCCTCCGGCGCCCCCCCTTTTCCCAGAGTTGACCTTTTTTTAGTGCTGGAGGAGGCGGGCAGCAGCTGGAGGGCGGCTCCTCTGGTGGGGAAGTGGCAGAAGAAGAAGAAGAAGAAGAGGAGGAGGAGGAGGAGTAGTTTGGATTTGATATGCCGCTTTATCACTACCCAAAGGAGTCTCAAAGCGGCTAACAATCTCCTTTCCCTTCCTTCCCCACAACAAACACTCTGTGACATGAGTGAGGTTGATAGACTTCAGAGAAGTGTGACTAGCCCAAGGTCACCCAGCAGTTGCATGTGGAGGAGCAGGGAATCAAACCCGGTTCACCAGATTATGAGTCCACCACTCTTAACCACTACACCACACTGGCTCTCCATGGTGGCCATGGCAGATGGCACACTGAGCGAGCGGGCCTGCGCTGAGTGAGTGAGAGCGCGTGTGCCGCTCCCACCAAATGTCAGCTCGTTTTTCCCCACTTTTAGCCTTCTGGTGCCCTGCAGAATTCGGCACCTGCAGACTAAAAGGGGGGGAAACGAGCCAATGCTTGGTGGGAGTGGCGCGCACACCCTCGCTCACTCAGTGCGCTCGTTCGGTGGTCTCCAGACTCTTTCCTGGCACCCTCCAGAACTTGGCGCCCTGTGCCACTAGCCTCAATGGGTAAGACGGGCCTGTGTGGAGCCCAGCTACCCACCATCTTAACTTGCCCAGAGGCAAATTTGTGTGATAAACCCGGTGTTTTAAGTACCTCAGCAATGCTGCAGTCTTTTAAACACAAGAAGAAATCCTTCTGTCTCCCCTCCAATGAGCAGCTCTGGAACGCCCAGGGCTGTCAAGGAGTGGAAGCTTATTTTCACTGCTTCCCTTTTAATGGTTGGGTGCCTGTTTAACTATCGTGGCTTCCCCAGAACAAGTCCCAGAGTACCGTATTTTTTGCTCTATAAGACTCACCTTTTCCCTCCTAAAAAGTAAGGGGAAATGTGTGCGCGTCTTAAGGAGCGAATGCAGGGCTGCGCAGCTATCCCAGAAGCCAGAACAGTAAGAGGGGTCGCTGCTTTCACTGCGCAGAGATCCCTCTTGCTGTTCTGGCTTCTGAGATTCAGAATATATTTTTTCTTGTTTTCCTCCTCCAAAAACTTGTGGTCTTGTGGTCTGGTGCGTCTTATAGAGCGAAAAATACTGTAGTTTAACTCTCAATCCCTCTCCCAAGGGAACTCTTGGAAGTGTAGCTCTGAGAGGGAAATAGGAATCTCCTAACAACTCTCAGCACCCTTATAAACTCCAGCTCCCAGAATTCTTTGGGGGGAAGCCAGGACTGTTCAAAATGGTCTCATAGTGCTTTCAATGGATGGTGTGGATGTAGCCTAATGCCAGCAAGCTAGCCGCTACACCATCCTTTGGTGAGCCTCGTAGAACTCTGGCTCAGTGGTTGCCATTTGATTTTGGATTGATATTAGTATGCTGTGTTACTTTTACTGCTGTTAGCCGCTCTGAGCCCAGCTCTGGCTGGGGAGGGCGGGATATAAATAAAAAGTTGTAGTTGTAGTTGTTGTTGTTGTTATACTGCCTCTTAAGGGTGATACCAATGAAACAGGCTGAAACCCAAGAGGCTAATGGGTTTTCTAAAGAAGCTGATCCACTTGGCTATTATTACGGAATCTCTCTGAGGAGTCCCTCAGCCCCAAAGTTGATTGAGATCATATTTGGCACCAGCCATTTCCAACCTGGTGCCCTCCAGGTGTTGCTGAACTATAGTTCCCATCAGCCCAAGAAGCACGATAAACACTGTGGGGTTATAGAAACTGTGGCCCAGAACATCTGGGGAACCCCAGGTTGGCAGAGGCTGGTTTGGTGAAATAAAGTACAAAGAAAAGGGGGTGCGGTGGGAAAATATTTGTAAGTCTGCCTGCAATCGCCTTGGACCAGCAATGGCAATGGAGCAGCAAGCATAAAGGATGATCATCCCTTTAGATCTTCCATTTAGCAGCACTAAACCTCGCCAGAGGCTTATGACATGGAATCGTTTCATGCCTAGATACATCCTGACATTAAAGCCCTTAACGCTGTCATAGAAGCTATTACTACCAGACTCAAAAAATACTAATAAAAAAAAAATAACCCACATCAAGCAACAGTGATAAAATACCATTTCCCTGCTGGAGCAACACCTGTTCCAGTCAAAGGATATAATGTCATGCTATCACCAAGCAAAATGGCAGCTCCAAATTGAAAGGGGTTGATTCGGACAACCCTGGTCTGTTGCATGAACTCTGGGCCCCCCTCCCTTTTCCATCGCGCTCATCTTCAGTCGCTTGTCCTCCACACTCACTCTCCAGCTTGCGAAGAAGCAGCCAAAGAAGCCTCTTAGAACAATAGAATCATAGAGTTGGAGGGGACCCAGAGAGTCGGTCCAACCCCTCCCCAACCCCCTCCCTTCATATTTTGCCACAACAGGCATTGTTAGAAAACTGGGGAGGAGAGAGAGAGAGAGAGAGAGAGAGAGAGAGAGAGAGAGAGAGAGAGAGATGCCCAGTGATGGCCAGGAATTGTATATTGTACAAGAAGAAATCAGGATTGACGTTAACTGGCAAAAGAGTTTGGCTGAAATCCAGGGTTCACTCTAAAGGGTGGGTGTCAGAGGGAGCCCCCCACCCATGTGCTGAATAGGAGAATCTTTCCATTTCAGTTTGTCTCACTGTCTTATTTTCCAATCATAAGTTCAACTCACCCCATTTCCACATCAGTCTTCAATATTCTTTTTTAAAGAAGTCCTCACAAAAATCCATATGCATTTTCATGCACTGTTCCCCCGATGCACGCACTCATGCGTGCAATTTTGTCTGATGTATGTACATCGCTTTGCAAGCTGTTTCCCATAATATCATTCTTTCCTTTGCATTTCACTTTCACTAATATACCCATGTTTGCACACAGAAATACACTTCTCCAGGAATACACTTCTACATGTTCATTTTTTTTGGTCTCAGATTTTGCATCGCAAACTTTGGAGGAGCGCGTGTTTTGAAGGATAGCTGTGTTTCATTTTGTGGGTTGGTTTTTTGTGGGTCATTGAATGATTTTCTCTCCTTCCTTTAGTTCTGACTCCTTCTCTGTTGTTTTTAGAAGGCTACTGAAGGGCCATGAGTTGGCTAAAATTGGGGAGAGTTGTGAATTCTCTAAAGGGACTCCTAGTTGTGCCTCTTCTCTGATCTGAGCATTGCTGAAAACTTAGACACATGCACACACTTATTAAGGAGCAAGTGCCATTGGGCAGGATGGGACTTGTTTTTGGGTCAACAAGTATGGGAGAGGACCACACATCACCTCTGGACTGTGAGATCAAAGAAGAAAGCCATGTGACTGGGCACATCCTTTGCATGCCCAATGGGTTACAAATCAGAGGGTGAGGTTCTTTTAAGAAATCGATCAGAGCTCCCAAACTGCAGTCTGCAGACCACCAGTGGTCTGTGAAATTTATTCAAGTGGTTCATGGTGTATCTGTGGATTTGTGGTTGAAGGGAGATGGCAGTACATTAATCGTATTAAATATTCATATTGATTTTGATTGTATTCATGCCATACATTTAAAGCACTATGAAAGAGTCATGGCTTCTGGGAGAGAGAGTTGTTAGAAGAGCACTATTCCCTTGCATAGCTGTCAGCGTTTCCCTTCTTTTAAGGGAAATTCCCTTATTCCGAATAGGATTCCTCGCAAGAAAAGGGAAAAGTTGACAGCTATGTTCTCTTGCCATAGCTGCAATTCCCAGAGTTTCCTGGGAAGAGAGATTTGATTGCCAAACCACTCTGAGAATTGTAGCTACGGGAGAGGAAGAGGGGTCTCGGCACCCTTTACAACCTGCAGTTCCCAGAATCCTGTAAATGACTGTTTAAAGGGGTATCATGCCGCTCGGAATGCGAATGCGGCCTTAATCGCTTCTTGTATTGTATTGTATCGTTTTATATTGTGTTCTGTGGGATTCAAATTGTAATACATTAAAATGAAATCCACAAAAGAAGCAATAAAGGACAAGTAAAAAGGATATAGCATCTAGCCCAGCACATCATGACGGCTACAACAGGCAGAGAAAAACATTAAGTGGTTTGCCAAGACCCTTGTGGACGAGGGGGGCAGGAGTTTGGGGACCACGAGATTAGATGTTGAAGGCATGCAGCCAGCTGAAGAGAGGGAGTGGGAGAGAAGAGGCTAGTTTCCAGCATTCAAATCTGCCAGGAACCCTAATTCTACGAACAATCTGCCAGGTTCCATTCAATTTATATGGTCCACCCTGCTGCCCTCACAACCAGATGCCCCTGTGAGAAACCCCCGAGCCCAAGAGCCCTCTCCCCTCCTGTGGTTTCCAGCAACTGGTATTCAGAAGCATTTACTGCTTCTGACCACGGAGGCAGAGCACAGCCTGTGGGATGTGAAACACAAGAGCAGTCAAGTACAACATTCCTAGAGTGAACATGTTTACACATGGGGAGGAATGTTTGTCCAGCCAGCAGGTAAACTTCCTGTTTCTTTCTGGGCTGGAACAGACTTCCTCTGCATGTGACTAGAGGTGGGCGTGGCCTCACCTGTGCAGGTACCGACAAAAGCACAGGGCAGGGCAGCCATCTCTCTCTCTTTTTGACTACATGCATCAAAGAAGCAACATCTGCTTAGCCAAAGATGCTCTCTTGGCCTCCAGCCAATCTCCTTGTGAGATAGTTTCCAGGTGTATGTTACTTTTCTAAGCCAAGTCTGCCTTCTGGGATCCGATTGTGAACAGAATGTGAGTAAACTCTTTATATACTTTTATAGAAGACTGTGTCGTGTCTTATCTTTTATGAGGGAATAAGGGGGAAATACCAGAACAGTTATTATAGAGGCTTTAGCGAGCCTGAGCAAACGCATCCGCTGTGAGTTTAAAAAGGGGGGTGTTACTCTGCTAAATTGTGAACTTGTTAACACAAGTTGGAAAGGCTATAATCAAACAATATATCCTCTCCTGCATCCCTGAACATTCCCACACAGCCAACATGGCAAGTAGCCTTCGACAGCCCTCTCCTCCATGAATGTGTCCAAGCCTCCAAGCTTGCCAGCCCCTCTTGTCTCCTGAGGAAATACTTCCTTTTATCTGTCCTGACTCTTCCAGCTTTCAGCTTCCTTGAATGTCCACTCTCTGGCTGAGAGCCTCCTGCCCGACAAATCTGCCTGCCATTGGGCCTGAGCTCCTGCCAAATGGAAGACTGCATCTCAATCATGGCTGCTATGAAATCGAGAAGTTAAAAAGTCAGGTCATGGAGACGTCTTGTTTACGTGCTGCTGCAGCGTCTTATCCTGCGGCAAATGAGCTTGCCTCCTGTGCAGACCACTGGCTTGCTGGTGACACTCCACAGATGCGGCGACGCTATGAATCGAAGTGCTTGCCAATGATTAAAAGGAAAGTTTCCCTGCTTTGATTGGGGCTTATAGGGCCTCTGTGAAGTCAGACACTCTTGGCTCTAATGATCTGCCAGCATCTCTCCTGCTGCAGCCACTCCCAGAGGGAAGCTCTGCGGAGAGGCGGCCAGATCAGACGGAGGAACACTTCACTGCCATGTTCGGCTGCGCATTTCACCCACAGAATGAGCCTTAACAAACAAGAGAGCGACGCTCCAGTGCAGGCTCGAATTGCCAGATCTCCAGGGCTCCAGTGTGGTGGCCCCTGTTCTGAAGAACAGCATCCCTGTCAAGATGCAACTGGCGCCCCCTATCTGCACTTTTTGGAAACAGTTGGAGACATTTTTGTTCCAATAGGTTTTCCCACCTGGGTCTCTACCATGAGTGTCCACTTGCTAGGATTTTAGTCTTGCTTTAAATGTATTTGCTGGTTTTGTGTTTTTAACTGGTGGTTTACAAGGAAATTAATAAATCAATTGTAATAATAAGAAGAATGTGACTTATGGGCTGCACCTAAGCTGTTCTTTCTTTCTTTCTTTCTTTCTTTCTTTCTTTCTTTCTTTCTTTCTTTCTCCCACCCCAACATTTATCTTCATTGTTTTTCATACAATATTCTGTTGTCACTGGCAGCGCTGCAGATCCGCCCACCAGCTCACTAGGGTGAGATTTCGACTCCAGCAGTTACGATGCTCGATTTAAAAATAAAATTCACGGTTTCCTCATCGCCGGCAAGTTCCCGAGGATAATCTCAACACAAAGCCAAGCAGAGGGGCATGATCCCCTGGCAGCTGGCAGCTCCCTGACATGAAAGCCAGGAGGGCCAAGAGTTTGCTTTGACACAGCCAGAGAGAGCAGGGATGTCACAGACCCCTTCAACCTTCACAGGAGGAGAAAATCTGGCCACAGGGCCTGAGATGTCCTGCAGAGAATGACCCTCAGGGTGACATTGTTGGGTCTTACTTCTTAAGCCGACTTTGGAAGGATTTCAGCAGATCTGGTTTAATCGCCACAGTCCCTTCATCTCTCCACATGCCTTTTTGTGCTGCTGGTTTTCCTAAGCTGGCCTGCTGGCCATGTTTATGCAGACAGTCCACCTCCTCTTCGGATCCCGAGGACTCCAGCTTCAATTTTTAAAGTCCATAAATAAAGTCTGGTCCCCATGATTGCACAGGAAGTGGAAGCCCCTCTGGTTCCACACCAGCTGCATCCCCTGCAGTTTATTCCACTTCCCCAACAAGTTTCTCCAAACTGTTCATTACCACCTTATATTTGAGTTTTCACGCAATGGAAAAGCCATTTCCGGAAAACAAACAGAATTTAGCACCTCCTTAGTGCCCATTTCCGTGTTCTCGGATTCCAGAAAACACATATGTTTGCAGCCGCCTTTAACCTGGAGGCAGGGATAGGAACCAACTTAAAGGTAAAGGGACCCCTGACCATTAGGTCCAGTCGTGGCCGACTCTGGGGTTGCGGGGCTCATCTCGCTTTACTGGCCGAGGGAGCCGGCGTACAGCTTCTGGGACATGTGGCCAGTATGACTAAGCCGCTTCTGGCGAACCAGAGCAGTGCACGGAAACGCCGTTTACCTTCCCGCCGGAGTGGTACCTATTTATCTAATTGCACTCTGACGTGCTTTCGAACTTCTAGGTTGGCAGGAGCTGGGACTGAGCAACAGGAACTCACCCGGTCACGGGGATTCAAACCGCCGACCTTCTGATCGGCAAGTCCTAGGCTCTGTGGTTTAACCCATGGTGCCACCCTCATCCCTTGGAACCAACTTAGATGGGTTCGAAAGAGATATAGAGAAATGCGAGGAGCAGGAGAAAGCTATGGAGGGCTACCAGCCTCAATGGCTCTGCCCTGACTCCATGGTGAGAGGTAGCCATACTTCCGAAACCCAGTATCTGGAAGCCTCAGGAGGGGAGAGAGTTGCTCTTGCGCTCAGATCCTGTTTGTGGGTTTCCAACAGGCGTCTAGGTTGACCACTGTGAGAACTAGGAGTCTTGGTTGACCACAAACTTGACATGAGCCAACAGTGTGACGCGGCAGCTAAAAAAGCCAATGCAATTCTGGGCTGCATCAATAGGAGTATAGCATCTAGATCAAGGGAAGTAATAGTGCCACTGTATTCTGCTCTGGTCAGACCTCACCTGGAGTACTGTGTCCTGTTCTGGGCACCACAGTTCAAGAAGGACACTGACAAACTGGAACGTGTCCAGAGGAGGGCAACCAAAATGGTCAAAGGCCTGGAAACGATGCCTTATGAGGAAAGGCTAAGGGAGCTGGGCATGTTTAGCCTGGAGAAGAGGAGGTTAAGGGGTGATATGATAGCCATGTTCAAATATATAAAAGGATGTCACATAGAGGAGGGAGAAAGGTTGTTTTCTGCTGCTCCAGAGAAGCGGACACGGAGCAATGGATCCAAACTACAAGAAAGAAGATTCCACCTAAACATTAGGAAGAACTTCCTGACAGTAAGAGCTGTTCGACAGTGGAATTTGCTGCCAAGGAGTGTGGTGGAGTCTCCTCCTTTGGAGGTCTTTAAGCAGAGGCTTGACAACCATATGTCAGGAGTGCTCTGATGGTGTTTCCTGCTTGGCAGGGGGTTGGACTCGATGGCCCTTGTGGTCTCTTCCAACTCTATGATTCTATGATTTAACAGGGTGCTGGACTAGATGGCCCACCCACCTAATTCAGCACACTCTTCCTAAGTTCTTATGGAAAAACGCAAGGCTAAAGTGATGAGATCTGGGGCGGAATATCAGTGCACTGCCGTTTCTGCAAGGGAACAGAAGCACCCATACTCTGAAAGCGTGGGGAGATAGCGAAGTTGTCCAATGGCATCTGTTGCACACCACACTCCCTAGTGTGAATGCAAGTGAATGCAACCCGCTGCTATATTGGTCAAAAAGCCGCAGATCCATAACACTACCAGCAGTGCAGTGTGACTGTAACAGCTGAAAACAGGACAGAAGTGCTGGCATTGTAATCAGGAAAACAACTGCAGTCTTCCTCGTGTCTGAATGCCCCCTTAGTCATAGAACCACAGAAGGCACTGCATCTTCTGCTTTATGGCA
Organism: Podarcis bocagei; assembly: GCF_964188305.1. Lineage (NCBI taxonomy): Eukaryota > Metazoa > Chordata > Lepidosauria > Squamata > Lacertidae > Podarcis > Podarcis bocagei. Next base: position 51,853,900 of record NC_138139.1, on the reverse strand, counting down.
GGTGTAAACAGAAGATGAGATGACAGAAGCTTCAGCTCCAGAGAGATGAGAGTCACATGGTCTGGCAGGATGAGGCGCCTGGGGGCTGAGGACAGTAGATGATGAGAAAGAACAAAGGAGGAATGGAGAAAGGAATGTAGGGTCTCATTAGGGAAGAAGAGGGATGGGACTAAATAAATAAAAAATTATTTATACCCCACCCTCCCCATCCAGGGCTGGGCTCAGGGCAGCTAACACTAAATATGAATCACAATAAATGTAATAGGAATAAACAAAAACAAACCAACAAACTATTCCACTATTGAACAGCTCTCACCCTCAGAAAGTCCTTCCTCCTGCTGGGCTGTAACCTCCTGTCTTCTCATTAAAGTCCATTGATTTAGGTCCAACCCTCTGGAGCAGCAGAGAAGAAGCTTGTTCCATCTTCTGCCTGGAAGCCCTTCAGTTATCTGAAGATTGTGATCATATCCCCTCATCATATCATCACAATCCCTTTTCGTTTTAATGACCCTGAACAACTCGGTATCATCAGCAAACGTGACCACCGCTTGCTATAATTCTATCCTTTCCACGTTAAAAAATAAATAAACAAGCTTTCGTGATACGAACCCATTCTGCTTGAGGATTCTTTGTGCAAGTTGTTATGTACCAAGCTTGGATCCTAGAACAATAGGCAGGTAGGATCCTAGAATGCAACAACTGATTGGCCTGCAGGAGAAGACCAATCAGGCTCCAGGAGGGAAGCAGAATCAGCCAATCAGACGGAACTCCTTGTGTAAATAATGTATATAAAAGTCTGAGGTGGGGGGGGGGGAATTCAGTCACTGTTTTTTACAAGCTGCAATAAAGAGCATGAAATCACTGCAGGACTCCGAGTATATTTCACAACTCAAGGAATTAACTTTCCTCACTCCACCACCCCACCTTTCTAGAATTGCACCAATAGCTTCAGATCCCTGAGACAGATGTGGCTGTTGCCCATAGAGAGCCAATCTCCACTCCATATGGTCCTGTCTTGCTCAGTGTGCTGCTGCCGCTGCTGCTTCCCAAGGAAATGGGCTTTCTGACAACAAATTGGATTTCCCAGGGTCCTTCAGAGAAGATGCTTAAAAAAAATACAGACATTTCATTTTCCCCAGTATCATCCTTTCTGGGCAACATCCTTCCTGTGCCTAGAGTGGCTGGACCAACCCAGTGAGACAGGTGGGGTACAATAAATTTTTTATTATTATTATTATTATTATTATTATTATTATTATTATTATTATTATTATTATTATTATTATTATTATTATTATTATTATTTCACAGCTCTCAGGTGCCGGATCCAGGTTTGACCTAACACAGAAAATGATATCCGAGTTCTCAGTCATCTTGACTTGTGCAGAAGACTGCGGCAGCAAGAAGAGACATGCCCAGCTCGCCAGAAATGAATGTTGCAGGCGCCATGGAGTTAATGATCTGTGATGCAAGGAGAGAAAGGGAAAGTTGCTGATCTCACACCAGGAATCCCTACTGATGGAGTTCCACTGAGTAGTCTCAGACAGGCAGTCTAATGAGGAGCCAGCCGCACACATCCAAACTGCGCACTTGACAAAAGGAGTTCCTGTACCCTTGAAATGACCTTGTGGGGTCCCGACCTTGTAAAATGATGCTCGGGAGGAGGCACAACAGTAGCTGCAGCAGCAAAAAAACAACTACCTTTAGCCTTCAGCTGCTCTCTTAAGTTGGCCAATGTGTGCTGATGTGGCAACTGACTGTTGCCAGCATCTCAGTCTTGGATACCGTCAAAAAGAAAACACCATCCCACGGCTGGGAAGATGGGCAGAACTGGGGCATGGCAAGGAGCAACACAAGGATCAGAACTGGAAATGGCTCGTGGGCACCTTGGCCACTGCAAAAACCCAGCTGCATTGGCATAAACCAAATACCGGGTGACATTGTAGTAAGCTTTGACAGAATATACTAGTCCAAAGGGATGCGGGTGGCGCTGTGGGTTAAACCACAGAGCCTAGGACTTGCTGATCAGAAGGTCAGCAGTTCGAATCCCCGGAACAGGGTGAGCTCCCGTTGCTCAGTCCCTGCTCCTGCCAACCTAGCAGTTCGAAAGCACGTCAAAGTGCAAGTAGATAAATAGGTACCGCTCCGGCGGGAAGGTAAACGGCGTTTGTGTGCGCTGCCCTGGTTTGCCAGAAGTGGCTTAGTCATGCAGGCCACATGACCCAGAAGCTGTACGGCGGCTCCCTCGGCCAATAAAGCGAGATGAGCGCCGCAACCCCAGAGTTGGTCACAACTGGACCCAATGGTCAGGGGTCCCTTTACCTTTATACTAGCCCAAGTTCTCCAGCATCTCTCTATGGGACTATGCATGCTTACAGCAAAATCCAAGGGCTTCAGGAAAACCATCTCTCCAGATCCTTAAGCAATGATGGAGCTCTGGGGCCATCTCTGCTGTGGTGGTGCCTATGAGTCCCTGCTCACAGCAGCATCCAGGGATACAGGGAACCACTGCAACTACATTTCCCATGGCTCCTATGATCCCTCAATGCTGCAGCAATTATACATACGAGCATCTGATGGTCTGGGAACATATACCGTATTTTTCCGTGTATAAGACTAGGGTTTGTTTTTTTTTACCAAAAAATTTGATTTGAAATTGGGGCTCGTCTTGTACACGGACAGTGCTGAGGGGTGTTTTCTTCATTTGGAGTCCCCCCCAAAAGGGGGTGTCTTATACATGGGGGCATCTTATATAAGGAAAAATGTGGTATGTTTCTATGTCTCCTCTAATCTGGAATCCCCTTATACTTAGCTGAAGAGCTTAGCTGCGTAACTGAAGCAAGTCTTGTGTCTCCTTTCCTAAAATGGCACACAAGGAAGTGAATGACATGATATGGTTGCAGAACAATTTTGTAAGGCATCCGTAAAAGGCTATTTTCAAAATGCTCAGAACCAGCAAAACATAATCACATTTCTATGTGAATCGAACAACCACACAGCTAATAACCTAGTCTTATTGTATGTTTTGTACAAAGTAAGTCCCAACGACATCAATGGGGCATCGTCCTGAGAAGGAGCAGAGGACTGGGTCTCCACGAAGGCACAATGGAAAGCTTTACCATTATGATTTTATTTAAATGAGTTTTTGTTTAACATCTCAAAATAAACATTTACATTATACCATATATTCCATGACTTCCCTTCTTCCACTTCCCTGGTTCATTTTGTTTATCTATCATTCCTGCATTTTTACTATGTCGATTTTTGTCAGTTCTCCAATTTTACATCATTCAATGATTAATTAAACTGCTGAATTTATCTTAATGCTGCCAATGTTTTCAAATGTGTACAGTTATTTTCCATATAATCAGCAATAGATATTCTTCTCGCTCTCTTAGTCTATTCGTTAAACTTGATAGTTCCGCATATTCTATCAGCTTAAGTTGCCAGCCCTCCTTACTCGGAACCTCTCTCACTTTCCATTTTGGGGCTAAAAGAATGTGAGCTGTCACTGTTGCGTACATAAATAAGGTTCTCTGATACCTGGAAACTTCTGACTGCACTATTCCTAACAAAAATGCCTCTGGTCTTTTTGGGAAGGTTGTTTTAGACATTTTTTTCCCATCTCATTATAAATCATTTCCCAGTATTCTGTAACCTTTTTACATGCCCACCACATATGAAAAAAGTTCATTTCTTTACATTTTCAGCACAAATCCAATTCTGCTTTATACATCTTAGCCAATCTACTCAGAGTTAGATGCCATCTATGAATCATTTTCATATGATTTTGTTTCAATGCATAACATGCAGAAATTTTCAAATCATTCACTCAAAGTTTCCCCAAAGATTTAGGCCTTTATTGTGCCCTAAGTCCATTGCCCAGTGTGTCACTGAAGCTTTGACCAGCTCATCCTTTTCCCCATTCCAATAATAATTTATACATTGTAGGCAATGATTTATCTTTATTCTGTATTAACTCTCTTTCATATTGTGAGTTTTGGTCTGAGAAACCATGTTTCTTATCTAATTCAAACATATCATGTAGCTGGTGGTAATGTAACCAGTCTGTGACTTGGCTTCTTAAATCTTCCATTGGTTTCAGTCTGGGTTCACTCCCTGTAAAATCCAGCAAGTCTCTATAAATCACCCATTGTCTATCCATATTAATTCTCTTAATGGTAATTGCTTCAATGGGGGATAACAACAGAGGTGCTTTTCTTTCCAACAAATTTTTGTATTTCTCCCAGACTCTATACAAATTTCTCCTAATAATGTGGTTCTTAAACTTTTGTAGATTTTAGCTTTCCCATACCAAAGATATGCATTCCAGCCAAATTTTTTATCATGACCTTCCAAATAAAAAATGTGTGCATTTTCCAATACAATCCATTCCTTTAACCAACACAAACAGGCTGCCTCATAATATAATTGCAGGTCAGGCAGGGCAAAGTCTCCTCTTTCCCCCCTGCCAAATGAATTCAGAGATATCTCCCCCCCACACACACACAATGGAAAGCTTTAAATCACCTCCTACAAGATGTAAAGTGGAACAGTTTGGTGATCTTCTCCAGAAAGCCAGCTCTAGAATGGAAGCACCACAACAGTGAAGGTTGTGCTGATGAGACCATCTATAAATATGGGGCCCCTGAGTAAGACCTCCTTCCGTGAATGGTGTGGTCCAACTGTGACCCATGGCAGACCTCAAAACCAGGTCAAAGAGCATTTTGCTGAACCAGGAGCTCATATTGAACAGCCACCGACCTGCATACTGCTTCGTAAAAGCTCAACATTTATTGCTGATCCCCTCCACAGTGCTATTTACCCATTGAACTTTTCTGCTTTAGCCATGGAGTTTTACATCTCTCATTCATCACTTATATGGCTTAACAATCTAGTCTAGCTTTACCCTCGGTACAAAACAGATTGGCCTTTCTTTGATGATAAATTGTTTTTCTATTCAACCTAGAGCTCCCATGTCCCTTTGCCCACCATCTAAGCACCCATTAATAAATTTTAGTGGGGAAGACTCGTTACACGTTGACTTGTTACGATAAATCCTCACACTGGCCTTTGATATTGAATAACTTGACCAGGCTGTTCTGCACTTAGACAGCAGGAACATAGAAATCTGCCTTATGCAGAGTCAGACCATTGCTCTATCTAGCTAATATAAACAGAGATACAGCCATACCTCATGTTACGTCCGCTTCACGTTACATTCTTTCAGGTTACATCCTGCGGTGACCCGGAAGTACTGGAAAGGGTTACTTTCGGGTTCCGCCGCTTGCGCATGCGCAGAGACGCAAAATGACATCACACGCATGCACAGAAGTGGCGAATCGCAACCCACGCGTGCGCAGACACACCGCTGCAGGTTGCATTCTTTTCATGTTGCGAATGGGCCTCCGGAACGGATCCCGTTCACAACCAGAGGTACCACTGTAAAAAACTTATTTTTGGTGGTGCACTAGGTAAGTTTTTTAAAAAGCCAGCAGAAGCCATTTGGGGGTAACTTTACCTAGCAGTTGGAGGAAATGCTCCCTCAGAGAATAAAGCCCTACCTTCTGGTGGCATAAGATCTGCTTTCAGTTTAGAAACACAACGTCAGAAGATAAAAATTGGCATTCTCCAAGTCTCACAGATCATTGCACATAGCGTGCGCACTTAAGCACATAAGAAGAACATGCTGGATCAGGCCAATGACCATCTAGTGCAGCATCCTGTTCTCACAGTGGCTGACCAGTTGCCATAATGGCAAGTCCCCTAGCAGGACCTGGCCACAAGAGCCCTCTCCTCATCTGTGGTTTCCAGCAATTGGCGTTGAGAGGCAATCACTGCCTTGGAAGACCTACATTGGCTCCCATTACATTTCCGAGCACAATTCAAAGTGTTGGTGTTGACCTTTAAAGCCCTAAACGGCCTCGGCCCAGTAGACCTGAAGGAGCGTCTCCACCCCCATCGTTCTGCCTGGACGCTGAGGTCCAGCTCCAAGGGCCTTCTGGCAGTTCCCTCATTGCGAGAAGCAAAGCTACAGGAAACCAGGCAGAGGGCCTTCTCGGTGGTGGCACCCGCCCTGTGGAACGCCCTCCCATCAGATATCAAAGAGATAAACAACTACCTGACATTCAGAAGACATCTGAAGGCAGCCCTGTTCAGGGAAGTTTTTGATGTTTGACATTTTAGTGTATTTTTTATCTTTGTTGGAAACTGCCCAGAGTGGCTGGGGAAACCCAGCAAGATGGGCGGGGTACAAATAATAAATTATTATATTATTATTATTGGATCATGTAGGCAGAGCATAGGCTTCATCATGGCTAGTAGCCATGGGTAGCCTTATGCTTCACAATTTGGTCCAATCCTCTTTTAAAGCTATCTAGGTTGGAGAGCATCACTGCCACCAGAAGCAAACTCCACAGTTTAACTTTTCACTGTATGAAGAAGGAAAACAAAGGATTTATTCATGTATGCTACAACAGCAGCAAGAGTCTTGATAGCACAAGGATGGAAGAAGGAGGAAACCCTGACAAAGGAACAGTGGCAAGAGAAATGGATGAGCTATGCAGAATTGGCTAAACTGACATACAAACTGCGAGATAAGGACAACTGTGACTTTAAAGAAGAATGGGAACTTTTTACAAATTACTTAAAAAGACAACAAAATGAATTGGACTCCTTGGCAGGTTTTGAATAAACATACACAAATTTATTGATTGATAACATGGTAGATAGATAATAAAAGGATTTATACAATTTTATAATATGCAGAGAATAACATGTGTTGAGAAATCAGAGAGGAGCTGATGGAAGTTTCGGGGGGGAGGGAGGGTTTGATGGGGAGGTGGGGGGAAAGGGGGGAAATAATGAATATGATATGTTTTTGATATTTTGTTATGTTGAAATTGCTAATAAAAAACTTTTTAAAAAGAAAGAAATGCTTCCCTGAACTTCCCGCATTCAGCTTCGCTGGATGTTCTAACAGTTCTAGTGTTTTGAGAGCAGGAGAAAAAACTTTCCTCTCTCCGCTTTCTCTATGCCATCCTTAATTTCATAAACCTCTATCACGTTTCCCTCTTCTTTGCCTTTTCTCTAAAGGAGAAAGCGCCAAATGGAGTCAATCTTTCCTCCACAGGAATCACTCCACCCTCTTTGGTTGCCCTCAGGGCCAGATTTAGGTTTGATGAGGCCCTGAGCTACCGAAGGTAGCGGGCCCTTTATATATCCAGCTGTCCTTTGTCAACAACAAATTGTCTTGTTTTTTGTGTTGAATATATGTAGGGGTGAGCAAACGTTTTCAGCAGGGGGCCAGTCCACTGTCCCTCAGACCTTGGGGGGGGGGCGGACTACATTTTGGGAAAAAATAAAAAGGAACGAATTCCTATGCCCCACAAATAACCAGTGATGCATTTTAAATCAAAGCACACATTCTACTCATGTTAAAACAGGCTGATTCCTGGACCGTCCGTGGGCTGGATTTAAAAGGCGATTGGGCCGGCCCCAGCCCCCGGGCCTTAGTTTGCCTAAAAGGCAAAGGACCCCTGACAGTTAAGTCCAGTCGCGGATGACTCTGGGGTTGCGGCACTCATCTCACTTTACGGCCAAGGGAGCCAGTGTACAACTTCCGGGTCATGTGGCCAGCATGACGAAGCTGCTTCTGGCGAACCAAAGCACCAGAGCACCACACGGAAACGCCGTTTACCTTCCTGCTGGAGCAGTACCTATTTATCTACTTGCACTTTGTTGTGCTTTCAAACTGCTAGGTCGGCAGGAGCAGGGACCAAGCAACGGGAGCTCACCCCGTTACAGGGATTCGAACCGCCAACCTTCTTATTGGCAAGCCCTAGGCTCTGTGGTTTAGACCACAGCGCCACCCATGTCCCTTAGCTTGCCTTCCCATGTGGTATATGGTAATTTATGGACCTAATAGGCAGTGGCGTAGCGTGGGGGGTGCGGGGGTCGGCCGTACCGGGCGCAACATCTGGGGGGGCGCTCGCACTCGCAGCTCTCTGCCCCTACCTGCGCCCCCTACCCCCACGGGTTAGGGGGCGCAAATTACTTGCCTTGCCCCGGGTGCTGACAACCCACGCTATGCCACTGCTAATAGGTATCTAAAGCCATTTTCACATAACAAAATATGTATTTTATCGAAGTACACCCAGGTTTTCCCCCCTTTAATTTTTTTTTGGGGGGGCTCCCCAAAAGAGAGGGGCCCTAAGCTATAGCTTGTTTAGCTTATACGTAAATCCGGCACTGGTTGTCCTCTGTTCTGTACCTCTTCCGACCCTATGCTATCCTTTTCGAGGAGAGGCAGCCAGAACGGTACACGGTATCCCAAATGTGGCGGCAGCACCTCACGCCCTCCTAGTTCAAAGCAGAGTCATTGACTCCGAGTGAAACAGGGCATGGGAAATGCTCAGCTGTCTTTGCGGCTGCAGGGTTTTTGCTGAAAGAGGATTCCCTTTCAGCTCTCGGCGCCCACCGAGACCGTTTGCTGACAGCGTGCAGCTCAAATATCATTTGCTTAATTTCTGTCCTGTGTATACACAAGAGAGCTCCTCTTTCTTGTCAACAAAAGGGCATCGGCGCCCACAAAAGCCTGAAGAACTTCCAGCCACTAGCTTTGCACAGCGCATGAAATATTGAAGGCACTTGTCAAAATGCCCTAATGGTTTTTTTCTGGGGGGAGGGGGAAGGGGTCTCGGTGCTTCAGCTCCATTTCCCCCCAAGCCTGCCACTGGATCTTTTGAGGATTTCTCTCTGTTGAAGTCGCCTTAGACAACAGGAGCGAGAAAATATGCTGTGTTTTCTGGCAATATCCTCCCCTCCCCGCCTGTTGTTCTTCGGAGAGCATACAGGCACTTGAAATATCATTTTTACTTCTACCTCTAGAATATAAAATAAAACAGATTGATATCCGCAACTTGCCAACCTCTCTGCATTGCCGGCTAAAAGAATTACATAAATATCCACTGTGTCGGCTCCCACCTCGTACGTCTGGGATTCTGTCATTTTGGATGTCTCACTTAATTTGTGTTACTTGGTCACTAGATTGTATCCTTTCACTCCTGATTTGTTTTGAAGTGTGAAATGAAGAAGTGTTCTAATGTTGTTTTCATGCTGACTGGGGATAGAGAGATTGGTTCAGGATCCGTATTTTAAAAAGCAAACCAACTATCATGTCTAAGGCAACAGGCAAGAAAAGAATCACCTTGAATCTAGAGTTTCAAAAGACTTGGACGTATTTTGTAGACGCATTCCATAAAAAGGTAAGGAAGGGAGTAAAACCAGGGGCATATCTATGTTGCAAGGTGTACAGCACATCACATGCACAGTTCAGGTGAGACTCTCACATTTCATTGGCAAAAATAAAATCAAGTTTCTAGACCAGGCACCCCCAACCTCAGCCCTCCAGATGTTTTGAGACTACATTTCCCATTGTCCCTGACCACTGGTCCTGTTAGCTAGGGATGATGGGAGTTGTAGTCCCTAAACATCTGGAGGGCCAGGGTTGGGGGTGCCTGTTCTAGACCTTATAACTGAGGATATTTGTATATAGATGACATCTGGTGAGATTAATTTCCAGTGGTGTGGAAATGAGTTTCAGTGCCTTGCGTAACACCTTGCAGAAGCAGAGTAACTTGTGCACAATATGACATAGTCAATTTTTTAAAAATGCAATCATAAAATGCATATGTTTGGCATTTAAGCCAGGCTGGGATCTATTCATGCAACAGAATGCTATGGTAGAATAGATTTCCAGTGCAATCCTAGGCAAGAATGGGCTGCAAACACCACCACCGCTGAAGTTTTATGTGTAAAAATCTCAAATCTGAAATTCAAATAGAGGGAGCTGAAATTTTACTTGGAAATGAGAAATTCAAATCCTTAGACCTGTTGGCATCTTTTGGTTATTGTGATGAGCATGAAATCTCATGTTGTCAAATACAACACTGCCCTTCCATGAATTCCTTACATTTTAGGGGTTTTCTAAGTTCTTGGGGGGAAATGCTCATTTATGCCTTTAAATTGCCATCACTCCACCTTGCTCACCATTGCTCTTTGGGACATCAAGTCGCCAAATCTGATTCTTCACCATTTTGCCTACTGGGGTCTTGTGATACAGTGATGTCAGGCGTGGCATTGTGACATCATCCTGTTCACCGTGTGATCCCTGTCTGGGTGGAAGAGCCCAGGAGACTAATTCACAATGAGGAAGAAAAGGAGAAATGTTGGTTGCATTTATTTTAACCTTGTTTCCCCTGCTTTTCTTTCATTAGGGGATCTCAGTGCAACTACTGGGATAGAGATACAATATCAAAAGAGCACGGTGAAATAACAATTCAATCAGGAAAAAAATATAAATAAAGGAGCAATAGCCAGGAAGGCAATGGTGCTGAACAGCGTTGAAAAAAGGGGGGAGTTATTTGTAGCATCTAGTTATTTTTAAGAGAAATTTCTACCGCTCTGAAATCAACAGTTTTGACCTGAAAATGGAAACCTCTTAAATATTTGCTGTAGACAGATGGGCAACTATCAGACCCTGTCCAATATTATTATATGCCAACGAGTAAATGATACAAAATGCCACTGCATGTCAGTGATCAAATATGCAACCGTGATTTCGCTCATCATCAGATGTCAAATGCTAGATAGAAAATATTCATTGGGTGTTCTGTGGCAAATGGCTAGTTAACCTGTGCCCCCTTTCAGATGTGCAATTCTCATCAGCCCCAGCCAAGTCGAGAATTTTCAGAGGAGAATTTGAAAGCAGACTCGCGCCAGACATCTAAAGCACATCCAGTACAAACAACGTCCCCTCAAAATCCCCAGAAACTGCTGTTCCCTCCTGACAAATTCCCAGCATCCTTAAACTATGGTTCCCAGGACTTTTTGGGTGGAACCATGTATTTTATTTTATTTTTTATTTTTTATTAAATTTTAGTAATACAGAAAAAGCAAAAGAAATGCACATAAAAAAATAAGGCTACTATTTACATACACATAAATCCTTCCCACCCCCATATCTTCCCACCACCACACCCTTTGACCCTCCCTCCACAACATCTCGATTTCCTTATCTTATAGATTCGATACTATCATTGCAATTTTTAAATTTTAAATTTTGATCTCATTATGACATTCCTCAGCATCTTAAAAAGCAGAGACATCACCTTGCCAACAAAGGTCTGTATAGTTAAAGCTATGGTTTTCCCAGTAGTGATGTAGGGAATTGAGAGCTGGACCATAAAGAAGGCTGATCACAAAGAATTGATGCTTATGAATTATGGTGCTGGAGGAGACTCTTGAGAGTCCCATGGACTGCAAGAAGATCAAACCTCTCCATTCTGAAGGAAATCTGCCCTGAGTGCTCACTGGAAGGACAGATCCTGAAGCTGAGGCTCCAAGACTTTGGCCACCTCATGAGAAGAGAAGACTCCCTGGAAAAGACCCTGATGTTGGGAAAGATTGAGGGCACAAGGAGAAGGGGACGACAGAGGACAAGATGGTTGGACAGTGTTCTCGAAGCTACCAGCATGAGTTTGGCCAAACTGTGGGAGGCAGTGGAAGACAGGAGTGCCTGGCGTGCTCTGGTCCATGGGGTCATGAAGAGTCAGACATGACTAAACAAGTAAACGACTAAACATCATCATCATCAACAACAACAACATGACATTCCTAATTAATATTTTCTACTTTACTCCTTTAACCTAAGCATATCCGCCTATTCGTTCTTGAACAGTGTTCGTCCATGTATTCTTCAAAACATTGCCATTCTAGACTGAGTTTTTGGTTTGTCTGTCTTCTTAAGTATGCAGTTAGCCTTGCCATTTCTATAAATTGACTTAGTTAGTATAGCCAGTCTTCTTTTGTGGGTATTAGTTCGCTCTTCCATTTGCTGGCATATACTATCCTGGTGGCTTGCTCTAGCATATAAGAAAATTCCTTTCTTTTTCTGTGGTATGTCTTTTCCCAATAAGCCTAATAAATATGCCTCTGGTTTCTTTTGTAAGGATGTTTTTAACATTTTTTTTGAGTTCTTCATGAATCATACCCCAGTAGTGGGTGGAGCCATGTATTTTAAATGTGTGTTGGATTTGCTTTGGTGTGAACCTGCCCTGGGATAGCAACTTTGACCAAAGCAGAGTACAATTTTGCTTCCTGTCACAAGGAACACCCTACTAGCGTATTCTTCAAATCCATCTTTTCGGGGGGAAACACCGACATGTAGAAACATATGCAAAGTTTAAACTTAATTTTCTTTGCGCATCCTTTTTAAAGGAATCACCAGGATCCTTCTATGCTGCTGCTTTATTAAAAGATTACGGAGTGGCAATCAGCATTGTGGCCTCCCAGCCCCATTACCTGGGCCTTGATCCTCAGGGAAAGCAGTAATCCCCTGTTGGTGACATCACGGGCCATTGCCATGGAAACATCACAACCCCGGGCTTTATTAGTTTGCCACGAGATTATAGCGAGGAGGAAATGGGCATGCAAAGACTTGTTGAAAGACAAATATCTCAGGCAATTAGCAAAACCAGCAAGGAAAAATTATGATAATACAGGAGATAGGAACATTAATCCAATTTATGAGTATAATCTACCCCAAAGTACTCCCCAGCGAGAAGGTAGCTCTTTCACAGCCCCTTCATTCTTAAGTAAACTGAAGTTGGGGAATAGCATGCAACAGTGCAGTAATTTGCTTCATTAGACGTTTCATTGGGCAATTTGGAAGTTTATTATAAAACTACAGCTTGAAGGTTTAGGAAGTTACAGTCCTGCTTGTCAACTTATATTCAATATTTTAATATTTTGTTGGAAGCCGCCCAGAGTGGCTGGGGAAACCCAGCCAGATGGGCAGGGTATAAATAATAAATTATTATAAGATTATTATTAATTTGTGTCTGGAAATCAGAGACGAGGCACATCTCTCTTCCCATGTGTAGAAGCTGGTTCCCAACGTTCCATCACACTCCTATGTGACCAAGAGAAAGAACCAAGGATTGTGCTATATACAAAAGTAGCTGGCTTGGAAATCAGATCCAAGGCATACCTATCTCTTTCTACATGTATATAAAAACAGGTAGCCAACACTCTGTCACATGCTAATGTGACCAAGAGACAGAAGCCAAGATGGTGCCATATACATATAGTAGCTGGCTTGATTCATCATCGCTGAGCATACCAGTTGGATATTGTGTTTAAAAGAGCAACACTCCTCTATCTCTTCCTACCCCATGCAAAGTATTACGGTAGATGTCTGTCACCAATGGTGATCTCGAGAGTTTGTGGACACCGTGTATTCTACGTGCACAGTGACAGTGTGACCCTCATCCTGGTGGTTTTGCAGAAATGAGAAGTCTTGATCATAGATGAACTGAAATGAGAAGTCTTGATCATAGTCCTTAGCAGGACTAAGGAAAGGAATCTAGTATGGAGCTCCAAAGAAAACTGGGTAGGGCTATGCAAAGTTACAGCAAAGTCCATTCTTGATGGCGCCCATCATTTGCTTCTATATAGGATATTCAGGTTGAGTGCCGCCCTATAAGAGTTTGGACTGGATTTGATATCCCACTTTATCACTACCCTAAGGAGTCTCAAAGCGGTTAACATTCTCCTTTCCCTTCCTCCCTTCTCTTCCCAAACACTCTGTGAGGTGAGTGGGGCTGAGAGACTTCAGAGAAGTGTGACTGGCCCAAGGTCACCCAGCAGCTGCATGTGGAGGAGCGGAGATGCGAACCCAGTTCCCCAGATTACAAGACTACCGCTCTTAACCACTACACCACACTGGCTCTCCATTTTGGACCCCCCAAAATGGCCCAACGAGAAACCTGACTAATAAAGATTCAGACAGAAGGTGAAACTTGAAGCTCATGCACAGTGGTAGATAGACAGAGTGCAAAGTCAGCAATATAAATCATAATGCCCAGTTTCTTAGGATCAGCAAGGCCGCATCCTATGCCTGGGGCTTCTGGGAGCAAGTTCCATTGAAGTTCCTTCCGACAGCACAGGTTCAACTTCTGAAGTGCATCGGACAATAGCAAAAGATTTGCAATGAGCTGAAATGCAACCTTTCACTTTTAACTAGAAATGGAAAAAAGAACACCTCACAAAGAAATGTTGCTAGTGTGGACAAGGAACCCCATGGAAAATAAATAAGGGTCCAACCTCTGCTCGATTATATTCCTCTACACTAATCCGTCACAAGTAAACTTGAAAGCCTTGTTATCACCTCATTCACTTGTCAGAGGAAGGAGAATCCCTCCGTTGTCTTGGAGACGGCACCATTGCTCCTGCTCAGAGAAAATCCTGGTGCTCTGCTCCCCCCCCCCCAACTATACCACTGGCCATATGTCAGTTCATGCCACAATAAGCTGAACCTTTGACAAAACTTTGCCATACTGAAACCTCTTTCCTCTGCAAGGACTCCTTGCTTGCATTTGAAGGCAATTAGTAATGTGTACCTGGAGCTTCATCCTTCCTCGCAGAGCAAGCAGCGTTGTGGAACGTGTTGTTGACTTGCAGGGATGTTCTGACATTCTGGTGCCACCAAAGGATTTAGACACCGGTCACGGCTGGAGGTCCTGTGCAAAAGAACAGAGAAAAAGAGTTTTAACTAGAGGGGAAAAACCCACTCACACATATACATGTGCTGAAGAGGAACCAAAATGGCCCAGATCTGGAGATGGGGTTGATTTATAGATGTAGTAGAAAAGGTCGCAAAGTTCAAATGGACGTATGCAGGACATGTGGCAAGACACAACTCAGGCTGATGGAATAAAGCAGTATGGAGACCCTGCAATTTCAAAAGACCAAGTAAGTAATCACCTTTATGATGGGTGGGTGATCTAAAACAGGCTCCCCCAAACTTGGCCCTCCAGGTGTTTTGGGGCTACAATTCCCATCTCCCTGACCACTGGTCCTGCTAGCTAGGAGTGATGGAAGTTGTAGTCCCAAGACATCTGGAGGGCCGAGTTTGGAGATGCCTGATGTATAACTAGCAGCAGGGTTTATGTGGCTGCAAAGAAGCAACAATGAAGAGAACTTGAAGAGGAGTATGTCCAAGGCTGTAATTGGTTAATTTTTATTGAAAGTTTTCAACATAAAATACAATAAATGTCAAACCAATTGAAAGACAAAGAATAATGAAGAACCAAAATAAGGATAGAGAGACAGAAAAGAAAAAGAATAGACAGTGGTGCCTCGGTTTATGAACTTAATCCGTTCTGGAAGTCCGTTCTTAAACCGAAACCGTTCTTAAACCAAGGCGTGCTTTCCCTAATGAGGGCACCCGCCGCCGCTGCTGCCCTTCCACCATTCAGCTTCCGTTCTTAGACCACGGTAAAGTTCACAAACCGGGATGCTACTTCCGGTTTTGCGGAGTTTGTAAACCGAATTGTTCGTAAACAGGACTGTTCTTAAACTGAGGTACCACTGTATATAAAGGCGTTTCCTCACATTTATGGTATATCATATCCTTTATCCATACACAGAAAGGCAGACCCTCCCAGCTCCTATTTCCTCCCCCAGTCTCCCACCCTGAGAGACCCTTTCTACCCTGCCTTTCATGCAGGGACCAACAGCTTCCAGCTGTATAGCCAAGAGATGTCTATCCAAGGATGGATGTGAGATGCTGTAGTGTCTTAGAAGAAGAATCATCAAATGAGGAAAGCCAATCAGCCTCAGCTTTAAGGCAGCTGGTGACTGTTTGCTGGGCTGGGAGACAGTTGTATTTGTCCAACAGGGAAACTGAGGCTCTGAGGAGTCTGAAACACTTGTACTAGGAGCAAGGGCAGAGCTATGACAGCACATATAAAACCTGGTTGCACTGCTGGAGCAGAGAAGGGTCGCGCCAAATATTTTGCAAGCTGATAATGATTTCTCCGATTGCATAAGATTTTCCTTGAGCAGTTATCACCACCCTGATTTCCTAGGACAACTTCCAGCCTCCAAGAGCTTTTGCAGGAGAAGAACTGGATTTTGTCCCCACCCCTCTTATCTAAATCCAGTTGGTAAGGTGGATTGGCGACACCATCCCTGACTGGCTGGGCTCTCATAAATACAAGTGGGTGGAGAATTGCAGAAAAGTACCAGCAAGCCTGGGACGCGGGTGGCACTGTGAGTTAAACCACAGAGCCTAGGACTTGCCGATCAGAAGGTCAGCGGTTCGAATCCCTGTAACGGGGTGAGCTCCCGTTGCTCGGTCCCTGCTCCTGCCCACCTAGCAGTTTAAAAGCACATCAAAGTGCAAGTAGATAAATAGGTACCGCTCCGGCGGGAAGGTAAACAGCGTTTCCGTGTGCTGCTCTGGTTTGCCATAAGCGGCTTAGTCATGCTGACCACATGACCCAGAAGCTGTATGCCGGCTCCCTCGGCCTATAGAGCGAGATGAGCGCCGCAACCCCAGAGTCGGCCACGACTGGACCTAATGGTCAGGGGTCCCTGTACCCTTTACCTTACCAGCAAGCCTACGGGTAAAAACACAAAACAGCCTTCAAAAGAGTAAAAGGAAGGGGATTTTCTTTTGTTTTAACTCTTCTGTAGCCTTTGAAACAACGTCTGCACCAAGAATCAAATAGCGAACGCATTCAGCGCGGCACTCATTTCCATGCGCTACGCCTCGGCACCTGCTGAGGTCATCTCCTCTCTCGCAGACTCTCGGAGGACAATTTGCCATCGTCTCCCTCACTCGCATTCCAAATTCTGGTCCCTTCCTTGACGGCGGTGCAGCTGACAGCCCACAGCATTGCATTCGCTGCACTGAATAGTCTATTGACGACTTTGTGCCTAATGCCTACAATGAGAAGCAGAGGAAACAAATCTACCGTAATTTTCCATGTTTAGTGCCTTATTACGGTGGCTGCCTCCACTGATTAGTTTGCATTTTTCCTGCGACGCCTTCCTGAGCGCTCCTTCTGCTCCGCATCCTTTATCTTCATCTTCAGCTATCAATGAGCTCCGGCTGGCTGTATTGGCAGACACAGCAGAAGCTTTTGAGAGGGGCTGTGGATAGACTTCGCCTCCAAAGACTTCGCCTCTGCCATGGACTGAGCAGGGGTCTGGAGCTACCATGGCTCTGCCCATTTATCACATGAAAACAAAGAAGTGGAGCAATAGCAATGCACCAATAAAACTGCCACCACATTTGCAAAGCTAAGCAGGGTCCGGTCTGGTTTCAAATTGGATAGGGGACCACGTGTTGAGATTCCTGCTTTACAAGGGGTTGAGCTGGATGACCGTCAGGGTTCCTCCCAAAGCTACAATTCTGTGATTCTCTGATTTTATTTCAAGCTGGCCAATCTAAAACTCGAACTCGCAGCCCTGACTGGGAAGCACTGCCCGACCCACCTGCAAAGTGGGGCTAATACCTTGCAAGGTTGGTCTAAGGCAAGGCTCAGGTGCCTAAAACCCACAGGGGCTGGATGTGCCCCCCAACTCTATCTGCTCACCCCCTCTCTAAGTTACACTGCCTTCTAGCCCTGGTTCAGACCTCCCTTGAGTGTTTTTGCCTGCCTGGAATATATCCTTGAACTCTGATGCTGCCCCTTGCTTCCTAGGACAGAGAGGGGAATGTGAGCATGTGTAGAAACTAGCCTGCTGTCCAGAGGTAAATTTTGCATTCATTACCTGGCCCACCAATGGCATCTGGCCCCCAGATAGTTACTCAGAATGGAATGTGGCCCTTGGCCTGAGAAAAGTCTCATCCCTGCTGCAAGATCCCCCTTTGAATCCTCTGTCTCACCGTACCCCAACCCAGAGCATTCCAGATGTTGTCAAACCCCAACACCCATCATCCCTGACCATTGGGCATGCTGGCTGGTGATGACAGGATCTGGATCTGCAGAGCCCCAGGATGGGGAAAGACTGCACTATTTAGGTGTATGGAGCATGTATACACTTCTCCCTTTCTGGCTGAGCTCACTGCCTCTCTGTATATTGACACTGTTTGCAACTTGGTTTGGGAAAAGCAAGAAGCGGTTGCATTCTCAAATGTTTGGCCTCAGAAATAAATGGAGGAAATAAAATGGTGGATAGCAGGGGAAACTGTACAACTGAGCTGGTTCGGAGGAGAAGGTAGTATGATTGCCTTAAGGCACACACACACACACCCCTTACACCATCAGTTAATAAGTTTCATTTAAAGGCAGAGAAAGAGAAGGAGAGAAACTTCTGCTTACTGATTCGCTGCTTAATTGCAGACTCCACATCCGGGTGGAGGAGCAACTCCCCATCCAAAAGCAATATTGTATCTGGTTCCTGTGGGATCCATTCCACTGCCGACGGATCTCTCCAGGCCTCCTCATTGTCTTAACTTATTACCCAAGCAGAGAATGAATAAACAACTTAACTGAGATCGTTCTCCCTCTCCCCACCCCCCAAATAACATGACTCAGAAGATTGTATTACTCATCACGAACCTGGTGCCTCCGCTCCCCTTCAAACGCTTTTGGAATTGTTTGCGGCTAATAAGTCCTTCCCCCAGGAAGTTATTGTTCTGTGTGGGGAAATCCTCTTGATGTTCTTTGAGATGTAACAGTACAAGTGTTCAGGCAACAATCCCATTGAAAGTACATGTGATTGTGACGGGTGAGTCCTAAGACTATAAGACGTGGTGCTGGATTAGACCAGTGGCCCATCAAGCCCAGCATCCTGTTCTCCCAGTGGCCAGTGGAAAACCTGAAACAGGACCTGAGTACAAGAGTAATCTCCCCTCGTGTGGTTTCTTACAACCCGTATTCAGAAACATTGCTGTCTCCAACTGTGGAGGCAGACCCAGCCATCATGGCTGCTAGCCACAATAGCAAATTCTCCTCCATGAATTTGCTTAATCCTCTTTTAAAGGCATCTGGGTTTTTGACCATCAATGCCTCCTGGAGGTGCGAGTTCCATAGTTATGCGCTGCGCAAAAAAGTTGCATCTTGTTCTCTATCATGAATCTCCCCATATTGAGCATCATCATCATCAATTTTTATTTATACCCCGCCCTTCCTGGTTCAAAAACCAGGCTCAGGGCAGCTAACAACAAATTTGAACCACTTTAAAACACTGAATTATAAAAGCATAAAATACAGTATAAAAATAATGAATAACAATAAAAATCAAAAATCAATTAGATAATCCCCAGGGCTAGCTGGCTGAATTGGTCCTACTTGGGCCAGTGAGGAGGTCAGGGGAGAATTAGCTGTGGGGTCTCAGAGCGGGTGATCTTCATAAACAGGGAGGGGGAAGGAAGAGAAGGGAAATAAAAGAACAGGCTGAATTCAAATTAAAGGTTAGGCGGAATAGTTCTGTCTTACAGGCCTGATGGAAGGAGATTAAATCCTGCAGGGCCCTGGTCTCATGGGACAGAGCCTTCCACCAGGTCGGAGCCATCACTGAAAAGGCCCTGGCCCTGGTAGAGGATAGTCTGACTTCCTTAGGGCCTGGGACCTCTAAACTATGGTTATTCATGGACCTCAAGGTTCTCTGTGGGGCAGACCAGGAGAGGCGGTCCCGTAGATATGAAGTGATATCCATGAGTTCTAGTGATAGCAGAAAGGGAGAAATTTGTGGACATCCGATTCAGGCATCTGGCTGGCCACTGTGAGAACAGAATGCTGGACTAGATAGGCCCTTGGCCTGATCCTGCAGGCTCTTTTTGTGTCCCTAATGTTCGTAACAGAGAGAGAGAGGTGAAGTCTGCAGGCAGCAAAATGCCTAGAGATGGCCCTTCACAATGCCACAGATGTCATGGCACCAAGCTTGCTTGCTGCCAAACAGGAGCCACACTCGAAAGAGAGAGAAAAGAGACTCACGTAGAATGTGATCCAAGTTGGGTCATTGTCTCCCTCTTACACCCTCTGAAGAGTCAACATCTTCTGGTGCCAGGTATCTGTAATACCACCTCCTTCTGGGGTGGGTCTTGGTAGTTCCATCACCCTCAGAGATAGCAGCCTAGGAAAAGATAGTATTCTGTGGCAGCCCCTAGATTGCAGAATTCCCTTCCCACAAAGGTGTGTCTGGCACCTTTGCCTTCTAGTTTTCCTCAAATGCTGAAGAGCCAGCTCTTTCACACCTGAGTCAAATCATTTATTAGGACCTGCCCTCATTCCTGTAATCTGTTTCACCTGATGTGAATATTGCATTGCTGCAAACTGCCCTGAAGGCTCACAGTGAGGGGATAGGACTCAGCAAAGTGTGGCCTCGCCTTTTATAAACGAAAAAAGGGCATCTTGCAGCTGCTCAAAAATACCCTCAGTTAAAGAGCTCAAAAACTGCCAACTTCTCCCAAGAGAGGCTTCATCTTCTGCTGCTGTTTGTGGTTTGCCTTATTATCATTGGTTTAACATACTGCGGGATGTCATTTCTGGTCCGCAGCTCAGTGACCTTTGCAAGTCTGCCTCCATCCATCAAGGAATTTTCGTAAGTAAATAGCCAAAAGATCCCACTCCACTTTACTCTAGATGTTCAACATTTGTGGAGTGCGGAGGACATATTTTTCCTCCCCTCTTTCTAAATCACACATATCAAAGCAGAAGCCAGCACCTTCTTCCTCTTTGCTTTGTATCTACTAAGGAATACCAAACTTTCTTTGGGGGGGGGGAATTAAGGTAAAAAGTTGCTAAGCACAGCTTGTATCCTTTAATGCAGAGATAAGCAAATTTCTCGCTTACGTATCTGAAGAAGTGTGCATGCACACGAAAGCTTATACCAAGAACTAACTTAGTTGGTCTTTAAGGTGCTACAGGAAGGATTTTTTATTTTATTTTGCTGGAGGTACTTATTGCAATCCCAATATCTACCAACCAGAGCTGAGTGCAAAAGACATACAGTTCAAAAAGAGCACCTCTGAGCACATCCAGACTTCTTTTTCAGTAAAGGTAAAGGTAAAGGGACCCCTGACCATTAGGTCCAGTCGTGACCGACTCTGGGGTTGCAGCGCTCATCTCGCTTTACTGGCCAAGGGAGCCAGCATACAGCTTCCGGGTCATGTGGCCAGCATGACTGAGCTGCTTCTGGTGAACCAGAGCAGCGCATGGAAACGCCATTTACCTTCCCACCGGAGCGGTACCTATTTATCTACTTGCACTTTGACATGCTTTCAAACTGCCACTTTGGCAGGAGCAGGGACCGAGCAATGGGAGCTCACCCCGTCGCGGGGATTCGAACGGCTGACCTTCTGATCAGCAAGTCCTAGGCTCTGTGGTTTAACCCACAGCGCCACCCACGTCCTGCTCTCACACAAAAAGTCCATTCCGGGTTTTCAAGTGCTGTTGCAATCCACAGGGAAAAGCTTGGGATATGCCCAAACCACGTGTTGAAATCAGTGGGGCAGAGAATAAGGGCTTCCTTCTGACTGGATCATGCCCAACACAGCAACTGAAAAATGAAGACTTAACACCCCACCATCCCAAAACTTATTGAGCAATACAGAATCAAAGAGAGGAACTAACAGCTTGCCATCTTATATACTAATAGCAAATCTTATATACTAATAGCAAACTCATTCAACAGGTGTCAAAATGGCACCATCAACACATGAGAAGAAGGTATTGGGATTTGGGGGGAGGGGAAGAATATACAACAAACAAGAATATACAAGAAAACACAACAAACATGGGGAAGAAAGCCTAAGGTTGGGGCAAGAGAGCCACTCAATAGCTCAGTGTGGGCATGAAATGCCTATTGTTTGTGATGGTGATGGGTTGGTGGCAAGGGGTGGAATGGAATGCCCTGGCAAAGGGCATGGCTGGCTTCCTGAACAGGAAGACTCTATGCCAGGGGTAGACAACCTAAGGCCCGGGGGCTGGATGCAGCCCAATCGCCTTCTCAATCCGGCCCATGGACAGTCCGGGAATCAGCGTATTTTTACATGAGTAGAATGTGTGCTTTTATTTCAAATGCATCTCTAGGTTATTTGTGAGGCATAGGAATTGGTTCATTTTTTCCTTCAAAATATAGTCCAGCCCACCACATGGTCTGAGGGACGTGGACCGGCCCATGGCCGAAAAAGGTTGCTGACCCCTGCTCTACGCTGAAAGCTTTTCATAAATGGAGCAAAACCAAAACTGGCAGGTTTATCCATCCCTATCAAAAGCCAGGAGTTGTGCAAGTCCAAAGAGGACACAGAAGCACACCAGTTGTGCATACAAAGGCCCATCTCAACAGGAAGTCCATTATAGTCCTTCCTGTCTTGAAGGACCCAGTGACCAGGCCAGGGGCAGGGGGAGATTCCAGAGTTTGCAGACGCTTCACTGCCAGGAAGACACTCCACATCTTGTGGTGAGCTTCCAGATTGCTGAAAGTTCCCAGTCCTAGCTCAACACCAGTCTGACCACAGACATAAAGTAGAATACTAGCTGAGTTAAAGGTAAAGGTAAAGGGACCCCGACCATTAAGTCCAGTCGTGGCCGACTCTGGGGTTGCAGCGCTCATCTTGCTTTACTGGCCGAGGGAGCCGGCGTACAGCTTCCGGGTCATGTGGCCAGCATGACTAAGCCTCTTCTGGCGAACCAGAGCAGCGCACGGAAACGCCATTTACCTTCCCTCCGGAGCGGTGCCTATTTATCTATTTGCACTTTGAGGTGCTTTCGAACTGCTAGGTTGACAGGAGCTGGGACCGAGCAACGGGAGCTCACCCCGTAACAGGGATTCGAACCTTCTGATCGGCAAGTCCTGGGCTCTGTGGTTTAACCCACAGTGCCACCCATGTCCCTCCACTAGCTGAGTTAAGAAAGGTTTAAAATAGTTTTACAATGTTCTCATATATCCCTTAGGAACCCAAAACAGCAAGGGATTTCTTGGGCTACTCTGAAGGGCTTGGGTTTCTTTAGAAGAGCTGGAGGACTATGGTGTCCTCAATATTTGCTTTATTTACAAATATCAAAGCTGAGCTGAGAGGATACAAAATGCTCTTAAAAGCAGAAGGCATTGCATCCAGGGCCGCTGTGCCCTGCTTTCTGCTAACACCAGCTAGACCAGCCTTTGTCAACCTGGTGCCCTACAGAAGTTTGGGGCAGCTCTGTTCTTCATCATCACCACCAAGTAATCATCATCTCTGCTGAACAGGCTCATTGAGGCAGAGTAGCGAGCCCAGGAAAAAATGCACAGAGGTTTGCTGCTCTCGACTATCCAGCATAAAATGCGGAAGATTAAAACAAATGCCGGGGGAAGAAATTATATGCTAAATTTCAGCTTGACGCGATTTGAAATGGCTGAGCCCTTAAGCCCTGGAAGTTAGGATTTTAAGAACACATAATGAGGGCGGGGAAAGGATACTGTAATAAAATGCAAAGTATAGCTTTACAGAGGTATTCTTTAAAATTAAAAAAAAAAAGACGAAAGGAGCTGAGCCGCTAGCGACCGATTTTCAAATATCGGTATCATTACCTTCTGATTACATCCTTCTTTTTA
This sequence comes from Podarcis bocagei, assembly GCF_964188305.1. NCBI lineage: Eukaryota > Metazoa > Chordata > Lepidosauria > Squamata > Lacertidae > Podarcis > Podarcis bocagei. Next base: position 51,830,509 of record NC_138139.1, on the reverse strand, counting down.
TTAGAAATGCAAAATATTAAAAGCATTACAGTGGGAGAGGAACATGAATTTCCCTGCAATTGATGCCTCCCAGCTCATTCTCTTGTTCCTATCTCGTAAGACCAGCCACACAAAATTGAAAATATATGTTGCGGGGGGCAGGGGGGGGCGCGAGGAGAGAACAGGATCACAGAACCATAGAATTGTGTTGGAAGGGGCCCAGAAGCAAATCTAGTCCAACCTCCTGCAATGCTGGAATCGCAGCTAAAGAATTTAGTAGACCAGCCCCATCCCAGCTTAATGTCAAGAAAGCCTACATTCATTCTGCAACCTGCCAGCATCTAGAGGCCACCCCTCTGGCTCCCCCACCATAGTGCATCCCTCAAAATTGATGGGCTGAGGATGCATCTCTTGGTGCTAAAGGCAGTACGGTGTAGTGGTTAGAGTGCTGAAAGGTGGCATATAAATGTAATAAATAAATAAATGAAAGATGATGATGATGATAATACCCCGCCCATCTGGCCGGGTTTCCCCAGCCACTCTGGGCAGCTTCCAACAAAATATTAAAACCACAATAAAACATGAAACATTAAAAACTTCCCTGAACAGGGCTGCCTTCAGATATCTTCCTAAAAGTCAGATACAGTGGTACCTCTGGTTAAGAACTTAATTCGTCCCGGAGGTCCGTTCTTAACCTGAAACTGTTCTTAACCTGAGGTACCACTTTAGCTAATGGGGCCTCCTGCTGCCAGCACGATTTCTGTTCTCATCCTGAAGCAAAGTTCTTAACCCGAGGTACTACTTCCTGGTTAGTGGAGTCTGTAGCCCGAAGCATCTGTAACTCAAGGTACCACTGTAGATGTTTATTTCCTTGACATCTGGTGGGAGGGAGTTCCACAGGGCAGGTGCCACTACCGAGAAGGCCCTCGGCCTGCTTCCCTGTAACTTTGCTTCTCATAGTGAGGGAACCGCCAGAAGGTCCTTGGAGCTAGACCTCAGTGTCTGGGCTGAACAATGGGGGTGGAGACATTCTTTCAGGTATACTGGGCCGAGGCCGTTTAGGGTTATTAAACCGCTTCTTAAAAAAACATCTTTAGATGCGGCCACGATGGCCAATTATCGCCCAGTCTCAAATCTTCCATTCTTGGGCAAGGTGATTGAGCGAGTGGTTGCTGAACAACTCCAGGCACGCCTGGAAGAAGCGGACCATTTGGATCCCTTCCAGTCGGGATTCAGGCCTCATCATGGGACTGAAACTGCCTTGGTCGCACTGGTTGATGATCTCCGGCGGGCTAGGGACAAAGGTGAGAGCTGTTTCCTAGTTCTGCTGGATCTCTCAGCAGCGTTTGATACCATCAACCGTAACATCCTTCTGGACCGTCTTGAGGGGCTGGGAGCTGGGGGCAGTGTCATACAGTGGTTCCGCTCCTTCCTCCTGGGCCGTGTTCAGAAAGTGGTGGTGGGGGATGAGTGTTCAGACCCCTGGGCTCTCACTTGTGGGGTGCCTCAGGGTTCTGTCCTCTCCCCCATGCTTTTCAACATTTACATGCAGCCACTGGGAGAGATCATCAGGGGGTTTGGGCTGGGTGTTCATCAGTATGCGGATGATACCCAGCTCTACCTCTCTTTTAAATCAGAACCAGTGAAGGCGGTGAAGGTCCTGTGTGAGTGTCTGGAGGTGGTTGGAGGATGGATGGCGGCTAACAGATTGAGGTTGAATCCTGACAAGACAGAAGTACTGTTTTGGGGGGACGGGAGGCAGGCAGGTGTAGAGGATTCCCTGGTCCTGAATGGGGTAACTGTGCCCCTGAAGGACCAGGTGCGCAGCCTGGGAATCATTTTGGACTCACAGCTGTCCATGGAGGCACAGGTCAAATCTGTATCCAGGGCAGCTGTTTACCAGCTCCATCTGGTACGTAGGCTGAGACCCTATCTGCCTGCAGACTGTCTCGCCAGAGTGGTGCATGCTCTGGTTATCTCCCGCTTGGACTACTGCAATGCGCTCTACGTAGGGCTACCTTTGAAGGTGACCCGGAAACTACAACTAATCCAGAACGCGGCAGCTAGACTGGTGACTGGGAGCGGCCGCCGAGACCATATAACACCGGTCTTGAAAGACCTACATTGACTCCCAGTACGTTTCCAAGCACAATTCAAAGTGTTGGTGCTGACCTTTAAAGCCCTAAACGGCCTTGGTCCAGCATATCTGAAGGAGCGTCTCCTCCCCCATCGTTCTGCCTGGACATTGAGGTCCAGCTCCGACGGCCTTCTGGCGGTTCCCTCACTGCGAGAGGCCAAGTTACAGGGAACCAGGCAGAGGGCCTTATCGGTAGTGGCGCCCGCCCTGTGGAACGCCCTCCCATCAGATGTCAAAGCGATAAACAACTACCTGACATTCAGAAGACATCTTAAGGCAGCCCTGTTCAGGGAAGTTTTTAATATGTGACATTTTAGTGTATTTTTCATCTTTGTTGGAAGCCGCCCAGAGTGGCTGGGGAAACCCAGCCAGATGGGCGGGGTACAAATAATAAATTATTATTATTATTATTAGGTTTCAAAGTCAGCACCAACACATTGAATTGTGCTCGGAAACATACTGGGAGCCAATGTAGGTCTTTCAAGACCGGTGTTATGTGGTCTCTCTGGGAAGAGAACATCACTAGAATCTTGCCTCTCACTTTCCAAATTGGGGTGTTGTCCTATCAGCATTTGTTAATAACCCCTAAAGCCTGGGGGTGCGTGTCGCTTCCATTTGATCGATACAACATTGCGGGTCACATGTCTGAGCCCACTTGGCTGCCACGGAACAGCGGCCGGCAAATACTGCCGTTTGACAGAATTGCAGATATTCATAATGAAAAAATATTGTTCTAACCAAGAGGGAATTAAAAAACAACAAGAATCCAATCTTGAAGAGCCGGGCAGGAAATGAAATAAACATCTTGGAGATTAGACAGGGGCTGTGCATGTGATGCACCTAATCTCTCTCCCTGCTATGGCAGGGATCTTCTCCATTGTACAATTTCCCTTATTGACTCGGTTCGTTTCCGTAGCATCGAGCGATGGCGATTTTAGTGTGTGCATGTCCCCCACAAACGGTGATGTAGCCTTACAGGGAAACCAGAATATTTTGGGTTCCTTCTCTCTTGGAGTGAGGTCACAGCAGCCAAGTGCAATCTACCTTGATGTTCTCCTGCGTAACGGCACTGCTGTTTTCTTGTGTCATTCCTTCTCAGTTCAGTAGGACACCTTTGGATTGTGGCCTTAATGGAAATCCCTTCACAAATTAATAAAGCACCACAGGGAGCTGTAGTAGTTCAGGGATGGCTGATACCTACAGGCAGCCTGCCAAGCAAAGAGACCTGCCATAGGTTACACAAAGAGTTGGTGGCACAGCCAAGTGCTTCTACCTGCTTCTTGCCCCCCTTATCTTCCTCCTCATACGATCTTTTTTCCACCATTTGGGCTCCTGCCATTATGCATTAGCCTTCCGCTTACCGACATTTAGCTTGGCTTTCAATCCGTGCCGACGTGCTCCTCGCCCGAGCCAATCTTAAATTGATTTCTTTCCCCCACTCTGAAGGAAGATTTTCGTGAGATACAATATGAAACGCCTTTCTAAAAATAAAAATAAAAAAAATCCATAGACACGATGACAATCTCCCAGGTAAATAACAGCGTCGACAGCGTGCTGCCACAATGTAGGACAAGCGCTCCTGATTTCTGATAACTCTGAAAAGATATCCGGGCCCTTGAAATGGGGTTACGCCAGGAGTGGCTGATGATCAAAGCCAAAATGAATTGAATCCTGTTGTTGAATAGTCTCTGGGTGCTCAAATATGTGATGAATCTTTGATTTCCCAGGATATTTCCAGGGCTGTGATGTTTATGATCAGTTAGGCTAAAAAAAGAAGATGACTTTATTCGATTAAATTGGGTGGCAGATTCCACCCCCCAATAAAGAAATCATCATTTCTAATACAAATGCTTTTAAGAACTACAGCTGACAAACGCCTTCTTCTATTTCATAGGAGATGGTGCTGACTATAGCACAGGTGTGCCTGGTCTGAAAACAATGAGGGGATCCTTCTGGGTTTAGAATTATTGTTTGTTATCTCTCTCTCTCTGTGTGTGGTAAGGAAACAAGTGAGGAGAAGATTCTAACACACAAGTGGAGGAAAACTCATTGAATGCAATTGAACACTGACCTTGAGGACTCATCACTGAGTCTACCTAGTGGCCATGAAGGCAGCATAGAAGGCATACTTTGCTGCCTCCATTGTATCCTCATTGTGTTGTCCTGAGGAGCTTTTCTGCATAGTGTGGGGCCTTTTGGGTCCAGAGGAGGTGACAGAACCAATGATAGTTCACTGTGACTTGTTCTCAAATTGCTTGCATCCACCAGGACCTTGACGCCACTGTTACAGCAGATGAATATCAAGAGGTGTCAAGTCTTGTTATGCTGAACGAGTTCAGTGGCCAGTAGCCATCAATAGCCCTCTGCTCCAGGAATTTGTCCAATCCTCTTTTAATACTGTCAAAACTGGTGGCCATCACAGTTTCCTGTGGGAGGGAGTTCCACAGTCTAACTCTACGCTGCATGAAGGAGGGCTTTATTTTTTCTGTCCTGAATTTTCTGACTTTCCATTTCATTGGATGCCCACAAGCTTCTCCCTCTCTTATAACACTAGTTGAAATGAATTGTTACTCAAACAGCTATTGGCATCAGGAGGTGGCCAGCTCTCAGAAACTGGAGTTCTTGATTAAACATCTTAGGCTTGAGTCCAGGTATCAGATTCCCATTGAATGCCCCAATTGCCATGCACATTCCTTTTATATAAAAACAATTAGGAGTGTAGCAGGCTTTCTAGTCAGACTAATCAGAGATGTTGGGAATGCGCCGAAAATCGTTCAAGAAGGACTCCTAGGAATATGAAGTAATGCTAGCGAAACCTTGAAACAGAAGATACTCAGAAGAGGAGGAAATTCTTGCAGCAAGGGAACACACAAATGAGTACAGGGTAGGCATAAATGGGATCCTCACAGTTCCATTAGCAAGAAGCCACCTTACCCATCAATACCTCATTAGTTTGAGGATAGAGGAAACATCAGCACTTGACATATTTGGACAGCTCTATTTGCAGAAACATAACCCACACTTTCAAATGAATTTATTCCGTGTTACCCTGGAAGCAACTGCAAAGCAGCTACTGGATGGGCGTGGCGTGGGGGGTTATGTATTTGTTAAGAATGCAGCCCCACATTGTGATGGCTCCAAGCCTGTAGGAAGCCAACCATCGACCAAACCCTCAGGAGGGATGGTTGACGGGATGGGAGGTGGGTGGGTGTGGAGGACTCCCTGGTCCTGAACGGGGTAACTGTGCCCCTGAAGGACCAGGTACACAGCCTGGGAGTCATTTTGGACTCACAGCTGTCCATGGAGACGCAGGTCAATTCTGTGTCCAGAGCAGCTGTTTACCAGCTCCATCTGGTACGCAGGCTGAGACCCTACCTGCCCGAGGACTGTCTTGCAAGAGTCGTGCATGCTCTAGTTATCCCTCGCTTGGACTACTGGAATGTGCTCTACATGGGGCTACCTTTGAAGATGACCCGGAAACTACAACTAATCCAGAATGCAGCAACTAGACTGGTGACTGGGAGTGGCCACCGAGACCACATAACACCAGTCTTAAAAGACATACATTGGCTCCCAGTACGTTTCCGAGCACAGTTCAAAGTGTTGGTGCTGACCTTTAAAACCCTAAACGGCCTCGGCCCAGTATACCTGAAGGAGCGTCTCCACCCCCATCGTTCAGCCCGGACACTGAGGTCCAGCGCCGAGGGCCTTCTGGTGGTTCCCTCGCTGCAAGAAGTGAAGTTACAGGGAACCAGTCAGAGGGCTTTCTCGGTAGTGGCACCCACCCTGTAGAATGTCCTCCCACCAGATGTCAAGGAAATAAACATCTACACTGATACCTTGAGTTATAGACACTTCAGGTTACAGCCTCCGCTAGAAGGTTACAGGGAACCAGGCAGAGGGCCTTCTCGGCAGTGGCACCTGCCCTGTGGAACGCCCTCCCACCAGATGGCAAGGAAATAAACATCTACACTGATACCTTGAGTTATAGACACTTCAGGTTACAGCCTCCGCTAGAAGGTTACAGGGAACCAGACTTTTAGAAAACATCTGCAGGCAGCCCTGTTTAGGGAAGCTTTTAATGTTTAACAGACTACTGTGTTTTAATATTTTGTTGGAAGCTGCCCAGAGTGGCTGGGGAAACCCAGCCAGATGGGCGGGGGTATAAATAATAGATGATGATGATGATGATGATGATGATGATGATGATGATGATGATTAAAAGGGCTGGGGAAGTTGAGCCTGCAGAAGAAAAGATCAAGGGGAGATATGCTGGGCTGACATCAAATAAACGAAGGGCTACCACAGAGAAGATGGATTGGCTTGTTCTGTGTTGGTCCAGACAGGAGTATAGTGAAAACTGCAGGGGAGAAGACTTTGGCTCAACCACAAGAGAAACTTCTTGATGGTGCAAGTGGTTTGATGGTGGAATAGGCTGCCTCAGGTGGAGATGGGCTCTCCCTCACTGGAGGTCTTGAAGCAGAAGTTGAATGCTAGGAGGGATGCTGTGTAGCACCCTATACTGCAGAACAGGAGATCAGGGGTAGACAATGTGGTTCCCTCCAGATGTTGTTGGACTACAATGCCACCCATGACTTTCAGCCAAGCTGGTTGCCACTCAGTAATATCCAGAAGACACCACATGGACCAGATGGTCTCCAAGGTCCAGTTCCATTTTATTATCCCCTGCCCTGCCCCAAAGCACATAGTTATAGTGATGGCCACCAATTTAGGTGGTTCCAAAAGAGGACTGGGTAAATTCATGGTGCAATGGCTAGGCTGATTGTTTCCCTGATTCGCTCTGCCTTGCGTCCTGCTTCTTCAAAATTCTGGTATAACATGAGGATTTTTCACAATTAGTTCTGGAACCAGAGCACAAGCAATTTGCTTTGGAGTTCAGTGACACCAGTTCATTTGCAGGTGTCACCTTCGCAGTACTGATGTGCCTTGATCAAACACCTGAAAACCAAAACCAAAAACCCCAACGAACAGAAAGTAACTTTGATGTGCTCCATATGTATGGTTGCATGAAAATTCTGTTTGAGGGGGTGGGGATGCTTTACAGATGTTCCTGTGTGTTCCCATTGTGAGGGGATAAAGTCACCCACACAAAAGAATCTGGATATAATTGTAAGTATGGATGGACACATCATGATTTCTTTTCTGCAATGTTTTCATCAGCACAGGGACATTAGTCATTTAGATATGGAGGGGGGAGAGGTGACATAAAGAGGTGAACTGCGGGAACTAAAACCTGCAGCAAAACTATGTCAACAGCACTGGGAACAAAATCTAAAATATGCATTCAGAGGTTGTTGTGTTGTTTTGGTTTTTTAATGCTTTTAAGCTCATATTCACCCTATATACAGAATTGTCACTATTGCAGACACTGCATAATATCCATTCTATATTTGTAAATTGATATTTTAGTGTAACAGCACCTGTTATTGTTTTTATCTTTTTGCAAACAACTTTGAGGATTTTTTAAACAATCAAGTGGTGTATACATTTTGCGAATTGAATAAATAAACACATACATAAAATAAAACCGTCAAGACTTGCTAATGCATCAGCTCCGTTTAGAGGGGGTGGGAATGTAATTCTGGACCATTTCAGAAGCATCTCTGCTTTATTCTAGTTTAGAATAAGGAACACTCTTGCCCTCTGGGATCATCGTCTCAGATCCATTTTACACAGTCTTAATTAACACCTTTTGTCTGGGAGAGAAAAGCTTTATTTTGCTTCACACCCCAAATTCCTCCTTGCGGTTTCCTAGTCTTCTCCCCCACCCTTTCCTCATCCAACACAATCAAGGAAAGACCTTTTCAGAGCCAGCTGGCCCACCCATTGAATGAATGGTGCATTTGTCCCAGACTTCATCCCCTCAACGAATGCAATAAAAGCTCTTCTCTGCAGCCACACAGAAGAAGATTCTAATTTCCCTAATGTTCAGAGGCAAATCTCCGAGTACCAGATCCAAACGGTACTCCAGACCAACTCACAACCACTATTGTTTTCTCATTTTTTATTTATTCTTAATGATTCACATCATTAATCCTAAAATGGCAGTTCGCAGAGCAGTATACCTTAGTTTTAACACCAACTGAAAAGCAGGGATTTTTACACTTAATCTTAGCTGAAAGGCTGAGAAGCTATTGAAAACCAACGATTCTGCATGCCGGGAGAAGTCTAGAAAGCTATAATAAGAGGCTAAAAAGTGAACAGAGTGTCCCTGCACTATATAGAGCTTCTTCACTAGAAGCATAGATATAAGAGCTGGGGCACGTGGCTGGCCAGAAATAGGCATTTTATTGGGGGTAGGATGGCTCATGCCTTTCTCCTACCATATTGCAGCACTTGTGGAAATTGATGAATGTCTCACCCAAAGAACGTGTCCTAGCCTAGACACCACATGGAGTGCTGGCTGGAACTGATGAGAGTTGGAATCCAGGAACACCTGGAAGACAGCGGGTTTGGTATGCCTGGTACATTGCTTTGGAAAAATTTTATGTGAAAAGGATCTTGGGGTCTTAGTGGACCACAAGTTGAACATGAGTCAACAGTGTGATGCAGCAGCATAGAAAGCTAATGCTATTTTAGGCTGCATCAACAGAAGCCTAGTGTCCAGATCAAGGGAAGTAATAGTACCACTCTATTCTGCCTTGGTCAGACCAAATCTGGAATATTGTGTTCAGTTCTGGGTGCCACAATTTAAGAAGGATGTTGATAAGCTGGAACATGTTCAGAGGAGGGCAACCAAGATGATCAAGGGTCTGGAAACCAAGCTTCCTGAGGAACAGCTGAGGGAGCTGGGTATGTTTATCCTGAAAAAGAGGAGACTCAGAAGACATAGAATAGCCACCTTCAAATATCTCAAGGATTCTCACATGGAAGAAGGAGCAAGCTTGTTGTTTCCTGCTCTGGAAGATAGGACATGAACCAATGGAGTCAGGATACAAGAAAGAAGATTCCAACCAAACATCAGGAAGAACTTTTTGGCAGAGCTGTTTGGTTCCCTTTGAACATGGTAGATTCTCCTTCCTTGGAAGTTTTTAAGTATGAGGTCGGATGGCCATCTGTCATGGATGCAATAGTTGAAGAAGAGGAAGAAGAGGAGGAGGAGGAGGAGAGTTTGGATTTGATATCCTGCTTTATCACTACCCAAAGGAGTCTCAAAGCAGCTAACATTCGCCTTTCCCTTCCTCCCCCACAACACCAAACACTTTTTGAGATGAGTAGGGCTGAGAGACTTCAGAGAAGTGTGACTTGCCCAAGGTCACCCAGCAGCTGCATGAGGAGGAGCGGGAAAGCGAACCCGGTTCACCAGATTACAAGTCCATTGCTCTTAACCACTACACCACACTGCATTGCAGAGGGTTGGACTAGATTACCCTTGGGATCCCTTTCAGGTGTACAGTTCTATGATTTTGTGATTCTATGTATATTGTTGACTATCTGGATTCTACTTTGGAGAGAATTTAGGCTGGGAAGCAGAATTAAAAGAGAGGAGGAGGATCTCTGAGTCAGCGAGTCCATTTCACTCCACTGTGTGTGTTCTCCTACTTCATTTTGAGCCAACGTTTGTTCCAGCAACAAGTTCACTTTTCCCCCTTTCGCTCCTTTAACTCCCAAAAGCAAACAAAGCATGTGCCAATATCTTCAATTATGTGACAACTGGACACGCTGCAAAATCCATTGTCCCTGACCACTTGGGTCACATTTAAAAAGTGGCTTTAGCGATCGTTCAGTAGCAGCGTTTTGCTTCGGATCACTTGCTGAAATGCCAACACCGCTCTCAGACAATTTAACCAACGGGATAGTTAATCCTTTTCTTCATCATCTAATGTGGTCAAGTGATGCCTCCATGGATGTGCATCGTGTAGCTCTGCTGGGATTAAATATCACTTCAGTCGGTATTGATAGTCATCAGACAACACAGCTTGATTGTTTGACTAAGCAAGGCCCAAGTATTGTCTTACGGGGTAATCATTATCAGTGCCTTGTGCAGCAGAGTATAATAACAAGGCAAGGGGATGGTGTGAGGTTCACATTAATTCTAGCCAGGAATCTGACCTCTGAATACCAGTTCCTGGGAAACATACGCAGAGAGCTGTCACTTGATTGTGTCTTGTTTGCGGGTTTCCCAATGGCATCTGGTCATAAGTGTAACTAGGCTCCATGGCATCCTTTGCAATGAGCTATATTGATGCCCACATCCCTTGTGCCCTTCACTAGAGTCAGGAACTTCCTCTGCAGCCATCAGGGTCAGGTCTGCTCTGTTCAGCCTCCCCTCCTTCTCCATCAGTCTATCTGTCCGCCTTCCTGCCTCCCTCCCTTCTTTTTTCTTCCTCTTGCTACTCTCACCTGCTCTCCCCATTTTCCTTCCCTCTGAAATAAATAAATTAAGGATATATATATATATATATATATTTGCTTTCGTAGATTTTCACGGGTACAGGAATGCAGGTTTTGGTGTCTTCGGGTGTCTTCCCGTGTAAGAGTTGGGGTGTCTAGGCGACGTTTCGACGAGGTCTCACTCGTCATCTTCAGGCTGGTGCTTTCGGCTTCTTGTTACTGGAACAGAGCAGGATCTCAGTGTTTGAGTTCCTATAAATACTGTTGAGGGGGTGTGGTGTATAGCCTCCAACGTTCTGGGCAGAGAGGAAATTCCCAGGTTAGTGTGCCTTTTCTTCTTTTGTTCATTAATTACTTGAGGGATATCTTGAGTGATTTCTTGAGTGATATTCTGAGTACCACTTAGGAGGGTCATTAGGTGTGGATTAGTTGCTAAAGCTTTCGTGTCTTGACCTCTTGACCTTGTGAAGAGTTTTTTCTGAGAAGATGGCTGTACTGCACTTAGTTGTGCTCTGGCTTGGCTTCGTGTATAGGGGCGAGCTGTGGTTTTGTGCCCTGTGCCAGCCAGATCTGTGTAGGGATTGCAGGGGGGTGCAGCATCCGGAGGTGCCACTATGGTTTGGCTACTGGATGGTGTCTGTAATTTATCTGTGGAGAGGGTCTGGGTTTGGGTCTGGTGTGGTTGATTGGAGATGGCGTTCTGTGTGCCTCTGGTTCTGGTGTCGGTTTTTGTGGGGAGGGCTATTTTCCAGAAGACACCAAAACCTGCATATATATATATATATATATATATATATATATATATATATATATATATATATATGCTTTCGTAGATTTTCACGGGTACAGGAATGCAGGTTTTGGTGTTTTCGGGTATCTTCCCGTGTAAGAGTTGGGGTGTCTAGGCGACGTTTCGACGAGGTCTCACTCGTCATCTTCAGGCTGGTGCTTTCGGCTTCTTGTTACTAGAACAGAGCAGGATCTCAGTGTTTGAGTTCCTATAAATACTGTTGAGGGGGTGTGGTGTATAGCCTCCAACGTTCTGGGCAGAGAGGAAGTTCCCAGGTTATTGTGCCTTTTCTTCTTTTGTTCATTAATTACTTGAGGGATATCTTGAGTGATTTCTTGAGTGATATTCTGAGTACCACTTAGGAGGGTCATTAGGTGTGGATTAGTTGCTAAAGCTTTCGTGTCTTGACCTCTTGAGCTTGTGAAGAGTTTTTCTGAGTTTTTCTGAGAAGAGTTTTTCTGAGAAGATGGCTGTACTGCACTTAGTTGTGCTCTGGCTTGGCTTCGTGTATAGGGGCGAGCTGTGGTTTTGTGCCCTGTGCCAGCCAGATCTGTGTAGGGATTGCAGGGGGGTGCAGCATCCGGAGGTGCCACTATGGTTTGGCTACTGGATGGTATCTGTAATTTATCTGTGGAGAGGGTCTGGGTTTGGGTCTGGTGTGGTTGATTGGAGATGGCGTTCTGTGTGCCTCTGGTTCTGGTGTCGGTTTTTGTGGGGAGGGCTAATTTCCAGATGTCTGGCAGGCGGGACGTGTCGTCACGCTTGTTCATGTTGTGAGGGTGTTTCTCTATCTCGATGGCTTCCATGATTATTCTCTTGTGGTGATGTTCCATGTTAAAGAGCAATTTGGAATCTGCAAAATTAATTTCGTGTCCTGTTTCTTTCATGTGTTGGTAAAGAGAGGAAGTTTTTTCTTCTTTTTTGACGGCATTCTTGTGTTCTGCGATACGTGCATTTATTCGTCTGTTTGTTTGTCCAATGTACGTGGCTGGGCAGACTTTGCAGGGTATTTCATAGACCCCTTGGTTTTCTAACTGGATTTTATCTTTTGGGTTTCTGAGGATATTGGCTATTTTTTGGTTGGTGCAAAAGGCTGTTTTGATATTGTGTTTATGGAGGATTTTGCTAATTTTATCTGTGGTGCCCTTGATATAAGGAAGGAGGGCCATGCCATTGTTTTCTTCTGTGTCTTGGTTTTTGGGGGGTGTTTCTTTTTGGATTAGCTTCGTAACCCTGTTTTGCTGGTATCCGTTGGCGATTAACACATTTGAGAGATTCTGTAACTCAGTTGTCAAGTGGTCTTCGTCAGCCAGGCGTTTGGTTCTGGAGATGAGAGTCTTGGCTACGGAGTTTATTTGTGCAGGGTGGTGGTGTGATTGTGCATGTAAGTAGCGGTTGGTGTGTGTTTTTTTTCCCCGGTAGATAGTGTGTCCTAGGGAGCCATCAGGTTTTTTGTAGATTAGGACGTCAAGGAAGGGAAGTTGGTTGTTGGCTTCTATTTCCATAGTGAATTGTATTTTGGGGTGTAGGCTGTTGAGATGTGTGAGGAAGCTATCTAGTTTTTCCTTCCCGTGTGGCCAAATTACAAAGGTGTCGTCAACATATCTGAGCCAAAGTTTGGGTTTGTGTTCTGACTTGTCTAAAGCATTGGTTTCAAAGTGTTCCATGTACAGATTTGCGATGACCGGTGAGAGGGGTGATCCCATAGGTGCTCCTTCTATCTGTTTGTATCTTTGTCCATTGTGGATGAAGTACGTGTTGGTTAGGCAGTGGTTGGTCAGGTCCAGGATGTATTCGGGGGGATTGTATTTGTTTTGAATGGCTGTCAAGGCTTCATTAATGGGCACTTGTGTGAAGAGAGATACAACATCGAAGCTCACAAGTAGGTCATCGGGATGTAGGTTTTGCTTCTTTATTGTTTCTATGAACTGGAAGGAGTTTGTAACGTGTGAAGCGATAGATTCTGCATAGGGCTGAAGTTGCTTAGCGAGAAATTTAGCGAGATTTTGTAGAGGTGAGCCTATGGAGCTGACTATTGGTCTGAGTGGTGTTCCTTCTTTGTGTATCTTGGGGAGACCGTAGAGTTTGGGGCATCTGGATGATTTTTCTCTGGGGATGATTCTTAGCTGGATTTCTTCACTGATAGGAGAGGCTTTTATTTTGGATTTGGTGGTTTTTTCCAGATAGGTGGTGGGATCTGTTTTTATAGGTTGGTAGGTAGGGTCTTGGAGTAGATTTGATAGTTTTGCTTGGTAGTCCGATGTGTTCATCACAACAGTGGCATTACCTTTGTCTGCTGGGAGAATGATTATGTTGTTGTCTTTCTTCAGGTTGGTGAGTGCTTTCTGTTCTTCTTTGTGTAAATTGCTTCTGGGTGGTTTGCTGGAGCAGAGGATGTTGGTGACTTCGAGTCTGATTTTATTGGCTTCATCTGGGTTGATTTTGGTTAGGCTAGCTTCGACTCCGCATATGATGTTTTCCGTGGGGATGCGTCTCGGGGCGACTGCAAAGTTGAAGCCTTTGGAGAGTACTTTGGTTTCAGTTGAGGTGAGGATCCTGTCTGATATGTTATGTACTGTTTGTTTCATGGGTTGTTGTGGAGGGTGGCTGGGCTTCTGGCGTTTCTCTAGTTTGTGGAGTTTGTTGGTGTGTGTGTCTGTCTTATGTGAGGACTCTGTTTCAGCTCTCCAAACGGCTAGTTGTTTGCATTTGTCCCAGAGTGCAGGGTGGATTTTGTTACAGAGTTTGAGGTGAAGAGTGAGCAGATCTTTGTTGGTTTGGTTTAGTAGGTATCTTTTCTTATGTAGTTCGTTTCTGATTAGGGATAGTTCACATAAGACAGACACACACACCAACAAACTCCACAAACTAGAGAAACGCCAGAAGCCCAGCCACCCTCCACAACAACCCATGAAACAAACAGTACATAACATATCAGACAGGATCCTCACCTCAACTGAAACCAAAGTACTCTCCAAAGGCTTCAACTTTGCAGTCGCCCCGAGACGCATCCCCACGGAAAACATCATATGCGGAGTCGAAGCTAGCCTAACCAAAATCAACCCAGATGAAGCCAATAAAATCAGACTCGAAGTCACCAACATCCTCTGCTCCAGCAAACCACCCAGAAGCAATTTACACAAAGAAGAACAGAAAGCACTCACCAACCTGAAGAAAGACAACAACATAATCATTCTCCCAGCAGACAAAGGTAATGCCACTGTTGTGATGAACACATCGGACTACCAAGCAAAACTATCAAATCTACTCCAAGACCCTACCTACCAACCTATAAAAACAGATCCCACCACCTATCTGGAAAAAACCACCAAATCCAAAATAAAAGCCTCTCCTATCAGTGAAGAAATCCAGCTAAGAATCATCCCCAGAGAAAAATCATCCAGATGCCCCAAACTCTACGGTCTCCCCAAGATACACAAAGAAGGAACACCACTCAGACCAATAGTCAGCTCCATAGGCTCACCTCTACAAAATCTCGCTAAATTTCTCGCTAAGCAACTTCAGCCCTATGCAGAATCTATCGCTTCACACGTTACAAACTCCTTCCAGTTCATAGAAACAATAAAGAAGCAAAACCTACATCCCGATGACCTACTTGTGAGCTTCGATGTTGTATCTCTCTTCACACAAGTGCCCATTAATGAAGCCTTGACAGCCATTCAAAACAAATACAATCCCCCCGAATACATCCTGGACCTGACCAACCACTGCCTAACCAACACGTACTTCATCCACAATGGACAAAGATACAAACAGATAGAAGGAGCACCTATGGGATCACCCCTCTCACCGGTCATCGCAAATCTGTACATGGAACACTTTGAAACCAATGCTTTAGACAAGTCAGAACACAAACCCAAACTTTGGCTCAGATATGTTGACGACACCTTTGTAATTTGGCCACACGGGAAGGAAAAACTAGATAGCTTCCTCACACATCTCAACAGCCTACACCCCAAAATACAATTCACTATGGAAATAGAAGCCAACAACCAACTTCCCTTCCTTGACGTCCTAATCTACAAAAAACCTGATGGCTCCCTAGGACACACTATCTACCGGGGAAAAAAAACACACACCAACCGCTACTTACATGCACAATCACACCACCACCCTGCACAAATAAACTCCGTAGCCAAGACTCTCATCTCCAGAACCAAACGCCTGGCTGACGAAGACCACTTGACAACTGAGTTACAGAATCTCTCAAATGTGTTAATCGCCAACGGATACCAGCAAAACAGGGTTACGAAGCTAATCCAAAAAGAAACACCCCCCAAAAACCAAGACACAGAAGAAAACAATGGCATGGCCCTCCTTCCTTATATCAAGGGCACCACAGATAAAATTAGCAAAATCCTCCATAAACACAATATCAAAACAGCCTTTTGCACCAACCAAAAAATAGCCAATATCCTCAGAAACCCAAAAGATAAAATCCAGTTAGAAAACCAAGGGGTCTATGAAATACCCTGCAAAGTCTGCCCAGCCACGTACATTGGACAAACAAACAGACGAATAAATGCACGTATCGCAGAACACAAGAATGCCGTCAAAAAAGAAGAAAAAACTTCCTCTCTTTACCAACACATGAAAGAAACAGGACACGAAATTAATTTTGCAGATTCCAAATTGCTCTTTAACATGGAACATCACCACAAGAGAATAATCATGGAAGCCATCGAGATAGAGAAACACCCTCACAACATGAACAAGCGTGACGACACGTCCCGCCTGCCAGACATCTGGAAATTAGCCCTCCCCACAAAAACCGACACCAGAACCAGAGGCACACAGAACGCCATCTCCAATCAACCACACCAGACCCAAACCCAGACCCTCTCCACAGATAAATTACAGATACCATCCAGTAGCCAAACCATAGTGGCACCTCCGGATGCTGCACCCCCCTGCAATCCCTACACAGATCTGGCTGGCACAGGGCACAAAACCACAGCTCGCCCCTATACACGAAGCCAAGCCAGAGCACAACTAAGTGCAGTACAGCCATCTTCTCAGAAAAACTCTTCTCAGAAAAACTCAGAAAAACTCTTCACAAGCTCAAGAGGTCAAGACACGAAAGCTTTAGCAACTAATCCACACCTAATGACCCTCCTAAGTGGTACTCAGAATATCACTCAAGAAATCACTCAAGATATCCCTCAAGTAATTAATGAACAAAAGAAGAAAAGGCACAATAACCTGGGAACTTCCTCTCTGCCCAGAACGTTGGAGGCTATACACCACACCCCCTCAACAGTATTTATAGGAACTCAAACACTGAGATCCTGCTCTGTTCTAGTAACAAGAAGCCGAAAGCACCAGCCTGAAGATGACGAGTGAGACCTCGTCGAAACGTCGCCTAGACACCCCAACTCTTACACGGGAAGATACCCGAAAACACCAAAACCTGCATATATATATATATATATATATAACAAATGTTCATACATGTACCAAGCAAACACATAAATATGTGAACCACATGTCTGAAGCAGCGCAGGAGGGCAGTCCTAGAGCCATTTTGGCTCCCAAACTGACCAAATATTTTCTCTGCAAAGTCAAAGGAAAATGGAAAAGCCTCCCCATTGTCTTTTCATTCGCAAAACCTGTCTTGAGGGTATATCTGTGTATGAATGGGGTGAGCCTGTGGCCTGGCTCAGGAACTGGGTATTTGTTACTACGAAAGACTGGCCAGGCTCCCCAGGGTAATCATTAACAGGTAACCTGCCAGGTAGGAGATAAACAAGGCACTCAGATTTCTGCTGTAGACCGCCCTTTCTGTGATGTAGGTATGATCTGTCTGGGGGGTGGTCTTGAGCTACCCCCCTTCTGTGAGGTATGTATGATGTTTCTGGGGGTGGTCTTGGACTCCAGGGCAGACAATTTAAAATGTTTATATAAGGGCAGGCACACCTTTGTTCTGGGTCCTCCTCCTTCTCCTGCGTGAGAGGGGAGCACCCTGTTGCAACAGTTCAATAAAGATCAGGCTTACGAGCTGCTTTGCTTCTCAGTATTCTCTGCTTGGCCTCTGTTATTTTCTCCGACCGATGGAGAACCTGCAAAGGACTCTATAAGGGCTCTTGTGTCTATAAGGGAATAAGGGCAGATTTTCATTTATTACACCTCCAAGCCCCACTGGGCACTCTGTTCACACTTCTAATAGCCCCATCTGCTGACTGGGGAGGGGCTTCCACAGGCCTTCCACCCATGCCAGCAGCTGGATTCCACTGTCAAGACACCCAGAGGAGCCTGCATGTCTCACCTGGTCACCCAGAGTAGTAGAAGAGTGAGCAGGCTACTAGCCACTGAAAGCCAGAGTGAGGAGGTGCAATTTTTGGCAGGGGCTAACCTGCCCAGAGCTATCCTGCATCTGGTCAGCCACTGTCTGAACAGGATCATAGAATCACAGAACTGTAGAATTGGAAGGGATCCCAAGGGTCAACTTGTCCAACCCACTGCAATCTCAACATGTGGTCCCCCATCCAGTCTGAAACCACAGCACCCCTGCTTAGCTTTGCAAATCTCAACTAAAGCTTCCATGCCAGATGGGCATCCAAAGCTCTGCTCAAAAACCCCCACCAAAGGACAGTCCAAGTATGCCCTGAGGGAGACCGTTCCACTGTCAAACAGCTCTTACCATAAGAAAGTTATTCCAGGTGTATAATGCTGGGCTTAGATGGGCTTGATCCATCCGACTCCACTTATGTTCTTCACTGGACTATAAAATTCAGAGAAGTGCAAATTTCGAAGGAGAGCCGTGGTTTCATTTGCAGACTTATTCGGAAACTACGAATTAGCCAGCCGAACTGAATTTCTTTCCCCATCCATATTGACTCAGATAGCTCTTTCGCTGGTGGAATTTATCCAAGAGAAATCAAATTAAA
The DNA here is from genome assembly GCF_964188305.1 of Podarcis bocagei. Lineage (NCBI taxonomy): Eukaryota > Metazoa > Chordata > Lepidosauria > Squamata > Lacertidae > Podarcis > Podarcis bocagei. The sequence goes on along the minus strand of NC_138139.1, from coordinate 51,812,340 downwards.
CATCCACCTTGAATACATTCTCCAGGAAACCCAAGGCATTCTGCACAGAATGGAAATGGAGGACGTATCACTTTCCTGCCTCTCCACATGTGGCGCTTCCCAAGTGTGAAATCCACATTTGGATTTGTTACGCAGGTTTCTGATTTTATAGTATTCGGTTCAGAGCCATATCTTGGCATTTGCAGCCGAAAATGCTTTTAACAAAATGCATTGAGCGGGAACAAAACTAGTCTTCAGCTGCTATTGATCTGGAAAAAAAATTCATGAATTTTTACTCCAGTGTAAGGATATAGGCAGAAGCCTTCACAGGCATTTCGGTGAAACAGAGTTCAGGTTGAGATAAGCTCAGAATTGCTTGGTGTCTTGAAACCTAAACTTCAGTAAGAACGAACAGAATTTGATTTTTTTAAAAATAAAATGTATCTTCGACCTTAACTAAATACTTTTGACTACTGAAGATTACAGAATGGCCTTTGAAAGATATCAGAGTGACTCTCTCCACAGCAGAAATGAGAAAAATAACTCCTGAATTTCAACCAAGTATTTCTCCATCCTTTACTTTGAGTATAAAGAAAAAGAAGCTTTGCAATGTCTGTTTTATAAATGACTATAAAAAACGGCCAGAAAATATAGATATAATAACTGCCAACGTCAAATTCACTTCCCATTTACATTAGAATTATCCCTAGAGTGTTAAACTGTAATACAGATTGCACCCCACTTAACTGGATTGCCAATATCCTTTCTGAATCCATGGCAGACGGCGTCATTTTTTAAAGTATGCCTTTACCATTTTGAATTCATAAGCTGTTGTAATCTGTAAGTCCCTCAAAATTATTTATGACACTCCAAAGGAATGCAAAGCACAACAAAGGAGATGTGAGCTCTGATCTGAGAAAGAGTCTCGTCCAAAAATGATATTGGACTCGGCCAACCTGCCTGATATGCATTGCAAGAGACTTCCAAAGGGGAAATGCTATCACGCTAAAGGTCCAGTTCTGACTTCACAGGCAATGGCATAAACTAGTGGCATAGCATGGGTTGCCAGTGCCTGGGACCATGCAGAGGGAGAGAAACGAACCCTGTACACCTGTACATTCAACTGCCTAAGAGCACCCGCATCACCCAGGAGATTGCAGCCGCAGAGATAAGAAAACAAGAGTCATTCCATCATTCTGTTGTCTGGAGAGGTCACTTCATGGAAGCCGTTTTCCACGGAGCCCAGCAATGGAAGTGCGCAGCTGTATTGAAATTTTGTGCCTCTAAAAATTTTGCACCTGGGGCAACCGCCCCAGAGCTCCCCACACACTACGTCACAACAATGGACCTCCTGATAAAACGGTATCTGCAGGATGCCCTCTCCTGCCAAATGCAGTGATTGGTTCAGTATACAAGGGACAAGGTGATCTTTTAGATATCTTGGGTCCAAGTCATACATGGCTTTGAACACCAATGGTAACACCACAAACCTAGTCTGGTAGTTGGTTGGCAACCCATGCAATTATTTTAGCCGCAGTGTAATATGATGGTGATATTCCATCCTAGTGAGCAGTCAAGCTACCACATTTTGCACCAGCTTCAGCTTCCAGAACAGGCTCAAGGACAGCCCCACATAGAGCACAGAGATGAGATAATTCCCCATAGGCTGGATTTAGTGCTTGATCTGATCCTAGAGACTTTGCTTACTCTAAAACAACAACTTAAGGCATGGAAGTGGGACATTTTCATGCCTGAAACAAAGCAAATGTAAAACATCATTTCCTCATTATAACAAGTCACACTCCAGCACGGAGTAAGTCACACCATGCATGGGAGACAATTTCTGGGTCATTTATTTTTATTTATAATGCACGTTTTATGCCACCTTTGTACGGAAACTATCAAAACAGTTAAGAGCGTTCAAAGCTGAAATAAAAAGGCAGAACCAAAGCATAACCAGATAAAATTAAAGGGATGTTAGAAGCTTGGCAGAATAAAAATACCTCAACTGCTAACATAAAGGATAAGCAGAGAAGCAGCTGGCCTAAGCTCCCTCGGGGGTACCACTGAAAAGGTCCTGTCAGAGGCCTCACCAGTCACACCAAAGCCTTTTTCACACCATGCATTTAAAGCACTATGCTATCACTTTAAACCAGGGGTCAGCAAACTTTTTCAGCAGGAGGCCGGTCCACTGTCCCTCGGACCTTGTGGGGGGCTGCACTATATTTTGAAAAAAATATATGAATGAATTCCTATGCCCCACAAATAACCCAGAGATGTATTTTAAATAAACAGACACATTTTACAATCATACCTTGAGTTGAATGTGCTTCAGGTTGAGTGCTTTCGGGTTGCGCTCTGTGGCAACCCAGAAGTAACGGAATACGTTACTTCCAGGTTTCACCACTCGCACATGCGCAGATACTCAAAATGACATTGTGCACATGCGCAGAAGCAGCAAAATGCAACCCGCAGATGTGCTGTCGCGTCTTACGTTCCATTCATGATGTGAACAGGGCTCCGGAATGGATCCCGTTTGCATCCCGAGGTACCACTGTACTCATGTAAAAACACGCTGACTATCCGCTGGCTGGATTTAGAAGGCAATTGGGCCGGATCCAGCCTGCGGGCCTTAGTTTGCCTACCCATGCTTTAAACAGTGATGGTTCCTCCCAGAGGATTCTGGAAGCTCTAGTTTGTTAATGGTGCTGACAGCTGTTTGGAGGCCCCCACATTCCCCTCCCAGAATTACAAAAATTTCCAGAGTGCCTTGACAGTCCATCTCTCTTCAAAGGGAACTCTGGAAGTTGTGGCTTCTTCCGGCAACCCTCAGCGCCCTTTAACAAAGAACAGCTCTCAGAATTCTCTGGGGGAAGACATGACTGTTCAAAGGGTTATCATAGCACTTCAGACGTGTGGTGTGAATGTGGTCCAATTTTGGTGACAGAGCAGACTATGGGAGCACCACTCCCTCTTCACACACTTAGCTTGGACTAGGGGAGGGGAAGATTTGCCGTGGCCACCACAAATGTATCCATGCCCACAGAACACAAGGTAGAGTTACTTCTATTTAAATGATGAAGGTCAGGCCTGTATGGCTGTGACTGCAGACTATTACTGTGTGTCCAGCCAGTAGCAAGGACCAAAGGACTAACCAGGAGTGGAATACTCTGCCAACAAAGATTCAACAGGCACCTTCCATGCCAACTTTTAAATGCCAGCTGAAAACTTTTCTACTCCCCACCCCCACCCCCGAGTGTCAGGCTTCAGGGAATCCTATCCCTCCCACGGTGGCGGCCAAGGAGCACATAAACAAGAAGAGTTCTTACCAAGTAATTTATTCCATAATACACAGAGAGAGATGAAGGAATGTAGTCCCCCTAAGATAATGGCGTGGCTCCAAGTAAAGTCCCACCCCCTACATTTCTCCTATTCTATGTCACCCCTGTGTCAGCTAATCTGAGCTTTCTGCCTCTGAGCTTTCTGTTCTCCTACCCTCAATGCATGCCGGGTCCTGTGAGAGTGGGGGGGGGGGTCAGGAATGCTTTCCAAGGACACTGAGTCTGTCAGCTGTCTCTCCCCTGTGCTTCTTCTTCCTGCTGTTCCTCTCCCAATATTTCCCAGCTTCTCCCCTCTGCAGCCTCTGAACTATGGCCTTCTGCAAACCACTGTTTTAAATCTATAATGTCCTTCTGTTCTTAGGAAGGTTCAGGAGATGGGGGGCGGCCCCCACCATTCCTCTTCAGTCTAGTCCCTGACACCCAGGCCTATGCAAGCCAAAACACACACACACACACACATACACACACACACACGAGGGTATTGAATTAGATGATTCTCAGGGTCCCTTCCAACTCTACAATTCTACAACTTTTTGATACTATGACATTCTTCCACAAGGGTTGACTGGTGTCTTTAAACAACTTTTTAGTGGTTTTATTGCATTGTTAAGGAATACAGTTAATGGGTTAATTCTCCATGAGTCAGAGGAGATAGTGCACTCCCCGCAATATACCTGCGGGAATCTTGTGACTCTCTTGTCTGTTTCATCGGGCAGATTTGGCAAGTAATTTTGTGTATAAGTGGGCTCAGGTCACAGCATACTGCGTGGTGGGAGATTTCAGGAACTGTTGAAGGCTATCTGGTGGGACTGTGGATTTGAGTGAAGACATTTTGAAGAGATCGTTTGAGGAAGCAGTTGGGAAATTGCCAGACTTCAGATCTCAGGGAACTCTTATCAGTTGCAGGACTTTGCAGGCAACTGAACTAAGGACTTGGGTGTGGACTTTAGCACAGCAAGGACTTTGAAGCAAAGAACCCTCTCTGGGCTCAGAGAAAGAAGGCTACTTTTAACACTGCAAATAGTTTGTGTGCATGTGTAGTGGTGAATGCTGTTGTTGGACTTGTACGGATAATTCTGATAAACAGCTGTTTTCTTTGGGGAGCTTAACCATTTGACTGAGCTCCTTGCAGTGCATACTGCAAAAACAACAACAAAACTGCAAAACAACAACACAAAAATATGTTTTTGTTGCTATAAACAGCTTTGATGTATATTTTTATGATATAGCAGGATAAAAATACTTTTATATAAATAAACTGTGTCCTGTCATGCTTTTCTCAATTTAATTGCCACTGCTACTGTTTGTTCAGGAGTGTGCAAACGTGAAATGCGGTTTTATACTGGTTATTGTTGGTGTCTAGAGGGTCACTTTTGGGGGATCGAAAGGCGGGGTTATGGATATTTCAATCCATCTGTTCCTTCCAAATGTATCTACCTCCCCACTTCCTCGCAGCCATGCCTCTTGTGGACCAGCCAGCAAGCTCTCCAACGCGGATGGAAGAGTGGCGGTGGGAGGGGGCAGAGAGGAAATACAACTTCAAAAGGCAAAAGCCAGGTGCTACAATGATGGGATAAGCAGCTTTTGCTGTTGAGAGTCAATTCTGGACGGATGCCCAGGCCAGACAACTGGGAAGCAGCCATTGTGAGACTGAAAAGGGCAACATCCTTATTAAGATGGGAGGCCAAAGTCTACTCTCTGGAGGTCCTTTGATGTTGTGCTCCCCAACTGTTCTTCGTTCCAATTGGCCTGTCCAAATCCCATAATGACGCTTGATGAATGCAAAAAAGAAAGAAAAAAAGAAAAAGGTAACTTGAATTCACTGGGTCTGTCTGAAGCTCAAGGGGCACGTCCAGATCTCCACTCTGCAAATTTCCTTTTGAGTCAATTTAGTGATGACGGTGTCCAAGTAAGCTGCATGTTCTCAGGGGCTGGCCACCTGCACACCGTACATTTTAAAAGCACTATGAAGCCACTTTGAGCAGTCACGGCTTCCCCCCAAAGAATTCTGGGAGCTGGAGTTTGTTAAGGTGCTGAGAGTGGTTAGGAGACCTCCTTATTCCCCTCTCAGAGAGGGGCTTAACCCTCAGTCCCTCTACCTCACTGCATCTCTGCATGAGATACTGTTCATCCAAGGGCATGGCCAAAACTGTGGTTCACCCAGGGAGTGGACTCTTCGAAGAGTGGGCACCATATTATGCTCAAGAAAATAGCAACTGCAAAGGGTTCACACTTTAGAGTGAGGGAGTGGATACAGGGGAGGTGAAAAAGTTTGATGGCCCCTTAACACCAAAGCCATCTCTCTGATCTGATTCGGTGTTCTTCTGAAGTTGCTTTTATTTTTAAGTTGGAGATCTGAACATAGATCACTGAGCATCTTCTCTCATTTGGTCCTAGACCCTTGACTCCAGATAGGTATGGACAAATCAATCAGTTTCCCTTTCTCTCATTTTCTCATTCCCCAATTTTAAATTCAGCTCTCCACCCTTCACCAGAATTTGTGATTTTCTTTTAAAACCACATGAAAATTACTCAGCATCTTGGTGCAAATGTCTCCGAATAAATGCATTTTTGCCTGCAGTACATAATTTTACAATTCCCCCTGATATATGCATTTTGGTACACATTGCATGGTTGGGGAACTGCATTGCAAATTTCGAGGAAGAGCAAATTTTGAAAACTAGCCACTTTTTGGTACATGCCTCGGTTTGAGTAGTGTGAATCTGGTCGTTTCTCATTAAAATGCAACCGAAACCTAATCTCTCCCCCATCCCTTAAGCCTAGCCCAGGGGTGGTGAACCTGAACTTCCTCCAAATACTGCTGGCTCCAACAGCAAGTGGATAGCTCAGCTGGTTAGAGCATGGTGCTGATAATGTCAAGGTTGCAGGTTCGATCCCCGTATGGGATAGCTGAATATTCCTGCATTGCAGTGGGTTAGACTAGATGATCCTCAGGGTCCCTTCCATCACTATGATTCTTTATCAGCTCCCTTCACTCCAGATGACTGCCCATGCTGGCTGGGGCTGATGGGAGCTGGTGTCTAACCACATCTGGAGCGCCACAGGCTCCCTATCTTTGCATTAGCTACTGCACCATGCAAACACACCAATGGGTCCAGTTTCCCCATTTGTAACACATGCAGTGAGAAACAAGCAAGGCTCCCTGGTGCCCACAGAGCTATTCTATGGATGACACATACCTATTGCAAGCAATACATGCTAGCTACAGCATGAAAGATATTTCCGTATGAAAAACCATCCTTTACATTTAAGTGGCGTACGAGCAAGTTGAAAAGTGAGGGGTGAGTGTGTGTGAAAGACTCCATCGCCGAGGCCGCAAATGCATCACATTTAGCTCTAATTCATCCCGAACTAATTAAAATGGAAAAAGTGTATTATACTGCTTCCCCCTAGCAAATTAGATTTATAATGTACCAGAGGGTGCGGTACCCAAAACAACTGGAGGGTACGCACACAGTTTATTATTCTGATGCCGTTTCCATTATTAAAGGAACGGGGGAAATGGTGCAGGATATCATTAATCTCTTTTTCAGAAGCGAAGGGAGTCAAAACGAGTTTGGAATAATGTGGTGGGGGCCAGAAGGTTGGAAGTGGCTAATGTGAGCAAAATTCAGGGGGGGGGGGAGGAGAAGGGTGTCAGTTTTGTATTTCCATGATTCTCATCCCTTGAGATCCTGTCCTATCTGGGGCAGAGGCTGAGTGGTGGGTGCAAAGAAGTGGAATTGTGATGTGTTGGGAATGGAATTGAATCCCAACAAGACAGAAGTACTGTTTTGGTTGTGGGGGACTCCCTGGTCCTGAATGGGGTAACTGTGCCCCTGAAGGACCAGGTGCGCAGCCTGGGAGTCATTTTGGACTCACAGTTGTCCATGGAGGTGCAGGTCCATTCTGTGTCCAGGGCAGCTGTTTACCAGCTCCATCTGGTGCACAGGCTGAGACCTCACCTGCCCACAGACTGTCTCGCCAGAGCGGTGCATGCTCCGGTTATCTCCCACTTGGACTACTGCGATGTGCTCTACGTGGGGCTACCTTTGAAGGTGACTCGGAAACTACAACTAATCCAGAATGTGGCAGCTAGACTGGGGACTGGGAGTGGCTGCCAAAACCACATAACACCGGTCCTGAAATACCTACATTGGCTCCCAGTATGTTTCCGAGCACAATTCAAAGTGTTGGTGCTGACCTTTAAAGCCCTAAACGGCCTCGGCCCAGTATACCTGAAGGAGCGTCTCCACCCCCATCGTTCAGCCCGGACACTGAGGTCCAGCTCCAAGGGCCTTCTGGCGGTTCCCTCCCTGCGAGAAGTGAAGTTACAGGGAACCAGTCAGAGGGCTTTCTCGGCAGTGGCGCCTGCCCTGTGGAACACCCTCCCACCAGATGTCAAAGCGATAAACAACTATCTGAGTTTTAGAAGACAACTGAAGGCAGGCCTGTTTAGGGACGTTTTTAATGTTTGATGAGTTATTGTATTATTAATATTTTGTTGGAAGCCACCCAGAGTGGCCGGGGAAACCCAGCCAGATGGGCAGGGTATAAATACATTCTTATTCTTATTCTTATTCTTATTCTTCTTCTTCTTCTTCTTCTTCTTCTTCTTATTATTATTATTATGATGATGATGATGATGAAAGGCCCATAGCTCGGTGACAGAGCATCTGTTTGCATCTCCTGTTGGGGTTCTTATTGTCCCCTGCCTGAAACCCTGTAGAGCCACAGCCAGTCAGCCTAGGCAGGCAAGACTGAACTAGATACAGTGGTGCCTCGCAAGACGAAATTAATTCGTTCCGCAAGTTTTTTCTTCTTGCGAGTTTTTCGTCTTGCGAAGCACGGTTTCCCATAGGAATGCATTGAAAATCAATTAATGCGTTCCTAGGGAAACCGACTTCAGACCAGGTCCGGGGACAGTCTGTCCCCGGACCTCTTCTGAAGGCTGGGGGGGGGACAAGGGCTTTTCTTCCCACCCCCAGCATTTTAAAAAACCCCAGGACAGCGGAGGACTTCTCCACTGTCCGGGGCGATTTAAAAGCCCCTGGGAAGGCAAGCAGGGGGGACAAAGACTTTTGCCCCCCACCAGCCTTCAGAAGAGGTCCTGGACCTCTTCTGAAGGCTGGCGGGGGCGAAAGTCTTTGCTCCCCCCCCTGCCTTCAAAAGCTGTCCGGCCAAGGCTTCGCGGACCTCTCCGCCAGCAGCGCCAGCGCTGGCGCTGCTGGCGGAGAGTGGCCGGCATGCCGAAGCCTGCGCGCGCTGACATCAGCGCGCCCAGGCTTCGCGGACCTCTCCGCCAGCAGCGGCAGCGCTGCCACTGCTGGCGGAAAATGCTGGCGCTGGGGAGCAAAGCCTTTCGGCCCCCGCCACCCTTCCTGGACCTCTTCTGAAGGCCGGAGGGGGGGGGAAGGCTTTGCTCCCCACCGCTAGCATTTAAAAGAGGTCCCCGGAGATTTCCCTATGGGCTTTCGTCTTGCGAAGCAAGCCCATAGGGAAATTCGTTTTGCGAAGCGCCTCCAAAACGGAAAACCCTTTCGTCTAGCGGGTTTTCCGTCTTGTGAGGCGTTCGTCTTGCGGGGTACCACTGTACACCATTATGTCCGACTCGGTATAAGGCAGCTTCTTATCTGCAGAGGGATAGGCTTTCCGGAGCCAATTATTGCTTATTTGAGGGCAACCAAAGAAAGCCCCCCAAAGCAGCTTTCAAGTGTCACTGAGAAGACAGCCCCTGCCCTCATTCTCTAAGAGACATGGCACAGAAGGGAAAGTGTCTGGGACGGAGGAAGCAAAAAGCAAGCTCAGATACGAATTGGTGGCTACAGAGACCTTGTAGAGAGCAACAGGAAGGGAAGGAAGTTGGAGAGGACCCAAAACTGGCTGTTCTTTCAGCAGAGCTGGTGGAGACGTCCTGCAACAAGCCCCCCCCCCCCCCACACAGAGACAGACAGACAAATATGAAGAATGAAGGCAATAGACTTGCTCCACTGTTGTTCCCAACTACTGGTATTCAGAGGCATGTTATCACCTCTGATCCTGGAGTTAGCATATAGCCAACATGACTAAGTCATCATTGAAAGCCTTGCTCTCCACCCATTTCTCTAATCCCCTTTCAAAGCTGTCCAAGCTGGTGGTCATCATGCATCTTGTGCTGGTGAGTTCCACTGTTTCAACTGTGCTCTGTGTAAAGAGCTGTTTGCTTTCTATACCTAGATATTTTCTCTTGCATTTTCCTGGAGCAGAGAAACAGAGATATCTAAGCCACCTGCCTTGGTTCTTAATTTCATTCTGCTTGGTGTGTGTGTGTTTAATGCTTCCAGGATGTGTGGAAATTTAGCCTTCATGAAGTCCGGAGAGCATTTATACCAATGAGAAATGAAAGAAAACATCAATAAATCATCCCGTGCCGACAGTCTTCCCAATTTACAGAATAGCTCAGAGCAAAGAGCTAGGTTTGCAGAGCTGAATTATATTTAAAATGTGGGGCGGGGGAGTCTCAATCTGTTTGAAGCACAGTTATTAAAAGTTGCGAGGAAAACATACACTCTCAAGACAACAAGGCACCTTGGAGGCTAAATGCTAGAGGTGTTCTTAATGCGTAGAGTTTAGCTTTCGTAGGCTTTGTCTGAAAAAACGGCCATCTAACTTACTTGTATGGCTGAGAGACTCTTGTCTGAAGGGTGACCTATAAACTCTCCAGGTTTATTTATTTTTAAAATCTGGTCATCATTTCAGAGGCCCGGCTGACAAAATTGTTTACTGCTTTTCTTTCTTCCAATTCAGTGCTAATCCTGTGCAGCAGTAGCGTATTGGACTTGGATGAAAAAACCTGGCTTCGGAGACTCGCTCATGGCACAAGAAAAACCCATGATGAATGTGCAGAGGCTACAGAAACCCCTCCAGCAGCACATCACATTCCCTCAACCTCCGTAAAATCTAAACGAAGACCACCTTCCCCTTTGCAAGTCTGCCCAGACACTGCAGTCACCGGAGGCCCTCCTTTCAGCAAAATGGGGTCCACCGGATTACAGTCATTCACTTCCTATCTCCTCCAACCAGTGCATCACCAGGCATCGCAACAACAACGGAGATGATGATGAGATATTTATCCCATGTCACTCTTCCGTTGTGATGACTTCATTTCGATGCTGCTGCTGCATGATTAATGATTAAGGCGGCTGTCACGCTGGTTGATGGATTCTAGTAGCAGGGAGTGACATTTGTGTCTTGTATAGCTTCCCGAAAAACTGAGTTCTTATTAGCATTGAGAGACACCGTTTGGTTTGGCTCTCCAGCTCATCAAAACCAGGATATTCAAGAAGGGAACACCTCAAGGCTCTGGGTATCTTTGGACTACAAAACATTTCATCCCTAACCACTAGCCAAGCAGGTAATAATAATAATAATAATAATAATAATAATAATAATAATAATAATATATTTATACCCCGCCCATCTGGGTTCTGGGTCCTCCTCCTGCGTGTGAGGGGAGCAACCTGTTGCAACAGTTCAATAAAGATCAGGCTTACTGGCTGCTTTGCTTCTCAATATTCTCTGGTTGGCCTCTGCTATTTTCTCCGACCGATGGAGAACCTGCAAAGGACTCTGTAAGGGCTCTTGTGTCCCCCATAAGGGAAGATTTTCCTTTATTATACTAGCAATAATAGCTCAGTGGGATCACTCTCCAAAAGCTGAGCAAAGCCCTGAAAGGGTGGGGCCTCCTTAATATACATAGTTGTTATCTGTTAAAGCAACACATATTCATTGAGCAAGTGAACAAAGAATTCTGTCTAAACCTCGCCTTGCTTCACCTGATCTCTTTGCACTCCTTTCTACCTGAGGGGGTTAGGACATTTGAAGGCACATCTCAGAACAGCAAGGCATGTCTCCTTTTCAAATGTAGATGCTTAGGAATGTGTTTACGACCTTGGAAGTAAAGATAAGGCACAAGGTCTCTAGCCTGGCTAGTTAGCTGAGCTTATAGGTCTCTATGTGCATCATTAACATAATGCAGATGCTTTCAGGGATGATCATGGAGGGAGCAGGGTAAAAAATATGATTTAGAGAGTATTGGATATATACATGCCAAAGAAGAAGGAAAGGGAGGGGGCCAAGTTAAAGGTGTTGGTGCCCTATATAAGGCCCCTATATGGCTTAGGAGCAGCTCCCATTGCTCTGTCCCAGCTTCTGCCAACCTAGCAATTCGAAAGCACACCAGTGCAAGTAGATAAATAGGTACCACTGCAGCAGGAAGGTAAACGGCGTTCCCATGCACTCTGGTTTCCGTCACAGTGTACCGTTGCGCCAGAAGCTATTTAGTCATGCTGGCCACATGACCTGGAAAGCTGTCTGTGGACAAACACCAGCTCCCTCGGCCCGAAAAGCGAGATGAGCGCCGCAACCCCATAGTCACCTTTGACTGGGCTTAACCGTCCAGGGGCCCTTTACCTTACCTTACTAGAGAGAATTCCTTGTCCCTCATGCACCCTGTAGGTTTCTGCAATGTGCAGGAGAGCCTCATCTGCAGGTCCCAAGGATCTCAGAAGCCCTCCCTGCAGTTAAATCAGAGCAGGGCTTTTTGAGTGGTGGCCTCTATTCTGTGGAATAGTATTCTTGACAAGACGTGACAGGCTCCGCCTCTCAGCACTTTCTGAAAACAGTTGAAGGCAGCTTTTATCTGATAGCCTTTCCCAGCTGAATAAATGGGTCTTTACCAGAAGTGTCTATTTGTTAGAGTTTTAGCGTCATCTTAAATGCACATTTGTTGTGCATTTGGTGATTTTAAATATCTTACATGCAGATCGCCTTGAGATGGTGGCTTTAAAGGCAACGGGTCCGTTTCTATGCTGCAGAAGGAACTGACAAAAGAAGCCACATGATTTCTTTTGTATATGCATGATAATACGAATATGTTAATGCGGCTGGGGGAAGAGATTTCAGAGCACCCCATAAGCAGACATTTGTGGCTGTGTTTCTGGAAGGGTTCCTTCTGAAGCTCAGTGGGATTCGTCATGGGTAAGAAACTTCAGGCTCGCAGCCTCCATCTGTCTGCCTTCCCCCATTGGTAGAGCGAAGATAACAACCTCTCTCTCCCCAACAGAGGTGTCGCCAAGACTTTTTTAATTAATCAGCTAATTAATTAATGCAAAGTGGTTGGAGGCCTCTAGACAGAGCTGGCATTACTCTAAGGCAAGAAGCTCATAGCTAATACCCAATGTCATCATCCCCACACAGCTTACTTTCTGTACACTTTGCAACAGTCGCCCTTCCTCCTCCTTAGAGACAGCCAGGAAATTGACCGCAATCACAGAAAATATATTTAAATGCTTCTGGATTTTGGATGAAGATGGGCAGCTACAGACTCTGGGCCAAATCTGGCCATCAAATGCTTCACACATACCCTCTTCTCTGATGAAAATAGGGACATCCTTTTCAATAATAATAATAATAATAATAATAATAATAGGAATATTTATACCCTGCCCATCTGACTGGGATGCCCCAGCCACCTCTGGACAGCTTCCAACATATATAGGTAAAGGTAAAGGGACCCCTGACCATTAGGTCCAGTCGTGGCCAACTCTGGGGTTGCAGCACTCATCTCGCTTTATTGGCCGAGGGAGCCAGCGTACAGCTTCCGGGTCATGTGGCCAGCATGACTAAGCTGCTTCTGGCGAACCAGAGCAGCGCACAGAAACGCCATTTACCTTCCCACCAGAGTGGTGCCTATTTATCTACTTGCACTTTGACGCGCTTTCATACTGCTAGGTTGGCAGGAGCAGAGACCGAGCAATGGGAATTCACCCCGTCGCAGGGATTCGAACTGCCGACCTTCTGATCGGCAAGCCCAAGAGGCTCAGTGGTTTAGACCACAGCGCTACCCGTGTCCCACTCCAACATATATAAAATCATAATAAAACATTAAACATTTAAAAGCTTCCCTGTATAGGGCAGCCTCCAGGTGTCTTCTAAAGGTTGTATAGTTTAAGGTTACCAGATTTTTTTCAGTGAATCCGGGGACACTTTTCAACTTCAGTAGGAATGATAGGATTTTGTATGGGGACTCATTTGTAAATCCGGGGGCTGTCCCCAGGAAACGGGGACATCTGGTAACCTTAGTATAGTTACTTATCACCTTGGGCCAGGGGTGGCATAACTCGTACCCTCCAAAATTTATCAGATAAAAATAGGGGCCTCCTATGCAAACGCGGGACATTCCGGGATCAGATCGGAAACTGGGACGGCTTCTCTAAATCTGGAAAATAGGGACACTTGGAGGGTCTGTCCATGTTTCACCCACAGCCACAGACCTGCTTTTTACCAGGTGAGAGGTAAAAGAGGTTTCAAATGTGCAGAGAAACACAATTTCCTCTCCACCCCCAACACTCACACATTTTTCCCCCTTTCACACTATGCTTCTGCAAAAAAGGCCTTTCCTGAACATACGTGGTTTTCAAAGGTTCTTGCTGCTGGCGCAGCCAGTCAGTCTGACACACCACCACTAACTTCTAAAAGAAAGGGGGGGGTGGAGAGAGGAATATTCATTATTTGAATGAATGGTCTCTCTCTCTCTCTCTCTCTCTCTCTCTCTCTCATATCACTGCAAGTTAGAGAGGGAGCCATCAGCTAAAGAGGAGGAAGAGAAAAGAATAAGGGTGGGGAGGTGGAGACCAAGGAAACAAGAACAGTGATCAATCTGAGGCCAAACACAAGATAACATAGGGCAGGGGTAGGCAACCTAAGGCCCGTGGGCTGGATGCGGCCCAATTGCCTTCTCAATCCAGTTCACGGACGGTCTGGGAATCAGCGTGTTTTTACGTGAGTAGAATGTGTGCTTTTATTAAAATGCATCTCTGGGTTATTTGTGGGGCATAGGAATTCGTTCACACACCACCACCCCCCCAAAAAAAATATAGTTCCGTCCACCACATGGTCTGAGGGACGGTGGACCGGCCCAGGGCTGAAAAAGGTTGCTGACTCCTGACATAGGGAGTGCACAGCCATGTGGGTCAAGATGGCAGATTGCTCTCTTGAGCCTTTTTTTCCGAGAGAGAAGAGAGATAGCATGATAACAAAAAGGAGTGTGATGGCCTGGGATTTGGACTCGGATGTTGAACCTGAGGGATCCCAGCCTGCACAGGATTCCTTGCCTCCAGAACCAGCTGAGCTGGGGCTGGGGCATGAGCCTGAAGGGTCCTCACCTGTGCTGGATCCTCAGGTGCAGGCACCAGCTGAGTCTGCTCTGGCTCCTGAAGTGATGGAGGACCTATTGCCTGCAGGTGCTCCACTCTCAGCCCCGTCAGAGGAAGCTGAAGTTGCCTCTGTTTCCGGTAACCCTCCAGCCTGTGCTAGTCCCGGGAGGAAGGTTACAGTTATCGTAGTCCAAGTTCAGTCCTGAGTCACTAGCCTGGAAACAGTTCACAAGGAGTGAGGCGAGGTCCGAAGCAGGAGGTCGGGCGGGAACAGGAACACTGGAAGGTCAGGTCTGGGTCCGGGTAGGAGCAGGTACTCAACAACAACGTTGCTCCCGCAACCTGGGGTCGGGCTGACTGGCCTTTATCTCCTCTGAGGCCAGGGGCGGTCCCGGCCCCCAGGAGACCGGCCTCTCCTGGCCTTAAGGCGAGCACTCCTCCTGGGAGAAACCAGTTCCCTTCGCCTCTCTGCCCTAAGCCTCTGCAGTTCAGGAGAGGCTGAAGGGTTACTGGACCCAGGGGGAGACTCACCTGTAGGCACTGAGTCCTCAACCACCTCTGGAGCCAGAATGGATTCACCTGGTGCCTGCTGCTGAGGATCCGGCACAGGTGTAGGTGTCTCAGAATCAAGGCCCTGCCCCAGTTCAGCCGGCCCTGGAGGCGGGGACTCCTGTGCAGGCTGGGATTCCTCTGGTTCATCCTCTGAATCGGAATCCCAGGCCACCACACCGCCTCTCCTGAGCTGCAGAGGCTCAGGGCAGAGAGGTGGAGGGAACTACGTTTTTTTCGCTCTATAACACGCACCCGACCATAACACGCACGTAGTTTTTAGAGGAGGAAAATCCGTAGGCATGCCACCCGTAGGCATTCCCTCCATAACACGCACAGACATTTTCCCTTACTTTCTAGGAGGAAAAAAGTGAGCGTTATGGTGCAAAAAATATGGTAAGTTCCCACAGGAGGACTGCTCGCCTCCAGGCAAGGAGAGGCGAGTCACCAGAGGATCGGGGTCGCCCTATGCCTATGCAGATAAAAGCCGGCCAGTCCCAGTCCCAAGTTGCGGGAGCAACGTTGTTGGTTGCTAGTTCCTGCCTGAACCCTGTCCTGCTTTCCTGCCTGATCTCCTGACCCGCCCTGGCTCCCTGCTTGCATGCCTGTTCCTGACTTCACCCGACTCCCTGCCCTGCACCCAGCTTCAGCTACTACGGACTGTCTCCACGTTGCACCTTTGACCCATGGACCGGACTTGGACCTCGCTTCTCGGGTAACCCAGGGGACCAGCACAAGGAGGGATAAACCAACCCTCCAAAACCACCCTACACACCTCCAGAAGAAAAATGCTCCTCAGGTGAGTTTAAGTTTATCTCAGTTTCTCTGTATTATTTACAGAGTTTCTGAAAGGGACAGGGATCTCTGAAAGGGACACCCTACAGCCTCAGTTCAAACACACAAGTAAAGGTGTTTCACAAGAGATTCCCAGCCACATCCAGATCTCCAACGCAGGGAATGTTCTTAACAAGCACCAGATGATTATACAAGAAGGTAGTCAACCAGGGCTGGGCCAGGACATTTGGCAGCTGCAGTCAAGCCGCAAAGTACCCAGAGCTGGCAAGTGTTATTTTAGCACCGCTTATGTTATTCTTTCATTTTCCCAGTTTGCATCAATTTGTGATTAAAAATAATAATACTAATAACCGTAACAATCAGGAATTTTCATCAGCCTTTAAGTGTGATGGAGGAGGCTCTGTCCCTTCCCAGGGTTGAAAATATTGACTCTCCGATTGGTCAGCTTTTTGGCCTTCCACCAAATGCAGCAAAGCATCATGGGCCAGCCCGGTTTCACACACCTGTTCCCTCCCCACCTAACCTTGCTGTGATGGGGGGGGCTGTTGGGGGTTGCTGAGGAACATCCACCTTCTAAATGCAACCACAGAGGAAGCAAACGTCTCTTAAGCGACACCATGATGGATTGGGCTCTTTCCCCCCTTCTAATTATTATTGGATTTGCTTCGCACAGCACAGCCTGCCAGCATTAAAAACATTCATAATACATAACTGAGATAATATCAAAGGAGCAGCGGCCCATGGTTTTTTTGAACATCACAGCTGTGCATTACGAGTTTGACTAAGCCGCAAGAAAAATCAAAACTGAAATCACCACGAAGCACGCCAAGCAATAAAAATAAAAGGCACGCCGGGGTTTTTTTTTTTGTTATGTAAAAAAAATGCAGCAGAATTAAATTAATGGTGCCACTCTGATTTGAACAAACATCAATATCAAACAATGTGCAATTGAATTCATGGGTTATCTCACGCAGAGATAGAAAGAAAAATCCCCTACTCCCTTGCTTGATTAGACCAAAGAGATAATCAGTCTATTATCAGTGGCCAACCAGATGTCTATAGAAAGTCCACAAGGTGGACACAAGAGTGCAACAGCTGTTGATGGACTACAACTCCCATCATCTCTGACTACTGACTGTGTTGACTGGGGCAGATGGGAGCGGAGGTTCAAGCAACTTCTAAAGGGCCACATGTTCCCGTCTCAGGTTTACACCAGTCTTCTTCAACCTCGGGTCCCCAGATGTTGGACTACAACTCCCATCATCTCCAGCCAGCCAAGTCCAATGGCCAGGGGTGATGGGAATTGTAGTCCAACAACATTTGGGGACCGAAGGTTGAAGAGCACTAGGGTAGACAATAAGGTTCTACATCAGGGATGGAGAACATTTGGTTGTCATTTGACTCCAATGCCCATCAACCCCAGTCAGGGATCATGGGAACTGTATTCCAGCAACATTTGGAGGACCACGAGTTCTCACCTTTCTCCTGAGCTAGATGACTAAGGGTTTGACTCAGTCCAAAGGCAGCTCTCAGTGCTCATCATATCTGTTTAAGCACCTGCATTCACATAGTTGGAAATCCACCAAGATGATACCAAGCCTTGCCACGAGGCAATTGACCCACGTGGGTTGTGGCATGTAGGAATTAGGCCTTAGGAAACAGATATGGGTTCACTCTCAAAGCCCAGGGGATTAATGCTTGGGGTCAGGAATTAAGGGCCTTCAACCAGGTCAGATGCTAATGAGCCCAGTTGCCCTCTTCCCCATTGCGTGTAGTTAGGTGTGACCAGAAGCTGCTGGCTCTTCAGCTGTCTTTGCACTGGTACCTTTGCCAACTGCCTTGCTATTTGCAGATCACTGTAGTCTTGCTAAAATACAACATTGTTTTGTGTTTAGGGTTGTCCGGTCAGGAGTATCCCAGACCCTGAGATTTCAGGGCCCAAACGTGAATCCTAGGGGCAGTCCCTGGTGATGTCATGGGGGCAAGCCCTGGCGATTCTTCCTCTGCTCTCCCTCCCACCACAGAACACTGGAGATGGAAGTTAATTGGGAGAAGGGAGGAGGCAGCAGAGAAGGGCAAACCAGCGCACCCACCCGGACCTGAGAGTCTATGCAATAATTTGCAGCCAGCTCCCTCTGGGCTGAAGCTTGCAAGCTGCACACATTGTCTTCTTAATTAAAATAAATAAATAAATACAGGCACTCTTAAACGTTAAAAACAACCTCTTAATTTGGGTCCTACCTAGACAACATCTAAAGCTCATGTTTCGTACACAGAAGGCTCCAGCATCTCCAGACATAATCGTCAGGTGCTGGGATCTCTGCCCAAGTCCCTGGAGAGTTACTCCCAACCAGAGTAGATAAGACTGGTCCAGTCTGACCCAATGTAGGACACCTTCCTATGTTCAGGTGCAGTGTATCTTTCAACAGGTGGATCAGTGAACGTATTGTGTAGTACCCAACTCAAAGCAGACCCACTGAAAGTAGTGAGCATGACTATGTAAGTTAGGCCCATTCATTTCAATAGGACTACTCTGAGTAGGGCTTAGTTGCATACAACCCAGTCACTCCTGCTATGGCAGGAAACATGAACTAATTAAGGGCTGATGTAGGAATGCTTTGGCCGTGCAGTGAACAGGAAGTAACTACTGTATTTTTCGCAACAGACCACAAGACACACCTAGTTTTTGGGAGGAGGAAAACAAGAAAAAAAATATTCTGAATCCCAGAAGCCAGAACAGCAAGAACACTGCGCAGCAAAAGCAGTGATCCCTCTTGCTGTTCTGGCTTCTGGGATAGCTGCGCAGCCTGCATTCGCTCCATAAGATGCACACACATTTCCCCTTACTTTTTAGGAGGGAAAAAGTGAGTCTTATAGAGCAAAAAATACGGTAATTAAAGGGCCAGAAGTGAAGAAGGAGAAGGTAGTTTAAAAGAAAGGAGCAAAAAAGGAAGCCACAAAAAACCCACTGAAATTAATTAACAAGGCTAAGGTAGGCCCATTAATTTCAATAGGTCTACGATGAGTAAAACTCATCATTTCCTAGTTTACTGCACAAGTAAGGGAGAAAGGACATTGGCCAGAGGAACAACAGCAACTGGAAGCATGTACTGCCTTCCTTCTTCCTCCCAGGAAGAGCTTCTGAGCACAGGTAGGTCATCTTGACTCCAACCAGCAGGCTGCTTGCTTCCTACCCTCACACCAGAAAGAACCCCACTACAACCCTCCTAGGATTGCAAAGGAAAGTCCAGCCTCAGATGGACAAATTGCACTTTCTCTGAATTTCTCTCTTTTCCCATCTTAAATCAGTTTCCTGTGTTTCTGCATCAGTTTGCAACTGTGTTTGTTTTCAAGCCCCACATGAAAACCCATCAGCACTTTTTCTCCTAATAGGTACATCTTTTTGCAAGCACCTTTCCCTAATACAATGCATTTGTGTATGCATTTTTTGCCAGTATGTACAATATTATACATGAATTCCTCCTGTGTATGCTTTCCTTTTGCACATCCTTTTTTGTGGGGGTGGAGAGGTGTTGAATTCCTAAGGACAGCTGCATTTCAGTTTGTATACAGTTTCCAGAAAGTGCAGATTAGGCAAATTCACATTAAAATATGACCCAAACTGAATTTATTGCTCATCCTCAGACTGGCCTCAGCTACCAGAGCACCACTGAGCTGAAATTCTTCCATCCAAGCCACCCAAAAGTGGAGATCTGCCTGGCTCCACCCAGATATAGAAGATTGTTTTGACTGCAACCCATCAACTCCATTCGGGCACCATACAAATTATCTTCCTTTGCTTCCCTTCCCATCCACTGCACTAGCCTTGAATATTTTCTTTTTGCAAAGTTTGTAAGTCTGACAGCAAGCCCTGCCTCTCATTTCTAATTGCCTCCAATACAGAACCAAATTTATGATTGGAGGGAGCCATTTTGGGAAGACGATGTTTGCCTGAGAAGCAGGATAAAACCATAATAGGTTTTTTTTTAAAAAAGTAAAGGACCACTGGACTGTTAAGTCCACTCAAAGACAACTATGCGGTTGCGGTGCTCATCTCACTTCAGGCCGAGGGAGCCGGCGTTTGTCCACAGACAGCTTTCTGGGTCATGTGGCCAGCAGGACTAAACCACTTCTGGCGCAACAGACACCATGACGGAAGCCAGAGTGCACGGAAACACCGTTTACCTTCCCACCGGAGCAGTACCTATTTATCTACTTGCACTGGCGTGCTTTCGAACTCCTAGGTTGGCAGGAGCTGGGACAGAACAATGGGGACTCATCACCGTCGCGGAGATTCGAACCGCCGACATTCTGATCAGCAAGCCCAAGAGGCTCAGTGGTTTAGACCACAGCACCACCCGCATCCCTAAACATGTGTCATATAGCCCAATCCCTTACAATGCAGGATACACAGCTAATCCCTGACAGACAGCCATCCAACCTCTCTTTAGAAACCTCCAAGGAAGGAGAGCCTACCACCTTCAGAGGGAGTCTGTTCCACTGTCAAACAGCTCTTGCCACCAGAAGGTCCTTCCTAATGGTTGGTCGGAACCTTCTGTTCATATTTAAGTCCTTGATTCCATTTTCCTGCCCCCTTTGACCGCACCGTCCAATTTCCAACCACAGGAAAATTTCCTGTCCTCGTTTAAACCAACTCTTACAAAGATTACTTGGGGAAACAGCACATCCTTGAGATCATGGATCTCCTTCTTTTTAAAAAAATAAAAATGTATTGCTATCTTTTCAGGAAATCCATCTGGAGCTTTTAGGGGGTCCATGGAGCTTTCTATGGTTGCTCCATCAGATTTTACTCTGTACCTTCCTCTCTCTCTCTCTCTTTTGCCTACACTTCATGGGCTAAAATGATCTCATCTGCCCAAACTGCTTACAGCTGCTGCTTCGGTGGTGCTGATGATGACTCACCGTCTCCCATTCGCACTGACATCTGCCTCCAACTGGGCACTTTGCTGAAGTGTGATCCATCACTAACTGAATGAAACCTGGGTAGACTGAAGTCTGGTCTTTTACAAATTAAGTTCCTTCTGACTCCCTTCCTTCTCTCTCTCTCTCTCTGACACTTTTAAGCACACCTCCATTTCCTCTGTCATTCAAAGGCAGTCCAGGTGCTTTGGCTGGGAGGCATTCGTGTCCAGGAGACGTCTCAATCCCCAGCTGTTTCACCCACCAAGAAGAAGAAAACAACCGTGAGCATTTCCCTCTGCCCAGAGAGCATAGCTATCAAGCATCCCTTATTTGGCAGGAAAGTCCCTTATACCAGCTCCATGTCCCGCTGCTATCCCTTATTGATGATGTCCCTTAAATCAGCTACTGAAGGTAATGGGGCCCTTTCTATGTCCAGCTGTCCTTTGTCAACAACAAATGGTTGCTGTTTTTTTGTGCTGAATATATGCTATATGGTAATTTATGGACCTAATAGGTATCTAAAGCCATTTGCATGCAACAAAATATGTATTTTATCAAAGTAATTGTTGAGCCCTTATTTTGGCTGCTGATCCCTTATTTTCGAGGCTGCTGGTCCCTTATTTTCAAATCTGTAAGTAGATAGCTATGCCAGAGAGCCAAAATGCTTACCATAGCTCACGGTATATCCTGCTTTGAACCACAGGAACTGCTCTGTAGGAATGTAGCACATGGTTTCATCATAGGTTGCCAACTTTTTTGACTGGTTCTCCTCCTGACATGCCAGTATTATTAGATAATGCTTTCCCTGGTATATTCTTTCTTTGATTCGGGAAATATGCCCGGTGCCGGATTTATGTATAAGCTAAACAAGCTATAGGTTAGGGCCCCACTCTCTTGGGAACCCCCAAAAAATGTAAAGGAAAGGAAAAACAGGATGTACATTTCCAAAATATAAGATAAAAAAGAAATAAAATGAAACCTACATACAGCAACAGCGTTTTGTGTTGTGTGGGCGCCTGTTATGTGCAAATGGCTTTAGATACCCATTAGGTCCATAAATTACCATATAGCATATATTCAACACAAAAGACAGCAACAATTTGTTGTTGACAAAGGACAGCTGGACATAAGACAGCTGGACACAAGAGACTAGGGCCCTACGGGACTTGACATCTTCCTGCAGGGCCTGCAAAACAGAGCTGTCCCACCAGGCCTTTGGCCGAGGCACAGTCTGACCCCCTCCTTCTGTAATCCTCATAGAACTCTAGCCCAATGGTTGCCATTAATTTGATTCTGAATTGATTATAGAATGAATTGATTTTAGAATGTATTTCAATTAATTGATTGTGATTTTATGTAACCTGTGTTACTTTTACTGTTGTTAGCCGCTTCGGCTGGGGAGGGCAGGATATAAATAAAATTTCATTATTATTTATTATTATTATTATTATTATTATTATTATTATTATTATTATTATTATTATTATATAAAGGGCCCCATTACCTTCAGTAGCTGAGGGCCTCATCAAACCTCAATCCGGCCCTGAACCTGCTCACCATTTTAAAGGCATTAGGCTACTGTTAAAAAGCAGAGGGGTCAGAACCACTGAAAAAGTTGGGGGATCTGCTTGGCTAAACTTACCGGTACATCATTCCATCAGTGAGGCCAAGAGGGGGTTTTTGTTACCTGGGAAGCCCAGGACCTCCCTACACAGTGGTGTAGCGTGGGTTGTCAGCACCTGGGGCAAGGCAAGTAATTTGTGCCCCCTAACCCGTGGATTTGCGCCCCCTAACCCATGGATTTGCGCCCCCTAACCCGTGGATTTGCGCCCCCTAACCCTAAGCCCCAGATGTTGCGCCCGGTGCGGCCGGCCCCCCCTGCACCCCCCACGCTACGCCACTGTCCCTACACACTGCCCAGGCTTCCACCCTGGGGAGGAGACTGTGGTGTCGCTCACACTTCCCCCCCCCCAGCGGCACACTCCATTGTCTCTCAAGACAGACGGAAGCCAGCACCAAGCCAGAGAAGGAAGAAAATAAGACGCTGGTCTTTTCCTTTTCCTTTTTTGTACTAGGCACTAATTGGTAACACTTCCTTGGAAGATTTTTCTTGCATTTCTAATTAAAAGCTAAAGTCTGCATGTCAGCCGGCTGGAAATCTTACGTTAGAGTTCAAAGCCCATTTACAAGCTGAATTTATATTACAATCCAACCTGCTGCCCTCCATACATTTCGGATGGCATCATGTGCAAGTTGTAATCCAGAACATTAAAAGAGTACCAGGTTTGGGAAGAGTGATCTTTTTCAATGAGTGTGTGTGTGTGTGTGTGTGTTGGGTGTTATGTTATGTACTGCTACTGTTGGAGGGAAAGGGGAGAAATGATGGATGGATGGAGGGATGGATATGTATTGGATTGAGACGATGTTGCATTTTTGGACTTCCCTTGGGGGCATAGCTATGGGGGCCAAAGTGATAAGAACATAAGAAAACCCTGTTGGATCAGGCCCATGGCGCATCTAGTGCAGTGCCCTCTACTGACAGTGGCTAGCCAGATACTTATAGGAAGCTAATAATAATAATAATAATAATAATAATAATAATAATACCTGAAGGAGCGTCTCCACCTCCATCGTTCTACCCGGACACTGAGGTCCAGCACTGAGGGCCTTCTGGTGGTTCCCTCACTGCGAGAAGCCAAGTTACAGGGAACCAGGCAGAGGGCCTTCTCGGTAGTGGCTCCCGCCCTGTGGAACGCCCTCCCACCAGATGTCAAAGAGAACAACAACTACCAGACTTTTAGAAGACATCTGAAGGCAGCCCTGTTTAGGGAAGCTTTTAATGTTTGATGTATCATAGTATTTTAATATTCTTTTGGAAGCCGCCCAGTGTGGCTGGGGAAACCCAGCCAGATGGGCGGGGTATAAATAATATATTATTATTATTATTATTATTATTATTATTATTATTATTATTATTATTATTATTATTATTAATTTATTTATTTATATCCCGCCCTCCCCAGCTGAAGCCGGGCTCAGAGCGGCTAACAACAATAAAAGCAACACAGTTTACATCAATCACAATCAATTAACTGAAATACATTCTAAAATCAATTCATTCTAAAATCAATTCATTCTAAAATCAATTCAAGCAAGGGCACTCTCCCATACCCTCCAACATTTCTCCAATGAAAATAGTGATGTCCTAAGGAAAAGTGGGACATTCCGGGATCAAATCAGAAACTGGGACAGCTTCTGTAAATCTGGGAGGTCTCCCTGGAAAATGGGGACACTTGGAGGGTCTGTTCTCTCCCACCCCAGTTCTCCTTTATAGCCGTCACTGCCTCCTGATGGAGCAACTTCCATAGCTTAACTAGAGTCCTTCCTTTTATCTGTCCTGAAACTGTCCTGATGGGCTCCTGGTACTTTGAAATTTACCGCTGCACCACTGGTGTGCATAGGATTATAGCCTGATCCTATGTCTGTTTACTCCAAAGCAAGTCCTCCCATGTTCGGTGGGATGCAGCCTGCAAAAAGTATGGCTGGGATTACAGCCTCCGTTGTCTTACCAGCGTGATTCACGTCAAAGCTCCTTTCCAGAGTCCAAAATAAATAATTTGTACAAACAACTCCCCTCCTCCCGTGTGTTCACACAGAGAACAACTCCCTAAACCTGACCTTTCTGAGTTAATCTTTCCTTCAGGGGAGGCCTCAGATCTTGTTCCTCCTAATGATCAAACAGGATTTCTCTAACCAGACATGGGAGAACAAACCCTTATCTGAGGCCTGATCTCCATCCTCTCCAGGGCTCCCTGCCTTGTATTTCAAGGTTTTTCCCTCCGCAATTCTCCCTCCCCCATCTCCTTGAAACCAGCCAAATCCACAGTCTAATCTGGAAGAGTCTCAAAGGCATAAAGTAAAGGGGGGGCAGGAATTAAGAAGAGAGAAATAAATCCAACCCTTAATTCAGTCCTGCCTCTGAGTTGCAAAGGGAGAGGTCCAGTTCAGTTCAATTCAAAGAGAGACTTTGGCCACGATCACACCATACATATAAAGCACTGTGGTACCACTTCAAACCATCACGGCTTCCCTCAGAGAAGCCTGGGAGCCGTAGTTTGTTAAGAGTGCTGAGAGAATTGTTAGGAGATGCCCTAGACCAGGGGTCTGCAACCCGCGGCTCTGGAGCCGCATGTGGCTCTTTTACACCTTTGCCGCGGCTCCGGGGTGGATACTAGCGAGGGGAGGAGGTGATTTGTGCGCCCCGACACTCCCCACTGTGGTGGGCGCTGTACTGGCTGTGACATCGCATGGGGGCGGTGCGTGCATCAGTCACGCACCGTCCCGACATCACCTTCCTGCCCGCTGTCAGATCGGAGGGCAGCGGCGTGCATGCAGGTCTACGACTGCGAGGAGGAAGATGACGTCCCTGTTTTGGACCCCCGGTAGGCCAGCCACGGATAAAGGCATGTTATATTTGTTTTAAATGTCACAATGATTTTGCGGCTCCCAGTTGTTGTTTTCTTCGGAAGCGGGGCCAAGTGGCTCTTTTTGTCTTAAAGGTTGCAGACCCCTGCCCTAGACCCATCCCAGAACTACAATTTCCAGAGTAGTTTAGCAATCAATCCCTCTTCACTGGGAACTCTAGGAATTGTAGCTCTGTGAGGGGAATAGGGGTCCCCTAAAACTCTCAGCACCTATTATTATTATTATTATTATTATTATTATTATTATTATTATTATTATTATTACTATTATTATTATTATTCCCCGCCCATCTGGCTGGGTTTCCCCAGTCACTCTGGGCAGTTTACAGCATATATAGGTAAAGGTAAAGGGACCCCTGACCATTAGGTCCAGTCATGACCGACTCTGGGGTTGTGGCGCTCATCTCGCTTTATTGGCTGAGGGAGCCGGTGTACAGCTTCCGGGTCATGTGGGCAGCATGACTAAGCCGCTTCTGGCAAACCAAAGCAACGCATGGAAATGCAGTTTACCTTCCCGCCGGACCTATTTATCTACTTGCACTTTGACATGCTTTCGAACTGCTAGGTGGGCAGGAGCTGGGACCGAGCAACGGGAGCTCACCCTGATGCGGGGATTCGAACCGCAGACGTTCCGATCGGCAAGCCCTAGGCTCTGTGGTTTAACCCACCGCACCACCCATACAGCATATATAAAACATAGTAAAATATCAAACATTAACAACTTCCTGATATGGGGTTGCCTTCAGATGTCTTCTAAAAGTTACAGTGTGGTTCTTTATCTCCTTGACATCTGAAGGGAGGGTTTGGAAAATAACAGAATTATTTGGGCGAAGCCATGACTGTTTATAGTGGAATCATAGTGCTACAAGAGTAAGTGTCAATGTGGCCTTCCTTGGACTGGGGAGGGAGAAGTGACTTGCCATAGCTTCTGGTAATAGCAGACCTCAGGAGTGAAAAGTTGCCGTCTGTCCTTTAATTAACCCCGTCCTATGAAGGATGGGGAAGAAATCTTCTTGGTTCATATTTGAATGTGAATCCCTAATGCACACTTCTCAAACTGATGCATAACCTGAAATGCAGCAGCACTTCAAAAAATTGCTCTTCCCCAAATTCTGTGATGCTCTGAGCTCCCCTGCCAAAAATTGCATGCCAAAATGTATGAGTGTTAGTGAGAAATGTGCACACACACACATAAATGCATTATATTTGGGAAAATGGCTTGCAATTGTATACTACTTAGGCAAAAATGCATCTAACGGAGAAATGTGCACTAAAATGTATTTTTAAAATTGTGAGTTTTTTGGCGGGTCAGTCTGGATGATATCCTGGGTTCCCTCCAGGCCTGCTAGAATTTAGCAGAAGAAATGTGATAAAGCAGCCAAACCGATTCCTTTGTTAAGGGAATGGTTTTGGCTGTTCCACCATTTATGTATGGAAGTGAGAGCTGGACCATAAAGAAGGCTGATCGCCGAAGAATGGATGCTTTTGAATTCTGGTGCTGGAGGAGACTCTTGAGAGTCCCATGGACTGCAAGAAGATCAAACCTATCCATTCTGAAGGAAATCAGCCCTGAGTGCTCATTGGAAGGGCAGATCCTGAAGCTGAGGCTCCAATACTTTGGCCACCTCATGAGAAGAGAAAACTCCCTGGAAAAGACCCTGATGTTGGGAAAGATGGAGGGCACAAGGAGAAGGGGACGGCAGAGGACGAGATGGTTGGACAGTGTTCTCGAAGCTACCAGCATGAGTTTGACCAAACTGTGGGAGGCAGTGGAAGACAGGAGTGCCTGGCGTGCTCTGGTCCATGGGGTCACAAAGAGTCGGTTGGACACAACTAAACAACAACAAATTTACATTCCCAAGAAGGTTGTCATAGAGACAAGTGGGTGGGCCTTTTCCCACCTGGCTGCATGCCATGTCATTCTAGGATGGAGAACAATAGATGAAGGGCAGCTGTGTGTATAGAGAGCTCTCTATAGCAGGGGTCAGCAAACTTTTTCAGCAGGGGGCTGGTCCACTGTCCCTCAGGCTTTATGGGGGGGCTGGACTATATTTTTGGGGGTGGGGATGAACAAATTCCTATGCCCCACAAATAACCCAGAGATGCATTTTAAATCAAAGCACACATTCTACTCATGTAAAAACACGCTGATTCCCGGACCGTCCACGGACCAGATTTAGAAAGTGATTGGGCCAGATCCGGTCCCTGGGCCTTAGTTTGCCTACCCATGTTCTACAGTGGTACCTCGGGTTAAGAACTTAATTCGTTCTGGAGGTCCATTCTTAGCCTGAAACTGTTCTTAACCTGAAGCACCACTTTAGCTAATGGGGCCTCCCGCTGCCACCACACCGCCACTGTGCAATTTCTGTTCTCATCCTGAAGCAAAGTTCTTAACCCGAGGTACTATTTCTGGGTTAGTGGAGTCTATAACCTAAAGCGTTTGTAATCCGACGTACCACTGTATAGAGTAGGGGCACCCTGTTCGCTTTCCAGTCTGTTTCTATGGCTTTCCAGAATGCAAAATCACTGGTTTTCAATCACTTCTTAGCCTTTCGGCTAAGATCAAGTGTTTAAAAATCACTGCTTTCCATTTGCTAGTAATGCTAAGGTATACCTCTCTGTGAATTGCCATTTTGGGATTAGTAATGAGGATTGCTAGCATTATTCAGTAAAAATCCAAAGAGGGGAATGTGAACATGGGTCCCATGTTGGTGGTTGTGAGTCAGAGGCAGGCCTGGACACAGGATTTTCTGGGCTTTTAAAGCAGGTGATGTAAACAACATCACCTCCTATATTGTAAGCCTGTTATTAAAGGTGCTCCCAGGTCTTCTGCAGCTCTTATATGCTCAGTCCCTTTAACAATAAAGAAACAGACTGGAGATGGAAGGGATTGAAGTTGGTATCCTCTGCATACAAAGGGTGAACTACAATGGTACCTCGGGTTAAGAACTTACCGTATTTTTCGCTCTATAACACGCACCCGACCATAACACGCACGTAGTTTTTAGAGGAGGAAAATCTGTAGGCATGCCACCTGTAGGCATTCCCTCCATAACACACACAGACATTTCCCCTTACTTTTTAGGAGGAAAAAAGTGAGTGTTATGGTGCAAAAAATACGGTAATTTGTTCTGGAGGTCCGTTCTTAACCTGAAACTGTTCTTAACCTGAAGCACCACTTTAGCTAATGGGGCCTCCCGCTGCCGCCGCACTACCACCACACGATTTCTGTTCTCATCCTGAAGCAAAGTTCTTAACCCGAGATACTATTTCTGGGTTAGCGGAGTCTGTAACCTGAAGCGTCTGTAACCCGAGGTACCACTGTATTGCTAAATTAAGGCCAACACACTGAGCAGCTGGAAATGTATTTCAAATCGGGGCTGCTTTCTGCTTCCTCTAATGGTGCCTCTTGCAGCAAACTTTCCCTCCTGACTTTTAGTGTGTGCATGTTTGTGTTTTATTTAAATTATTTTAAAACACTGTTTCATTTGTCAGCTGCCCAGGGAATATTTACTGATGAGTGGCTGTATACATTTAATAAATGTATGGAATGGAAAAGAGGAGCATTAGCAAACCATCCTTTCCCCAGTGGCTTGCTAAAACCAAGTTATATTTTGCACTTCTTGTGCTTTGGCGTTCTGTTTTGGAAAATGGATGAGTTATATATAAATAGGAATATGCGGAACTTGGGACCAAAAACCTGGACAATTGTCTTTCTAACTAGATTACTGGGGACTAAATGCAGTTGGCCTTTTAAAAAATTGGGGGGAGAGCGAAACCTGAAGCCAAGAATTAATATGGCATCCTCGGAGCCCTTTTCGTTTTAGGGCACAATCCTATGCACACTTTCTACTGAGTAAACCCCACTGAACACAGCCGTGCTTACTCCAGAGCAAACCCATGCACAGGATTACACCATTAAAATATCAAATAGAAATGGAGACCAGAGGCATGAAAATCGGACCCTATAATCGAGAATCTGTTCCTGATAGCAACTCTTAGAGGTCCTTTGGTGGCCAAGCTGAATTGAAATTTGCAGAAGTTCAAAACGGAGCCTTCCCCCTTGTTCTTCTCAAATTCAGTCACTCAGCTTGTGGGTTCAATTAAAATTCACCAGATTTCAAAATCACCAGAGTTCAACATTCAAAGTCTGATGTGCAAATCCCAAATCTACCCATTTTTTTTACTGGTGGACGGAAGAACGTCAATTGATGGAGTTCTATTCTCAAGACATCTCTCAGGTAGTTTTTTTATAGATATTGCTACACAGCAGCAGGGAACATGTGAAAGATTGGCAAAGGCTAACCCTCCGCACTGTAAGGCGACTGTGGCTCAAAGGCCCTTCTTGGACGTGGTCAAACATGGACAGCTTCGTGCCAGGGATTGCAAAATGGGGGCTGCATTGAGATACAGAAGAGACTTGAAGACACCCTCCAATGGCAAAAAGCTGCTTTGAACAAAACCCAGAACTTCTTTTAAATAAAAAATGGTGGAGAATTCCTAATAGTAGTAGTTGTAGTAATAGGAAAGCTGTATTTATATATAACCCTGCCTTTCCCCCCTGACAGGACTCAAGCAGGTTTGCAGATAAAAATAAGAACCACTAAAAACAGGGGGGTTCATTTTTTTATATTAAACATGGATAGAATTTAAACAGCTTAGTTCCCGAATGTTTTGGCTCCTGAACATCGCAAACCCAGAAGTGACTGTTCACCATCCACATTCAGCTGTGTTTCCCTAAGAGAGACAGTGTGGTGTAGTGGTTAGAGTGTCGGACTGGGACCTGGGAGACCAGGGTTCAAATTCCCACCACCACCACCAAGCTCACTGGGTAGCCTTGGGTCGGTCACTGCCTTTCAGCCTAACCTACCTCACAGGGTTCTTGTGGGATTAGATGAGGAGAAGGAAAACCATCTACTCCACCTTGATCTCCTTGGAGAAATGATTGAAATATGCAATCAATATTATGCTGCCTGCATAAGAATATTGCAGAAGTGTTAACTTACTCTGCCTGGTCTGCTGACCTTATTAAACCTTTGAGCATTCACACACATACACACACCAGTCCCACCTATAATCTTCGGAAAGGGCTTAATTATTCCATGCAGAAAACATCACAGCCTTGAATATTTATTTTGACGACTGGTAATAGATTTCCTCGCTGCTGTTTTCCCTTTTGCAGCCCAGCACCCTCTTCATGCTGTTCCTTTAAGATTTCTTGTTTTATTTAAATAAACAAGCAGGCATTGAAAGGGGGGGGGGACTGAGAGAAAAGGGGGTCCACATGTTTTTACTGGCTAAGCATAAACCATTCTGACAGTGAGGAGGGGAAGATAGCTCTCGGGAATGTTCAGGGGGAGCTACAAAATCCAGATTAAGGGGTTTGATAGAGTCAATCTTTGGATGACACAGTCTTCTGGGGCAATACTTTTCTCCACTTTCCAGTTCCAGCTGTGCAACCAGGACTTAGGAGGCAGAAGCCCCAGGTCCCACTGAGTGTGTGCAAACACATCGGAGACATCAGAGACTATACATTTAAACCACATTCCTCCCCACTCCCCACCTCCCCAAGAGTTCTGAGAACTGTAGTTTGCTCTGGGAACCGTAGTCCTCTTAGAGGTGAACTACAGTTCCCAAGGTTCTTTTAGGGGAAGCCAGGCTCCTTTAAATGAATGGCGTAGGTGCGACCCACGAAATCCAAAGCGACCTGACTGGCCGGCTGCCCAGGACCAATGGATTCGAATCAACCCCGAGTCGTGTAAACGCGCCAACCCTGCCAGAGAGGAGCCGTCCTGCGCTGGTAGCTCTTTTACAACAAGACTAATACGCGTCTCTCCCTTCCAGGCTCCCACCCCTCCCGACCACCAGCTTGCAGCCCAGGGGCTGGAGTGTGTGCTGGGGAGGGGGGTAGGAAGACTACCCCCCCCCCGCCGCGCGCGCGCCTTTCTATCCTCCGCGCCCCCTGGAGTTTAATGAAGATGCAGTCCGCTGCGAGCCCAGATCAATGCCGTGGGCAGCTTCACGCTGCGTTCTTCGATTTAGCGGGCTAATGACATTTCACATTTAAGAGCAAAGAACGGGGGCGAGCGGGGGAGGGAGGTCTGTTTGGCGAGGAAGGGGGGCAGAAGAGCAGGGGAGCCCCCTCCCCGATGTTTTAAAGACAAAGATCGCCTCTTGGCCCATTTGGAGACGCCAAACAGGGGACCCAACTAAAAGCGAACAGAACACACACACACCCTCTTTAAGGCAAGGTTTTCTGGCCTCCTTGCCACCTCCCGAACCCACTCCAACCGATAAAGAGATCGTTTCCTTTGAGCCAACTACGCCCGGACGCCGGGACTCACCTCCCCCGGGCCCCCAGTCAAGGCTGGCTCCCTTGCTCCTGAGCTTGTGAAGAGCGCCTTGCCCACCGCCAGTCTTCTCATACTCCACCTCTCCTTTAGCCAAGGTGAGAGGAAGTGTCATTCTCCCCCACCCCCCCAAAAAAACCATTTTCCCATCTGCACCTCCTTCCAGCGTCCCTCTGACACATCTCAGTTTATGCCCGGTACCTATTTGCCTCCGCCTCCCCGTGACCTGGAGGTTTTACAGTTGCAGTGAAAGAGCAAACGCTTGTTGGTTTGTGTAGTGTGTACACACACACACACACACACACACACACACACACACACACACACACTATTTGCATCCTCATTGAATGTAACCTGTGAAGGCCCCTACACACCCAACACATGTGTACATCTCCTTCTGCCCCCTGGGTTTATAGTAACACATCCACTCCTCACTTCCAAAGAGGACTAACTTCAAAAAAATCTAAGCTGAGCAGAGTATAACTTCAGGGAAGATAGATCAAGAAATTCTTTTTTTATTTTTTTTAAAGCCTTACTGAAAAATTCAACTTGGCTGCCCTTTCCCTTATCTTTGATGTGTCCTCGTCGCTATTTTAGGAGCTTGACCCCAAACCCTGCCTGTCTCAAAGGTCTCAGCGTTGGAGTGACGTCGATGCGAGATCGTTATGGACCCAGAGCAGATACTCAACTCCGAAAAATCTCCATTATCTGTAACTCTGAGTTATCCAGCTCCAGCTGCGCCTTAGGGTTGGGAGGCAGGTGGGAATGGTCATCAGAACATATCCAACACCCTTTTTAAAATAAAAATCATGGTCCCCATCTCTTCTTAAGAAAGCAACTGTGTGTATCTCCTCTTTGGTGAAGCCTTTGGGATGTGCACTCACGTTTATCTGACAAGGCCTCCATGATCCAGGCTGGCTGTTATTCGCACATGGGGACACAGGAATAGAGGAAGCAGCCTTCTGCTGAATCAGACCATTGGTCCATCTAGTTCAGTAATGTCTACTTTGACTGGCAGCGGCTGTCCAGGATTTCGAGCAGGGAACATTCCTAGCCCTACCTGGAAAGCCAGTGGGGATTTAAACTTGGACATTTGGCTCTACCTGAACAGCCACCTGTTGGGGACATTCTCACCTGGCGTTCCTTGCTTCCAACTGAGGGAGATTGACTTAGATCAGGGATGAGGAACCTGTGGCCCTCAAGATGATGCTGGACCACATCTCCCATCAACCTTGACCTTGGCCATGATGGCTGGGTCTGATGGGGAGTTCAAGTAGTTCAACAACATCTGGAGGGCCACAAATTCTCCATCGCCAGCTTTAGACCCTTGTGCAAAGAATCGTAGAATTGGAAGGCACCGCAAGGGACATCTACACCAACCCCCTGCAATGTAGGAATCTTTGCTCAACGTGAAGCTCAAATCAATGACCCAACTGTGTGTGGACTGAGCTATCACATATTTCAGGGATAGCCAGTTCGGTGTCCAGAAAGATGCCAGCCAACATGGTCAGTGGTCTGAAGTTAAGGGAGCTGTAGTCCCCCAAAATATGGAAGGTTCCACATTGGCTGTGCCTGCTGCATTTAAATCCTAAGACAGACACGGCTAGATCTGCTCTCTCATAGGCAAATAGGAATCTGTCTTGTTCTGAGTCAGACCCATTGGCCCATCTAGCCCAGAACTGTCTACACTGACTGGCAGCAGCTCTCCGGGGTTTCAGAATAAAGTCCCTCCCTAGATATTAAACCTGAGACCTTCTGCATGCAAGGCAGATGCTGTACGATAGAGTTGTGGCCCTTTCTGCTCCTATCGCCAGAGGCAGGGATCACTCCAGTGTGGACTGAAGGCCATAAGAACATAAGAGGTGGTTTTAGGATCAAGTCAATGGCTCATTTAGTCCAGCATTCTGTTCTCACAATGGCCAACCGTCTTCAGAAACATCTCTGCCTCTGACAGTACAAGCAGGGCAGAGCCATCATGGCTGGTAGCCATTTAGCCTTCTCCTCTGTGAATTTGTCCAATCCTCTTTTAATGCCATCCATGTTGGTGGCCACCCCTGCTTGATCAGAGTCACGGGAACCTCCTTGCACCCCAGAGCCTGGACTGAGTCTCTGAATAAATGCCAACTCCAAGATTCAGCTCTACAGGACAAGGGATTGGGCTAAAGCCCAGCTTGCATCATGGTGCATTCCTCCTTTCTAACATTTACTCGGGAGTAAGCTCCCTTCAATACAGCGGCACTTGCTTCGGGGTAAACAATGCAATAAATCCTCTTCCCACTTCCTACACCTCCCAAGGTTCTGGCCAAGGAGAGGAAAGTTAAATGACTGACAACAAGGCAAAATAAATTAAAAAATTGTCCAGCATTTATTCATCCAATGTCCTTTTGGGTCAGCAGCCATCTCTGACTTTATGCCCCCTTCCCCTCCAAATGTTTTGGACTTCTTTCTATATCTATCTATCTATCTATCTATCTATCTATCTATCTATCTATCTATCTATCTATCTATCTATCTAATCTATCACATTTACACCCCCAGGAGCTCAAGACAGCATACATGGTCCCCCCCCCCACTCTCATTTAACTCCCACAACAACCTTGTGAGGTAGATTAGGCTGTTAGGCTGGATGGGAGAGGATTTGAACCCAGGTTTCCCAGGTCCTAATCTGGCCCTCTAATCACTACACCATCCTGGCTCAATTGCCAGGCTGGCTAGAACGGATGAGAATTGGGGGATCAAAACATCCGGAAGGCTAAGCTGCTTCAGAGTAGAAGCTTCTTACAGTTAAAATGATTTCAGCCACGATTCTTACATTATCTTATGCATTTTTAAAAAAAAAATATGTAACGCATCGTTTTCTTTCCCCTTCAAGGTGGCGTGCCTGGTTTCCTCCCCCCCCCCCTTCCATTATATCATCACAAGAACCCTGTGAGGTAGGCTAGGCTGACAAGCAGCGCCTGCCCCCCCCCCCAACATGGTCACCCAGTGAGCTTCCTGGCTGGGCCGGGATTCGAACTCTGGTCTCCCAGTCGGACATTCTGAGCAGGAGACCATGCGGGCGCTAGAACTCCCACCGTGGCTGACCATTGGATTCGCTTGCTGGGGGAGGGGGGGTTGGGAGTTGGGGTCCAAAACCAGAGCACGAGGTGGGGGGGGGGCTGTATAGGAGCATGGCTATATAGTTCCGAAGCCGCCGCCGCCCCCACTTTCCTCTTTCGATCTCTCACAAAGTTTCTAGGTCGGTGGCCGGACTGGGCAGGAGAGACAGGGAGGGTGGGTGGCCGCTGGCCGCAGGGTCTCCTGCTCCCTTACCTGTCTCTCCCTGCGCGAAGGCAGCCAGCCCAGGTGAGGCGAGCGACCGTTCCTCTGTTCTCCTGGACTGCAGCAGCAGCAGCCGCCGCGCCTTAAGCGCTCTCCTCTCCGCGCCCGTCGATCCTCCGCGGCTGGCTCTCCAGCGCCGCCTGGCCGCCCCCTCGCGGGCATAGGCGACCGGCCAGCGGGAGGGAAAGACGGGTGTCTGGACCCCCAAATCTAAGAGGGAATGAAAGCAAGAAGAGGGCGCCGGAGGTCGAGAGCCGGTGCCGATTTAACCGACGGTCGGGTCGGTTTCTACGCCGCGCCCATCGCCTGGTCTTTGGATCTCTGGAGTTAGAAGCCCTCCCACCGGCGCCGCTCCTCCGCTTCAGCGGAGGCGCTTGTCCCGGGATAGCCTCGATCCTGAGCACGTTGCTTCGCGAGGAAGCCTCGAGGGGACGGGCCGTCTCGGCGGGGCTTTCCTTCTGAGCAGAGACGCCTAAAGCTGGAGCCGTCCAGCCGCAATACTAAATGCTCCGTTCCCTTTATCTTCACGGAGCCCATAGGCGGCGCCGGAGAACGGGCGGGGGGGCCAAGCGCCCCCACAGCAAAGAGCTCGCTCCTTCACTCCCCCCCCTCCATTGCTGAACTCCTGTCATAGACAAATCCTGTTATTTTCTTTCAGGGATCTTAACACATGAGGCACAGTTCGCCTAGCTAGAAATATACTTTCTCCCTTCTTTGCCCTCCATTATTATTATTATTATTATTATTATTATTATTATTATTATTATTATTATTATTATTTACTGGTGCCGCCACTAAGTAAGCCCCGTTGAATTCAGTAGAACTTACTTCCGTGTAAACGCTCATCAGAAGAGACTGCGAAGCTGGGGGGAAACTGGATCCGGCTCCCCCCCCCAAATATATTTTTTTCGCCCCCACCTCCTCTGAAACATGCCCCCCTCCCTCGTTTAGGTCGAGGGGGAAAGCGTTGGTTTTCCAGGTTCACCTGTCTGGCTTTGCAGCCCCCTCAAAGCTCCAGCTAGAAATCGCTCTCCGCCCCCCCCCCGGCCCCCGTTAATTCTCGGCGCTCTGTATCCGTAGCACGATCTCAGCGCCTCTCTCGCTCTCTCGGCAAAGCAGCTGGCCAATTCAGCCGGCATACAAAGAAGCTGCCTCGAGTCCAGCGATAGTAAAGGGAGATTTTTAATTTTTTTTTAAGGAAGAGGAGGAGGAGGAGGGGAGAGAGACAGTAATAAAATCCTGGCGTGGACAAAAGGGCAAGGAAGAAGCATTTGCGGTGATCAAAGCCAACCATCTCACCAGGTGTGTAAGAGATCAAGATCAGGGAACATCCGGATTTGTTTGGGGGTGGGGGTGCGTGCAGCGTAGAACTCCTACATCCGAATTATTCTTATTTATACTTATTAAATAACATGCTATACATGAGATACGATTTGTCGTGGCACTTTTTAAAAAATTAAACCGCCTTGGATGCCTGGGCAGAAAGGCGGTATAGAAACGAGATGAAATGAATTCATTCATTCATTCATTCATTTCGTTTTATTTCCTTTCGTTTCCATACCGCCTTTCTTCCAAGGCATGCAAGGCCATATTTCGGAGTGGGTGGGAAGGAAGGGGAGCAAGCTAAACGGAGGAGAGATGACGAAGGTGCAAAACTCCCGCCCTCACCTCAGACTGCAAATTCACACCAGCACCA
This sequence comes from Podarcis bocagei, assembly GCF_964188305.1. Taxonomy (NCBI): domain Eukaryota; kingdom Metazoa; phylum Chordata; class Lepidosauria; order Squamata; family Lacertidae; genus Podarcis; species Podarcis bocagei. Next base: position 51,775,707 of record NC_138139.1, on the reverse strand, counting down.
GTACATTGAAATAAGGGGCATGTGAGGAAGCCAAACCTGGTTCCACAGAAGGGACGGCTGTTGTTTCAGAGAGCAGGCCTAAATGACCTCGGATATCTTGAGTTTTATATTAGCCAGCAGGCTGCAAGCTTTGAAAAGGCACAGAGAACTCCGCCTGAAGAAGAGGCCTGTTCAATCCGGAAGGTGTTTTTATCTGATAGAGATCAACAAAGTAACCACGGTCCGTTCAGTGCGTGAAGTGAGGGGCAAGCTAAGCTTCCCTGCGCCGAACGCACCCTAGACCAGACTCTGTTCACACGTGGCCACTGGTTCCAGTTCGCCACCGTATCCCCCGCTCTCCCCTATCCCTGCATTGGCTAGGCGGCCCTTTGGGTCCCTTGGCATTGCAATCAGAGGCAAGAAGCTAAGCGGGTTGGACTAGATGATCCTGGGGTGTCCCTCCCAACACTGCAGCTCTGTGGTTCTTGAGATGCGCACCGGCAAGCCCCGAGCCCTGGAAGCTGCTCCCTTTTCATTCTAGCTTTAACCGAATTGTCAAATGCTGCACTTTTGCCTTTTGCATCTCATCTCCAACCCCAGGAGTCTTGTCTGCCTGCCAATTTACGATCCCTCCTTATGCATCTGAAGGAGTGGACTCTGGCCCGCGACAGCCCAGGCCGTCATAAATATCCTCCTCCAGGCGTCACGGGACTGTTCGGGTTTTTCCTGCGGCAATCAGAGCTCGGCCTTCTCTGGAAGCTGCTCCGTTTTAAAGAGGCGACCTCACACACCGGGAGTCCCCACACGGCATATGGAAATCCAAAGCCATCCCTGATTGAAGGGGAACGGGTGGGGAAAAAGACGGGATACTTTCCTTCTGCGTGGTTTTTTTAAAAAAACCAATCTGATTGCCAGGCTGTAACAACCGCAGGGAGAACTAATGCATATGAAGCGAGTCTTCAACAGCATCCTCCAGCTTTTCACGCAGCTCAATCCTGGGCATGTTTACTCAGAAGTAACGCTGGGGGCCTAGATCCTGGGAGGAATCGAATTCGATGGGTTTTCATTTCTGAGTAGGATAGGATCGCACTCTGTCCCTATGCCTACTCATCAGGCAGTAAACCAGGACCGTTGACCAGGAAAAGCGTAGGGGGGTGGTGGCTTACTTGCGAGTAAAATTTTTGCTGGTGCAACTTAGAGTCATAAAATCGTAGAGCTGGGAGGGGCATCTAATCCAACCCCCGGCAATGCCGGCATCGCAGCAAAAGAATCTCTGACAGATGGTCACTCAACTTCTGTTTAAAAACCTTCAGCGAAGGAGAGTCCACCACCCTCAGAAAGTTCTTAATGTTTAGTACGAATCTCCTTTCTTGCTACTGGAATCCATTGGTTCGGGTCCTGGGCTCTGGAGAAGCAGAAAACAAGCTTGCTTCGTCTGAAAGCCTTTCAGATATTTGAAGATGGCTATCATATAAGCAATGACAAACCTAGACAGCATCTTAAAAAGCGGAGACATCACCTTGCCAACAAAGGTCCGTATAGTTAAAGCTATGGTTTTCCCAGTAGTGATGTATGGAAGTGAGAGCTGGACCATAAAGAAGGCTGATCGCCGAAGAATGGATGCTTTTGAATCATGGTGCTGGAGGAGACTCTTGAGAGTCCCATGGACTGGACTCTTGAGAGTCCCTGGAAAAGACCCTGATGTTGGGAAAGATTGAGGTCACAAGGAGAAGGGGATGACAGAGGACGAGATAGTTGGGCAGTGTTCTCGAAGCTACCAGCATGAGTTTGACCAAACTGTGGGAGGTAGTGGAAGACAGGAGTGTCTGGCGTGCTCTGGTCCAGGGGGTCACGAAGAGGCGGACACGACTAAACGACTAAACAACAACAACAACGTCATATAAGCTCTCAGCAGGCTGGACACACTCAACTCCCTCAACCGCTCCTCATAAGACTTGGTTTCCAGACCCTTGATCATCTTGATAGAAATACCCTTCTGGACACGGTACTCCAGGTGGGGTTTGACCAGTGGCGTAGGGTGGGGGGTGCAGGGGGGGCCGGCCGCACCGGGCGCAACATCTGGGGGTTAGGGTTAGGGGGCGCAAATTACTTGCCTTGCCCCGGGTGCTGACAACCCACGCTACGCCACTGGGTTTGACATAGATGGGGCCACCACACGTGCCCATAGGGTCCCTACAGGTGACGGTGTGGGTCAGTGGGTTTCTGCAGCCATCAGCAGAAAGCCCTAGATGTCTAAGGTAGCAGCAGGACCCTGGAATGCGGGTTCGGATCCTAGGTACGTTTACTCCGAGGCAACTGGCAAGCACTGCGTTCACGGAGACCCCCCCAGGGCAGCCAGACATCCAACTCAGCGGGGTTTCCCCCACTTCCCTTCCAAAGGATGCCTGGAGATTCGGCTGTGTGTGTGTTTTAGGACCACGGCCGTGCGCAGCCCGATCCTAACGCGCGTTTACTCGGAAGTAAGAAGCCAAAGGAGCTTCTAGCTCGTCAGAAATCCTTTAAAATCCCACACGTGGAGGAACGGAGAGAGACGATAGGGAACAGATGTGAAGCTGCCTTATATTGGCTATTGGTCTATCTAGACCCTGGATTGAACCTGGAACCTTCTGAATGCGAAGCAGGTGTTTTCCCACTAGGCTACGGTTCCTTCCCAAAAGAGGAGGCTGTGTGTTCTGAAATTAGCAGGTAACTTGTAAGTTTCAGCCTCGCTGCCTCCCTTTCTCCTCCCTTAGTCCTCTGACCATCTCTTCCGGTTGGGCAGACTTGGAATAGCGTCGTTTCCTGTCTCACGCCCCATAAACTCTCGGATTTGTGGAGCGTGGTTTTTTGGTTGAGTTTTTATGGGATGTTTCTTGGCTACAGTCGCCACTTTGGGGAAGCAGCAAGGCGAGAGAGGCTGTAAAACTGTCTCAAGGCAAACGAACCTGACAACATAATATTTTTCTTTCTCCACCTCACTGAAGGATCTCGCGTTTCTCCCAGCGCGGCTGCCTTCCCCCCCCCCGCCCCCCGGGTGCCTAATAGGCCTTTGCAAGAAAGAAGACGAAGAGTCAACCCCAAAGAGCTTGCCCCGTTTTCTTGTCGGAAGTGTTCTCGGCGGGTCAAAGAAAACCACTGATAGTTCCCACCTCAATTGTAATCCCATGGTCTTCAACAGGTCTCCTCGTTTAGGAATCGCCTTCCCTTTAATTGGAGAGCCGGAGGTCATTGATCTGGAGTGATTTGATAATCAGTTTGCTGTCTGCGAGGTTTCTTTTCCTGAAACTGCAAACTTGGGAAAGAAGGCCTGGTTCACACGTACATATCCATCACTGGGCAAGAGCGTCAATTGCACGTGTGAATGGGAGCCATCACTGATAAGGCTTTCATAACAGGATTATCTGAAACGCAATGGTGTTTTCTTTTCACACATTCTGCTTCCTGCCAAGCCTCAAGTGTTGAAGAATGGAGTGACGTTTTGCACGTGTGAACACTCGCCTTTGATCAAAAGCAGGCCCACGGCATAAGTCCCAAAATTCACAGACACATACAGAGAGACTGCGACCTGAGTACTTCCCTGCTTACCCACCCCCGCATTGTATCCGGTTTCTGTTTCTTTCTGCCCAGTCTTTCCCCTTTAACATGGGGCAAGTTCACACGTGTATGACCATCACTTGATGAATGCAACACACAACCCTCTGCCCCTACATGTGCGAAAGGCTCATTGCTGCTGAACCTTTCCTCGCACCTAGAGCTTTCCAGTAGGGTCGGTTCACACGTTCGAGTGCGCTCGCCCGTACATCGCGTGTCTGCTGCTGAACATATTGTCGGGTCACAGACCGGTTTTATCAATGAGAAGGGCCGTAGGCGAGGAGCAGAGCCTCCGCCCCGCATGCGAGAAGGAAGATCCCAAGCTCACTCTCTCTCCAGAGAGAGCTGGAAGAGACTCGTGTTTGTCCTTCCTTTCAGAGGATATTTGGGGGATGCGTCGACTTAATTGAAAATGCGCCTGTACCGGCATCAGCTCTTTCGGGTGCCTGGAATAGATGTCATTTATATACAGCGATGGCAACTCCGTTCCCCTTTTGCTTGGAAACATTGGATTCAATTTATATTAATGATCTCTTTATTCACCACTGCAAACTTTTAAATATTTCATGCGATGCAAGCGGGCAGCGAACTGCGTCGAGCGAATAGGGAGGAAGGAGGCGCCCCGCGGCCCTCGGCGTCAATGTGGTCGCGGTGGAAGGAGGGGCCCCTGTCGCTACAAGAAAGGCCAAATCGTCAGGACTCGAGGCGGGAGGATTTCGCCCCGAGGTCGTGGCCGTCTGGAGCTGCCGCACGCTGGGTTTGTTTGACAGCGGGAGCCGGGGACCCAGACGGCGCCTGGGGAGGCTTTTGGCGGCGGAACCAACCCAGTCGAATGGCTCAGCTTTGGAGGAAATGATCGCCCCTTGGACGCGAGCCCTCGGGATCTCGAAAGGCGGGGAAGGGCTGCTGCGTTCCCACGTTCGCCTCCCGTCCCGTGAAGGCTGCAGCCTCCAGTGTATTGTGTGGACAAGCCAACGGATCAGGGATCAGTGGTCTCGTCAGGAGATACCCTTTGGCGGGGGGAGAGATTTGGGACCGAAATGACCAAGACAATAACTCCCACAACTGCTTCAAAACTGATTTGCCAGGTTGAGAAGTGAGGCCAACAGCGTAGTGTAGTGGCTAGAGCGCTGGGCTAGGACTTGGGAGGTAAAGGTAAAGGGACCCCTGTCCATTAGGTCCAGTCGTGGCCGACTCTGGGGTTGTGGCGCTCATCTCGCTTTACTGACCGAGGGAGCCAGCGTACAGCTTCCGGGTCATGTGGCCAGCATGACTAAGCCGCTTCTGGCGAACCAGAGCAGCGCACGGAAACGCCATTTACCTTCCTGCCGGAGTGGTACCTATTTATCTACTTGTACTTTGACGTGCTTTCAAACTGCTAGGTTGGGCAGGAGCAGGGACCGAGCAACGGGAGCTCACCCTGTTGCGGGGATTCGAACCGCCGACCTTCTGATCGGCAAGCCCTAGGCTCTGTGGTTTAACCCACAGTGCCACCCACGTCCCTTAAGACTTGGGAGACCAGGGTTCAAATCCCCACTTGGCCATGGAGCTCGCTGGGCCAGCTGCTGTCTCTCAGCCTAACCTACCTCACAGGGTTGTTGTGAAGATACAATGGAGAGGGGAAGAGCCATGTAGGTCACCTTCTTGGAGGAAATTTCAGTGGGATACATGTGTAGTAATAACAATATACCCATTGCCATTTGGAATAGTCTTCACCATCCCAGTGTGCTCTAGATGTTTTGGACTACAACTCCCATAAGCCTCAGCCACCTGGTTAGGGCTGATGAGAGTTGTAGTCCAAAACATTTAGAGCACACCAGGTTTGGTGAAGGCTGGGAGATGGATAGCTGTAAGACTATGAAACTAACAATCTAAAATCACATAATTTCCCCCACGCTAAATTGTGGAACTAGCTCCCACAGGAGGCAGTGCTGAACACCAACTTTGATGGCTTTCAAAGAGAATTGGAGAAACTCATGGAGGACAAGGCTATCAGTGGGTACCAACCAGGATGTAGCTTTGTCTCCTTCTTTGGAGGTCTTTAAGCAGAGGCTTGACAACCATATGTCAGGAGTGCTCTGATGGTGTTTCCTGCTTGGCAGGGGGTTGGACTCGATGGCCCTTGTGGTCTCTTCCAACTCTATGATTCTATGATTCTCCCTCCCTGGTTAGAGGCAGTAAATCAGGGGTAGGCAACCTAAGGCCCGGGGGCCGTATGCGGCCCAATCGTTTTCTCAATCCGGCCAGCGGACGGTCCAGGAATCAGCGTGTTTTTACATGAGTAGAATGTGTCCTTTTATTTAAAATGCATCTCTGGGTTATTTGTGGGGCATAGGAATTCGTTCATTTTTTTCTTCAAAATATAGTCCGGCCCCCCACAAGGTCTGAGGAGTGGTGGACCATCCCTTGGCTGAAAAAGGTTGCTGACCCCTGCAGTAAATGCTTATGAATATCAGTTGCTGGAAGCTGCAAAAGGGGAGATTGCTCTTGTGCAATCTCTTGCTTGCGAATTTCCAACATGTTTCTGGTTGGCCACTGTGCCACCAGCAGGCTGTTCCTCCTTCATTGGAGGCTTCTATTATTTGTTGTTGTTGTTGTTAGAATTTATATGCCGCCCTATACCTGGAGGTCTCAGGGTGGTTCACAGAAAAGATCAACATAAAAGCCACAATATATATAATCAAAATAAAACAACAACCCAATAGCACACTCCCCCCCAAAGAAGGAGACACATTTGAAAAGGGCATAGGTTTCTAAGCAGAGGTTGGGTGGCTATCTGTCATGGATGCTATAGCTGAGGTTCCTGTATTGCAGGGTGTTGTACTAGATGATGCCTTCCAATTCTACAATTCTATGATTTTTTTCCTAGAGTGGGAAGTTCTTACCCAGGCATAGGCAACCTTCAGTCCTCCAGATGTTTTGGCCTACAACTCCCATGATCCCTAGCTAACAGGACCAGTGGTCAGGGATTATGGGAATTGTAGTCCAAAACATCTGGAGGGCTGAAGGTTTCCTATGCCTGTTCTTACCCATTCTTCTGAGTGGGTCCATAGACTTCTGCCTCACTGACCTGCCAGGATCCTACTTCTCATAATGGCCAGTCAGATGCTTCTGGTAGAGTATATGCTTATAGACCTCACTCCTCCTCCTCAAGTTTGTTTAATAACCCTCTCCCTCTTCAAGCCAGTGGTTCTCACCACAACCTTCAGCAGGAGAATTTTCAGATGTTTGGGGCTACAATTCCCATAATCCCTGACCACTGGTCCTGTTAGCTAAGGATCATGGGAGTTGTAGGCCACAGTTGTGGTGTGGTGTGAGTCTCAAAGGAAATGCTCTTCAGGGGTGTCACGTTCACACATTCAGCTGGTTGTCACCAATGTTGAGATACCAATGCAGGCATGGCTGGTTGATCTCAACAGGACTCTACCTCCTGGGTCTCAAACACCAGACTTTTGCAAGCTGGTGCCTTGCAGAAGGTCTGGAGTCCAAATCACATCAGACCCAGCCAGCATGGCCAATGGTCAGGGATGATGGAGCTGGAGGGTACCAACTTGGGGAAACCTCCTCCTCACCTACACCTGTGTCACTGTGTATCATAGGTATGGATCTGGAACTTCCATATCTGGATGCTTAAGGAGACAATCCTATGTTTCTGATTTTACCAACTGGTGGTCAGTCAAAGGTGCTCAAGCTTACCTGAATGGTTCCTCAATCCGAAAAAGCAAACAAGAATTGTATGTTCATTGGATGTGTGTGTGAACAAGTATGATGCCTGAATGTCCAAGGGACCTTTTGGATCAGAAGGTGGTATGGAGGGTGGTACTGCCAGTCTCCAAAGAAAAATTAGGAGCTTAGATGGAACATAGGAATCTACCTTATACCATTCTACATCATCCCATTCCTGTATCTTGCTCAGTATTATCTACACTGACTGGCAGCCTCTCTCAAGGGTTTCGGGCAAGAGTCTTTCTCTCAGTCCTATCTGAAAATGACACGGATTGAACCCGGGGCTTCTGCACACAAAGCAGATGCTCCATCATTGAATTAAAAAAAGGTAAAGGACCCCTGACCATTAAGTCCAGTCGTGACCAACTCTGGGGTTGCGGCGCTCATCTCGCTTTATTGGCTGAGGGAGCTGGCGTACAGTCATGTGGCCAGCATGACTAAGCCACTTCTGGTGAACCAGAGCAGCGCACGGAAACACCATTTACCTTCCCGCTGGAGTGGTACCTATTTATCTACTTGCACTTTGACGTGCTTTCAAACTGCTAGGTTGGCAGGAGCTGGGTCTGAGCAACGGGAGCTCACCCCATTGCGGGGATTCGAACCACCAACCTTCTGATCAGCAAGTCCTAGGCTTTGTGGTTTAACCCACAGCGCCACCCGCTTCCCAATATCACTGAATTATAGCCCTTCCCAAATGAATAAAGAGATTTACTTTGGGAGTGGGTGATGGTGTTGTGGTTGGTAAGCATTTCTCAGTGGCCGTGCTAGAAGCACCCATAGAAAGCTGGAGCCTACAGAGGGGAAGGTAACCCCAAATGTCTCAAAACACAGAAGGGAGACTGAAAGGTTATTCCCCCCTCCATGAGAATTAACAGAAGGAGGGTGCCATGCCTACTATTTACTCCAATGAAGTTCCTTCATAGCAAAACTTCCATGGTTCAATAGAAAGCACTTGCACACACTGTTGGAAACAGATTGATTGAGGCAGTCCTCCCCAACCTGATGCCATCCAAATGTCTTAGACTACAACTCCCATCATCCCCGGCTAGCACTACCAATAGTCAGTGGTGATGGGATTTGGAGTCCAACTGGAGGGCCACAGGTTCCCCATTCCTGCTGAAATGCAGGTCTACAGGTGCTGTCCAAGATTTGAGTGCTGAATGACTCCTTCTTCTGAGATCTGTCGGACACTTTCTTCCACCACCAGATATTGTTGGACTCCAACTCCCAACAGCCCCAGCCAGCACAGCAGATGGTCACCAGTGATGAGAGTTGTAGTCTGAAACATCTGGTGAGCACCAGCTTGGAGAAGGTTGGGTTTGGGCTTGGGAATGTGGAGGGGATGTCCTCAGGGGGGCGCTGTCAGCTATACTTATTTTTGTCCTCAGCAACTTGGGCATCTCCAATGGAAACAAGCGAACTTGGATATGGGAGACCTAAATCCAGTAGAGAATCTGGGTTTCTGGACAGGTCACACACATAGCTGTGTGCACCAGTTGGGACTTGCAGGTGAACGTGTGAACAGGTGGCAGTCCAAAAGATCTGTTCGATGTGATGTCAGGTTTTGAATACTTAACGCTGTACTGTTTTTAACACTTGATTGGGAGCCGCCCAGAGTGGCTGGGGAAACTCAGCCAGATGGGCGGGGTAATAATAATAATAATAATAATAATAATAATAATAATAATAATAATAATAATAATATATTTTATAATTAATTATTATTTATTTTATAATTTATTATTATTATTTTATAATTTATTATTATTATTTATTACATTTATATACCACCTTTCTTCCATCATGGAACTCAAAGTAACATACATGGATTCCCAAGTGGAAGCCTTGATAGCTCAGTTGATAGAAAGAGCATCAGACTTTTAAATTGTGGTTCAAGTCTTTGTTTGGATGGATTCTGTTTTGGGAAGATCTGTACCTCAGTGGCAGAGCATCTGCTTTGCATGAAGAAGGTCCCATGTTCAGTTCCCAGTAGCAGATCCAGGTAGGGCTGGGAATGTTCCCTGCTTGAAATCCTGGAGAGCTGCTGCCAGTTAGTGTAGGCAGTCCTGAGCTAGATGGACCATGACTTGGTATTAGGCAGCTTCCTATCCTATCTTCTATGTGGTCTCCTGTCCAAGAAGTGTCCAGACCTCAAATCTACATAGCTTCCTCAAGGTGGCTACCCAATGCACCTTCAAACCATATCTGAAGGCAATTGGCTGTAGAAATAACAACAGAAGAACATGAAGCTCCAGCTGGGTGAAGGATTCTGCCTTGGCTCACCATCACATTTCAAACTTGATTAAAATCTCAGCAGTACTTACACAGGCAAAGAGCAGCCCTGAACATATAGTCTATATAGTCTTCTTCAACCTCCCCAGATGTTCTTGGACTACATCTTCCCTACTCATCTTAGATCAGGGATGATGGGAATTGTGGTCCAGCAATATTTGGGAGCCCAAGATTGATGAACACAGAGGTAGACAACATCATAGTGACTTCCATTTGAAAAGCACAGCAACACATAGAAGGGGGCAGAAGTTATGTGAAACTTCTGCCTGACCCATGATGGCTGTTTCTCACATAATAATAATAATAATAATAATAATAATAATAATAATAATAATAATAATAATAATAATAATAATAATAATAATTTACTATTTATACCCCGCCCATCTGGCTGAGTTTCCCCAGCCACTCTGGGCGGCTTCCAATCAAGTGTTAAAAACAATACAGCATTAAATATTAAAAACTTCCCTAAACAGGGCTGCCTTCAGATGTCTTTTAAAGAGAAGATAGCTGCTTATTTCCTTGACATCTGGTGGGAGGGCATTCCACAGGGCAGGCGCCACTACCGAGAAGGCCCTCTGTCTGGTTCCCTGTAACCTCACTTCTCGCAATGAGGGAACCACCAGAAGGCCCTCAGTGCTGGATCTCAGTGTCCGGGCTGAACGATGGGGGTGGAGAAGCTCCTTCAGGTATACAGGACATTCACACGTTGTTGGAGTCACAGAGATACAAAATCAAATTCACTTGGCCTTTTTCAAATTGCTCCCACCCCTGGTATAAAAATCAGGAATTCAGTAATATACAGAGGTGCAATGAGATCACAGAACAATGATTGCAGAGTGCTGTCCAAATCAGTCCTAGAGATGATTCACATGTGCATGTCCATCACTGACTGCATCTCCACCCAATGACTTCCTTAAAGGGAGTGAAAGGCGGGATATCAAATCCAAACTCTTCTTTATACGTGAGTGAGCTGTCATAAAACAAGCACTACATCCAGACTTTCATATGCCCCCAGATCGCTTTAAATTCAATCCTCTCCAGTGGAGTTAGTTCACACATTGAACTGTCAGCCGTCAAGTGTATCCAGCTCCTAAATCATGAGAGATCTAGTGATGTAACACGCACCTGTGGACTAAATCACGGCTGCCTCCCTCAAATATTTAAGCTTTGCGTCGTTATTCTCGTGGAAGGATTCAGGTTTAGACATAAAATGAACCCTTCATTCAGGGAAAGCTATCAGGATAAATTAAATCATTTGCTGCCCTTCATTGTTGCTGTATCCAAGGCCTTGCTGTGTAAAGACTGTGTGCTCACCTTGTCCAATAGCAGAGCCGGCTCTGAAATGTGTGGCAGCATAACTGTGGTCCACAGTGACCCCAGAGCTAAGAATAGAAAGGCTTCCTAGTGCAACTGGCACATTGTTGTGAAACTGACTGGCATTGGGGTGGGCAGACAGTGGCATTGAAAGTAGTCTCCAGAAAAGCAGGTGACAAGAATACCAGGAGCAAACATTCAGAAGTGGAAGACGGATCCAGCTAGGCAGATCTGGGATCCTGTCCCTCATCTTTTAAAGAACCAAGATTACCTGGAGAAGCTGAAGGAGACTTTAGTACCTCTGCTAGACTCGCTGCCAGAGGCTCACCCCTCTCGCTTCTTGCCCTTCGGGAACAGGGTGAGATGTTGCTAAAAGGTATTCTGATTTCTGACATTCCCAAAGAGAGATCAGTAACCTGCCAGTCAGACTGCCCATGCTCTCCCTCTCTTTCTTTATCTGGCTCATGTAAACAAGATGATCCCTGAAGGAAGGAGCACTTCACGCAGTTACACAAAGAGGAACAGTTGTTACCGTACGCTATGGACCCAAAGTCCATATTAGGGTGATACCTTTCTTAGGCCAAGCATAATGTCCTATAATAGTAGGCCAGCTTTCAAGTTGCTCAGAACTCTTCCTCATGCCACTAGATGTTTTTTTTAAAAGTAAATGAGTGAGGGGTGGGGTGGAATAAGGCTGTTGGTATTAGCTAAACTATTAGCTAAATAGCCATTGCTCTCTTCCTCTGTCTTAAAAAAAAATTAGTCTGCTGAAGAGTGCTGGGGAACTCAGAAGCTTGCACACTATTATGTAACATTTTGCTTGGCCGCAATATGGATTCATATGGGCTTTTGACTCCTGTGGAGCATAACAGTCATGACAGCGTGGAAAAAAGAATCTATTTTGTATTAGGATCATAGGAAGCTGCCTTATCCTTGAGGTCAGATCTTTGGCCTGTCTAGCTCAGTATTGTGGCTCTCTGGGTTTCAAGCAAGAGTCTCTCCCAGCCTAGGGCATGGAACATTCTGTATGCCAAGCAGATGCTCTACCTCCAAACTATGGTGCTGCTTCTGAAAATAAAATTTCCAGTCCTCATGGCTCTGGATACAGGGCTGAATTGCGTGGGAAGCTTCCATGCATCCGGTCAAGCCTACATTGTCTACACTGACTGGCAGCGTCTCTCCAGTGACTCAGACAGGGGTTTCTCGCAGCCCTACCGGAGGATTGAAACTGGAGTTTTCTGCATGCGGCCCTTCCCTCGCCCCCCTTTCCTCCTTCATTTTTGTCTTCACCCGCATTTAAAGCTTCTAGGGCAGAAACAAACACACAAAAGGGGAGGCAATCGATTCACGTTTTCTCTCCCGCATCTATATTGGGGGGAAATGGGGCCAGGCTAGAGGGAGAAGCAGAGGCTTGCAACAGACTCACTAGCCCACTGGAAGCCGCTTCCCCCAAACTTTCCACTGCCCTCTTGGTTTCTCGCTCCAGCAGGAAGGAGGAACAGGACCCAAACTAGCCCTGGCTGTACTGTCAGCGGCTCCTAGTCTTGGGTACAGGAGACGGGCTGCGAGATGCGACTTAGCTGACGGAGGACCGAACCTGCCTCGCTCTATCCGGACACTGGACCCACCAGAAGGATCGGTTTAGCGGGATCGCTTGCACTGTACATACAACACACACCCTATAGAGGCAGGGTTGGAGCTGGTGATTTGCAGAATTGTTATACATAGGATGCTTTTGGGATGGGGAAGGGGGTGATCAAAGCGCTTGAGCCAGTCAGAGAGGCAAAGGCCACCCTGATCTGAGGCTTGACTCCGCGTCGCTCTCCCTACGGGGATGAATGTAAACCCTTTCCTTTCTACGGAAGGCAGAGGGAAGCGGCTGGACCCTAAATCTGCACAGCGCAGCCCATGAGAATCACGTCTGCTCATCTGCGCATAACCTCATCCAGGTCGAATTTTTGGAGCATTGCAGAATGGGACAGAATGACGGGAGCCCGTGTGTGTGTGTGTGTGTGTGTGTGTGTGTGCTCTCACTACCACTGAGGCCATTTCTTAGCTGAGTCACGAATTGCAATCCATAGGCACATGGGAACCTGCTTTGTCAGTATAAAGGCCATCGGCCCATCTAGTTCACTCGGACTGGCAGCAGCATTCCAGAGTTTCAGGCAGGAAGCCTCTCCCTGTCTTCTCTACACATGCTGGGGTTGAACCCGGGAGTTTCTGAAGACCAGGAAAGCACAACTTCTGAGAGGGGCAGTCTGAGTTAGAGAAGGACTCGACAGGATAGTTCAGGCCTGTTTGTTTGGCGAGGAGTCTGCATAACCTTTACTCATCCAAGGCACCGATTGCCCCACCAGCTGGGAGCGGCTCCCCAGGGGCTCAGGCGAGGTCCTCTCCGAGGACCGCCTGGAGATAGGCTCGAACCTGGAACTTCCTGCATGCCAAGCAGACGCTCTACCGCCGAGCCACGTCCCTTTCCTGAATTCAGCGAAAGCCTTTGCAGAGCCCATTGGCTCTGCATTCTTTGGAGGATGACGGAATCGCTAAGTTCTATGGGATGCAATCTGTGGCACAGCTGAACACATACGAAGCTATCCATCTGTGCAACTGGCGGCCCGCTGCTGCGCGTGCCTTGCGAGTCCAGGGCGAGTCAACCAGACAGACTCGTAGCCACGGTGTAATAAGCTGCTCTCTCTCTCTCTCTCTCTCTCTCTCTCTCTCTCTCTCTCTCTCTCTCTCTCTCTCTCCCTCTCCCCATATGTTCTGGGGCGCGAGGGAAAGAGGGCAGCGTTTCCCTCCCTCTCCATTTCCCGTTTCTGCCAGCCTTTTGCAGCCCAGCTGGGGGGTGGGCTTGGGTAGGCCGCCCTGTTGGCTCGACTTCATTCAAATGCAATCAAGGATCTTTGGCAAAAGCTCCGCTGGATGTCGAACAATAGCCGCCTTGATTGGCAAGTTCCTCTGTGTTTATCATTAATTCTGTGGAACTCTACGGCAACATCTGTCATTTTAATTAAAGCTGCAATACAGACACCGGGCTAAGCATCGTACGCCAATGTATAGATATCATATATATGTATTTGGGCAACAACCGAGAACCGACCACACGCAAGACATTTAGAGGGAGACGTAAAACGCACCCGGGAGCCACCGGACCCAATCGGGGGCTGACCAGCTGTCCGTGTCTCAACTTTGGACCGTCCATCACCAAGAACCCCTCTCTCCTTCGGCACGATTTCACCGCCCCCAGCAGAATCGATTAGGGGAAAGGGGTAACTTTGCCAAGGACGAGAGAGGATTTTAAAATATCTACCTGTGCTTTTTCTTCTTCTTTTTTTAAACCGGCTATAACTCTCCTCTGGCCTCGTTTCAATCAGCTCTGCATATTGCTGGCTCGATGTACGCAGGAGAGGATGTGAAGCCCGTCTCTGGACTGGAAGGAGAGCGGCAGAAGGGGGTCTGCGCGCGCGCTTCTTAGCTAGCGGGGCCGTTAGGGCCGGACTTTGGGGCAGATGTCCAGGCCTCCATTCAGCAGACTGGGGAGGCGGGGAGGCGGTGCTCATGCGCAGCAGGGCCGGCTCTTGCCACATTTCTAAGCAAGGGAGGAAGTAAGACTTCGAAGCATTTAAAGCGGATGATGGGGGTGAACAAGGCCGTGATCCAGAGTGTAACATGACCTACGGCACCGGGGAATTTAATCAAGACTAGGTGTGTGTCGGGTCCACTGCAAAAAGGAAGCCCATATTTATTTATTTATTTAATTAAATTAAATTTATTTATTTATTTTGTTTTGGGTTTTTTTTTAAGTGCGCGTGAGGAGTGTTGTACGGGAACACCTTGAGCTCACAGCAAGTTGCCAAGGTGAGGGGAATGAGCGGTCCTCTGAGCGGCTGGGAAAGCAGCGATCCTGGGACACAAGCCCGATTCTTGAGCCGCTTCATTCATTCTTACAGGGGGGAATGAAGTGGCTTGAGAATGGCTGAAGCTTAAACGGATTGTGGATCGAGGCTGACTGGCCATCTGCGGATGGCGGTTGGAGCGGTGTGGAAATGAATGAATATAGGTCAGTCGTTAATTTCCACACCGAGTGTCCTTTGGAAGCTTTTTCTAGTGGCTTTAACCCACCCGTATTCGACCCAACTCGGTTCAGTCACCTGGCTTACTCGGCAAGGAGCGCGATTCACACTGGACGTGCTCAGAGACACACAGACCTGGAGTTACTACATTCCTAAGCAAGATCAGCTTGGAACCTAAACATTCCTGGAGGACAGAGAAAAGAAACGTTTGCGTTCAAAGTCCACGGGCGGAGTGGGGCGGAGAGACAGAGAGAGCGGGGGAGGGGGTCTGTTCATGCCCTCCTATGAGCTTTCCAGAAGTGTCTGGCTATCCATTCTCGGTGACACAACATTGGGGTGGGGGCTTGTTTCTCGTGTTGGATCAGGTTCCGGAGCACAGTCATAGGTGAAGTTAAAGCCTGATGCTAATCAAGGAAAGCCCATTAAAGAATTTTTAAAAATCTAAAGCAAAATACATTGTTACTACTACTATTATTATCATCAGCATCATTTTCCTCCATTTATACCCTGCCTTTCTCCAGTCCTGAAACTCAAGACGACGTGCATGTGGTCTCCTGGCTCCCCCTCATCCAGACACTGCCCAGAACGAGAGCGGCTTAGATTCAAGGAAGGAGATGGCCTCGTGAGCCTTCAGACCCGGGAAATCTAGCCGATAGGACTCGAGAGCTAAGCTCTGGGAGTGCCTCGTTCTCTTGGTCTCTCTCTCTCTCTCCCTCCACTTTGACAATCAGGGTCATTAATCATTTTCGACAAGTTCTACAGCCACCAGTAAACAGCTTTATCCAAGGCGCAAGTTAACCTGTCAGGGAGATTTCAAGCGACGGTTCGGAGCCAGTCACCCGGGCAAAGAAACACACATACTTGCGGGGGCCTCCTTCGCCCTAGGAACACTTCCTCTTCTTCTTTCTTTAACCACCAGTACCCTCCCGACTTTCTAGGACAGACAACAACCTCAGGACCCCCTCCCCCGCGACCAATCAAGGACGTCTCATCCACCCAGCAATTTTTTGATTCCGGACTGAAACCTGGGTCGATCTGTTACGTCCGATAGTCCCGATGCCTTTGAGTTGTAGACGAAACCGGCAGTGGTGCCTCGATGTGGCCGGTTCCTTCCCCTTTCCAGAGACACCGGGATTGCAAGGTTAGCTCCGGGGCCAGGACGGCTCGTCGTCCCCCGTCCCCCCCGCAACAGTTGCATTAACTTCCCATTAAGGGACGAGGCTACTTTAGGACTTAGAATGGGGAAACCGGACGCCAAGAGAAGAAGGGTGGGCGTCGAAAGCAAGACCGAGAAAGGAGAAAAGTGAAATATTTGTACTGTGGGGATTAAAGTGATCTACCTTTAAGAGAAATTGGGAGAGCGGTCGAGAACGGTGGAGTCTTTTATTCGCATCGGTGAGCTGTCCGCTCCCCGCTGGTGCTGAAACCGGCCCACTTCGCGAAGAGTCTCTGCGCGCTTGGGTGCCAGCACCTACAGAGCAGCTCCTCCCTCCCTCTCTCCTGGTTCCCTCCGGGGATGGGTTGGGGAGGAGTGGGGAGCTTTGGTTAAGCTCCCAGCTCGCCCCAGCTGCACCCAGAGCCGCCCTGTACCCCAATGTCCCAACCAGCCCACGGCAAGGCGCAGAAAAGTTTTGGGCGACCCGCAGAGAGTCAGGCGCCACCTTCCCAGCTTGTGTGTCCAAGGAGGCAAGTTTGGACCCAGAAGGAGAGGAGAGGTTGCGGGGGACCCCGAACCCTTTATTACACCCCCAACACATTCCGTCCATGGAGCGTCCAGGAAAGGTCCAGGGTGGGAGTGGGAGAGCAGCACAGAAAGGCTTAGCACTGGAAACATCTGTCACGGGATGATTGGGGGGGGGGGGAGAGAATCCAGGGCAAGGAACAGAAGTGGCTGGAGGCTGAAGATGGTGTGTGTGCTGTTTGTGCGTGTTTCAATCTGCAAATGAATGCCTAGAGTAGGTGGGTTTGGGCGGCGTGTGCCCCTCAGGCTCAACTGATACAGGAGGATCACGATCTGGCAGAGAGGAGATCCACGGGGGACCCATCCTGCACCCCCTCCTCTCTGCTTAAGGCAATACTACTCATAATCCTAGCGGTTGACATCTCCCGTTCAGCTATTGCGGCGCCGGTGGAGGTTGCGGGGGGGGGGGAGAGAAAGACGAGCTATATATATATATATATATATACACACACACACCTTCCGAGCTGAAGCCGGAGCTTCGCCTCCCGCCAGGCTTACCTACCTGCCTCCGGCATGGAAGGAAGAAGGAAAGGAGCGGCTCTCCAGCCCCGACGCCCTCTTGAAGCACGACTGGGAGGACCCGATGGGCGGCCAGCCTCGCTCGCTCGCTCGCTCTCCGGTGCTGCGCCTCCGCCTCTTTGCTCGCTCGCTCGCTCTCTTGCGCGCTCCCCCTCTCTCTCAGCTCCCCTCCCAAAGCGTCCTCTCCCGGCAGGCAGCCTCTCTCTGTCCCCCTCCTCCTCAGACAAATCCTTTGGCGGCCTGAGAGAGAGAGAGAGAAGGAGCGAGAGCCGCAGCTTCTCCCTTCGGCCGCCCTCACTGCGTCAAGGAGCCGGCAGAGAGCTCGCCACCATCCCGGTCGGAGGCGAAGCGAAGGAGCCCGACCAGTCTGTGGATCCCGGAGCGCCGCCTCGCCTTGAAGGATTCCCGGGAGACGCTGAGGGTGGGGCGGGGGGAGATCAGAGCTGGAGGGGGGGCAGTCAGCCTTTCTCTCTTCCCTCCTCCTCTCAGTTCTTCTTCTTTCTCTCTTCTTTTGCTGTTGGAGAGGCCCCAAGGGGGAGGGGACGGCCGCCGCTTACGGAGAGAGTCAGGCAGAGGGAAGAGCGAGCGAGAGATTCCGTCTGGTTGCAAGCCCGATCAAAGGTTTAATGTAGGAGTCCACCGAGTGGGAAGGCGGTGGGGAGGAGGGAGGGGCTGAAGAGAGACTCGTGTGTGTGTGTGTGTGAATGGATGGGTGGAAGGGGAGGGGAGGAAGAAGAGGGTGTGTGCAGCTCCTTCGCCGGGGAGATCCAATGGAAGTTAAAGCCTTCGAAGCGTCTCTGAGCTGATTGTTTGGCGAGGAGAACCGAGCCGTCAACGGGAGGCGGCAGCGGAGCCAGCGAGCAAATCGCCTTCCACGGGGAAACCCCCCTCCCCCAATCCGCGACCCCCCTCCTTCCTTCCTTCCTTCCTTCCTTCCTTCCTTCCTTCCTTCCTTCCTTCCTTCCTTCCTTCCTTCCTTCCTTCCTTCCCCTATTGAATCAGTCACTCCAACAAAGAACCGCTGCAAACTTGGATTATTATATTTTTTTAAAAGATTCTTCAGCCAGGCCTTCGATCTCTCTCCAGCTGAATATTGAGGATGTGGGGGAGGAATAGGGAAAATGAAACAATAGACTGAGGGAGGCATTGCACGCGCGCGCGCGCACACACGCGCTTTTAATCGCTTACTTCCTGGGAAAATTTCTTGAAGGAAACTTTACGCACATCTATTTCCATTCATTCAAGTTGGGAGGGGAGCCGGCAGATACAGCGCTGGTCTTTAACAGGGAATAATGCACCCACGCACCCACCCCGCGCACGAAAACATGGCACCTTTGTACCCATCACTCTGCCTCCAGCCCCGCACCCTAAAAAACCCACGCTGCTTCCTCTGTGCCGAAGGTAAAAGCCCACAGCCCCCTAGAGGCCTCTTCAGCGAGTCGGCCGTCGGTCCCCATTAAAGAACCGTCTCTAGCTATTTGTATGCAAATATCTTCCGGTAGCATTTCATTTCTTATAATTGTGTGCGTGCGTGCGTGCGTGTGTGTGTGTGTGTGAGAGAGAGAGAGAGAGAGAGAGAGAGAGAGAGAGAGAGAGATGCTCAGCAAGAGTGCTACAGAAGCTGAACCACTTCTTGATTCTGAGGGCAAGGATGGGGACCCCTTGTGGTCCTCCAAACGTTCTTAGAGTGCCATCGTCATCCCTGACCACTGGTCTTGCTGCCCGGGGGCTGAGGGGAGCTGGGAGTTCAGTAATACCTAGAGGTGGGTGTTATAGGTTCCCCCGTCCGTGGCTTAGAGGGTTCTGATCCCGCCTGTCCGGGCTCCTACTCAGCCCAGCCGCCCTTGGTAAGCTCACAAAATCAAGGGAGTGGTTGTTTAAGTAACACGCTAAGGAAACGCTCTGATTCATCGCCAGGAGCTTCTGCGGACAACGGTTTGCAGGAAGCGGGCAGAGGAGCCGATAGCTCTCGATGGGGGGAGGGGGGCCACAGGAGAAGCTGAGGGGCAGTGGAAGAATCTGGCTGCAAGTTATCAAGGTGAGGGCGCGAGATAAAGTTAACTACATTTATCTGAGCACCACTGAGCAAACACTGGCTATGCCCCTGGTATTCTGGCCTGGGTGAGTCAATCGTTTGAATAATACATAGACAAATATAATCGATAGTCTTGCGTAAGCTACATTATTCAATCTGTATATCCTCCCGTCTCTTGTCTTCCATGGGACTCCGTTTATGAGCTGCCCGCCGTCGAAGGCAAAGCACTGGGGTGCACTGACCTATCCAACTGCATGGGAAGTGACCCCACCTTGTCCTTTATCAGTTCTCCTGATAAACCACTCCTTCCGGTATCTTAAGAACATCAGAAGAGGCCCAAGGCCAAGCAACGTTCAGCATCCTGCTTCCCACAGGGCCGGTCTAGATGCCTTGATGCCCTCAGCTGGTATTCAGAAATAAACAGCTAAGAATATAAGAAATGAGATCAGACTGAGAGTCTAGCATCTCGCTTCTCTCAATGGCCAACTAGGTTCTCCAGAAAGCCCACAGGTAGGACACGGAGGGAGTAGCCCTCACCCAAGTGGTACAGCCCTCACCCGGTGATGTCCAACCTTTGAACTGGGAGGTTCAATTTAGCTGCCAGGGCTGTCATAGGCATTGTGTTGACAGACATTCTCTCGCCTGCCCTCCTACATTCCTCTTTCTCCATGAATGCCTCTAACTCCCTGACCTTAAAGCCATCTTGTGGCAGTGAGTTCCACAGATTATCTGTGCTTTTGGAGAAGCAAGTCAGTTTCACTGAAAATAAATGTGATGCCCACCTTTCCTTTCTCTAAACTACCCTCACCCCTTGCCCATTTATTCATCTATTGGCTTTTTCTCAAAGACAATATGCACTGACCTCTTGGCCATTCTCCTTGCCCTTGCCCTTTCCCTCTCCCTTTATCAGACCCCTGCGCCACTGCAGCTGCTTGAGCCTGAGCATAATGAAGTTTATTTGAGCATAGGACAAAAGGGCCATGGCTTAGTGGAAGAGCATGTTCTTTGCATGTAAATGTTTAATGCCTGGCATGTCTAGGTAGGGATAAGAGGCACGCTACCTGAAATCCTAGAGTGAAGCTGCTGCTATTCATAGGAACATGGGAAGAACTTTGTAGTAAGTCAGATCACTGGTTCATCCAGCTCAGTACAGTATTGTTTACTCAATGATGGGTAGAGGCTCTCCAGAATTCTCTTCCACCCGTACCTGGAGATGCCAGGGAACGAACCTGGGACCTTCTGCATACAAAGCATGTGGGATGTAATCCACTGAGAGCAGTCAAGTTCAACATTCCTTGTTTTCCTAGAGTGGACATGCAGGGGAATGTTTGGTCCATCCAGTCGAAACTTCCTGTTCCTCCTGGCCTGGAGCATCCTTCCTTTCATGTGACTGGTGGGTGGGTGTGTAAAAGGGCAAGCCATGCAGCCACTCTCTTTCTTTTTAATCTTCCTTTCGTCCTGCAAACTTCCCAGACTGCTAGCTGCAGTCACTAGGTCAGCCCACATATGGGACAAACCTGTTTGTATATGCTTGTAACTTTAAGCCTTAAAAGCCTTTAAGCCTTTCTTTTTATTGCTGATGAATAGGACTGTGGTGCCTTTATTCTTTTAGGAGGGATTCAAGGGGTCTTACCAGGAAAATATTAGAACACAATCTGGACAAGCCAGATTGAATTGCGTATTGTCTTAAGGAACTCACACGAGTCTGCAACTAGTTTTCTGCTGTGCATGAGAAGGGGAATGTAAACTCTGCAAAGTAAAGGCACTTGCTAGCGCAAGTTAGGAAGGACATTAATAAACAATATATCCTTTCCTGCCACCCTGAACATTCCCACAAAGCAGATGTTTTGCCTCTGAGCTACAGGCCTTCTGGTCATGGATTTGTCTGAGATCAGGTGTTCCCTAGAAGTTATTTTCTGCAAATAATATTGCAGTCAGGGTCAACAGTACCAAACTAGCTGGACCAATGATCTGACTAGGTATAGGGCAGCTTCCTACATTTCTGTTCAGCCTGTTAATCTTTACTTTGGGTTCAAGGCAAGCCTTCCATTGAGTTTTCAACACTCCTTCCTCAATTATAGTTTTTGGTAAAGGATGTTAGCTGCCCCCTTCCCTTTTGGCTTGAAAGCCAGTGTGGTGTAGTGGTTAAGAGTAGTAGTCTCGTAATCTGGGGAACCGGGTTTGCGTCTCCGCTCCTCCACATGCAGCTGCTGGGTGACCTTGGGCCAGTCACACTTTGAAGTCTCTTAGCCCCACTCACCTCACAGAGTGTTTGTTGTGGGGGAGGAAGGGAAAGGAGAATGTTAGCCGATTTGAGACTCCTTAAAGGGAGTGAAAGGCAGGATATCAAATCCAAACTCTTTTCTCCTATACTCTACACTGAAATCTTTAGCTAGGCTCCACACTTCTAACAGGGATCGCAAGTGCTAAGTCTCTCTCTCTCTCTCTCTCTCTCTCTCTCTCTCTCTCTCTCTCTCTCTCTCTCTCTCTCTCCTTCCCTCTCTCCCTCTTCAATAATACTGGTGGCCTAGATGTCCTCTGTAGACCCCATCTAAAGCCTACTTTTTAAAAGATTACTTTTTAAAGAAGCTATTTGTAGCCTGGCAGAGGAGCTCAAGAGAGCGGATTCTTAAGTGAGGTTGCAGGGAGGGAGGAAGCGGGGGTGTTGGTGGTGGGGGGCTCAGTGATTTCCCCAAAGGTGTTTCGCCCCAGCCCTGTTTAGGTGGGAGTAAATTTTTAATGCTGTTTGCAGTGTTTTGGATGTTAAATTTAAGAACTGCAATTTGCACACCACAAGGGGAGAGGTTGAAATAGAGCAGGATAAATAGGCGGACTTTTTGAAGGGTGTATTATTATCTCTCCCACCCCCCACCCCCGTTCACTTTAAATCCTTCCTTCCCGGAGGTCAGCTTCGACAAGTTCAGTAAGCTCATTACAACACAGGTGGTGGAAGAAGGTTTCCAACAGATGGTTGTGTTTACAGCAGAATGAGTATTTCAGAACTAAAATCCTGGACAGCTCCTTTAAAGGTAAGGGACCCCTGACCATTAGCCGCTTCTGGCGAACTAGAGCAGCACACAGAAACACCGTTTACCTTCCCGCCGGAGTGGTACCTATTTATCTACTTGCACTTTGACGTGCTCCTTTAGACCTATTTATTTATTTATTTATTTATTTATTTACACCCCACCTTTTACTCCAAAGTGTTCAAGGTTGGGCACATTGTTCTTCCCTACCTTCCTCATTTAATCCTCACAACAACCCTGTGAGGTAGGTTAGGCCAAGAGGCAGTGACTGGCTTTCAAGGTCACCCAGTGAGAGCTCCATGGCCAAGTGGGAATTTGAACCCTGGCTCCCTAGGTCCTGGTCAAACCCTCTAATCATGACACCACATTGGCTCTGCATTCCACTTTAGCAGGAATGGAGAACTTCTCCAGATGTTTCTGGGCTCCAACTCCCTTCAGCCTTGACCATTCATGCTGGCTGGTGGGAGCTGAAGTTCAGGTAACACCTGGAGAGTCACAGATTACCCCATTCTTATCTTAGAATTATTTTAGGTAGCAGAGCTTGGAAATATGTCTGGCAGAGATACTGAAGGTCCACTGCCAGTAAGAGCTTACTGGGAGTGGGGAATTTGTGGCTCTCTGGATGCTGTTGGATTCCACATCCCATCAGTTCCATGTAGCATGGTCAATGGCCAGAGATGGAGTCTAAGAGCATCTGGAAAGCCCCAGGTCCCTCAACTCCTGGAGTCCAGATGGACCAATGTGCTGGCTCTGCACAAAGCAACTTCAAAGATCCCTTGGGCAGCTTTTTGACACATTCAAGTATATGAATCTAAAGTATTTTTTTACTCCATGCTTCAGCCAAAGCACTTCTCTGAGAGCAGCTTATCACAGTTGATAAGAGGATGGCCCTTGCCTTCAGACTAAAAGTCAGAACAGGGGAGGGAGACTTTGTGCTGGCTTTTCCCACCTGCCTTGCCGCACCCTCCAGCCCTAGGAGCCTTCAGAAGGGAGCTGTTTCCAGATCAAGAACTGTGACTTTGTCATTTGGTTTCCCCCCAGCTGCCCCACCTCCAGCCCACGGAAACTTCAGAAGGGATTTGCTGCCATGGGCTTTATTTGTATGGGTATTTCAGTGAGCTGAACAGAGTTTATGAGTGATGGGGTGTGGAGTGTTTGTGTATGAATTCAACAGTGCTAAGTTTACTTTTTGGTTGCTGTTTTGTTAGTGCTGTTAATATTGTTTTATAGGTTATGAATTCTGTAGTACTTTATTAATTCTGCAATATGACTTCTGTTGTAATTGTGATGTTTAGCTTATTTTTGTAGTTTTTCTATGAATAGACTTTTGCGGATTGCAATTGTTTTACCAGCAGTTTGTCACTGTTTAATTCGGTTTGTTAATTGTTCTATATCTGTGATGTTCTATTATATATTATTGCCATTAATTTTTTTGTAAGCCGCTTTGCAAGTCATTTGAATGTAAAGCAGGATAGAAGTAAAATAAATCAAACATAGCAGGAAAAGGGACAGAGAGAGAGAGGAAGCTTTTAAAAAAAAAACCAAACAAAAAAACAGCAGTAAACCTTGGCACCAGTTCTTAATTACAAAGTTGTTGTACATGTTCTTCCTGGAAAGGAACATTGAAGCATGCTGCCTGTGGCTTCTACATTCATTCTTTGGCTGGTGGACCCAGTTAGGTTGGTTTCATGTGAAGTACCGTATTTTTTGCTCTATAAGACTCACTTTTTGCCTCCTAAAAAGTAAGGGGAAATGTGTGTGCGTCTTATGGAGCGAATGCAGGCTGTGCAGCTATCCCAGAAGCCAGAACAGCAAGAGGGATTGCTGCTTTCACTGCGCAGCAATCCCTCTTGCTGTTCTGGCTTCTGAGATTCAGAATATTTTTTTCTTGTTTTCCTCCTCCAAAAACTAGGAGCGTCTTGTGGTCTGGTGTATCTTATAGAGCGAAAAGTACACTATTCATTTGAAAACCAGACCATTTGATGGCCCTGGCTTTGGGGGAGCCGGAGTAGAGAGCCTTAATGCAGAAGGAGATTTTGCTTTCAAGGCTTGTTTTGCTATTAGACAAGAGTTTCATGCAATAAAGAAAAGTGGGAGGGTGGTTTCTGCGCACCTCTGAATCAGCAGGTTGCATCCCAATAGAAAAGAGCATGAACTCGCATTCATTCAGATGCCGGCATTTATTTCTGAAAGGTAAATCTGCATTGATAAGGTCGGATCGGAATATCCGGCCCAGAAATTTCCCTGTTCTGTATTCTCGCTGCTGTGAAGTAACAAAAGGAATCTCTGTCACTCAGCGGTGGAAATAAAGCTGGGATTAGCCGAGAGAGAATTCCCATGAATAATTGCCCCCCACCCATTTCCCCGATCGCTACATATTTTCATTTGGGCTTATTTGTATGGGTTGAGATACAGCCGCAAACACGACTATAGAGAACTTGGAGCCAAGATAAAAAGTGTAGCGCTTAATGGGCATTTGAATTTAAGAATAAAAGGTTTCTTTCCTCTCCATTACTCTTATCATTTTAGGAAAGTAATGATCTGGCATTCTCATGTATATTTTGGAGGCGACTCCAGGAGGCATCGAAATAAATCTTCAGAAATGCATTCAGAGCAGAGTTATGTGTCTTAGAGCATTAATCTCAGCCCTAAAATAAGAGGGACTCAGAATAGTCACTGGGATGTAAACAATGGCTGAGATGCTCCCGCGATTATGTATCGCCCTGTAAACTGGACATACACAACCCACAAAAAAAGACAGCAGGGAAAGGAAGGAAAATAAAACAGAAGAACATCGGAACATAAGCGGAGTATGCTGGATCAGGCCAGTGGCCCATCTAGTCCTCTATTCCAGTATCCTGTTCTCACAGTGCCCAACAAGATGCCTCTATTGAGAAACTAGGAAGCATGATTCAAACACAAGAGCCCTCTCCCAGTTGCGTAGCGTGGGGGATGCAGGGGGGGGCTGGCCACACCGGGCTCAACATCTGGGGGTTAGGGCTAGGGGGCGCAAATTACTTGCCTTGCCCCGGGTGCTGACAACCCACGCTACGCCACTGCCCTCTCCCCTTCTGCAGTTTCCAACAACTGGTCTTCAGAATAATAATAATAATAATAATAATAATAATAATAATAATAATAATAATAATAATAATAAAAATTGTATTTATATCCCACCCTCCCCAGCCGAAGCAAGGCTCAGAGCAGCTAACAACAGTAAAAGTAACACAGTTTACATAAAATCACAATCAGTTAATTGAAATACATTCTAAAATCAATTCATTCTAAAATCAGTTCAGAATCAAATTAATGGCAACCATTGGGCCAGAGTTCTATGAGGATTACAGAAGGAGAGAGGGAGTCAGGCTGTGCCCTGGCCAAAGGCCTGGTGGAACAGCTCTGTCTTGCAGGCCCTGCAGGAAGATGTCAAGTCCCGCAGGGCCCTAGTCTCTTGTGACAGAGCGTTCCACCAGATCAGGGCCACAGCTGAAAAAGCCCTGGCTCTGGTTGAGGCCAGCTTAACCTCCCTGTGGCCCGGGATCTCCAAGATGTTTTCGTTTGAAGACCGTAAGGTCCTCTGTGGGACATACCAGGAGAGGCGGTCCCGTAGGTACGAGGGTCCTAGGCCATATAGGGCTTTAAAGGTTAAAACCAGCACCTTAAACTTGACCCTGTACTCCACCGGGAGCCAGGGCAGCAGGTATAGCACCGGGTGAATGTGATCCCACAGCGAGGACCCCGTAAGGAGTCTCGCTGCAGCATTCTGCACCCGCTGGAGTTTATGGGTCAGTCTCAAGGGCAGCCCCACATAGAGCGAGTTACAATAATCAAGCCTGGAGGTGACCGTCACGTGGATCACAGTGGCTAGGTCAGGGCGAGAGAGGTAAGGAGCCAACTGCTTAGCTTGGCGGAGATGAAAAAATGCCGCCTTTGTTATAGCTGTAATCTGCGCCTCCATAGAGAGGGAGGTATCAAAGATTATACCCAAACTCTTAACGGACGGTGCTGGCACTAATTGAGCCCCCACAAGATATGGGAGTTGCCCCCCCAATCCCATATCATACTGCCCCAGCCAAAGGACCTCTGCCTTTGAAGGATTTAACTTCAACTGGCTCCCACAGCATTTCTGTCTCCACCTGTGGAGGCAGGGAACAGCCATCATGGCCGACAAGAACTGAGATACATCATGAGAGCAAGCGCAGTGTTGGCGCATCTCCAAGTGACAGCTGGCAACCCAGATTTTTTACTTATTAACCTTAATAACACAGGCCTTGGAAGGGCATTTCCGCACGGCCCAAGCGAGAACTTGTGACACAGTGATTGGCAGGCAGGGGAGACGCTGCATTTAGGTCAGTTGGACGCAGCAGGCAGTGGGCAGCATCACAGAGTCCTGGCTGGGCATGTGGCAAAAGGCCAGTGGTGAAAAGAAGGGATTAAGTCAGTGGTAGAGAAGGGGGCCTGTTGACTTTGTCCATGGAGTTTTCTTGGCAGGGATACTGGAGTGGCTTGCCGGTTCCTCCTCCAGGTGGATCACGTTTGGTCCAAACTCTCCACTATGACCTGTTCATCTTGGGTGGCCCTGCACAGCATAGCTCATAGCTTCTCTGAGTTATTCAAGCCCCTTCACCACAGCAAGGCAGTGATCCATGAAGGGCATCATCTTAAGACAGCATCTTAAAAAGCAGAGACATCACCTTGCCAACAAAGGTCCGTAAAGTTCAAGCTCTGGTTTTCCCAGTAGTGATGTATGGAAGTGAGAGCTGGACCATAAAGAAGGCTGATCGCCGAAGAATTGGTGCTTTTGAATTATGGTGCTGGAGGAGACTCTTGAAAGTCCCATGGAGTGCAAGAAGATCAAACCTATCCATTCTGAAGGAAATCAGCCCTGAGTGCTCACTGGAAGGACAGATCGTGAAGCTGAGGCTCCAATATTTTGGCCACCTCATGAGAAGAGAAGACTCCATGGAAAAGACCCTGATGTTGGGAAAGACGGAGGGCACAAGGAGAAGGGAACGACAGAGGACAAGATGGTTGGACAGTGTTCTTGAAGCTACCAGCATGAGTTTGACCAAACTGTGGGAGGCAGTGGAAGACAGGAGTGCCTGGCGTGCTCTGGTCCATGGGGTCACGAAGAGTCGGACACGACTAAACGACTAAACAACAAGAGAAGGGGGCAGGTGGCAAGGAGAGTGCAGGAAGAGGCAGGAGGCCCCAACCAGATCCAGGGATCCAGTAGCCCCTTGGGCAAGGGGGAAGAAGCAACCGGCTCAAACAGAGCACAACTCAAGTCTTATATCCCAAGAGCAGGTCTTGGCGGTTGTTGGAGCACTGGCATCCTTAATAACATAAGCGGAGCCTGCAGGATCAGGCCAATGGCCCATCCAGCACAGCATCCCATTCTCACAGTGGCCATTTATTTAGAATCATAGAGTTGGAAGGGACCCTGAGGGTCATCTAGTCCAACCCCCTGCGATGCAGGAATCACAGCTCAAGCATCCATGGCAGTCCAACCTCTGTATAAAAACCTCAAATAAAGGAGAGTCCAAAACCTCCTGAGAGAGTCTGTTTCACTGTCAAACACGATACGATAATCTTTATTGTCATTGTCCCATAGAGAACAATGAAATTGAAAAAAAAAATCTACATAAGATATTCAAAACCAACAAGCCTGCTATCCCAGCTATCCCAACCTGGTGAGCCCCCTAAAAACTCTGATACCCCATTTTAAAAATACAATACACTCCCATAGAGACTACCTTACACTGCGTTTAAAACCAAAATTGCATTTGGATAGAAACTGTTTCTCAGGCGGCTAGTCCTAGTCTTTATAAACCTGTACCTTCTTCCAGAAGGCAGAACCTCTTACTGTCAGAAAGTTCTTCCTGAAGTTTAGTCAGAATCTCCTTTCCTGTAGCTTGAAGCCACGGGTTCGAGTCCTACCCTCCAGAGCGGGAGAAAACAAGCTTGTTCCCTCTTCCGTATGACAGCCCTTGAGATATTTGAAGATGACGATCATATCTCGTCTCAGTCTCCTCTTTTCCAGGCTAAACATACCAAGCTCCTTCAACCGTTCCTCATCAGGCTTGGCTTCCAAATTTATTTCCTTATTATTTGTTACTCTGATATCCCACCTTTTTCTCCAAGGAGCTCAAGGTGGCATACATGGTTCTCCCCCTCCTCATTTCATCCTCACTACAACCCTTTGAGGTAGGCTAGGCTGAGAGGCAGTGAGTGTTCCAAGGTCACCCTTAGTGAGCTTCATCATGGCCCAGTGGGGATTTGAACCCTGGTCTCTCAACTCCTTAAGCTATGGTTTTCCCATTATGGATGTAGGGAAGTGAGAGCTGGACCATAAAGAAGGCTGATCGCCGAAGAATTGATGCTTTTGAATTATGGTGCTGGAGGAGACTCTTGAGAGTCCCATGGACTGCAAGAAGATCAAACCTCTCCATTCTGAAGGAAATCAGCCCTGAGTGCTCACTGGAAGGACAGATCGTGAAGCTGAGGCTCCAATACTTTCGCCACCTCATGAGAAGAGAAGACTCCCTGGAAAAGACCCTGATGCTGGGGAAGATGGAGGGCACAAGGAGAAGGGGACGGCAGAGGACGAGATGGTTGGACAGTGTTCTCGAAGCTACCAGCATGAGTTTGACCAAACTGTGGGAGGCAGTGGAAGCTGGGAGTGCCTGGCGTGCTCTGGTCCATGGGGTCACGAAGAGTCGGACACGAATAAATGACTAAACAACAATAACAACTCTCAGTTCCTAGCTCAGCACTCTAACCATTTGCTCCTCCGTATCCAGAGGGCAAGCAGAGAAGGCTGTTCCAGAGCAGTGGTGGATCTTGAGGTCTCAAATTTCAGGGGTGCCCAGTGTGACACCAAAATTCAGCACCCCTTCACCTCTCAAGAGCCATTCTGAGTCATTGTTGCAGCGCCCCCTGCAGCACCCCCAAGGCTTTGCGCCCAATGCCCTAAATCCAACTCTATCAAGAGTCAACATGACTGGGACAAATGCATTCAGGCAGACCCTGTTCCTCTCAATTTGTAGTAGTAGTAGTAAAGGTAAAGGGACCCCTGACCATCCAGTCGTGGCCAACTCTGGGGTTGCAGCACTCATCTCGCTTTACTGGCCGAGGGAGCCAGCGTACAGCTTCCAGGTCAGTTACCTATTTATCTACTTGCACTTGGACTTGCTTTCAAACTGCTAGGTGGGCAGGAGCAGGGACCGAGCAATGGGAGCTCACCCCATCGTGGGGATTCGAACCGCTGACCTTCTGATCAGTAAGTCCTAGGCTCTGTGGTTTTAACCCACAGCGCAACCCTTGTCCCAATTGCTGTTCTGTACTGGTGCTCAAAGAGCATAGACATGCTGAGGGATTCTCTCGGGGACTCTGTGGTTTAACCCACAGCACCACCCAGTAACAATCATAATACAGTTGTACCTTGGTTCTTGAACGGAATCCATTCTGGACGACTTCCGAAAACATTTGAAAACCAAGGCGCAGCTTCTGATTGGCCTCAGGAGCTTCCTGCACGCATGGAAACCGCGTCGGATGTTCGGCTTCCAAAAAACTTCCGCAAACTGGAACACTCACGTCCGGGTTTGCGGCGTTCAGGAGTCAAAACATTCAAGTCACAAGGCATTCGAGAACCAATGTACGACTGGAAGAAGAAGAAGGAGGAGGAGGAGGAGGAGGAGGAGGAGGAGGAGGAGGAGGAGGAGGAGGTGGCGGGTTTAGGAAGGCTTTTGTTTTGCTGGAGAGTATATTGGTTTGCAGTGGGTGGGTGGTTAATTATGAACATAATGCTAATATTGCAAAAAGTCTGCCCAACAATCTAAGTGACAACTCAACAATGTGGAAGGTACTGTGTCATTAAATCTCAAAAGAAAGGTTTGGACAACAGCCCGGATTGGAGTAGTTTAACAACTTGGGAGTTGCTGCGTCGTTAAACTTCAAAGGATAAACTTGCACAACAGTCTGGATTGGAAGAATGGAATGAAGTCAGGAAAAGCTGCGCTGCTAAATAGACAGTTGAAAATATATATATTTACAAATAAAGCTGTATTCGGTGGATGAAAGGATATATGTTTTTGGACATGACTGAGAATCGCATAGCCAGGGACGGAGAACTTTAAAGTGTTAAGATTAGAAGGCGGAAAATATGAAAGCAACGAATGAAGATTTGGAGATATGCTTCAGAGGTCCAGACTATGGGTATCCCGGAAAAATTAATAATTACAATTTGGACTACAGTTTGGTTGTTTTCTTAATTTTAGTTTCTTATTTCTAATTGGATTATGATTCGGATATCTTGATTGGCTGTTTTTATTGGAAAATCAATAAAAACGATTTTTTTTTAAAAAAAAATATGAACATAATGCTCAATGGGAGTCTAAGGAGCAGGGTACCACACCCCCTCTTTGCATTTCAGATACTTTTTCCTTCTTTAGAAACCGCAAACAGCATTCCGCGCCTACAGAGGTATCTATGAAGACATATTTCTTCCCCTTTCCCCAAACGCACCAGAAGAGCAGCTTCTATCGTAGGGAAGAACATCTTTACAAATCCAAGACAGGACTGCAAAATAAACAAGTGTTTCTCCACCCGCCTTTCCCAACGCATTCATCTGAAAAGGAGCCTGGACTCCGGAGTGGCCTTTTAGACCTATATTTAGTCAAATCCAAAACAGATGCTGCTAACTGCATTAAAGAGAGGAAGGAATAAAAAAGACAAAACGATTGCTTGGAAGATGCCTCCCCATTAGAGACCGGCTAAGAAGATGTCGGGGGGGGGGGGGCGATGCAGGGTGACGGTCGGGATTCGTCAGACTGACAGGTCTTCTCTACAGCTCCAGAAAAGCCACTGTTGACACAGCAGGTTCAGAGAAAGGCCTAACAAGGCGAAAGAGAGAGAAATCAGTTAATAAAACATTTGCTGCCTCACCCAATTATCTGGGAGCGCAGCAGGGAAGGTTTCAGTGTGTCTGTCAGGCCCCCACCTACTTCTGCAGGAAGGCCAAGAGATGCAATTTAGATGTAATCAGGAGAGAGGGGAGACAGAGGGGCTGCCCCCCTTGTTGGTTCAGCCCAGGGGGTGGGCAACAGCTATTTGGTTCCCCAGGATGAGGACGTGCTGGGCGTTTGGGGCAATGCACAGGCACCTTCCTGAATGGATAGGCTCGTGCGCTGGCGTTCTTTTGAATTTAGAGAAAAGGGACAAAGAGAAAAAAGGGGGAATGGCAGAACTTTTTTTAAAAGGGTGCTATTCCCTCTCTCGGGGACGCGGGTGGCGCTGTGGGTTAAACCACAGAGCCTAGGACTTGCCAATCAGAAGGTCAGCGGTTCGAATCCCCACGACAGGGTGAGCTCCTGTTGCTCGGTCCCAGCTCCTGCCAACCTAGCAGTTCGAAAGCACGTCAAAGTGCAAGTAGATAAATAGGTACCACTCTGGTGGGAAGGTAAACGGCATTTCCGTGCACTGCTCTGGTTTGCCAGAAGTGGCTTAGTCATGCTGGCCACATGACCCGGAAGCTGTACGCCAGCTCCCTCGGCTAATAAAGCGAGATGAGCGTCGCAACCCCAGAGCCGGCCACGACTGGACCTAATGGTCAGGGGTCCCTTTACCTTTATTCCCTCTCTCAGAGGTTCTGGTGAGGCTCGTTTGACAACCAACCAGAAACCGAGTCTTTACAGCCATATCTCATGTTATGTCTGCTTCATGTTACGTTCTTTCAGGATACGTCCCAGAAAGGGTTACTCCCTGGTTTCGCTGCTTGTGCATACGCAGACGCGCAAAATGATGTCACGCGCATGCGCAGAAGCAACAAATCGCAACCCGCGCGTGCGCAGATGCAGGTTGCGTTCTTTTTATGTTGTGAACGGACCTCCGGAATGGATCCCATTCACAACCAGAGGTACCACTGTAGTACCTTAGGCTCTGTCCTGTGGAACTCTCTGCCAATAGAGATTCAGTGGGCAAAGGGGCGTAGCTAGCTGCTCAGGCACCCGGAGTGGGGGGGGCGGTGTGAGCCACCCACAGGGGCACCGCGGCAAGCTGCCCACAGAGTCCGCCTGGCAGACGTAAGCCCCACACGGACGCGTGGCTCGGGTGTACTGCAGGCCAGGCCCCGCCGTAAGCGCCGCCCCCCCGGCAGTGTGCCATTTTGTCACCCCCCTCATGGATGACACCCGGGGCGGACCGCAGCCCCCGCACCTCCCTTCCTACGCCCCTGAGTGGGCGCCCTCTGTGCCAATTTATAGACGTCTGGTGAGAACTGTTCTACTCCACCAAGCCTGTGTAGGCAGTTAAGAGCACATCCTTCCACAATGGTCAACTGATGACTGTTTTGAACTTTTAAATCTATTTTTATTGTATGGTTTATGTTTTTATTGATGTAAACTGCTTTGATATGTTTTTTATGACACAACTGCACGCACATATTTTAAACAAACAAAAACAAACAAAATACATTTCCAGAGTTCCTCATGAAGAGGGATTAATCGTTAACCCACTCCAGGAAATGTAGCTGAGGGAAGGGCAGGGAAGTCTCCTCACAACTCTCAGCAACTTCAATAAACTGCGGCTCCCAATATTCTTTTGAGGAAGCCCCAATTGTTGAATCCTGGGAGCTGTAGTTTGCTAGGGGTTCTGAGAGTCGTTAGAATACCCTTATTCCCCCCTGCTCAAGCTATAGTTCCCAGAGTGGTTTAATGGCCAACCCCTCTTCATAGGGTACTTCATAGGGTACACATTTTTTGTGATTCTTATTTTTATCTATAAGCCGTCTTGAGTCCTGTCAGGGAAAAAGGTGGGGTATGAATGAATGAATGAATGAATGAATGAATGAATGAATGTTGGGTGGATTTAGATGAGGAGGAGAGGATATTCTATTTATTAATTACCTTTTTTCCTTTCTCTCATTTGTGTGAGAAAGCAAATACCTATTTCAGTGGAGTAATAACACCATCTGTGTGCAGGTTATCTCTAGAAGCTTTTAGGAGACACTTATATAACCTTCTAGAACAATTATGATATCCAAGGAGTCTTAGGCAGACTTGGATTACTTTACTCGCTTCTATGTTTCCTTCTTAAGAAAGAAATTGCTCCCAGATTCTTTAAGTATACAAGAAAATAAAAGATTTACTCACTTTAAAAGTATTGCCAGGGTTCAACAGTTACAGGGATGAAAATCAGACAGGCAATAATCATTAAAAGCTACAAAAGTCCATAGTCCAGTTCAAAATGGAGTGTGATCCCTGGTGGAGAGCTTGCTAGGATCCTACCCCATCACAGGTAAGAGGAAGAGTGTGCAGTGATGGGAAGAAAGGGGTAGCCTTTGTCTTTTCCACACCACCAGGTTCGGGAACATGACATCATAGCATCCCCTCTAAACAGGTTCTGAAGCTCTATGGTTCCACTGCTTGTTTGTGGCTGTCTAACAATCAAGCATTGTGATTTGGCTGCAGATCCTCTCATCATCATCATCATCATCATAATTGTATCTCTAGGGAAGGAATGGGAGCCTCCTAACAGCTCCCAGCACCCTTAACAAACTGCAGCTCCCACGATTCTCCGGGGGAAGCCCTGACTGTTTAAAGCACAGCCATAATGGTTACGAACTGAATTCATTCCGGAGGTCCGTTCTTAACCCAAAATTGTTCTTAACTAGAGGCGTGCTTTCGCTAATGGGGCCTCTTGCTGCCGCTGCACTTCCGGCGCACAATTTCCGTTTTCATCCTCGGGCAAAGTTCTCAATTCGAGGTAACTTTTCCAGGTTACTGGAGTTTGCAACCTGAAGCATTTGTAATCTGAGGCATTTGTAACTTGAGGTACCACTGTAAATGTATTATTATTATTATTATTATTATTATTATTATTATTATTATTAAATTTTATTTATACCCTGCCCTCCCCAGCCAAGATATAAAACAATTGATTGAAATACAACTTAAAAACAAGATTAAAATACAACATTAAAATGCAGCCTCATTTCAGCAGAAACTCAAAAACTCTTTTGGGGATGAAAATGTCAAGTCTTCACCAAGGCTAACTATCCAGACTGGTCCTACATGGGCCAGAAAAAAAAGCCAGGGAAGTCCCCAAATAGGAGTTCCATTACAGAAGGTGAAAAGGAAAAAAGAAAGAGGGGGAGGGGATCAAGTTAATTCCAAGCCAAAGGCCAGGTGGAACAACTCTGTCTTACAGGCTCTGCGGAAAGAAATCAGATCCTGCAGGGCCCTGGTCTCATGAGACAGAGCGTTCTACCAGCCGGAGCCAGTGTTGAAAAGGCCCTGGCTCTAGTTGAGGCTAATCAGACTTCCTTAGGGCCCGGGACCACTAGGGTGTTGCCATTTATGGACCTTAAGGTCCTCTGCAGGGCATACCAGGAGAGGCGGTCCCATAGGTACGAGGGTCCTAGGCCATGAAGGGCTTTAAAGGTCAAAACCAGCACCTTAAATCTCACCCTGTACTCCACTGGGAGCCAGTGCAGCTGGAAAAGCACTGGGTGAATATGCTCCCATGGCAGAGACCCCGTGAGAAGCCTCGCTGCAGCATTCTGCATCCTCTGGAGTTTCTGGGTCAGCTTCAAGGGCAGCCCCGCGTAGAGCGAATTACAGCACTCAAGCCTGGAGGTGACCGTCACATGGATCACTGTGGCCAGGTCAGGGCGGGAAAGGTAAGGGACCAACTGCTTGATGCGGCGAAGGTATGGTGTGAATGTGACATAAAACTACACAGACCACTGGTCAGTGGGTCGACAGGGCAAACACCAACTCTACACTGCGCAACCCTCCACCAATTATTTTAAGCAAAAGCCACACATGCTAAACCAGCCTCTGATTTCTAGTCAACAAGGCGTCTTTTTCTTCTTACGCCGGGAATGTGTTCAAACGGCGCATCTTTGAGATGGAAATAATGAGGCCCTGGAGCCTCCTTCCCTTTCCCCACGCAAGCCAGCAGAACAGATCTATATTGTTTCCTTCACATCTAGAAGAAAATATTTGCTTATAAAGCAGCGTGTGTGTATACAGACCGGCGCTCCTTTTTGTGGAAGCGCTCCAGCCCTCTCCGCTAACGTGGGTGCCTGTAGAGTCCTGTCAGCATCCTCGCTACAAGCTACACTCAGCAAAGGGATTCTTCTCAGGGTCTCAGAAAGGTGGGCGAGGGACTTGTTTATCCTCTGGTGCTCATAAGCCAGTGTCAACAATGTCCCTTAAAAGACAAGATGGGAAACTGAACCCACCAGCAGCGTTTGCTCATGAAAAAATCATGGGGAGCAACCTCAGGTCACGTCAAAACAAAGCGAAGCCCACTGACACTGGATCGGCTGGGTTCATTAATAAGTAAAGGAGGAAAGCGTCAATAATTCAATTCATAAACAGCATATTCTTTTATGCTGTGGTGCTGTCGGGAGCCCAGACCCTGTGTGGAAGTTGTCAGGGCCTGGGGGACCGTAGCATAAAGTGCAGGGACTTGGCAGGACAACCCCACCTCCAAGGGAGACATCTGCCTAGCCACGCCCCCAAAGACAGACCATAGCCCAGGGGGTGGGAAACATTGTTAACCTGTGGAACTCCCTCCCACAGGAGGGCAGTGATGGTCACCGACTTGGACGGCTTTGAAAGAGATTTAGGCAAATTCAGATATACAGTGGACCCTCTAGTTACATACCGCTCTGGAAACGTAACTTTTGGGTTACGAACGTGGAACCCGTGTATACTTTCGGGTTTTGCTGCGCGTGCATGCGCAGAAGAGGCACCTCTGCCTACAGACTTTTTGGGTTGCAGACGGACCCCTAGAATGAATTTAATTCGTATCCGGAGGGTCCACTGTATACATTTCACTGATTTTACAATCCTTTTGATATTTTGAAACTTGACTTCCTTCCCCCTCTTTCTGCAGTTCCTTAAATTTGTTTTCGATATCTTCTGCATATCCAAATTCATTTAACTTACTCATTTATTTATCTTCTTTAAATATATACTCTTATATAACTGCAGGTTATTACAATAACCCTGCCAGTGTTTTTATCTGTTTACAATTTATCTGTAAATATTCAAGAAACCATTTCCATTCTTTTGTAAAAAATAATTGTTACCTTGATTTCTTATTCTTCTGGTAAATTTTGCCACTTCTGCATATTCCACAAGCTTTTTCTATCCATTCTTCCTTTGCTGGGACTTCTTCTTCTTTCCATTATTGGGCAAGTAACATTCTTGCTGCTGTAATTGCATACATGAATAAGTTTCTATACAATTTAGGTAGTTCTGTCCCTATAATTCCCATGAGAAAGGCTTCTGGGGTTTTTTGCAAACATTATTTTGAACAACTTTTTCATTTAATTGTATAACATTTCTCAGTAAGCCTTAACCTTACTGCAATGTAAAAATGTTTCAAGACGATCGCATTCCTTTACACAGTGCTTTTTTCTGGGGGAGATGTAGGGGTACGCATACCCCTAAACATTTTGTGAATCTAACGGGAGAAGAAACTAATTTTTTTAAATAAAAAAAAAATTGTTTCTTCTCTAGCATGGTGAACTGTATGTTCCATTGCTATTCCCGATGTCCATTTACTGTATTTATTTTCCCCAATTTGAACGATAAAATTGTGATTTTCTTGAGTCAAAATGAGAGTACCCCTAAACATTTTTTTAAGGAAAAAAAAGCACTGCCTTTACAGTTACTGATTTGAAGGTGTTTGTGGAAAGTATCCACCAGTCATCAAATGCCTGGATTAGCAGGGCTGTCTTTTCAGCAGAAATTCATTAATGAGAGAGAGAAAGAGAAACAGAGAGAGAGAGAGAGAGAGAGAGAGAGAGAGAGAGAGCTCACCTTGCAAATAATAATAATTAAAAACAACATTTTGGAGCATCAGGAATAATGTTTGGCCGGATCCAAAAGTTGTTTCATTGTTATATATATTTTTTCCTTCGCTGGGGTTCTCATTTGTTTAATTGGAATTTTTTTTTGTAATCTATCTTAACTGGAAAATGAAAAAACCATGACATTTTACAGGCTGTTAGTCTTCTAAGTGGACTGTGCCTTATGGTATTTAAAAACTGTTTTGCAAACAGCCAAGTTATTTTACATTGGTGGGGGGGAAGGTTGCCAAGTTTCACGCGTGTGAGAACAGAACCCCCCCCCCCACTGTACTGCTGAACATTTCTTCTGAATATGCTCCATCGTAGAGATGCCAAATATTTGCCATGCGTCGCTTCTCCAAATTTCCCAGGGTGCAAATTTCTCACCCCTTGCAAATTATATCAGCTGGGAAACTTGGCAGCTTGGATAGGCTGGGTGATGGAACTGGGGGTTAGGGAAGGGTGTTTTTAATTTTTGCTTTATTTGATTCGTTCTTGGCTTCTCGTGACTTTCCATTGCAAAATGAGGAACATATTTAATCAGAGCGGCAGAGAGGTATGCTAGGCTAGGAGGCCGAAGGTTCACCATCTACATACTCATCCCGTGAATAATGAAAAGGGGCGTTTCATTGTACAGCTCACCAGACTGGGCCAAGCCTGACATTTTCTTTTTATTTATTTGGATTTTATGTATTTAATACACCCTTGGGTTGGGCATATTAACCTCAAAGCGGTTTCTAAAAAAGATAAAACAATCAAATCACCAATAAGGAAAATTAACGGCAATAATTTTAAATGTTCGAAATAGATTAAAACTTGCACCAGCTTCCTAAGTATCTGGGTAAGTAAAGAGTAAAGGGACCCCTGACCATTAGGTCCAGTCGTGGCCGACTCTGGGGTTGCGGCACTCATCTCGCTTTATTGGCCAGGGGAGCCGGCGTACAGCTTCCAGGTCATGTGGCCAGCATGACTAAGCCGCTTCTGGCGAACCAGAGCAGCGCACGGAAACGCTGTTTACCTTCCCACCAGAGTGGTACCTATTTATCTACTTGCACTTTGACATGCTTTCGAACTGCTAGGTTGGCAGGAGCTGGGACCGAGCAACGGGAGCTCCCCCTGTCGCGGGGATTCGAACCGCCAACTTCTGATCGGCAAGTCCTAGGCTCTGTGGTTTAACCCACAGCACCACCCGTGTCCCCCAAGTATCTGGGTAGGCTTGTCTAAATAATTTTTTTTTGCAAGCCCCGAAAATAGTGCAGTGAAGGTGCCTGCCAGGTGTCAATAGGCAGGGAGTTCCAAAGTATAAATGCTGCTACATGAATAGACTGATTTCTCAGAAAAGTTACATTGATCAAAGCAGCCAAGTGGGCATATCTTCTTCTTTGGCAATCACTTGTAGCTGAGTAAGATTGTCTTCCATAAACACGGTCTTAACAGTGAGTCCATAAATGACTGTGGAGGCCAATTCTGGATCCACACATCCTTCCACAGTGGGGACATTGGGTTCCAGGCAGGAGTTGATCACGGTGTGGATTTGCCAAGCGTGCCTTCCTCTTAGCATGTTTCTCCCTTGCGTCCTGAGTTGGAGCGCCTTCAAAGCCCATGACACCTTTGGTAAAGGCTGTTCTCCAACTGGAGCGCACGCAGGCCAGTTTCCCCCAACTGTTGGTATTTATACTACATTTTTAAAGATTTGCCTTGAGAGTTTGAATTTGATATCCTGCTTTATCACTACCCGAAGGAGTCTCAAAGCAGCTAACATTCTCCTTTCCCTTCCTCCCCCACAACAAACACTCTGTGAGGTGAGTGGGGCTGAGAGACTTCAGAGAAGTGTGACTGGCCCAAGGTCACCCAGCAGCTGCATGTGGAGGAGAGGGGAATTGAACCCGGTTCACCAGATTACGAGTCTACCACTCTTAACCACTACACCACACTGGCTCTTTTGTTGAACCTCTTTTGTTGACCAGCAGCATTACGCTTTCCATTTTTAAGTGGGCATATACAGGGCAAGACGACCTTGACATGAAGGGAAAGAAAGCAGACCACTCCGTTGCAGCTTCTCCCTTTCCCTGGGCATTTTGCTCTGGCATTCCATGAACCCCCGTGGAGTCAGGATGGATACTGAGAGATGCTTCCCAGATCACTTGACTCTCATCTCTTCCTGGGAGATGCTGGGATCTGTGTGTGTGTGGCTGCCCCCTGTGGCAAGTCGCTGAATTTCAGGCTGCAGCTTTTCAGCAAGCTGTATAGGGCAGGGGCCAGCAAATTTTTTCAGGAGGGGGCCGGTCCACTGTCCCTCAGATCTTGTGGGGGGCCGGACCCACCCTCTCCTGAAAGGACCCCCTCTCCCAAAAGGACCTGCCAAGGCTGCCACTTATGCCACAGCCGCTGATGCCACCTCGTCTTCTGCAGCATTGTCTCCCAGCTGCCGCCGCTTC
Organism: Podarcis bocagei; assembly: GCF_964188305.1. Lineage (NCBI taxonomy): Eukaryota > Metazoa > Chordata > Lepidosauria > Squamata > Lacertidae > Podarcis > Podarcis bocagei. The sequence continues at coordinate 51,736,104 of NC_138139.1, read as the reverse complement.
CTCCCGCTCGGCTCTTGGCCATACATGGCTGCCTCAGTGGGAAGGAAGGGACGTCGCCCAGAGGCGTCCATGGCATCAGATTGGCTGCAGGAGCTTCCTGCAGCCAATCTGAAGCCATGCCAGCATCGTTGCCCACCTAGAAGCATCCATGGATTCGGATTGGCTGCTGGAGCTTCCTGCAGCCAATCTGAAGCCATGCCAGCGTGGCGGAAGTCAGTCCCCGCACAGCAAGGCCTCTGCACCATGCCAGTTTAGCGCAGGGACTGACAGAGCGGGCCGCAGGGTCCGCGGGCCGAAATTACGAGCCCGGTGAGCCGCATCTGTGTCGTAGTTTGCCGACCCCTGGTATAGAGTTTAGGATTGGACTGTGGTCACGTGACATCCACACTAAAAGCAGCTACAGTGGTACCTCTGGTTGTGAACGGGATCCATTCCGGAAGCCCGTTCGCAACATGAAAAGAACGCAACCCGCAGCGGCGTGTCTGTGCACATGCGGGTTGCGATTCACAGCTTCTGCGCATGCGCGTGATGTCATTTTGCGTGTCTGCGCATGCGTGAGCAGCGAAACCCGGAAGTAACCCTTTCCGGTACTTCCGGGTTGCCACGGAATGTAACCTTAAAGAACGTAACATGGAGCGGGCGTAACATGAGGTATGACTGTATTATACCACTTGAACAGTCATGGCTTCCCCCTTGCAAAGAATCGTGGGAACTGTGGTTAAGGGTGCTCTGCGAGGATTCTCCTCTCAGCACCTTTAGCAAACTACACTTCCCAGGATTCTTCCATTTTTCCCTCCCCACACTTCCTACCCTATAGCTGTGACCTAGGATTGGCCACAGTATGGGAGCTGCTTGCCCAGGCATTTCCCATCATGGGGAAGGGCAAGAGCTCTATGATAGAGCACCTGCGTTGCGTGCATAACAACATAATAAGAGTTTGCTGAGTCGGGTCAATGGCCCATCACCAGGTGCCTGTGAGAAACCAGAAAGCAGGCTCTGAGCATGAGGGCCCTCCCCACTCCTGCAGTTTCCTGCTACTGGTATTCAGAAGCATTGCTTCTTCTAACTGTGGAGGCAGGACAGAGTTGCCATGCCTAAAGGTAAAGGTAAAGGGACCCCTGACCATTAGGTCCAGTCGTGACCAACTCTGGGGTTGCGGTGCTCATCTCGCTTTATTGGCCGAGGGAGCCGGTGTTTGTCTGCAGACTAAGCCACTTCTGGCGAACCAGAGCAGTGCACGGAAACATCGTTTACTATTCCGCCGGAGCGGTACCTATTTATCTACTTGCACTTTGACGTGCTTTTGAACTGCTAGGTTGGCAGGAGCAGGGACCAAGCAATGGGAGCTCACCCCGTCGCGGGGATTCGAACCGCCGACCTTCTGATTGGCAAAGCCTTAGGCTCTGTGGTTTACACCACAGCGCCACCCCCGTCCCTCGCCATGCCTAGTAGCCATCAATAGCCTTCTCCTCCATGAACCGGTCCAGCCCCCTTCTTATATTCTTACATTCCCACATGAACAGTCATGTGCACCAGGCAGTGTGCAGCTCACAAATCCTGCTCAGGCAGAGGAGTTTCAGCTGCCGAGCGGTGCTCAGCCCTTCCAGCGCTACAGAAGAGGAGTAGAGGAGGCTTCGATCTTCTTTTGCACGGCAAGTTTGACATGCACAAGGCCGTTGGGAGATAGCCACACAAAGCCACCCGAGAAACAAATGGCCGATATAAATCCTGGCTCTCGATGGGGGTAACGGCCGCAGAGATGGCGCCATGTTGCCGAGAAGGACATAAATGGGCAGTAAAGAAAATGCACAGCCATCTGAGCGGCGTGATCTTGTGCGATACAGTATGGGAATGAAAGTGTGACGGAGCTGACGTGTGGCAGGTGGGAGGCTGCAGGAAGCGGGAGATAGCTGTCTCCATGGGCTCAGCAGGGGCCCACGTTAACATTAATAACTCGTTTGTTAAAGAGAAGGGACCGGATCATCACGGTGCAGCAAACTGCTTCTTTATGGCGTCGCTGCCAATTTGTTCCATGCGGCCCATTTTCTCTTTCTCCTCATTCCACCCCCCACCCCCTCAAACGGAAACAAAAGGACAACAGAAGCACCTGAGTTGCTGGAGGGCAGAACTGTGAATCAGGAGCTCTGCTGGGACTGAAAGTGAAGCCTTGGCTTAATGGAACGAGCTGCTTCCTTATTATATGTAATAATTGAACCCTGTCTCCTAGAAGAGAACCAGGAAGAGCTGCAACAAAGTGTTGCAGCATGAACTGCCTCTGTTCACTGTCACTGGCCTTCTCTGTCAGTCAAGCCCTCAACAGGCAAGCAGCCTTCTATGGCTGCTGAACATCCTCAGGCCCCAGTGGCTTGCTTTGGACCTGTTGCCTCTTCTTCCAAAGCTTATTGTTTCTAGAGTTGTTTCGTTTATCTGTTTGTTTCAGTATTCCTGCAAACACTGGAATTGCCTCAACTTGCCTCTTGGCTATTTTGTCATGGGCACAGTGTCTGGAACATTTAGGACCAAGGAAAAACTATTCAGGCTCCCTTGTTGTTTTCTTGCTACTGCCAAGAAATGTAATGTTGCTACTTTTACTAGTACAGTAGTACCTTGTTGTTGAACTTAATCCATTCCGGGAGTCCGTTCAACTCCTGGAATGGTTCAACAACCAAGGCGCGGCTTCCGATTGGCTGCAGGAGCTTCCTGCACTCAATCGGAAGCCATGGAAGCCGTGTTGTCCTTTTGGCTTCCGAAAAACGTTTGCAAACGGGAACACTCACTTCCAGGTTTGCGGCGTTCAGGAGCTGAATTGTTCAGGAGCAAAGCCGTTCAACAGCCAAGGTACCACTGTACTGGGATTTAGTTTTGCATGCTATTAGGGACGCGGGTGGCCCTGAGGGTTAAATCACAGAGCCTAGGGCTTGCCGATCAGAAGGTCAGCGGTTCAAATCCCCACAACGGGGTGAGCTCCCGTTGCTCTGTCCCTGCTCCTGCCAACCTAGCAGTTCGAAAGCACGTCAAAGTGCAAGTAGATAAATAGGTACCGCTCCGGTGGGAAGGTAAACAGCATTTATGTGCACTGCTCTGGTTCGCCAGAAGCGGCTTAGTCATGATGGCCACATGACCTGGAAGCTGTACGCCGGCTCCCTCGGCCAGTAAAGCGAGATGAGCGCCGCAACCCCAGAGTCGGCCACAACTGGACCTAATGGTCAGGGGTCCCTTTACCCTTTACATTTGCTATTAGGTAACAATCAGTGCTATTTTTCTAGAAAAAGAGGTGCCGGAACTCACCATGAACGCCTCCCTTGTTCTCTTATAATGGCAATGGCACCCACCTGAAAGGAGCCGAGTTCTGGTGAGTTCCGGCTGGGGAAAAAAGCCCTGGTAGCAATTATAATATTATTTCTTATTGCTGTTGATACAAAATTGTTCTTGTGATTACTGATTTTTGCGATGTATTGCTGTTCCCATTGTTGTGAACTGCTTTGAGCAAAGTGGGAAGGCCCCTACGAAGCAGGGATGTTGACCTATTGACCCGCTTCTGCTCCTCCCTCTTCAATTCTTGCCTGGTCCTGGAGTCCAGTGGCGCAGAGAGGAGGAGGTGCGGAAGCGCTTGACTCTGCACCAGCTTGACCCATCTCTCCCTCTTCCTGCACCTGTACTTCACTCTCCACTCTTGCAGCTTCTCCTGCCTCTGACTCTCGTCTCCTGGCTGTTACAGGTTCCCCCAGATCACTGATCCCTCCTTCCAAATCCGTCTCCAGCCCTCTTCACCTGGTGCCCACTCATCTGTGGGATGTGATCCATGAGAGGCAGTCAAGTACAACATTCCTTGTAATGCTATAAAAGACATGCGAGGGGATGTTTGGTCCAGCCAGTTGAAAACTTCCTGTTCCTCCTGGCCAGAGCATCCTTCCTTTTGCATGTGATAGAAGGTGGGCGTGATCTAACCTGTCCAGGTAACAAAAGGATGAGTCACACAGCACACCTCTCTCTTTTTGATTTCCTTCTTCATTTGACCAGCTTTTAGCTAGGACTGCTCTGCTAGCTCCCAGCTAGCAGAAACACTGGGATTATTCCCCCATATGGGGTAGATCCACATGTTTATATTTGTAACTAAGTCTGCCTTCAGGAATCCAACTGTGAACTGATGTGAGTAAACTTCTTTTATCTACTTTGAATAAGATTGTTGCCTCCTTATTTCAAGAGGGATTCAAGGGAATTTACCAGGGACATACAATTCAATGAGACAGATTGAATTGTATAACAGTGAGAGACTCACACGAGCCTGCAACCAGCTATCTGCTGTGCATGTAAAAAGGGGAATGTAACTCCGCTACATAAAGAAACTTGCTAGCACAAGTTAGGAAGCATATTAATAAACAGTATATCCTCTCCTGCCACCCTGAACATTCCCACATAATAGGTATCCGGCCCCCTATCCTCTGTGTCCAGCCTGACACCAACTACCTTAGGGACTCCACTTTGGATCTGTGTAGCGTTTACTCCCAAAGATGTCCCACAAGGCAGCGGGTATGGATTGCTCCCCAGCATTTATTCTCAAAGCCTTTATCACAAATGAATATAGCCACAAGGCATGGATTCTTCTTCTTCTTCATAATTCTATTTCTATACTGCTTCATATTTTAAAGAACAAATCTCAAAGCCAATTAAAACATATTAAAAAATCAAAGATAACTATCCAGAATAAAACTCATTCAAGCTTCAAGGAAAATATTTTCAGATCCTCATCTAAGTGACATTTTGAGTTTTCCTTCTCCTAGATAGGCCACCTTCCCAGGTGGACGAGCACCATCTGCCCCTTGCTTTCCTCTACAGCTCATGCAGAAACCATATTCTTGAGCATTGGACCCACTATTCGTCTCACCTGCTCAACCACTGAAGCCTGTCTTTCCACCTGGGCTATTCAATGTTTCTTTTCATAGAGGAGGGTGAGTTTGGAGGAGCATTTTCTGGATGAAGCCACAGGCTTAAGGGAAAACACTTTGAAACCTTTTCAGGTCTTTCCCAGGACATCGGCTCTCCAAAGGGCCTTCTTTGCCTTCTCGCAAATCAACACTTTCAGTTGTTCTCTTTGGAGAGCCGCGCACAACCTTGAGTTCCAAGCTGCAATGATGATGTTGTCTACGTCACTCCAATCACTGTTGAGGCAACAGAATGCCTGTCGGCAAGGTGAGAGAGAGGGGGGGGCACCTCACCCTTTACTTGCCAAACCCAGTCTTTTTGAACTGCAGGTACGCACCACCCCAGGTGGAAGATGCATTAGAGCAGAAAACAAGGAGGGGTGTGTGTGTCTTGCAGAAACATATCCTGGAATTTGCCACCAGGAAAGAGAGAAAGAGAATATCACAAAGGGATTTCTCAGGGAGTAGGGAATCAGATTGCCCCAAAGATGGAGGGACGACCCATTGGTGGGGTTCCGGAGCCAGAAGTGGGGTGGGATTGCAGGGAAAGGGCCTGGAGCGTGAACATCATTGAGGGAGGGGTCAATGATGTATATGCAGGGGTGTCTATCAGTTCACTTGCAAGGGGAAAGTATGCAATGGATCTGGACTGCTTCATCACTGGGCAGGAGGCCACACAGCGGGGAAGCTTATAGGAGAAGTGGCCTAGCAACATGGGAGACACACACACACACACACACACACACACACACACACACCCATCCCAGGACAGCAGCAGTCATTATAACATATAGCAAGCACCTTCAGTTTAGGAAGGATCTGGCAGGAAAGACCCAGGAGACTTGAGACCCCAGAGCAGGCAAGACTGAGCTAGCCGGACCCAGAGTCTAACCTGGTCCTAGGCAAATTCTTCTGAGGTCCCTGACCCTCAGACACTGACAGCCTCTTAGCATTTCCCAGATACCCTGAACCCAACACTCCACCCTCCTCCAGGTCTTCAGCTTCTATTTTAACTCCTCAGTTCCAGAGGCATGGTTAGAAGGTTCGTGCCCTCCTTCCATGTCAGCCCCCAAATCTTCTGCCCCTTCCCATCCCTTTCGCTTTTTGCCCCCTTGCTTGCATGGCAGCTGGGTTCTCTGCAAAGCACACATCCCACCACCTGACACCTTGATTTGCCCAGAGAGTGCCATGCGTATAAATAGGTTTATGCAAATGACATGCAAATTTATGTCCTGAGTCCTTGAAGCATCTAGCAATGCCCCTGCCATGGGTAGCCACAACCTAGACTGAGCCAATGCACACCATGCATTGAAAGCATATGGAAAGCTCAAGAAACCCTTGGGACTGAGGTTAACCCCTTATAGAGCCAGTGTTCCCAGCACCCTTAAAAATCTAAGGTCCCAGGATTCTACATTTATAATATAATTTGTTAATTGCATTGTATTTGCATAGAGCTAAGGGAAGCCTAGAGCAATTAGATATATTTTAATTTAGGTAATCTATAGGGGAAGAAATGGAGGCAGTGAGAGATTTTACTTTCTTGGGCTCCATGATCACTGCAGATGGTGACAGCTGCCATGAAATTAAAAGACGCCTGCTTCTTGGGAGAAAAGCAATGACAAACCTAGACAGCATCTTAAAAAGCAGAGACATCACCTTGCCAACAAAGGTCCGTATAGTTAAAGCTATGGTTTTCCCAGTAGTGATGTATGGAAGTGAGAGCTGGACCATAAAGAAGGCTGATCACCGAAGAATTGATGCTTTTGAATTATGGTGCTGGAGGAGACTCTTGGGAGTCCCATGGACTGCAAGAAGATCAAACCCATCCATTCTGAAGGAAATCAGCCCTGAGTGCTCACTGGAAGGACAGATCCTGAAGCTGAGGCTCCAATACTTTGGCCACCTCATGAGAAGAGAAGACTCCCTGGAAAAGACCCTGATGTTGGGAAAGATGGAGGGCACAAGGAGAAGGGGATGACAGAGGACGAGATAGTTGGACAGTGTTCTCGAAGCTACCAGCATGAGTTTGACCAAACTGCGGGAGGCAGCAGAAGACAGGAGTGCCTGGCGTGCTCTGGTCCAGGGGGTCACAAAGAGTCGGACACGACTAAATGACTAAACAACAACAACATGTAATAGGCTTATGTTAGAAAATGAATATGGATTTCAAATTTGATGTTTGTAAATTTTTTTGGTTTTGAAATAATTTTTTTTTAAAAAGGTCCCAGGATTCTTTGTGACAAAATCATGTGCTTTAAATGCATGGTGCATAGGCAGCCTTAGTCTACTGTGGGCAGGTCCATACTAAAGAACATCAGGTGCCCATTTCATGCACATTCCTCCTGCCAAGAATCACGGGAACTGTAACTTCTCCCTACAACTCCCAGCAAACTCAACAAACTACAGTTCCCAGGATTCTTTGGGCAGAGGTCAAGTGTTTTCAATGTGTGCTGGGTGTGCTTGAAATGTATGGCATGGATCCGCCCAGGGTCACGCAAGGACAGGGCAAGCCCCTCAGCTCACACTCAGTTACCCCCCATTGACCTGACATTTTCAAATCCACTTATTAGGAGCACCGATTCTTACTTGCAGGCACAAAAGCAGTCTTCGGCTCCCGAGCAGATCGCTGCTTTGGTAATTCCCTTTGCTTTTATTGAGGCTGCATTTCCTCCACAGTACAGCACACTGTGGGACGCGAGGCGCTTCTGTGTACAGCAAACACATTCTCTCTAATTCCAGAGAAAGAGAGTTGACGCCGGCTCATTTGGCGTTGTCAGGAAAATTCGATACATCTGCCGGGTGCGCGGAACGCTGTCTAACCAAAGCAAAAAACCAGCAGATTCAACAACCCTGGAAAAAATAAAATGGTCCCAATAGCTTTCATTCCAAGGTTTGTTCCTGGAAATGCCACTCAACAATGGGCCTGCAGCTGGGGTCTATTGTGGATATATACATATATGGTGGGGCATGGGTGGCGCTGTTGGTTAAACCACAGAGCCTAGGACTTGCTGATCAGAAAGTCGGCGGTTTGAATCCCCGCGATGGGGAGAGCTCCCGTTGCTCAGTCCCTGCTCCTGCCAACCTAGCAGTTCGAAAGCACGTCAAAGTGCAAGTAGATAAATAGGTACCACTCCGGCAGGAAGATAAACGCGTTTCCGTGCGCTGCTCTGGTTTGCCAGAAGCGGCTTAGTCATGCTGACCACATGACTCGGAAGCTGTACGCCGGCTCCCTCGGCCAGTAAAGCGAGATGAGCGCCGCAACCCCAGAGTCGGCCACGACTGGACCTAATGGTCAGGGGTCCCCTTTACCTTTATATATACCGTATTTTTTGCTCTATAAGACTCACTTTTCCCCTTCTAAAAAGTAAGGGGAAATGTGTGTGCGTCTTATGGAGCGAATGCAGGCTGCGCAGCTATCCCAGAAGCCAGAACAGCAAGAGGGATTGCTGTTTTCACTGCACAGCGATCCCTCTTGCTGTTCTGGCTTCTGAGATTCAGAATATTTTTTTTCTTGTTTTCCTCCTCCAAAAACTAGGTGCGTCTTGTGGTCTGGTGCGTCTTATAGAGCAAAAAATACGGTATATGGTATATTCTCTCCTAGAATATGGAGGAGGAGATGGAGAAGGGGACAACTCTCCTGCATAATATGGTATTCAAGGCCATTTGGTATTCAATATGGTATTCAAGGCCATCCATCCAGTGCAAGCTGCCATTCCCTTTCAGTTGCTCAGGGGGTGCTGATGGCCGCCCTGGCAGGGGCAGAGCAAAATGGTCACTCTCATGGCAGCCCATTCGTGATCTCCTCTTGCTGGTGGCTTGGGTAGAAGTGGAGCCGATAGATAGATGGATAGATAGATAGATAGATAGATAGATAGATAGATAGATAGATGATAGATTGATAGATAGATAGATAGATAGATAGATAGATAGATAGATAGATAATTTATTACGGTCAAAGACCAGCTCACATAACACAGTAAGAACAACGTTCATAAAGATAAAATATACAATCAGAGCAGATTGCAGCAATAGCTCATGAGTTAAAATTGAGATATATACATACACCCATACAACTGAGATTTGGACTACCATAAAAATTGACCCTGAGGCACCCCAAAGGGCGACGTCAGCATTTCCCTAGTAAGCTATTGTGGGGCCAGGATCTAGGAGCCCCTAGCCCTATGGCTGAGGACAGCTTAAGACCACATTCGTGCCATACATTTCATGTGCTATGGACCCCACTTTAAACAGCCATGGCTCCCCCACCCCTCCAAAAAAAAGAATTATGGGAGCTGTAGTTTGTGAAGGGGGCTGAGAGTTGTTGTCAATTCCTTTCCCAGAGCTACAATTTCCAAAGTGATTTAACAATGAATTTTTCTTCACAGGGAACTCTGGCAATTTTCAATTTGGAACAGAGACCTCCTAACAGCTCTCAGCTGTTCAGGCACAGCTCCCAGAATTTTTCAAGGGACGCCATAGCGGTTTAAAGCAGTATCATGGTGCTTTGAATATACAGAGTTAGTGGGGCTTAGAGATGGGAGAAGAATTTGGTTTTGTTCTCCTTCTCTAACATGACCTCCAGGACACCTCTTCCTATATCAGCGGTTCTCAACCTGTGGGTCCCCAGATGTTGTTGGACTACAACTCCCATCTTCCCCGACCACTGGTCATGCTGGTTAGGAATGATGGGAGTTGTAGTCCAACAACATCTGGGGACCCACAGGTTGAGAAACACTGTCCTATATGAACCAACCCAGAGCCTGTGATCATTTTCTGAGGCCCATCTTCAGCTGTCTCCTCCATGAGATGTCTAGAGGGTAGTAACAAAAGTATGGGCCTTTTCAGTGGTGGCTCCCCATTTATGGAATGTTCTCCCCACGGAGACTCACCTGGTGCCTTCACCACATATCTTTAGGCACCAGGTGGAAACGGTCCTCTTTTCCCAGGACTTTGGCTGATTAAACAATCGGTGGCCTTTTAAACTGTTTGTGTATGGGGCGGGAGGGAGTCATTGTTTTGTTTGTCATATGTTGTACATTTTCGTGTTTTTATATTGTAGACTGCCCTGTGATCCTTGGCGAGGCGATAGCCTGGGTGATGGGCCATTAAGGGGAACAAAGGAAAGGAACTCTGTGCAAGACGGATAGTTAGAAAGGTGATGTTAAAGAGCTGGAAATTTTGTGAACTAGAAGAAAAGCAGCAAGCTGGGGAGAGAGAGGCAGGACAATGCTTGATTTCTGGTTGAATCCAAGGCTGTGGCTATGGAAGAAACAAGACCTTTTTGGGGTGCTAAGGCTGTGTACATAGGTGTGCATGGGATGCAGGTGGTGCTGTGGTCTAAACCACTGAACCTCTTGGGCTTGCCGATCAGAAGGTCGGCGGTTCGAATCCCTGCAATGGAGTGAGCTCCCATTGCTCTGTCCCAGCTCCTGTCAACCTAGCAGTTCGAAAGCACGCCACTGCAAGTAGATAAATAGGTACTGCTCCAACGGGAAAGTAAATGGTGTTTCCATGTGCTCTGGTTTCTGTCATGGTGTCCCATTGCGCCAGAAGCAGCTTAGTCATGCTGGCCACAAGACCTGGAAAGCTGTCTGTGGACAAACGCCGGCTCCCTTGGCCTGAAAGCGAGATGAGTGTCGCAACCCCATAGTCGCCTTTGACTGGACTTAACCATCCAGGGGTCCTTTACTTTTACCTTTGTTATGTCTCCTCCTGCCCAGGGTTCCCCCCCCCCCACAAGCAATCGGAAACTGCGCCTGCAGGCAACCAATCTCTCCCCTGCCCTTTTCATGCCTCTTCGCAGCAGGAGGGGGAGACCCCTGTGACTTTTTACCTTTTACATAGGTGTAAATAAACCATATGTCATAGAGACTCCACTGTCCCTCATTTCAAGGGAACTGAACTCTGCGTAAGTGCCTGGAATCTCGCGTCGCTCAGAGACTGGGGTAATGTGCAACAGAAATATATGAAAATAACTCAGGGAGAGAGAAAATGTGTAAAGAAATTATATATCGGGCGGAAATGTGTGTGTTAAAATGCATCTGCTCTTGAGGAGAACATACAAAGATGCATTGTATGAGAACTTGCTTGCAAAACTGCATTTTTTTAAAAAAGTGTGTGTTTAGGAAAAATGCACAGTAAAATGCTGATTTCTTTTAAAAATTGCAAGCTGATGTGGAAATTTCAATTAAGATTGGAAAAGTGAAAAAAGGAGTAGCAGCTGAAACCACCCAAAGGATGTAAAGTTGACAGAGGAGGCAGATATTTTGCTTTCGGGGGCAGACAAAGGAGGAAGTGAAAAAGAAGCTCAATCGATTTTAATCTTTGGGTCCCTGTGACCTGCTATTGTCAAGGTATCTGCCAGGTAAGAACCTCACTCACTAGTCAGGTAGGGAAATCTCATTGGGATGCAATTAAATGGCTCTTTATCCAATTGCATTGATGGAGTAGAAACAGAGGTTTTTGCAATCAGCTGTCAAGTGGTCTGCAGTTAAAATCCCGACCAGGGATGACAGTGGCAAACCTTTAAAAGCCTCCAAGGTTTCCTTTTATCGACTGGAATTTTTCATTTCACATTATATTATCTTCCAGACTAACTGGCTACAATCAGCACACTAAGGGGGCTGAACGTGAGCGTGGGGGATGTGTGTGTGTGTGGTTGTATGAATCCTAGAACTGTAGAGTTGGAAGGGACCGCGAGGGTCATCTAGTCCAACCCCCTGCCATGCAGGAATGTTTTGCCCAGCATGGGGCTCGAACCCACAACCCGGAGATTAAGAGTCTCATGTACAGTGGTACCTTGGGTTACAGATGCTTCAGGTTACATACGCTTCAGGTTACAGACTCCTCTAACCCAGAAATAGTACCTCGGGTTAAGAACTTTGCTTCAGCTGCCAAAAATGACAGATAGACTAAGAGAAAAAGACAACAGAGACTTTGAAAAAGATTAGGAACCATTGATATTATATTTGCAGAAACAAAGAAAGTCAATAGACTTAATGGCAGGATTTAAACAACCATTCACATTATCAGCATTAGAAAATGTTTAGAAGATAGTGAAATATGATGGTGTATTTACTTTTATTTTTATGTTTTTAGGCTTGGTGTTATGTAATTAATAACTTTTTCTGTTAAGAGATAGCAAAGTGGGTGAAAATAGAAACAAACCAGAAGGGGAAGTTGGGGGAAGCCTTGGAGGGGAGGGAGGGAGGAATATATAGTAAATGTTAAGAAATTGAGATGTATGTAATGAATGAAAAATAAAAACGAATTTTTTTTAACTTTTTTAAAAAAAAGAACTTTGCTTCAGGATGAGAACAAAAATCACGTGGCGACGGCGTGGTGGCAGCAGGAGGCCCCATTAGCTAAAGTGGTACCTCAGGTTAAGAACAGTTTCAGGTTAAGAACGGACCTCCAGAACGAATTAAGTTCTTAACCCAAGGTACCACTGTACTACCAACTGAGCCATACACTTTTGAATGTCTGTGATGGACAGCAAAAAGACCCATTGCTCACCCCAAGTGGAATTCTCTCAGGGACTCTTGTGCCAGCCCCTGCAACTCAACTGACTGGAGGGTTAGAAAATCCCAGTGAAGAGAATTACTACCTTTTTCCAGAAGGCAGCACGCCCTCCCCTCCCAGTCCCATGGCGCTGGGCCTTGTGATTTATCATGGCACCCTCGGAGATCGCAGGCTAGAAAAATAATTGCAGCGCAGGCAGGGATAAATTATGCAAAGCAATGAGTTATTTGGAAGCTATGCAAATGGGCATGCACACCTCATTGATCTATCGTTCTTCATGCAGATGTTTCGCCGTAGAGACATTTTAATAAATAAATCAAAGCCGCGTTGCCTTGGTCTTCTTGGCTGGAATGGCAGAGAGAGAAGAGGCACTGGTCCCTACAGGATGAGGCCCGGCTGGCTGGCTGGCTGGCTGCCAGAACTGGCTCCAGTCCTTCCCAGAAGGACCCCTAGACTTGCCAACCAATTAAACAATTTTTTAATTGACAAGTCATTTGCCTGTGAACCAATTAATCGATCGATCAATTCATTTTAAATAAATGTTGCATGCTGTCCAAACGTCTGTCCTTTTCTGAGGCAGCTTCTGAGATACTCTCTGAGATTGGAGGAAAACCAAGCCATCTTCTACTCCTTTTTTCAGTTCATATTACTGCTAAAACACATTAGGATAAAAATGCCTTGAAACAGGTGGTGGTGTAGCCCAGGGGTCAGCAAACTTTTTCAGCAGGGGGCTGGTCCACCGTCCCTCAGACCATGTGGGGGGGGGCCGGACTATATTTTGAAGAAGAAAAAATGAACGAATTCCTATGCCCCACAAATGACCCAGAGATGCATTTTAAATAAAAGCACAAATTCTACTCATGTAAAAACACACTGATTCTCGGACCGTCCAAGGGCCAGATTTAGAAGGCGATTGGGCCAGATCCGGCCCCCAGGCCTTAGTTTGCCTCCCCATGATTTACTGTAGCCAGTCAACTGACCCTGGACCCCTTGAATTGGAATAAATAGCAACTAGATGCAAATACACCCCCTTTTGGGGGAAGGTGGTGGAGAGAGTTGTGAGGGGCAGCTAGAAGAATGCTCAGATGATGTGCGATTATTTAGAGCTATTCCAATCCAAGTTCATGTCTTAGTCAGCCTGGCGGATGACCTTTCCAGGGAGCAAGAGGAGGCGAGTGCAACCTTGCTATGGCTTCTGCATCTTTTTGCATCTTTCAGCACCACTGGCCATGGTTTTCACCCGCTTGGACTACTGCACTCTGCGTGGGGCTACCTTTGAAGGCGATTGGGAAAACTACAACTAATCCAGAATGCGGCAGCTAGACTGGTGACTGGCTGCCGGGACCATATAACACCTCAAAGATCTACATTGGCTCCTGGTAATTTTCCGAGCGCAATTAAAGTGTTGGTGCTGACCTTGAAAGCCCTAAACAGCATCAGTCCTGAATACCTGAAGGAGCATCTCCACCCTCATCATTCAGCCCAGACATTGAGGTCCAGGTTGACAGAATAAACCTGCTGTTCTTGCAACACATACCCTCCATCTTTGGCAGTGTGAAGACCTTGGTGGGGGCTGAGTCTGAATTTGGGGAAGGGCATCCTTAATTGGCCTTTGGGGCTCCCCTTTTTGGCCTACTACACACAGTTCCAGTGGCGTAGCGTGGGTTGTCAGCACCCGGGGCAAGGCAAGTAATTTGCGCCCCCTAACCCGTGGATTTGCGCCCCCTAACCCCCAGATGTTGCGCCCGGTGCGGCTGGCCCCCCCTGCACCCCCCACGCTATGCCACTGCACAGTTCCATTGGCTTTGGGGGGAGTGGTCCTGGCTCACTTATGTTCTTTATTGATTGGCATCTACTGTATGCAAACATTGATTTAAATGTATGCAAATATAAAATTTTGGACTCAGGTGGCGTTGTGGTTTAAACCACAGAGCCTAGGGCTTGCCGATCAGAAGGTTGGCGGTTCGAATTCCCATGGTGGGGTGAGCTCCCGTTGCTCAGTCCCTGCTCCTGCTGACCTAGCAGTTCGAAAACATGTCAAAGTGCAAGTAGATAAATAGGTACGGCTCCGGCGGGAAGGTAAACGGCAGTCAAGTACAACATTCCTTGTTTTGCTAGAGTGGTCATGCAGGGGATGTTGGTCCAGCCAGTCGAACTTCCTGTTACACCTGGCTGGAGCATCCTTCCTTTGCATGTGACCAGTAGGTGGGCATGACCTTTACAGACCTGGTAAAAGGCCAAGTCGCGCGGCTCAAGCACAGGTCAAAGTTAGATATGCACCCACATTTGAGTGCTGGACAGTATGGTGCTGGGTTCATGCATATAGGCCAGGCATAGGCAAACTCCAGCCCTCCAGATGTTTTGGACTACAATTCCCATCATCCCTAGCTAACAGGACCAGTGGTCAGGGATGAAGGGAATTGTAGTCCCGAACCTCTGGAGGGCTGGAGTTTGCCTATGCCTGATATAGGCACACAAACCCACCATCTCTGGAAGATGGTTAGGGTGAACATGCCCAGAGGGACAGAGGGATGTCTCCCTGCCTGATTTATCCGGAATCCACCTGCCCACACTTTCATAATGGATTGAATTTACTGCAGATCTTATTATTAAGACAATTTGGTATAGTGGTTACAGTGTTGGACTAAGACCTGGGAGAGCAGGGTTCTAATCCCCATGTAGCTACATGAATCATAGAATCAATATAATAAAAGGAAATCAAATAAAAAGGCTAAATAATAGATTTATATCCGATAACACGCCTCTCAAGTCTTCTTTCTAAATGGGTGGGCAACTTCGCAAATGATGGTGTGGCCGCAGATCGGCCGCCAGAACCTTGGGCACGAATGGTCTTTGGGGAGGGTTGAAGCTCTCAGATGGTCTCAAGGTCTGAGTCTTGTTCCAGCTCTGCATTTTCAGAGGCTTGGTTCCGAGACCCACTCACGAAAGAATGATGGGTTTTGGCATTTCCCTCCGCCTCCTCAGCAGAAATTGAGTGGCGCGTCGTGTCTTCCTGTTCCAAAAACTGCAACTCCAAGCAGAAAGTAGCAACACAATCAGAAATGTTTACTCGGAGAAATTCCAGAGGTTGCAATTAAATGCCTAAGACAGGAATGTTATCGCCTAGGACAACATCTGGTGACAACTTTCAGTTTCCTGTGGGTTCCTTCCTCCCCGCTCCCTCCACCGCAAACCGCCCAAGATCTAGACAGCATGTGAAGGAAACAATCTTCCGGCCTCAAAGCAAAGTCGCAAGAATAGGATATTCAGCTTAATTAAGAGAAGGTTTGTTTTATGAATCGCTGGAATGGCTGCTTGCATGAGGAGAGCTTCCCATATGGGCCAATCAAAGACTGTAGAGGCAGTAATTAATAAAAATGGGTAATGATGGACCATCTGGCCACTGCGTTTGTTCTCTAGTGCAGGACTGGCTCCGAGTCCTTATTAGATATTCACCCTCTGAGCCACTACAGATGTTTGAGGTGGTAGAGCCCATTGGCTCCTGCAGACAAAAATGAAATTACTCCGGCACCAGAAGGTGATTTAATAGACCAAAGGGAGGGGGTTAGCAGAAATGACAGCACGGGGAGGGGGGGTGGATGTGTCATCGGCCCGAATGCTGGTGTTAATTGGAGCTCGCTGTTGTACTGATCAGACTGGTACATCAAGAGGTCAAGGGGAGATCGAAGGAAGAGAAAGGGTGAGAAGCTGGGACAGAGGGATTTAGCTGTGATTCCTGCAGTGCAGGGAGTTGGACGAGATGCAGCTTTTGGGTCCCTCCAAACTATGATTCTAAGTCCCATAGACCAATGCAGTGGAAGCTGGTTCATTTGGGCAAATGAGGCATGGCCCCACTGCCCTCAGTCTATGCCCAGCCAACTCCCATCTGCCTTCCTTTCTCCAGGGGGCGGCCCTTCCTGTCAGCTTCTTCCTGTTCAATCTCAGTGTTGCCATCATAGAACTCAGTAGGGAAGATGGGGACAAACCAGAGAGAGTTGGCTCCACCTCTCATTCGCACTGGCGCCACTGGCTGTTGGGCTCCCTAGCTTCCACCCCACCAGTCCCAACCAAAACCAGTCGCAATTGGGTTTTGCATCGTGGATGTCGAGCGAGCAACCTGCCCCCAGTTTTGTGGATTTTCACGCCTTGGCTAGGTCTCAAACGAGGAATTCCTGCAGAGGTGAAGCCAGAAGCTTTCCGAGTCAATTTCCCTTTGGCAGAGTCCCTGATCCTGGTTTGCAGAATCCAGGAGGTGAGCAAACTCAGGCCACGCTCTGGAGCTGCCCGTCCACCCATCCATGAGGCTGGCAGAAGTCCTGCCAACACCCCCAGGGGGCCTCCCTATTGCTCACCCAAATTGGCTCCCGCCATATAGACTAAGATGGCATTGGCGTCACCACCCTGGCAGAGCCATTCCACGTGGCTGACGTCAACCGTGGAGATGGGATAAATAACGAGAGAGAGTCCAGATTGGAATGAGCTGGCAAATGTGGACAGTTTCAACACATGTAGGAGAGAGAGAGATGTCATCTGCCGCTCCTGACCCCAAAGGCTGATACTCAAGAAGAAGCAGAGCCGTCACTGAAGGATCTGGATAACTTCCATCCTGATTAAAGGAATGGGTGACTCATCAGAGAGCTTCTTCCACAAACGACTCCATATATACGAATTCGATTGCCTTGCAGTCATGGTAATCAGAGAGCTCTTCCTGACCAGCCTCGGGGAGGCTGTGAAAAATAAATTAAAATGTGTTTGGTACAGACAGCACAGGGGTAGCCAGTGTTCTGCCCTTCAGACGTTGCTGGACCCACCACCCCTGACCATTGGCTATGTCGGCTGGGGCTGACAGATGTTGGCTGCCCTTGAATTAGTGCTCTTTGTTGGGTGGGGAGCGATTTAGTGCAGATGTTGAGGTGCAATTCTTCAGCTTGCTGAGAGCACTTTTGCATGGGGTTAAAACAGATAAGAGTTAGGGATCTCTAGATCCCCAGACTACCTCTGTACCACTGACCTCTTTGCTGACCACCATATTGTTGTTTAGACCGATACAACATAGGTTGCATCATATTTACAACTTCATCCTCCTCACACTTCTTTCTCAGACCTCAAGATGAGAGGTCACCTTGGGCCTATCCTCTGAGATCTTCTTTGGCAATCACTCAGTGGAGTAAGATTGTCTTCCATGAACAAGGTCTTAACAGTGAGCGTGTAAGTGACTGTGGAGGCCAATTCTGGATCCACACGTCCTTCCAAAGTGGGGACATACGTTTCCGGGTGGGAGTTGATCACAGTGAGGGTTTGTTGAGCGTGCCTTCTTAGCACATTTCTCCCTTTCGTCCTGAGTTCAAGCATCTTCAAAGATGTCAGCTTGGACCTGTCCTCTGAGATAACAAAGCAGCAAGCATAGCTGTCTTCTCTAGATCAGCTAGTTAGATTAAAATGAGAAGCCCTTTCTATCCAAGCTATGCATTTCCTATAATAAACTACCTTGTTGTTTTCTTACACAGCAAGCATCTCACGAGCCAAATGCTGCACACTTTCTGCATACCAAAGAGCTCCAATAGATTATGGAGCTCAGTTTCAATCGTTAGCATTACACGTCATGTAGAGCTGGGCTCAGGTAGGCTTGCTCCTGGAATATTTGCCTTTGCTCCTGCAGGAAATTCAGTCTCACCATAGCTGGAGCAGCAACCCAAAAGGTGAGAGTTGTAAGTGCTCCTGTCCGGCGGCTCTCAAACAGGGAGAGGAGCACCTCCGCCTTCCATCCCAGAGGACCACACTGCTCTGAAAGGTCACAATGCTTGAGACCATTTTAGTTTAGAGAGAAGGTGAGCGACGTGATAGAAGTTTATCAAATTATGCAACACACAAAGAAAGCTTCTCTGTCTCTTGCAACACCAGAACCTCACTGACGTTCAATGAAGCTAAACGTTGGAAGACATTTCTGGCTGAAATGAGAAGATTAAGGACAGATAGAAGAAAGGAATTCTTTTCTGGCTAAAATGAAATTGAGTATGTGAACTGAACCGAGTTCCTCCCATGCTGCATCCATATATGAAAATCTGGAGCTCTCGAGAGCTGGAGTTGAGCTGAAGGTGTCTCTAGGTACCTGGGTACACCTCACCTTGCCAAGGACGTTTTACTGCAGACCTCTGGGCCTGGTGGCAGCGGCTTGTCTCATTTCATCTGATCGCTCTCTTTCGAAAGTGTGCTTTCTCTCTGTGGGTATACAGATATACACAGAGGTGTGCCAGCACAAGTCTTTTTAGGAAGCATCCTTGTCCATGTCGAGGAACAGAAACATGCAAAATGCCCATGAGAAATTTTCTCATTTTCTCCACGTTGTGCTAATTTCAAGACCCACACAGGTTTGGACCAGGTCATCTGAAAGAGCCCCTTCTCCCATACTTCTCCCTAGATGAATTTTTACGAACATAGGAAGAGTCTGGTAGATCAAGCCAATGGGGGCCTATGTGGTCTATCGTTCTGTCCTCACAGGGGCCGACCAGATGCCTGCTCAATATGATAGGATGCCCACCTAAACTCCACAAGACAGAGTCCTCCTCCTCCTCTTCTTTGGCGATCCCTCGTAGCCAAGTAAGATTGTCTTCCATAAACACAGTTTTAAAAGTGAATCTGTAAGTGCCTGTGGAGGCCGATTCTGGATCCACACGTCCTTCCCCTGTGGGGACAGAGGTTTCCAGACGGGAGCTGATCACAGTGAGAGTGCCAAACGTGGCTTCCTCTTAGCACATTTCTCCCTTGCTTCCTGAGTTTGAGCGTCTTCAAAGCCGATGACACCTTTGGTAAAGGCTGTTCTCCAATGGGAGTACTCGCAGGCCAGTGTTTCCCAGTTGTCAGTGTTTATACTACTTTTTTTTTTTTTTAGATTTGCCTTGAGAGAGTCTTTGAACCTCTTTTGTTGACCACTGATATAAACTCTAAACTATTATTTAAGCCTGCTTAATGTTCTACATTGCACATGCATGGGAAGTTTCTTTTCAGGGGGAGAATATGGGGATGATTTGTTAGAAGTACATTTTTTGGAAATTGAAAAATAAAGTTTGTAAAAAATGGTTGTTGTATTTTTAAAAAATGGATTCACTTCCCTAAATAAGTATACGCTTTTGTAGTTTATAAGAAATCTCAGGCTGAATACCTTCTAACTAAAGGCGTGCTCCAAGCAAGGCTCCATTTCACTAACGTTAACTTCTTCTGCTGCATACTAAGTCTCTATGCTAACAGAAATCACTACAGCCCTCCTCGAAATGGGCTTTCAGGAGGCTCAGGTGTCGGCTGGTTTTTTTCCTGCTTCTGACTGAAAAAAGAAAAGAAAAAGACAATTAATCAGGGTAAAAGATCTCTCCGTTTCCTGGGATGAAAAAAGCAGAGTCTCATTATACTGTTTAGACATGAGATTTATTGGCCATTGCAGAGCGTAATTGACGTTTGAAAAGCCAGAGGGGATTCTGAGGCCAGCTAGGAGGGGAAAGGAGCAGAGGGCCTTGGATGAGATGGGGTCAAGGGGCCAGTCAGATTTGTGGTCACCAGAAATGAATGAAAGGGACTGAACCCTGTCCATGCTGGTCTGCTGGTCCACAAGCAGTATTTTAAAATGAGCCAGCAGGCAAGAGACAAGGGGAAGATTCGACACAATATATATTGAAAACATACCCAGTGAAGCACGGGATTTCCTTCAAAAAATCCTGGGAGCTTTAGAAATGGATTAGACAAATTAATGGAGGACAAGTCTGTCAGCAGCTGCTAGGCATAGTGGCTATATTCTAGCTCAGGGGTCCCCAAGCTAAGGCCCGCGGGCCGGATAAGGCCCAAGGGACTCGTTTATCCAGCCCATGGTGCCCCCCGCTGCCACCACCCTCTTACTGGCACGGCGCTGCGCGGTGCCCACTTCTGGGTCAGAGGAGCACAGGAAATAGCTTGTGTGTATGCACAAGCGTTATTTCCGGTGTACATCCAGGTCAGAGGAGGCCCGTGCACAAGCTATTTCCAGTGCTCCTCTGACCTGGAAGTGCGCCGGAAATAATGTGTGCGCACGCGTATGGGCACGCGCTCCCCTGCCATGCCGTGTGATCGGTGCTGGAGACACCGGCCCAAGGCATGGTAAGTTTGCTGACCCCTGCTCTAGCTCCACAGTCGGAGGGCAGTAATACTTCTGAACACCAGTTTCTGGCAGCCACAGGAGGGGAGAGTGTTATTGGGCTCAAACCCTGGTTGCTGGTTTCCAACAGGCATTCAGTGGGCCACAGTGAGAACAGGGTGCTGGACTGGCTGGGCCATTGGCCTGACCCAGCAAACTCGTACGTTCTCAAGGCTTAGGTTGGCTGATCAGACCTGAGGCATGGGAGACTCCATCTCTGTGGAGGAGCTGGTCAGCTAGTTAAAAGGTCCTTGCTATGTTTTGTAGACTTTGGCTTCTTAGACTTCGGCTTCTGCAAAGCTGAGGAGATGGAGGTACTGCCATGGACTTGTCCTCTGGGTCAATGGATGGTGGCAGGGCTGTGTCCTTCAGACAGGAGGGCCCTGTCCATGAGGTTCTTTCCTAAAAGTAGTCTTAATTGAGTTGTAACCTGAGCTCTGCAGGAAATCAGTCCTGAGTGCTCACTGGAAGGACAGATCCTGAAGCTGAGGCTCCAATACTTTGGCCACCTCATGAGAAGAGAAGACTCTCTGGAAAAGACCCTGATGTTGGGAAAGATGGAGGGCACAAGGAGAAGGGGACGACAGAGAACGAGATGGTTGAACAGTGTTCTCGAAGCTACCAGCATGAGTTTGACCAAACTGCGGGAGGCAGTGGAAGACAGGAGTGCCTGGCGTGCTCTGGTCCAGGGGGTCATGAAGAGTCAGACACAACTAAACAACTAAACAACAACGACAACAACCTGAGCTCTCTGTATTGTAGGTTATGTCAACTACCAGTCATGGTGGTCATATGGAACCTCCAAGTTCAAAGGTCTAATGTCAATGAACTCCGGCTGCTGGAGAAAAGCAAGGCAAGGGCTATTGCTTTCATGTCCTTCTTTGTAGACTTCCCACAGGCATCTAGTTGGCCAACGTGATAAACAAAAGCCTCTGTGCCGATCCAGCAGGTTTCATACAAAACAAGTGTTATATTTGCTTCCTCACAGATTAAACTGGCTGCCACATTCCGAACCCATTTCCTGTTTCTGAACAGCTTTCAAGGGCAGCCCCATACAGAGCACATTACTGTAGTCCAGCCAAGGAATTGCCACAAAATATTGTTCAAACCTTTCTCATTTCCAGGAGAGGGCATTGGTGGCCACTAAGGCAGAACTTAGTGATGTATGGCAGTGAGAGCTGGACCATAAAGAACGCTGATCACCAAAGAATTGATGGTTTCGAATTATGGTACTGGAAGAGACTCTTGAGAGTCCCATGGACTGCAAGAAGATCAAACCTCTCCATTATGAAGGAAATCAGCCCAGGGTGCTCACTGGAAGGACAGATCCTGAAGCTGAGGCTCCAATACTTTGGCCACCTCATGAGAAGAGAAGACTCCCTGGAAAAGACCCTGGTGTTGGGAAAGATGGAGGGCACAAGGAGAAGGGGACGACAGGACGAGATGGTGGGACAGTGTTCTCGAAGCTACCAGCATGAGTTTGACCCAACTGCGGGGGGCAGTGGAAGACAGGGGTCCCTGGCGTGCTCTGGTCCATGGGGTCACAAAGAGTCGGACATGACTAAACAACAACAAGGCAGAACTGATGTTGGGATAGCTCAGTTGGTAGAGCGTGAGACTCAATCTCTGTGTTGTGGGTTCAAGCCACACGTTCGACAAAAGATTCGTACATTGTAGTGGGTTGGAGTAGATGAGATTCACAACCCCTTCCAACTCTACAATCCTATGATAAAACTTGTTACTGGCTGAAACCTCAATACGTCAACCTGCCAATGAACATGCCACGAAAACAATACATCATGCAAATATGACAACAGCTCACACAGACATTCAACTGCTTCTTAAATTCAATCCCCACCAGAAGAAAACTCCAGAAGAAAAAGGCTCCAAACTAGATTTCTTCACAAAACAAGGACTTTTGACATTAAGTGGCAAAGAAAAATAATCGCAAATGGTGGCTTTTATTAAAAAATAATAATAAAAGGAGGAAGATATTCTAGAAATTCTTCCCAATTATGAGAGAAATAGAAATGTAATAACAGGGTGCCTGAGCGAGGCCGTTATGAGTAAGGAAGGGCGGAGGAACAGCAATGCGTGTTTTTAAAAAGAACAAAAGATATCAAATAAGAAAAAACATAAATATCTCTTAAGTCAATAACACCCAGACTTAGAGCCTGGTACTGTAGTTTGCTGTAATGAGATAATGTTTGCATGCCATAAACGGGCTCATACTATGCCAGAATCAAAATGAAAACAGAGGAGCAGGAAGACAAAGTGAAATATGATAATTTAAGAAAGGGTGCGCAGAATGCTCCATCACTGTCAGAAGAGAAACCCCGAGCCTCGGAAACGGATGCATTCGCAAGGAAGGAGCCTATGCTCTGTGGCTGGGCACTCATGTCTAGGCAGGGGGTGTATTTTTCACTGTGCATATACTAGACCAACACTCCCCAAACCTTTATGGGCCAGCACTCCCATGGTCCCATAAACCCATCCCCAGTGCCCGCTATACCACCCTATAAAAAGCATTATTCAGAATAGTGGCTTGCCCGATCCACTAAGGAAGATAATAATGCGATGAAATTCAATACGCTAACAATTAATTGCACGTTTATTCAAAATCCAGTTAAAACTATTTAGTTTAATTAATTCAACAAAACTGATTGTGAAAGAGCAAGCCGGCCATAAATCACACCATTCAAAGTTGGAGTCAACTCTTTATAAGCAAAAACGCGACTTGGCTGAGTGTCTGGTCTAATAAGAACAGCAGCTCATCCCTGGTAGGTCTTGCCCCATTGCTGAGACGGAAGATCCCCACTTCCTCACAGCCGTCTAAGTCCCCTCCTCTCCAAGGCTTCTTCCAAGCAATCAGAGACTGCGCCTGCACAAGGTCTGTCACTGCACTGCCCATTTCAGCCCGCTTCTGGTTCTGGGAGACAGTGGGGAGGGGAGCTTGTTGGAGTAGAAGGGGAGACACTCATGACTCTGAACCAGCCTGACTCATCTCTGCCTCTTGGTCTCTCACTCACCAGCTTCAGTTTCTGCCTCCAGTTCTGGACTTCTCTCTGCCACAAACTGTCACGGTCTGATCTATGGGCGATCAAAGTCCCGGCTGAGGACGTCAGGACCGGGGGCAAGATGGTAGGGTGGGAGCAGGAATGAGAGTCCAGAAGCCAGGGGTCCGAGTGTCAGGAAGCAGGGAGTCATGAAGTCAAGGGTCCGAGGGTTGAGAAGCAAGGAGTCACGAAGTCAAGGGTCTGAGGGTTGAGAAGCAAGGAGTCAAGGAGCCAAGGTCTGAAGATCAGGAAGCAAGAAGCCAAACACAGCAAGGCAGGATACTTGTTGCTGTGGCAAAGAGCCAAAGGGAAATGCTGACCTTATATCCCTTCCCGGCTCTTGTCACCAGGTGCAGTGAGTTACCAAGTGGCCTCACCTGTGCAGCCGTGCCTTGCCTCTCCAGAACAAACTTAGGAAGGCCCCAGTCCTGCAAAGCCCTACCGGTCACAGGGCCTGGCTCCTGCACACACTCCTGACACAGACTCTCCCAGCTCAATAAGCCATTACCTTTTCAGCTTCCAACACCTCCTCTTCCCAGGCTTCTCCCTCTGACCACTCGTCATTGCCCCTCCACCTCTCCTCAGGCTCCGAGCTTCCTTCTCTAGCTGGTTCCTCCCTCCATTCCTCTGCAGCCAACAGTTCACGACACTGGTGAACTTAATCCAGCGATGCCAGTTTTTCAAAGTCCGATAGTCATTTACACCTCCAGTGCCTCCCTGCCACCTCCTTCCTGTTCAAAACAACAACAAAGCTCTGGTTACGTGAAATATATTCAATAAACACACAAGATGTAACCGGCTGTACATTTGAAAAAATAATATACCATTCACTGTATTGAATTGTCAACAAATTTGCAAATTTGTGAAGCATTCCATATTTTTATGAAGCCTAGGATGGCGAAACAAGGCTAATATTCCGGAAATCCTTGTCTTAGACTCCGTGAAAGGATTCTGTGGAACTGCAAAAGCCTTTTGTGTGGATTGTTGGACTCTACGAACAGACAGGTGGAATAGACACTTATACATGTATGGACTTTATGCATCAACTGATTAGAGAATGAACTGATCCACTGGGTCCTCCACTTTTTTCGTTGAACTTTATGAGCTACTTCTGTTGAAAACTACAATTCAATACAATGAATAGTATATATTATTTTTTCAATTGTACAGCCGGTTACATCTTGTGTGTTTGTTGAACCTTCTTCCTGTTGGCATCAGTTTGTCTTGAGACACAATGGAGTGCACCTCCAGGGATGATCTCAGGCTGTGTAATTACCACTCCAGGTGCAAGCCTGGGCAATGTGTGTGGAAGTCCTGGGCTGCCCAGACGACAAGACACACACCCCCCCGGCTTTGCTGATGGGGTCCAAAGGAAAGCAGAGCAAAACATTTGGCGCCTGTTTGGCCGCAGGAGTTGCCAGAAGGAGGTGTACAAGGCACCATCCAACGTCCTAGGGTCTGTGTAGGGTTTATTCCTTAGGCTTTTCTTCTTCCGAATACTGCGTATACTGTTGCTATGGCCATTGGCTAATGCGAATTTTATCTATCTATCTCCCGAATATGCCCCTCAAGGCACCAGGTATGGATTTTTCCTCAAGGTTTACTCTCGAAGCCATTTTCTCACGAAAGAGTATAGCCACAAGGTAGCTGAGGTTTAGGATCAGAGGGGCACTTCAAGGAGTTGTCAGTGACTTATAGGGTGGGTAGCACAGCACACCCTTCTTTGCCTATGACATGTGGTTTCATTTCTTTCTTTTTTAAAAAAAATAAATTTTATTTGGATTTATAGATAGAAATACACATAAATAGAAATATCACATTTCTTTTTTTTTTTTTGTCCAAAACAAAAACACTGATCTAAATACAATAAGAACATAGAGGGGAAAGAGAGAAAAGCAAGACATATAGAACAAGAAATATAGAATGAGAGAGAGATAGAAGAAATAGACAGATAAAAAAAAGAGAGATGTGGTTTGATTTCGAACTCCCTGAGCCAAAACAGGTCACCTGATGTCACCGATGTCAGGTGATTGACAGGTGGGTGGCTTGCAAAAAAACCATGTGTTTGGCAGGCAAAATTGCATACAAGCATGCTATATTAGGAGAAATGGGTTCTAAAACGTTGGCAAATTTTTGTGAGGATTTTTTTAATTTAAAAAAATTGCGAAGCAATGCAGGGATGTGCCTCTTTGATAGTTAAGGTATTTTGCTTTGAGGGACACACCTCATTTGTTGAATTTACACTATTCTGTTTCCGATTTGGAATGGTTTTGTGTGTTTTCTAACTGCCATGCTTTTACCTTTCTTAATATAAGACATTATGTTATTGTAATGCGAGTTGGAACCTTATGGTAAAGGGTGGGCAAGAAATCTAATCTCTCTATATATCTATATTTGCCCTCGTCTGTCATCATGCTGGTTGCATGACCAGAAGATTGCCCAACTTTTTGTTGGCCGGTCTTTCCCTAGCGGAAAAAGCACAAGTGGATTTAAGGATGAAGCAACACGGAGAAGAAATCAGGGACTTGATTTTGCTGAACTGCTTAGCAGTGACATGTGTGGAAAGGGGGAAACAGAACAGACGGCAGGGACGTATATTTTTGCAGCGGGAGCAGGAAAAAAAAGAAAAGGAAATAAATTAAGACTTAAAGAGCTAGCAAAAACAAAGGGACAGATTTAGTTTGAATTTGCAGGCTCAGCGGCAAGCGGAGTAAATAGGAAGAGAGGATTATTTCACACAAAAAATCCACGGCTGGCATCTGTGTCAAAAAAAGTATTATTTGGTTGGAGAAAACGCAGAGAAGCAAAACGAGCTGCAGCTTCATTGATGTTTGGCAACAGCAGGCTAGAACAAGATGCCAGGGACTGGCCCGGGTGCAAACAGCGAATAATACACAAACACGCGTCCCCAAAATCTCACATACACACCCCACAACCACCATGGACTAGATTAACTGACCAAAGATGGTCAAATAATAATAAAGCAATATTTTGCTACAATGACAAGGGGCAGAAAGATGTAGTTTGCAGGATTGTGTCTTCATTCAACATGGTGCTGGACAAAACACAAAAGGAGAGGTCCCTGCTCCGAGGAGCATACAATCAGTACTTTGCTATAGAGGGCAGGAAAGGATTGGGAAACAGAGATAGGAGTTAACTGCTGTCAGCTGCAGGGGCGTAGGAAGGGGGTGTGGTTCGCCCTGGGTGTCACCCTGATGGGGGGGTGACAAAATGGCAGACGGCACTTGTCACAGCGGGGCCTGCAGCACGCATGAGCTATGCATTCCAGCGCCCGCAGGCTCTGCGTTGTCTGCCTGCTGCCTCCCCCTCAGCTGTAGGGCAGCTGAGGCCCCATGGCGCGCCCCACACTTATGGGTGCTGAGCGCCCCACCTAATCCCTAGGGAATGGCTTGGGGCATGCCACGGCACCCATACAGACAGCACGGGACGCCGAGAGCACCGTTCTGCCCCTATGGGCAGTCTCGCCCCTGGGCAGGCTTCTTCCGCCGCTGATCAGCTGACCAGGTTGCTCTCTGCTGGTAAGTTTGACATTATAATTGTGAGGTTTAGTCTTTTTTTTTTTTACTTGCTGTTTCGTTAAGTTTTTTATAGATTGAAACTGTTTTATTGATCATTTGTTAATTAGTTTATATGATAGATGCTGTATTTGCGATGTGCTGTTATGTTTTATTAAGTTATGGTTATTTATTGGTTGTAAGCTGCTTTGAGGAACGCGGGTGGCGCTGTGGTCTAAACCACTGAGACTCTTGGGCTTGTCGATCAGGAGGTCGGCGGTTCGAATCCTCGCAACAGGGTGAGCTCCCGTTGCTCGGTCCCTGCTCCTGCCAACCTAGCAGTTCAAAAGCACGCCAAAATTGCAAGTAGATAAATAGGTACCGCTCTGGTGGGAAGGTAAACGGCGTTTCCGTGCGCTGCTCTAGTTTCGGTGTTCTGTTGTGCCAGAAGTGGCTTAGTCATGCTGGCCATATGACCCCAAAAAACCTATCTGTGGACAAATGTTGGCTCCCTCGGCCTGTAAAGCGAGATGAGCGCTGCAACCTCAGAGTTGTCTGTGACTGGACTTAACTGTCAGGGGTCCTTTAGCTTTTTTTAAGCCGCTTTGAGATTCATTTGAATGAACGGCAGCATAGAAATACAAAAAATCATATCAAACAACAACAACAATATTCTAGAAAATGTCAGAGCCAAGAACTGACATCTTGGCATTGCCATCAAATGATCCTAGGGCAGACTGCTTTCTAAGCAGGGACATCCTTGGATTTGTAAAATACACAACAATACTTGATGGTGGTCACATTCACAAGTTGCCGATTAAGAAAATTTGACCCTAGATCAAAGGATTCAGCCAAGCAAACACGCAGCCCCTTCCACCTCTGGACTTCTCCTTTCGTATCGGTCCACATTTGACCGTGTGACCTCACTGGAGCTGCGCGTACAAAAAGCAGCACAGATGTGAGAGCAGCTGAGCCACAGAAACCCAGCGCTGAACTGTGACCAGGTTGCTGCCTCTGGGTAAGCCTACAAGTTGTGAAACATGAGATCAGCAAAAATAAATAAACGTTTCCAGATCTGTGGGACAAGTGAGTTCCTTTGTACCCTGGAGGTGCATCGGGAATGGCACAGGAGAGGCTTGCAAACTTGCAAATTACTTCAGAAGCTGAAAGCCACAGGAAAGAAGACTTCCTGTGTGCTCAGATCCTGCTTGAAGTTTTCTCACTGGCATCTGGCCGGATCCAGCAGACTCTTCTTATGTTCTTATGAGGGAGGAAGGAAAGAAAGATGTTGTCCTCTCCTATGATATTAGAACTTCTCAAGAAGTTTTTTGGTGTAGATGATGATGATGGGGGTGTTATGTATTCCGTGTTCTGTGTTTGCCTGAGCTTGAGTCTGGACTAGGATTATGATCTTCTGATTTGATACATGTTGTCCAATCACAGAACATTTCGGGATTTCGGCCTCTGCCATTGGCCCTTGAACTCTGACTCGTGATTCGCAGTTTGGAAGTTTAGATAGCCAATCACGTTGGGAGTGGGAGTGGCCCAGGCTTCCAGAAATGTATATAATGTATATAAGCCAGCGGTTCTCAACCTGTGGGTCCCCAGATGCTGTTGGACTACAACTCCCATCATCCCTGAGCCTTGCTAGCTAGGGGTGATGGGAGTTGTAGTTCAACAACATCTGGGGACCCACAGGTTGAGAAAGGCTGATATAAGCAGTTGCTTTGCCTCTGTTTCCCAGTTATGTAGTTCACTAAAGGTTCTTGCTGTTATCACTGCATCTTGCTTACACTTCAGGGGTAACCAAGGTGGTACCTCCATAAGTTGTTGGACCGCAGCATCCCTGTCCATTGGCTATCCTGGCTGGGCCTGAGGATGCTTGGAGTCCAATAACATCTGGAGTTCACCAGACAGGCACTCCCTGCTGGAACATCTGGATCATTTGCTTCAAGGCTTTATGTTAGCGTCATGCTGGGTTTCTGAGTAGTTCTTTTGTGGTTGTTATTTTCCCCTATGGGTGGTGTGTTACGTTTTATATATTTAAATTTTGATGGCTGGTGATTTTAACCATTTTGTATTTTCATAGAATTGTAGAGTGAGAAGGGACCACAAGAATCATCTAGTACAAACTGCTGCAGCACAGGAATCTTTCGCTCAAACCCGCAACCCTGAGATTAAGAGCCTCATGCTCTCCGAGCTATGCTGTGAAACCTGTTTGTAAATCTCCTGGGATCCCCCTGTTAGGCAACTGACAAATTAAGAACAACAGCAGCAATAATGGAAAGAGGCCAAACTGGGCAACGTCACCTGGTTTGGGAGGCATTCCACCCCACCCTTAAAACTCCAACATCAGATGGCAGATTATCTTCTTTATCTAGTTTGAGGGTTACCTCCAAAGGGGGACCAACATGGCTCTCGTTTCCAGGGCAAGCCAGCCAGGCGAAGGAATGTCACTGGAGAAATCTCTATATTTCTTTGGGCTCACATGCTTCCAGTATGTTTTGGCCTAAGGGCAATGCCGGTGTTCCCTAGCTCCACTGCAAACTTGCCTGCTTGCGACGTAGTAGGTATGACACAGAAATTTAGACTTTCGCTAGATATTTCTGAAAGCGGAGCTGTGCACACACTGTGGTCTCAAGGGAGCAGTGTGTCAAATAGGGAGTGAAACAGGGCTACTTCGGAATCTCAGCTTCGTTCGCAATTAAGGAGCAAATGAGTTTCCAGATCTTGTGAGGGTGAAAGTGGACTTGAAAGGAGTCAGAAGAGAGGCTGGATGAGGCTGCAATTCTGCACTCACAAAGGAGTGAGCTCAAAGGGGCTTGCAATGGTACCTTGGTTCTCAAACGCTGAAAACCCAGAAGTAAGTGTTCCGGTTCTCAAACATTTTTCGGAAGCCAAACATCCAATGTAGCTGTCAGCTATTGTTTCCAGGGCGCCTTCAGCAATCAGAAGCTGTGCCTTAGTTTTTGAACATTTTGGAAGTCAAAAGGACTCCCGGAATGGATTAAGTTTGGGCTTTTGTTTTTGCTATTTATTTTGCGTTTTGGTTTTTGAGGCTTTTTCGGTTAATTTGTTTTTGTGACTGTGTGGATCCCAGTTCAGCTACTGGTTGTTTGATTGTGTGAATGCAGAAATTGGTAAAAGTCCCCCATCCAAACAATAACTATCATCAGTGCAGGTAAGAAAAAAATGTAATTTTAATTTTTATCATCTACAATACTGTCTTATTTATTTTATAGTACAGTACATTGCTTTTGTTTTATGTATGGATCAATGGTCTCGCTAGATAGTGAAATTCATGTTAAATCGCTGTTTTAGGGGTTGTTTTTAAAAGTCTGGAACGGATTAATCTGATTTGCATTACTTTCTATGGAAAAGCGCACCTTGGTTTTGGAACAATTTGGTTTTGGAACGGACTTCTGGAACGGATGAAGTTTGAGAACCAAGGTACCACTGTACTTTTAAGAAGACACATATAGGATTGTATCATAAATCAGATTTCCAGTGGCCGGGGGTGTTGCCTCTCCCTATGACTAGCAAAAGCAAAATTATTATTGTTATTGAATTGCTTTTTGGTTGCCTAAATAGGTGACTTACAACTGGATTAAAAAAACAGAGTTTAAAATGCAAGCAATGGTCAGCACACTATTAAAACAGCAACTTCAAGAATCACAGCAATAACAGCGATAGTGAAGCATCAGCCATTGTATGAGCCTTGGGTCCCTTCCAGTTCTTACAGATCTATGATATGGGCCATGGTAATGCAGTATAATAATGGAGATTGTGCTCTCAAAAGTTTGATCGCCCATGTGCATAATTTCAGTTTTTTAAAGCACACGTTTTTCATCTTTGTTAGGGGAACCCATTGAATGGATCACTGTGGGGTCGGCTCTGCATTGTAGACTCCAGCATCTTTTTGCATGTAGAAAAATTCAGTCACAGCAGAATCAAGTACCGACCAGGCTGGACAGGGAAACAAACAATCAAGCTGAGTGTTCTTTTGGGTTTCAGATGGGCATGTATATTTGAAAAGACCCTGTAAAATTGCCCAGTAGCTACTAGCCAACAGCTTCTGGTCCAAATGGCTATAAATTAGACCAGCTGCTGGGGATTATGCGTGGGAGATGGTCATTGTGCTCCTTTTTTGTGAATTTTCCATTGAGACAGGCTGACCACTGTGAGTTGAAGGGGTGGAAATGTTGGACTACATCAGGCATAGGCAATCTTTGGCCCTCCAGATGTTTTGGCCTACAACTCCCATGATCCCTAACTAACAGGACCAGTGGTCAGGGATGATGGGAATTGTAGTCCAAAACATCTGGAGGGCTGAAGGTTGCCTATGCCTAGACTACATAGACCTTGGTCTGAACAGGACTCTGTTCGTAGATAGCTGGAAAGCATAGCATAGCATGATAGCTGATAGATAGATGATGGATAGATAGATGATAGATAGATAGATAGATAGATAGATAGATAGATAGATAGATAGATAGATAGATGATAGATAGATAGATAGATAGATAGATGATAGATAGATAGATAGATGATAGATAGAGATAGATAGATGATAGATAGATAGATGATAGATAGATAGATAGATAGATAGATAGATAGATAGATAGATAGATAGATGATGATAGATAGATATAGAATATTTCTGAAGAAGATGGAATGAATATAATAATTTCTGGTTGTAAAATGTTATTCCTCTGATGTCACAGGAGTTTTAAGAAATGACTAATATAGAAAAGAGAAGAAGTCACTCCCAGAAGGATTTTTAATTCACATTTTGCATTAGAACATGGCAACCACCCCCAAAAAACATTATTTCTAAGAAAATTGCACTATTCAGCTTGAAAAATGGTCTGCGTGCACAAGTATCAGCCAGCTCTATAAATAGCACCAAATTAAATAGAAGGAAGATTGAGTGAATGGACTGGGAAGAGGTCCAAGGAGAGAGAGAGAGAGGGAGATGGATAATGAAACAAGAAAGAAGGCTATAAAATGGATGGAGAATGGAGAGTCATTGGACCTTTGGCAACCCCAAGAAAAAGATACGATCGTAACACGTTCAACTTGGGAGTGGACACGGCCAGCAAAACCAAGGCGGAGCCCAAAATGCAGAGTCTGGGTTTTGTTTCAGATATATATATATAGGAAAGATGTGAAGTTGTGCCAACAATTAAGTGGCCTGTAGTAGAAGAACGTGGGTGGGAGCCCTGCTGGGTCAGACAAAGGGTCCATCAAGCCCAGGCTGTGGGGGACCTACAACAGGACAAGAATTGTGTAGGGCAGAAAGTATAATATCAATACTTTGCAATGGAACGGAAGGAAGAAATGGGGGGGCCTGGGGAGACCTGATTAGAATCTGCTCCCAGCAAAGGCACCATTTTCAAACCACAGGATCAGATTGTGGTTTTGGTTACGGCGAACCCACAGACTTTGGCAGCAGCAAACGGTGGCTTGAGTGCAATTTGCTGGATCGTGGCCACCCCCATCATGCTGCCCCTCCCCACCCCGAAGGATTTCAACGAAATACCCGTTTTCCGTGAATATTCATGGTCTTCCTCTGGTTCCCATTATGCAGATTATCGTGATTTAGGGTGGCATTATTCAACAGCTCCCGCCTTGCCGTTTGATTTGATGAATTATTAACCCATTAATTCATTATTCCGTATGTGTTAATTTGCTAATGTTTGATTCGGGGGCGGACTCCGCGCTGGCGGAAACACCGAGCGTTAGGACTAGATTCTGCTTAAGGTGTTCTGTGGTGTTTGTTTGTGTCTGGGCTAGACAGTCTGCTCTCTGTTATATCTCAAAGGCAACTCATTGGGGCATTGGTGAAATCAGCCCTCATGGAAAGATGATCTCAAGGTAAGTTGACTCAGGGGCAGCCAACGTAGAGCACCCTCAGTTGCTGTTGGACTCTAGTTCCCATCATCCTCAGCTAGCATTTCCAGCGGCCAGGGAGGCAGTGGGAGTTATAGTTCAGTAAGTACACTTGGGCTACCCTAGAGTTAACAGAACAAAGTCCCCCCTGCAAGCACATTGTGATGGCCTGGGAATCTGATTCAGAGGCTGAACCGGAGGAATCCCAGCCTGCACAGGAGTCCCCGCCTCCAGGGCCTTGAATCTGAAGGGCCTGCACCTGTACCGGATCCTCAGGAGCAGACACCAGATGAATCCACTCTGGCTCCGGAGGTGATTGAGGACCCATTGCCTGCAGGTGCTCCTCTCCCAGCTCTGTCAGGAGAAGGTGAGGCTGCCTCTGGGTACAGTAACCCTCCAGCCTCTCCTGGGCTGCAGAGGCTCAGGGCAGAGAGGCAGAGGGAACTAGGTTCTCTCAGGAGGAGTGCTCGCCTTAAGGCCAGGAGAGGCGAGGCACCTGTGGGCCGGGACCGCCCTAGGCCCCAGAGGAGATAAAGGCCAGTCAGCCCAGTCCCAGGTTGCGGGAGCAACAACGTTGGAAACCTGTTTCTGCCAGCACCCAGACCTGTTTTTCCGGAGTTCCTGACCACGCCCAGCTTCTTGCTTTGGACCCCGCTTTCCCCTTGGTGGACAGTCTCCAGCCCCTTGGCCCAGGACCAGACTTTGACCATGCCTCACGGTAAACCCCCCCCCCCAGGACTAGCACACACATGCATAAGGAGTGGGGAAACTTGTGGTCCTCCAGATGTTATACTTTCCAGGTGCCCTAGGGAAAAAAACGGGACATCTCATTTTTTTCATGCAAGATCCTGGCCGCCATTTTGGATGCCTCCCTGTCATGCACTCTTGCCCTGGAAAAAGCACTTTTTCGGGGTGAGAGTTAGGCACAGGTCATGGGAGGCGCATCCCAGTTTTGAATTGGAAAAAATTGGACGGTATGAGAAGTATGAGAAGTTGCTGGACTAGCACTTCCATCGTCCCTGACTGTTACCCCTGCTGGCTTCTGGGGCTGCTGGTTGCTGGAATCTAACTGCAGTTGGAGGACCATGGTGTGGCGATCACGCAGGGTCCCCGGACGTTTCACCGTCTATTGATCCCTGTGCCACCACTTTATTTCTCGCTGCCACCACCCAGGCCCTACCTGGGACAATACTGAGTCCAGTCAAGGTTAAATTGGAACATAAACTTCTGTTTATTTATTGCAGTTTATCAAGCATGTGGTTTCATAAACGGTATCGGTCAATTACAATCATGGGGTGCCTATCCAGACCTATAACTTCCGCTACCTGCTCTCACTCACTAAACCACCTCTCTGATATTTACTTGTCTTCCTAGCTCCTAACTGTTCCTGATGCAGCTAATTTCTCTACACTGACTCAACCTACCCCTGGACTCTATCCCAATTCACTCCCACTCCAACCAACCACCCAACTCCCAACCAACTCCTCCCTTCGCCCCTCCCAGAGCTGGTTTTATAGTCCCTCTGACTCCACCCCGGGTTCTGATTGGGTAACCTGTTTAACTATGTCACCTCCAGCACTCTCGTATGTTAACGTCACATATGGCTTCCCCACCCCTAATGTACCGTCTTCTGAAAGCTTCTCTGTAGGGCTAGGGAGTCCCCTGAACAATGAGGTGAGGAGACAGAATACTTTCTTAATTTATGAATTTCCTTACATTACCTTGCGCTCCAAGCCAGTGGCAGAGCTTCATGCTCGGGCACCGGGGGGGGGGCAGAGAGCAGGCAGGGGGACTGCCGAACATCCTGGGGGCGTGGCATGTGTGTCCTGGGGGTGTGGCGCACCGACCGCAGGGGGCGTGGCCCCCAGTGCAGGCGGGGGGTGCAGCCGCGATGGCACCCCAGTGGGATCGCGCTGCCGGGGGCAGTGCGCTCCCCCCGCACTCCTCTTCATCCGCCAGTGCTCCAAGCCTCTTTGGAGGGGGTGAGCCTCCTGCCAGCCCTCTGGCAGCCAACTTGCACAGGAGAAGCCCGTGTCCCTCTGACTTGGGTGGGGGGGTAGAGAGACGCAAGTGGAAAGGGTGGGAATCTTCCCCTCTGTTAATTCAACTTCTTGGATGGCAGCTAACAGATTGAGGTTGAATCCTGACAAGACAGAAGTACTGTTTTCGGTGGACAGAGGACAGGTGGGTGTGGAGGACTCCCTGGTCCTGAAGAAGGTGAGTGTGCCCCTGAAGAACCAAGTGCGCAGCCTGGGAGTCATTTTGGACTCCCTGCTGTCCATGGAGGCACAGGTCAATTCTGTGTCCAGGGCAGCTCCATCTGGTACGCAGGCTGAGACCCTACCTGCCCGCAGACTCTCTCGCCAGAGTGGTGCATGCTCTGGTTATCTCTCACATGGACTTCTGCAAGGCGCTCTATGTGGGGCTACCTTTGAAGGTGACCCGGAAACTTCAACTAATCCAGAATGTGGCAGCTAGACTGGTGACTGGGAGCGGCTGCCAAGACCACATAACACCGGTTGAAAGACCTACATTGGCTCACAGTACATTTCCAAGCACAATTCAAAGTGTTGGTGTTGACCTTTAATGCCCTAAACAGCCTCGGTCCAGTATATCTGAAGGAGCGTCTCCACCCCCATCATTCAGCCCAGACACTGAGGTCCAGAGCCGAGGGTCTTCTGGCGGTTCCCTCCCTGCGAGAATTCAAGTTACAGGGAACCAGGCAGAGGGCCTTCTCGGTGGTGGCACCCGCCCTGTGGAACGCCCTCCCACCAGATGCCAAAGAGAACAACAACTACCAGACTTTTAGACGGCATCTGAAGTCAGCCCTGTTTAGGGATGCTTTTAATGTTTGATGCATTACTGTATTTTAATATTGTGTTGGAAGCTGGGTAAATTATTATTATTCTTCAACTCTAAACCAACATTTGATGATCATCTGGACAAGAAAGCTCTCTGCTTCTTTCCTGCCATCGTTCTTCCTCATTACTATTTTTTAAATGTCATTTGAAAGATTTGTTTTCAAGGAGGAGCCAGCCATTACCTTGGGCTTCAGGGCTGCAGTCAGTGGCAGGCTGAGAAAGCTAGCAGATAGCTCAGCGGCGATGTTGACCCAGTGTGGCGCAGCTGCGGAAAAGGCAAAATTCCATGCTACGGATCATTAGGAATTGAAAATAAAACTGCTGACATCACAACGCTTTCATACAAATCTGTGGTGGATACTG
This sequence comes from Podarcis bocagei, assembly GCF_964188305.1. Taxonomy (NCBI): domain Eukaryota; kingdom Metazoa; phylum Chordata; class Lepidosauria; order Squamata; family Lacertidae; genus Podarcis; species Podarcis bocagei. Next base: position 51,699,816 of record NC_138139.1, on the reverse strand, counting down.
TGCACAAATGTGGTCACCTCACCTCAGGAAGGATATTGCAGAGTTGGAAAAGGACCAGAAACGGGCAAAGCAAAAAGACCGAGGGGATGGAATGAGGAAAGTTTGCAGCATTTGGGACTTTTAGGCTTAAAGAGAAGGCAAGAGATGTGATGCAGGTGTGCAAAATTATTCATAGTGTTGAGAAAGTGGATGGGGAGTAACCATCCTTACTCTATTGGCTGAGGTAGCCTCTGTGGTCAAAAGAAAGTCCTTCTTCACACAGAACATAGTTACACTATGGAACCCGCACCTCCAGGAGGCAGTGATAGTCACAAATGTGCTGGGCCTGGGGGTAACCCATGAAACACAGTCCAGGACCGGTCCAGAATTCGAAGGAGTCAGTCCGACAGGGCCGAGGCAGGAAACCAGGCAAGGACAGGGGCAGGATCTCAGGCAGGATCTGGCATACAGCAATGTTGTTCCTGCAACCTGGGGCAGGATCCAACAGCCTTTTATCTTTGTCGGGGTAACGGCCAGTCCTGATCCCCCAGTGACTCACCTCCCTGTTTCGCCCGAAGGTGAGCACTCCTCCTGCGAGTACTCAGGTCTCTCCTTCTCTCAGACCTCAGTCTCTGCAGCTTGGGAGACGTCGGTGGGTTCCTAGACCCAGGGGTCACCTCAGCCTCTCCTGGCCCAACTGGTAGTGGAGCATCTGTAAGTGATGGCCCAGGGCAGGTTCCGGCCTCTGACTCGGCCTCTGACTGGTGCTTGTTGCAGGGGAACCTGTGCAGCCTGGGACTCTTCAGAATCAGGCCCCAGACTTGGTTCAGATGATGCCTGAGGCAAAGGATCCGGTGCAGACTGAGTGGTTCCGAGTCTGAGCCCAAGCCCCAGGCCATCACAACAAACCTGGATGCCTTTAAAAGAGGATTAAGCAAATTCATGGAGGAGAGGGCTATTGAGGCTAGCAGCCATGATGGCTGGGTCTGCCTCCACAGTTGGAGACAGCAATGTTTCTGAATACGGGTTGTAAGAAACCACACGAGGGGAGATTACTCTTGTACTCAGGTCCTGTTTCAGGTTTTCCACTGGCCACTGGGAGAACAGGGTGCTGGGCTTGATGGGCCACTGGTCTAATCCAGCAGCCATGTCTTAGTCTTAGGATTCACCCATCACAATCACATGTACTTTCAATGGGATTGTTGCCTGAACACTTGTACCGTTACATCTCAAAGAACATCAAAAGGATTTCCCCGCACAGAACAATAACTTCCTGGGGGAAGGACTTATTAGCCGCAAACAATTCCAAAAGCGTTTGAAGGGGAGCGGAGGCACCAGGTTTGTGATGAGTAATACAATCTTCTGAGTCATGTTATTTGAGGGGTGGGGAGAGGGAGAACGATCTCAGTCAAGTACTTTATCCATTCTCTACTTGGGTAATAAGTTAAGACAATGAGGAGGCCTGGAGAGATCCGTCAGCAGTGGAAATTGCTTTTGGATGGGGAGTCAATCCTCCACCCGGATGTGGAGTCTGCAATTAAGCAGCGAATCGGTAAGCAAGAATGCTTCTGAATACCAGTGACTGGAAACCACAGGAAGGGGAGAGTAGCACTTGTGTTAAGCTCCCGCTTCTGGGTTTCCTACAGACACCTGGAGGGGAAAGGGGGATTTAGGGAAGCGTGACTTATTCAGTCGCGCTGGGCATGGAGGGCGCTGATGCAGGCGATGCCACAACTATGATTCAGAATGGGGCACGATAGACGGGGGGCACCAAATGTTGGCATTGCATACAGCGGTGGAGGAAGACGCTTGGGCACCTGGGGCGCTCACCCCATAGGGATGGGGTACACTGCAGGGCCCCTGGAGTCTTGAATAGGACCCTGGCAGAGACACATGCCCGACTGACATGTTCTCTCCCTCCTGGTCAATCGTTCGGGAGCTTCATAAGCGTTCTTCAGCCCGAACATCACAGAGACCGATGCCAACCGACACCGGCACACTTAGGGATCCACAGAGTTTGTGCATCATGCGCGTGACAGACCTCAGCATCTTAGCATTTTGGCTAATCTACTTTATTTACATATAAACACACATGGAGCACTGCAACATGGCTCCCTCTCTCTCTAGCATCAGACAGCAAAGAACAAAGGACAATAGTCCCACTTCACAGAACACAGTCACACAAACATCCTGTCTCTGTCACTTCCTACTCTGTGGAGTCAAAACATATACCGTCATGTGAAAGACAACAATCCCATGACTGCAACCACGGAGCAGGAATTCTAACACAAGCTACCCAGGAGAGATGCGTGACTTGGGCGCGCTGCAGGCCCCGCTGTGAGTGCCACCCGGCATTTTGTCACCCCCCTCAGTGGTGACACCCAGGGCAAACCACCCCCACCGCACCCCCCTTCCTCCTTCACTGATTGCATAGTGTGGCGTTGAAATTTGAGACTCTGCCACTGCTGGTTGGCTACTGTGAGAATAGGATGCTGGGCTGGATTTGGCCATTGGCCTGATCCTGCAGACTCGTCTTATGTTATTGGGTTTATTTACACTTCCCACCTCTAGACAAAAGGAGGCCAGTGCTCTGCTAGCTGAGTCCATACATGCCACCTCAGTTTGCCAGGTCAAGACCCACTCTGCGCTCAAGTCTTCCTGACACCAGGTTCTTTTCCTCTTCCAAACACTTCGGAATGACTTTTGATTCATGTTATATGAAAGCTATTCCTCCCTCCCTCTCTGTCTCTCTCCCTGCTTCCTGTTCCACATCCCGTAAAAAAATCTTTTTGCTGAGCTGCCACTGGCAATAATCAGGCAGAGTGACAGTTTGCCGATGGGACTCTCTAAGATAACAAGTTCCAGCATTGATGATTAACTAGATTCACAAAGTTGATTGGAGGAAAGACAAATATAAGGATATAAATAAAGTATTCCCGTAGATCTCTCACCCCCTGCAGTTGTGAACTTTGAATAATTGGAGGGAATTATGCTGAGTACTAATCAAAAGGAGGTGTTTTTTTAATTTTAATTTGCTAATTACTACTGGGTTTCATCAGTGACAAGCTTTAATCATCTCAAGACATCTTAATTGACCCTTGGGAGTTGTTTACCTGGCATTGGGAGTATTCAAGGGGGTCACACAGTCAGGAAAATATGACAGTGAGTCAAGTTAAGAAGCTAAAAAAGAAAAGAAAAATAACTAAGCATTTTTTTGGGGGGGGTACCTTTCAATGTCCCAGTATGCTGGAGGGGACACTGCTTGCCAAAAGTGGCAGGTGTATCATTTCCCTGGTGCTTAGAAATTTGCACTAGGTCCAGAATCCCAGCTTCCTGGAAATCTCATCCTTCATGTTTCTAGTCCATAGCACAGCAATATTTCATTTACCACATTTGCATCCTGCACTTCCTCCAATTAACTCGGAAGACTCTGCATTCCTGGCACTACATTCTTCTTGTCCAAGAATGCTGTGGGAAAGGTTAGGCTGAGAGTTGCCATATGTCCTCTTTTTCCAGGACATGTCCTCCTTTTCATGATGGGAATCGCCATAGAGATCCATAGTTGAAAGTTGAAGTCAGCAAATGTGTCCTCTTTTTTTCTCTCTCTTCAAAATATGGCAACCCTACATGGGCACAACAACTGGCAAACAGACTGGGCATCAGCAGGAGGCATCTGGGGCAGCCTTTGGGAACCCAGGGCCCTGGCAAGGCCCCAGTGCTGGCACACTCCCTTCAAAAATATCCACAGCTGGGTCTGGGAGCTGCCATTTTAATTTCCCACCATACTGTTATAAGAAAAAACTGCTCCTTTTCCCTTATGGGGTATTCCAGAGCCCGTATAGAGTCCTTAAGTGGGTCCCCTATCAGTAGGAGAAAATAACAGAGGCCAAACAGAGAATATTGAGAAGCAAAGCAGCTAATAAGTCTGATCTTTATTCAAGGAACTGTTGCAACAGGGTACCCACTCACCACACACAGGAGGGAGGAGAACCCAGAACAATGGTGTGCAAGCCCTGATATAGACTTCTGAAATTGCCCACCCTATAGCCAGAGACCACTGCCCCAAAAACATCATACATACATCACAGAAGGAGGCGGTCTACAGCAGAAATCCTGTATGCCAGGATACCTGGTAATGGTCACTGGGCAGCCTGACTATTCTTTTGTGATGGTTAATACTTTAGTTCCTGAGTCCAGGTCACAGGCTCACCCTATTCATACACAAATATGCCCTTAAGGCAGGATTTGTAAGCAAAAAGACAGTGGGAAGGCTTTCCCCATTTGCCTCCCTTACTGCAGAGGAATATTTGAGGTCATTGGGAGAGTCAAAATGGCTTCAGGATTGCTCTCCTGTACTATTTCAGACACATGATTTATATACTTATGTATGTGTTAGTCTTGTACAGGGACGCGGACTTATAAAAAATATTGGGGGGGGGGGCCGGGAAAGCTCATGAATAATAAATAAGCTCATGAATATCCAAATAAAGTGGCGCCGCCTCCTCGTGAGCGAATAGGGGAGAGCGTGCTGCGCCTATTAATCAGCTCCGGAACAGCTGATATGCGGGAAACGTGGGGCTAGCCGGAGAAGAGAGGGCTGGCTGGGAGGTGTGGCCGGTCGGGATTCCCCTGTTCTCGCGGGGGCTGAAACCGCCAGGAGGAAGATAATTCCCCCCGGCAGTGCCTTGGCAGTGGCGGTGGTGCTGCGAAGCAGCGAGGCAGGAGCCCCCGCCCCCGGGGATTCCCTAATCTCGCGGGGGACGGCCGGGGCTCTCCGACTAGGGCGCGTGGCTGGCTGGCTGGCTGGCGAGGGAGCAGGTGGGGAGGAGGCGGGGGACGGCGGCGGCGCTCTGCTGGAAGGGCGCCCGAGATTATTGGGGGGGCTGAGCCCCCCCAAAAAATTTTTTGAGGGGGCTCGAGCCCCCTCAGGCCCCATGGAGTCGGCGCCTATGGTCTTGTACATTGATGAACATTTACTTTATATTTGACACCTTAGAATTCTTATAGCAATACCTAGGATGTATCATTCCCCCAGTGCATTGTGGGCCCTGTAAACATTGCCCACCAATCCCCTGCCATTTCCACCACCAAATGAAACCATTAGCAGGTGTCAACCAACATGGGAAGTGGCCCATTAGAAGGTGTTTGGCCAAAGCCTTTCTCAAGCCTGGAACCAATTCCCAGGCGAACACCACAGCATAAGACTCATGTTCATGTTGGAAGATGACCCCAGGAACAACTCTCTCATCCAGGGATCTCCAAAATAGCGCCGGTGGATGCAATGGTGCCCTTGAGGTTTTCCCCTGGTACCCACAATGCCTCTGAACTTGCCCTCCCCTCTCTGCCCCTTGGTCTGAAGGTGGTGTGGGTGGTTACCTCCAATGCTGTGGTTTAAACCATTGAGCACCTGTAAGACATTGGTGGCACTGTGGGTTAAACCAAAGAGCCTAGGACTTGCCAATCAGAAGGTCGGCGGTTTGAATCCCCACGACGGGGTGAGCTCCCATTGCTCCGTCTCTGCTCCCTGGAAATTTTGTTGTTGATTAGTCATTTAGTCATGTCCGACTCTTCGTGACCCCATGGACCAGAGCACGCCAGGCACTTCTGTCTTCCACTGCCTCCTGCAGTTTGGTCAAACTCATTTTGGTAGCTTCGAGAACACTGTCCAACCATCTCGTCCTCTGTCATCCCCTTCTCCTTGTGCCCTCCATCTATCCCAACATCAGGGTCTTTTCCAGGGAGTCATCTCTTCTCATGAGGTGGCCAAAGTATTGGAGCCTCAGCTCCAGGATCTGTCCTTCCAGTGAGCACTCAGGGCTGATTTCCTTCAGAATGGATAGGTTTGATCTTCTTGCAGTCCATGGGACTCTCAAGAGTCTCCTCCAGCACCATAATTCAAAAGCATCAATTCTTCAGCGATCAGCCTTCTTGATGGTCCAGCTCTCACTTCCATACATCACTACTGGGAAAACCATAGCTTTAACTATACGGACCTTTGTTGGCAAGGAAAGCTGATGTGGCTGTGACTCATGGAGGGTCTGGCTCCCACCCACCCCTTGAAAAGCCCATAGAACTGACACTCTTTCAACTCTATGGTGCTTTTCAAGCCCCAGATTAGTTCTACTGGATCTGCCTTTTCTCCAAGCCCTGTTGCAAAAACAAAGTGGCCGGGACAGCGTGGCGACTGCAGGGCATGCTCAAAGATACACATGTTCCCCAAAGCCTAAAATGGTTGGTGAACGTTATGTAGCCGCTCCTCCAGATGCACTTGAAAACATACAGAGGTTGGGCAGCGAAAATTATTGCAGGACCAAAGGGTCAAACTTCAGCACTCTGGAATAATTATCCAAATACATTCATGGCATGCATGACGGTTCCTTTTTTAAATGTTTGAATTGTTAAAATCTATGCTAGAGCCATGCAAAGGTCTTGACTAACATGAACCAAACTGATGCCCATTAAAATATAAAATAAAAGGTAAAGGTAAAGCGACCCCTGACCATTAGGTCCAGTCGTGGCTGACTCTGGGGTTGCGGCACTCATCTCCCTTTATTGACCGAGGGAGCCGGCATACAGCTTCCGGGTCATGTGGCCAGCATGACTAAGCCACTTCTGGAGAACCAGAGCAGTGCACAGAAATGCCGTTTACCTTCCCGCCAGAGCGGTACCTATTTATCTACTTGCACTTTGATGTGCTTTTGAACTGCTAGGTTGGCAGGAGCAGGGACTGAGCAATGGGAGCTCACCCCGTCACAGGGATTCGAACCGCCGACCTTCTGATCGGCAAGCCCAAGAGGCTCTGTGGTTTAACCCACAGTGCCACCCGTGTCCCTAAAATAAAATGTAGAGATGTGTATTTTAAGAGAAAATGTGTTCAAAATATCTTTTTTTATACCTTTATACTTTTTTATTGAAAAGAAAGCAAATTAATGTGGAAGCAAGATAGAATGGGCTTAGGGTGTGGACACACATGAAAGGTTCAAAGAGAGATGGTTTCTTGCCTAGGACCCAATCCTAACCTACGTCCGCGCTGTGGCCCCCAAACTGGTTTTAAACTAGGTTTCACTGTCTTGATTTTCTCCTGGGAACTATAGTTCTGAGAGTTACATAACTTGATATATCCAATTTATTTTCGCAGAGGGAAAGTGGGGTGATTACAATGTAGATGTTGGAAATTCCAAGTTCCTCGTTCAAATGTAATTGCAGGTTGAAAGGAAGCCACGGGGATTGCAGGAGACGGCTCTCTGCCTCGCCCGATCTAGCTTCAAATCCTTTAAATCTCTTTTTCATTTGACTTGCTCTTCCTTGCTCATCAAGGCAGGCTAACAGAGATCTCCTTACTGGAATTGCTCATTCCTTTTCTGAATGCAAGGCAACCCAGCCCAAGATCTCTCGGGGATTCCTAGGCCTACTTTAATAACAGCACACTCATTATAGCAAGATCATCCGGGGGAGGGGAGTGGCTCCAACAACGAACTTATCTTTCCAATTAATGTTGCCTTGAAAACATGCAAAACTTTACGGAATAGGAAATATCATACCCATGGGGGGTGTTGAGAATTAGGGCTGTACCTTTTAAAGATGTTGCACCTCTGAGAACTTCAGGGTCAGCCTGCGGGTGGCAGTGCCGGAAACTTTGTGTGCAGGGTGCTGAAGCGAGAGTCCTGGCAGGATCAGGGCCAGAGTTGGATGGGAGCATGGGCCAGATCCTCATGACAAGAAGCAGCACAGTTGACTGCGGGGCAATTTTGCTGCCAGATTTCTGGAGAAGTTGCCCTTTCGTTGGCTACAAACAGCAGCCTAGGCCATCCTGCACCCACAGGAATGATAACGAAATTCTCAAGCAACTCTTCGAACAAGGCAGAAAAACAAAAGCCTCTTCTGCAGAGGAAGGAAGCATTCAAGAAACCGAAGAGCTGTTCTTGGCACAGTGCTGAATCATAGAATTGTAGAGCGGAAGGGACACCAAGGGTCATCTAGTCCAACCCGCCCCCCAAAAAATGTATGAATCACAAATAAAGAATCCCTGACAGCTGGCCATCCCACCTCTGTTTAGAAGCTTCCAAGGAAGGAAAGACCACCACTTTTGAAGGGAGTCCGTCCCACTGTGAACCAGGCAGAGGGCCTTCTCGGTGGTGGCACCTGCCCTGTGGAACGCCCTCCCACCAGATGTCAAGGGAATAAACAACCACAGTGGTACCTATGGTTGCAAACAGGATCCGTTCCGGAGGCCCGTTAGCAACCTGAAAAGAACGCAACCCACATCTGCACATGCATGAGTTGCCATTCACCGCTTCTGCGCATGTGTGTGATGTCATTTTGCGCGTCTGCGCATGCGCGAGCGACAAAATCCAGAAGTAACCCTTTCTGGTACTTCCGGGTCGCCGTGGGACGCAACCTGAAAACGCGCAACCTGAAGCAAACGTAACATGAGGTATGACTGTATCTGACTTTTAGAAGACATCTGAAGGCAGCCCTGGTTAGGGAAGTTTTTAATGTTTGACGTTTTATTGTGTTTTTAATATTCTGTTGGAAGTCGCCCAGAGTGGCTGGGGAAACCCAGCCAGATGGGCAGGGTATTAACAACAACAACAACAAACAACAAACAACAACAACAACTGTTATTATTGCTATCATCATCATCATCATCATCATCATCATCATCATCATCATTATTATTATTAATCATACACTGTGTATGAAATGTGCATACAACAGATTTATGGGGGTGCAAAGATTTGGGGCTGTTGCTCCCCTCGGGCACGGCAGCCATAAGTTACAGCACTATTTCGAACTTCTTTCTCTCCCTGCGTCCCTTGCTCCAAGGCCTGAATTCCCCACCGTGGAGTTTGCCGAACAAGGCTGTAAGTGGCGAAGATTTCCGTTAAGCAATCCCTTTTCCGTGCTGCAAAATGAAATCGGCTCGGAATGTGTGCGGAGGGAGCCCCCAAGCACCGGGCTGTTATATTTGTGGGACCCCAGGCAGCGCTGCAAATGAGACAGAGCTCGCCAAAACCCAGTCCTGCCGTTTGAAGATTATTCTCCCTGCCCCCCCCGCCCCCAACTCACGTTGCTTTCTTTCTTTCCCTTTAAAAACATGAGATTGCAGCAACAGGCAGCTCCCTGCCTCTTGTTTCCACTGCTGTGCTGGAACAATGAAAGAGAACCAATGAGACATAACAAAGAGAGACTAATTTACTGGTGGGCCCAGGAAGATGAAAGAATAGGGGGAGCGGAGAGCCTTTATTGAAGATCTTCTCCGCAAAAGTTCCTGCTGGAATTTACCTCTGTCACCTCCAGTCCATTCTCCTTTCCCCTCTCCTGTGATATTAAATTACTTTTGCCCCTGGAACAAACCACGGGCATTTCGGTTCCTCTTTGAAGTTCATGAATTACCAAGAGGCCTACAGAGCAGCTGGGATGGGTAGGAACTGAGTCTGTCAGGAAGAAGAAGATGATGATATTTATTGACTGCATTTAAAGTCCACCACTGTCTCCAAAGAGCTCATGGCTGTTCCTCGATTCTCACCCCCTGCTCACATAATCCACAACAACCCTGTGAAATAGGCAAGGCTGCAAGACCACGACAGGTTTTCGAAGTTCATGGCTGAGTGAGGAATCCAAACCCTAGTTCCCCACGTCCTGTGGGAATGTTGTGGATAGGAGGAGAGGACATGTTGGTTAAATATTATCCTTCCTCACTCACGCTAGTGAGCTGGTAGCAGAGCACATTCCCCTGTACAGTGGTACCTCGGGTTAAGTACTCAATTCATTCTGGAGGTCCGTTCTTAACCCTAAACTGTTCTTAACTTGAAGCACCACTTTAGCTAATGGGGCCTCCCGCTGCCGCTGTGCCACCACAGCATGATTTCTGTTCTCATCCTGAAGCAAAGTTCTTAACCTGAGGTACTATTTCTGGGTTAGAGGAGTCTGTAACCTGAAGCATATGTAACCCGAGGTACCACTGTATATCACAGGAAGCTAGTTGGTAGATTCGATTGAATCAGCAATCCAGTCTGGCTTGTCCAGATTGGATTTGTTCCTGGTAAATTCCCCTTTGTTCCCTCTTAAAAAGAATAAAGGAACAGTCTTCTCTTAAAAGTACAGTGGTACCTCGGGTTACATGCGCTTCAGGTTACATACGCTTCAGGTTACACACTCCGCTAACCCAGAAATAGTGCTTCAGGTTAAGAATTTTTCTTCAGGATGAGAACAGAAATTAGGCTCCGGCGGCACAACAGCAGCAGGAGGCCCCATTAGCTGAAGTGGTGCTTCAGGTTAAGAACAGTTTCAGGTTAAGTACGGACCTCCAGAACGAATTAAGTACTTAACCCGACGTACCACTGTAATAAGTTTACTCGCACTCAGTTCACAGTATGATCCTGAAGTCAGGCTTTAGCTTGTAACTACAGAAGAGTGTAGGTTTATCCAGTATGGGGATTGAGCCCATGCACTGCTGGCTGAGAGCCAGCAGACAGCAGAAGCATCCAGATGGAATAAAGCAAAGAAGGAGGGTCAAGAGAGAAGGTGTCTGCATGACCAGCCCTTTTATGGGGTCTCCCAGGGTCACGCCCATCTACCTGGTCACACGCAGAAGGAGGAAGCTCCAGACAGGTGTGACAGGAAGTCCTCCTGGCTGGAGCAACATTCCTCTGTGTGTCCACTCTGGGCAAACAGGAAATGTTGTACTTGACTGTTTATGTTACATCCCACACGTCCTGATCCACCTTGGCTTTCTCCTTCTCCTTCTCCTTCTCCTTCTCCTTCTCCTTCTCCTTCTCCTTCTCCTTCTCCTTCTCCTTCTTCTTCTCCTTCTTCTTCTTCTTCTTCTTCTTCTTCTTCTTCTCATTATTTACCCGCTGTTCCCCCTTAGGTCCTGGTGGGGCGGGTTACAACAATCTAAAACACAATATTGAAAACAGTCCCAAACAACTCACAATCGCAGAAAGAAGGTGATATATATTATATCAGGTGTCAGAAGCCAGGGTAAAGAGGCTTGTCTTCGGCATTCATCAAAAGCCGCACAATGAAAGTGCCAGATGCACCTCTGTGGGGAGGGAGTTTTGCAACTTAGGGGCTGCCACAGAGAAGGCCCTGTCCCCAGACCACTGCCACCCTTTGAACCTCTGAAGGTGGAGGAACTACAAAGAGGGCCCCTCTGCCAATTTTAGCCCTTGAAGGGATCTGTAGGGAAGAAAGAGGTCTATCTGGGGCCTCAGTCATTTAGTGTTTTAAACACTAGCATGAGCACATTGAATTGGGCTCAGAAACCAACCAGCAACCCATCTTGTTTCAGAAGCACAGCACATGTATTCTATATCCTACTCCATTGCTCCATTTCTTGTTCTAAATGAAAGAAAGAAACCAGCTATTCTCCTGTGATGTTATATTGTCCTGTACTCTTGGCCCTGTCATCTGTCACTTGACTCACTTACTTGAGCAACCCACATGCCAGCTCCTGAGGTTACTTGATTCCACCTCTGTCACCCCAGTTCCTTGGTGCTATTTGTTGCTGAACAAGGTGGCTGACCTTGAACCCTTGTCCTGGGGTTAATTTTGCAAACAAACCATGTGTTTTCCTCTCTTTTTTTTTTTTTTGAGATATACATATATTGTTATGAGTTTGGTGGGGGTTGGTCTGGATGATGCCCTGAGTCCCTTCCAGTTTGTGGGATCCTGTATCTGGGGGGATAGAATGCAGAAGAGCAAACCAGTCCCTTTGTCAAGGGGGCTTTGGCTGACTTGTTAAGCACCAGAATTATCATAACCAAAGAAGCTGCTCTGTGTCATATAACAAATGTGTGGAGCTTCTCCTCCCCACCCTCACCTAACTGCTAGGTAGGAGAACATAAGCCAAAGTAGTGTGACAGAGATGAGCTAGAAGCAGGCTGGACGCTGGAGGTACAGAGACATGCCTGCTCTGAGCTGTAACCAAATCTGCGGCTAATGGAGAAGCAAGCTCTTTTGGGGTGATGATGCCGTGAGCCCCTCCATCCTATGCTCAGGTCATGTAAAGGTAAAGGTAAAGGGACCCCTGACCATTAGGTCCAGTCGTGGATGACTCTGGGGTTGCGGTGCTCATCTCGCTTTATGGCCAAGGGAGCCGGAGTTTGTCTGCGGACAGCTTCTGGGTCATGTGGCCAGCATGACAAAGCCGCTTCTGGCAAACCAGAGCAGCACACAGAAATGCCGTTTACCTTCCTGCCAGAGTGGTACCTATTTATCTACTTGCACTTTGACGTGCTTTCGAACTGCAAGGTTGGCAGGAGCTGGGACCAAGCAACGGGAGCTCACCCCGTCACAGGGATTCGAACCACCAACCTTCTGATTGGTAAGCCCAAGAAGCTCTGTGGTTTAACCCACAGCGCTACCCGCGTCCCTGCTCAGGTTGTATATATGTGTAAATAAATCCATGTCTCCCCAAAACACCACAGTCTCTGCTGACTTTCGTTCCAAGGAAGCTGAACTTGGGGCAAGTGCTGGAACCCCTGAAATATTTCATGGCTTCTGGACAGGAGTGGCGTGTCACAATACTGTGGGGTTTCTGCCATTCTGCCTCTTATTTAGCTTTTCTGGATTCACCTTGGCTCTTTGACAAACCTCCAGAGGAGGTAGAAGGGAATTGATTGGTGTTCTAATGAGATAGGCTTAAAAGCTTTCCCCAACAAGTATTTAAAAGTCACTCCGTTGCGATGCCAGAAATAGATACTGCAAATTGTTTAGAGCAACAATGACATCCAGTGGCTGTGTGGTTCGCTCTTTGTAACGGGTCCTGAAAACAGTTCCAACTGGGAGCGAGTCCAGCTTCCTAAGAAACGCGGCCTGCCTGCATGAATGGGCTGAATTCCTCTCATATCTTGCTAAGGAGACACCACAAATTGGACTTTTCCCTATCCATTTCCTCTGTGTCATGCATACTTGCATAGACCTCTCTTGTGCCAACATCTATCGACCTTTTTGTGTGTGTGAATGGCTGCTGTTAATAATGCAATTCCCACTCTCAGTGTTTCCCTTCCCTCCAACCTCACTGTGCACAATTCCTTCCCCCATCATACAACTCAGGATAACATGTCAGGCATCTGGTCCACAAAAGCTGTGCTATATAACCCTTGTCAAGGTGCCACAATATCCTTTGGTCTTTGGGCTACAGCAGCTGATATGGGATTCCCCTCTGGAAGCCAAGAACATAAGAGGAGCCTGCCGTATCAGGTCCAATGAGCCCAGCATCCTGTTCTCCCGGTGGCTAGCCAGATACCTTTGGGGGAAACCCCAATCAGGATTCGAACACAAGACCCGTTTGCCCTCCTGGGGTTTCCAGCAGCTGGTGAAGGCAGAGCATGGGAACTGAGGCTGGCAGCCTTCCATATAGCCCTGTCCTCTGTGAATTTGCCCAGACAGTTTTGCTCTCTGGTCCCTTTTCCTCTCTGCTTTCTCACAAGATACCTGAATGCAGCAGAGACTCAATCTCTCCCCTAATTAAAAACAATGACAACGGGAGATAGGAAGCCCTTTAAAACTAATGAGCAACCGGCTGCATCTTTTCAAAGGCTGCAGGTTCCTCTGGGAACAGTGGGTGTCCTAGACTCACAGGGGAAAGGCTGCTCCTTTTCCACCCCAGCTGACGATTACCGGGTCAAGCAGAGGTTTCATTGCGGCGCGGAAAAGATTTACATGCTTGGATGTCCTTGCTTCCCCCTCAGGGTGCCGACTGCAAGGAAAGCTTACCTAGCCTTGAATGGGCTTTCCTGCAGAAGGGGAAAGAATACTACACAAACCAGCAAGAAGATCGCAGAAGGAATGCAACTGTGTCATCCTCAGAATGACTAAGAGCCTTGGCCTTGGGGGCTCAGTCTCCAGATCTTATAGCAAGAGGACCTCAGTCCTTGGGTGCCAGTTTACCTGCAATAACGTCTTACCATGTATATGCCCACTCGGCTGCTTCAGTCGGTGGAGCTGGCACTCTTAAAGGTAAAGGGACCCCTGACCGTTAGGTCCAGTTGCAGACGACTCTGGGGTTGCGGCACTCATCTTGCTTTATTGGCCGAGGGAGCCAGAGTTTGTCTGTGGACAACTTCTGGGTCATGTGGCCAGCATGACAAAGCCGCTTCTGGCGAACCAGAGCAGTGCACGGAAACGCCGTTTACCTTCCCACTGCAGTGGTACTGAAATATATACTCGGAGTTGAGAGTGGATTTCATGCTCTTTATTCAGCTCATAGTGGTGAGGAGGAATGGAAGTTCCCCCAGAATGTCTGCTTTATATACATTATTTACACAATGGGCTCCACGTGATTCCGGGATTCTCCTGTAGGCCAATCAGGTTGCGGATTCACTTCTACCTGGAGCTGGATTGGGTTGCTCCTGTGGACCAATCAGACTGCTGCCTTCTGGATCCTATGTTTCTAGGACCAATCGGACTGCTACATTCTGAATCCTATTGAACTCAGTACATAAAAGGTAAAGGTAAAGGGACCCCTGGCCATTAGGTCCAGTCGTGACCGACTCTGGGGTTGCGGCGCTCATCTCGCTTTATTGGCCGAGGGAGCCGGCGTACAGCTTCCGGGTCATGTGGCCAGCATGACAAAGCCGCTTCTGGCGAACCAGAGCAGCGCACGGAAACGCCATTTACCTTCCTGCTGGAGTGGTACCTATTTATCTACTTGCACTGGTGTGCTTTCAAACTGCTAGGTTGGCAGGAGCAGGGACCGAGCAACGGGAGCTCACCCTGTCATGGGGATTCAAACCGCCGACCTTCTGATTGGCAAGCCCAAGAGGCTTGGTGGTTTAGACCACAGCACCACCCCACGTCTTACAGATGCCATATAATTGTTGTTCTAGAACAGTGGCTCCCAATCAGGGGCCCAGGGACCCCCACAGAGCAAATCCAGGGGGTCTGCAGCACCACCCCCTGCCAGGAACTCACTTATCTTGTTAACTGCCTGGTCAAAGCTACAATGATGATCCTGGGATCACCGAGCCTCTACTAAACATGTGAAAGAGTTGCTGCATGGCAAGTGAGCTGGGACTGGGCAAAAACCTCGGACACCGTTTCTTTGGGCTTCTGCAATTGGAGAGGTCATGAAGAGTCGGACACAACTAAACAACTAAACAACAACAACAATTGGAGAGAGAAAGAGAGAGAGAATGGCTTGCTCCACGGGGTAGATTCACATGCTTATCATTTTAAAAAATGTAAGGGGTCCATTCTCCTTTTTAACTGTCTACTTTTTAACTAAAAAGAACTTCTAATTGCTTTCTAATTTTGAATTATGGTGCTGGAGGAGACTCTTGAGAGTCCCATGGACTGCAAGAAGATCAAACCTATCCATTCTGAAGGAAATCAGCCCCAAATTTTCCCTGGAAGGACAGGTCCTGAAGCTGAGGCTCCAAGACTTTGGCCACCTCATGAGAAGAGAAGACTCCTTGGAAAAGACCCTGATGCTGGGAAAGATGGAGGGCACAAGGAGAAGGGGATGACAAAGGACACGATGGTTAGACAGTGTTTTCAAAGCTACCAGCATGAGTTTGACTAAGCTGCGGGAGGCAGTGGAAGACAGGAGTGCCTGGCGTGCTCTGGTCCATGGGGTCATGAAGAGTCGGACATGACTAAACGACTAAACAACAACAAATTGCTTTCAACAACTCTCAAGTTTGGAGGACTCTCCCACTGCTTGTAGGTAGGGTTTTCAGTGAATCTCAGCTGATAAGTTTGGGATCCATGTCTCATCTTGGAGGTCCAACAGGAGAAATAGATAAGCAAATTGCCACCATGGTTAGCACAACAGCTCATCCTCTAATGATTTAGTTTAGTGCTAGGGCTGGACGATACTTTCATTTCAACATCATCGACAGTGGAATTTGCTGCCAAGGAGTGTGGTGGAGTCTCCTACTTTGGAGGTCTTTAAGCAGAGGCTTGACAACCATATGTCAGGAGTGCTCTGATGGTGTTTCCTGCTTGGCAGGGGGTTGGACTCGATGGCCCTTGTGGTCTCTTCCAACTCTATGATTCTATGATTCTATTCTATGATTCTATGATTCTATGATTCTATGATTCTATGATTCTATGATCATCGTCTATCAGCAGCTAAATAATGGTATATGCTGATCTGTCACGAGGACTGGAATTTATCTCGGCTGCTTCTTCCGAGACGCATGGCCCAGCCCTAAACGGTGACAGAGTCCTGGTGTCTCTCTGGCTCAAGTGGCAGTTGAGGAGCATTGGGGGCTTTGCTGAACTGCTCAGCTGGGGGGGTGGAAGAGGCTCCACTGCCTCAGAAAGCATCCTGACCCCCAGCTAAGGGAGCCCCAAGACTTCTCAGGACTCCCTATAGCTGGGGGGTGGGAGCACTTTAATGGAGCCCCAACTGCCTGTTCGCTCAAGCCAGCAGTGGGCTGGGGCTCCGTTAACTGCTTGACTGAGGGGAGCAGCAACCGCACACCCCTCAGCGCAGCAGTTTCACAGAGCCCCCAACCCAATGCTGGCTTGTGAGAACTGTTGATGAAATGAGGGCTCTTGTTTTCTGTGGGAAGCTATGTGGCTACATTCAAAAGCTGGTTGTTCCTATTGGGTAATCAGCAAGAATAAATTATTATTATTATTATTATTATTATTATTATTATTATTATTATTATTATTATTGTTGTTGTTGTTGTTATTGTTATCCCACCCCTCTGGCTGGGTTTCCCCAGCTACTCTCCGAATATGTAATGCAACTCATTAACTAATCTCTTTAAACCGGGGATGAAATTTGTAGCTCCTGTTGCTCGGTCCCAGCTCCTGCCAACCTAGCAGTTCGAAAGCATGTCAAAGTGCAAGTAGATAAATAGGTACCACTCCGGCGGGAAGGTAAACAGCGGTTCCATGCACTGCTCTGGTTTGCCAGAAGCGGCTTAGTCATGCTGGCCACATGACCCGGAAGCTGTATGCCGGCTCCCTCAGCCAATAAAGCGAGATGAGCACCGCAACCCCAGAGTCAGCCACGACTGGACCTAATGGTCAGGGGTCCCTTTACCTTTACCTTTACAATCATCTTGTGAAGCTTAGACCACATAACACTGGTCTTGAAAGACGTACATTGGCTCCCAGAACGTTTCCGAGCACAATTCAAAGTGTTGGTCCTGACCTTGAAAGCCCTAAATGGCCTCGGCCCAGAATACCTGAAGGAGCATCTCCACCCCATCGCTCAGCCGGGACACTGAGGTCAAGCGCCGAGGGTCTTCTGGTTGTTCCCTCCCTGCGAGAAGCGAAGTTACAGGGAACCAGGCAGAGGGCCTTCTCGGTAGTGGTGCCCACCCTGTGGAACGCCCTTCCATCAGATGTCAAGGAAATAGACATCTTCTAAACGTCTGCTTCTAAAAAAGCAGACATCTGAAGGCAGCCCTGTTTAGGGAAGTTTTTTATGACCGATGTTTTCATTTTTTAAAATCTTTCTTTGGGAGTTGCCAAGAGTGGCTGGGGAAACCCAGCCAGATGGGCAGGGTATAAATAATAAATTATTATGATTATTACTTAGGTGGACATCCTATCATATTGGGCAACGTGAAGAGCAGAAATGCCAGATACTCATAAAATCATAGTGTTGAAAGGGACCCTAAGGATCATCTAGTTCAGCCCTTTGCAATGCAGTGGCACAAATGCCCAACTCAAGGGCATTTTCACCACCAGCTTAATTAATAAGCAGTCCATGCAAACATCCACTGGGTGGTTTCGTCCCTACTATCCCAGCACATACGCATCAAAAAAGAATATATACTTTTAAAAAAATCTATTGCTTTTCTTACCACCCCCAGAAGCCTTCCCTATCCCATCTCACTACTAAAACATTCGATTTTTTTTCTTATTTAAACTGGCTTTTTTCTTTAACGCCCTCCTTTTAGTCTAAGCCCATTATCTCCAGCCTTATCAGTTGCTAATTAAGGAGAACAATTACTTCTGTGCCTCATTTGCACATTCTTTTATGAGCTTTTATCTGAGGATTGTATCCCCTCTAGCCTGGGCTTTCTTCAGCCAGCAAGGATTTTAATTCTCTTAATCTTCCCTGTAGTCACTCATACTGCCTACATCCTTCCGCCGCTCACCTCTCCATTACAGGGCCCCTAAACTGCTTTGAGCAATCAGCTTCGCAAAGAGAAAAGAAAATGATCTCCGGGGCCTTAAACGCGAGTCAAAAATCGTTGTACTTCCCTCGGATTGCTCTCCGTTTTGACAAATGTTCTTTTGCCAAGCACACTTGCTTAATTCATTGGGACCATATTGCTGCTCTGCAGCAATCTATTTATTACGTTGCACACCACCCCAATTTCCAAGCAGTGTGAAACTCCAGCCATTTACCAAGGGTTTGCATTTCCTTTGGAGTGAGGCACAGCAGAGATTGTGGTGTCTTTAGGATATATGGTTTACTGACACATATATGCAACCTGAGCTGACGATGGAGCGGTTCGCAGCATCAACACCCCAAAAGGGTCTTGATTCTCCTATAACATGAGTCGGCAAACTAAGGCCCGGGGGCCGAATCCGGCCCAATCACCTTCTAAATCCGGCCCATGGACTGTCCAGGAATCAGCATGTTTTTACATGAGTAGAATGTGTGCTTTTATTTCAAATGCACCTCTGGGTTATTTGTGGGGCATAGAAATTCATTATTTTCCCCCCAAAAATATAGTCCAGCCCCCCCCCCCCAAGGTCTGAGGGACAGTGGGGACCGGCCCCCTGCTGAAAAAGTTTGCTGACCCCTGATCTATAGCTGCAGCCTTGGATTCAAACAGAAATCAAGCATCCCTCTGTCTCTCTGGCTCCCCAACCTGTTCCTTTCCCACTTCCAGCTTCTAGCTCACATCACTCAACTCTCTGGCTTTGTGTCAGGAGCCCAGGTTCCCAAGTCAATAACACAGTAAGCGTAGGTAATTAAAAAGGAGGATTTATTGCAAAAACAAACAGATAACACTGGACGGCTCTAACAAAGCCTCCGGCATCATTACTCAAGATGACCCTTCTGAAGACTCCTTCCAGAGTCGACAGAAGATATTGAACCCTTACGTCTCTTGTTTTGCTTCCTATCTAGCAGGTCTCCCATTCACCGACTCTTTAGACTTAGTGGATCAGCTCCAACCTCTTCCCGTTCAGAGAGACTGCCTCTGGGTTTGTTTGCGCCATTTTGTGCTTCCCACGAGCTTTGGCTGTGTTCTAGCCTGCTGTCAGCTACTGTCTTATCAGCCTGCCCGTCAAGGTCAGGAAGAGCCGAAGTCTGCAGCTGCCGGCTCTCCCCTGCCTGACTAACATCAAAGCCTCTCTGTTCCTGGCTGCTTTCTGCTGTTGGCTGCAAACCTTTGCTGGGAGCTGGCTCATTCCTGACATTTTGTCTTTCTCACTGCTCACAAATGGCCCCCACCCATTTGTCACCTCACACAGATCCAATTCCTTTCTTACCTTAATGACCCATTTTCTCACCAGGGAGCTAGCTGGCTATTCCAAGAATTAGAAGGGGCACCCCCACCCCCAAAAGACACTTCATAACAATTTTCAACTTTTGGTGCCTGACCCCAGACTCACAGTTGCATTGCGTGGGATGAATGATACTGAAGAAGAGGGAAGGTTTGGAGAAGGAAACTTTGACACAAACTGACCAAGTGTGAAAGAAGGAATGATTCACCCACAAAAGAACTTAAGAAGAGCTTTACTTGTTCAAGCCAATGGCCTATCTTAGACTGGCTGGGTGCAGAAGAATGGGGGTAGGCATGAGTTGGGGAACCCCCAGGGGAAGAAGGCTCAGAGCCAAGGGATGGGTGGTGAGATGACGCTCACTGGCTAGATCATCACCTTGACAGGGTGAGTGGGCTTCCATGTTCTTATGTGTGCTGGTCCAGAGGGGAGGTTACCGTGGGGCGAGGTCCAGGACCTGAGTCGAGGGTTGGCAGACAGTCCTCCACGGGTGAAGCGGGGTCCACAGTGAGGAGCTGGGCAAGGACAGGAACTCTGGGGGAACCGGACTGGGTGCTGGCCGAAACAGCTCTTCAACGACGTTGCTCCCGCAACCTGGGACCGGGCTGACTGGCCTTTATCTTCTCTGAAGCCAGGGGTGGTCCCGGCCCCCAGGAGACCCGCCTCTCCCGGCCTTAAGGCAAGCACTCCTCCTGGGAGAAACCAGTTCCCTCCGCCTCTCTGCCCTAAGCCTCTGCAGTTCAGGAGAGGCTGAAGGGTTACTGGACCCAGGGGGAGACTCACCTGTAGGCACTGAGTCCTCAACCACCTCCGGAGCCAGAGTGGATTCACCTGGTGCCTGCTCCTGAGGATCCGGCACAGGTGCAGGCACTTCAGAATCAAGGCCCTGCCCCAGTTCAGCCGGCCCTGGAGGTGGGGACTCCTGTGCAGGCTGGGATTCCTCCGGTTCAGCCTCTGAATCAGATTCCCAGGCCATCACACTATGACCTTTGTGAGCGAAGCCGTCGGGAGTCTCCCAGAGGGGTCACCCAAGGCGGTAAGCAGGGCCGTCTTTACCCAAATTCTGGTGGGCACCAAATGTTTACCTACTGCATACCGGTCCCTCTCGATTGGCAGCAGTGAAAACCAATGGAGCAAAAGTCCCCACCCCCCTCCTCTGTCGCTCTGTTACTCTGTCAAATACTCCCAAGTCAGGAAACAAAAGCAGTTTTTTTCTGCTGCGTCGTTGTTACAGGTGAGCAATTCCCTCCCCCTCAACAACTTCGAGTTGCTGCCCCCCCAAAAAAAAGGGGGTGCTGGGCAGATCTTTGCACCCCGGCGGCGCATATGCCAAAGACGGCCCTGGCGGTAAGGTCAAAGGGGAGGAGCTAGACCAAGAATGATCCAAAAAGTTCTAAGTGGAAGATAACAAGCAGTATGTTACAATGGCTGTAAAGGTGGATGAAGGCTGCAGCAGATAAGAATCTACCGGCGGTCATGATTTACTCATGCCATCAGAATAGAGCCTTACTGCGAAGACTGTGCATTGGTCAACGTGCACTGATCTACACACACAAAACAAATTCATGCACAGGCGTCTTCCAAAAACCCATCCCAACCATGTTTATGGAAGACAATCTTACTCAGCTACGAGTGATCGCCAAAGAAGGAGGAGGTGAGATGGCAGTGAGTGGTCCGATGTAGAAGAGGGACAAGACTGAGAAGAGGTAGTGCTGGAAGCTGGAGAGGTAACAGGGTATAGTGAGCAGGAAGAGGCTGTGGCAGAAGGCAGTTCAGACTGAGAAGCAGCAGAGGAGCAGGGCCAGGAGACAGAGATGAGAAAAATCCAGGGACTCTGTCTCCGGTGTTGCTACCAGCTCCCCTCCCCCTTGTTTTCCCAGAAGACGTATGAAGAGTGTGGAGCAAAGAAAGACAAGACAAAAGAGCCTTAAGCTGCTGGGGAAGAAACCAAGGAAGGAGCCTTAGAGAGCGGAGGGAAAGCGGGGAACTTCAGCCCTGCAACTGCCTCACTGGGGCAAGATCTGGTGCTTTTTTCCTTAAAAAAATATGTTTAGGGGTACTCTCATTTTACTACTCATATTGAAATACTGCCCCTCAATGAGGCCAAACTTAGATTCACAAAATGTTTAGGGGTATGCGTACGCCTGCGTCCCCCCAGGAAAAAAAGCACTGGGAAGACCCACTGGGAAGAGTTGTTGTGACCCCTAGAATTGAGCTGTTCTGTTTCTTTGAATAAAGACTTGACTTCACTGACACCATCCTTTTTAAAGGCTCACTCCCCTCTCATGGGAGAAGGTGAATCTTGGCTCTTTCTGGTCGGGTTTCTCATATCCTCCCTCAGGTAGGCCCTTTTTCATATGAGGAAGCTTTGCAAGAGATACCTGAATGGTGGGCAGCTCAAGCTCTTTCTTCGCTGTCCTTTCTTTGCCTGTCCTGAGTCTTCCAATGTTCAGTTTCATTGGCTGTCCTTCTGAGTGGACAGAGGGAGGACCGGGCCATCAGTGACCTTTGGCAACGGTGGGCTGTTAGTGTGAGGTTGTCATTTTTCAGAACCTATCCAGGATCTTGAGAAAGGGGGCAGGCAGAAGGTGGTTGATGGCATTTGATAGACCTGTGGGCAATTTGTGGGCAATTCACAGAAGGTTCTGACTCCGGGTGGCTTAATAACAGCAGCAATGGGGAGAAAATGCTCTAAATAAATTTGGCAGCTTCCTGGGAAGAGGGGTTAACTGCTAAACTGCACTGGGAATTTGTAGCTCTGTAGGGGGGAAGGAGAGGGACGCGGGTGGCGCTGTGGGTTAAACCACAGAGCCTAGGACTTGCCGATCAGAAGGTCGGCGGTTCGAATCCCCGCAACTGGGTGAGCTCCCGTTGCTCGGTCCCTGCTCCTGCCAACCTAGCAGTTCGAAAGCACGTCAAAGTGCAAGTAGATAAATACCGGTAGGTACCACTCCGGCGGGAAGGTAAACGGCGTTTTCGTGCACTGCTCTGGTTCACCAGAAACGGCTTAGTCATGCTGGACACATGACCCAGAAGCTGTACGCCGGCTCCCTCGGCCAATAAAGCGAGATGAGCGCCGCAACCCCAGAGTCAGCCATGACTGGGCCTAATGGTCAGGGGTCCCTTTACCTTTGGGGGGAAGGAGGGGGGCCTCCTAAGCGCTTTCAGCACCCATCACAAATGACAGTTCCCAGAATCCTTTGGGGGAAGCTATGGCCGTTCAAAGTTCTCCGATGCTGCTTTAAATGTGTGGTGTGACTGTGTCCAGTGAGGGCCTACGGTGGCATCTCAGCTCCTTTGTCCTCTATGATTGTTCGACAGAAGGGTCCCCTCCCTCCAGCTGTGAAGCTGGGCTCTAACAGGATTGGGGAAGGGCATCCATTGAAGGCCACACTCCGAGTTCAGTCTTTACACTGCTACCCCCCCCCCCAATAAAACTCCCAGTTTGGCTGCGCCATGCATTACATCGCGGATACCATTATCGCTGCGCAACAAGAACGGCTTATTACTCTTAATTAGGTTTGCAAAAGAAAGGATCCTTTCCGCTCGGGCTGGGTGGACACTGCTAAGCCAGCCTGCAAAAGCCGGATAAGCCTCATTAGAGAGCGTCTGGCAGCCGGGGTGATAAGCAAGTTGCGCTTTTCAGAAAGCAAAGCAATTTAGGAAGAATACCAGCCCAGGAGAGAACCAGCTTTCTGAGCCACTGAAACAGAACTTTGGGGCTGTCTTCGGCTGCCCATCACCGTGATGGGCAATTACTGCTATTACAAGTCAACATGAATGAGCCCGTCTTGATCTGAAGGCAGGAGAAAGGCTTCTGTGCTTGCTCTGTGCTCTGCATACTCTTCTGGAAATCAAAGATCAAGGAGCCCTCACAGAAGCCAAGAACTGGAGCTCTCCCCCCTGTTTAGACCCAACCAAAAGGAAATTTTATTTTATTTTATTTTATTGCGTTCGTATCCCACCTTTTTCTCCAACTTCCTCAAGGTGGTGGCGTATATGATTCTTCTCCCTCTCCTCATTTAATCCCCACAACAAACCTGCGAGATAGGCAAGGCTGAAAGGCAGCGACTGGTCCCTAAGGTCACCCAGTGAGATTCATCATGACCGAGTGAGGATTCGAACGCAGGTCTCCCCGGTCCTAGGCCAACACCCTAACCACTGCACCACACTCTCTTGCTCTTTGCTGCTTGGCAGCTAGCTCTATGAAACATCTCGTTCTCTATCCTAGCTTGTAGCCTCTCTCCCGGAATACGCGGGAAAGTGTAAACGTGAATGTGAAAATAAAATGAAATGAATAAGTCTGAGGCTGTCTATGTATGAAAGGGGATAAATGGGGCAGTGAGTTATTTAATAATTTGTATTTATTCTTTCATGAGTGGTAGACAGGGGTAGAATGGCAGTCAATGGCAGGTGACTGTTCCTTTGCCCTAATCCGAGCCTCGCAGCCAAGACAATTCGTGGGCCTTCTCTGTAGTTCGATATCATAGAATTGTAGAGTTGGAAGGGAACCCCAAGTGCAGTGCAGGAATGTCTACAGAGAGATATCTCCCCATATCAGCAACATTAATCCTCTTATTTGCCTGCCACATTTTGTAAACCCCCAACTAAATCTCTGTCTCCCAGTGGGGCGGGAATCTCCTTTTAAAAATCTCAAAAACATGGCAAGCTTTTGAGTTCTCCAGAGTTCCTCATCAGGCAAGATGTTACCCAAGTTAGGGAGTGGTTCAATGAGGAAAAATAATACTATTTTTCAATATATATAAAAAATCCATTAAACCCCCAAGCTTCTGGTCCTCATGTTACGCTGGCTTTTGCCAAACAGATTGCTCTGCTTTCCTTTGGGCCTCATCAGCAAGGCCAAGATAGGGGCAGGTATTACTGTATGGGCAGCCCAGGACATTCATGCACACTGCCTAGGCTTGTGCGCCGGGGAGATCATTTCAGGGCTACTAATGCAGTGGTTTGACTACTCCCCCCCCCAGAGGTGAACTCAGTGCCAGATTTACATATAAGCTAAACAAGCTATAGCTTAGGGCCCCACTCTCTTGGGGGGGGCCAAAAAATTTAAAGAGAAAAAAACAGGATGTACATGAAGGAATGACCGCGAGGTGTGAAGCACACTTTGACCCACAAACAAGCCACAGCTGTCTAAATGCCATGCCCTCTATCTAACCTTTTGCTTTCTTAGTAGTCTGCCGTGCCCTGTCTGTGACATTTGTCTCCTTCATTTAAACATTGTTCAGGGGAAAAGTGACACGGTGGAAACAGGTGCCAAAATAACTTTGTACCACCCCACGATCTTGTGATTGGAAGACGTGTAAAGGGCACAGTCCAAGATGTATCTGACTGGTTTTGCATATTGTGCTAATAAAAAGAGCCTCTGCGAAGCTAGCTGGCAGCTTGCTTATGCACCGCTCACCTGCATTACCAACACCTGTCTCATGTCCTTCACTTCATGTACATGTCCAAAATATAAGATAAAACACAAATAAAATAAAACCTACATACAGCAACAGTGTTTTGTGTTGTGTCTGGACCTATTAGGTTCATAAATTACCATATAGCATATATTCAACACAAAAAAACAAAGGACAGCTGGACAGGTAATAGCCAGCCCCTTGAATTGTGCCCAGAAACATGTGGGAAATTGCAGTAAAACATAACTATACATAAGTGCTAGTTAGTACATGAAGGGGTTAAGACCAGAGAGGTCTGTTCCTAGACTCAGCTAAATCACACTCCTTTACCTCCTTGAGGGAAGAAGTGAAGCTGCTTCTCTTCCTTTCTCTCTCTCTCTTCCAACCATGCAATCAAGAGTAATCTACCTGTGTTCTCCTTGCTGCTGCGTGGAATAACGCATGAACCAGACCTTTGGATTTAGTAAGTGTCAGAGCTGCCCGAGGTCCCAGCTCACAAAGGACCAACGCCGGTTCGTTGTTATATACAAAAGTCTTTATTGAAGTTCAGTTTCGCTTTCACAGCCGCAGCGTGCAGCTCTACGTCTGAAACTCTAGACCGCTGAAGCTCCATCTGAATCTCCTCCTCCCAGACACCAGTTTAAGACTCTAGCCTTGCTCCACCTCTTCCTTTGCTCTTTCCTCCTCTGGTTCCGCCTGTCAGCTGGGGTCTTGCCCTTCCTAGACTCTTCTGACGCTGAGTCCCCTGAGTCTTCCCCCTGCCTCCGGCGGGCTTTAGGACCTGGTTCCTAATCCGGGTTTTCTGCTGTCCCACGCGCCTGTACATTCGAACTTGGCGTGCGCGCCCAGCCGGCAACCTTCCTCCTGACCGTTACACTGCTCCTGTCACTGCTTCCCCCTTCAGGGAGGCTAGCTGGACCTGACCTCCCCTCCGTTCCCCCACTCTCCGATAGAGGCGTGGTCAGCCCTGACATCTTCTCTCCCTGCTGGAGGAGACGCTGGCCCTGACACATGGGACTCTTCCCCCCCACTACGCTCTGGTGGGGAAGCTGGTCCTGATCTCCCGCTGCTGCTTTGGGAGTCCCCGCTGGCCCCTTGTTTCTGGTGCGTCCCCCCTGGGACCCCCCTTGCCCTGGCCATCGGCGCCTCCTTCTGGGAATCTTCTGATTCGCTGGAGAAGCTCATGGAATCTCTCGGGTCACTGCCATACTCCCCTACGCTGCCCTCAGATTCTTCCCCTTCGCTCTCCATTTCCTCTCTCCCCTGTGCCTCTGTTCCTGAGCCCCTGACAGTAAGTAAAGCATTTTTTAAACTTACATAACAGTGTGTGGTCTGCTCATTGCTAGAGGGGTAGAGAGGTGGAACAGCATTTTAAGGCAGGCTAAATGGGATATGAAAGAGTTTAACAACCTATATTCCACGCTATGTTGCTAGTTAACTCTGCTGGGGTCTCTCTCCCACAGGAGTGTGTGTTCAGACCTGTACTTTGATTCTAGACAGTCAATTTATTGTTAATGACCCACACGTGGCTCAGATCTATTTTCCTCCCACATAAAACAGACCAGTAACCAGTGAAGCTGTTTTAACAGGGGGCTAACAGGGGACCGGTTCCAGTCAGCAGTCTGGCTGCAACACATTGGGCAGCCCCCAAAAGAGTCTGTTACGGTAGCCCAACCAAGACAGAACTAAAGCATAAGTCACAGAGATCATCTTGAAGCAGCACCAGTGACCCCCAAAGGACATCTAGTCTGACCCGCTTCAACGCAGCAATCCTTGACATGGGTCCATCCAACCTCTGTTTAAAAAACCTCCGGTGAAGGAGAGCTGTGACTTTGAAAAACCCTTGGCACATTCACAGATCTTTCCATGTGCGTACCCAGCTCCAGCTGACCCGGTGTGCCTCTGAAGAGCATACATAGCCAAGCAGTTAATCTGGGCAATGGGGTGGAGAGGGAGAGAGCCTGTGAAGTTGGCATTCACCCTGTGAATGCTCTATAAATGCTGCTGCCCTGGCCTTTGAGAAGAGAGAGATACTTGATGTTATTTTGGAATAAAGTGGGAGATGTAAATAGCAGTGGCGACCTTCCAGCGTCAAAAATAACCGCCTCCGATCGAGCGCAAGGATAGCCATTCAGAGAGAGGGCCTTTTGCAAAAAGCACCAAAATCCACTAAAAGGTTCCCATCAAAAGAAGGAGCTGGTTCACGGCGGCGACATGGACCCCGTTGCCTCTTCAAGCTCATTTGGAGGAAAAGGGAGGCAGCCAGCGTCTCACTGCTCATTTCCGCCTCTTCAAATTCGGTCCCCCTGGGGAGAGGTGGGAAGGTTGGGATCATTAAAGTTTCTGCAGCCTCTGACAGGTTGAAAAAGGAGAAGGGAAGCAACTTGGAAAGTTTGAACACAAATCCCTGGTTGATGAGTTTAAAATCCACGGCGCGTCCTTATTTTCTTGCCATCAATTGCCAGGTCGAAAAATCGGATTCGCTTCTTCTGTCACTCTTGTTTAACTCTCGAGGTAGGAGTCAAGACAGCCACCTGACTATCGTTCATCAATCGGCTGCCCATGGAGTTAAGGACAGGGGTATTGCTAGGAAGGGACCCAGAGTGTTTCTGGGTGAATTTGGGAGGCAAGAACTGGAGGCAGGGTGTGAGATTGGTTACTGAGTAGGCTATTAATCTGGGGAAATAATTTTAGCTGACTTTTATTTTAAATTACCGTTTGGTGGAGTACTAAAAGGAGTAATTAAAGGGGATTTGAAAGAGGATCTCTTGGGTGCTCGCTTCGGCAGCACATATACGAAAGAGGATCTCTTGGGAAATTACTAGGGGGTAAATGAATTGAATTGAGGTGATCGGGGGCAGGGCGGAAACTAAGTCAAGAACTGATCTGGTGTGATTTAGATGGGGAAATCTGTTGGCTTGGGCTTCTGTGCCATCAAACTGTTCCCACACAGTTCCTCAAAGCTCTTGAAAATCTATATCCAAAAGATGGAACCTCCACACCCAGGGGCAGTCTATCTCTGAGCACTGGATACCGCAGTAAAGCAGCACAAGAAAGACATCACTTTCAGATGCTGCTTTTAGACTTCCAAGCCGTGTTTGCCTGGGCTCCTTCTGGGAGAACACACAAGATGCTGGAGGAGCTTGGCCCTCTGATCTGCTCCAGCTGGGCTGTTCTGGCCTGCCCACAAAAAGGAAATAAACAAAGCCAAGCCCTGTAATAGTCATATAAGCACAGCAACAGCAGCAGCAATGGGTAGTTAAGAGACCTGGCTCATAATTCCTCGGGTAGCCCCCCGATCTTAAAAGTGCAAATGAACTGCCGCACGTGATCTGGAGTCGGAATGGGCCGTGTTCCATCTTTTGGCACAACGGCAATTAAGAAGTCATCATGTCCAGAATGCAAATGGGGCGCTGGTATTTGGCCCAGCGGATGCAGGGCCCTGATTGCTTTGGGAGGCCCTGAGCGAATCTCCACTTGATTCCGGCAGCAGGAGCAGCTTGCTGTGCATCGTAGTGGTGTAAATACCTCAGAATCAGCGGCTTTGGAGAGGGAGAGTCTCCATCTTTATCGGTGTGCCCCAAACAACATTGTTACGCTCTCCGCAAAAAGAAGAAGAAGCAGAGTCATCATTCCACATGTGTTAGCTCCAGAGGTTTTGTTCCTTGCAGTGGAAACGCTGAATCGTTGCAATTTCCCTTCATCTGCAAAGCATCGCAGGGAAGCTTTCGACTCAAGAAGGAAGCACGTCATGCTCCCGTGGGATATATCATCACTGGAGCAGTCAAGTGCAACATATCCTGTTGCCTAGAATGGTGGACACACAAGGGAATGTGGCTCCAGCCAGGAGGACTTCCTGGCATACCTGTTCTGGAGTCTCCTCTCCTTGTGTGTGACCAGGTAGGTGGGCGTGACCCTAGCTGACCCTGTAAAAGGGCTGGCCATGCAGCTGAAATAAATATATATATAGTGGTACCTTAGGTTACATACGCTTCAGGTTACAGACTCCGCTAACCCAGAAATCGTGCTTCATGAGAAGAGAAGACTCCCTGGAAAGGACCCTGATGTTGGGAAAGATGGAGGGCACAAGGAGAAGGGGACGAGAGAGGGCGAGATGGTTGGACAGTGTTCTCGAAGCTACCAGCATGAGTTTGACCAAACTGCGGGAGGCAGTGGAAGACAGGAGTGCCTGGCATGCTCTGGTCCAGGGGGTCACGAAGAGTCGGACACGACTAAACGACTAAACAACAACATCCTACCTACAAATCCAAACAAACACATATAATGCAAATAACAAAATAGATCTTCCTGAAGCCAACATCAGAGGCACCTGGTGTTACAAAGAGCAGGTTTAATTGAGATTGTAGCTGTCCTCCTATATCTGATTCCCTTTCTCTCTCTCATCTCGCCACTCAGGCCCGGTACACTGAGGACTAGAGTGTTGCTTTCCATCATGCTTGCTTCTCATCTACGAAGAAGACAGATCCTTTAGGAAACCTGGGCAGATAGATGCAGGATGGCAGGCGCTTGCGAACTTGCCTCGTACGAGGGGAAATGATCTGGGACTTGCGAGGCAGTTGTGGGGGGGGGGGTCCGGCTCTCACCAAAGAATATTAAACTTTTCCATCTTCATCTTAGCAGATGGAGAAAGGAGGCACTGGTAGCGTCGCGCGAAGCCGGGAAATGAAATTACTGCAATTTAGACAATGCCAGCAAGGGGAAAGAGAAAGCTAAACACAAAAACACATTAAATGGGTTTCTGCGTTCGCCTCTGCAAGTCCGCCGGGACTCTGGCAGACCCAGCTGAGCAGAGGCATTTGCCCTCTGTCTACGTGGGCAAGCATCTGATTTCTTACTGGGAAGAACTTAGCGCTGGTCTCCTGTGGGCTGTTCGACTGAGATTCCCGTGATTGAGTTACTGCTTTCTATCCCTAAGGGCTCCCTTCCCTCCCCCCATCACCTCCATCCTTTGATTCTCTTTTAATGAATCTTTTGATTAAATAAAAATGGCATAAACCTGTTTTTAATATGGAGAAGATCAGGGAGAGGAAGCATAGCTGGGTGGGAAGAGAAGAACTGTAGAGGAAATGAATCCAGCTACGGTGTACTCCATGCAGACCAGATCGGACAGGATTGGGCCCTGTGGGAAGGGTCAAAACCCCCCACGAGTTTTCAAAAGGGCATTCAGCTTCAGAAGCTCCTCTGGTTGCTGCCTGAGGCCCCGTCTACACTGTACATTTAAAGCCGTTTCATGCCACTTCAAAGAGCCATGACATTCCCGCAAAGATCCTTGGGAACTGTAGTTTTAAAGGGAACTGTTAGAACCCTTATAGAACTACAAGTCCCGGAGAGGTTTAACAGTCGGCATCTCTTCCTGGGGAACTTTGGGAATTGCAGTTCTGCAAGGGGAACAGGGGCCTCCTACCAAACTCTCAGCACCCTTAACAAACTACAGTTCCCAAGATTCTTTGGGGGAAACAATGATTCTTTAAAGTGGTATAAATCCTCTTTAAATGTATGGTGAAGATGGGGCCTGACCCCCTCCAAGCAGGCTCTGGCAGGCATTGGTATCTCAGCCCATGACCTAGAAGATGGAGGAATGTGACTTTGACAACCTGGAAGTGTATGATGAACCAGTTGTCAATGGCACAACAGCTTTTTAATCTTTCTTTGCTTGTTTGTTGTGTGTCCACATCTGAGATTTCCAGAGGCGCCAGTCACATTTTGGATGGCCTTTCTTCTGCTGTACAAACACATCCCAAGCTCAGCTTCCAATCAGCCAGTGTGGTGTAGTGGTTAAGAGTGGTAGACTCGTAATCTGGTGAACCGGGTTCGATTCCCCGCTCCTCCACATGCAGCTGCTGGGTGACCTTGGGCCAGTCACACTTCTCTGAAGTCTCTCAGCCCCACTCACCTCACAGAGTGTTTGTTGTGGGGGAGGAGGGGAAAGGAGAATGTTGGCTGCTTTGAGACTCCTTCGGGTAGTGATAAAGCGGGATATCAAATCCAAACTCTTCTTCAATTGGCAAAAAACAAGGAATTAAATCTCCAAGGCCTGTGGAAGATGCTCCATTAGGGAAAATAGGGCACTGCCCCACTAACCTCAGAGATGAGTCCAGCTGGTGAAGAGGCACTGGTGTCTCTCCCTCCTGTTGCAACAAGCTCCCCTCTGTCTATGTGGGCAGGCATCTGATTTCTTACTGGGTCTCCCAGAACCAGAAGTGGCATGAAGAAGGTGGAGGAGAAGTCAGTTTCAAGCAGGCACAGTCTCAGATTGCTTGGGAAAGAAGAAGAAGAAGAAGAAGAAGAAGAAGAAGAAGAAGAAGAAGAAGAAGAAGAAGAGTAGTAGTAGTAGTAGTAGTAGTTTGGATTTGATATCCCGCTTTATCACTCCCTTTAAGGAGTCCCAAAGCGGCTAACATTCTCCTTTCCCTTCCTCCCCCACAACAAACACTCTGTGAGGTGAGTGGGGCTGAGAGACTTCAAAGTCCAAGGTCACCCAACAGTCTTGGAGAGGAGATGACTTAAACAGCTGTGGGGAGACGGGGACCTTCAGTCTCAGCAACTGCTTCGTAGAGGCAAGACCTACTGGAGACAAATTTCTGTGCTCATCAGGCCAGACACTCCTGTGCAGAATGTGGTTTTGCTAATAAAGAGTTAATTCCAACTTGGCCAGAAGGTGTTAAAGGTGTTAAAGAAGGACAGAACCTTTTTTATGTACGCAACAACAGCAGCAAGAATACTTATTGCAAAACATTGGAAAACACAAGATTTGCCCACACTGGAAGAATGGCAGACGCAACTGATATGGAGCTGGCCGAGATGACTGGCAGAATCCGAGACCTGGGAGAAGAGGCGGTGGAAGAGGACTGGAAAAAGTTTAAAGACTATTTACAAAAACATTATAAACTGTATGAATGCTAAGAAGGTGCACGAAAGGAAATAACACGGCATCAGCAATTTAGATAAGAGATACCGTATTTTTCGCACCATAGGACGCACCGGACAATAGGACGCACTTTGTTTTAGAGGGGGGAGAACAAGAAAAAAAAAATTCTCCCCCTCTCTGCCCAGCGCCCCTTCAGTGAAGCGGCAGGAGGCGCTGCACAGAGAGGGGGAGAACTTTCCCCCTCTTGTTTTCCCGCTCTAAAACAAGGTGCCGTTTAAGGTGCGTTCAGGCGGCTACCTTGGAAGCCTGGAGAGCGAGAGGGGTCGGTGTGCACTGACCCCTCTCGCTCTCCACGCTTCAGGTTCCTTTCGACCTGTTCTTTGGGGCTGGCGGGGGGGGGAGCCCACCACCAGCCCCAAAGAGCAGGTCAGGGAGCAGCGGAAAGGCGCAGCGGAGAGTCTCCTGCCATAGCCGCGCGTCACCTCTCCAGCCGGGAGAGAGTCGCGGGGGGCTGCTTTAGCCCCGCGCGCGCTCTCCCGGCTGGGGAGGTGACGCGCGGCTATAGAGGCTCCTGCCATAGCTGCGTGTCACCTCTCCAGCTGGGAGAGGGTCGCGGGAGGCTGCTTTAGCCCCGCGCGCGCTCTCCCGGCTGGGGAGGTGACGCACTGCTATAGAGGCTCCTGCCATAGCTGCGTGTCACCTCTCCAGCTGGGAGAGGGTCGCGGGAGGCTGCTTTAGCCCCGCGCACGCTCTCCCGGCTGGGGAGGTGACGCGCGGCTATAGAGGCTCCTGCCATAGCTGCTTTAGCCCCCCGCGACCCTCTCCCAGCTGGAGAGGTGACACGCAGCTATGGCAGGAGCCTCTATAGCCGCACGTCACCTCCCCAGCCAGGAGAGGGTCGCGGGGTGCTTCTTTAGCCCCGCGTGCGCTCTCCAGGCTGGAGAGGTGACACGGGGCTGTAGAGGTTCCTGCCATAGCCGCGCATCACCTCTCCAGCTGGGAGAGGGTCACGGGGCTATGGTGTCTTCGCTCCATAGGACGCACACACATTTCCCCTTCATTTTTGAAGGGGAAAAAGTGCGTCCTATAGAGTGAAAAATACGGTATATGAGAATAAGTGGAATGATAAAGATGAAATTTGAGGTAATGTTATGATTGAACTAATCAGTTAACCATTTGTTAAAAATACTTAAAGTTTGAGGCATAATATATGAGAATTAGAAAATAAGGATTGAAATAAGGTAATAAATTGCTGTTTACAACTTTTTTCTGGAGAACGCAGGAAAGGGAGATGTGAGGAAGTCCAGATAGTTATGAAAAAACAATGTATGAACAGTTATGATCTTTTTTTTTATGTATGTCTATGATTTTGTTTAATTATGTTTTCTCTGTTTGTTACTTTTTGGTGATGGTATTTTATATGTTTGGTGATCTTCTTTTGTTAAAAAGAGTTAATTCCAACTTGCAGGGTGTGATTTACTGCTGGCTCGCTCCTGGCTCTTAGTTATGTAGACACCAACGCAGGCGCAAGCAGACAGCTCCAGTCCAGCCCTCCAGAAGGAGTTCTTGTCTGCTTGCCCAGTCCAAAAGACAAGTCCTGCTTTGCCGCACTGAAGTTGTGCCTGCCCCATTCCCACATGGCGGGACTCGAGAAGGGATGTTGCTTGTTGGATCAGCCTCTTCACTGTTGTACTCTTGATCCTCGTTTTGCTTATGTCCCGTATCTATTTGAGCAGCAAAACTTTCAGCAGAAAACATAACCCGAGTCGGAGTTCTTCGTCCTGCCGATGCCCAGCTCTTACAGCTCCTGGCAATGTGGAGATGCTGGGGGGTCTTACTTGCTTTGCTCCTCATCTCAGAAGACTTCAGTTTCGAGTTCTGGGCAGGGTGAAAACCATGATAAGAGGGCTGGGCTAGGCAGTCCTCCTTTTGTCCAACTGTGGCTGCTTTGTTTAGCCTCTCACTGCAGCTTCAGCATCCATTTCTCATCCAGGCTGGGAGATGAGCCGCTTCCCTTTCCCCCCAGAGGACACCTGCCAGAACGACCCCCTCCTGGGACCTTGATCCACCTGACAAAGGCACCACCTGCGGGAGACTCCCTGGGGTACGCTCTGCAAAGGAGGCTGGAATCCCCAAAGGCATTTAAGGACACCCATTCGCTTCATTTAAGGACACGCATTCCCCGCCAGAGGGTTCTTCTTCATGCTGCCCCCGTGAGGATTCAAAGGTGCTCTTTACCCCTGAGCTGTCTGCCAGGAGAGAGCCTACACATGGTTCCTCAAAGAGCAGTGGGACTCCCTTGACACTGCTGGAAAGGAAAGGAAAGGGAAAGGAAAGGTGTTTCTGGGAGCAGGGGAAAGCTGGCTCATCGAGGACATAAGGTCACTGTGGAGGTAACGCTCTGCTGTGCTGAGGCACATCTAGCACCCGGCATGCAACAATGTGCCAAGGAGCCTTGCGCCCATGCTCCTTGAACTTTTGCCTCTTGGCTAGAAAACAGGGTTTTCCCCCTGACCGTTTCTCCTCTCACAGAATTGGTTACTAGCCATAACGCTTGGCTGGAGCATGAAGAAGAAGAGTTTGGATTTGATATCCCGCTTTATCACTACCCGAAGGAGTCTCAAAGCGGCTAACATTCTCCTTTCTCTTCCTCCCCCACAACAAACACTCTATGAGGTGACTGGGGATGAAAGACTTCAGAGAAGTGCGACAAGCCCAAGGTCACCCAGCAGCTGCATGTGGAGGAGCGGAGACGCGAACCCGGTTCCACAGATTGCAAGACTACCGCTCTTAACCACTACACCACACTGGCTCTCCGGGGACGCCGATGTAATCAAGTGTCGGGGAAGATTTTAGGGAAATACCTGCTAACACGTGTGTCAGAGCTGCCTCAGGTCTCAGCTCACAAAAGACCAACGCCAGGTTCTTCTTATATACAAGGATGTTTACTGCAGTTCATTATTGGTTCCACAACCGAGGCGTGCAGCCCCGCGTCTCTTAGCCTAGACGTTTTAAGTCCCCTCTGAATCGGTCCCGCCCCTACACCAGCTTAAGAGGCTTGTGCTAGTCCACCTCTTCCTGTCTTTCCTTTTCCGCAGGGTCTTTCTGCCCCCCTGGGTCCCTTCCCTCCTGCTCTCTCCTGAAGCGGATTCCTCAGATGCCTGTTCCCCCCTCCTTCGTGCTTTGGGGCCAGGCTCCTCCTCCGGGCTCTCTCCATTTCCGCGCGCCTCCACATTTGAACTTGGCGCGCGTTTGCTACCCCTGACCTTCCTCTTGACACTTACACTACTCCCTGTACTACTCTCCGCCTCTTCCGGCAGGACGTTCTGCCCCGATCTCCTTCCCCTGTCTCCTTCCTGCTCTGCTCCATGTGTCACACTGGGAACTCCACTCTCTTCACTTCGTTCCTGCTGGGAAGCCGGCCCCGATCTCCCACTCCCACTCGGGGTTTCCCTGCTGCTTCCCTGCCCCTGGCATGTCCCCCTTGTGAACCCCCTTGGCCTGACTAGGGGCGCCCCCTTCTGGGAATCCTCCGATTCACTTGAGAGACTCATGGAAGACCTCAAGTCATTGTCCTCCTCTTCCTCACAGTCCTGGGATTCTTCCCCATCGCTCTCCGTCTCCCCCCTCACCTGTGCCTCTGTCCCTGAACCCCTGACAACGTGTATTCGCTAATGCTGGAAATGTGCTTAGATGGAAATACGTCATGCTCAGAGTGGTTTCACTACTGTTTCCAATTGTTGACTTCTGTTAATAAAAGGAGCCTCTGCAGAACTAGGCGGCAGCTTGCTTGGAGCTTGCTTGCCAGCTTGCTCCTGCACAGCTCACTGCATCCAACCTTCCATCGTCCTCCGTTATTCCTACAGTTACAACATAAGAGGAGCCTGCTGGATCAGGCCCATGGCTCGCCTAGTCCAGCATCCTATCCTCACCCTGGCCAACCGGATGCCTCAATGGGGAACTCGCAAGCAGCACCTGACCACAAGAGCAACTCTCTCCTCCTGTGGCTTCCAGCAACTGGGATTTAGAAGTATTTGCAGCTTCCGACTCTGGCGGCAGAGCATAGCTGTCATGGCTAGTTGTTGTTGTTTAGTCGTTTAGTTGTGTCCGACTCTTCGTGACCCCCTGGACCAGACCATGCCAGGCACTCCTGTCTTCCACTGCCTCCCGCAGTTTGGTCAAACTCACGCTGGTAGCTTCGAGAACACTGTCCCACCATCTTGTCCTCTGTCGTCCCCTTCTCCTTGTGCCCTCCATCTTTCCCAACATCAGGGTCTTTTCCAGGGAGTCTTCTCTTCTCATGAGGTGGCCAAAGTCTTGGAGCCTCAGCTTCAGGATCTAATGATCTAATGATCACAAAAAAACAGGACATTCTGGGATCGAAACAGAAGCCAAGATTGGCTTCTGTGATCTGGGATGTCCCGTTTAAAGTGGGGCAGTTGGGGGGTCGGCAGCATATCTCTCTCTCTCTCTCTCTCTCTCTCTCTCTCTCTCTCTGTGTGTGTGTGTGTGTGTGTTTGCAACAGGTAAAGTCTGAGCAAATTCACAAGCCATTCTCTGCATACCAAAGTTTCAGTTGTTGCTGTTGTTTAGTTGTTTAGTCGTGTTCGACTCTTCGTGACCCCCTGGACCAGAGCATGCCAGGCGCTCCTGTCTTCCACTGCCTCCCACAGTTTAGTCAAACTCATGCTGGTAGCCTCAAGAACACTGTCCAACCATCTCGTCCTCTGTCGTCCCCTTCTCCTTGTGCCCTCCATCTTTCCCAACATCAGGGTCTTTTCCAGGGAGTCTTCTCTTCTCATGAGGTGGCCAAAGTATTGGAGCCTCAGCTTCAGGATCTGTCCTTCCAGTGAGCACTCAGGGCTGATTTCCTTCAAAATGGATAGGTTTGATCTTCTTGCAGCCCATGGGACTCTCAAGAGTCTCCTCCAGCGCCATAATTCAAAAGCAGCAATTCTTCGGCGATCAGCCTTCTTTATGGTCCAGCTCTCACTTCCATACATCACTACTGGGAAAACCATAGCTTTGACTATACGGACCTTTGTTGGTAAGATGATGTCTCTGCTTTTTAAGATGCTGTCTAGGTTTGCCATCGCCTTTCTCCCAAGGAGCAGGCGTCTTTTAATTTCGTGACTGCTTTCACCATCTGCAGTGATCATGGAGCCCAAGAAAGTAAAATCTCTCACTGCCTCCATTTCTTCCCCTTCTATTTGCCAGGAGGTGATGGGACCAGTGGTCATGATCTTCGTTTTTTTGATGTTGAGCTTCAGACCATATTTTGCGCTCTCCTCTTTCACCCTCATTAAAAGGTTCTTTAATTCCTCCTCACTTTCTGCCATCAAGGTTGTGTCATCTGCATATCTGAGGTTGTTGATATTTCTTCCAGCAATCTTAATTCTGGCTTGGGATTCATCCAGCCCAGCCTTTCGCATGATGAATTCTGCATATAAGTTAAATAAGCAGGGGGACAATATACAGCCTTGTCATACTCCTTTCCCAATTTTGAACCAGTCAGTTGTTCCATATCCAGTTTTAACTGTAGCTTCTTGTCCCACATAGAGATTTCTCAGGAGACAGATGAGGTGATCAGGCACTCCCATTTCTTTAAGAACTTGCCATCATTTGCTGTGGTCGACACAGTCAAAGGCTTTTGCATAGTCAATGAAGCAGAAGTAGATGTCTTTCTGGAACTCTCTAGCTTTCTCCATAATCCAGCGCATGTTTGCAATTTGGTCTCTGGTTCCTCTGCCTCTTCTAAATCTAGCTTGCACTTCTGGGAGTTCTCAGTCCACATACTGCTTAAGCCTGCCTTGTAGAATTTTAAGCATAACCTTGCTAGCGTGTGAAATGAGTGCAATTGTGCGGTAGTTGGAGCATTCTTTGGCACTTCCCTTCTTTGGGATTGGGATGTAGACTGTTCTTCTCCAATCCTCTGGCCACTGCTGAGTTTTCCAAATTTGCTGGCATATTGAGTGTAGCACTTTAACAGCATCATCTTTTAAAATTTTAAACAGTTCAGCTGGAATATCATCACTTCCACTGGCCTTGTTATTAGCAGTGCTTTCTAAGGCCCATTTGACTTCACTCTCCAGGATGTCTGGCTCAAGGTCAGCAACCACACTATACCTGGGGTATACGAGACAGCCATTTCTTTCTGGTATAGTTCCTCTGTGTATTCTTGCCACTTCTTCTTGATGTCTTCTGCTTCTGTTAGGTCCTTTCCACTTTTGTCTTTTATTATGGAAATCTTTGTACGAAAGGAGCTACCCCCACACATCCAAGAACAGATCCTCACCAACACACCAACAGAACCTCGACCAGGAACTTTCTATCTTCTACCTAAAATACACAAACCAGGAAATCCAGGACGCCCCATCATTTCAGGTATTGGCACTATTACAGTGGGTGTCTCCGGTTATATGGACTCTGTTCTGAAACCATATGCCATCAGTGCTCCCAGCTATGTACGTGACACCACAGATTTTCTGAGGAAAATACAATCTTTAAATAATCTTCTCAACAATACTATACTAGCTACTATGGACGTGGAATCTCTGTATACCAACATCCCACACAACGATGGTTTACAAGCTATAAGGAACACCATTTCAGATAAAACCACAGCGGACCTTGCCACCAAACTCTGCCAATTTGTCCTTACCCACAACAACTTCAAATTCGGTGATGACCTGTTCCTTCAGATCAGCGGCACAGCAATGGGCACCTGCATGGCCCCACAGTATGCCAACATCTTCATGGCAGATTTAGAACAACGTTTCCTAAACTCCTACCCACTCAAACCTCTCTTGTACCTGCGATACATTGACGATATTTTTATCATCTGGACACATGGTCAACAGACCCTGGACACCTTTCACCAGAAATTCAATGATTTTCACCCCACAATCAACCTTACAATGAATCAATCTATGCAAGAAATACATTTTTTGGACACTACTATAAAAATACAGGACGGACGCATAGACACCACCTTATACCGTAAACCAACTGACCGACAAACATATCTACATGCCTCTAGCTACCATCCCAAACATACCAAACAGTCCATTGTATATAGCCAGGCACTACGTTACAGCCGCATCTGTTCCAATTCTACAGACAGAGACTCTCACCTAAGAGATCTACAGCAAACCTTTTCAGAACTAAAATACCCAGCAGATGAAGTTAGACAACAGATCAACAGAGCCAGACTGATACCCAGAGAGAACTTGCTGCAAGACAGACCCAAAAAAGAAAATAACAGAACACCACTAGTCATCACATACAGCTCCCAAGTTAAAACAGTTCAACGCATCATCAGAGATCTACAACCTCTCCTGGACAATGACAGTTCTCTTTCTCAAGCTCTGGGAGGAAGACCTTTCATTGCCTACAGACAGCCACCCAATCCTAAACAACTCCTAACCCACAATAATACTACAACCAGACTTAACACGGACACTGGCACCAGAGCCTGCAATAAACCCAGATGCCAACTTTGCTGCCACATACACCCGGACAACACCATTACTGGCCCCAACAACATCACACATACCATCTCGGGACTATTTAATTGCTCATCGTCTAACATTGTGTATGCCATCAAATGCCAACAGTGTCCTTCAGCTCTCTATATTGGACAAACAGGCCAAACCTTACACCAAAGAATAAACGGACATAAATCTGACATCAAGAATCACAAAACAGAGAAACCAGTAGGAGAACACTTCAATCTCCCAGGACATTCTATACAAGATCTCAAAGTAGCTGTTTTACTACAAAGGAATTTCAGAAATAGACTGGAAAGAGAAGCTGCTGAATTGCAACTCATTACCAAACTTAAAACAATGGAGAGACCTGGTCTGAACAGAGACATTGGATTCTTATCTCATTATACATGACTAAGCCATTTCTCACCTTCTCACCCCTTGCCTTTTCCTGTAAGACCTATTACAGTCGTTAAGAGTCGTCAACAGGCTCATCTCAGCTATCTGCCAATCTCCAATTCCCACCACCCTTCTGAGTAATACCCCTCCCCACCTTCTCACTATATAGAAGGATCTGGCAACTTCTATTTCAGTGTATCTAAAGAAGTGTGCATGCACACGAAAGCTTATACCAAGAACTAACTTAGTTGGTCTTTAAGGTGCTACAGGAAGGAATTTTTTTTATTTCGTACGAAATGTTCCTTTCATATCTCCAATTTTCTTGAACAGATCTCTGGTTTTTCCCATTCTATTGTTTTCCTCTATTTCTCTGCATTGCTCGTTTAAGAAGGCCTTCTTGTCTCTCCTTGCTATTTTTTGGAAATCTGCATTCAATTTCCTGTATCTTTCACTATCTCCCTCGCATTTTGCTTGCCTTCGCTACCCCGCTATTTGTAAGGCCTTGTTGGACAGCCACTTTGCTTTCTTGCATTTCCTTTTCATTGGGATGGTTTTAGTTGCTGCCTCTTGTATAATGTTACGAGCCTCCATCCATAGTTCTTCAGGCACTCTGTCTACCAAATCTAAATCCTTAAACCTGTTCCTCACTTCCACTGTGTATTCATAAGGGATTTGACTTAGATTGTATCTTACCGGCCCAGTGGTTTTTCCTACTTTCTTCAGTTTAAGCTTGAATTTTGCTATAAGAAGCTGATGATCTGAGCCACAGTCAGCTCCAGGTCTTGTTTTTGCTGACTGTATAGAGCCTCTCCATCTTTGGCTGCAGAGAATATAATCAATCTGATTTTGATGCTGCCCATCTGGTGATGTCCATGTGTAGAGTCGTCTCTTGTGTTGTTGGAAAAGAGTGTTTGTGATGACCAGCTTGTTCTCTTGGCAGAACTCTATTAGTCTTTGCCCTGTTTCGTTTTGTACTCCAAGGCCAAACTTGCCAGTTGTTCCTTTTATATCTTGACTCCCTACTTTAGCATTCCAATCCCCTATAATGAGAAGAACATCCTTCTTTGGTGTCATTTCTATAAGGTGTTGTAAGTCTTCATAGAATTGGTCAATTTCAGTTTCTTCAGCACCAGTGGTTGGTGCATAAACTTGGATTACTGTGATGTTAAAAGGTCTGCCTTGGATTCGTATCGAGATCATTCTATCATTTTTGAGATTGCATCCCAGTACAGCTTTTGCCACTCTTTTGTTGACTATGAGGGCCACTCCATTTCTTTTACGGGATTCTTGCCCACACTAGTAGATGTGATAGTCATCCGAACTGAATTTGCCCATTCCCGTCCATTTTAGTTCACTGATGCCCAAGATGTCAATATTTATTCTTGCCATCTCATTTTATACCACATCCAACTTACCAAGGTTCATGGTTCTTACATTCCAGGTTCCTATGGAATATTTTTCTTTACAGCATTGGACTTTCCTTTTGCTTCCAGGCATATCCACAACTGAGCGTCCTTTCGGCTTTGGCCCAGCCGCTTCATCAGTTCTGAATCTACTTGTACTTGTCCTCCGCTCTTCCTCAGTAGCATGTTGGACGCCTTCCAATCTGAGGGGCTCATCTTCCAGCGTCATAACTTTTATATGCCTGTTGTCTTTGTCCATGGAGTTTTCTTGGCAGGGATACTGGAGTGGCTTGCCGGTTGCTGCTCCAGGTGGATCACGTTTGGTCAAAACTCTCCACTATGACCTGTCCATCTTGGGTGGCCCTGCACCGCATAGTTCATAGCTTCTCTGAGTTATTCAAGCCCCTTCGCCACGGCAAGGCAGTGATCCATGAAGGGGCTAGTCATGGCTAGTAGTAGCCCTCAATAGCCTTCTCCTCCATGAATTTGGAGCCAGCCAAGTTGATGGCCATTCCTGCCCCCAAAGGGAGGGCGTGCCATAGTTTAACTACGCGCCTGTCATGGCTTCCAAATGTGGGAATGTTCAGGGATGCAGGAGATGATATATTGTTTGATTATAGCCTTTCCAACTTGTGTTAACAAGTTCACAATTTAGCAGAGTAACATTCCCCTTTTAAAACTTGCAGCGGATGCATTTGCACAGGCTCGCTAAAGCCTCTATAATAACTGTTCTGGTATTTCCCCCTTATTCCCTCATAAAAGATAAGACACAACACAGTCTTCTATAAAAGTATAAAAAGAGTTTACCCACACTCTGTTCACAATCGGATCCCAGAAGGCAGACTTAGCTTAGAAAAGTAACATACACCTGGAAACTATCTCATAAGGAGACAGTCCCTTTGTCCTCTCTTCAGCTAAGCAGATGTTGCTTCTTTGATGCATGTAGTCAAAGAGAGAGAGAGATGGCTGCCCTGCCCTGTGCTTTTGTCATTACCTGCACAGGTGAGGCCACACCCACCTCTAGTCACATGCAGAGGAAGTCTGTCCCAGCCCAGAAGGAAACAGGAAGTTTACCTGCTGGCTGGACAAACATTCCTCCCCATGTGTAAACATGTTCACTCTAGGAATGTTGTACTTGACTGCTCTTGTGTTTCACATCCCACACAACTCTCTTCTCCTGTGGCATCCAGCACACAAATAGAAGTATTTACAGCTTCCAACTCTGGAAGCATAGCATAGCTGTCTTGGTTAGTAGTAGCCCTTGATAGCCTTCTCCTCCATGAATTTGGAGCCAGCCAAGTTGATGGCCATTCCTGCCCCCAGAGGGAGGGCTTGCCATAGTTTAACTACACGCCTCTTTAATAAAGCCTTTATTTTATTTGTCCCGAACCTTCCAACATTCAGCTTTGTGAGTTGTCCATGAGTTGTCGTGTTCAATGCAGTCACAGTGTGCAGAAAGTGGATGCAGAAATATGTATCTTATGTCTTTTTTTCCTTTTTAAAAAAGCTTTTATTTATACTTTTCAGGTTTAGACATTTCGTTACTTTTACAATCAATTTAACATTTCAAAGTTTGACTTCCTTCCCCCTCTTTCTGTGGTTCCTTAAATTTATTTTTTAATATCTTCTGCAGATCCAAAGTCATTTAGTTGGCTCATTTAATTATCTGCTTTAAATATATACTCTTATGAAACTGCAGGTTAATACAATAATCCTGCCATTGAAAAGCTTCTGGGTTTTTCCCCCACAAAAATTATTTTGAACATCCTTTTCAATTCATTATATATCATTTCCCAGTAAGCTTTAACCTTACCACAAGACCACCACTTATGATAAAAAGAACCTTCTTTCATATGTATCTTATGTTAAAAAAAAATGCATCAAAAAGCATTGAGGCTGTTACTTGAGGCTCAGGTGGTCTCAGTAAGAGTCTGACTTCCAGTTTAACTTTCCAAGCACTGATTCAATTCCAACACTTACTTCCAAGAATTTTGGGTGTCTGGCACCCATGAACTCTGGCACCCACAAACAAGAGAGGACAGAGTGGAATGCTGGAGGGCTGTACTGCTGGGACCTTCCCAGGACCTTATTCATTGTAACTCCCTCCCTCCTTCTTGCAAGGCCCGGGCACAGCCCTTTTCAACCTGCTGGACCTTTCCCATGGGTGGTCAACAGGCAGCCCCTCCAACTTTCCCCACCTGCTTTCCTTGGGACTCCTCCTTGGGACTTATGAGAATCCCACAGGCAGCTCCAGGTAGGGGACATTACAATAATCCAGACGTGGGGTTTTACCAGGGCATGAACCGTAGCAGCAAAGACGAAGGAGCGGAGAGGCTTCACAGGAAAGGAGGCTGCTTTTCAAAGCCCTGTTTGGTTGGGAGAGAAGGAGAGAGAGAGAGGGGGAAGCATATTTCACGGTGTGCAACCGTGACAGTGTTTTCTGAAGGAGGCCAAACATAAGGGACCATTTCTCACGCCTTGAAAGTTAATGACTGATCCTCGGCGCAGGTTTACAATTTAATTGAAAAATGGCAGGCGGGAACAGGTACGATGATTAATGCCGCCATAAATCATCGGGGCGCCAGCACAGCAGCACCAACCAGGGTCTGCGATGATCTGCAGCCAAGACCAGCCAGTAAACCCAGATGCAGGTGGATTTATAAGGGAGAAAACGAAGGGAGGGAAGATTGCTACAAACACAAGACGCCTTTGCCCTTCCACGGCAAACTCTGCCTGGAACGACTTCTTCCTTCTTCTGATTCCTTATTTACACCTTCTCTTGATGGTGGGCGGCTGTTTTTTAATCCCTGCATTTTTGTTTCGTTTGAGAAACCCGCACGCAGGATTCCAGCACAGAAGCAGGTCTCCCTCCTGTGGTTTCCAGCTGCTGGCATTCGGAAGCATCGCTGCCTCTGACCATGGCAGCAGAGCTGAGCCATCGTGGCTGGTAGCCATTGATAGCTTTCTCCTCCACGGAAAGCACTCCAGGTTGGTGGTCATTAATGGCTTCCTGCAGGAGTGAGTTCCATGCGTGAATAAGTCCTGCATCTGTCCTGAATCTACCAGTGTTCAGCTTCATTGGATTTGAGGCTTCTTCCTGTGGGAATGTTCAGGGATGCAGGAAAGGATGTATTGTTTGATTATAGCCTTTCCAACTTGTGTTAACAAGTTCACAATTTAGCAGAGTAACATCCCCCCTTTTAAACTCACAGTGGATGCATTTGCTCAGGTTCGCTAAAGCCTCTATAATAACTGTTCTGGTATTTTCCCCTTGTTCCCTCATAAAAGATAAGACACAACACAGTCTTCTATAAAAGTATAAAAAGAGTTTAGTCATATTCTGTTCACAATCGAAAGGCAGACTTAGCTTAGAAAAGTAACATATACCTGGAAACTATCTCACAAGGAGACAGTCCCTCTGTCCTCTCTTGTCTGGAGGCCAAGAGAGCATCTTTGGCTAAGCAGATGTTGCTTCTTTGATGCATGTAGTCAAAAAGAGAGAGATGGCTGCCCTGCCATGTGCTTTTGTCGTTACCTGCACAGGTGAGGCCACGCCCGCCTCTAGTCACATGCAGAGGAAGTCTGTCCCAGCCCGGAAGGAAAGAGGAAGTTTACCTGCTGGCTGGACAAACATTCCTCCCCATGTGTAAACATGTTCACTCTAGGAATGTTGTACTTGACTGCTCTTGTGTTTCACATCCCACACTTCCTAACTTTGAGGTTTCTTCCATCTATCAAGCAACATATAAACTTTATGAAACAAACAAATGATAGGGCTGCCATACATCTGGAATTCCATCCACCTGAAATAGCATCAGGGTGGAATTTCTGAATTTTCAAAAAACCCAGGCATATGGCAACACCATGTCGGAAATGTTGAGCTAAAAAATAGCTCAAAAACTT
Organism: Podarcis bocagei; assembly: GCF_964188305.1. Classification (NCBI taxonomy): domain Eukaryota; kingdom Metazoa; phylum Chordata; class Lepidosauria; order Squamata; family Lacertidae; genus Podarcis; species Podarcis bocagei. The sequence goes on along the minus strand of NC_138139.1, from coordinate 51,654,899 downwards.
CAATTTTGGGGCAGGTTTTTTTTTAAAAAAAAAAAAAAAAAGCTCAACAATACATCGAAAAGCATTGTACTTTATGGGAAAATGAAAAATGCATAAAGGTAAAGGGACCCCTGACCATTAGGTCCAGTCGTGACCAACTCTGGGGTTGCGGCCCTCATCTCACTTTACTGGCCAAGGGAGCCGGCGTACAGCTTCCGGGTCATGGGGCCAGCATGACTAAGCCGCTTCTGGCAAACCAGAGCAGCGCACGGAAACGCCGTTTACCTTCCTGCTGGAGTGGTACCTATTTATCTACTTGCACTTTGACGTGCTGTCGAACTGCTAGGTTGGCAGGAGCAGGGACCGAGCAACGGGAGCTCACCCCGTCACGGGGATTCAAACCGCCAACCTTCTGATCGGCAAGTCCTAGGCTCTGTGGTTTAACCCACAGCGCCACCCGTGCAGGACAAAACAGTGGGAACTTGCAGGAAGACCCAGGTTCAATTGCCAATAGGGCTGAGTGAGAAGCTCTTGTTCAAAACCCTGGAGAGCTGCTGCCAGTCAGTGCAGACACTACTGAGCTATATGAACCAATGGTTTGACTCAGCCTGCAATGGGAGGGAACAGGCCTGAGATTAACCCAACACGACACATAGAGCAAAAGATTCCTGCATTGCAATCTGTCCTAGAACCCTGCGATTCTCGGATTCCAGGACAGATTTAACTGCACAGCCCATCTCCAGAACAAGTCATTTAACAGAAATCTTCCGGTTTTTGCTTGGTGGGAATGACCCACCCCACTCCACAAGAACTGAGCAGGGGGGAAACAGGACATTATACAAAACCCACCGAGCACCAGAGGTGGAAAGGTGATGCATCAGGCGGGAGGAGAAACAGGATGAAATCCACGTTTGGTAACGAAGCCAACTCATACAACTCTAACAGGGACCTCTCCTCTCCGCAGTGATACTTTGCAAATCCGAGCATGAATAAATAACCCAAGCCCAATCAAATTAACCTCTGGCTGAGCGACGCAAGTCGAGAAATTACCCTCAATTCCAAATGAGATTAGAAAGGGGAGTTTATTCCGCCAGCCTCCCGTGAATCTGACTCCAGAAGGACAGGTGTCTTTTGCGTGACGTACACAAAGGATTTCCCTAGGGGCGCCCAGGCTCCATCCCATATCTCACCAGATGGAGCTGAGGATGTCCATGTCTGGTTCCCCACCCCTGGTGTAGACCATACTGAGCTAGATGGACCCAGTAGTCTGACAGCTTCCTGTGTAACTGAGCTCTTTCTTCAGAACAATGAGGACTGGCGCCTTTATTTAAAGAGGCCAATGGCAGGGAATCTACTTTGCTTGCAGAAGGTCCAGGGTCCAATCTCCATGTTATAAGAAAATCTGCTCCCTTTATCTTATGGCAGGCATGGCCAAACTTGGCTCTCCAGACGTTTTGGGACTACAACTCCCATCATTCCTAGCAACAGGACCAGTGGTCAGGGATGATGGGAATTGTAGTCCCAAAACAACTGGAGGGCCAAGTTTGGCCATGCCTGCCTTATGGGGCATTCCAGAGCCCGTATAGAGTCCTTAAGTGGGTTCCCTATTGGTAGGAGGAAGTAACAGATGCCAACCAGAGTATATTGAGAAGCAAAGCGGTTAGTAAGCCTGATCTTTATTAAAAGAACTGTTGTGACAGGGTCTCCACTCACCACACGCAGGAGGGAGGAGAACCCAGAACAATAGTGCGCAAGCCCTTCCATAGACTTTTGAAATTGCCCACCCTGTAGTCAGAGACCACCACCCCCAAAACATCATACATACATCACAGAAGGAGGCAGTCTACAGCGGAAATCCTGTCTGCCTGCCAGGATACCGGATAATGGTCACTGATTGCATTACCTGGGCAGTCTGGCCATTTTTTTGTGATGGTTAATACTTTTAGTTCCTGAGTCCAGGTCACAGGCTCAGCCTATTCATACACAAATACGCCCTTGAGGCAGGATTTGTAAGCAAAAAGACAGTGGGAAGGCTTTCCACGTTTGTCTCCCTTACTGCAAAGGAATATTTGAGGTCATTGGGAGAGTCAGAATGGCTTCAGGATTGCTCTCCCATACTATTTCAGACATGTGGTTTATATACAGTGGTACCTCACAAGACGAATGCCTCACAAGATGAAAAACTCGCAAGACGAAAGAGTTTTTCGTTTTTTGAGTTGCTTCGCAAGACGAATTTCCCTATGGGCTTGCTTCGCAAGACGAAAAACGAAAACGTCTTGCAAGTTTGTTTCCTTTTTCTTAAAACCGTTAATACCCAGGGTGACTTCGAGGAGCAACTCATAGCACGCAGTGTGGTAGCCTTTTTTGAGGTTTTTGAATACTTTGGTGATTTTGAAGACTTTGGGAAACCATGCTTCGCAAGATGAAAAATTCGCAAGACGAAAAAACTCGCAGAACGAATTAATTTCGTCTTGCGAGGCACCACTGTACTTAGGCATGTGTTTATCTTGTACATTGATGAACATTTAATTTATATTTGGGACCTTAGAATTCTTATAGCAGTAATCTCGGATGTATCATTCCCCCAGGGCATTGTGGGCCCTGTAAACGTTGCCCACTGACCCCCTGCCAGTTCCGCCACCAAATAAAACCATCAGCAGGTGTCAACCAACATGCTCTCCCCATCCTATTCCAGACACATGGTTCATATATTTAGATATATGTGCATTTGTGAATATTTATTCTATACTTGTGACTCTTATAACATCAGGTACTGCTTGGGTAAAGATTCTTGCCTGAAATCTTGGAGAGCCTCTAGTAGTCACAGTAGACAATATTTGGCTCTGTCCACGGCAGCTCCCTATGCCCCAATCTTCCTAAGCTACCTGGAAAAGAGGAAGAGGAGATATCCTGACGTTGTTTCTCTCTGCCTCTTTCTCCCCCTGAGCCTTCTAGGCAGTCTGTATCTGGCAAGCCCCACCATCACACTTGAAATATACTCGGAGTCACGTAGTGATTTCATGCTCTTTGTTGCAGCTCGTAAAACAGTGACTGAATTTCCCCCCAAACCTCAGGCTTTTATATACATTTTTTACACAATGAGTCCCATCTGATTGGCTGGTTCTTCTTCCCTCCTGGAGCGTGATTGGGCTGCTCCTGCAGGCCAATCAGTTGTTGCACTCTAGGATCCTATCGGCTAATAGGCTGATTAACTTCCTCCTGGGTTCCGATTGGGCTGCTCCTGCAAACCAATCAAGTTGCTGCATTCTAGGATCCTACCTGCCAGTTGTTCTAGGATATCTTAGTACAGTGGTACCTCTAGTTGCGGACACAATCCATTCCGGGGTGCCATTTGCACCCAAAAAAGTCCGCAACTAGAGCACCTCTTCTGCGCATGTGTGCAGAGCGACTGAGCATTTCTGTGCATGCATGAAGTGCTCGGAACGCTTCTGTGCGTGCGTGTGGGGCGAAACCTGGAAGTACAGTGGTACCTCAGGTTACATACACTTCAGGTTACATATGCTTCAGGTTACAGACTCCACTAACCCAGAAATAGTATCTTGGGTTAAGAATTTTGCTTCAGGATGAGAACAGAAATTGTGCTCTGGCGGTGCAGCGGCAGCAGGAGGCCCCATTAGCTAAAGTGGTACCTCAGCTTAAGAACAGTTTCAGGTTAAGAACGGACCTTCAGAACGAATTAAGTACTTAACCCGAGGTACCACTGTATACACTTCCAGGTTTGCCGCACTCGCAAGCTGAAAAGACGCAACATGAACCTAACGCAACACGAGGTATGACTGCACATAACAACACCATAGCCTTGGGAGCATTTTGTCGGAGGACCTGCAGCCCAGTCACAAATACATGATTGCTAGACTGTCACAAACAGGGGCAATGGAACCATGGTGTTTCAGAACTCACATATGAGCTCATACCCCCAAAGTTGGTGGCGGGGGGAAAGACAGCTCTCACACTTGTTTTTGGAGAAGAAGGATCAACTGACTTGTTGTGGCTGCAGCGAACTGTTTATCTGCACATCTGCACAAGTTGCAAGAGCAAGCACACAGCTAAGGGTGTGCGAACAACCGAAAAGTCCAAACGGCGGTTGTTTCCAAGTTCTTTTATCAACAGATTCTGCCAGGCAAAGCCGGTTCCATCCCACGGCCTTGGGAAAGAAGATGGGAATGACTCACATTCCAGATGCTTGGAACAATCAAGTCCCCATTATTGCTCATTGTCGTCCCCCGTCAATGACTACACCAGACCAGAGCCTAACGGGAAGAGGACTTTGCATAACAAGAACAGCGTGAGTCACAGCCACATCAGCTTTCTTCTGGATTTCCTGAATGCAAAATGGAATTTCAGTTTATTTAATATTTTGCATTTTTCAGGGCACAGCTCTCGACGCACGTGATTCTCTCACTGCCGGCTTTCAAGGGATCGGCCTGGCTTACAAATCCCTGCAAACTCTGGGCCAGTGGGATCAGGGCCCCGAGAGCTGCCACACACCCTCAAAGTGTCCCTATTTTTCAGCGACAGTCCAGGATTTACAGAAGCTGTCCTGGCTTCTGATTTGACCCAGAATGCTTCTCCTTAAAAAGGTAAAGGACCCCTGACAGTTTAAGTCCAGTTGCAAACGACTCTGGGGTTGTAGCACTCATCTAGCTTTACAGGCCGAGGGAGCTGGCGTTTGTCCACAGACAGTTTTTCTGGGTCATGTGGCCAGCATGACTAAGCCGCTTCTGGTGAACCAGAGCAACGCATGGAAACACCGTTTACCTTCCCGCCGGAGCAGTACCTATTTATCTACTTGCACTTTGATGTGCTTTCAAACTGCTAGGTTGGCAGGAGCAGGGACCAAGCAACAGGAACTCACCCCATCGTGGAGATTTGAACTGCCGACCTTCCGATCGGCAAGCCCTAGGCTCTGTGGGTTAACCCACAGCACCACCCGCGTCCCTTTCCTTCCCCCCTACAAAGCTACAAATTCCCGGTGCAGTTTAGCCCTCAACCCCTGTTCCCAGGAAGCTGCCAAATTTATTTAGAGAGTTTTCTCCTCGTTGCTGCTGTTATTAAGCCACAAATTGCCCACAAATTGCCCACAGGTCTATGAAATGCCATCAACCACCTTCTGCCTGCCCCTTTTCTCAAGATCCTGGATAGGTTCTGAAAAATGACAACCTCACACTAACAGCCAACCATTGCCAAAGGTCAATGATGGCCCGGTCCTCCCTGTGTCCACTCAGAAGGACATCCAAGGCTCAGTGGTTTACACCACAGCGCCACCCACATCCCTGCTTTTCCTTAGGACACCCCTATTTCCATTGGAGAAATGTTGGAGGGTATGGAGTTGTGCAACCCTCGAGTCAAGGAGAGAAGTGTCTATGCCAGTGTTTCCCAACCTTTTTTGGGCAAAGGCACACTTGTTTGATGAAAAAAATCTCAAGGCACACCACCATTACAGCCCCGTGACGTCAGCGCGCAGCGTCACGCCGGGAGGGACGCACAAAAGTGTAAGTTTCAATTTTTTTCCCTCCCCCTTGCTGGGGAACCTCCAAGCTTTGGGGGTGGGGGGGGAGGAGGCAGCAAAGCGAGGCAGGAAGGAGAGCGCGGCTTGGCTGGGTGAGCTTTGGCAGGGGCAGGGAATGAGAGCCGCGAGGCGGGCGCTGCGGACGGAGGCGCTGCCCGCCGAGCTCGCAGGCAGCCAGGCAGGCAGACGGCGAGAGCCCCGCGCTGGGCGGCCTCTCCTCGCCGCCGCCGCCCCGCCTCTCGCCGCCCGACTCGCCCGCCTCCCTCCAGGCAACATCTCGCGGCACACCAGGCAACATCTCGCGGCACACTAGTGTGCCGCGGAACAGTGGTTGGGAAACACTGGTCTATGCAACCTTTAGAAGACATCTGAAAGGTTCTGTTTTTAGTGTTCTGTTGGGAGCCGCCCTGTAAAGGGAAGGGGTTTTCATACATGTTGGAAGCCACCCAGAGTGGCTGAGGCAACCCAGTCTGATGGGTGGGGTAAAAGTAATAAAATTACTATTATTGTGGAATAGGATATCCCTAATTTCGTCAGAGAAATGTTGGAGGGCGAGCGAAGTAACTTCCCAAGTGCCACGAATAAATTCTCCACCCCCATTGTCCTGCCCAGACACTGAGGTCCAGCTCTGAGGGCCTTCTGGCGGTTCCCTCATTGCGAGGAGTGAGGTTACAGGGAACCAGGCAGAGGGCCTTTTCGGTAGTGGCGCCTGCCCTGTGGAACGCCCTCCCTTCAGATGTCAGGGAAATAAACAACTATCTGACTTTTAGAAGACATCTGAAGGCAGCCCTGTTTAGGGAAGTTTTTGCTGTTTGGAGTTTTGTTCTGTTTTTAGTGTTCTGTTGGGAGCCGCCCAGAGTTGCTGGGGAAACCCAGCCAGATGGGCAGGGAATAAATTTGTTTTTGTTGTTGTTGTGCATGGCAGCACAGATCACCTGAAGCCGGTTCCTCTTTAATTCCCCAACTTATCCTGCCCCAATTCACTTCAGTTTCCTTTCAATTATTCTGATTCATTACTCTTTTATTTATTTGTCGCATTCATTGAGCCAAGGAGCTCAGGGGGGAAACATGCTTCTCCCCCGCTTCCATTTATCCTCAGAACAACCCTGCGAGGTGGGTTAGGAGACTGTAGCTGTCCCAAGGTCACCCAGTGCCAGGGACTGGGCAGAGGAGGAATGGTGGAGACTGCCTGACCCTGACCCTTCCAGGGCGGAGGAAGAGGAAAACAGTATAGATTCACAACAGGGGTTTGAGGTAGGTCGCAGCTCAGAGGCAGATGAGGGTGAAAGCTGGGAAATCACGGGAGAGCCAGAGCAACACCGGGCTGACACATTGTCATCAGAAAGCATCCCAGAGGTTCCATCTCCCAGAACCCGGTGAGCCTTGAAAGTAGGAGAGCAAAGAGCTCAAAGACAGAGAAGAAGAAGAGTTTGGATTTGATATCCCGCTTTATCACTACCCAAAGGAGTCTCAAAGCGGCTAACATTCTCCTTTCCCTTCCTCCCCCACAACAAACACTCTGTGAGGTGAGTGGGGCTGAGAGACTTCAGAGAAGTGTGACTAGCCCAAGGTCACCCAGCATGTGGAGGAGCGGGGAATCGAACCCTGTACACCAGATTATGAGTCCACCGCTCACAGAGGGCACATCACAGCACCCATAGAGGAGGTGATGATGATGACGAATGAGGAAGTGGGAGAGACGGAGGGTGGAGATTCACTCAGGACAACACCATTATCCAAGAGGCTGGGTTCCATAACCTCTCTCTGTCAAGAATGAAATAAAAAAAGGACTGTAAGAAACTTTTCCTTGTTTTTATACTTTCCTGGGCAACCAGCCGGGAGATGCTGATAGCATCCTGGCACACAGGGAGGTTCCTGGCCAGGTGGAGACTTGAACCCTGGTCCCCCAGGTCCTAGTCCACCACTCCAAGCACTCTACCGCCCTTCCTCTCACCCACCTCCAAATCATACTTAAATGAGGTCCACTTAAATTACTTTATCTCCCCCCCCCAATTCATATTCTTCCCAGTAACCCAGATTATCTCCCCGTTAAATCTCTCTGAGCCTTCCGCATGCATAGCAGACATGCTTTCCCCCTGGCCTGAGCTAAGCAGGTATGTTTCTTTCCACAGGGGGCAAAGATGTGCCAATGCACTGCCGTCTCCCTTACACCCCTCCGGCAATGCTGTCCACCTCTTCCCTCTACACATAGCCTTGGGCAAAAGCAGCTCAGCCATGACTCTCTTGTGCAGCAGAAAAAGTGCTGCTGGATGCACACACAGACAAAAAAATTATAAAATAAAAGCAGCCAGAGAAGATGCCTGGCAATTTCAATCCGCCATGGCCATGAGATAACTACCGTATTTTTTGCACCATAACACTCACTTTTTTCCTCCTAGAAAGTAAGGGGAAATATCTGTGCGTGTTATGGAGCGAATGCCTGCGGGTGGCAGGGGGGATCTGCTGCAGTCGTGAGCAGAGGATCCATGGTTCCCTTTCCTTCCCTCCTCTGTGGTTACAAAGCATGGATCAACATGGATCCTCAGGATTTTTGCATTGGGCTACTCCAAACTCACTGTCAGATCATATGTCTGTGGCCACAGCATGAACCACAAAAATCATATATCCACTATTTAGTTTAGAATATTTTTTTCTTGTTTTCCTCCTCTAAAAACTACGTGCGTGCTATGGTCTGGTGCGTGTTATAGAGCGAAAAATACGGTATTTGTTTAAGAGCATTCCATGCAGGGCAATTCAATGCACGTCCCAAGCAGGGTAAAGCGCAGGCTTTCTCAAACTAAGGGTCTCCAGCTGCTTTTGGACTACAACTCCCATCACCCCTAGCTAGCCAGGACCACTGGTCAAGGATGATGGGAATTGCAGTCCAAAAACATTTGGAGATCCAAGTTTGGGAAACCCTGTTCTAGTGGGACTTGTTGCCAAGTAAGGGAGTATATAGAAATTGGCTTAGCACCTTTCTTTTATGGTGTTATTTAACAACAACAACAACTTATTTATACCCCGCCCATCTGGCTGGGTTTCCCCAGCCACTCTGGGCGGCTTCCAACAAAAGATTAAAAATACATTAAAACACCAGTCATTAAAAACTTCCCTAAACAGGGCTGCCTTCAGATGTCTTCTAAATGCCAGATAGTTGTTTATTTCCTTGGCATTAGATGGGAGGGTGTTCCACAGGGCAGGCGCCACCACCGAGAAGGCCCTCTGCCTGGTTCCCTGTAGCTTTGCTTCTCGCAATGAGGGAACCGCCAGAAGGCCCTCGGCGCTGGACCTCAGCGTCCGGGCAGAATGATGGGGGTGGAGATGCTCCTTCAGGTCTACTTGGCCGAGGCCGTTTAGGGCTTTCAAGGTCAGCACCAACACTTTGAATTGTGCTCGGAAACGTACTGGGAGCCAATGCAGGTCTTTCAAGACCGGTGTTATATGGTCTCAGCGGCCGCCCCCAGTCACCAGTCTAGCTGCCGCATTCTGGATGAGCTGTAGTTTCCGGGTCACCTTCAAAGGTAGCCCCACGTAGAGCGCATTGCAGTAGTCCAAGCGGGAGATAACCAGAGCATGCACCACTCCGCAGGCAGGGAGGGTCTGATGGAGGGGAGAAGGGAGCTTTAATGAGCAGCCCAGCTACTCTCTCCGTCTGTTCAGTTCCATTGGATGGACCCAGGTTCAAATAACATAACCTCAGAAGAGTTCTGCAGGATCAGGCCAGTGACCCATCTGGTCCAACATCCTGTTCTTACAGTGGCCAACCAGAAGCCCCTATCAGAAACCCAGAATGTGATGGCCTGGGAATCCGAGTCTGAGAGTGAACCGGAGGAATCCCAGCCGGCACAGGAGTCCCCGCCTCCAGGGCCGGCTGAACTGGGGCAAGGCCTAAATGCTGAGGAGCCTGCACCTGTGCCAGATCCTCAGGGGCAGGCACCAGGTGAGACCATTCTGGCCCCAGAGGTGCTGGAGGGCTCAGTGGCTACAGGTGAGCCTCCCCCGGGGCCCAGTAACCCTTCGGCCTCTCCTGAACTGCAGAGGCTTAGGGCAGAGAGGCGAAGGGAACTGGTCTCTCCCAGGAGGAGTGCTCGCCTTAAGGCCAGGAGAGGCGGGGCTCCTGGGGGCCGGGACCGCCCCCGGCCTTAGAAGAAGATAAAGGTCAGGCAGCCCGGTCCCAGGTTGCGGGAGCAACGTCGTTGTGGAGTACCTGCTTTTACCCAGACCTAGATCTGCACTCCCGGTGTGCCTGTTCCTCGCCCGGCTTCCTGCTCCTGACTCTCTGGTGCTCCTGTTCCTCGCCCGGCTGCCCGCTTCTGCCCTACCAGTGTTCCGGTTCCGCTGCTGACCCACCAGTGTTCCTGTTCCCCGCCTGGCTCCCTGCTTCTGCTCTACCAGTGTTCCTGTTCCCCGCCTGGCTCCCTGCTTCTGCTCTACCAGTGTTCCTGTTACCCGCCTGGCTTCCTGCTGCTGCCCTACCAGCGTTCCTGCTCCCCCGCCCGGCTCCCTGTTTCGGACCTCGTGTCTCATCTAGTGATCGTCTACTCCTGCTAGTGACTCCGGACTGAACCTCGGCTACGGTATTAGTACCTTCCCCCCCCCCCCCCGGGACCAGCACACAGAAGCAGAATCCGAGCACAAAGTCCCTCCTGTGATTTCCAGCAGCTGGTCTTCAGAGACAATTCTGCAGAGATTGCCAGTCTAGCAATCCTGGCTAGGGGCCACTGATAGCCCTCTCCTGTATGAACTTGTCTAAACTTTTAAAGTCATTCAAGTTGGTGGTTCTCGCTGCCTCCTCTGGGCACTAGCTGAAGTCCTAGTATTAAAATGTAATAAACAAAAATCTGCCCTTATTCCCTTATGGGGAACACAAGAGCCCTTATAGAGTCCATAGCAGGTTCTCCATCAGTCGGAGAAAATAACTGAGGCCAACAGAGAATATTGAGAAGCAAAGCAGCCAGTAAGCCTGATCTTTATTGAACTGTTGCAACAGGGTGCTCCCCTCTCACGCAGGAGAAGGAGGAGGCCCCAGAACAAAGGTGTGCCCCCCCCCCTTATATAGGCATTTTAAATTCCCTGCCCTGGAGCTCAAGACCACCCCTCCATACATCAAACATACATCCCAGAAGGGGTGTAACCCAAGACCACCCCCCACAAACATCATACCTACATCACAGAAAAGGCGGTCTACAACAGAAATTTGAGTGTTGTTGTTTTTCCTATCTGGCTGTTTTTCTGATAATGCCTTATCTGATTGCCTTTCCTGGTAGTCTGGCCATTCCTTTGAGATGGTGATTACCCACTTCCTGAGACAAAGGGAAGGTTCCCTCATCCCCTCCCTCCTTGCAGAGAAAACATTTGTTCAGTTTGGGAGCCAAAATGGTTTCAGGGAGTCAAAGTGGTTTCAGGAATGTCTTCCTGTGCTGCTCCAGACATTGGTACATTTATGAACATTTGTTATATATATAAGACCTTAATTTTTTTTTTGTTTCAAAAGATAAGGAAGAAATACCTCTGCCTTCTCAATATCTCCTTCCCATCGTCATTTGGACCAGAGTGAGATCCAGTTGCAAAACTATGCAGTTTGCAACGGTGGAGGGAATCTGGGAATGGCAAAGAGGAGCTGTTGCCCTCATGTCCTGCTTCCAAGCTTCCCAGAGGCCGCTCTGAACGCAGGATGCTAAACTTGAGGGGTCTGATCCTGCAGCCAGGCCCATCTCATGATTTTAGGAGCAGGCCCAGGAGACTCTTGCAAGCAGGCTGGGCCTTGGGTGCTTTGCCAAGGGTACCACCCTGCTCTCAGTTGGCACCAGCCCTGCTAAGGCAGTAACACCTTTCGGCACTGGGAATCCTTCATTCCCAAGACCTCTGCTGCTGCTGCGGCTGTGATTGCTGAGCCCCCGAGGAGCCAGGCCCACTATAAATCCAAATAAGAAATAACTAGATTTCTGCTGCCGACAGAACCAGCATTGAAAACGATAAAGCACGGCGCTTGGAAGCAATAACCTGTAAACTAATAAACTGACCAGACACTTTGATAGCGCAATCCTCCCACAAGCGGCGAGCCTTAATGGCCGCTCCGAAGCTCAAAGCTGATGCTTTGCTACAGGAGGAGAAAATATCTCCACTCCGCAAGGGGTCCCGGGGGCGTGCTCGGCTCGGCTCCACGCCGAAAACGCGGCCTGTATCGATCCCCACCAACGACCTCCGCCTTTCTCCAGAGCTCGTCCGGCTCCCGAAAAGCCACACTCGACTCCTAAAGTGCTTTTTCCTTTTACTGTGTTGTTTTTTCTTTCTGGGGGAGGGAAGGAAAATAAGTGGGGGGGGAGAGCATCTGTGCACTGAGGAGTGGGGGGAGAGAACCACATACACCTAAATAAATAACGAAGGAGATCTAAAAATGGTCGAGGCGGCAGGCAGTTCTTATTTGGGGCATCTTAACAGCAACACAGCCTTGCAAGCCCCCAAAAGGGCTTCATACATTTCTGGAGCACGGGACGTGTTTATACCTTACAACTCGAACCAAATGCTAATTCTTGATGGGATTGTAGCTCAGGGAAAAAGAATCTGCTTTGCATGCAGAAAGTTCTAGGTACAATCTCTGGACAAAAGGATCAGGTGAAAGGATTCAGCGGTTGTCATGGACAGTGCCGGATTTACGTACAGGGGTACCTCAGCTTACAGACGCTTCAGGTTACATACGCTTCAGGTTACAGACTCCGCTAACCCAGAAATAGTACCTCAGGTTAAGAACTTTGCTTCAGGATGAGAACAGAAATCGCACGACGGCAGCGGGAGGCCCCATTAGCTAAAGTGGTACCTCGGGTAAGAACAGTTTCATGTTAAGAACGGACCTCCAGAACGAATTAAGTTCTTCACCCAAGGTACCACTGTATAAGCTAAACAAGCTATAGCTTTGGGCCCCACTCTCTTGGGGGACCCAAAAAAAATTAAAGGAAAAAAATTGTATTTCACTATTAATGTAAAGCTAAAGGGACCCCTGACCATTAGGTCCAGTCGCAGACGACTCTGGGGTTGCGGTGTTCATCTCGCTTTATTGGCCGAGGGAGCCGGCGTACAGCTTCTGTGTCATGTGGCCAGTATGACTAAGCCGCTTCTGGCGAACCAGAGCAGCGCACGGAAATGCCGTTTACCTTCCCGCCGGAGTGGTACCTATTTATCTACTTGCACTTTGACGTGCTTTCGAACTGCTAGGTAGGCAGGAGCAGGGACCGAGCAACGGGAGTTCAACCCGTCGCGGGGATTCGAACCACCGACCTTCTGATCGGCAAGTCCTAGGCTCTGTGGTTTAACCCACAGCGCCACCCGCGTACTTGAGCCAAAATCACACCCCACATTTCAAAGCACTGTGGCACCAGAATAAACAGTCATGGCTTCTTCCCCCAGGAATCCTGGGAAGTGTCTCTTGTTAAGGGTGCTGAGAACTGTTAGGAGACCCCTATTTTTCTCACGGGAACTACAATTCCCAGAGCCTCCTGGAAAGAGGGATTGACCATTAAACCACCCTGAGAAATTTAGCTTCATGAGGGGAATAGAAGGTCCCTCCTAACTCTCAGCACCCTTAACAAACTACAGCTCCCAGAAGCCTTTGGGGGGGAGCCATGACTGTTTAAAGCAGTCCTGCAGTGTTTTGTATGTCTGGTGTGAGGAGGATTGTCACGAGCAAGCAGGACTCGAACCTCTGGCCTTTCCCTCCCTGCGAGAAGTGAGGTTACAGCGAACCAGGCAGAAGGCCTTCTCGGTGGTGGCACCCTCCCTGTGGAACGCCCTCCTGTCGGATGTCAAAGAGATAAAGAACTACGCAACTTTCAGAAGACATCTGAAAGCATCCCTATATAGGGAAGTGTTTAATGTTTGATGTTTTATTACGTTTTTGTGTATGCCAGAAGCTGCCCAGATTGTTTGGGGCAACCTTGTCAGATGGGCGAGGTACAAATAATAAAATTACGTAGTATCAGGGCCATCTTTAGCATATGCAAAGATCTGCCCAGCGCCCCCAAATTTAGTTAATTTCGTGTGCATGGCATTGTTGAGAATGGCAAGCGCCATCGTTGAGGCTGACAAGCACCACCGTTGTGAATGACAGGCGCCGCTTTGGTAAATGAGCCCACAAAGTTGAAAGTCCTTTAGTGAAACGGTAGGTATACATTTCAGTAATACCTAGGTATATATGTATTTTGTTTTTCTAGCTTGATCAAAATTATTTATTGTTTCATAACAGGTAGATAGTTAAGAGCTTAGGCAGCTTCAACGACGGGCACCTGACGCCCTCCAGAACTTGGCGCCCGGGTGCCCTGGAACCTTTGCACCCCTGGGTAAAGACGGCCCTGGTTAGAATTATTATTAATAATATTTCCCTCCCGGTTTGCCCTTTGCGTCAATGTTCTTCCGCCTGGGTTACAGGAGGCTCCCTGGGCCCTCTGCCACGTCCTGTGAAGTTTGAAGGTTAGCAGCGTCAAAAATGGAGTGGAACTCTATCTCGGCCGGAGAATAAATTATCCTCAAAGGCTGTTGCTGCTTTTGTTCTCTGTCGGTTTATTGACAGTCAGGCCCATTATCTATGCCAAGCAGGTAGATCTCTGTTGAGGGAAGCAGCAGAGGCTCCTGGCGGTGCAAAGGAAACACAGGACTTGCCACACCGTTCAGCAGGGAAGGCGATCCAAGTCTGCGATCCATCTTTCCCACCCGTTTAAGGAAGGAAATGTTATGAAGGCACCTTTCTGTGGGATTCTGCTGCCCTCTAGTGGCGGCAGAGCACAAGCTTCCTCCCCAGATTCGTCAAAGACTGGAGAGGCAGAACATCATTGTGGGGTATTTTTTATGTATTCAATGTTTTTTATATTGGAAATTTATGTTATGAAGCGCCCTGAGAGCCACAGGTATAGGGCCGTGTACAAATTTAATAAATGGGAAATAGAATAAAGCAGTGTCATAGTGCTTTAACTAGACACGGCTTTCCCCCCGCAGAAGCCTGGGAACTACAGTTTGTAGAGGGTGCTGAGAGCGCCTTATTGTGTTTTTAATATTCTGTTGGAAGCTGCCCAGAGTGGCTTGGGCAACCCAGTCAGATGGGTGACTAATAATAATAATAGTCAGGAAAGACCCCATTAACTGTTGTTGTTTAGTCATTTAGTCGTGTCCGCCTCTTCGTGACCCCATGGACCAGAGCACGCCAGGCACTCCTGTCTTCCACTGCCTCCCGCAGTTTGGTCAAACTTATGCTGGTAGCTTCGAGAACACTGTCCAACCATCTAGTCCTCTGTCGTCCCCTTCTCCTTGTGCCCTCCATCTTTCCCAACTTCAGGGTCTTTTCCAGGGAGTCTTCTCTTGGAGCCTCAGCTTCAGGATCTGTCCTTCCAGTGAGCACTCAGGGCTGATTTCCTTCAGAATGGAGAGGTTTGATCTTCTTGCAGTCCATGGGACTTTCAAGAGTCTCCTCCAGCACCATAATTCAAAAGCATCAATTCTTCAGCGATCAGCCTTCTTTATGGTCCAGCTCTCACTTCCATACATCACTAACATCACCATTAACTGTACAGAACTACAATTCCCAGAGTTCCCTGGGAAGGGGGATCCATTCATAGAATCATAGAGTTGAGGATCATCTAGTCCAGGGGTTGTCAACCTGGTCCCTACTGCTCACTAGTGGGCATTTCAGGATTGAAGGTGGGCGGTAGGGGGTTCTATGGCACATGTCACTGCAGCATTGGTGGGTGGCAAGGAAATTTTACCATCGAGAAAGATGCATTAGTGCGTGGTAGGCATAAAAAAGGTTGACTACCCCTGATCTAGTCCAAGCCCTTGCGATGCAGGAATATGCAGCTGTCCCATACGGGGATCAAACCTGCAACCTTGGCCAGGGCCGTCTTGTTGTTGTTTAGTCATTTAGTCGTGTCCGACTCTTCGTGACCCCCTGGACCAGAGCAGGCCAGGCACTCCTGTCTTCCACTGCCTCCCGCAGTTTGCTCAAACTCATGTTTCTAGCTTTGAGAACACTGTCCTACCATCTCGTCCTCTGTCGTCCCCTTCTTCTTGTGCCCTCCATCTTTCCCAGCATCAGGGTCTTTTCCAGGGAGTCTTCTCTTCTGATGAGGTGGCCAGAGTATTGGAGCCTCAGCTTCAGGATCTGTCCTTCCAGTGAGCACTCAGGGGGCCGTCTTAAGTCCCCGTATTTTTTTCACTCCATAAGACGCACCTAGTTTTTAGAGGAGGAAAACCCGGGGGGGGGGAATATTCTGAATCAAATGTTGTACTAAACTATTTAAAGCAGCAAAGTGGATGCCCCATGTCTACTTTGCTGCTTTAAAGCGAGCCGCGGAGAAGGGACGGACAAGAGCCATGGCTCCCCTGAAATTATTTGAATGCTACAAGAGAGTTTAAAATACAATAATTGTTGGTACTAAAGGGTTAAGAGGTAACAAGTCACTCTGATCACTGAGCAGCTGGAAGTCATTAAGCATCCAGGAATGTGAGTTAGTTTGTATAAATAGTCAGTTCACCCGTGTATTCTCTCTCTCCCCCCGTGTTTGCTAATATGAGTTAAGTTTAGAGTAAAGTTTTTCTTTATGCCAGAGATAAAAGCATGTGTGCTTTATCGCCAGGGTTTTTCTTTTGTAAATAAAGTTTTTTTCCTGAGTTCCAAAGTGCTTGCTCCAGGATTCTTCATTGAAAGGTACTGACGCTCCTGCCTTCTTCAACCGCTGCACGAAATTCTCTGCTGAGATAAGATTTATGGCGTTGGAAGCGCACTGGATGTTTACTTAACATTAAACTAATTAAAGTTTAATGGACAATAATTATTTTTCAAATATATTTTTGAAGACTTCCCATTTTGAGATAAATACTTGTTTTGGTTTATTGTTTATTTTTTTCAGACAAGCTATCTGCTGTAGTTCCGCATATTCAGCCAATTTTTGAATCCATTCTAGCCTTGAGGGAACTTTGTCACTCTTCCAGTTTGGTGCAATAAGAACTCAAAATCCAAATATTGTGATTATTCTGAATCTCCTGACTTCAGGGAAGTTTTTAATATGTGACATTTTAATGTATTTTTAATCTCTGTTGGAAGACGCCCCGAGTGGCTGGGGAGACCCAGCCAGATGGGCGGGATACAAATAAATTATTATTATTATTATTATTATTATTATTATTATTATTATTATTATTATTATTATTATTCCCCCTATCCTTTCCATGGGTCCTTTTGATTCTATTTTCAATTGCATATCAATACTTCTCCAATTTTTCACCTTCCTAAGTTATCTATAGATTCTGTTACATTACAAGTGTCTTTAAAATCCTGCTGGTTTCTAGACCTGTTTACAATGATTTTGTATATACATTATAAACATTTCCCGTTCTTTTTAAAATTTTCTTCTCTTCTCAATTCCTAAGCTTCCCAGTTAGTTTTGCTATTTCGGCTTGATTTGCCATCCTCTAATCCCCTTTTCAAGCCATCCACTTTGGTAGCTGTTATGTACTGAGTTGAATAGGATCCAAACTGCAGCAGTCTGATTGGTCCTAGAACAATAGGATCCAAACTGCAGCAGTCTGATTGGTCCTAGAACAATGCAGCAGTATGATTGGTCGGCAGGAGCCACCCAATCCAGCTCCAGATAGAAGTGAATCCACAACCTGATTGGCCTACAGGAGAATTCCGGAATTAGCCAATCATGTGCAGCCCATCGTGTAAATAATGTATATAAAGCAGATACTTTGAGGGGACTTTCATTCCCTTCTCACCACTATGAGCTGAATAAAGAGCATGAAATCCACTCTCGACTCTGAGTATATTTCAGTAGCCATCGCTGCCTCTTGTGGAAGTGAGTTCCAAAGTTTAACTCTGCGCTACGTGAAGAAGTCTTTATCGGTCCTGAATCTTCCGATGTTCAGCTTCCTAGGATGTCCTTGAGTTCTTCTCTCTCGCCATTTTCTCCAAGCCATGAAGTTTGGCAAACTTCTACCATGCCATGAGAGCCAGGCAGCAAGGCCAATGGTGATGGCAGATGGACTCCCAAAAACATCTGGATGACCATAGCTTCCCCACTCCATCAAGATGCAACCAATAGGCAAGAGGACATTGCAGGCTAGCTGCATTTGGCTCCTGCCTGTGAACTGTTTCTGTCCCAGCAGGTCATTGCAAGAACTACTATATAACCTCAAGAGCTTAGTACCGGTGTCGGCTTGTTTTCCTCCTCCCTCCCCCTCCATTTCTCCTTTGGTGCTGTACCTTTTATATCATAAGCCTGTGGGTAGGATTCTACTTCACTTCAGTCTTCTTAGGAAAACCTTTTTTTCTGATGAAGGGTGGGGTGAAAATGTTTAAATCCTTGATCTAAGTAAATTATTCTTGCTTATACTTAATAAGTAATAATTCCTGCTTATGGGGGGGTGTCTCTCCTTATTTCTCGTGTGTGTGTGTGTGTGTGTGTGTGTGTGTGTGACTGTCTTTCTTTATTGTATCTGGTCTTGTACTGCTTTCATTCATGTTTTCCAAAAGTCTGCAAACAGTTTTTCTCCCTTGAAACGCGGCCTATAAATACTGTAAAGACATTAATAAAGAAATGTATTTGCTCTTTATCCATAACTTTCAGGCGTGTGTGTATGTGGGGAGAAATAAAGACTATTAATCTATAGAAGAATTTTTAGAGGCAGAATTGTCTTCCTTTAAAATCAATGCGGTTTAAAATTACATCTGCTATGCTGGGTTGATTAATCGTTGAAATTAATCAATTTTAAAAAGCTATTTTCATGAACAAAAAAAGGTGTCCCTGATTAATTAGTCAGCAGATCTTTCTTTTTTAAAATAAAAACTCCCTCATGTTTATTTAGCACAACCAAAAAAAGGAAATACATAATATCAAGATGCAATAAAAATCCAATAAAAATTTAAGCAAAACATTATGCAGATCTAGTCGCAGCGCACGCCCCCCCTCCTCTAAGCAACTCCCTCCATCCACAGGAATGGCAGGTATGTTTGCATCATTTTGTATTTTTATGTTGTGTAACGCCCTGTTATTTCCGGCTGAAGAGCAGTATGCAAATCATCATCATCACATATACATCCCTGGAATCCCATATGGAAAGGCAAAGGTAAAGGGCCTCTAGTCCAGTCCAGTCAAAGGCGACTATGGGGTTGCGGCACTCATCTCGCTTTAAGGCTGAGGGAGCCGGCGTTTGTCCACAGACATCTTTCCAGGTCATGTGGCCAGCAGAACTAAACCGCTTCTGGCACAACGGGACACCGTGACGGAAACCAGAGCGCAAGGAAACACTGTTTACCTTCCCGCCACAGTGGTACCTATTTATCTACTTGCACTGGTGTGCTTTCGAACTGCTAGGTTGGCAGGAGCTGGGACCGAGCAACGGGAGCCCACCCCGTCGAGGGGATTCGAACCGCCGACCTTCTGATCAGCAAGCCCATGAGGCTCAGTGGTTTAGACCACAGCGCCACCTGCATCCCTATTCCCAGATGGAAAACTTGGCTGGCATGGTGAGAAAGAGGAGAATTAACCCCACAGGTGCTGCTGACACTTTTCTGCTCCAAATTGCCTTCTCCAGTCTTGCTCCCTTTCCTCTGCTCTTCCCCACTAGGTCCCGTTGGAAAAGATTGCAAAGTCCTTGGGGCAGGGACCTGATGCTCTTACATTTCGCAGAGTGCTGCATGCACTGATGCCTCCACATAAGCAGGAATTATTGCTTATTAAGTATAAGCAAAAATAATTTACTTTAATTTAGATCGAGGATTTAAACATTTTTACCCCACCCTTCATCAGAAAAAGGTTTTCCTAAGAAGACTGAAGTGAAGTAGAATCCTGCCCACAGGCTTATGATATAAAAGGCCAAACACCAAAGGAAAAATGGAGGGGGAGGGAGGAGGAAAACAAGCCGACTCCGGTAGTAAGCTCTTGAGGTTATATAGTAGTTCTTGCAATGACCTGCTGGGACAGAAACAGTTCACAGGCAGCAGACACATGGCGCTAGTCTGCAATGTCCTCCTGCCTATTGGTTGCATCTTGATGGAATGGATCCTGTTTAGGTGACAGCAGAGAGAGGTTTTAGATGCAGTTAAACCAGGGGTAGGCAACCTAAGGCTCGAGGGCAGGATGCGGCCCAATCGCCTTCTCAATTCGGCCCACGGACAGTCTGTGAATCAGCGTGTTTTTACATGAGTAGAATGCGTCCTTTTATTTAAAATGCATATCTGGGTTTCTCGTGGGGCATAGGAATTCGTTCATTTTTTTCCTCCAAAATATAGTCTGGCCCCCCACAAGGTCTGAGGGACGGTGGACCGGCCCCCGGCGGAAAAAGGTTGCTGACCCCTGAGCTAGACTCTCTGCAGAGCTAATGGAGGAGGCCTGGCCTGCTCCGCTTCTGATTTGCAGCCCTGTAGAATGGCAGCTTGTGGTTCTTAATATGCACCCCACGCAGTAGAGACTGGGGGTGGGAATTCCCCTTTGTGGTGCTGTGAATCTTCTTCCCACCTTTGCCACTTGGTCGGGCAAATTTTGCAAGGTGGGGGTTTTATGTGGGGGCGGGGGAAGGGTAATTTGCATCATTTTAAAAAATCAATTTGCCCAGAAGGTTTTGGTTCTGTTGGTGTTTGATTACCTTTTTTCTTTTTCTTATAGCTTTTTCCTATTTTAATCTGCGTTAAATAATTTTTAATGATCATAATCTGCAAACCGCCTGGAATCCCAGTCTGGGGCAAGGCCGGATTTAGGTTTGATGAGGCCCTAAGCTACTGAAGGTAGCTTTTTATGTCCAGCTGTCCTTTGTCAACAACAAATTGTTGCTGTTTTTTGTGTTGAATATGACGCGGGTGGCGCTGTGGGTTAAACCACAGAGCCTAGGACGTGCTGATCAGAAGGTCCGCGGTTTGAATCCCCGCAATGGAGTGATCTCCCGTTGCTCAGTCCCAGCTCCTGCCAACCTAGTAGTTCGAAAGCAGGTCAAAGTGCAAGTAGATAAATAGGTACTGCTCCAGTGGGAAGGTAACCAGCGTTTCCGTGCGCTGCTCTGGTTCACCATAAGCGGCTTAGTCATGCTGGCCACATGACCCGGAAGCTGTACGCCGGCTCCCTCGGCCAATGAAGCAAGATGAGCGCTGCAACCAGAATCGTCCGCGACTGGACCTAACGGTCAGGGGTCCCTTTACCTTTACGTGCTGTAATTTATGGACTTAATAGGTCCATACACACAACGCAAAACACTGTTGCTGTATGTAGGTTTTATTTTATTTTTATCTTATATTTTGGAAATGTATATCCAGGGTTTTTTCCCCCTTTAAATCCTTTTGGGACCCCCAAAAGAGTGGGGCCCTAAGCTATAGTTTGTTTAGCTTATTATAGTAAATCCGGCACTGACTCTGGGGGAAAGGCGAATGCAAATGAACCGAACACTAATGAGACGCCAGACCACGAGAAAAGCGAAGCGAAGCAAGCCCCGCTCCATGCGGCTTACACGCTGCGCGGATCGCAGAGGGCGTTTTGGACATGCTCAGAGGCCCCCTCGCCCTCCTCGGCTTCGGCTCCGCCCAGGAGGGGGAGGAGAAAGGCGATCCGAAGAGGAGGAGGAGGCGGCGCCGGAGAAAGAGCGAGGGAGGCGGGTTTCCGCTGCGTAAAGAGAAGCGCGGCCGGCGCGGCGGCGGGAGCGCAGCGGAGGCGGAGCGGACTCGGTCTCGTTTCCCTTCCCGGCTTCCCTCGCCTTCCCAGCCCGGGCTGCGCAGGAGAAGCCTCGGTCTGCGGCCCCGATCGCGGGGACGAGGCCGCGCGGCGCTCCCGGAGCCGAAGAGTCCACCGGCTGAGTCCCGGGGCGCGCTCGGCGGCCCCCTCGCCAGCTCTCCAGAGGCGCACGCGTTTGGCTAACCCCCGCCCCCCAAATCCTAGGTAGGTGCAACGGCAAGAGAGGAAATCTGCAAAACAGTCCGCGGGTTGGCGTTGCAAATGGCTAAAAATCCCAGGCCGTCATTGTATCATTCTGTAAATGTCTAGGAAGGCGCAACATCCTGGAGGAAAAGGGAAGAAGCAGCTCTCCAAAACAGCGCTCCGCCTCCCGACCCACCCGCTGCCTGAAAACTGCTAGGATTAACTCCGCAGATGCTAAAATTCTAAGTAGGCGGTAAAAAGAAAGAAGCAACTCCTTCCAGGTTGCCTTGCAAACTATAAAGGTGGTTGTGAGAAAGCTCTACTCCGGTGTAGCCAGCCCACAGGATCCGGCCTTCTTTCCCCCCCAGTCCCACGTGGAATCATTGCCCCGGCTAGAAGGTCCCAAGTCTGTTCTCTAGGGAAGGCTTTCCTCGGAGATAAGCTGAAAAAGCATTTCTCAGGGTTGTACAGGCCTACTGGACTTGCCTAATGAAATAGGTTTTTAGCAGGTGCTGAAAGGAGTTCAGAGAAGGCTGCGATGTCGTGCTCACTGCGATGTCGTGCTCATCAGCTGCACAGTGTCAATAGACTCTGCCAAAGTGTCTGTTGCTGCCATACAAAGATTGGTTTCTTGCAAATGCAGAACGGCGATTCTGTGGCACAGCGTAACAGTGCCAGGTCTGCAGTTCGAAGCTGTCAAGGGTGTAAACTGGCTCCAAGTCACTAAAGGCTTTCTATACTAATAGTCAGTGTTGGAAACTCAGATATATAATAACCTAGGCGCCAAATAGGTCCTTAAACCAGGGTTATAGTCGCCAAAACGGAATGCCTCGTTGCCATTTTTGAGCAAAATGGCTTGATAGTTGCATTTTTCAATATAACTTTTTGCTTCCGGAAATTCATTCTGATTGTGTAGATAAAATATCACTGATAGAATTCTAGAGGATGTGTTGCTAGTGTGTGAAAATAGTCAAGATCCAAGGATCCCCAGGTTTGCACCTCCAGATGGTGACAATGTAATTATTATTATTATTTATTTATTTATTTATTTATTTATTTATTTATACCCCGCCCATCTGGCTACGTTTCCCCAGCCACTCTGGGCGGCTTCCAACAGACTATTAAAAACACAATAAAACATCAAACATTAAAAACTTCCCTAAACAGGACTGCCTTCAGATGTCTTCTAAATGTCAGATAGTTGTCTTTCCTTGACATCTGACAGGAGGGCGTTCCACAGGGCGGGTGCCACTACCGAGAAGGCCCTCTGCCTGGTTCCCTGTAAGCTCACTTCTCGCAGGGAGGGAACCGCCAGAAGGCCCTCAGGCTAAACGATGGGGACGGAGACGCTCTTTCAGGTCTACTGGGCCGAGGCCATTTAGGGCTTTCAAGGTCAGCACCAACACTCTGAATGTCAGGCACCATCCAGGCACCTGGGCATCTTTGCTTGGTCGCAGGTGGCTGATAGCCAGGTGCAAAAATGCGCCTGGCTAATTTTGAATGCTGCTAATAGTAGCCCCTTGAACCTGGCCCGGTAGCAAGTCAGCAACCAGTGGTGTTCTCTGAGCAGAGGTGTTTTAAGCTCAGGGAGTCTCACTCCTGCCAGCAATCTTGCTTCAACATTTTGCACTATCTGCAGCTTCTGGGCCGAGCTCAAGGGAAGCCCCACGTCAGGTGTGCAGCCGGCTGTTTGTTCCCTGCTGGTTGTGATGTCCGAGCAAAATAACGTTCCCTTGTGGGTTTTGTTTTTGCCAGTTGAAAGCTATCGCCATGGCCACAAGATCCATTGTGGACTCCAAGCAGGCAGAGGAGGAGGTGCAGGGCATCCCGACCGAGGTGGTGTGCACAGCCTTCGCCAACACCATCCTGGTGGTGGTGACCCAGTATGGGAAGATGGGGACCCTCGTCTCGGTGGAGCCGAACGTGGTGGCTGACGGCATCAGCAGCCCTTTGCTCACCACAAAAGTCCTGCTTGGCAAAGACGAGGTTTGTTCATTCTTTCTTCTGCAGTTCATTTCAGAAAAGTACACGGTCCCTGCCTGCAGGCTTATCAGCCCAAGTAGACACGACACAAAAGGAAAAAAGATTGGGGAGGGAAGAGGAAAAGTGGAGACTTGTTCATTCTTTCTTCTGTAATTCTGTTCAGAAAAGTACACGGTCCCTGCCTGCAGGCTTATCAGCCCAAATAGACACGACACAAAAGGAAAAAAGATTGGGGAGGGAAGAGGAAAACCGGAGGTTTGTTCATTCTTTCTTCCATAATTCTGTTCAGAACAGCACACAGTCCCTGCCTGCAGGCTTATCAGACCAAATAGACACGACACAAAAGGAAAAAAGATTGGGGAAGGAAGAGGAAAACCAGAGCCAAATTCTTGCATACTGTTTAAACCGGCTGTGATGCATTTTCATGACCAGATGGAGATGTCTGGATACCAGTTTAGCAGCTGACATCTCCGCCGGGCAGCCTGGCGTGGCTGCGATGTCGTGCCCATCAGCTGGTCTGTGGGGCAGCACGGCGCCAACAGACACAACTCTTTTGGTGCCCTTCAAATCAGCTGGCTCGCACAGCACCCACAGAGGCAAGTCTCTTGCTGCTGCGCTGCCCCGCAGACCATTTGCTTTGTAATCTTGTAAGGGAAAAAAGTGCCTAGGCATATCGCTGTGGGGACCGTAACCTCGATTTAAAGTGTCTGTGGTGATCACACAGGATCCCCGGACGTTTAACGGTTTGTTGATCGCTGTGCCACCACTGCGCTCGCTTCCCCCCTGCCACCAACCAGTTACTCTCTGGTAAAACACTGAGTCCAGTCAGTTGTTAAAAGTGAACAAAAAAATAAAATAAGTTTATTTTACAAACAGTAACAAGTTTACGGTTTCTCTGATAATATTCCTGCCAGTATCTTAACTTCAGTTTCTTTACCGGCCTATACCTTCCTAATACCTTCTGACTGATTATCTCAGTGTTTCCCAACCACTGTTCCGCGGCACACTAGTGTGCCGCGAGATGTTGCCTGGTGTGCCGCGAGATGTTGCCTGGAGGGAGGCGGGCGAGTCGGGCGGCGAGAGGCGGGGCGGCAGCGGCGAGGAGAGGCCGCCCAGCGCGGGGCTCTCGCCGTCTGCCTGCCTGGCTGCCTGCGAGCTCGGCGGGCAGCGCCTCCGTCCGCAGCGCCCGCCTCGCGGCTCTCATTCCCTGCCCCTGCCAAAGCTCACCCAGCCAAGCCGCGCTCTCCTTCCTGCCTCGCTTTGCTGCCTCCTCCCCCCCACCCCCAAAGCTTGGAGGTTCCCCGGCAAGGGGGAGGGAAAAAAATTGAAACTTACACTTTCGTGCGTCCCTCCCGGCGTGACGCTGCGCGCTGACGTCACGGGGCTGTAATGGTGGTGTGCCTCGAGATTTTTTTAATCAAACAAGTGTGCCTTTGCCCAAAAAAGGTTGGGAAACACTGGATTATCTCAACTGTTTGACCGATGCCTCTTAACAAATTCTCTCGCTCTCTCACACCAGACTAGCCCAACCCACAGACTTATCTTCTCTGTCTCTTCAGACTGTCTTATCAACAACTCTAACTAACTAAAAAACCCTCTGTGCTTAAACCTTATGCACAGTTAACTCTGCCCCCTGGGTTCCCATCGGTTAGACATTTTACAATTAGTTAACCCTTTCCCTATGAACCCAGTATGATGTCACACACATAGGATGGCAAATGCCACAGTGTCATTTGACTCCTAGAATTTACCATATTTTTCGCTCCATAAGACGCACTTTTTTCCCTCTTAAAATCTAAGGGGAAATGTCTGTGCGTCTTATGGAGCGAATGTGTGGTCCCTGGGCAGCCCCGGCCTGCTCTTTGGGGCTGGCGGTGAGGGAAAGCCGGGCTTCCCCCACCGCCAGCCCCACAAGCTCGGGGAGCAGCAGGAAGGCTGCTCCCCGACCTGCTTTGTCCCTTCCGCACCTTCCACAGCTCTGTCCCTTCCCCACCTCCCACAAAAGCCAGGGATAGCCGCGCTCCATTTAAAGAGCGCACGGCTCTTGCGGGAGGTGGGGGAAGGGAGAGAGCGAGTCCCTTCCCCCACCTCCCACAAAAGCCCCCAAGAGCCGCGCTCCCTTCAAAGAGCTGCGCGGAGTGTGTGTGTGGCTCTTGGGGGCTTTTCCTCGAGGAGGGAGAAAGCCAGCCTGTCAGTGACGAGCTGCCCTTCTCCCTCCTCGGGGAAAAGCCCCCAAGAGCCACACACACGCTCCTTGCAGCTCGTGAAAGGGAACGCTGAGCAGAGCCTGGGATGCATACAGACTCTGCTCGGCGCTCCCTTTAAAGAATATTTTTTTTCTTGAATCCCCCCCCCCCCAAAAAAAAGTAGGTGCGCCTTATGGTCAGGTGCACCTTATGGAGCGAAAAATACGGTATATCTCAGTATCTAACATGGGTTGATTTCCAGCCCCTCGTCCACATCTGTGCCAAACATCTGGCGACGTCGGTCTCTCAGGAAGCTGGGAACAAGCCGGTTCTCCTGGCGTTGGCCTTGAAGGACAAGAGCGTCGAAGGGATACGGATCCTGAAAGAGGTGATTGGCCGATGCCGGGTGTGGTGAGATCCGACCTGCAGCGTGGAAGACTTCGACTCGGCAGGACTGTTTAGGCTTTCCTCACTTGAGGTATTTACCTCTTTTCGATGGGCCCTGCCTTGGACGTCCCTTTCCTTCAGAGACAATAGTTGTTGTTGTTTTAAAAAATCCAGTATAGCAGACCAAATAAGCAGGACACGAACACTGCAAAAGGTTTGCATTCGACACAGCCATCTTGCGTTCCTGATCTGCGATGAGCGCGTCGGTTGCAGCGCAATAAATTACCTCCACGAAGATCCGTTTCGAAGCTCGTCTGTTCTTGCTGGGCCTGTATGAGAGATTTGTGAGAAAGAAGTCGAAACGGCTTTTATTAATTGTTATTTGCAAAATGTGTATACCGCCTTCCGCCCGAAGATCGCAGGGCGGTTCACAACATAAAAAAATACAATATGGGGAAACACAAAATAAATAATAAAACAGACCAATAACCTCCATCCCACAAACTCTCTTCCCCCTTAGCTGCCAAAATAGATTGTCCTCTCAAGAAGTCTTTCAGCTCACTTTTTAGGGGGCTATATATGTAAATGGATATGTATATAGTTTTTCAAATTACAGTTTTACAATCGCATATCCAACATACAACAAAAACAAGATTCCAAAGAATATCCTGTACTTCCTTTTTGTGGGTCCTATTATTAATCATGTCCTCTTGCATCTTTTATAATAATCCAGATCTTTTACATCTCCTTTATATCCAAAATTCACCGTTAAACTACAAGTGTTCTTCCGATCCTACTAACAGTTTTAACTGTTTACAGTGGTTTTTAAGATAATTTTTTTTAAAATTCCCATTCTTTCTTGAAATTTTGGTCTTCCTGATTTTTTATTCTTCCGGTCATTTTTGCCATTTCAGCATAATCAATCAACTTAATCTGCCATTCTTCTCTGGTTGGGACTTTATCTTCTAATAATTTTTTAATATAAAATTTTATAATTTTTTAGCTGAGAGCCAGATGGGCACTTAAGGCCACAATCCTAAATACACTTAACTGAGAGTAGATTTCCAATGAGTTCAGAAGTATTTGCTTATGAGTCAGTGTGCCTAAGATTGCAATTCCAACCCACCCAGTCAAAATGGATGTTTTTGAAAATACTTACAAACAGCTGGATTGTACCCATCTAATTTTTAATTTTATTCCTTATCAAATACGTGAGTTGCATTTTTGCCACAGCAACTTGAAGCAAAAGACAAACACGTTTTTTAAAAGTTTTTTTTAAGTTGGTATCAAATTCCAGTTATATATTGGGCAGAAAATGGTTTGTAATGTGAAAGGGTGCTGAAGAACTTGGACCGCATCCAGACATTTTTTGAAGCTTTATGATATCACTTTAAACAGTCATGGCTTCCCTCAAAGAAGGCTGGGAGTTGTAGTCTGTTCAGGGTGCTGAGAGGTGTTAAGATATTCCCTTATTCCCCTCCCAGAGCTACAATTGCCAACATAGTTTAACCATGAATCACTCTTCCCAGGGAACTCTGGGAATGGTCAGTGGGGGGAATAGGGGTCTTCTAGTAACTCCCTTAACAAAGTGCAACCTCTGTCAGTCAACATTCTGTGGCCTTGGATTGTTTTGGAGTTCTCGCCCTTAAGGGTTTTTTTTGTGCTCCTGCAAACTCTGGATTTTCTCCCTTTTTTTGCATGAGTGGTGATGATTTGGGGACATAAGGAATGGCGCTCACACTCCAGACATTGGAAATAGAGGGAATAATACAGTGGTACCTTGGTTCTCAAACTTAATCCTTTCTGGAAGTCCGTTCCAAAACCAAAGCGTTCCAAAACCAAGGCGTGCTTTCCCATAGAAAGTAATGCAAAATGGATTAATCCATTCCAGACTTTTAAAAACAACCCCCAAAACAGCAATTTAACATGAATTTTACTATCTAACGAGACCATTGAGCCATAAAATGAAAGGAATAAACAATGTACTGCAGTCACACAATCAATCAATCAATCAATCAGTAGCTGAACTGGGTTCCACACAGTCACAAAAACAAAACAAAAAAGCCACAAAAATGCAAAATAAATAGCAAAGACAGACAGACCTCAGCGTAACACTCAAATCAGAAGCGTGACACTCAAAACACAGCATGTTCGTCTTCCGAAAAAAGTTTGCAAACTGGAACGCTTACTTCCGGGTTTGCAGTGTTTGGGTTCCAAATTGTTTGAGTACCAAGGCGTCTGAGAACCAAGGTACCACTGTACTTCGTTCTGTTATTGTTAAGACGAAGACACCGTTCTCTTACAAGATACTTGGCCAACAGTTACTGTGTTTGATGCTTATTATTATAGTGCAAAGAAACTTATCAGATTGATATCCCTGTTATCTTGGTGTGGGGGCTTAGTAGCATTTTCCAAATAACCAAGCTTTCCTGAATGTTCAGAGCTCCTGTTTCTCCACCGGGTTGATGGATTTGCTGCGGATCTGCTGCCCTCTTGTATTGACTCCCGCAGCGATCGCTATCTGCTGCTTTCTCTGGAGTGGCTGAAAACGCTCATAAAGCAGCCCATAAAAACTCCCCGCCCTCCTAAATTTTATTTTTATTTTTGTAATATAAATTTTTATTACGCCAAGTCAATAATAGCATTATTACCTCTGTTGCATTTGTCAAACAGCCAGCTTAACGACAAGCATTAAAATCTATAGAGGTGATGGATGGTATTGATGCAGTGTTTAATCTCCCGACACCTCCAGTAAGTGATTGTTTTGAGTTCATGGAGGCAGACAATGTTTCCTGTTAATTTCATGGTATTGGGGGGGAAATGCAAATCTAATATCTGGCATTTCCTCACATGTTGTCTTCTCTCTCTAAAATGAATAAGGCCACAATCCAGTACACACCGTCCCATTAAACACAGCATCGCTTTATTTCAGAGTAGACCTGTATACAGTGGTCCCTTGGTTCTCAAACTTAATCCTTTCTGGAAGTCTGTTCCAAAACCAAAGCGTTCCAAAACCAAGGCACGCTTTCCCATAGAAAGTAATGCAAAATGCATTGATCCATTCCAGACTTTGAAAAACAACCCCTAAAACAGCAATTTAACATGAGTTTTACTATGAACGAGACCATGGATCCATAAAATGAAAGCAATAAACAATGTACTGCAGTCACACAGTCAATCAACAAATTAGTAGCTGAACTGGGTTCCACACACAGACCTCAGCGTGGCACTCAAAACAGAGCATGTTCGGCTTCTGAAAAAAGTTTGCAAACCGGAACACTTCTGGGTTTGCAGTGTTTGGGTTCCAAGTTGTTTGAGTACCAAGGCATTTTGAAAACCAAAGTCGGCGTACGACTGTGTAGGATTGTGCTGCCTAGTCCCCAGTTCTTCCAGACACATCCCAGAATAATGCCTCTGTTTAGGGCTTTAAATACTAATGTGAGCATCTTGAAATGGGCCTGGAAGTGAACCGGCAACCTATGCAACTGTTTTGAAACATGGGGTATATGAAATCTGGAAGGAAATTCCAGCTAGCAATTTGGCCGCTGCATTTTGGACCAGTTGAAGTTTCCAAGCTGTCTTCAAGGGCAGCCCCACGTAGAGCACATTGCAGTAATCCAGCCTGGAAGCTGCCATGGAGCATGGAATACAGTGGCCAAATCATCTCTGTCCAAAACAGCCAGAAACAGGTATTGCAGTGATAACACTGGATCCAGGAGTAACCCCAAAACACCAGCCTGCTCCTTCCAAGAGAGACCAACCTTACCAGTTGCATCTTGCTCCCAGTTAAGTACACAGAGAGTAGCGGCCGGACAGCACAATCCTGATTGTGGCTACTTAGAAGTGAGTCATCCTGAATTCAGTGGAGTTTACTCCCAGGTAGGAGGAGTTTGGATTGCAGCCTTAATGATTACTGTGGGAAACAAAAATTTTGTTGCATTGACGCCTGCAGTTGTTCTAACCTAATTTTGACGTGCTGATTTCATATATGAAGTTGGTTTTGTTCTATAAGCTCTAGTTTTTTTGCAATTCATGTTTTTCACTTTTCACCATAATCTTTGTTTTTCACAATACAAGAATTCAATATTTTATTAAACGCATAGCCAAAGTAGTACAATACAGTGGTGCCCCGCAAGACGAATGCCTCGCAAGACGGAAAACTCACTAGACGAAAGAGT
This sequence comes from Podarcis bocagei, assembly GCF_964188305.1. Taxonomy (NCBI): domain Eukaryota; kingdom Metazoa; phylum Chordata; class Lepidosauria; order Squamata; family Lacertidae; genus Podarcis; species Podarcis bocagei. The sequence goes on along the minus strand of NC_138139.1, from coordinate 51,624,772 downwards.
TTTCCATTTTGGAGGTGCTTCGCAAAACAAATTTCCTATGGGCTTGCTTCGCAAGACGACAATGTCTTGCGAGTTCCTGCTGGTTTTTTTTCCTCCCCCCCCCCCTTTTTCTAAGCCGCTAAGCCGCTTATCAGCTGATCCGATCAGCAGATAAGCCACTAATAGCGCTAATCCGCTAATCCGTCAATGGGCTTGCTTCGCAAGACGAAAAAACCGCTAGACGAAGAGAATCACAGAACGGATTCTTTTCGTCTTGCGAGGCACCACTGTATAAGTATAAATGTAAGTGACTTATATAGCATTGAACATGACATGTGTATCTATGTACAGTTGGAGGTATGCAAAAAATGTATTCCCTTGGGATACACCGTATTAAAGGTAAAGGGACCCCTGACCATTAGGTCCAGTTGTGACCGACTTTGGGGTTGCGGCGGTCATCTCGCTTTATTGGACGAGGGAGCCGGCGTACAGCTTCCGGGTCATGTGGCCAGCATGACTAAGCCACTTCTGGCGAACCAGAGCAGCGCACGGAAACGCTGTTTACCTTCCCGCCGGAGTGGTACCTATTTATCTACTTGCACTTTGACGTGCTTTCAAACTGCTAGGTTGGCAGGAGCAGGGACTGAGCAACGGGAGATCACCCTGTGGCGGGGATTCGAACCACTGACCTTCTGATCAGCAAGTCCTAGGCTCTGTGGTTTAACCCACAGCGCCACCCGCGTCCTTCCTATACACAGTATACTGGGGAACAATTTTTTTTTTCCATTTTCTGTTGCATGAGATTTCCCCCCGGTGTTATGTTCAGGTGGCTCTCCATCCCAGAAACTGGGCGTGGACTTCTACCCCGTCTCCCCTGCAGCGTGCAATTGCGCCTCACCCGAAGATTAAATCTTGCAACTCGCTTGGAAGACGGAGACGCCATAATCACTGTTGTCACTCTGCCTTCGGAGGCTGCCGAGGGACCCGAAATCTGGCAGCCTCTTTTGGGCAGCTGATGCGTCCAGATGCAGTCAATTAAACGGGTGTTTTATGGCGCCTCTGCAAGTTACAAATTGGACAAGCGATTGCCAGGAAGGAATTATGTGGCACCTAAGCGTCCATCACCGCGCCGTAGCAGTGCCGTAATTCAGGCCAAGACGTGTGCGAGGCATAGAAAAGCAGGCCCATCGATCTGACGGTCTCTGCAAAGCAATCTGTCACCTCGCTGGTTCTCTGGAAGTGGTGGCTTTGGGATGCGTTCCGAATGCCGGGAGAACCGTTGAGGTTATGCAGTGATCATGACCGACAGGTGAAGTGGGAGCCTGCTCTGCATCTTGACACAAACGTAAGGGGACCCTGCTGGATCAGGCCCCTGGCCTATCTAGTCCAGCATGCTGTTCACACGCAAGCAGGATCTGACCACAAGATCAACACACTTCTGGGGCTTCCAGCAACGTGTTCAGAAACATTACAACCTCCAAGTCTGGGGGCAAGGCAAAGCCATCATGGCTGAGGGGTGTTGACTCCTCTATGAATTTGTATAATAATAATAATAATAATAATAATAATAATAATAATAATAATAATAATTATTATTATTATTATTATTATTATTATTTATAGCTACTAGCTGAAGGAGCGTCTCCACCCCCATAGTTCTGCCCGGACGCTGAGGTCCAGCGCCGAGGGCCTTTTGGTGGTTCCCTCACTGCGATAAGCCAAGTTACAGGGAACCAGGCAGAGGGCCTTTTCGGTAGTGGCGCCCGCCCTGTGGAACGCCCTCCCAACAGATGTCAAAGCAATAAAGAACTACCTGACATTCAGAAGACATCTGAAGGCAGCCCTGTTCAGGGAAGTTTTTAACGCGTGACATTTTAGTGTATTTTGGTCTCTGTGGAAGCCGCCCAGAGTGGCTGGGGAAACCCAGCCAGATGGGCGGGGTACAAATAATAAATTATTATTATTATTATTATTATTATAGCTCCTGTGCTTGGGTCCTGCTTGCAGGATTCTCACAGGCATCCGGCTGACCACTGCGAAAACAGGATGCTGATCCCTGGGACAGCTCAGTCGGTAGAGTACGAGACTCTGAATCTCATGGGTTCGAGTCCTGCATTGGGCAAAAGATTACTCTCATGGTCCCTTCCATCTCTCTGATTCTGTGACTAGATGGATCATTGGCCTGATCTAAAAGGCTCTCATATTCTTCATACAGTGGAACCTCGGTTTTTGAACGTCTCAGCTGCCGAATGTTTCGGAAGCCGAACACCGAAAACCCAGAAGTGAATGTTTCCGTTTTCGAACGTGCCTTGGAAGTCGAACGGCTTCTATGTTTTTTTCTATTTTCACCATTCACTTTGCCGACAACCCTCTGATTTTCGAACATTTCGGAAGTCGAACCGACTTCCAGAGCGGATTACATTTGAAAACCGAGGTTCCACTAATCATTACTTCAGAAATCACCGGAGAGGATTTTGAGGAGAAATTTGGGGATCAAATCTGTTGAACAAGGGAAATAGCAAAGTTACACTCAGTAGGCTGTAAGTTCTTTTGCTTTGGAAGCTGTCTCGCACTCCAGAGCAAAGCTGTCTCCCTTCAGTGCTGTCCAGTAACAAAAATGTCCCAGTAGCAATGAAATCCGTTTAAATTTCACTGGGACATCAGTTCAGATGTCCCCACGATTAAGCACTTCCCAAACTCAAACAATGAGGACTAGGATCCTTGCTTTTGGCAATGATTTGGATTCTTTGACATTCAAATACGATGCAGAGATGCAACCCACTTGGATGATGTTTTTATTAGACACCAAGTGCCAGGAGGTAGGTCTACAATAACGCCTTTCCCAAGAAGAGTATCTTGAGAAGGCAGGGTGGAGGGGGTGGGACTGGAACAGCAAGTCTGGCTTCCTGTGAAACATCAAACCAGGAGAAAGGAAGAGGGGAAGGAGCAAGGTGTAATCAGCAACAGAAAACTGAAGGCAGGAGGAAATACAGTAAATGGCAGTCAGCAGGTTTCTTTCTCTGCTGCCAGTCAGTGCTGGTAATTACTGAGCAAGATGTAATAATGGTCTGACTTGGTACAAAACAGCTCCCTTTGTTCCTAAACTGTTTGCCCTCTCACACAGCCCTGGAACTGGCTGGGCAGGGATGGGGTTGGGGAGCTGATTTGTGGTAGGCTCAGAATGGACAGAATAAAGCACTACTTTACATATATATATGGCATTTACATACACTTCTTTACATATATATATATATATATATATATATATGACATTTCCAAAATTAAAGCTGTGTCCTCTTCAAACTTATCTCACAGGAAAGCTACTGCAAACAAACACAGTTCAAAGAACTTATTGTCCTGTTATTCACTCACTGAACAAGCCCACTCTTTCTCCTGTAGAAATTATTCTGAATTGCAGTATCTGTAAATCCAAGGTTTTTCAGTGGTTAAAAAGAATTAATACTATATTTTTAAACTACATTTAAAACACATGGCTTTCTCCCAAGGAATCCTGGGAACTGTAGTTCCACACGGAATTACAATTCCCAACATCCTTAGCAGTTCCCAGGAGTGGGGGGGGGGGTAAGTCATATGCTTTCAATGTGCATTGGATGAGCTTTAAATGTACCATGTGGAGCGGCCCCTCGTCAGCTCACAGCTCCAACCAGACCCCTTTTGCACAACATTGTTCTCAAAGATCAGCTGTGTGCCTTGCCACCTTAGTCAGCCAGTAGGCTATACAGTGGTACCTCAGGTTAAGTACTTAATTCGTTCCGGAGGTCCGTACTTAACCTGAAACTGTTCTTAGACACCACTTTAGCTAATGGGGCCTCCCGCTGCTGCCGCGCCGCCGGAGCACAATTTCTGTTCTCATCCTGAAGCAAAGTTCTTAACCTGAAGCACTATTTCTGGGTTAGCAGAGTCTGTAACCTGAAGCGTATGTAACCTGAGGGACCACTGTCCTAGCAAGAGTGTTGCCTTAAAACTTGATAGACCAGGGTTCAAATCCCCACTTGGCCATTAAGCTCCCTGGCTGACCTTCGGCCCATCACAGCCTACCTCTCAGGGTTGTTGTGCGAGGATAAAACGGTGGAGTTATGTGTGCCACTTTGATCAACTTGGAGGCATGGGAAAAAGAAAAAGAAAACAACAAATAAGCAACCATTGTCTCCTTCTTCCTTCGCCCCGGACTTGACTCATCCAGGAAATGTGGAGAGAATCGCCATCCCCGTCTTGGCCGGGCTCTCTATTCCGTGCGCACCTGCGCCAGGTGCGGCTGGGAAGGGAAGCAGGCGGCGCCGCGGAAGGAGCGCCCAGGTGCCGGGCGACGTTTGGGGGCCATCTCCAGGGAGACGCGCAAACAGCAAAGGCCGGCGAGGCTGGGACTGAGCAGGAGGGAGGAGGAGGAGGAGAAGGAGGAGTCTCTGGGGAAAGGAAGCCAGGTGGAGGTACTGCCGAGGGAGGGCTCTCCGGGGCCGGATGGGACGAGAAGAGGAAGCAGCCGCGCTGGGAAAGCGCCGCGCTTCCTGGAGCTGCGCCTCCGCCCGTGCGCTCCTGTTGCGCGCCGGACGCAGGTGAGTAAGGGGGCGCGCGGCCGGGAGGAGGAGGAGGAAGAGACCTTCCTGGCCCGGGGGGGGGAGGTGGGGCGAGAGCGGCCCTAGAGAGAGAGAGATCTCGGCCGGTCTGGGCAAAAAAAGCAGCAGGCAGGTCCCCAAACGAGGCTGCCCCTCTTTAGCCCAAACTTCGAAACGCGCCGCGCTCCTTGGAGACGTTTGGGAAGTTCCATGGGAAACGGGAAGTTTTCTTTTGATTGTTGACGTTTCTGTAGCGGATCCAGCTGGGGGCGGTGGTTTACTTTTGGGGATTCAGTTACAGCCCACCTGTTTCTCCAAGCGGCGTCCATGGTTCTCCTCATTTAATCCTCACAACAACCCTGTGAGGTAGACCGGGTGTCTGCGGCAGGTCCGACGGTCACCCACTGAGCTCACGGCCAAGTGTGTGTATTTGAACCCGGGGCTTCCAGGCCCCAGTAGTCGGGGACACTAATTAGTAAAACCACCGTGGTTCTCATGTTATTCCTCGTCCTCTCCCTCTCTTTCTGACAACCAGCAGTGTGTAAAACCAGTCTCCCCATCTGCATGGATTTCTATGCCACATGACCTCTCTTAAGTCTCCCCAGCCCTGCTTTCTACTCAGACTGGCTTTCCGATCTAATTTCTCATAGCCTATAGATCTCAGTGGAGGCTGGCCCATTCAGACGAAGGGGGCATCACCCCACCAGCCTCAACTTGCCACCTCTGTCTCCTTGTTTACAACCAGTTCAGGGAGTCGCACAAGCTGTCAAACGCCTCCTCCTCCATCTCAACGTTGCCCTTACAGAGGAGGAGGATGGGGATAAAATTAGAATTACTTGGCTCTCTAGTGCCACCTACTGCTGGGCAGCCTTGCCTCCCCCACCCCAGGCCTATGGGGCGCCGGCTGTCACTGGTCCCATCTTTTCCACAAGCAACTAGCTTTATAAGGATTCAGCCATAGAAAGTTTGTTTGTGTTGACGTGTGAGCTTTCAATCCTATAAACGCTTGGTGTTTCTAGAGTTCTTGGAGAACTTTGGGAGTGTGGCTTTTGTTTTTAGAACAGAAATGGTATACCAACAGCACTACTTTTATTTTATTTTTTAAATGCAACACACAACAGAACTTGAGTATCAAAAGGTGAAATAATTTCTTTATATATAAAGTTGCTGTAGCATTTGTTCTGGATGTTAAATACATTGTTTACCTTTGTTATTAAGTTGGTTGGGTTTGCCTGCAAGGAAAAAGCGGGGCATATACAGTGGTACCTCGGGTTAAGTACTTAATTCGTTCCAGAGGTCTATTCTTAACCTGAAACTGTTCTTAACCTGAAGCACCACTTTAGCTAATGGGGCCTCCTGCTGCTGCCACGCCACTGGAGCACGATTTCTGTTCTTATCCTGAAGCAAAGTTCTTAACCCGAGGTACTATTTCTGGGTTAGCGGAGTCTGTAACCTGAAGTGTCTGTAACCTGAGGTACCACTGTATTTGTTTTAAAAAAACACAGCAGTGCAAAACTCTTGTTTTGAGAGCTATGTTAGACACCATAAGAGTATAAAGAACATATGAAGAACCTGCTGGGTCCGGCCAATGGCCCACTTGGTCCAGTATCCTGTTCTCACAGTGGCTAACCAGGTGCCCCTGTAGGAAACCCACAAGCAGGACTCGAACCCAAGACCCCTCTTCCCTCCTGTGGCTTCCAGCAACTGGTATTCAGAAGCTTTGCTGCCTCTGACTGTGGAGACAGGGCAGAGCCATCATGACTAGCAGCCACTGAGAGCCTTATCCTCCATGAATCTGTCTGCTCCTCTTTTAAAGTCATCCATCTTGGCAGCCATCACTGTCTCCTGAGGAAGTGAGTTCCATAGTTTATGCAGTACATGAGGAAGTAAACCACCTGAGTTTAAAAACCAAAGTCTGACACTTGAAGCCCAATCTGACTCAGAAGTAAATCCTCTCCCCCCCGCCCCCGGCAGCTCTCTGAGGCTTACTCGTAGGTAAATGTAGTCCTAAATTATGAAGTCCGCCCTCGGTCATGTTAAATTGAATTCCAGCATTCTGTATGAAGAAATATTTTAGGTTCTGCAGGCAGCTTCCATTTGGGAGGAAGCAATGGCCGTCTTGTATAAAGCTGTGCGAACATAAGGGTTTAAGCACGGAAAGAGGTAATTAATTTATGCTAAATGATATTTAGGTCCCAGTCCTGATATCTTTCACTGAAGAAAGAAGGGCAGCTCATTAAACACCCTTTAATATGCTAGCCATCTGCTTGTAGTTGATTAATTCACAGATTGAACATGAAGAATATGTTATCTTGATGCAGGTGCCACTTTGAGGCTCTCTAATAAAATTAAGGGTTTTTGGAATAAAATTAAGCAGGTGAATTAATTTATCCCCTCGAGAAGTGTTTCAGCATTGTCTGAATTGAGTGGCGTATATGAGATGTTTTGAAAAATCCGTGTAAGGGCTTTGGGGGGCTTAATCCAAAGGAAATTGTGTATGCCTTAGGCTGCGCATTCAAGATGTACTGAAAAGTCAGCCCCATGGGAACCAGCGGCATTTGCTTCTGAGTAAACACATTTTGAGGCTGGATTCCAGTCTCCTTGGTTTCGGTGGTGCTTGGTTCTAAAGATATGTTTGTGGACCACAATCCTTATTGGGTTTACCCAACAGAAAGGCACACTGATTTCAGCTGCTTTGGTTTGAAGATGGCACCATGATGTTCCAAAATGTGGCTTTAAATGAGACTTGGAGGAGAATGCACTTAAACTTTCTGAAGCCTAAGTTATACTCTTGGAGCTGGCATAGCCCAGCGGGACTGTGCTCTGTGTCTTTTATCCTGAGCCTTTAATCACCCCACCCAACCCTCCAAAAAAGAATGTTTTAAAAAACTTTTCTTACAGGGATCCCTGGCATACTGTGAAGTGCACTGCTAATGAGATCCCAGCTACCTTCTGCTCTGAATTCGCTTGAAAAAAACCTACGTTTGCCTCTGTTTGTATAAATTAATCGTGCAAATCTGTGATAAGGGGCTGTGGGCTGGGCCCCAGGTTTTTAAGAGCCCATAAACATTGATCACCAAAGAATTGATGCTTTTGAATTATGGTGCTGGAGGAGACTCTTGAGAGTCCCATGGACAGCAAGAAGATCAAACCTCTCCATTCTGAAGGAAATCAGCCCTGAGTGCTCACTGGAAGGACAGATCCTGAAGCTGAGGCTCCAATACTTTGGCCACCTCATGAGAAGAGAAGACTCCCTGGAAAAGACCCTGATGTTGGGAAAGATGGAGGGCACAAGGAGAAGGGGACGACAGAGGACAAGATGGTTGGACAGTGTTCTTGAAGCTACCAGCATGAGTCTGACCAAACTGCGGGAGGCAGTGGAAGACAGGAGTGCCTGGTGTGCTCTGGTCCATGGGGTCACAAAGAGTCGGACACGACTAAACGACTAAAGAACAACAAACATTGGCTTGCCTTCAAGTCCAGGGACGAGAGCTGAGCGATTTCCTCAGCTTCAGCTGAAGGTACAAAGCTGCCTGCTGTTAAGACAGACCATTGCTCTGTTGGGCTCAGTATACCATGCTCTGGCTGGCAGCAGCTCTCCTGGATTTCGGGCATACAGAAATGTCTTCCCTGCTGCCTCTGACCTGAACCTTTCAGCTGGCAGTTCCAGGGACTAAGAGCAGATCCACAGCATGTATTTAAAGCATCTTCAGCACACATCAAAGAACGTAAGAATGGGCTGCTGGATCAGGCCAATGGCCCATCAAGTCTAGCATCCGGTTCTCAACAGTGGCCAGCCTGTGGGTAATCTGCAAGCAGGATTTGCGCACAAGAGCCCTCTCCCCTCCTGAATATTCCAGCAACTGGGCTTCAGAAACATTGCTGCCTTTCAAGCACAGGGCTTCCCCCAAGGAATCCTGGGTACTGTAGTTTGTTAAGAGAGCTGAGAATTCTAACTCGAGGGAAGCCACAGCTCCCAAGATTCTTTGGGGAAGTTATGTGTTTTGTATGGGCATTGAATATATGGAGTGGATTTCTTCAAAGCAAGAACTATCATATAATAATAATAATAATAATAATAATAATAATAATAATAATAATAATGTGTTTATTTATTTATACCCCGCCCATCTGGCTGGGTTTCCCCAGCCACTCTGGGCAGCTTCCAACAAATGATTAAAAGTACATTAAAACATCAGTCATTAAAAACTTCCCTAAACAGGGCTGCCTTCAGATGTCGTCTAAACGTCAGATGGTTGTTTATTTCCTTGACATCTAATGTGGGGACGTTCCACAGGGTGGGCACCGCCACTGAGAAGGCCCTCTGCCTGGTTCCTTGTAACTTGGCTTCTCGCAGCAAGGGAACCGCCAGAAGGCCCTCAGAGCTGGACCTCAGTGTCCAGGCAGAACGATGGGGGTGGAGACACTCCTTCAAGTATGCTGGGCCGAGGCCGTTTAGGGCTTTCAAGGTTGGCACCAGCACTTTGAATTGTGCTTGGAAATGTACTGGGAGCCAATGTAGGTCTTTCAGGACCGGGGTCATGTGGTCTCGGCGGCCGCTCTCAGTCATTGTTGTTGGCGGGCTCTTCAACCTGGGAAGGTAGCCATCTAGGAGAAGGACAACTCTGATCTTAAACCTATGCTGCCTTGCAGGACATATTCAGGAGAAGAAAATACTAGGGAGTAAACACTATCCAAATCTGGAGCAGTTTCCCTAAGACAGTTGGATGGCCCCTTGTACAGTGGTACCTCGGGTTACAGATGCTTCAGGTTACAGACTCCGCTAACCCAGAAATAGTACCTTGGGTTAAGAACTTTACCTCAGGATGAGAACAGAAATAGTGCAGCGGCGGCACGGCGGCAGCGGGAGGCCCCATTAACTAAAGTGGTGCTTCAGGTTAAGAACAGTTTCAGTTTAAGAACGGACCTACAGAACGAATTAAGTTCTTAACCTGAGCTACCACTGTATGCCTCCTTCCTGCAACTCCTGCAGCCCAGCTGCAGCCAAACTTCTTGCTCTGCTTTCCTTTGGGCCCCATCAGTGAGGCCAAGAAGGGGGTCTTGTCGTCTGGTCAGCCCAGGACCTCCGGACACACAACCCAGGCTTGCGCCCCAGGGAGCTCATTTTAGTGCTGCAAACGCAGCAGTTTGACTTCACCCCTGGAGGCGCACTCCATTGTCTTTCGAGACAGAGATGCCCACAACATTACCATTACTGCTTATTAACCTGCCCTTCACCCTAAGGCCCCAGGGCGGTGTGCAATTAAAACACAGCATGAATATTGAAACACAATAGTACACAATGCTGAGAAACAGATTAAACAACTTAAAATTGCAAAAATAATGCAGGTCTTAAAAAAGCATACACCTCAAGTGTCAAAATCCTATGGCATGCAAACCTAGGTCTGCTTCTATTGCAACTGCTCTGCTGGTTACCTAGGCCAGGGTGGATAACCTCTGACCCTCCAGGCGCTACAGAACTATAAGTCCCATCAGCCCCAGCCTGCATAGCCAGGGCTGATGGGAGTTGTAGTTCAGCTGCACCCAGTGGGCTGCAGGTTCACCAGCACTGATCTAGGCCCCCATCTGGCAAGTGGGAGTAGTTTCTTCCCTGCAGAAAGTGTTGGCTGGGTGATCTTGAAAGCCTGTGATGAGATTATTCTGTGCCTCACAAGCCATCTTGTTCCTTGCAAGTGACTATTTAAAAATAATAACTGGGTGCCTTGTTAATCAGAGGTTGAAGGGCCCGTGGATCTGGCTTTGCCTGCTGTTCCTCTCATGGCTGCATAAGGTTTTTAACTTAGACACTCTTGGTGCACTTCCGCTGGTCAGTGCTGGCTGGGGAAGTTCTTGCTGCTTGTACTGGGAGAAGGTGCGAGATCCTTCTTGTACAGTTCAAGAAGGACACTGACAAACTGGAACGTGTCCAGAGGAGGGCAACCAAAATGGTCAAAGGCCTGGAAATGATGCCTTATGAGGAACGGCTAAGGGACCTGGGCATGTTTAGCCTGGAGAAGAGGAGGTTAAGGGGTGATATGATAGCCATGTTCAAATATATAAAAGGATGTCACATAGAGGAGGGAGAAAGGTTGTTTTCTGCTGCTCCAGAGAAGCGGACATGGAGCAATGGATCCAAACTACAAGAAAGAAGATTCCACCTAAACATTAGGAAGAACTTCCTGACAGTAAGAGCTGTTTGACAGTGGAATTTGCTGCCAAGGAGTGTGGTGGAGTCTCCTACTTTGGAGGTCTTTAAGCAGAGGCTTGACAACCCTATGTCAGGAGTGCTCTGATGGTGTTTCCTGCTTGGCAGGGGGTTGGACTCGATGGCCCTTGTGGTCTCTTCCAACTCTATGATTCTATGATCCCTTTGCCTTTATGGACTCGGATGAAAGCGCTCAGAAGCCCTGGCGGTGGGAGGGCAGGAGCCCTAGAGCAGTGTTTCCCAACCTTTTTTGGGCAAAGGCACACTTGTTTGATGAAAAAAATCTCAAGGCACACCACCATTACAGCCCCGTGACGTCAGCGCGCAGCGTCACGCCGGGAGGGACGCACGAAAGTGTAAGTTTCAATTTTTTCCCCTCCCCCTTGCCGGGGAACCTCCAAGCTTTGGGGGTGGGGGGGGAGGCAGCAAAGCGAGGCAGGAAGGAGAGCGCGGCTTGGCTGGGTGAGCTTTGGCAGGGGCAGGGAATGAGAGCCGCGAGGCAGGCGCTGCGGACGGAGGCGCTGCCCGCCGAGCTCGCAGGCAGCCAGGCAGGCAGACGGCGAGAGCCCCGCGCTGGGCGGCCTCTCCTCGCCGCCGCCGCCCCGCCTCTCACCACCCGACTCGCCCGCCTCCCTCCAGGCAACATCTCGCGGCACACCAGGCAACATCTCGCGGCACACTAGTGTGCCGCAGAACAGTGGTTGGGAAACACTGCCCTAGAGAACTGACTGGAAGATTGGCAAGAACCCCCTGGACCTGCCCTGCTCGTAGCCTGTTCCTGTCTGATATAGCTCAGAAAGGTTGAGATTCAGTTGACATTCCTGCATTGCAGGGAGCGATAGCTCAGTGATGGCACATCAGTTCTCACTCACTGGATCATCACCTTGTCGCCATGAGTGGGCTCTCCAAAAATTTTTACACATCACTTGGGAAGACAGGTGAACTCATGCCAGTGTACTGGAAGAAGCCAAGATCACCAGTGTCGAAGCAATGATTCTTCAATATCAACTTTGTTGGACTGGTCATGTTGTGCGGATGCCTGATTATCATCTTCCAAAGCAACTACTCTATTCCGAACTTAAAAATGGAAAGCGTAATGCTGGTGGTCAACAAAAGAGGTTTAAAGACTTTCTCAAGGCAAATCTAAAAAAAAGTAGTACAGTCATACCTCGTGTTTGTTTGCTTCAGGTTGAGCATTTTCAGGTTGCGTCCTGCAGCAACCTGGAAGTACCGGAAGGGTTACTTCCAGGTTTCTCCACTTGCGCATGCGCAGACGCTCAAAATGACGTCATGCACATGCTCAGAAGTGGCAAATCGCGACACGTGCAGACGTGTAGACACGGGTTGCGTTCTGCTCTGGTTGCGAACGGTGCTCCGGAACGGATCCCGTTCGCAACCAGAGGTATCACTGTATAAACACAGACAACTGGGAAACACTGGCCTGCGAGCACTCCAGTTGGAGAACAGCCTTTACCAAAGGTGTCATGGACTTTGAAGACACTCGAACTCAGAATGCAAGGGAGAAATGTGCTAAGAGGAAGACATGCTTGGCAAATCCTCACCATGATCAACTCCTGCCCGGAAACCTATGTCCCCCCTGTGGAAGGATGTATGGATCCAGAATTGGCCTCCACAGTTGCTTATGGACTCATTGTTAAGACTGTGTTTATGGAAGACAATCTTACTCGACTAGGAGTGATCGCTGAAGAAGGAGAAGAAGAAGGAGGAGGAGAAGAAGAAGAAGAGCACATCGTTTCCATGGGACCAAAGATGTAGTTTGTTGCGTCACTGATGGTGTGTCCTATGGAACACAACAGGCACAACAGCAGAAAATGCTTTTTGGTGGGTCACTGTCATGCAGTGGTCTTTATCACTGTGCTGCCACCGACAAGACTTATCAGGTCATTCCTGCAATCTACCAGGTCTTTAGAAGGACATGCAGGTGGCTTGCCAGTTAATCAGGTGCAGAGTTCTTCAGGTCTTTACCAGCATTTGAAATTCACCAGGCCCATTTTGCAGCTGGCTATCGGCCATTTGTGACTAAGTGAAAAAGCCCCAGGGGCACCTGATGTCTCTACCATCTGGAGTCGCATGCCTGGAGATTCTTTGATCTTGACTATTTCCACACACTAGCAGCACATCCTGTAGAATTATACCCATCATATTTTATCTGCACAATCGGAATGAATTTCAGGAACCAGATAGCCAGGTTGAAAAATACACCTTTCGAGCACTCTGGCTGCAAAGTGGCAAGTGGGCATTCCATTTTGGTGACTGTAACCCTGGTTTCAGGAACCATTTGACACTTAGCTTACATATCTGAGTTTCTAATGCTGGCCTTTACATACAGTCGTGCCTTGGATCCCGAACACCTTGCAAGTCGAACGTTTTGGCTCCCGAACGCTGCAAACCCGGAAGTGAGTGTTCCAGTTCGTGAACGTTCTTTGGGACCCAAACGTCTGATGTGGCTTCTGAGGCTTCCGATTGGCTGCTGGAGCTTCCTGCAGCCAATCAGAAGCCACGCCTTGGTTTCCGAACATTTTGGAAGTCGAACGGACTTCCGGAACGGATTCCATTTGACTTCTGAGGTACCACTGTACAGTGGTACATCTGGATGCGAACGGGATCTGTTCTGGAGCCCCGTTCGCATCCTGAAGAGAACACAACCCACGTCTGCACGTTTGCTCGTGTGCTGGTTGCAATTCACTGCTTCTGCGCATGCATGTGAAGTCATTTTGAGCGTCAGCGCATGCGCGAGCGACAAAACCTGGAAGTAACGCGTTCCATTACAGTGGTACCTCTGGTTACGTACTTAATTCGTTCCGGAGGTCCGTTCTTAACCTGAAACTGTTCTTAACCTGAAGCACCACTTTAGCTCCTGCTGCTGCCGCACCGCCGGAGCACAATTTCTGTTCTCATCCTGAAGCAAAGTTCTTAACCCGAGATACTATTTCTGGGTTAGCGGAGTCTGTAACCTGAAGCGTATGTAACCTGAAGCATATGTAACCCGAGGTACCACTGTACTTCCAGGTTACCACGGAGCGCAACTTGAAAACACTCAACCTGAAGCAACTGTAACCCGAGGTATGACTGTATCAGAAAGCAACCAAATGCAGGACTCTATCTTTTCTTCTTTTTAAATAGGACTATTTAAATAAAAAAATAATTTACGCTAGTACAGTCATACCTCATGTTACATCTGCTTCATGTTACGTTCTTTCAGGTCACGTCCTGCGGTGACCCGGAAGTACCGGAAAGGGTTGCTTCCAGGTTTCGCCGCTCGTGCATGCGCGGAAGCGCAAAATGACATCACGAGCATGCGCAGAAGCAGGGAATCGCAACCCGCGCATGCGTGATGCACCACTGCGGGGTGCGTTCTTTTCATGTTGCGAATGGAACGGATCCTGTTCTCAACCAGAGGTACCACCATATACCTGGGAAGTCTCCCATGTTGTGGCCTCACGTTGATAAGGCGGCTTGGCCAAGCAAAGTCAGAGGGAATGATTAACCAGATTCCTGCTCAGGACTGGGATCTAAAATGTATACGAAGCTTAGCACACTCTTACTGGAAAGCAAACAGAGCTTTAGGGTGCGGTTCCACAGCTTTGCTTATTTACTAGAGTTCTAGGAAGCCGTGGGTGAAAGGCTTGCTTCTGAACTACGATGTCGCTGGGTAAGATTCACGGGAATCCAGGCAAAACGCTTTCTTGTTTTTAACAGCATGTTTTCTCCGGCTCTGCGTGTTTGCAACGAAACAGGTTTTTCGGAAGGCAGGTTTTTCAACTGGTGGCTCCCCTGTGATGAAAGGTTGCAGCATTTGGGATTTTTTTTTTAGTTTAGAGGGGAAAGCGTGTAAATGGGTGTGTTGTAAATAAAAACATGCCCTTTTCCCTTATGGGGTATCCAAGAGCCCATATTGAGTCCTTACATAGGTTCCCTATTGGTAGGAGAAAATAACAGAGGCCAACCAGAGAATATTGAGAAGCAAAGCAGCTAGTAAGCCTGATCTTTATTAATCTGTTGCAACAGGGTGCAAGAGGACCCCCCCAAATTGCTGTGCAAGGGCTTATAAAGACTTTTGAAATTTCCATCCTCTAGATCAAGACCACCCCCAGAAACATTATGCATACATCACAGAAGGGGTGTAACCTAAGACCACCCCTCAGATACATCCCACCTACATAATAGAAATTTTAATGTTGTTTTTCTCCTGTCACAGTTTATCTCCTGTCTGGCAGGTTGCTTGATTGGATTGCCTGGGGAGCCTGGCCATTCTTTTGTAGTGGTAAAATACTTATTTCCTGGGCCAGGTCACAGGCTCACACCTTATTCAAACAGACATATCCTTGAGACAGGATTTGTGAGGAAAGAGACAATGGGGAGGCTTTTCCAGTTTAACCTTGCAGAGAAAGGATTTGGTCAGTTTAGGAATCAAAATGGTTCCAGATTGGTCTTCCTGTGTTGATCTATGTATGTGCAGTTATGAACATTACCATATATCTAAGACCATAAAATTCCTATCACAGGTGGCATGATAGAAAAGCGTCTGAAATTATACGTGGCAGGTAGAATGTGGACAGGGTTTTCTCCCTTCCATAACACTAGAACTCACGGACATGCAATGAAGCTGGAGGTTGGCAGATTCCTGACAAGACAGAAGTACTGTTTTTGAGGGACAGGGGGCGGGCTGGTGTGGAGGACTCCCTGGTCCTGAATGGGGTAACTGTGCCCCTGAAGGACCAGGTGCGCAGCCTGGGAGTCATTTTGGACTCACAGCTGTCCATGGAGGCAGAGGTCAATTCTGTGTCCAGGGCGGTTGTCTACCAGCTCCATCTGGTATGCAGGCTAAGACCCTACCTGCCCGCGGACTGTCTCACCAGAGTGGTGCATGCTCTAGTTATCTCCCGCTTGGACTACTACAATGTGCTCTACGTGGGGCTACCTTTGAAGGTGACCCGGAAATTACATCTAATTCAGAATGCGGCAGCTAGACTGGTGACGGGGCGGCCGCCGAGACCACATAACACCGGTCTTGAAAGACCTACATTGGCTCCCAGTACGTTTCCGAGCACAATTCAAAGTGTTGGTGTTGACTTTTAAAGCCCTAAACGGCTTCGACCCAGTATACCTGAAGGAGTGTCTCCACCCCCATCGTTCTACCCGGACACTGAGGTCCAGCACCGAGGGTCTTCTGGCGGTTCCCTCATTGCGAGAATCAAAGCTACAGGGAACCAGGCAGAGGGCCTTCTCGGTAGTGGCGCCCGCCCTGTGGAACGCCCTCCCATCAGATGTCAAAGCGATAAACAACTACCTGACATTCAGAAGACATCTTAAGGCAGCCCTGTTCAGGGAAGTTTTTAATGTGTGACATTTTAGTGTATTTTTGGTCTCTATGGAAGCTGCCCAGAGTGGGCGGGGTACAAATAAATTATTATTATTATTATTATTATTATTATTATTATTATTATTATTATACAGGACAGATAAAAGAAAGGACCTGTTTCTGAGCATCTGTTACTTCCCCTCAGCGGAGAAATTTTGTTTCTCAGCTTCAGGGACTGTGATGGTACATATTTATACCATCACAGGTCAGCGTGTTCCCAAAAGATTGCACTTGTTGATGTTCTGAAACCTGATGCGAGATGTTGCAAAATGTAAGTCTCAAGATGAAATGTGCTCGATAAAGGACATCTGGCTCATAGCTCCTCTTCCAAGCTAGTTTTGGCCTCTGCAAATGTTAGGAGGATGTGGCAGTCCAGTCCGAGATTCCTTACAATTAAGCCTTCGGCTTCATTATAAACTTGAGTAGAACCTCAGGAGCAAAGGACTTACGAATGTCGCTGATCAAATGCTTAGAGGGCTGAATCTGAATGAGATAAAGACCTGTTGGGGGGGGGGTAATTGGTATGTTTCAGTGGTAGAGAACAGGGTGGATAAAAATCAATGATTTAAATAATAATAATAATAATTGGATTTTTAAATTTAAATCTGATTTTATTTATTTAAATCCGATTTTTTAAAATTTAAATGGGATTTTTAAAATAAAATGCTTTGGGAGCGAAAATCTTTCTAAAGATAGTTTTCTATTTAAGTTACATTATAGTCCAAAGGCTATTCATCAGAAAATAAGGATTTGTTTTAAGTTTTCATGTGTGCTAAAACTAAGTTGTGGTTAAACATTTTTTTTAAAAAAAATCAGTTAACAAACATGGATACATATGATATAATGTTATTGTCTTAGTTGAATAAATTATTTAAATTGTTATTAAGGAAATGACTGTTTTTCTCCTTCCAATAAAGTACAGCAGAAAAGTTGTATAGATATAAACAGTTAACTTATTAAACCTCACAATAATTCCACAATTATCTGTCTATGTATTTCTAATAGTATAACCAAATCGGTAATTTTTTATATAACTGTAAAAACTACTCTGAAATTTTATTATTCCAAAAAGGAAACCTTCATCTGGTTGTGAATATTAAGATTATACCAGCAAGAATGAGTCTTTCTGTTAAAAAAATGATTTAAATCAAGTCTTACTGACTAGTGATTTAAATCAATTTGATTTAAATCAAATCCACCCTGGTAGAAAATCTGTCTTCCACACAGAAGGAATCAGGCTCAATCCAGGTAGGACTGGGAGAGAGAGACCTGAAACCTTTCAGAGCTGCTGCCAGTTGGTGTAGACCAGGGATGTCCAGGGCAGTGGCGTAGCGTGGGTTGTCAGCACCCGGGGCAAGGCAAGTAATTTGTGCCCCCTAACCCGTGGATTTGCGCCCCCTAACCCTAACCCCCAGATGTTGCGCCCGGTGCGGCCGGCCCCCCCTGCACCCCCCACGCTACGCCACTGGTCCAGGGGTCGGCAAGGTTTACCTCGCCTGGGCTGGTTCACTCCCGTGGAGATTGCTCCATGGGCCAGATTGCGTCTGCGCAGGTGCGGTTTCCTGTGTCTGCGCATGCGCAGATGCAATTTTCGGCGTCTACGCAGATGCAATTTCCAGCACTGCAGAAGCAAGTCCCCACTCTGCACTGCGCCAGTTTAACACCAAATGACAGATGACACCAAACTGGGAGGGGTGGCTAACACCCCAGAGGACAGGATCACACTTCAAAACGACCTTGACAGATTAGAGAACTGGGCAAAAACAAACAAGATGAATTTTAACAGGGAGAAATGTAAAGTATTGCACTTGGGCAAAAAAAAATGAGAGGCACAAATACAAGATGGGTGACACCTGGCTTGAGAGCAGTACATGTGAAAAGGATCTAGGAGTCTTGGTTGACCACAAACTTGACATGAGCCAACAGTGTGACGCGGCAGCTAAAAAAGCCAATGCAATTCTGGGCTGCATCAATAGGAGTATAGCATCTAGATCAAGGGAAGTAATAGTGCCACTGTATTCTGCTCTGGTCAGACCTCACCTGGAGTACTGTGTCCAGTTCTGGGCACCACAGTTCAAGAAGGACACTGACAAACTGGAACGTGTCCAGAGGAGGGCAACCAAAATGGTCAAAGGCCTGGAAACGATGCCTTATGAGGAACGGCTAAGGGAGCTGGGCATGTTTAGCCTGGAGAAGAGGAGGTTAAGGGGTGATATGATAGCCATGTTCAAATATATAAAAGGATGTCATATAGAGGAGGGAGAAAGGTTGTTTTCTGCTGCTCCAGAGAAGCGGACACGGAGCAATGGATCCAAACTACAAGAAAGAAGATTCCACCTAAGCTTTAGGAAGAACTTCCTGACAGTAAGAGCTGTTCGACAGTAGAATTTGCTGCCAAGGAGTGTGGTGGAGTCTCCTACTTTGGAGGTCTTTAAGCAGAGGCTTGACAACCATATGTCAGAAGTGCTCTGATGGTGTTTCCTGCTTGGCAGGGGGTTGGACTCGATGGCCCTTGTGGTCTATTCCAACTCTATGATTCTATGAACACAGCGCACGGGGACTCACCGAGCAGGCAGCTCGGTTTGGGGGCAGCTTGTGGGCCATTTAAATGACCCCCATGGGCTGCAGGTTGCCGACCCCTGCCCTAGAGACTATTCCCAGTATGAACCAACTGGCAATGATCTACCCATATTTTTTGGGGGGTGGGGAACCAAAGTTGCTGAGTTTTTCTTAGGGGAGAAAAAAATGTTGAGCTATTATTGGGGGCGGGGGCAAAGCTGATGAGCTCTTTTGGGAGGGGAAATCAGCATGGTTGAGCTTTTTAGGGAAACACTGGCTAAGACAGCTAAAAAAAAGAGCAGGCAGATAGAAAGCACACACAGCGATTGCAGCTAAACACAGACAAAACGAGCGGTGGGGAGAGACCTCTTCCAGCCGGCGATCGTAAGGGACCCAGCGGTCATAAAGGAGCACGCAATCGACCGCAGTTAACAGCGGACATCAGGGGACTGACCTGGCGATCTCAATCAACTGGTTGGAAATCCCTGGTTGTAGACCATGGGTAGGCAAACGAAGGCCCGGGGGCCAGATGTGGCCCAATCGCCTTCTCAGTCTGGCCCGCAGACGGTCCGGGAATCAGCGTGTTTTTACATGAGTAGAATGTGTGCTTTTATTTAAAATGCATCTCCAGGTTATTTGTGGGGCATAGGTATTCGTTCATTTCCTCCCCCAAAAATATACCCAGTCTGGCCCCCCACAAGGTCTGAGGGACAGTGGACTAGCCCCCCTGCTGAAAACGTTTGCTGGCCTCTGGTGTAGACGATACTGAGCTGGATGGACAAATGGTCTGGCAGCTTCCTGTGTGTTCCTCGGTTGCATGGATGCAGTGGAAAGAGCATGCGAGTCCAGTGTCTCTGGGTTGCGGTTCAGACTGGTGGAGAACAGGATCAGCAGAAGGCATTTTTCCTCTTCCGGAGAACTGGTCTAACCAGCATCCCATATTGACACCAAGCAGGCGCCTTCACCGTCCTCTTTTCAGCGCCTGCTAAAATCATTCCTGTTTCGACCAGCCTACCCAGATGTTTAGAAAGCTGGTGCGAGTTTTTTAGAGAGCCAGTGTGGTGTAGTGGTTAAGAGCGGTAGTCTCGTAATCTGGGGAACCGGGTTCGCATCTCCGCTCCTCCACATGCAGCTGCTGGGTGACCTTGGGCCAGTCACACTTCTCTGAAGTCTCTCAGCCCCACTCACCTCACAGCGTGTTTGTTGTGGGGGAGGAAGGGAAAGGAGAATGTTAGCCGCTTTGAGACTCCTGAAGGGGAGTGAAAGGCAGGATATCAAATCCAAACTCTTCTTCTTCTTCTTCTTATCTGTCTTTAGCCTATTGCTATTCTAACTTTTGCCAAAGTCTTACATGGTTGTTAACTTTCCTCGTTGAAAATTTTGTCTCATCTTTTTCTGTAAACCGCTGAGTGTTTTTTTGACAACCAAGCAGTGTATAAATCTTACGACGTAAAGGTATTCCTACTGTTCCTACAATCCAGCCTCCTGCATATATTTTGGAGCACAACTCCCATCTTCCCATGACCATTTTTAATGCTGGCAGTGGCTAATGGGAGTTGTAGTCCAAAACATCCAGAAGGGCACCACACTGCATTCCCAGGACTTACTGTAAGTTAGATAGATGATGAATAGAGCTCTGTCTGTTATATGGTAATGCAGATTGCTGCTGTTATGTACTGAAGTTCTCCCTCTGGGCCAGCAGGGGGATACTGTAGATAGTTATGCAAATGAAGGATCGAAAGTGACATTCAGTGATTGGATAGTTTGTATGCAAATGAAGGATCGAAAGTGACGTTCAGTGATTGGATAGTTTGTATGCAAATGAAGGATCGAAAGTGACGTTCAGTGATTGGATAGTTTTAGAAAGTTGCTACAGTTACGATGTTCTGGATACAGTGGTGCCTCGCAAGACGAAAAGAATCCGTTCTGTGATTCTCTTCGTCTAGCGGTTTTTTCGTCTTGCGAAGCAAGCCCATTGACGGATTAGCGGATTAGCGGCTTTTAGCGGCTTTTAGCGGCTTATCTGCTGATCAGATCAGCTGATAAGCGGCTTAGCAGCTTAGAAAAAGGGGGGGAGGGGAAAAACCAGCAGGAACTCGCAAGACATTGTCGTCTTGCGAAGCAAGCCCATAGGAAATTCGTTTTGCGAAGCACCTCCAAACCGGAAAACTCTTTCGTCTAGCGAGTTTTCCATCTTGCGAGGCATTCGTCTTGCGGGGCACCACTGTATAAGCAGGCTGAGTGAGCTCTTCAGTTCAGTTCTATTCTGGCCTCTGAATAAACAAGAGCTGTTTGAAGAATCGCTGTGTCATCTGATATGTTCGCCCACAACTTAACAGCTGCTCCTATTATATGGGTGCAGAATGTATTTCTCACTGGGAGTACCAGCAAATAGTGTGCATTGAATCGGTACTGCAGCTTTTTAATTGCTAGACTCTAAATGGGAAATACACCAATCTTCAGATCACTCAGTCAAGATTCAGTGGGCTTACCTGTCATGGACTGATTGGAGGCAGAGGAATGGTGGAAGGAACCGGCTGGGGAACCCGCAAGAAAAGGTGGCTCATAATAATAATAATAATAATTTATTACTTATACCCCATTCATCTGGCCGGGCCTCCCCAGCCACTCTGGGCTGCTCCCAACAGAATATTAAAAACACGATAAAACATCAGACATTTCGGTATTTATCACCCCTGTTATACAAAAGTCTCCAAATGGGTCCGGACTTCAATGTCTAAAACTCCTGGTAGAGGACAAGGACCCAGAGATCAAGCTAAGGGTGGCCAAATTCTGCCATAAAACTTGGGGAACAAGCTGTACTACCAAAATGATTAAAGTTTTAAATGACAATTTTGGGTTATATTTTAGTGATTAAGAATTATCATACATATTTTTAACTGCTGCTACATCTGTATTGTCCCTGTTATACCGAGTTGCAATTCGATGTATCCCGGTCGTGTTTTATGATATTCCTGATATTGTAAGTGAGCCAGAACTGGTCTGTGACCGTAATAATAAATTAATTCATCAAACATTAAAAATTTCCCTAAACAGGGCTGCCTTCAGATGTCTTCTAAAAGTCAGATACAGTGGTACCTCAGGTTACATATGCTTCAGGTTACATATGCTTCAGTTTACAGACTCCGCTAACCTAGAAATAGTACCTCGGGTTAAGAACTTTGCTTCAGGATGAGAACAGAAATCGTGCTCCGGCGGCACGGCGGCAGCAGGAGGCCCCATTAGCAAAAGTGGCGCTTCAGGTTAAGAATAGTTTCAGGTTAAGAACAGACCTCCGGAACGAATTAAGTACTTAACCTGAGGTACCACTGTAGTGGTTTATTTCCTTGACATCTGATGGGAGGGTGTTCCACAGGGTGGGTGCCACCACCGAGCAGGCCCTCTGCCTAGTTCCCTGTAACTTCACTTCTTGCAGGGAGGCAACCGCCAGAAGGCCCTCAGCGCTGGACCTCAGAATCCAGGCTGAACAATGGGGGTGGAGACACTCCTTCAGTACTGCCTGCTCTGACTGGCAGTGACTCTCAAGGGTTCCAGGGAGGAACTCCTCCCAGCCCTGCCTGAAGATGCCCAGGGTGGAAACCTGGGGCCCCTGGCACGCAACCCGGTCCTTGAACACTGGATTTGTGGCCCTTCCCTTTCCAAGACGGGTTCGCAGAATGGATAAGGAAGAAATTTGGCGTATATCTGAAGTATATATCTGAAGGGGCATCTCCACGCCCATCATTCTACCCGGACACTGAGGTCCAGTGCCGAGGGCGTTCTGGCAGTTCCCTCCCTGCAAGAAGTGAGGTTACAGGGAACCAGGCAGAGGGCCTTCTTGGTGGTGGCGCCCGTCCTGTGGAACGCCCTCCCACCAGATGTCAAAGAGAACAACAACTACCAGACTTTTAGAAGACATCTGAAGGCAGCCCTGTTTAGGGAAGCTTTTAGGGACACTGAGGTCCAGCGCTGAGGGCCTTCTGCCGGTTCCCTCATTGCAAAAAGTAAGGTTACAGGGAACCAGGCAGAGGGCCTTCTCGGTAGTGGCGCCTGCCCTGTGGAACGCCCTCCCAGCAGATGTCAAGGCAATAAACAACTATTTTACTTTTAAAAGACAACTGAAGGCAGCCCTCTTTAGGGAAGTTTTTAATGTCTGATGCTGTATTGTTTTTAATATTCAGTTGGAAGCCACCCAGAGTGGCTGGGGAAACCCAGCCAGATGGGCGGGGTATATATAAATAATAATAATAATAATAATAATAATAATAATAATAATAATAATAATAATTAGAAACAAATCAGGCAGGTGCTGTGCCCCTTGCTGCTTCCTTTCCCATGACATCAGCCTAGTGACTATCTTTGCAGCCCAGTTAATGTTTACTTGCTGGACTCTGCCTGGCGGTACCTGCTTGGCCCCAGGAGCCGTTTTCTCTGCCAGCTACAATTCCCGGGAGGGAACTGGTGGCCAGCTGATCCTTTGCTCACGCCTGCCTCTTCTGCCTCTCTCCTCCTTTAGATGCAGGTGTCCCTCGTGCTGAGCTCTGAGCCGCTGCCCTGTGGGACCACCCAGCCCCCCGGCAGTTGGGGCTGCTCGTCTGCATCCCGAATTCCTCTGCCCAGCGTTCTCCCTGCCTTCTCGTTCTTCGGAGAGCACGAAGAGGAGTATTTTTAGATGCTGGTGTGTTCCTCGGCTGAAGATAACTGAAGCTCTTCTCCTGCAAGGGCATAAAACTCTGGGGTGAGTTGCACGTGTGTTGCAGGGGGGAGAAGGAGGGAGGCTCACCTGAGAAGGTAGCCGAAGCGTGCGTCTGATGGGGGTGGAAGCGGTTGCTGGAAAAACCAGGATGAATTTTTCTCTATTGCTCAACGGTGGGACCAGGGAAATATTAAGGCATGCTGCTGATCTCCAGAGGAGCTTGAATGGGAGTTTTACCCTGTTACGGGTGCAAGGTTTGATCAGTCTAATTGGTGAATTAATGACTGAAAGCTCATGTTGATTGGTGTGGGCAACCTTTAATGGATGAAGCGGAAAGCTTAGGGCATGTTTGTTCTCAGAGTGTGTTAACTGTGTTACTTACGTGTGTGTATGTGAGAGAGAGAGAGAAAGAGGGAGGGGGAAGACAGAAAATAAGTGGTTTATGAAGTTGGAGCTTCTTTCTGAATCTAAGAAGCACCCGTTTTCAGTGGTCAGTGTTTGTTTATTTCATAAAATTTATATACCGCTTGATTGCAATAAAACCTGACCTAAGCGGTTTACAGAAAGAACGAAACAATAGAATTAGGATAAAAACAGGTAAGAACAACTATTTAGAAAAAATAATTAGAATCACCGATAAACCCAAAATGGATTAAAACACACATCAATTTTCCATGTACAGTGGTATCTCTGGTTGCGAAAGGGATCCGTTCTGGAGGCCTGTTCGCAACATAAAAAGAGCGCAACCTGCAGCGGCGCATCTGCGCATGCGCAGGTTGCGATTCACTGCTTCTGCGCATGCGCATGACGTCATTTTGCGCTTCTGTGCATGCGTGAGCGGCGAAACCCGGAAGTAACACTTTCCGGTACTTTCGGGTCGCTGCGGGACGTAACCTGAAAGAATGTAACATGAAGCGGACGTAACATGAGGTATGACTGTATCTGGTTTTAGCAGGCATTGAAATGGCGTCTGGCTGATGTCGGTAGGCTGGGAGTCCCAAAGTGTGGGTGCTGACACACTAAAAGATCAATTTCTTACAGTAATAGAGCAAATTTTGCTTAAAAAGCAGCCTTAACTCAGGGTGCTCCCGGGCCGCTGCCGTTTTCATGCGGGTATCAATCACATACCAGGAAATTCATCTTGGGCAACAAAAGCTGATTTGGAGCTCTCATACAGCAATCCTGCTCCTTAGTTGCAATAAGGAAAGCGATTGCAAAATGCCCTGGGATAGCATTTGTTCCATGCAGTTTCATCTGACCTCCCCAGAATTAAATCGCAACAAATGCTCAGGAAATAGCTGGCATTGTCTGATCTCCTTGCAAAACCATAGGGGTGAATCATCAATGATCAGGTCATCTGGGAGGGATTGAATGGTTACAGGCCCACCTACAATCTGTGAATAAGTTGGCTGTCCAAATTGGCTGTCCAAATTGTTATTGGTCCCGCAGACTTTAATGGATCAGTTCGATTTATTTATTTTTTAATCAGCTTATCTGATTATCCCTCCAAACTCCCACACGTGGTTAATTACATTTATATAAGAGTCACAAAGGTGATGGACATCTGGCGCCATCTTAAGAAGTGTGGATGAAGGAGGACTTCTAGGAGTTTCTTGTGTGTAACAACAAAGCTAAGATAGCTCCGTGAGTAGAGCAATGAGACTCTTAATCTCAAAGGTCGTGGGTTCGAGTCTCCACCTTGAGCAAAAGATTTGTGCATTGCTGGGGGTTGGACTAGAGGAGATTCATGGTCCTTTCCATCTCTACAGTTCTGGGGGGGGGGGAACTATGGGGGAAAGGGAGACTTTTCCACCTCAGCCTCCAGACCTTTCCATCTTTTGGGCAGACTCCTTTAAGCAGCTTGCTACGTTCTTGCTTCTCACAAGGAGGCAGAGCCAAGAGGCATAAATAGAGAGCAGGACCAGAAAAGAGGCGCCACTCCTGATAAGCAGGAACAGTTGGAGCATCTGAGAATGTCCACACCCTGCCCTGTTTCCATGCTGCTAAACAGGCTTCTGTGCCGGCCCTAGTGTTCTCATGCACATTTTGCTGCGGGATCTGCTCCGCAGCCTCTGCTGCGCTCAGTTTCTGCAGCAGGATCTGTTGGTAAATGATTAACTAGTGTCGCTCGTTCCTTCTACAGCATGGACAAAAATCAATGATGTTGATAATAATAATAATAATAATAATAATAATAATAATAATAATAATAAAAAAATCAGATTTTTTAAAAATCAATTTTTTAAAAAAATTAAATCTGAATTTTTAAGATTTAAATCGATTTTTTATTTATTTAAATTGGATTTTTAAAAGAAAATGCTTTGGGAGGAAAAAATCTTTCTAAAGATCATTTTCTACTTAAGTTACATTGTAGTCCAAAGGCTATTCACCAATTATACCAGCAGGAATGCCTTTCTGTTAAAAAAAAAAAAAAAAGATTTGCGCAAGTCTTACTGACTAGTGATTTAAATCAAATCCACCCTGCTCTCCAGCACATGCAGAAAGTGCCCTCCTGACCGTTGGATTCACTCTTGGGAGCAAAGCAGCAATAAAATTGCATTGGGAGTGCGGAACTCCAAATCTCAACGGTTCCTTTCAGCCTGGCCCAGGTTGGGGTGATGGAGAGATTTGGTCCAACAATGTCTGGACGGCCACAGGTTCTCCAGCCCATAGTTATTTGAAAACTGCTTTGTGGTTGATTTGCTTCTTATTCTTCAGAAGTATATTTAAGAGCTTTATTGTGGCTTGAATATACGTTTGCTGGAGGCCGGATCTGGCCCGCAGGCTGCCCTCTATTGCTTTAGGACAGCCTTCTCCAGATGTTTTGGACTACAACTCCCATCAGCCCTAGCCAGCGGGGCTCTTGGACACTTGTTGCGGTTATTGGAAACATTGGTGTGTTTCTTCTTTAAAGGAAGAGTCCCAAAATAGAAGCCTTGATAAATGTAAGGAATGACATCTAAAGATGGAACCGTGTCGTCCACCGCCTAAAAATACACGTGTATTATTAGTTTGATGCTGGGAACGGGACACCCTGAGAAATCCTGGCTCTGTTGCTTCTGCTGGCAAAAAAATCATTGTCTTTTGGGCTTAGCAAACTATAACCGGAAGACCACCAAGAACGGGGAAGGGTGCAAAGCCATCCGCCAAGAAAGTCCTGCTTCTTAAAGAATTCTGCGACGGATTTTGGTTGTCACCCTCAGGTGAATTTCTGCAATCCAGGGGGCTAGTGGAGAAAGTGAAGCCAGAGACACAAGAGTTGAAAATCTTGCTTTATCTAAAACCAAAGCAGCGAGAGTCACTTCAGCCGGTGGTTAGAAGGAGATGCAATCATGCCTGCCGAACTGCTGAATAACCGAGTTTCCTGTTTAGAAATAGAGGGTTTGGGAACATATGGAGCTGTAATTTGCTGAGTCAGACCCAATGGTCCATCTATTTGTTTATTTTATTAATAAAATTTGTATACCGCCCTTCACCCATAGATCTCGGGAGAGTTCACAACATCACACATGCAATATAAAAAGACAAAGACTGCAATACCGTGAAATCTGTGGCAGCTCTTGAATAGCTTCTGTTGTACACCAGATAGGTTTAGGAAGACATAACATCTTGGTTAAGTAATTATCACAAACAGAGACAAATAGTGCACTAGATAAATATACATTTAAAATTAGAGGGAATTGGCAGGAGGTCAATGGAACTAAGAAGAAGACTGTGAAAGTGTAACAGATATTGACAATTATTTGATGTTTATTTGTTATGGGTGGTTTTGATTTGTGTTACGGTTTTTTAAAAAAGTTCAATAAAGCAATTTAAAAACTAAAAAAAAATCAAAAGACAAAGTACATCATAAAAACAAGACAAACACAAGCCAATAATGCCCCCCCCCCAAAGCACACATTTAAAAGAGGTATAAGATGTTAAAATGGCCTTGGCACTATCCGTGTATAAGACGCCCCCTAATTTTTGACATAATTTATTAGGGGGAAAACCTTGTCTTATACACAGAAAAATACGGTAATTGCCAGCCAGTGCAGTTGGGCCAGGATCAGGGTAATATGCTGAAAAGGGACGCGGGTGGCGCTGTGGTCTAAACCACTGAGCTTCTTGGGCTTGCCGATCGGGATGTTGGCGGTTCGAATCCCCACGACGGGGTGAGCTCCCATTGCTCGGTTCCAGCTCCTGCCAACCTAGCAGTTTGAAAGCATGCCAGCGCAAGTAGATAAATCGATACCGCTGAGGGGGGGAAGGTAAATGGCATTTTCATGCGCTCTGGTTTGCGTCACGGTGTCCCATTGCGCCAGAAGCTGTTTAGTCCTGCTGGCCACATGACTTGGAAAGCAGTCTATGGACAAACACCAGCTTCCTCAGTCTGAAAGCGAGATGAGCGCCGCAACCCCATAGTTGCCTTTGACTGGACTTAACTGTCCAGAGGTCCTTTACCCCGGTGAGCAAGCTGGCCGCTGAATTCTGCACCAGCTGAAGTTTCTGAACTGTCTTCAGAGGCAGCCCTACATATAACGCATTGCAGTAATCTAACCTAGAGCGTAGACAACAGAGGTCAAGGCTACCTGTCCAGATGGGGCCCAACGGGGCCACCAGCCAAAGCGAATGGAAGGCCCTTTGCACCAGAATCAAAGTTGGAACAGAATGCTGGGGACGACTCGTTTATAATTATATTTTGAAAATGATTCCTGTTCTTATGTCGCTGCGTTGTTTTGTACTTTCTGGATATCCCTGGTCATATTATAAGGTAAAGGTAAAGGGACCCCTGACCATTAGGTCCAGTCGTGGCCGACTCTGGGGTTGCAACGCTCATCTCGCTTTATTGGCCGAGGGAGCCGCCGTACAGCTTCCGGGTCATGTGGCCAGCATGACTAAGCCGCTTCTGGCGAACCAGAGCAGCGCACGGAAACGCCATTTACCTTCCCGCCAGAGCGGTACCTATTTATCTACTTGCACTTTGACGTGCTTTCGAACTGCTAGGTTGGCAGGAGCAGGGACCAAGCAACGGGAGCTCACCCCGTCGCAGGGATTCGAACCGCTGACCTTCTGATCGGCAAGTCCTAGGCTCTGTGGTTTAACCCACAGCGCCACCCGCGTCTCTATTATAAAGTAGTCGTGTTCTATATTATAAACCAAGCACTGCTAGCTGTTGTTTCTTTTTGTTTCCCAATGTATTTCTAATCAATTAAAAATTAGCGTGGCGCAGGCAAATTTTTATTCTCCAAGTGTGGTACAGGAAAAAAGAGAACCAGTGCCTGAAGGGCTGGACATTTGTGTATTAAACCAAATTGGGGGTGGGAAACCTTTGGAGGTCCTGATGTTTTTGGATGACAGGTCCCCTCAGCCCTGACCTTTGGCCCTGCTGGCTGAGGCTGATGGCAGGTCAGCATCCAGCAACATCTGGGGAGGCCCAGGTCCCCCATTTCTGATTGCGTGTTTGTGTTCTTAAACAAGCAAGCTGTGACTTCTAGGAAAATGACTTCTCCATGTGGAATTGCAAAATAGAATCTGTGTGGTTTAGTGGTGGGGAGTGTTGGGCAGAGACCAGGAAGAAGCAGGTTCTAATCTCTGCTCAATCAGAAAGTTCACTTGGTAACCTTTGGCTAATCTCTCTCTCTCTCTC
The DNA here is from genome assembly GCF_964188305.1 of Podarcis bocagei. NCBI lineage: Eukaryota > Metazoa > Chordata > Lepidosauria > Squamata > Lacertidae > Podarcis > Podarcis bocagei. The sequence goes on along the minus strand of NC_138139.1, from coordinate 51,595,747 downwards.
TCTCTCTCTCTCTCTCTCTCTCTCTCTCTCACACACCCACACCCACACCCACGGGGGGGGGGGAGAGAGAGAGAGAGAGAGAGAGAGAGAGAGAGAGAGAGAGAGAGCTTAGCTACTTTGCAAGGTCGCTGCTGGAAGTTTGGCTGCAACTCAGCTTGCTGAGACGGTTTTCATGGCTGGACACTGAGGTCCAGCTCTGAGGGCCTTCTGTTGGTGCTGACCTTTAAAGCCCTAAACAGCCTTGGCCCAGTAGACCTGAAGGAACGTCTCCACCCCCATCATTCTACCTGGACACTGAGGTCCATCTCCAAAGGCCTTCTGGTGATTCCCTCCCTGCGAGAAGCAAAGTTACAGGGAACCAGGCAGAGGGCCTTCTCGGTAGTGGCGCCCACCCTGTGGAACGCCCTCCCACCAGATGTCAAGGAGATAAAACAACGATCTGACTTTTAGAAGACAACTGAAGGCAGCCCTGTTTAGGGAAGCTTTTAATGTTTGAAGTTTTATTGTGCTTTTAATATTCTGTTAGGACCTGCCCAGAGTGCCTGGGAAAACCCAGCCAGATGGGCGGCGTATAAATAAATTTATTATTATTATTATTATTATTATTATTATTATTATTATTATTTATTAATTGCAGGGCTGTGTGAAACCTTCAGCTTCCCAGGCCATCCCAGTAAATCTGTGCTGACTTCTCCTTGTTTTTTTTGATGTTTAGTGTGATAAATCTTAGGTTGCATTTAGCTGTACAACTTCTTCTGCTCATCACTTACTTCAGCCTTTCTCAACCTGTGGGTCCCCAGATGTTGTTGAACTACAACTCCCATCACCCCTGGCTACCAAGGCTAGAGCTCAGGGATGATGGGAGTTGTAGTCCAACAACGTCTGGGGACCCACAGGCTAAGAACCACTGACTTGCTTTCGCTGGACCTTGAGGCAAGAGGTCATATTGGAACTATCTTCTGAGAACAAAAGAGCAAGCATGACTTCTTTGTTTCTCCAGCTAGATGGTTAGCTAGCATTTCAGACCCCAGCTAGGGTATTGTGTCCAGTTCTGGGCACCACAGTTTGAGGATATTGATGAGCTGGAAAGGTGTGCAGAGGAGGGCAACCAGGATGATAAAGGGTCTGGAAACCCGGGCCTTATGCGGAACAATTGAGGGAGCTGGGTATGTTTTGCCCGGAGAAGAAAAGAGAGGTGACATGGTAGACACCTTCAAATATCTAAAGGGCTTCCACATGGAACAAGCTTCTTCTCTGCTGCTCCAGAAGATAGGACCCAAACCAACAGATTCAAATTATAAGAAAGGAGATTCCAGCTAAACATTGGGAAAAACGTTCTGAGGTTAAGAACAGTTTGACAGTGGAATGGACTCCTCAGAAGGTGATGGACTCTCCTTCCTTGGAGGTTTCTAAGCAGAGGTCTGATGGCCAACTGTCATGGATGCTTTCGTTGAGATTCCTGCATTGCAGGGGTTTGGATTAGATGACCCTCAGGGTCCCTTCTGACGCTACGATTCTCTGATTCCTGTCAAGAAGGTAAAGGTAAAGGTGCCCTTGACCGTTAGGTCCAGTCGTGAACGATTCTGGGGTTCATCTCGCTTTATTGGCTGAGGGAGCCGGCGTACAGCTTCCGGGTCATAATAATAATAATAATAATAAATTTTATTTATATCCCGCCCTCCCCAGCCGAAGCCGGGCTCAGGGCGGCTAACAACACTAAAATAGTGCCACATTATAAAAACATCATAAGAATTAATTAAAATCAAAATTGATGGCAACCATAAACTAAAGTATTGTAAAGATTGCCAAAGGAGGGAGTCAGGCTGTGCCCTAACCAAAGGCCTGGTGGAACAGCTCTGTCTTGCAGGCCCTGCGGAAAGATGTCAAGTCCTGCAGGGCCCTTGTCTCTTGTGACAGAGCGTTCCACCAGGTTGGAGCCGCAGCCGAAAAAGCCCTGGCTCTAGTTGAGGCCAGCCTAACCTCTCTGTGGCCTGGGACCTTCAAGATGTTTTTATTTGAGGACCGTAAGTTCCTCTGTGGGGCATACCAGGAGAGGCGGTCCCGTAGATACGAGGGTCCTAAGCCGTGTAGGGCTTTGAAGGTTAAAACCAGCACCTTAAACCTGATCCTGTACTCCACCGGGAGCCAGTGCAGCTGGTGTAGCACCGGATGAATGTGATCCCGCAGCGAAGACCCCGTAAGGAGTCTCGCTGCGGCATTCTGCACCCGCTGGAGTTTCTGGGTCAGTCTCAAGGGCAGCCCCACGTAGAGCGAGTTACAATAATCCAGTCTGGAGGTGACCGTCGCATGGATCACAGTGGCTAGGTCAGGGCGAGAGAGGTAAGGAGCCAACTGCTTAGCTTGGCGGAGATGAAAAAATGCCGCCTTTGTTATAGCTGCAATCTGCGCCTCCATGGAGAGGGAGGTATCGAAGATTACACCCAAACTCTTAACGGACGGTGCTGGCACTAATTGCACCCCCGCAAGAGATGGGAGTTGCCCCCTCAATCCCATATCGTCCCGTCCCAGCCAGAGGACCTCTGTCTTCGAAGGATTTAACTTCAACCGGCTCCCACGTAACCATCCAGCCACAGCTTCCAAGCATCTGATCAGTGTGTCTGGGTGCCGAGTCAGGATGGCCATCCATCAACAGATAGAGTTGGGTGTCATCAGCATACTGATGGCAGCCCAGCCCAAAACTCCGGACAAGCTGGGCGAGGGGGCGCATAAAGATGTTAAAAAGCATCGGGGAGAGAATCGCACCCTGAGGCACTCCACACACCAAGGAGTGGCGGGATGACAGTTCCCCCCCAAGCGCCACCCTCTGTCCCCGACCAGAGAGAAACGAGCGCAGCCATTGAAGGACTGCGCCCTGGATCCCCACGTCGGCGAGGCGGTGGTCCAGAAGTTCGTGATCGACCATGTCGAAAGCTGCTGACAGATCTAGAAGAATCAGCAGCCCCGACCCGCCTCGGTCCAGCTGTCTACGAAGATCATCTGTTAGGGCGACCAGAGCCGTCTCGGTCCCATGACCAGCGCGGAAGCCGGACTGGAATGGATCCAGAGCCGATGTTTCATCCAGAAACCTACCAAGCTGTTCAACAACCGCTCTCTCAATCACCTTACCCAGGAATGGAAGATTCGAAACTGGGCGGTAATTGGATAGATCTAAGGGATCTAATGATGTTTTCTTTAAGAGCGGACGCACCACTGCCTCCTTCAGTGACTAAGCCGCTTCTGGAGAACCAGAGCAGCGCACGGAAACGCCATTTACCTTCCCGCCAGAGTGGTACCTATTTATCTACTTGCACTCTGATGTGCTTTCAAACTGCTAGGTTGGCAGGAGCAGGGACCGAGCAACGGGAGCTCAACCTGTCACGGGGATTCAAATTGCTGACCTTCTGATTGGCAAGTCCTAGGCTCTGTGGTTTAGTCAGGGAAATCTGCGCTGGCAAATAGACAGTTGAAAATATATATATACACAAATAAAGCTGTATTCGATGGACAAAAGCATATATGATTTCTGACATGACTGAGAATTGTAGAGCCAGGGACGGAGAGCTTTAAAGCATTAAGATCAGAAGGCAGAAAATATGAAAACGAGAAGAGGCAGGAATGAGGATTTGGAGATATGCTTCAGAGGTCCAAACTATGGGGAGCCCAGAAAAAATAATAATTACACTTTGGACTATAATTGGTCTTTTTTTGTTTTATCTTATTATTTTTAATTGGATTATGATTTGGATATGTTGATTGGTTGTTTTTATTGGAAAATCAATAAAAATGATTTATTTGTTTTTTTATAAAAGACCATAGCGCCACCCGCATCCCTATCAAGAATGTACTTCCTGTAATAAATGCAAGCTTTCTTATTTTGTACCAAGTCTCAGTCTGAATACCTTTCAGCTAAAGGTGTGCTCCAGGCAAGGATCCGTTTAACAAAGCTGCGTCTAAACTCTGCCGTGTCTGCCATTCTGACCTTGGACAATAAAAGGGTGCAATAAAAGCTGTCATTGCAAAGAGCTGAGAGCAAACACAAAGCCCTCTGTTCCCTGATTCTCCCCCGTGCCTCCTGCAAAGGTGTCATAGGTTACCTTTTTATCTCCCGATAGCTCACCTTTGCTCTCTCTCTCTCTCCTCTCTGCCAGATGAACAACGCAACACTCGCCAACGAGTCTTCTCCCCCCGGCAACATGTCTCCTGCCACGCTGAGCTTGGATTTCCTCCCGTCGGCGGTGGGCTCCGGCCCCCTGGTCGTAGGCGATGGCTCCCAGCTGAGGGCCGACCAGAACCACTCCCAAGACAGCCAGCATCTCTTCCTGACCACTTCGGCGGCCAAGGTGATCACTGGCCTCTTTGTGTGGGCTGCCCTCATCATCACTTGCCACCAGGTAAGTTGGGAGAAGCTGGAGGTCCCAAGGCTCTCGGAAAAACCGTATCCTGCCATAGGGATGTGCCTCGGGCTCCGAGATCTTTAGGGGAGAGCCTTTTCTCAGTCCTGCCACCCAGAAGGGCAGGCTTGGTGGAGATATGGGAGAGGGCCTTCTCAGTGGCTGCTCCCAAACAACTTTGGAACTCCCTCCCAAATAAACTAAATAAAAAAATTCATTCCAGTAGCACCTTAAAGACCAACTAAGTTAGTTCTTGGTATGAGCTTTCGTGTGCATGCACACTTCTTCAGATACCTGACCTTCAGATATCTGAAGAAGTGTGCATGCACACGAAAGCTCATACCAAGAACTAACTTAGTTGGTCTTTAAGGTGCTACTGGAAGGAATCTTTTTATTTTGACTATGGCAGACCAACATGGCTACCTATCTGTAACTGGAACCAAATAAACTAGGCTGGCTTGCTCCTAGTTGTCCTTCTGCCAGGAGGTGAAGACCATTTTATTCCTTTGGGAACGGACTGTTTTTTAAAGAACGGGCTTTTAAATAGTGCTGTGTTGTTACTGAAATACCGGTAATAAAAACATTTCCTTACCTTTTAACAATTGTCTTGTATGCATATCCCTAAACATTTTGTGAATCTTTGTACTTTTGTCCCATTTACTGTATTTGTTTCCCCTGATTTGAACTATAAAATGGTGGTTTTCTTGAGTCAAAACGAGAGTACCCAAAAAGTATTTTTTTTTTAGTTTTTTGTATTTTATCTGTGCTGTTTAAATTTGTGTAAGCTGCTTTGAGTCCCAGTCTGGGGGAAAGGAATAATAATAATAATAATAATAATAATAATAATAATAATAATAATAATAAAAATATATATAACAGGGCTTTTTACAGTTCCCCAAGTTCATGCCTTACAGATGATGTTGGACTACAACTCCCAGCATGCCAAGGGAAGACACAAGTCTAAAATAATAAATTTTATTTATACCGTGCCCTTCCCGGCCAGAGCCAGGTTCAGGGTGGCTAACAACAGTAAAATTACAGTAAAAACATAATAGGGGGGGGGGACAATTTAAAATACAGGTTAAAATGCAATTTAAAATCCAGCCTCATTTTAAAAGTAGCCCATAGATCAAAACCCTAAGGGCAGGGAAACATAAGGGTCAGACTGAGTCTAAACCAAAGGCCAGGCAAAACAGCTCTGTCTTGCAGATGTCATCTGAAGACATCAGAAGATGTCAAGTCCCGCAGGGCACTAGTCTCTTGGAACAGAGCGTTCCACCAAGTCGGGGCCAGTACTGAAAAGGCCCTGGCCCTAGTTGAGATCAACCTAACCACCTTGCGACCTGGGACCTCCAAAATGGTGACATAATAAACACCACTTAACAGCGACACATCTTTGTGTTAAGTTTTTTGGAAGGTGCCGCAGCAATTAAAATGGGCTCCTCCTTACCAAGCATGATTCCTAGGAACAAAGGAAACTGCCTTTCACTGAGTCAGGCCCCTGGTCCATGGAGATCAATATCGCTTACACTGACTGGCAGCAGCTTTCCAGGGTTATGGACAAGGTTCTCTCCCAGCTCTGCTCGGAGATGCCAGAGACCTGAACCTTGGACGTTCTCCATGCTCCACAAGTGCATTGTATGCTTTGCATTCCAATGAGCTGTAGGCTGGCGCTTAGAACAAGATTCTAGTCCCCGTGTTCTAAAGACGAGGCTGATTAACAAAAGAACATTGGAAATGGCCTTTTGACAAGTCGGGTGATAGGTGTGCCTATCTCGGTGTTGTCCACACCACGGATGTCTCTGGAGGTTGCCGACTCCCAACTCCCATCCGTCTCAGATGTTGTGGCTGATGGCTGAGGATAATAATAATAATAATAATAATAATAATAATAATAATAATAATAATAATAATTTATTTATACCCCGCCCTTCCCAATTCAAAAACCAGGCTCAGGGCGGCTAACAACAAATTTAAAACACTTTAAAACACTTAATTATAAAACCAGCATAAAATACAGAATAAAAACATGAATAACAATAAAATTCAAAAATCAATTTGTTAATCCCCAGGGCCAGCTAGCTGAATTGGTCCTACTTGGGCCAATGAGGAGGCCAGGGGAGATTTAACTGTGGGGTCTGAATTCATATTAAAGGCCAGGTGGAATAGCTCTGTTTTACAGGCCTGATGGAAGGAGATTAAATCCTGCAGGGCCCTGGTCTCATGGGACAGAGCATTCCACCAGGTCGGAGCCATCACTGAAAAGGCCCTGGCCCTGGTGGAGGATAGTCTAACTTCCTTAGGGCCCGGGACCTCTAAACTATGGTTATTCATGGACCTCAAGGTCCTCTGCAGGGCAGACCAGGATGGGAGAAGCTTGCTCTCTTGCAGACATGGGCAAAGTTGGCCCTCCAGATGTTTTGGGACTACAACTCCCATGATCCCTAGCTAACAAGACCCAGTGGTCAGGGATGATGGGAATTGTAGTTCCAAAACATCTGGAGGGCCAACTTTGCCTATGCCTGCTTGTGTTTCTCTGGAGTAGATCTCCTGCTTCCCACAGCCTTGCCCGTTTCTTTTCTTCCAGATCTTCTTGCACCTGAAAAGCTACACCATCCCCAATGAGCAGCGCTACATCATCCGCATCCTATTCATCGTGCCCATCTACGCCTTCGACTCGTGGCTCAGCCTTTTGCTGATCGGCAGCCACCAATACTACGTTTATTTCGACTCGGTGCGCGACTGCTACGAAGGTGAGCCGGGTTTGGCGGTTCGGCCCAGGAACGTGGGCGGATCGAGGGCTCGTTCTGCGGCGAGCTGATTTTGCACCACCGCATGCGGCAAAAATGTGCGCCCAGGGCTGTTCGATCCCGAGCGGCCTGCACATTTTGAAACGGCTGGGTTTCTTTTGCAATAAAGTTCAGGAGCAAGGAGTTCATTTCTGTTCCGAGAAACCCTTCTGTGGTGAATTGCACAAGACATTCTGCGTGTGGCTCAGAAGCACTGTGGCTGAGGACAGGCGCATCTTAGAGCATTGGCAGCATCCTTATCTTCTTCGGTGCAAAGCACACCACTTCCTCTCCAGGCCTGAGCTCTGCAAATCCTCCTTTCTCTCAACATAAATTTTCTTTTCCACAAGCATCCAGCAAAAGCCAACTGTGGACGGCATCAACTGGCTAGTGCCAGTGTCGCCGCCAAGATGTGTTTCAGCTCTTTGATGCAACAACTAAGGAAACCTTTCTTTCTGAGGAGCAAGAAATGGGGGGGGGGGGACCTTGCAAGTTTTATCAGAGTCAAAACCTCTTTTTTGTTGGGGGGGCAGGGAAAGGGAGAAATTCCAAAAGCAGTCCAATGAGGACTGAGTTTGCTTGGTAATGCAGAAGGACAGTGGTGAGGCTCTGAGAGGGTATGCAGCGGCTGGAATGCTAAACTGGGAAGACCTCACGCTGCAACATCTTGTTGCAGGCCACGCGGACCTTTTTTTTGCATTGCCCATGAGTTTCACAGTCTTCAGTCTGCCAATAGAATTGCTTTCGTTTCATCTTTTCAGCACCTGCTGAAAATGTTCCTATTCTGTCAGGCTTATGCAGACAATTTAAAATACGTCTTTCCATGATAAATTAGCTGATCTCTAACTTTTTACAGTAGTACCTCGGGTTAAGTACTTAATTTGTTCCAGGGGTCCGTTCTTAACCTGAAACTGTTCTTAACCTGAAGCACCACTTTAGCTAATGGGGCCTCCCGCTGCTGCTGCGTCACCGCTACGCAATTTCTGTTCTCATCCTGAAGCAAAGTTCTTAACCCGAGGTATTATTTCTGGGTTAGCGGAGTCTGTAACCTGAAGCGTCTGTAACCTGAAGCGTATGTAACCCGAGGTACCACTGTATATGGTTTATATTGTGTGGCTTTATGTACGGCTGTTGCAAACCACTCTGATATACTTTTCATGAGCAGTGGTATAGATAGATAGATAGATAGATAGATAGATAGATAGATAGATAGATAAATTGTAGGGTGGACTGTTTTTAACTGCCAATCTCGCTCCTTCCATGTTTCAGCCTTCGTAATCTACAGCTTTTTGAGCCTTTGCTTTGAGTACCTCGGAGGGGAGAGCACCATCATGGCTGAAATCAGAGGGAAACCCATTGTGTAAGTTGCCATATAAGGCTGCTAATATGGAAATGTCCACTGCTCCCCATTGGTTAGCAGTGTCCCCCTGCAGCATACCTTTGGCGCTCCTAGCCTGTATTGATGGGGGCTTGTCTTATCTTTTCCTAGGTCTAGCTGCCTCTATGGAACGTGCTGTTTACAAGGGATGTCCTATTCGATTGAATTCCTCAGATTCTGCAAGCAGGTGAGGCTCACAGGAGAGGCACTGCCTATCACTGCAGCTGGACATTTTTCATCTCTGATGAAAATAATACAGTGGAACCTCAGTTTTCAAACTTTTTTTTGTTTTGTTTTGTTAAATCATTTTTATTAATTTTGCAATAAAAAACATCCAATTAACATATCAAATAATAATAATCCAATTAAAATAAAAAACTAAAATAAAAAAGACCAAATTATCATCCAAATTATAATTATTAATTTTTTGGGACTTCCCATAGTCTGGACCTTGAAGCATATCTCCAGATCTTTTAATCCGTTCCAGAAGACCGTTTGGCTTCTGAAAAGTTCAAAAACCGAGGGTCAATGGCCTGGCTGCAAAGACAATAGAAAGAAATAAAGAACATAGCTTGGAAGCCATTTGGCTTCAGAAAATAATTCGAAAACTGGAGCAGTTACTTCTGGGTTTCCGGCGTTCGGGAGCCAAAACATTCCAAAACGGAGGTGTTTGGGAACCGAGGTTTGACTGTACCTTCCAGGGAGCTAGCTGTGTTAGTCTCTTGTGGCAAATGCAAAAAGAGAGAGAAAGAGTGAAAAAAGAACAGCCTTGCCTCATCTTGTAGCAAAGGTTTTAATGATTTTCCTTAGATAGAAAGCATTTATCGTCCCTTGGAAGCTATGTGCAAGCATTGTTGTTGTTCTTGTTTCTACAGATGTGCAAAAAAACCCAAAAAAACAACCCACAACCCCACACATACTTAGGGAGGAAATTTAAGAGAACTTTAAGAAAAAGGGTGGACAAGAAATAGAAACAAATAGTGCCAGGATACTGGGACCTGCAGACATATGTGGTGGGACTGCCCCAAAGTAAAAAGGTTCTGGACAAAATTAACTTCTGAGATCTCATTGATAACTGAACAAATGATTCATTCCTCCCCTTGTCTCTTTTGAATTTATTTGTGCAATTGGTTTGAGACTTGAATAACAGTAAACCAGTTTCTCATATTTTGATGATTGCCAGCTTTGGGGAGGCTTTTTATCTCAATAACCTGGATTACTAGTATTCCAAAGCTTGGCAGATCACCTTTGGGAGGGAAAATCGCATAAACTAAAGGGCTCCAGGGACCAAAATGCTTGAGGTCTCGTCTTTACTGTTTGGATTCATTTTATTTGAGATACGAACGCAGTGGCTCTGGAGCATCTGGTCCCATGGCTCTATGCGAGAGTTCAGAGTTATATACTGGCAGCTCTCAATTTAAGCTGGGGTTATGTTTTGGGGATATCACCTAAAGCCATAATTTATAGTCAAAACACACCGGGTTCAGTGGTGGGTGGGATGGCCAAAAGTTCCTTTACCCTGGATGCCTGCCACTACCCCCCTTTTTTATTTTATTTTAATTTGCCCCACGCATAAAGCTGAATGCACACAACTTAAATGAACACAAGTTGCCTCTGGTGGTAGGAAGCGTGTGACTGTAACACATTTTCACTGCCTTAATGTGCTTCAGCTGTGATTGTCCAATCTTTCTAGGCAACGCTGCAGTTCTGCATTGTGAAGCCTCTGATGGCTATCATCACCATCATCTTGCAAGCCTTTGGGAAATACAACGATGGCGACTTCAAGTGAGGAGAAGGGAGGGTGTGGGGCAAGGATGGGTGGTTTTTATCGTCTGGGGTTCAACGCCTTGACAGTTTTCCTTGGAAGTGGAAAAGCTCAGGGCAGCTTTCTGGAAAAGGGCAAAAGGCAATTGAAATTCACAAAAATAAAGCGGCTCGAAACCAACACTATATTATTATTATTATTATTATTATTATTATTATTATTATTATTATTATATTTTAATGAAGCAACAAACCATTTTCGCTTGGCTGACCCACCGAAAAATTTAAATGGTTAAAAGCTGCTAAACTGCCACGAGAGAGGAATGCAAATGGCCGTGATTTGATTACATTTCACAAAACCATGTGGTTTCACTGCATCCACCATGAATAGTGATTGTGGACCTCTTTGTCCAAAGGAGCCAAGTCTGCTTGAATCTCCTTTATTGTAACTTGAATCCATATTCCATGTGACAGCCCTTAAAAATTTGAAGAGGGCTATCATATCTCCTCTCGGTTGTCTCTTCCCAATTCCCTCGACCGTTCCTCATCAGGCTTGGTTTCCAGACCCTTGATCATCTTGGTCGCCTTCTTCTGCACATGTTCCAGCTTGTCAACATCCTTCTTAAATTGTTGGGGGGGTTAAATGAGAAGCAGTATGGCATCAAGCACAGTCCCTTAAGTGCCTTGGAGACAGGAGAGGGATCTAAATGCAATGATTGTCTGACACTTGGTACCTCCGTGTGTGTTTTATGCTTCGCAGCATTCACAGTGGCTACCTCTACATCACCATTATCTACAACTTCTCCGTCAGCCTGGCTCTCTATGCTCTCTTCCTCTTCTATTTCGCCACCATGGAGCTCCTGCGACCCTTTGAGCCGGTCCTTAAATTCCTCACCATCAAGGCAGTCATCTTTCTCTCTTTTTGGCAAGGTGGGTTTCGATCTTTCCGTCTCCTTCAGAGGCAGCATCTCCTCTCTTCTGACTGAGCAAGATCTGAGGGGAGAGCCGGTGCTCTGTAAACATTAAGAGGGTTGGGCTGGGACCCAGCAGGTCAGGGTTCGAATCCCCACTTGGCCGTGAAGTGTCTCGAGTGAGCTCTTTGGAGGAAGGGCTGGAATAGGAACAAAGGCTTTTGAGACTTGGCAGCTAAAGCCAAGGACGTACCTGGCAAAGGTTGGCCCCCGCCATGGGCTCAGGCCCAGAGGGCATGAATACCATGCTACCTCCCTGCCCCAAAATGGAGGAGGAGGAGACCTATTTGTGCCATGTAACATGGAGGTGCCTCTACCACTATTAAAGTGTGGTCAAACCTCCGTTTTCGAACATAATTCATTCCGGAAGCCCGTTCAGCTTCCGAAACATTCGACAACTGAGGTCCGGCTTCTGATTGGTTGCAAGAGCTTCCTGCACTCAAGTGGAAGCCGCGTCGGATGTTCGGCTTCCGAAAAACATTCGAAAACCGGAACACTTACTTCTGGGTTTTCGGCGTTCAGGAGACAAAACGTTCAAAACCGGAGCCATTCGGGTACCAAGGTTTGACTGCAGCACTGGTGGCAGCTGGGACCAGCATTGCACCAATCAGACTCCAGGGAATTTGTCCTGCCAAAGTTGAGAGGTCAATGAACCTGTGAAGGGGAGGGGAGGGGGAAGCCAGGTTGTTCATTGTCCCTAAGGTAAAGGTAAAGGGACCCCTGACCATTAGGTCTAGTCGTGGCCGACTCTGGGGTTGCGACGCTCATCTTGCTTTATTGGCCGAGGGAGCCGGCGTACAGCTTCCGGGTCATGTGGCCAGCAGGACTAAGATGCTTCTGGCAAACCAGAGCAGCGCACGGAAACGCTGTTTACCTTCCCGCCGTAGCGGTACCTATTTATCTACTTGCACTTTGACATGCTTTCGAACTGCTAGGTTGGCAGGAGCAGCAACGGGAGCTCACTCCGTCGCAGGGATTCGAACCGCCGACCTTCTGATCGGCAAGTCCTAGGCTCTGTGGTTTAACCCACAGCACCACCCACGTCCCTTTTCATTGTCCCTAGGGGGGCATTATTGTTTTGATTTAATTAATTACTTGTGCTTTGTATTGTACTTTATTCTGTGAACTACCCTGGAATCTCTTGAAGAAGGGCGGTATATTGAATGAATGAATGAATGAATGTGGGGATAGACAGGCTGAGGCTCAACTGGGCTCTCTGGCACTGCTTGCAACACCTGGAAAAATTCACCCACCCACGTCTCTGTTTAAAAGTAACATAAAAAATGATGAGAGACTAATTCATCGTTCGCCTCATCTGCAGATGCCTCCCTTAAATACTTGAAGAAATACAGTCGTACCTTGGTTCTCGAACGCCTTGGTCCTCGAACATTTCAGTTCCCAAACGCCGCAAACCCAGAAGTGTTCCAGTTTTTGAACGTTTTTCAGAAGCCGAACATCCAACGCAACTTCCGCTTGAGTGCAGGAAGCTCCTGCATCCAATCGGAAGCCGCACCTTGGTTTTCGAACAGTTTCGGGAGTCGGACCGCCTTCCAGAATGGATTAAGTTCGAGAACCAAGGTACCACTGTATAGGGAGCTGCCTTAAAGTGAGTTAGGTCAAAAGGAAAATGAATTGCTATTGATTTATATTTATATGTAACTTTGTATTAATGTAACATTTTAATACAGTGGTGCCTCGCAAGATGAAATTAATTCGTTCCGCGAGTTTTTTCGTCTAGCGAATTTTTCGTCTTGCGAAGCACGGTGTCGGGAAAGTTTTGGAAAAGCTTCAAAAATCACCAAAGTCTTCAAAAACCTCAAAAAAGGCTACCACACGAGTTTTTTCGTCTAGCGAATTTTTCGTCTTGCGAAGCACGGTGTCGGGAGTCCTCGAAGTCAAGTCGCAACTGTATTAACGGTGTTAAGAAAAAGGAAACAAACTTGCAAGACGTTTCCGTCTTGCGAAGCAAGCCCATAGGGAAAATCGTCTTGCGAAGCAGCTCAAAAACCGCAAAACCCTTTCATCTAGCAAGTTTTTCGTCTTGCGAGGCATTCGTCTTGCGGGGCACTACTGTATGTATATTTTTGCAATATTTTGTTTGAGTCGTCTGTCATTGATTCTGTTTTGTACACTGCTTAGAGCTATTTTCCATATATTAAGTGGTATGCAAATGAAATAATAAAATCAAATCATCAAAAATCAAACCTGCACTGAGTGGCAGTCGCTCTCAAGGGGTTTAAGGCTTGGTGCAAGGGATGTACCTCACGAGATCCTGGTGACATGCACAACTGCTCCGTGGACCTGTGGGAAACACACATGCGCCAAGAAGACCTGACAAGCCACCTAATGCTTGGGTCGGTGATAAATTGACAAATATTCCCTTTGCACAGGGATGTTGCTGGCTATCCTGGAGAAATGTGGGGTGATCCCAGAGGTTCAGATCATCGATGGGAACACGGTGGGAGCCGGGACGGTAGCAGCCGGCTACCAGAACTTCATAATCTGCATCGAAATGCTGTTTGCCGCCATCGCCCTCCGATACGCTTTCACCTGCCAGGTGTACAGGGAGAAGAAGGAAAGTGCGACATGTGAGTGTTCTCAACAAGGCTGTGTTCCTCTGAAGCTAGCCTTCTGCCACCTGGTTCCATACAGATGTTTGGGGCCTCATCTCCCAAGTTGGCTGGGGCTGATGCAGTCTTAAAACATCTGGACAGCACCAGGGTGAACGAGGTTGCTTTAAGTCAGGGCTTCCCAAACTTGGGCCTCCAGCTGTTTTGGGACTACAGTTTCCATCATCCCTGACCACTAGTCCTGATAGCTAGGGATGATGGGAGTTGTGGTCCAAAAATATCTGGAGGGCCAAGTTTGCGAAGGCCTGCTTTAAGTGTGCAGGGAGATGGAGGCGGAACCAGAGGAGCAGAGAGAAACCAATCCAGGAATTGTTTGTTTCTTTCCTCTTACCGTTACACTATAATTCATATGTGTGAAGGATGGATGAATGGTGGTACTCAAGTAGAGGATGCGCTTGTGTGAAATTCCCCAGTAACAGGGCTCTGCGCCCTGGATTCAGCACCAGATATAAATCTTGTGTATTAACTGTATTTGCATGCTTTTGTTTCTGACGCATAAATGCTTCTTGGGACAGGCTTTTTCGGCCAAGGGGAAAGGAGAGAAAAAACACTTACGGTAACTAAATTGGTCAGGAAATGGGTCCTAGAGAAGGAATATGGACCTGTATTGGCAGGCTGGCACCCCCTTCTTTGACTGAGGTTACCTTGGCCTTGTGATTCCATCTCCTCCTTTCCCTTTATTGAGGAGAAAACCAGTGTCCGGGATGAATGATGGGGGTGGATGCTCCTTCAGGTCTACTGGGCCGAGGGCCGTTTAGGGCTTTAAAGGTCAGCACCAACACTATGAATTGTGCTTGGAAACATCCTGGGAGCCAATGTAGGTCTTTCAGGACTGGTGTTATGTGATCTTGGCAGCCACTCCCAGTCACCAGTCTAGCTGCTGCATTCTGGATTAGTTGTAGGCATGTTTACATGATTACGCTTCTCTCATGTCCTCCTCTTGCTCCCAGCAAACCTTGCCCCGATGCAGAGCATCTCCAGTGGTCTGAAGGAGACCATGAGCCCCCAGGACATTGTCCAGGATGCCATCCACAACTTCTCCCCAGCGTACCAGCAGTACACACAGCAGTCCATGCAAGAGGCTGGCGAGCCGGGGCAGAACGGGCACGTGGAGCCCAAAGCCGATGGCCAACACATCAAAAAGAGCAAGAACATTGAGAAGAGGGTGCTGATAACCTCTGACGACGAGCTATAGGGCACGTCTCCCAAGTGGGAACCATGGTGGGTTTTGTAGGAAAGACCTCCTTGCCACCTTCCAGCTCAGTTGCTGCGGACAGAACCGGATATCAGATGGGCTGGCCGACGTGAGAGAAAATGGAGATGTCGCCACCAATCCCGTCAATTGGCTATTGCCTCGAGAAGGCTCAAATACTTCGAAAGTTGGTTTCTCAAGCCCTCCCACTTCTTCGTGTTTCCTCGGCCTTTGCGTGAGCCTATTCCTCCTGCTTTTGGGGATGCGCCGTGAGGGCACAAAATGGCGGCATGTTCCGGAAAGTTCCAAGAGGTTCTGGGAGATGGCTTAGAATACCTCCAGCCTCTCTCCTATTGGCTGAAGCAAAGATAGTGTAGTGGGAACGACTTTTCTCAGTTGGACTCTGAGCGACAGCTCTGGGCCCAAGATGGGAGTGGGCTGGGGACTGGCTTGGAAGAATGGGGAAAGGCCAGGATTGTGAGACCAGAAGTAATGGTTTTGAATGAAAACTGTGCCCCAACAGCAATATAGTCTGGGTTTGGTCCCATGGGAAGGAATGAAACTAACTGAAGCTGCGTTTGAAAGCAATGGATCCAGCTCAGTCACAGTAAATTAATAGGCAGAAATCTGAGGGAGGAGAGGACTTTGAGGGGGCAGCTGCAATGGCTACAGCTGAAAGCAGAGGCAAGTGGGAAGTGAGGAACTCCTTACGGAGCAAATGAAGACTTCAAGGAACCTTAAAAATTGCTATTCCTAGTCCGTTCTTGGTGCTAAAGGAAAAACCTTTTTTAAAATATATATATGGTGTGTTGGTTGAACCCAGATCTATCTTGGTTAAAGCCATTTTAGAAAGACTGACCTGTTATGGATCAGGAATTTTGGCCCTGTATCGGATTGGTGGTGGTGGAATTGAAACTGTTTCCTGGAGAGGAAAGCTGAGGACAGTTTGACCACATAGTAGAAAGAATGTAGGCAGAAATCCTTGCTGGGTTTAACACACACACACACACACACACACACACACACACACATACCCCGTGTGGACTCAGTTCTGGCACCCACCATTGTGGAAATTCCACACATATAGGGGGCAACATAAGAACTGCCTATGGCTCTCCCCTTGGAATGTAGAACGTGTAGAAAGGAAGAGCAGCCTATGGACCTCTAATCTTGTGTGACTCCCAACTCCCCATCAGCTCCAGAGAGCATGGCCGATAGCTGTAGTTTCCGAGTCACCTTCAAAGGCAGCCCCATGTAGAGAACATTGCAGTAGCCCAAGCAGGAGATAACCAGAGTATGCACCACTCTGGTGAGACAGTGCGTGGGCAGGTAGGGTCTCAGCCAGCATACCAGATGGAGCTGGTAGACGGCCACATTGGATGAGGAACTGGCCATCTTCATGGACAGTTGAGTGTCCAAAATGACCCCCAGGCTGCCCACCTGGTCCTTCAGGGACACAGTTACCCCATTCAGGACCAGGGAGTCCCCCACACTTGCCTACCCCTTCCCCCAGAAACAGTTCTTCCATTTTGTTGGGATTCAACCTCAATCTGAAGACCGTCATCCATACTCTAGACACACTTGCACAGGGTGTTCACTGCCTTCAATGGTTCTGATTTAGAGAGGTAGAACTGGTTATCATCTGCATATTGGTGGATACTCAGCCCCAGCTCCCTAGCTTCATAGAGATGTTCAAAAGCATGGGAAGGGGGACAGAGCCCCGAGGCACCCCACAAGTGAGAGCCCAGGGATCCAAACACTCATCCCTCCAACATCACTTTCTGGACACAGCCCAGGAGAAAGGAGCGGAACCACTGTATGACAGTGCACCCAACACCCAACTCCTCCAGATGGTCCAGGAGGAAACCAGGGTCAGTGGTACTAAAAGCCACTGAGAGATCCAGCAGAACCAGGAAACAGCTTTCACCTCTGTCCCTAGCCTGCAGGAGATCATTCAAGATTCTGCTTGAACAGCACAACTTCTCTATGCAGCGATAAAATGTATGTAATGCTTCTTTGGATGTTGCATCTTTTACAGAGAGGTGGCAACTGCTGGGAGTGTAAACTTGTACATTTTAAATTATTTATATAAAAGGCTTCTAATAAAATAAAAAGGGGGAAAAACATTTCTGTGTGCATTGTCAAATCACTGTTAAGTATTCCCCTAGCAGGCCAACCCGTTCTCTGAATAGGAGTCCTCTGTAACCCAGGAAGGCACCACCTGGGACTGGGAGGGATCAGCAAGCTGCTGGGAAGACCCAAGGTTTGCAGAAGTACAAAGAAATCTTTGCAGGGAAAAGCTCAAATTGCTCCAACAGAGTCAGAACTTCCTGAGCTCAGGCAAGCAAGACACTTTAGTACAGTCATACCTCGGCTCCTGAACGCCTTGGGAGTCAAAAGTTCCTGCTCCTTATCTAAACGCAGAAGTGAGTGTTCGTTTTTGAACATTCTTTTGTAATCTGAATATTAAAATACAGTAATTCATCAAATACAAAAATATTAATATCCCTCCTCACTCACCCTAGTCAGCAAGCAGCACAGCACAGCACAGCATACAGTGGTGCCCCGCAAGACGAATGCCTCGCAAGACGGAAAACCCGCTAGACAAAAGGGTTTCCCGTTTTGGAGGTGCTTCGCAAAACGAATTTCCTATGGGCTTGCTTCGCAAGACGAAAATGTCTTGCGAGTTCCTGCGGGGTTTTTCCCCTCCCCCCCTTTTTCCCAAGCCGCTAAGCCGCTTATCAGCTGATCCTAAGCCGCTAAGCTGCTTAACAGCTGATCTGCTAAACCGCTTATCAGCTGATCCGCTAAGCCCGCTAAGCCGCTAATAGTGCTAATCCGCTAATGGGCTTGCTTCGCAAGACGAAAAAACCGCAAGACGAAGAGGCTCGCGGAACAGATTCTTTTCGTCTTGCGAGGCACCACTCTATTCCCTTGCAGATTGTTGGAAGCAAGTTGATGATTCGTTAGAATCCTTTAAATTAAGCAATCCTGTCTGGCTTGTCCAGTCTAGATTGTTCCTGGTAAGTTTCCCCTTTATTTCATCATCATCATCATAATAATAATAATAATAATAATAATAATAATAATAATAATAATAATTTATAATTTATACCCCGCCCATCTGGCTCGGTTTTCCCAGCCACTCTGGGCGGCTCCCAACAGAATATTAAAAACACAATAAAACATCCAACATTACAAACTTCTCTAAACAGGGCTGCCTTCAGATGTCTTCTGAAAGTCAGATAGTTATTTCTGTGACATCTGACAGGAGGACGTTCCACAGGACGCGTGCCACCACTGAGAAGGCCCTCTGCCTGGTTCCCTGTAACTTCCTGCAGCCAATGAGAAGCTGTGTTTGGGAAGTCGAATGGACTTCTGGAACGGATTCTGTTCGACTTCTGAGGTACGACTATATGGTTCAGGGATATTCTGGCCAGGCCAAAGAACCAAAGGGGAGTGTGGAGCAGACTCCTAAGGGGTGTTGCGTGGGCAGAGTTCTGAGGGCTGGATACAGAAGCTTGGAGGGTTGCATGTGCCCCTCAACTCCTGTTTGAGCCTGATACAAATGCTACTGCATTTCAACTTTTGCTGCTGCCTCGAGGGCCCCTACGTCTTTCACTTAATGCTGGACACAGAGCAGAGTAACTGATGGATTTTGTGGTCAGGGCTTTAAGCAAGTTGTCACTGTTGCATCTTTTCCTTGGTGCCCTTGACACAACTAGGTAAATGGACCCCTGACCATTAGGTCCAGTCGTGACCGACTCAGGTTGCAGCGCTCATCTCGCTTTATTGGCCGAGGGAGCCGGCGTACAGCTTCCAGGTCATGTGGCCAGCATGACTAAGCCGCTTCTGGCGAACCAGAGCAGCACATGGAAACGCCATTTACCTTCCCACCGGAGCGGTACCTATTTATCTACTTGCACTTTGATGTGCTTTCGAACTGCAGGAGCAGGGACCAAGCAACGGGAGCTCACCCCATCGCGGGGATTTGAACCACCGACCTTCTGATCGGCAAGCCCTAGGCTCAGTGGTTTAACCCACAGCGCCACCCACGTCCCGTTCCCGCCAGAGCGGTACCTATTTATCTACTTGCACTTTGACGTGCTTTTGAACTGTTAGGTTGGCAGAAGCAGGGACCGAGCAATGGGAACTTACCCCGTCACGGGGATTCGAACCGCCGACCCTCTAATCAGCAAGTCCTAGGCTCTGTTGTTTAACCCACACCGCCACCCGCGTCCCTCTTGACACAACTACTAGGCCTCTAATTAAGTGTGCATGACATCTCCTGCCCGGCAGCCTAAGGCAGCTAACAAATTAAAGCCCTTCAGGCTTTTCCCATTAGCTTTCTCCAGCCCTTCTTGTCTCCCCTAGGAAGAGCCCTGTTCGATCAGGCCACCGGCCCATCATCATCTCCAACAGCTTGTTTCCCAGAGTTGCCAAGAGGAAGCTCACAGGCAGGGCTGGGGTGCAATGGCAATCTCCCCACCTGCGCTCCGCAGCAGCTGTTGCTCTGAGGCCCACCATGAAGATGACTGCTGGAGAACTTGAAAGCTTGATAAGGAGGGGTAGCGTTTTAATTAGTCCTATGAAAGGCAGGATCGCTGCGGTTTTTGGAGTCCCTCAACAGACTCTGCTACCTGCCAGCTTTTGTTCATTTTGGTTAGACTACGCAAATGCAGAGCGGCGGCTGGACGCCCTCCTTCCATCAACTCCTGCTGCCAAACATTTTGCTCTGCTTTCCTTTGGGGCAACCCAAGACCTCCAGACACACAGCCCAGGCTTGTGCCCTGGGGAGGTCACTTTGGTGCTGCTAACACAGCAGTTTGAGTTCATCCCTGGAGACACACTCCATAATCTTCCTGAGGCAGACTGATGTCAACCCTGTTAGTCATGGGTAGGCAAACTAAGGCCCGGGGGCTGGATCTGGCCCAATTGCCTTCTCAATCCAGCCCTCAGATGGTCTGGGAATCAGCGTGTTTTTACATGAGTAGAATGTGTCCTTTTATTTAAAATGCATCTCTGGATTATTTGTGGGGCATAGGAATTTGTTCCTTCCCCCCCCCCTTTTCAAAATATAGTCAGGCCCCCTGCTGAAAACGTTTGCTGACCCCTGATCTAGGTCTTTCGTGTAGCTTTCCTGGGCTCTGTGTAAGCTGTAGGAAGGAAGGCAGCCTGAGGTCCCAAAGCTTTGAACATACTGATCACAGACCAGGTCAAATCTGAAACCAGAAAATGCTTTATTGGAAAGGTACAAAAAACACACACAAAAACAAACCAAAAACCAGTCATCGCAGCTTAAAATTTACAGCAATAAATTAACATTATGTTGTAATTTATTTATTTTTTGTCAAGAGAAAAGTAGATTGGACACGCACACACACAGTGAATATGCCTTACGAAACAGGCACCCACATTACTTGATATATCAATAATTTATTTCATAATAAAAAAGCAGCGCACGAAAAATAAATATCGAAATGAAAATAATCAAGTAAAACCACAGAAGATAGAATGAATGGGTGACCAAAAAAAAAAGACACTCTCCTACAATGTTTCAAGGATGAGTGAAAATGGGGGAAGCATTATGGTTGGCTATCAGTGGGAAAACACTTCTGTGTTTATGGAGGTAGGGACACAAAACCTTAAACATTGAAACCAAATAGTGGTAAAGCTTAAAAAGACTTGAAAAGGGAGGGGGAAGGGAAGGGCTTCACTTCTTGGCTTTAACCTGAATTCCCTTCCGGTTTCTCACATTAAGAAGCCTCACTGCTGACTGCTCCAGTTACCCATTTCTCAAAAAGTTGCACACCCTTCACTGCAGAATTAAACAAGCCAGCTTGTTAGCTTTCAAATACTGAAGTGTCATGTGTTATGGCAGCCTTCCCTGACCTGCTGTCCTCCAGATGTCAAGAGGACAACGCTAACCATCCCTGGCCATAAAGGGCTGGGGCTAATGGGGTCTGGGAATACATGATGCAGATTGAGATGGCAGGCCTGCACCACCTGTGGGGAGGTCAATTTCTTTGATACCCCCCCATCTGTTTGTTTTTTAAACTCCCCTGTGCATAGTAAGCCAACATGGGAGAAAGGTTTAGCATGGTTTTCTCCCTCATGTGCAAGGTTACTGTAAGTGAGGAGTGTTCAGTGCATTCAAAATCATGATCCACACACCCCTGCCATGGAACCTGGTACAGTCCAAAATGCTACCATCATGGCAGCCTACACAACAGCTCCAATACTGAGCAAGCCTTCCAAGAAAGGCAGCTGGTCTGGCCAAACAGCAGCAGGGATCGGAACAGCGCAACTGGCCTTTAGTGGACCGAAATTAGTCCATGGGATGTTTCATTCAGCCCAATCATCTGGCACTCTTGGACATGCTAGCATTAAGAGAGTTCAGCTCCAGTGGAAAACAAAGCAGACCCCAGAACCCCCAATGGCAGGTCATGCCCAATGTGGACATCATGCACAGCAATGGTGTCGTGCATGTTTCCGAGGCTCCTCTAACAGGTCCTGGAGGCTGGATGGGCAAAGATGTGCCAGACCTAGCAGAAAACAGCTGGGCTGTTAACCTCACATGAAGGTGAGCTGAAACCAAGGCAGGAAGAGATACCCCAGGAGTCAAATTTGGGGCACCATTAAAGGCAGAATGGACAAATCTGACCACAAACCACTGGGCAGTTCCTTTGGAGGGGACACTGAGCTGGGCATGAGTCACACCAACACTCAGAAAAGCCAAAGCATACACTGAACATTTTTTCATGTACGGAGAAACCAAGCTCAGGATGGTGGAAGCTGATGAGCAGAAAACATGAAGGGATGTTTCGTGTTTATAAAAAGTTGGCCTGTAATCCCTTGCTGCATGAATAACACACTTGAAAACACACACACACACACACACACACACACACAATCACAGGTGGTGGTTTGGGAACATGGGTTGCATATTAACTCCCATGTTCAAGCGCCTTCCATGTAGGAATTGTCTAAGTAGGCATATGCATGTGGGACAGGCTAAGGATACACATTCCTGCAGCGACTAATGGCACAATTTGCTTGGGTCTCGTTTCCTGAACTTCCCATCCTTTTGGTGCACAGACTTTTGAGAGGAAAGTGTTTCCAATGGATATCTCTGGCTGCAGCCACAGGTGTCAAAAAAGTAGGTGAGAAATAAAACTAAACAAAGCTTTCAGATTCCTTCTGTCATATTCCTGACTCGTCAGAGAAAACTATCAGCTCTTCTCTCCTCCCCACTTTCTCTTGTAAGCAGACTTTTTTAAAAAAATAAGAAAACGACAATATACCACACTAAAAAAGACAACAACCCAGACAATATCTTTTACAAAAAACTCTGTACGATAAAATGTATATAATTATGCATTTATTATATATATATCTATATATATTTATATATGTTTCTATAAGTGTGTCTCTCAAATATTTCCACATGGTCCTTAAATGATATCCAATATGGATTACCTACCATGGCTATGGTAACAACAGCTTTAATAATGCCTTCGGCCTCTTGCTCCTGATCAAATTACAAAGGTACATAGTCCTGGTGTTGGTTGGGTTGTTTGCCCCACAGAAGCTGCTCTTAGTTCTCAAATTAATGGCAGAGATCAGGCTGAGGTCACTACCTCAGAGATTCACGGCAAATTCTAGATGCTCCATGTGCCTGCAGACCACCTATGGAGGAAAAGGTTTTCCAGCAACTACCCTATGGGGAGAGTAAGCAGCCACTAGCTGGTGGTAAACACACAGCTGCTAAGGGCTAAACCCTAAGGCTGAAGCCTTAATTCTGCTGGCTGCAAACACAGTTTCAGTTAGATTGTTGTTGGAGCGTCTCCTACCAGTTTCTTTTTTTAAATGAGCAATTGCTTGCCTGCACCTCTGGCCAACTTTCCTAGAACTGAGGGAGGCAGGTGATTACAGTGGTGCCCCGCAAGACGAATGCCTCGCAAGACGAAAAACTCGCTAGACGAAAGGGTTTTGCGGTTTTTGAGCTGCTTCGCAAGATGAATTTCCCTATGGGCTTGCTTCGCAAGACGAAAACGTCTTGCAAGTTTGTTTCCTTTTTCTTAACACCGTTAATACAGTTGCGACTTGACTTCGAGGAGCAACTCATAGAACGCAGTGTGGTAGCCTTTTTGAGGTTTTTGGTGATTTTTGAAGCTTTTCCAAAACTTTTCCGACACCGTGCTTCGCAAGACGAAAAATTCGCTAGACGAAAAAACTCGCGGAACAAATTAATTTCGTCTTGCGAGGCACCACTGTACTCAGTTGCAAAGAAACACTACTCAAGAAAATGTCCGTGTCTCTGTTCTTATTCTGAAAGGAAACCCCATGAAACACATTCAAGGAAACCCAAGAGCTGTACATCTATGGGACTCTAACACTGTACGGTGGTCATTAACTGGGCGCAGCCTGTACAGAACAACTTGTGGAGTCAATGTAGGAGCTCCTATTGGTGATGCCCTTCGTATGGCAGCTTTTGAGCAAGTCTAGTCTTTCGTTATCTCTATGATGAAACAGAGGTTAACACTATCCTCTTGTTTTCAGGCTCCTGGCTAGGAAAGTGAACCTGTGGTCATACATATGTGGTTGAGCACCATTTCCCATCTGCCCCAGCCAACAAGGCTACGAGTGAGGGATTGTGGGAGCTGTAGTCCTGCAACATCTGGAGGGCCACAAATTCCCCATTGCTCAGCTATGAGATGGTCCTGGGTGACGGACAGCCATTTCTTTCTCGAGAATAAATTCTGGGGCGGGGCAGGGGAAGGTTATGAAGCATCCAGGCATCCTTAAGCCCATAATGGCCAGCCCTATTTGTTTTCCAAAGCTCCAACAGTGCAAATAACCTAAAACCTTTCTCCGCTTTAAGAACTCGAGAAGCTTGCAAAGATCCAGGGCATTTTCCAAAATAATTTTTTACAGGAAATAAGACCTTTGCTGAGGGGGTCAAAAAAGGCATGGGTTAAAACACAGGACATCAGCTTGCCTTCTAGAGGGTAATGTGAGGCCTGGAAAGAAATGAGGTAATCCTAAAAAAAAGTCACATGTCAAGACTCAGAAAATAAGCCACCAGAACAGTGGGCTGGTAGGAATTTAAGTCTTGAATAGATGACTTGGTTTTTTGTTTTATTTTCCTTGCGGTTGTTGCAAGTGTGCAACCCTGCTAACTCTTATTGAGTGCAGACACAGTAGGTGTTAGCGGCAGCGTTGGTAAAGGACATGCACCCAACTGCCATGGGCGATATACCATCCGTGTTCCTAACTCCACTAAGGGGAGTGTGGTCTGTGCTTGCCACCATCAATGATAATGTCAAGCTGTGGTGTGACAGGCAGAGTGTCACTCCTGCAGCAGCAAACGCACACATAGAGTAAGAGTAAAGTTGGCATTGGCTATTTGGGAACACACACAAGGTTTAAATCACCACCAGCATCTTCACCGGCCCGCCCTGGTTCAAATCCACGTCACAGATTGCCCCACCGGCAATATGCAATGGTTCAGCTCTGTTTTCGAAGTTCTCCAGCCCTGTTATCAATATACAGAGTGGCGCATAATGTGCAAAACAGAGCTTCTTCCCTGTAAAAGGATGCCATCCTCCAAAAGGAGCAAGTCAGGGAGAAATTCCAGGGTAGCTTTTTTATTCTGGTATGCTTACTTGGGGCTTATGTGTCGAGTATCTGGTGGGGAGGCAGCATTCAAAAGGTCCTATCTTACACCAGCAGTCTAAAATGGTGCAGGCCATCTAAAGTGTTGCCACACTGGGCATTTTGGCTCCAAGCCTCAGGGTCCTCCCTCTTTTTATCTGGGAACCTTAAAGGAGTACCTTTTGCTAAGGAAGAGGAAGATTACTTGTCTTGCAGGCACGCTTAAGTCAACTTGTACAAGATCCTTTCTTTTCATTTAATCTGAAAACCTGTTGCTTTTCCTTACTTCCTTGGATTTTACAAACTCATGTACAAACCTTAACTCCTCTCTTTCCCCACTAAATTCAAAAATCTCTGCTTTCCTCTCCCTCCACTCTTCCACCCCACCTCCCAAGTCCTCTTCTGCCCTCCCCACCACGAACCAATCAGCTCCAATCCTTCCTGTCTCAGATCCACGAAACACATTTCTCCACCCATCCCCTGTCCCAACTTTGCAATTACTTGAGAAAGAAACCTTCCTGCATTTTCAAACCTTCTTGCATTCCTTGGCAACATTTCATCTATGCCCTGGTCTTGAGATTATCTCCAAGGATCTGTTCCCTTGTAGATATTTACATCTACTAGGCAGCTCGTCCAAGAACACTGCTCTTTGTTTTCATCACTCACTCATCTTTGCCATATGTTGTCTTTTGGCATTAAAGAGCACCAAAAAGAGCTCTTGTGAAGTCAGAAAGAGGACATGTTAAGGCTTTGTGTTGATGTCACACTTGTTTCTGTCTCTTACGCGAAACTTTCTTGTCTTCTCCTGCATGCTTCTGCTTTACAGGCCTTTTAGCAGATCCTGTAAGAGAACACCTTGTCAGAGCACGGGCTTCCTGCCGTTAACAGTATCTCTCTCTTTTTTACAGCCCACCCACATCCCCACACTCTTAACACTTTCCCATTTCCTTTTCTCTGCAGCGTTGTTCAGTCTAGATCTAATAGTTATTGTTATGAGAAAGAGAGAGAAAGCAAGAGAGAGAGAGAGAATATTGATTTAGAAGTAACAAGACTACATTTTTAAAAAGACATCTGACTCACAGGCACATTGTGGGGAAGTAGCTTGAGAGACATTTTTGCATTGTAGATACTGCTCTGCTTGCTAAGCCACACGGCAAAGGGGAGGGGAGATAACCACACCAAAGGTGGAAATTCACCTGTGAAGGTGTTTCCATAACTGGAGAGATAAGACATTGTTCTATGACATTCTGATGAACTCTCAGCATAAGCTGCTCCAGAGCCAATTGCCCATTCTGTGACTGACATAAAGCTGACTACAATCGGACATATTTTTTTTTCCCTGAAAGAAGGAAGAGGCTGTTCTTCATTTATTCAACTTGCCTGTCAATTCTGCCAGGCCATCCGTTTCTGAGTGGTTCAGTTTCACTCCAAAATGTTCTGGAGAATACCCTGATGTCTTCTCTCGACTGGGGAGCTGCCTGGGACTTAAAGAGGCTGTGAGGAGGAGTTGTGCAAGACCCCTCGTGCAATACCTACTACTCGATATGGCATTCCCATTTCAGCCAGAAGCAGCTTGACAGAACCTGAAGTGCCCGGCAAGAACAGCCCATTAGTTTCCCCCTTTGCAGAGTCCACTTGCTAGCTTTGGGGAATAAAATGGATTGCTGATCTTTCAGGAAGGCAGGCTCCTAAACCCATCAACGAGATCCTACTCTCCCTTCCAAAAGGGCTGCTAGTTCTGTCACTTTGGACACTAGGAGGCCGCTGAAAATGGCACAGAAACGGACGAGATTTCTGCTGACTTCACGATGGTGATGACGCTGGTGGCGGCCACTTTGGTCGGAGTGATGGGCCCCCGGGCGACGGTGCGGGCAAAGGTCTGCAGCGCCTCGTACTTGGAGCGCAGGGCGTCCAGCTCTAGCTTCATGCTGCTGTTTTCCCGGGCAAGCTTCTCCACCTCCTGCTGCAGCTCCACCCGCTGCCTCTCCAGCTCCTCCTTCTGCGTCACACGCTTGATGCGGCAGCTGGCGGCGTAGCCCCGGTTCTTAAGCGTGCGCCGCCGCTGCTTCAGGCGGATGACCTCCTCTTTTGTGAGACCTCTCAAGTGCTGGTTCAGCTCCCGCACAGACATCGACACGAGTTCATCGTCACTGAGCACCGGGGCGTTCTCTCCCGACTCCTCCTTGACCTGCAGACACCAGTGTCACAAAGGCAACTTATGGATCATAGAATAGGAAGGGACCACAAGGGCCATCTAGCTCAACCCCCTAATGTGGAGGAATCTGTTGCCCAACATGGGGCTCGAACCCACGACCCTGAGGTTAAGAGTCTTGTGCTCTACCGACTGAGTTATCCCAGGTCTAACCATCGCTCAGCCTTGCTATCCTGTATGCCTTGGTAACTTCCTGATTATTTGCTATCATAGCTGGAACTTCCCTTGAAGGCTGTCCAATTAGTTCCAAATACTGCTGCCCCTCTTCTGACCAAGATGAGCTGACAAAACCGTATTATATTTGTTCAGCAACTGCACTGGCTTCCAGTAGGTCTCTGGGCTAAAATCAAGGTGTGGGCTTTGACTTCTATAAGTCTAAACTGTTTGGGTCCAAAGTATCTCAGGGAATGCCTTCTCCTGTGCGAAGATATACGAGAGCAGGAAGGAGGCACGTTGGGTTTTAGTGGTCAATCTCTGGGTTATTTGCAGCAGATCAGCAAAGGTTCCTGGCCCCAAACAGCGAGTAAAATGGCAAGAAAAGCAACATTCTCTGTCACTGCTTTCCTTATGCTAATCACTTAATTTCTTGGCCTCAGTTTTCCTCACGTGTAATGATTGGAATAGTAATTGGCTGCCTCTGACCACTTCTTTGTGAATCTCTACTAGCCAGTTTCAGAGTTCTGCGTCAGAATTCCTCATCTGCAGGAACTCAGATGGAGAATTCTACTTGAAATCTGCAGATGATCCAGTGAGTGGCACTTGGTGCAGAGTAGTTTCTACCCAAGTCAACATTTACACCTGACTCTTCCCTCTGAGTCCAAAGCATCATTCACAAGAATCATTCATCATTTATAAAAAAAAAACCTGAACCAACATGGTTAAAAGTTATGGTAATGTACTACTTTTTTAAAAAAGTATTATTTCACAACAATTAGCAGTATAATTCAGTTTTTATAATTCAGATATGTGGCAGTAACTTTTCTGTTTCTGCTGCTGTGATAAAGTTAGTGCTTTTAAAAATACCTGACCAGTATTTGATCTGCTTAACTGACCAAATCCTTTCCCCCTCTCACAGAATCATAGGGTTGAAAGGGACCCCAAAAGACACCTAGTCTAACCCCCTGCAATGCAGAATCACAGCTAAAGAATCCATAACAGGTGGCCATCCAACCTCTGTTCAAAACCCTTCACCTTCGGAGGGAGTCTGTCCCACTGTTGAACAGCTATTTAAATCTGTCAAATGCTCAACTGCAGTATGTAAATAAATTAATATTGGCTATCTGTTTGCTTCTGGGCCCAATTGACAGTGCTGATGTTAACTTTTAAAAGTTCTAAATGCCTTGGGAGCCAAATATGAACTGAGTCTTCCCACATAGGTTATGATACTCTGCTAAAGCCCTTCTCTAGGTAGCAACAAATGACAGGATCTTCTCAGCAGTGAACCCATCATGCCCCCCCCCGAAGCCCACTTATCACCTATGTTGAGATATATGATAGCCATCTTAAGAGCTATCACATGGAAGAGGGAATATGCTTGTTTTCTCCTGCTCTGGAGGGTAGGACTTGAAGCAATGGTTTCAAGTTATAAGAAAAGAGATTCCGACTAAACTTACTGACAGAAAAACTTTCTGACAGCAAGAACTGTTTGACAGTGGAACAGACTCATATGAGAGGTGCACTCCCCTTCCTTGGAGATTTTTAAGCAGAGGTGGATGGGCAGCTGTCATGGATGCTTTAGCTGAGTTAAGACTAGATGACCCTTGTGTCCCTTCCACTTCTAAGATTCTATGATTCTATACTCAGTCTTATTTTGGGGGCAGCCCCACCCCCCAAAAACCACCCAGGTATTGTGAATTTGATGGATTTTAAAAAAATAAAATGGATTTCCTGTGTAAAGGACCACGTTGATATATTTTAAGAAATGTCAGCGTTTCATGGGCTGAGTGTTCAGCCACTCCAGGTCCCACATTTGGGTTGGACTAATAAAAGTATGCTGCCCTCATAAGGGATTTTGGAATTTTTCCAATGGGCCAATGCTTTTTGCCCACTTCCCACAGCGGCATGAGGACATCCTGCTAGCTGCAGGGCAGGAAGCAGCAGAGTGGCTCCTTCCTTCCTCTCCACAAGCCACGTCAACCTCAGGATGTTGTACCTCAGAAGGGCTTCCCATGTCCCTCTTCCACGAGGAATGGAAAGGGAAATGACTCAGATGATTATGCACGGAAATTCATGGCCATATGAAGACATCCAGGAAATCTGTTACAAGACCTGAGCGTATGAAGCCGTTTAACATGGAATCAGACCGTGAGTCCATCTAGTCTGAGCTGGTTGACAGCAGATCAACTGGGCATCAGGTAGACGTGCTTTCCAGCCCACTAACCAAAATCCTTTTTAACTAGAGATGCAGGGGGTTGAATATGGAAACCTGTGCCTTGCAAAGATGCACCCTACCACCACACTATGGTCCCCAGCCTGTGAGTGTGGCATGAATTTTCCTGAAAGATTCCATGAAGTGCGTAAAACTTCACTTCAGCTCAGGTCTGGATACAGAATACAGTGGTGCCCCGCAAGACGAATGCCTCGCAAGACGGAAAACTCGCTAGACGAAAGAGTTTTCCGGTTTGGAGGTGCTTCGCAAAACGAATCTCCTATGGGCTTGCTTCGCAAGACGAAAATGTCTTGCGAGTTCCTGCGGGTTTTTTTCCCTTCCCCCCCTTTTTCTAAGCCGCTTATCAGCTGATCCGATAAGCCGCTAAAAGCCGCTAATAGCGCTAATCCGTCAATGGGCTTGCTTCGCAAGACGAAAAAACCGCTAGACGAAGAGAATCACAGAACGGATTCTTTTTGTCTTGCGAGGCACCACTGTATTGTCCTCGTCTCCAGCAAGTTAGACATAGGTATCTTTAGTTTCTCTTTTAAAAGTGATGAAGAAAAACTCTCTTCTGAAGGAAAGCTGTATCGCTGCGTTATCAGCAGGCAAAAGAATTTGGCACTGAACAATGTATTTTAAAGAATTACCACTGGGGAAGGTGGTAATTTAGAACAGGGAACCTGTGACGCCCCACAGGATGGAATTTAGCTCACATCAGTGCCAGGCAGCATAGCCCAATGGTCAGGCACTCTGGAAGTTGCAGTCCAACAATACCTGGAGGTCTACAGGTTCCCCGCTTGTGATTTAGGAGATCTGCCACCATGAAAACGATTTTCATACAGAGCACGCACACAATTTTTTTTAAAAAAAATAAAAGCCTTGTGTCCCGCATTCTGTTTAACAAATGCTAGCCAGATGCCTCTGAAACAGCCTTCCCCAACCTAGTGATCTCCAGATGTTTTGGATTACAGTTCCTCCAACAAGCACAGACAATGGTGTGTTGCAACCCAGATGGGAGTTGCAACCTGGAATGCAAGGATGGCACTAAGTTAGGGAAGGCTGCTCTGGGAGTTCACAAGCAAGGTATGAAGACAATGGGCACCTGCAGCATCTGGCACACAGAGGTATATTGCCTCTGGCCATGGAGGTTCCAGGAACATGTCTCAGTTTTCCTTAAAAAGCCATCTATGCTTTATATCAGAATGGGGTGGGGGGAGCGCCTGTGGTCCTCCGGATGTTGCTGGACTACAACTCCCAGCATCCCTGACCATTTGCCATCCTGGCTGGGGCTGATGATAGCTAGAGTCCAGCAACACCTGCAGGGTTGCAAGTTCCACTTCCCCATTTTATGCCACTTTACTTACCTTTAATGTTTTGTTTGGTTTTGGATTAGTCGTCATAACCTGGGTACGGTCACCTGGACAGAACTGCTCAGAAATTGCAACTAGATGGGAAGAGAAAAGGGGGGGGGGGAGAGAGAGAGAGAGGCAACAGGTTTAGAGAAAGGAAACAGACCCAGAAAAGACATTTTAAATGGGACATTTCCCCCACCACATTCATATGCTGCATTTCGATTCAGAGAACGTCACATATCTTTTATATGTCAAATCTATTTAAGGCAATGCTCCTCCATTATTTTTTGAACTTTTTCCCTTGTCTTTCTGCTCATTTCCGGAACCACGTAAGCCAGCTCGCCAACCACTGAGCCCACAAGAGAGCATACGGATATACAGGCTCCTAAGGTATGTGTGCCACCAAAAGACCGGGGCCAATTATCCAACAGTGGTATTAGAACAGGCATCAATTCAAGGAGACCTTATTCAAGACCTCATCCTAGAACCACTTGTGGGGAAACATCATTAGGAGAATGCTGTGCTCTTCCTGGGCTTCCCAATTCGGGCTGGGGTGGATGGGCATTGTAGATGTGTCAGGCTCAGATCCTGCTGTATCAAGAGAAGTGCTAGGCAAAGGGGGGTGGTACACAATCAGCGGTGAAAACAGAATCCCCTAGTTGCTCAGTTTCATTCAGGAGATCTTTAAAGGCCAGAAAGCACCTCCTGATCTGTTGTGGCTTATCGGTATGGCTGGCTTCCCTGTCACTTTTCTCAACACCAGAATGAGTGGGGAAGGGGATGGCACAGGCTCAATCTCTGCCTGATGCCCCCCCCCCCGCTTGTAAGTTTAAAACCCTCTGTAGTCTTGCGTCATTCCATAGCAAACACAAACTTAGTCTCATTGATCTGCACTGCCTTCTGTTAGGGGACAATCAGTTTGGGGCTGGGGAAGCTCTTTCTTCTGTACCACTCCTGGAACTTTGTACTTACTCCCTCTGTTGCCCCACAACCCCAACGTGAAATGAAAACTGCTGCCTTAAAGAGAATAAATGAACAAAACTAGCCTTTTTACAATATAAGACGCAGGATGTGGGGAGGGAGAACTGAAGCAACATCATGCCCTACCCTGGCCATCAGTAGCCATTTCTGCTAGTTGGGGCATTGAGTGGAGCTACTAGAACTTCTAACTCTCAGGTTGTCCCTGATTTCCTCCTCCCTCCCAATCCATTTTCCTTATGTGAAGTGTCTTTTTAGATTACTAAAAAAATAAACTAAAATATTAAAACCAATCCCTGCCCTCAGGTCTGCAATCTGTAAGTCACGCTGGGGAACTTTTCCTCAATTGAAGAGCAGGATACAAATTATTTAAATAAATTGGATAGACAGGTCTATGATTTCAGTCTCACCTATGTTATTACAGGCAAAGACAGGGATTCCCCATTCTCAGTGATCCTATCAGACATCACAGGCATGCAACCAGAGCTCATTTAAAGAAAGAAGCAGCAATGATTATACAGGGTGAGTCCTTTAATAGAGGCCCCGTGGATACAGAGTACACGTTCCATGGGGCCTCTTTTAAAAGACTCACTCTGTATGCGTGTCTAAGAACTTGCATACAGACCCCTGGGTATGTAACACTGGACCTTCCTTGTTGAATAGGCATTCTCTGTGTGTTCATGTTAGGCATGAGAGCCCAACACAGAGCTAGTTGCCAGCATTCACTAGACAAAGAAAGTATCAATATCTCAGATTGTACATATATAGGAACATAGGAAGCTACCTTCTGTCTAGCTCAGTATTGTCTACACTGACAGGCAGCAGCTGTCCAGAGTTTCAGACAGGAGACATTCCTTGCCTTATCTGGAGATGCTGGGGACTGGACCTGGGACCTTTCGCACGCGCTTCAGCGCTGAGCTATGACCCTTCCCTATTAGAAAACCACTTTATACAGACTCAGGGCCACTGGTCCACATAGCCTAGTGTTGTCTGTCCTAATGGGCAGCAGCTCTCCAATGCTCCCACCTTTTCTAGTCTTGCAACCACAAATCATTTTAGGTACAGTGCCAGGGTTGGATCCGAGTTCCTCTTCCTGCCTGAAAAAGATGCGCTCTGCCACTAAGGTGCTTTGTGCCTGAAGGCATGAAACCCAAACAAAATCTGGGGTGATGTTTTTGGCTATTAGGCTAGGGAAGGATTGTGGAATAACAAACCAGAACACCCGATAGGACCGAACACAACAGCGGCTTAATCCACACTCAGAAAGAAATCAGAGTGGCAAGATGGGAGAAGATGAGAAAGCAGCCTGAGTTAGACATCATTTCTGTCCAGGATTTTCATGTAATTACCAAGTTATTGAGGTAGGGAAGAGCTCCTCCATCCCTACCTCCCGTCTCCCACACCACTGTGTCCACAGGCCTACAAAGACTTTAGACCCAATTTTTATCAATTTGCTTATCCTGGATTCCAGCATTTCATGATGCCAATCTGATTCTCTCTCCCCCCCCCCCCGGTTTAAGTGAAGGGGTTTCTAAATTTGGAACAGTTCCTTATCTGTTTGTCTGGGCGCCGTTTGTTCAGTAAAGCTAACCTTTTCTTCCCCAATCTCAACAGCTCTAGCCGATTGCTATTTTCTCTGTACAGTTTTTGAAAAACCATGCAATAGTATCTTGGAAATCTGCACAAATTTATTACAGTCACAGAATCAGGGTTAGCAGATAGCAGAAACAGGGAATATGTTTTTTCCCCCAATTAAAAAAAACAACACACACACGCACAAACTTTTACTTAAGACACCCCACCACCCCACACGAAGGTCACCTAAGAGCTAAGGGATGATAACCTCTGGCCTTAGTCCCCACCCTGCTAAAGATTTCAACAGTGCAAGTAGAAAAGTGAACAAACCTCTGCCCACCACCACCTGTAAGCCTCCCAAATCTCAAGGCAGACAAACAAACCACACAGGAAAAAAATCACAAGACGACAAGACAAGGATGGTGGAACAGGTTGCAAAAGAGAAAGAGAAAAATGCAACGTTCTCCTCACTTTGTGGGGTTCTCTCGCCCTAAGGCTGAGGGAGGGGGTGCCCTTCTGATCTTCCCCGCTGTGTGGAAATGTGGCACACAGCAGCGACGCCTCCTCCCCACTCGCCCTGAGGACGGCTGCCCTTCACTCTCACCTCAGGTACACTTTGCAAACTACACCCCTTCAATCAGCGCAGGAGAGGCAGTCTGCCTGTCTAGACCTCGGCGGCAGAGCCTCCACCTGCATCGCGCAGCACAGATGGATGACACAGTTGGAGCGCCTGTAGGAGAAGGGGGAGAGGGCAATGCAGCTGTGACATCACAGCAGCTTCCTTCTCCCCTGCCAGCCTGGGCCGGGGGAGCGGAGGGTCTGGGCGCTCAGGGCCGTCGCGCCTAGCAAGCACAGGCGGCTTTCAGAAGCTGCAGCACCGGGCGTAAGGAACCTTAGAAGACAGTCTGGACCAGGTTCTCCCTTCTCCCCTACAAGCTCCCTTCCAGAGAAGGAAAACTTGTCTCCATCCACCTCTACATCGTGTCACACGTTCTAATCATTCATTTTTTTTTAAAAAAAGGATACTCAGCCAAAGCATCCCAAGCATGATTCCCTTCCGATAGTTGCCATGGTGACCTTGGGAAAGTAGCCAACCCCGAGACGGTAACCATGGAAACAAGAGAAGCCCAAAAGCAAATCATGACTTTGGGTCATCTCTGTGCAAAGACGCTGGGAGGACAAAGGGAGAGTCAACAAACTCAATTCGTTTCAGGACACTCTTTCCCGCCCCCCTAGAGAAAGTGAAAGGGGGAAGTCCAGCAGGCTGAATGGAGGAATTTGAGCAGGGGCGGGGCAGGGCGGGGGGGGGGGGCGGCGGTCTGGCTCAGCCACAAATGCTTCTCCCTTCACTTGTGGTGATCAACACAGTTCAGCTTCACGTGACATGCGCGCAAAATTGAAAACGAGAGAAGGGATTGCTGCTGTGGAAATGAAAACATTCCCTTTCAGGGGCCCTGCACTTCTTGGGGACATAGCGGATTTGCACCAAGTCAGATCACTGTGTCCGTCTAGCTCTGCACTCTTGGCCCTGACTGGCAGCAGCTCTCCAGGGTTTCAGGTGGGGGTCTCTGCCAGCCCTGCCTGGAGATGCCAGGAACTGAACCTGCAAAGCAGGTGCTCAGCGATGGCCTAGCCTCTCTCCTCCAAAAACTCCCACTGAACTACGGCCATGCTTCTTTAAAGAAACAGACGTGGAATAGTGTGATACAGAAGTTCCCAAAATGGTCCACTGACTACCAGTGATCCGTAAGCTTTATTCAGCTGATCCACTGCATGTCTGCAAAAATGCAGTTTAAAATCACACGTCATCTAGCACAGTGCATTACAATTACCACAGCAGGCAGAAAAATCATTAAGTGGTCCATCAAAACCCTCAGCAATTTCCAAGTAGTCCATACAGGGAAAAGTTTGGAAGTCGCTGGTGTAATACAATAAAGGAAAGTACCTCTGAGTAGATACAGAGTGCCTTCCCCTCACTGCTAAGCAACCACACCTTGCAGTTAAAACAGGGAGGCATCATTTGAGAGTCTGGACACCTGTTAGAAACAAAGCACAGCTCCCAGTAATCCTGGGTAGAAGTGTGAGAATGTAGCCCAAATATTTTAAAACTCTGAAAGTCTGTAGGTGCTTACAGAGGCTCTTCCGTGTCGCTGGTCAACTCTGTGCTGATACATTGAATGTGACCGTATTTGCCAATCCCTGTAGGAACTGGAAAGACGAACAGGACTGACGAAACTAGTAGGCGATGATACAGATCCATTACTAAGGTAGCCAAGGTGTGGGAGGCAAATGAGGACAGAATGAAGAAGATGCAAGGAAAGGGAAGGACTCAACAGGCTGAGGAATTGTGGGATATATTTTAGGAAGTGGAGGGAACTGTTATTTCTACAGCAGCATCAATATAACTCAAGCACCGAGTGCAGTAGCAGTGTCCTAAGCTTGATGTGAGCCAGGGCTGCCGAGGTACCTAGAATTCATTTCTTCTTAGAATGAGAAGCAGGGGGCAAAGGCAAGGACTGCCTAACAAAAGCGGGTACTGAAGGGCAAGAGACTCAGAGGATCCCACACACAGGGAGGCTGCAAAGGGGTTCTAGGCCTCAGGATCTCCCAGAGAGAAAAGCAGGAGGCTTTGGAGGGCAGCTGAGAGCGGTTAAAAGCCAGAGGAGCGAAAATCACAGGCAAGCCACATAACGGGAAATGAGAAAAGGTGGGGCGAGGCGGTAGAGAGCTTTGCAGAGAGCTGGAGAGGAGCCCAGCAGCGTTACCTTGGATTTGCAGAGCCCTTCCCAAGCCCTTGCTCATTTCTGTGCAGCTCTCCTCTCCCGCCCTCATGTTTGGACTTTGCCGTGCACCATGGAAGCCTCCTTGCCGCTGCCCCGGGCACCTCCCGTGTGGAAGGCAGGTTGTGCAGGCAGGAGAGGCATGAAGGCAGGAACTCCGCAGGGTCTCTCTTTTTCCTCCCGCCAAAGGTTTTCGGTGAGAAAGTCAAGGAAGCAGAGCGGGGATGTGGCGGGAACAAAACAAGCTCAGTTCCCTTCCCTGTGTATGTACACATACACACACACAGCATGCCTTAGGCCATGCATCCCTTTGGTGCCATAGCTATGCAATGAGTCACCAGCTGTTTACAGAGTGGGAGAAAGCTCACATTCCCACAGAACCAGAAACACTTCCTCCTCCTCCTCCCTGCCTCCCCACCCCAACCCCTATAAGGAGAGGCATACACTGGAGCCTTCCTGTACTTGGCAGGGCTCTACCAGAAAAGGGAAGCAGAAAAAAAAGTGAGAGAAAGGGAGGGAGGGAGGGAGAGAAGGCCACATCCCACTAGCAGACACAAAAAGGCTTTTGATCCTGGACCTGGAAATATTCAAAGCACTTCTTCCCTCCCTTCTGCCAGCTGATGGGAAGGCTAACCCGAAGCATGCTCAGAGATGGGAGGAAGGCGCAGGACTGGGAAAGTCCAAGGGCTGAGTGTTGCTGCTCTTCCATCTGCCCACCCAACCAGCTGCTATTTTTGAGAATGCCCTTCGACTTCCTCCCGCCTTCAGGTCACCTGCTGCATCTTTATGTCTCCTGCTTTTGCTGCTGCACCAGAATCTCACATTTGGTATGTATGTGTGCATGGATGGATGGATTGCATGAGGCAGCAGCAGGGATGTGCAGCACTTTGGTTGCATCTCTACAGGGCGGAAATAAGAACCTAAGAAGAGCCTGATGAATCAGGCCAATGGCCTACCTAGTCCAGCATCTCACAGTGGCCAAACGATGCCTTTGGGAAACCCTCAGCAGAACCACAACCACAAGAGCCGTCTCCCCTCCTGCAGTTTCCAGCAACTGGTATTGCAAAGCACTGCTGCCTCTGACTGTGGAGGCAGAACAGAGTCACCATGGAGAGCAGCCATTGATAGCCTTCTCCACGAATTTGAAGCCATCTAAGTTGGTGGCCCTCACCGTCTCCTGCAGGAGTGAGTTTTATAGTTTTAACAATGTGCTGGCTGAAAGACTTAAAACTCTCCCAGATCTTCCAACATTCAGCTTCACTGGATGTCTATGATTTCTACTGTTATGAGAACGGGAGAAAAACTTCTATCTATCTATCTATTATCTATCATCTATCTATCTATCTATCTATCTATCTATCTATCTATCTATCATCTATCTATCTATCTATCTATCTATCTATCATCTATCTATCTATCTATCATCTATCTATCTATCATCTATCTATCTAATTTTATTAACTTCTGGGGGAGATGGGAATCTCAGACCTATCTCTCCCAATTGCATTATACTAAATCTCTCCAAATTGCTCATTTTCATTTCCCCACACTGTCATTCACACTATGGAAAATCCTGACTAGCTGTAGCCCCCAAACACTTTCCGCCCATTAGTACCCACTATAGAAACATCTAATGATCATCACTGACCACCAAGAGCACAACAGTAAACTGTTATGAATTCCGATAGTCCTTAATATGTGACATTATTCCACATTGCTCATTATGTTCTCAGAACATCCTCTACAAAGCTAAGCCAAGAGACAGCAACTTATCACAGACGATTCAGGACTCTTAATGGCTGTGTGGAAATTTGAACCCGGCTCTCCCACATCCATGCTCAACGCTACGAATTTCCACTTAGCAAGTGTAACTATTGCAAGTCATTACAGTCATGATTGGCCATGAAAACCAAGAGGAGTCAACCAAATGTGACAGCATGCCATGAGCTTTATAACTGCTGTCAAAAGTAAATGGTCAAACAAATACAGCATTGCAAGCCTGGAAACATCCAGGATACTTCCCCTAACCCAGGGGTCTGCAACCTTTAAGACAAAAAGAGCCACTTGGACCCGTTTCCGAATAAAAAACAACAACTGGGAGCCGCAAAACCATTGCGACATTTAAAACAAATATATCTCCGGAGCCACGATCTGACAGCGGGCGGGAAGGTGACGTCAGGACGGTGCGTGACTAACGCACGCACCGCCTCCATGCGACGTCACAGCCAGTACAGCGCCCGCCACAGTGAGGAGTATCGGGGCGCACAATGCGCCTCATCCCCTCGCTAGTATCCGCCCCGGAGTCGCAGCAAAGATGTAAAAGAGCCACATGCGGCTCCGGAGCTGCGGGTTGCAGACCCCTGCCCTAACCCCACTGTCTTGCTCCTCAACCTGATCAAAAGCCGTCATCAGGGATGTAAAGAGAGAGAGAGAGAGAGAGAGAGAGAGAGAGAGAGAGAGAGAGAGAGAGAGCTGTGCACTTCTCTCTGCTACTCTCAACAACCAGGGACCTGCTCCTGGCCACCATATTGACAGACATGTTTGAGGAAAATAGAATGGTCACTATAAGCACACCAGAAAAAGCAAAACATGCTAAAATAGTTACCTGCAGTGGGTAATTTATTATTATTTTTTAAGCTGCAGGCAAGCAGTATTGCAGAAATGCTTCTGGTGCTTTGGGACTGGAGAGCAGAAGATAAGCACAACTCCGACTTCTGCTATCAGGCCAAGGAACCCAGGGCCACTGGGAAGCTTCCTCCCAGGAAGAATATTAAGGCAATGGGGAGACCAACCTGGCCCCAGCCTGCCTGAGTAGACATGCCGTTCCAGCTGCTGGATGCCCCAGGGAGCGCAGAAGCAAGCAAGGGCCACTCTGGAGTCTGGTCCCCTCCAGTGGCTGAGGGACTAAGAGCCACCCATTGCTATTCAGGAAACACCACCAACAAAGGAAGAACAACCTGGCCCCAGGTAGGTGTAAGTGCTCTCCAAGAGCTCACTTTGAAAAGCTCCTCTCCCTCCAGCCCCTTTCCTTGGTGCCTCCTGCTCTTTTAGGCTAGCCACTTTGGAAGACAGCAATTATCTAAAAAGCGGGATAAGAAATATAGTAAATAAATGAGATAATGCTGGATAATTCCAGGGCAGCTGGGCAGGAAGGAGGCTGGAAAAATTAAAATGTGCCATGGTGTTTCAGAGGCTCATTCCAGCACATGAAAAGCTGGTGCTGCTTATAAGCACCAATAAATCATTTTGGCCATCCAGTTCTCTCTCCTAGCGGAAGCCAGCTTTTTATCAACAAGTCAACCTGCATGTGTGGTCTGAACGAGGCTGCTGGAGCCACGAACGCCAACTGTTCTCTTCTCCAGTGCAATTATTGCCTCAGCCTGCACGGGTAACTCACTCAAGATTGCCAAGGTACATTCCCTTGCCTGTGAGTAAGGATGAAAAAACTCCTTCAGGCTGCCTTCATTTATTTATTTTATTGTGTTTATTACATTTATATACCACCTTTATATTCCAAGGATCTCAAGGTGGTGCACACGATTCTCCTCCTCCCCATTTCATCCTCACAAGAACCCTGTGAAGTAGGTTAGGGTAAAAAGATGGTGACTGGCCCAAGGTCACCCAGTGAACTTCATGGCTTAGAGGGGATTCAAACCCTGCTCTCCCAGGTAGTAGTTCAACATTCTAACCATTACGCCACATTGGCTCGTCTCAGCTTCTGGTGTTCCTTAGGCTTATACAGGAAAATGCTCCCCTGTTCTATCAATCCATACTTAAAACAGGTTCTCAAGATCCTGCCTAGGGTGGCTAACTTTTTTTTTTTTTAAATATGACTCCAGGAAGCAGCCAGAGAAATTTATTAAGTTATTATTATCAAAATAATGTATATACCATCTTTCATTTTGAGAAGAAAAATCAAGGCAGTTTGCAAACAAGTAAAAGCCAACAGCAAAATCACAAGTAAAAGCCAACAGCAAAAAAAAATTATAAAAATATAGCTACCCATAATCAAAATACACAGTATAAAATTTCATCGACAACATTAAAAATGCATAATTAAAATGTATAATGAACAAGTCCATTAAATGGCATAACAGTTACAACATCAATTAGAACAGGTAAACTCCTCAATTTTCAAAAGTGGCAAGCATTCACCAACAGAGTCCCTATTCAGCCTATTGGTCCTCATAAATCCAAGGACTGGTACAGCTTCTGCACAGCCTCTCCTGACTCAGAGGTAACAGAGAAATGTCCTGATGATTACTCCAAATGGCTTCATACAGATGTTAAAATAGCACCTTGTGGCACCCCACAGCAAAGCTGCCAGGATGCAGACACATCTTTTACACACTTACCTGGAAGTAAATCCCACTGAAGCCAATGCGACTTACTTCCGTGTAGACAAAAGATCATGATTTAGTCATTATTCTTTCTTTTATCTACATTTCTATGATTCTATGGAAACTTAAGATAGTTATCCCTAATGTTTTTTATTTTACTTTTTATAAAATATCCCAAACTTCAGTATTTTTCTTTAAATGAACACATTAACCAAAGTCCAACAAAAGGAATCACAGGGGCCAGTAAACACTAAGCATGGAGCGTTGCTTGCAGGGAGATGCTTCCACTCTATCCTTCACAATTTTTTTCTCCTGCTCCATCAATCCTCACTCATACACGGTCAGCCCATTACCCACAACAACATAGCAAGGGTGGACATTGGCAATTATCAGAATCATACAGACGGTGAGCATATGCAAAGATTTGCCTTGAACTGCTGGTGGTGGTGGGAAGGAGAGAAAAAAGGGAAACAGGTGAGTCACAGTGTTTACATAGCAGGGAGAATTCACCCAGCTGGCCAGGTTCCTGTTTCCCTAGTGATCAGAACCAGCAGCGAAAAACGGGCAGGAGCAAAGCAGGAGGCTGAGAGAGGCTTCTGCCAAACCACGGCTCTCTGGAAGAAGGCTGGATGGGGATCAGAGAGTCTTCTGTGGTCTGGGAAACAGATGCTGCAGATAGTCTTTGGTTACAAGGGAAACAAATGTAGAGGGAGAGGCATGTCTGTGCTTTGGACAACACAGATTGGCAAAGATCTATGGAAGAGACCTATCAATGGACAGGGATAATGGCAGTGTAATCCACCTGAATATATGAAGCTGCCTTAGACCAGGTCAGGCCATTGATTCGTCAAGCCCACTGGTATTCACACCAGCCTTTGCAAAGCAGGTGCACTTTAATTATTTTGGACTACAGGTCCCATCATCCAGCATATTGGCTGGAGCAGGTGGATCAAAATATCTGGAGGCAGCCAGATTGGGGAAGACTGGTCTACTCCAACTGAAAGTGGCCCTCCAGGACCTCCAGCATAGGTATTTCCCATCATCTGCTACTAGAGGTCCTTTTAATGGGAGATGCCATTAATCGGGGACCTTTTGCATTCAAAGCACATGTTCTGCTTTTTCAAAAAGGTTGTAACCCTCATTTGCCTGTTTTGCGCAGGCGTCTCCAAATTTGAAGCCCAGGTCCTTGCACACCCAAAGCAAGAATTATGCTCCTAAAACTCAACACTTAAGTATTGGCGCTTAGTGTATTCTAGAGAACCCTGGGGTTCCTCAGAAGCTTGTTGGGCATACCTCAGTGAGATCAATAATGGTGAGCTGATTTCCTGAACGAGCATTATGCTCACCGCAACACATCTTCTCCTGCAATGCTCAATGACAGGGGAGCATCAAGTGTGGTGGGTTATGAAAGAGCATCCACTGCTCACTCAGGGTAGGGGTTGGGCCCAACCGCAAGTCCATGTAAGTCACTGTGACATCCCCAAAATGTGCTATACTATTATTTGGCTCCTTGGTAGATGATCAGATGTGAAAAGAGAATCCAGTGGGGAAAGGGTCTAAGGCAGGGGTCGGCAACCTAAGGCCCATGGGCCACATGGGGGTCGTTTAACCAGCCCATGGACCCCTGCCGTCTGCTTGGGGACCTCCGCCGCCTGCTTGGTTGACTCCCGTGCGTCACGCTAAACCGGGATGAAACAGAGCGGGGACCGCCTTCTGCGATGCTGGACGGCTTCCCATTGGCTGCAGGAAGCTCCTGCAGCCAATGGGAAGCTGCGTACGCCTCCTCCATGCCGGAAGGAGCGTTTGCACGTTCTCCGGACCACCACAGCATCTGCGGGACCGTGAACCGGCCCAAGCCACAAAAACTTTGCCAACCTCTGGTCTAAGGGAACCTTTTTGAAGGGGAGTTTGTCAATCATACTTCCAAGAGGGGCGGACCAGGCTTTTCAGCTGATGAGTCTGAATCAGTTCACCCACCACCTTGCTCTCCAGGGGGTCCCCAATGGAAAAGGCAGAGGGAATACTGGGGCCACCATATGCGGCTCCAACCCAGAGCACTGCCGCTTTAAAGCCTTTGGAACCTCACTTAACATAGATAGATGCTTGACCACCAAAGAGTTCAGCTGCCTTTCCCCAGGAGCTCTCCAGACGCTGAACAACTGCTGCTCCAGGTTTGATGGTCAGCACCTTGCAGACTCACAGCTCAACAAGAACTGGAGAGTGAGTTCAGGCGGCACAAGACAAGTTATCACTACTGCAAACCTCACTAGCATGAAATACAACACACTAAGTGTTCATTTGAAGATGCTGCAAATATCATCAGCATGTGCTGCCACACAGCATTAATAATGCAGTTTCCTAGCCCTTAATCTTTTATAGCTTCCATAAAGTGGAGGGGGCAGCTGTGGTTTCTTCCACCACCATGAAACTCTCAATACAGCCAAGGCTGCAAAACTGAAAATAATGCAATCTCTAGAACCATTGCTCTTATGAAATACCGCTGCTGCCGAGACCCTTTCTAAGTTAATGATCTGAAGCCACTAAACCATTTCACAAACCCCAGCTCATCTCTTTGCTTTTCTGATGCAATCCGTTCCAAAACAATTTTATCTGTGACAAAGTCCAGATTTCAGCAACCCCCTTTTTCCACTTGCTCATTTGGTCTCTCTGTAGGTACAAAATAGGGTTAATTATCCCTTGCCTACGGCTCTGCTGATACTGTGCACTGCTATTGGGTAACATGGGTGTCCATCATGTTTAGGAAGTGACTGCAAGAAGGAAGGCTTCGCTGCATTACAGCTTGTACACGGAAGGAAGAAAACACAGCAAGCAGGCCAGCAAGTTGCGGGTTTTGCCGGTGCAGAAGCAGCAAGGTAAATGAATTAAATACTAAACCAATCAGGCTGACTGGACTAGTGGTTTGAGCAGGGCTGCAGTGTCAAAACAAGAGGGCCTCAGAATCCCATCCACAAAAAGAGGCACAACTTTCCACCTTAAGAGGATGGAATACTCTATTTTCTGCTTCTTTATCTACTTACAAGAACCTTTTATTATAAAAAGAAGCCAGCAAGGAGATTGAAGGGAATCAGAATCGCGCGTGTGAGAGGCAGCCAAATAATAGAGGTCCTCTACGGCCTGCCCTTGGCGTAAGGATTTTTGCTTGCTTAGCTAATTCCTGATTTGCAAAGGTCTCTTTTCTTAGGACGTTCCCCCTAAGATAGTTTCCCCCTTGCTTAGTTTTGAAAGAAGAGGAACAGCTTTGGAAAACAGGAAGGAGAAAGTCTCGGATTGCTTGAAGTGATTTTGTGTTTGGAAGCATCTCAGTTCTACAACTGGCAAGGGGGAGTTCCTCTAGCGTCTAACGAACTGGCATTGTTAGCACAGGTTGTGCGTTTTTGTGCATGTGCTTCACGCAGTTACCTTGGTCATTCGTGGAGGATATGTCAATCAACAACTATCAGTGGTTATTTCGATCCTCCATGTTCAGAGGCAGCGTGCTCCGAATGTCAGTTGCTAGGGGCAACAGCGGGAGACGGCTGCTGCCTTTGAGCGCTACTTGTGAGCTCTTGAGGTACATCCAAATGAATGCCACGGGAAGCATGATTCTGGCCTAAACAGATGCCTAGTGTGATCCTGCAGGGTTCTGCTTACATGTAAAGTAAAGCATGTGTAGCACCATTTTATAGGTGATGGGGCTGAAGTTGAAAGACTCTTGGCTTGCCAAGATAACCCAATGGGTGCCTTTAGAAACCCTTCCCATCCCTCTTCCAGTGTTAGAAACTCAGATATATAAGCTAGGCGCCGAACAGCGCCTTAAACCAAGGTTACAGTTGCCAAAACAGAATGCCTGGTTGCCATTTTTGGGCCGAATGGCTTGAAAGTTATATTTTTCAATTCAGTGGTACCTCAGGTTACAGACGGTTCAGGTTACAGACTCCACTAACCCAGAAATAGTACCTCGGGTTAAGAACTTTGCATCAGGATGAGAACAGAAATAATGTGCCAGCGTCGCTGCGGCAGCAGGATGCCCCATTAGCTAAAGTAGTACCTCAGGTTAAGAACAGTTTCAGGTAAAGAACCTACCTCCAGAATGAATTAAGTTCTTAACCGAAGGAACCACTGTACGACTTTTTGGTTCCTGAAATTCATTCTGGTTGTGCAGATAAGATGTAATGGATAGAATTCTACAGGTGTGTTGCTAGTGTGTGAAAACAAGTCAAGATCAAATGATCCCCAGGCGTGCACCTCCACATGGTGGAGACGTCAGGCACCATCCTGGCATCTGGCTGAAAGTGGCCGATAGCCAGGTGCAAAATGTGCCTGCTGCTCTTCACAACAGACTTTGGTCTCTTGTCAGGGACTGCTCTCAACCCAGAGGTTGCTTTCCATTTCCCCACCATCTTTCTTAGCGCACAGCCAAGTTTCTAGTCGCAGCAGAGTGCCAGACTTATTGGACACTCTATTATCTAAAGCAGAGACGGAGAACCTGTGGATGTCCACGAACATTAGGAAGGCAACCTGGTCTAAATGAAATATGGTGGAATTCACAGAAAGTTCTCCCTCCCCAAACTTCTACTTCTTTCCAAACTTTTTTTTTAAAAAGAGCATTCTCCC
This sequence comes from Podarcis bocagei, assembly GCF_964188305.1. Classification (NCBI taxonomy): domain Eukaryota; kingdom Metazoa; phylum Chordata; class Lepidosauria; order Squamata; family Lacertidae; genus Podarcis; species Podarcis bocagei. The sequence continues at coordinate 51,550,753 of NC_138139.1, read as the reverse complement.
CCCCCCCCACGGCAGTCCATCCTTCCTCTCATACGAGATACTCCGGCCTGTATTCTGGACTCCACATATCCTATTATGATTCTCAAACAGCAGCTCCATTTTTGAAACTTTGAAAAGCATGGAGAGCTCTTATTCCCAAAAAACAAAACAAAAAAGTTGAAGCCCGCTAGGTTTCTGCAAGTCCTTTAGTGGACCTAAAACAACTCTATGCTTAATCGTGTCTACACATGACAAATAATGGTTGCTCTTCTAGCTAGTTCCCTCTCAAAGCCGTAATGGGGATCATAAGCTGAGCTGACCAAAAATTACAATGCCAGCCATGTTTACTTCCCATAGGGATGCTTTCCTTTAGGAGCAAGACACAGGGAAAGGGCTCTTTAATCCCCTTCTCTGCCACAAGAGCAGCAACAGATGCTTTGGTTTTGTTCTCCCCTTATCTTACGCATGTTAATTTATCAGGGTGCATAAGCGAAAGTGAACAAGAGGCAAAAACTCTGGCAAAGGCTATGCTCACACTGGAGAGTGGAGAGCCCTGAGCCTGTGTCTTGGCTTGGGAGAAATCAGCAGAGGAGCCTGCAAGGAGTTCTCAGGTCATTAACTGCCCATCCATTGTCTAACCAGTAAGGAAGCAGTATACTGTACCAATATTAAACCAGTGGGCAAGTTATACTGGCCCTCAATGTGCCAGTATTCACTGAATCCTTTTGATTTGAATCCCATGAGATTTTTGGAAGTCTCCCTGGTGGCCCTGTGAGAACAGATGATTAAGATACACTCCCTAGCTGAGAATTTCAACTATGAGCTGTCATAAGAAGGTATGACCAATTAAAGCAGTCCACAGTAGTTCACAGATTGCAGAGATTAAATGATCTGAAGAAAGCGAAACTCCCTTTTCTTTTGCAATACCGTATTTTTCGCTCTATAGGACGCACTTTTTCCCCTTCAAAAACGCACACACATTTCCCCTTCATTTTTGAAGGGGAAAAAGTGCGTCCTATGGAGGGAAGACGCCATAGCCCCACGACCCTCTCCCGGCTGGAGAGGTGACGCACGGCTATGGCAGGAGCCTCTATAGCCGCGCGTCACCTCTCCAGCCGGGAGAGCGCGCGCAGGGCTAAAGCAGACCCCCGCGACCCTCTCCCGGCTGGAGAGGTGATGCGCGGCTATGGCAGGAGCCTCTATAGCCGCGTGTCACCTCTCCAGCCGGGAGAGGGCGCGGGGCTAAAGCAGCACTCCGCGACCCGCTCTCGGCTGGAGAGGTGATGCGCGGCTATGGTAGGAGCCTCTATAGCCGCACGTCACTTCTCCAGCCAGGAGAGAGCGCGCAGGGCTAAAGAAGCCCCCTGCGACCCTCTCCCGGCTGGAGAGGTGACACATGGCTATGGCAGGAACCTCTATAGCCGCGCGTCACCTCTACAGCCGGGAGAGCGCGTGCGGGGCTAAAGAAGCCATAGCCCCGCGACCCTCTCCCAGCTGGAGAGGTGACGCGTGGCTATGGCAGCAGCCTCTCCACTGCACCTTTCCGCTGCTCCCTGACCTGCTCTTTGGGGCTGGTGGCGGGCTTCCCCCCGCCAGCCCCAAAGAGCAGGTCGAAAGGAACCTGAAGCCTGGAGAGCAAGCTTGTTTTAGAGCGGGAAAACAAGAGGGGGAAAATTCTCCCTCTCTCTGCGCAGCGCCTCCTGCCGTTTCGCTGAAGGGGCGCTGGGCAGAGAGGGGGAGAATTTTTTTTTCTTGTTCTTCCCCCCTCTAAAACAAGGTGCGTCCTATTGTCCGGTGCATCCTATGGTGCGAAAAATACGGTGGATTCCACTGCTGCAGAACCCAGTTCAAGCGACTTCCCCCTACCAGTGTCTGTTGCATGCATCCCACAAACTACCCAAGCCTGCTGTGTATGCCATCAAGACGTATGGAGATTAGTTTTTGCTGAATGGACTCATCTGAAGTTAGCTGGCCAGGATGCATGCATGCTACCACTGAAAGTGCAAAGAGCACAATGACTCAGAGGCACCTCATATCCAGAGTCCCTAAAAGGAGTTAACCTGGCGACTCATTCGGCAAGGCTGAAATTCCTCGAACCCAAAGCCAAACTTCCCCGACCGCAAGCAGAGTACTGGAGCTCATTCTACTCCTAAAGTACAATTACACATTCATCCGTGAAAAACAAAACAACATTTAAACTTACTATAAGAAAGTCCAGAATAGATTTCACACCAACCTACCCACATCGCACAACTGCTCATGCATGTGCAACCTATGCAGCAAGTTGTGAATGTCACAGCTCCTCTGGCACTAAATAAATTCCAATATAACTCCCCCAGCCCTTCACATACTCATCATTCTCAGCCTTCCCATAAGGCAGGTTGGTATGGTTATTCCCCTGACTACTGAAAGTGAGACTGATGAACTGAATTGATTGGAGGGCTGCGGTGAGACATGAAACCAGGAGTTTCCTTGGTTTTAACAATATTAGACTCGGGGGCATCGGGTAGATTCCACTAGTAGCAAACAAGAATATATAAATTCCTGCTCACACACTCATCAAACAGGAAGGTATCCAGAAATGTAACCATGTTAATTTGTTGCAAAAAGAGTGGTTTTGGATTAGCAATATACTCTCAATTTATGCCAGGGTTACAATCCGCGGAGAACAAGTGAAGCCAAAATCGTGTATAGTCAAAACACACTGGGCGCAATGGAGGGTAGGATTGCCAAAGTTTCCCCCCGTATGTGTGTGTATATATATGCCAAGTGCTTAAAGTGAAATGCACTTAAATTGTGAGTTACCTGTACAGTGGTACCTCGGGTTAAGTACTTAATTCGTTCCGGAGGTCCGTTTTTAACCTGAAACTTAACCTGAAACCTGAAGCACCACTTTAGCTAATGGGGCCTCTTGCTGCTGCCACGCCGCCAGAGCACAATTTCTGTTCTCATCCTGAAGCAAAGTTCTTAACCTGAAGAACTATTTCTGGGTTAGCGGAGTCTGTAACCTGAAGCGTATTTAACCCTAGGTACCACTGTAAGGGACGCGGGTGGCGCTGTGGGTAAAAGCCTCAGCGCCTAGGGCTTGCTGATCGAAAGGTCGGCGGTTCGAATCCCCGCGGCGGGGTGCGCTCCCGCTGCTCGGTCCCAGCGCCTGCCAACCTAGCAGTTTGAAAGCACCCCCGGGTGCAAGTAGATAAATAGGGACCGCTTACCAGCGGGAAGGTAAACGGCGTTCCGTGTGCTGCGCTGGCTCGCCAGATGCACTTTGTCACGCTGGCCACGTGACCCGGAAGTGTCTCCGGACAGCGCTGGCCCCCGGCCAATAGAGTGAGATGGGCGCACAAACCCCAGAGTCTGTCAAGACTGGCCCGTTCAGGCAGGGGTACCTTTACCTTTACCTTTACCACTGTAATTGCAGCACAAATGGCACCTGCAACAAAACGTTGCCATGTGATATGCTCCTTCCATCACCCCACCAAAGAGGAAACATAGACTCTGATGGATGGGTCTGGGGTTTACCCCTACTCAGCTGTGATGCGCGCGCACACACACACCCCGTGCATGAACAGTGTCTTTTTGGCTACATAAGCTCAGCTCCAAACATCAGAAATAGAGTAATTTCATAGACCAGAATCCAGTTCATTGTATAAGTTATAAGATTACACGGTGCATATATAAAACATAGCCACACGGGCACATGGCTATGAACAAACTAAGTTTTTGTAAACGGTGGGGCCAAGAGGCCATGAAATGCAAACAGGTGCACCACTGCTTACAAACATGTACCTGTGGATGTTCACAACCTGCCAATAGAGGGGAGACATTTCACATGCCACTAAGTGTTGCACTTTTAAGGTGTCAGGAAATCTAATCTATCTAATGCTTTAGATAGGTAGGTCTGCTCTCACAAGCTTCTACATGCGCACACATATATCACACAGGCATAAAACTAGCTATTTGCTTGAAATAACCTAGGTATCACCTCCATGTGCCCTACAGAGACATCTGTAAGTTGGAAGATAATAGGGTTTCTCCCTTTGCCCCCTTTTATGGTGTCTCTGAACCACAAAATGATTCATGTAAACATGTAGGGGTAGGCAGTGAAAGCGGTATCTGAGCTGGTGTGACATTTGTGGTTTTACCTAAGAGATCAAGAGCATCATTTTATGCAGGCTGTCTATGCAGTTCTACAATGTGGTAGTTGTAGTTAATAAGTATTTTATACAGAATATTGTATGTATGGTATAGCGGTTAGTGTGACAAACTAGGACCAGGTGGGCATAGGTCAGTTCCCCATTAAGCCAGGAAGCTCCCTGATGACCATGGACCATTCTCTATGCCAAAAATATGCATCGGAAGGGGTGTCAAACGTCATCCAGTCCAAGCCCCTGCTGGTGCAGTAAAGTCACTGCTACAGCATCTCTGATAGGTGATCGACCACCCAGCCTCTGTGTAAAATCTTGTAATAGAAAGTCTGCCACATTGCAAGCCATCTATTCAACTATCAAACAGCTTGTGTGGCCAAGAAGTTCATCCACATCCTTTGCTTTGTGATCTGTTTGACAACTTTCCAATATCTTAAGAAGGCTGTCAGATACCTCTTCATAATATCTTCTACTGGCTGAACATTTTATTGTGTTCTTGTTTTGTATTTTGATGTTGTGAACTGCCCTCTGATCTTTGGATGAAGGGCAGTATACAAATATAATTATTATTGTTTTTCTAAACTGCTTTACCCTTTTCCTTACAGGACCTTGTCTCAGTGCCCTTCCCAATTTTTGTCACTCTCCTTTTGACAAGCACCAGGGTTGTTGCAAAATTTGGAGGTTCAGAGCGGGGGGGCAGGCATGGTTGTGTGTATGTTATCCTTAGCTTCTTCAAGTGCAGTTGGGAGACAAATGAAATAGAACATATTATTACAGTGAATAATATAACAAAGATAAAGTCTTGCCTTCTGGCTTCGTGAACTGCTCTGGTGTGTAATAAATACATTTATATAGATACTTTACTGTATGCCAGTTTGAAAAGCAGCAACATTTGGGGAGCATAAAATAGCCTTACAGGCTACAGTGACTATGTGTCCTCCTTCACAGAGGACAGTCCTCTGTATCTGAAGAGTCATGTATTTGAAAGTCTGTCCCATTCAGGTACAATGTAAAGAAGAAATCATAAGAAGGAAGACAAAGGAAAGTATTGAAAGTGCCCATTAACATTAGCAGCTGAGCAGCAGAAAGGTCACCTGGCCACATTGTTCTTCACGACAAAATGTATTTCCATTGAAATTATAGTCATTATTTCAATTTCACGAGGCTTTTAAGAGCTGCTTATTCATTAACTTAGAGCAGTTCAATTTTACAATTTATTTGTATTGGTTGCTGCTGTTTAAGTTTGTTGGTTGAATTTGCTGTATTAGCTTCATAAAAGGTAAAGGGTAAAGGGACCCCTGACAATTAAGTCCAGTCGTGAACAACTCTGGAGTTGCAGCGCTCATCTCACTTTAAAGGCTGAGGTAGCTGGCATTTGTCCACTTCCGCAGCCAGTTTTTTCGGGTCATGTGGCCAGCATGACTAAGCCACTTCTGGAGAAACCAGAGCCGCGCACGGAAACGCCGTTTGCCTTCCCGCCAGAGCGGTACCTATTTATCTACTTGCACTTTGACGTGCTTTCAAACTGCTAGGTTGGCAGGAGCTGGGACTGAACAACGAGAGCTCACCCCGTCATGGGGATTCAAACCACAACCTTTCGATCAGCAAGCCCAAGAGGCACAGTGGTTTAACCCACAGCACCACCCGCATCCCAATTAGCCTTGTAGAATCATATAATTGTAGAGTTGTAAAGGACCACAAAGATCATCTAGTCCAACCCCCCCTGCAAGGAAGGAATCTTTTGCCCAACAAGGGTCTCAAACCCACAACCCTGAGATTAAGAGTCACATGCTCCACTGACTAAGCTAACCCAACTTTAGTATGTGTGCTTTGTTTATTCATCATCATGAATAAACTGTTTAGTTTGTTACTAATCTGCTAGCCCCCAGTGAACATAAACCTATGTTGAAGGGGCAGGATAAAAACGCTACATCATTCTAAGGAGGAGGGGTGAGCTCCCCGTGATGGTTAGTTGCAAAGAAGCAAGTGGGGTGAGAGCCAGGCGGGGTGGTGGGCTGAAGGTGACAAGCAGCGCCCCCCACTACTAATGGACCAGCTTCCCCTCCCAAAATAAAATAATAATAATAATAATTTATTATTTATACCCCGCCCATCTGGCTGTGTTTCCCCAGCCACACTGGGCAGCTTCCAACCATAGGCGCCGACTCCATGGGGCTTGACGGGGCTCGAGCCCCCTCAAAAAAATTTTGGGGGGGGGCTCAGCCCCCCCAATAATCCCGGGCGCCCTTCCAGCAGAGCGCCACCGCCGTCCCCCGCCTCCTCCCCACCTGCTCCTTCGCCAGCCAGCCAGCCAGCCGCGCGCCCTAATGGCGGGGGCTCCTGCCTCGCTGCTTCGCAGCACCACCGCCAATGCCAAGGCACTGCCGGAAATCCCGCGAGAACAGGGGAATCCCGACTGGCCACACCTCCCAGCCAGCCAATCGGCTGGCTGGGGGGCGTGGCTTGCCCTATTTAGGGCCAGAGCCACTTTATTTGCATATTCATGAGCTTATTTATTATTCATGAGCTTTCCCGGGGCCCCCCAATATTTTTTATAAGTCCGCGTCCCTGCTTCCAACACAATATTAAAATACAATAACCTGTTAAACATTAAAGCTTCCCTAAACAGGGCTGCCTTCAGATGCCCTCTAAAAGTCAAACGAACTCTGATCCACACAGGAGCAGGGAAGATGGGAGAGAGAACTTCATACCTACATAGACAGATATGGCGTGGCAGACTTTATTTTGCCACCACGTGCTTGGCTCCAGCAATGACTCAGCAAATTCCTCCCTTTAGCCTCTTCCCTCCCTCTCTCTCTCTCTCTGACCCCTCCCATCTAGGCTCCTCCCCCTCCCTTCCACAAGGCGGCGCATGCGCGAGCCGGCCCAGCGCGCGGCCCAATCCCGGACCTCCCTCCGTCCCCTCAGCGGTCCAACCGAATTCGCCTCCGTTTTCCTTCCCCTCACGAAACAACAAAGCCGCGCCGCCGCCGCCAACCGCCGCTACTCCAGTCAGTCAGTCGCTCGCTTGCCTTACCTTGGACTAGGCGGGCGGGAGGGCGGGAGCGCGCGCGCGCACCCGCGGCTACTCTCCCCCCCCCCTCCTCTTCTACCCGCCGGACAGAGAAGCGTTGAGGCGAAAACTGGCGAAGGGGCCTCGCAACGGCCGGCCGGGCTCGCGCCTCGCCTCCCCTCAGCGCAGCGGCCTCGCTCTGGCCTCCTCTCCCTGGCGCGCGCGTGCCGCGAGTGAGTGAAAGTCAATTCTCCTCCCCGCCCCCATTGGGGACGGGAGGGAGGGAGGGGAGGGGAGGGGAGGCCGGGAGGGAGAACAGCGGCAGCAACAAGCGCGCGCGCCGAAGCTCCTCCTCCCTCTCGAGCCGCCCGGCCAATCGGGGCTCGGGCCGTTTTCCGGGGACGGGTTGTCACCCGAGCCTCGCCACGGCAGACGTCAGCGAGCCTGGGGCGGGGCAAGGGAGCCAAAGCCACGCCCTCTCGCTCCTGCTTCTCTCCCTCCTCCTCCTCCTCCCGGCTCTTCCTTCCTCGCTCCCACCCACCCGCCGTACTTGGCGTAGCCCCGCCCACTGAGGAATGTTCATTCATGCGGGGGAAGGAAGCGCGGGAAAAGCGGGTGAATGGAGCTGGGTGGTCTCTGTCGGCAAAGCGCATGTGTTTCCTGATGGTTTTGTTTCTGTTGAAGTAGATGGGAGGGGGAAGAATAGGCTGGTGTTTCGGGGGCGGGGTTAGAAACCGCATCAGATACAATATTACCATAGAATTGTAGAAGGGAATCCAAGCTTCAACCCCCCCCCCCGCGAAATGCAGGGGTCTCAGCTAGGGCATCCATAACAGATGGCCAAAATAATAGTAATTGCCAGGGCTATTGTAGTGCTGCTGTCAATTACAGTGAAAGACCTACACTAGCTCCCAGTACATTTCCGAGCACAATTGAAAGTGTTGGTGCTGACCTTTAAAGCCCTAGATGGCTTCGGTCCAGTATACCTGAAGGAGCGTCTTCACCCCCATCAATCTGCCCAGACACTGAGGTCTAGTGCTGAGGGCCTTCTGGCAGTTCCCTCGCTGCGAGAAGCCAAGTTACAGGGAACCAGGCAGAGGGCCTTCTCGGTAGTGGCACCCACCCTCCCACCAGATGTCAAAGAGAACAACTACCAGACTTTTAGAAGACATCTGAAGGGAGCCCTGCTTAGGGGATTTTTTAATGTTTAATATACTATTGTATTTTAATATTCTGTTGGAAGCCGCCCAGAGTGGCTGGGGAAACCCAGCCAGATGGGCTGGGTATAAATTATTATTATTATTATTATTATTATTATTATTATTATTATTATTATTATAAATCAGCCTGCTGTTTGCAACATTTTTCTTTGTGTGCACAAGTTATGGTCAAACCGCCACCTGGAGTCCTTTGTCCAGTTCTGGGCACGATAGTTTAAGAAGGATATTGACAAGCTGGAATGTGTGCAGAGGGGGGTGACCAAGATGATAAAGGGCCATAGAATCAAGCCTTATGAGGAACAGTTGATGGAGTTGGGTCAAGGGGAGATATGAGAGCCATCTTCAAATATCTAAAGGGATGTCACATGGAAAATGGAGAAACCTTCTTTTCTGCTGCTTTGGAGGGTGGGATCCAAACAGAGAAGTATGGAGATTCTGACTAAATGCTAGGAAGAACTTTCTGACAGTAAGACTCCCTCCGGAGGTGGTGGACTCTCCTTCCTTGGAGGTTTTTAAGCAGAGCTTGAGTGGCCGTCTGTCATGGCTGCTTTAGTTGAGATTCCTGCATTGCAGGGGGTTGGGCTAGATGGCCCTTGGGGTCGTTTCCAGCTCTACAATTCTGTGTAAAATCTGCCAAGTGAGAATAACAATTCATAGATCTAATGAAGGGGTCTCTTATTTGTTCTTTCACAATAGCAGTATAGTCTTATACAACTCTTTTTAGACGTAAACTAGTTCTGTCAGTCTTTTAAGGTTGCTCAGTACCCTTTTCTTTGCGGTATAACAGACACTGCCCCCCCCCCCGTTCATTTATGTTATGTTTGCTTCATTTTATTAAATCAGATTGATTTGGGATGTCTGCATATTTGAAAAAAGCTTTTAAAACAATCGTTTTGGATTTTTGCCACAGTAGGAAAGCACGAAAACACTTTCGCTTTCTTTTTCTCTGCAGTGAGATCAAATAAATCAAAGGGGTGTGTGTGTGATAGAACAACGCCTGAAAAACAGAGACAGAGTATGTTCAAGAGCCCTGATTGGGGGAAAGGTAGCAAGTTCTGCCCTAGAGTGATAGTGCTGAATTTTGCACCTTGCAATAATTACTTTTCTGTGTGGCCCTGTATTTCCGGGGGGGGGGGGAATTCTATGAAACTTAAAGTACAGCCAGTGCAGGTCTACTCAGAAGTAACCTTAGGTTACTTGCTTCTGTTGCAAGTAAAGGACACTTACAAATTGTTCTGTTAGTAGGCAGGCTTTTACTTATCATCACCACCATCAATTTTGTTGCTGTTTCCTAAATACCAGGCGGTCTCCAGGCAGTGCACACACAAAAAATAAAAACACATGTTTTAAATAAAAACTTTTTTTAAAAAAACAGGCAGGAATAATTAACAATTGTTGCGCAACAAAAAACAACTCAACCTCTAAAAAGCAAACAGCATTACTGTTTGCCACAGCTAAGAATGCAGCCCAGGCATATAAGCCATGGAATCCAGCTCATGGTGTTCCTGGGAGCAGACTCAAAAAAATATTCTGCTGAAAACAAATACAAGAGCTTATTCTAGGAGGTTTGCGGTAGTGCCATCCAACAGTTGCAAGACAGAAGGCTTTATTCCTTCCTGCTGTTACTATTATCAAACGCAAACACATGGAGGTGGATTTGTTTTAGCTCTCCCAAGAGGTAAGCCTAGCTGCAATAAATAAGGAAGCACAGGGTGACTGCAAGGTTGTTTGACATGTGTGTATATGTTGCTTTTTAAAGCTGCTGCCCTCAAGACTGGTAAAACCAAGTAGGGCATTGAGATGCTAACAAGGACATAAGCAGTCCAATTGCCCATCTCATTCCTGGTCAGTCACTGATAGTTTAGATCTTATATGTGAAATTAATTTCTTTTGTCCTGACATGCAGCACCTTACATGTGTTTACATTGCTTGGCATTCATGTTTTTACCACCCATTCGCTCAGTTTGGAAAAGTCCTTTTGGAGCTTTTTCCTGAACAATTGAATATTGTCAGTGAATGTGACCACCTCATTTCTCACCTGTAACTCTAGATCTTATATAAACAAGTTAAAAACCACACATACCAAAACTGCTTCTTAGGACACTCTACTTAATTTCCTACTTTCTTTGTGTCAGTTACTATAGCAGGAATAGGGAACCTGTACTCCTCCAGAAATTTTACTTACCTGGCAGGGGAGACACCTTGATCATGGAATTAAAGATCTTAAACAGCTTTATAGGCTCATGTTCAGGTTCCACGCTTTTGAAAGATGCTGGCAGTTAGGGAAGCTGTTTAAAAACTGGCAAGATGTGCTCAGTTTTATTGATCCAGTCAACAATTCAGCAGCTGCAATTTTGGCTGTGTGAACTTTCTGAATAGTCTTCAAAGGCCGTCTCTTGTACAGTGCATCACAGTAGTCTAATGCCAAAGTTACTGGGGTGGTGGTAGATAACATTCTGCGCTTATTTCTTCAGTTCCTGTGGTTGCGAATAAGAGAAATATTGTCACAGTGGGTTTCTTCTTCCTTTCTCCTTCCTCATCCAGCACGCAGAAAATGAAGTCCTATCAGAAGCTGACTGCAGACGTCCCCCAGATCACAGAATCCGGAGAGGAGGCCGCTGATGGGAAACCGTTGTGTCATCAGAAGTTGTCCACTTGGTGGCTGGGTGGGGGCCTCCTGACGGTGGCTGCCCTGCTTAGCGGGGTGACCGTCTGGGTTCTCGGGCAGATCTGGTGGGGTCAGCACGGAACGGCACCCCTGACCAAGTGCGTCTCCATCCCAGAAAGCCTCCGCTTTGACTGTTTCCCGGAGAGAAGCACAGTCGTGACGCGGGAGCTGTGCGAGGCCCGGGGATGCTGCTTTGTTGATGGTGACTGGCCTTCAGGCAGCGCGAGGGGGGTACCCTGGTGCTTCTACCCGCCTGACTTCCCCAGCTACGCCTTGGGCAGCCTGAATGAGACTGAGCTGGGAGTGCGAGGATTTCTGACCAGGAAGGCAAAGACCTATTACCCAAGAGATGTTGAGAAGCTGCAGCTCAGCGTGGAGTTTGAAACAGATGCCCGGCTGCATGTCAAGGCGAGTCATTTCCTATGGGTTAATTGTTCCCAGAGCTGTCGCTTTCCACTTTTAATCCTACTGAGCCTTCACAAGAGAGCTGGGAATGGGCTGCCAGCCCACGAGGGAGCACGCATTTTGCTTGCAGAAGGTCCCTGGCACCCCCAAGGGAAAAGGCTTCTCAGACTCTGGAGAGCAGTTGCCAGCCTCTGTACACTAGGGTTAATAATAATAATAACAATAATTTTTTATTTATATCCTGCCCTCCGCAGCCGAAGCCGGGCTCAGGGCGGCTAACAATAAAATAATACAACATTCTAAAATCATTTCATTATAAAATTAATTCAAATCAAATTGGTTGAGCAACCAGGGGCCCTCCAGATGTTGCCAGGCTCCTGTTATGCCTGACCATTGACCATGATGGCTGGGGCTGATGGGAGTTGGAGCCCGACAACACCCAGAGAGCAACAAGTTCACCGCTCCTGTGCTAGATTAAATGATAAATCACGATATTCAGTGATATTCAAGTAGTTTACGGTGCACTGAAATGAAAACAGGCAAAGATTTCTCACTAGCTCCAAAAACGTGAGCCATATGTTTGATTCTGCATGCTGTCTATTCCAGGGCTGGAGAATCAGTTGTTGGACTCCAGCTCCCATCAGCCCCTCGCAGCATGGCCAGTGGACAGGGATTCTGGGAGTTGTATTCTCAAAACACCTGAGGGTGGGTGTGCACTGGCTCCCCACCCAGATCAGCTCTGCTATTTTCAGCTGGGCAGTACTGGGGCGCAACGAACCCTTCAGGGCAGGGGCCTTGGGGAAGAGGAGAAAGGGCATACCTCAGTGGTGGAGTATCTGCTTGGGGTGTACAAGTTCCCAGGATCAATCCCCAGCTTCTGCAGGTAGGGCTGGGGAAAACCCCTTCCTGAAACCCTAGTCTGTAAGGAGACAAAACTGATGGCCAGTGATCTGACTTCCCACATACCCTGATGTTCATGCTGGATGTGCATTCGGAAGCGAGAGAGGCAGCGGAAAATGGGAGATTTGTACATGCAGGAAATGCTAGTTTTGCGCAATGAAAAATGCTTTTGAAAGCTAACGGACCGTGCCTGCCTTATCAGCCTGCTGGTCTTCAGTCAGCCTTCATCAGCCTGGTACTATTATTATTATTATTACAGTGGTGCCCCGCAAGACGAATGCCTCGCAAGACGGAAAACCCGCTAGACGAAAGGGTTTTCCGTATTTGAGCTGCTTCGCAAGACGATTTTCCCTATGGGCTTGCTTTGCAAGACGAAAACGTCTTGCGAGTGTTCCGTTTCCCCCCCGCGCTTCTTTCCCCCTTTTTCTAAGCCGCTAAGCCGCTAATAGCCTTTTAGCCGCTAATCCGCTAAGCCTTTAATAGCCGCTAAGCCTTTAATAGCGCTAATCCGCTAAGCCGCTAATAGGGTTGCTTCGCAAGACGAAAAAACCGCTAGACGAAGAGACTCGCGGAACGGATTAATTTCGTCTTGCGAGGCACCACTGTATCACCATCATCATTATCATTATTATTGTTATTATTCATATTCATTAATAATAATAATAACGGTAATGAATACTTGGTAGTTTCACGTTACCCAAAGGACTCCAGACAACTGACAACACATCTTAAAACAAACATAGATACATTAACACAAACACATTACGTTTACAATCAATGCAGTACAGCCGCAACTTAACGCCCAATTTACTTGTGTGATTTCAACCTTGTGCGGTTGAAAGCTGGCTGGTTGAAATTGTGCATATCAATTGTACACAAGGCGGGTGCAGAAAGAGCTTTTAAGCTCTCTGCCTTGCTGGAGGGAGGGGGGCAGTTCCAAGGGGGTGGTTCAAGTATACATGTTTTTGTGTATACACTTCACCCCTGCGTCACTCCTGCACAAGATGCGACCGTACTGTACATTCTGTTTCTTATTTATTCAGTGTCGGCTGTCGGAGACTGCCTCTCCCATCCGCCCCACTCAGCACAGCCATGCTGGCTGGGGCTGATGGACATTGTGGTCCAAGGCATTGGGAAGACCTCAGGTTGGCAGAAGCTGTCTTAAGTGGTTGCAATTGGAGACCTCCTTTCGCTCTCACATGCGGCTTTAGGATCCTGGCCTCAGCTTGAGACCTTGGCACAATTCACAGTGTCTTGCGTCTCCCGTTTACCTGGGTGTGTCTGTGTCTCCCCTTTTTGTAGATCACGGATGCCACAAAGCCTCGGTATGAAGTGCCCCTTGATGTTCCTCCAGCAACCAAGAGAGCAGAGAATCCTTTGTACACCATTGAGTTTTCCAAGGAGCCCTTTGGGTTGATAGTGAAGCGGAAATCTTCGGGGACCGTGCTGTAAGAATCCGTCTCTTCCCCTCTAAATTTACGTATTTGTTACTCACTTCTTAAATTCATGTCCCACTTCCAGGCTGATGCAGTAGTGTGTGAAACAGGCCTAAAGCAGTACCTCTCCTTGAACTTGACTTAGTATCCCACCACATTTTAAAGCTACTCTCTCTCTGTTCAGCCATGAGGACTGGAAACACTTTTGGCAAGGGGGAACATCGGTAAGCAGCCTTTTTCTCGTCACCTGTCCTTCCTAACATCTCTTCCCCTCCCTTCTTTAGGTTGAACACAACAGTGGCTCCCTTGTTCTTTGCTGATCAGTTTCTGCAGATTTCTACAGTCCTTCCATCCACGTTCATTTATGGACTGGGGGAACATCGAAGCAACTTTTTGCATAGTCTGGAGTGGAACACCCTGACCTTCTGGGCCCGAGATGTCCCTCCTACGGTACCTTTTATGCAAGATTGGGGGGGGGGGTCTTAACTATTTTCAGTCATGCTGTAGCTTTATTGCCGCCTCCCTGGTCAAATGTTCTCTGTTATTTCCTCCTGTTACCTTACATGTTTGAATGGCCAAAGGTGGATCAGATTCTCCCATGCTTTTTTTAAAAAAAGTTGATTAATAACAACTGCTGAGTCCCCAATTCAATTAAGGAACTTGGTTGTGTTAGAGGGGTTAACCTTACCCCCTTCAGGCTGCCTGAGCCAGCATGGTGTAGTGGTTAAGAGCGGTGGACTCGTAATCTGGTGAACCGGGTTCGCATCCCCACTCCTCCACATGCAGCTGCTGGGTGACCTTGTCTCTCAGCCCCACTCACCCCACAGAGCGTTTGCTGTGGGGGAGGAAGGGAAAGGAGAATGTGAGCCGCTTTGAGACTCCCTAGGGTAGTGATAAAGCGGGATATCAAATCCAATTTCCTCTTCTTCTTCTGCCTTCCTATTTAAAATTCCCTCCTCCCCCAAAGTGGCTGTTTGCCCCATGAGCCAATGTTCCCATAAGGCCCCATGTTTGTAATCACCAACACCTGTCAGAACCATCACTCCTCCATAAATGCGACCCAGGGAAAAGGCAAGAAGGTTCTGCTCCATACATATAGTTAACTTGTGGAACTTGCTGCCACAGTCAATGGCCATCAGTTTAGATGGCTTTGTGACCAAGCAAACCCAGGGAGGTCCATCCAGTGATTGCCTTCCATCTCCTCCTTGTAGCCTTCCTGGAGGCATCCAGTTGGCCACTGTGGGAAGCAGGGTGCTGGACTATCATGTCTGGCTGCCTCTCTAAACCCAAGAAGAGCCTGTTGGATCAGGCCCATCTAGTCCAGTATCCTGTTCTCACAGTGGCCAACCAGATGCATCTATTGGGCTATCTGCAAGCAGGACCCTGAGCCACAGCAGGAGAAGAAGAAGAGGAGTTTGGATTTGATATCCCGCTTTATCACTACCCAAAGGAGTCTCAAAGCGGCTAACATTCTCCTTTCCCTTCCTCCCTCACAACAAACACTCTGTGAGGTGAGTGGGGCTGAGAGACTTCAAAGAAGTGTGACTGGCCCAAGGTCACCCAGCAGCTGCATGTGGAGGAGTGGGGAAGCGAACCCGGTTCACCAGATTACGAGTCTACCGCTCTTAACCACTACACCACACTGGCTACAGGCACTGGGAGAGGGATCTTGGGCTTGGGTTTTGCTTGCAGGTTTCCCACAAAGAGGCATCTGGTCAGCCACCGTGAGAACGGGATGTTGGACGGGACGGGCCATTGGCCCCAATCCAGCAGGGCTCTGCTTGCGTTCTTATGAAGCACTGGCTGAAAATGAGTCTTGACTTCTTTTTGTTTTCAGGAGTCCTTCAATCTCTACGGCGTCCACCCCTTTTACCTTGCCATGGAGAGAGACGGAGCTTCCCATGGGGTATTCCTCATGAACAGCAACGCAATGGGTACGTGTCCCCTTGGCACCTTTTGGGGTGAAATAATTTAGATACTTAAACCAACCTGAACGTTCTGAGCATTGCCCATGTGGATCGGCTTGAAGGCGATGAATAAAGAAAACCAGGGAGTTTCAGGCTCTTCACTGGAAGCAAAGAGAAAAATGTTTGTAAGCTCACTTCTTTTGAATAACTAGTCAGAGGGTGGTCAAAAGTGGGTTCGTCTTCAGGGGTTTGTATTTTAAAAAAATTCCAGGTGACACATGCTTTTCAGGTAATCAGATGGATTTCAGATGCGTGGGAAGCCAATCTGAGTCGGTGCTTGCGAAGTAAAGGAGGAAAATGGAGTTTTGGAGGTGCAGCAGGGGCTTTTTACGGAGGCAAGAGCCTTCTGTTTCCTGCCGTGAGGCGGGCTCTTTAGCAACCGCTGGGCGGTTTAACCGCATCTTGCAGCTGCTGGCTCTTTGCCTTCATAGCCAGCTGCTTCTCAACCCTCCTTGGCTGTCTGTTGTCTCCGACCTTCTCTCCAAGGGGCTTGGCCTTTTGACTGCATGGAGACCGCAGAGTGGCTGGTAGAAAAAGAGAGGGAGAGGCAGGGGGCCTGCATCAGCTGAGAGGGCTACAGGCACCCTTTTGGCCAAGTACTACCAAGACACAGATCGTGTTGGCAAAGCCATGAAGAGTAAGGGAGAAGAGGGACCTTGGTGTGTCCCCGAGGGCTCTTAAGACTAGTGAAGTGGCTCCCAAACTTTTTTGGACCACTGCCAGCTTGGATCCATAACATCATCCCCAGTGCCTTCCTTCATAATACAGTGGTACCTCGCAAGACGAATTCCTCGCAAGACAAAAAACTCGCCAGACGAAAGGGTTTTTTGTTTTTGAGCTGCTTCGCAAGACGATTTTCCCTATGGGCTTGCTTCGCAAGACGGAAACGTCTTGCAAGTTTGTTTCCTTTTTCTTAACACCGTTAATACAGTTGCAACTTGACTTCGAGGAGCAACTCATAGAACGCGGTGTGGTAGCCTTTTTTGAGGTTTTTAAAGACTTTGGTGATTTTTGAAGCTTTTCCAAAACTTTCCCGACACCGTGCTTCGCAAGACGAAAAAAATCGCAAGACGACAAAACTCGCGGAATGAATTAATTTCGTCTTGCGAGGCACCACTGTAGTGGTTCGCACAACTTACTAAGGAAGAGAACAACACAATAAAATTCAAAACAGTAACACTTAATTGCACATTTATTGAAAAGCCAATTTAAAAATTCAACAGAATTGATGTACTTGATCCAGTGATGCCAGTCCTTTATACCTCCAGCAGATTCCAGCATTTTAATTTTTTTTTAAATGCCTTTAAAAGATCTGTAGGGTTGAAGGATATTGAAATCCATAAATTCAAATATCAGTTACGGTAAAGAAGGTTTCTGTTGGATACCAAGTACAGATCTTCTCTATTCTCCCCGTTTTTGTGGATTTCTCCCAACTTCCTTCTGCCCAACGATCTGCCCATTTGAATTCAACATTTATTTTTATTCATTCATTCATTTGCTTAAATACTTATTCATCACCTTTTTGCCGAAGCCTAGCAATGCTGAAATTTTTTTAAACGGTTTTTTTTCTCTTTTTCCTTTTAAAAGCAATGGAAATAATCAAACAGGACAAATAACAGATGAAAAGTCTCAGCACTAACATCAGTTGGGTTTTCTGTGGATTGATGTTTGCTCTGATTCAGCCCTGGTTTTCCCAGAGAAAGCAGTGGGGCAGGTGGAAAACCACACAAGCAGAACTGTGGACAAACCCTAAGTCTTCCTCTCTCCTGTTTGTCGCCTAGAGGTGGTGCTTCAGCCCGCACCTGCCCTCACCTGGAGACCCGTTGGAGGCATTCTGGATTTCTACATTTTCCTAGGCCCAGACCCCAACTTGGTGGTCCAGCAGTACCAGCAGGTGATTGGTGAGTATCTGTAGGCTCCTCCATACGTCCCTTTGTCTATTGTGCTTTGTGCTTTTGATAGTATGTAAACAGTCTGGGGGCAGGCACCCTGCTTTGTTTCCAATCCCACAGCTTCCTGCTGAACTCCTGCAATTTTTCCACATGACAAACGTTCCTGGTTTGCCCTGCTTTCACTATGCTATATTGCAAGAGCGCCCCCTCCAGGTAGAAACAATGCTGTAATACTGGGGAAGCATGGCAGAACGACTAATAAAGTGGGGGCGATGTGTGGATGGTCAGTGGCACATGCATACCGGAAATAGTTACAAAAAGAAATGAGAGAGTGTTGAGGAAGCAGTGGGCGTGGAAAGGGGAGTAGAAGAAGGTGACAGTCATTCCACCCACTCCAAAACACAGAAATAAATCATCTTTGACCCCAAGTGCAGTGATTCAGAGCTCAATTTTCCCCAACATAATGAATTATCCCTGCACTGGGTAAACCTGAATCATGCTGATTGGTGTTGTTTGAGGTTCTTGTCATGTGGACAACAACAGTGTTCATCCATCATGGGTCCCCAGAAATGGGTGGACTACAACTCCCATCATGTTTGTCCACCAGGCTGTGGATGATGGGAGTTGTAGCCCACCCACATCTGGGGACCCAAGATTGAAGAATGTCAGGAGTGCGTGCAGGAGCCAGGCCCTGTGACCAGTAGGGCTTTGCAGGGCTGGGGCCTTCCTAAGTTTGTTCTGGAGAGGCAAGGCACACAGGTGAGGCCGACTGGTAACTCACTACACCTGGTGGCAAGAGCCGGGAAGGGATATAAGGTCAGCATTTCCCTTCGGCTCTTGGCCACAGCAACTCGTTTCCCATCTTGCTGTGTTTGGCTTCTTGCTTCCTGATCCTTGGACCTCGGCTTCTTGACTCCTTGCTTCTCAACCCTCGGACCCTTGATTTTGTGACTCCCTGCTTCCTGACCCTCGTATCCCTGGCTTCTGGACTCTCGTTCCTGCTCCTACCTCGCCATCTTGTCTCCAATCCCGACGTCCTCAGCCGGGACTTCGATCGCCCATAAACTGGACCATGACAAAGAACACTGGACTACGTGGATTAAATCAGAATGCAAATAACTGCAAATAAGCAGTAAACTCCAACCTGGACAAGTCAAAAGGCACAGAAGGAAGAAGACCGGGGCTCTGGCATAGAGGGGGCAGCACACCTAACACTTGCCTGTTTTTTGTTTTAGGATTCCCTGCCATGCCTCCCTTTTGGGGATTGGGTTTCCATCTCTGCCGCTGGGGCTATGGAACAAGCAACGAGACCTGGGAGATCGTCAAGGCCATGAGGAATTTTCAGATCCCGCAGGTAAACATCAACGGGACCCTCCAGAATGAGGAGCTTGCAGATTTAGGTCAGGGGTGTGGCACATGGTGTTTTCCATGCAAAGGGTCTCGGGTTCAAATCCTGAATCTCCCAAGGAGGGCTTGGTTAAGACTTCTGTCTGAAATCCTAGAGGGCTTGGGCCCTGCTTGCGGGTTTCCCCACAGGCATCAGGTTGGCCAGGAACAGGATGCTGGACTAGGTGGCCCCCTGAGCTGCTCCATCAGGCTCCTTTTACATTCTTAGGACAGTACACACACCCCTCCCTTCCGCTTTAGCCTCACAATGACCTTGTGAAGTAGGATAAGGTTGAGAGAGAGTGAATCGCCTAAGGTCGCCCAGTGTGTTTAATAGCTAAGGCAGCAATCCTAATTTAACTTAATTTGATAGTAAGTTAATTTAATAGCACTGAATAGACCGAATCATTCAATAAGACTGAATTTAATAGGACATATTTCTGAGTGGAGGGACGCTGGTGGCGCTGTGGGTTAAACCACAGAGCCTAGGACTTCCCGATCAGAAGGTCGGTGGTTCGAATCCCTGCAACGGGGTGAGCTCCCATTGCTCAGTCCCTGCTCCTGCCAATCTAGCAGTTCAAAAGCATGAAGTGCAAGTAGATAAATAGGTACCGCTCTGGCAGGAAGGTAAACGGTGTTTCCGTGCGCTGCTCTGGTTCGCCAGAAGCGGCTTAGTCATGCTGGCCACATGACCCGGAAGCTGTACGCCGGCTCCCTCGGCCAATAAAGCGAGATGAGTGCCACAACCCCAGAGTCGGCCACGACTGGACCTAATGGTCAGGGGTCCCTTTACCTTTACCTTACTTCTGAGTGGACATGGATAGGATTGTGCTGTTAGTTGCTTTCTGCAGTTCTGGTCCAACACTCTTTCTTTCTCAACTGAGGTAGCACAGTTGAGCAGAGCATGGTGCTGATAATGCCAGTGTCCCAGTCCAATCCCTGCATGGGGTAGCTGCATATTCCTGCATTGCAGGCGGTTGGACTAGATGATCCTCAGGCTCCCTTCCAGCTCTACAGTTCTATGATAAAGTGGTGCCCTGCAAGACGAATGCCTCGCAAGACGGAAAACCCGCTAGACGAAAGGGTTTTCCGTTTTGGAGGTGCTTCGCAAAACGAATTTCCTATGGGCTTGCTTCGCAAGACGAAAATGTCTTGCGAGTTCCTGCGGTTTTTTTTTCCTTCCCCCCCCCTTTTTCCGAAGCCGCTAAGCCGCTTAACAGCTGATCTGCTAAGCCGCTTAACAGCTGATCCGCTAAGCCGCTAATAGCGCTAAGCTGCTAATGGGCTTGCTTCGCAAGACGAAAAAACCACAAGACGAAGAGACTCGCGGAACGGATTCTTTTCGTCTTGCGAGGCACCACTGTATCTACGCTTTCTTTTCACAGGCTGCCCAGTGGAATGATATTGACTACATGGATGGCTATCGAGACTTCACCATCGACTCCCAGAAGTTTGGCACTCTCCCCCAGTTGGTGGAAGACCTTCACAAACATGGGCAGCACTACGTGATGATTCTGGTAACCTCTCTGTGCTTTTCTCACTTCTTTCTTTCTCCAGCAATATAAATGTGCAATTCCAAGGTACGATTTAACTTTTTCAAGCAAGGTAAGTAACATCCTGTCGCTCTGGTGTAGCTTTCATCAAAGGCTGCTGCTATGCTGGGACCCTTTATTTAGAGCTTTGCATTTCCCAGATCCTGTGTGTTTTATTTATTTAGCCATGGAGGCAATATGCAATCTAGAAGCGAGAATGGAAAAAGCGCTTCCATGTGGCATTAAATATAGCATTCTCTTCCCCCAAAAAACTTGCATTGTCCTTCATCCATGGACAAAATCCTGTTTGCTCAGAAGTACGTTTCAGCAGAGGTCCCTGTTCTCCCTACAAATGGTCTTTTACGGTATTTAGTGATGTGTGCTTCCCCCCCGTGCTATAGAGCTTTCCCACCTGACTGACATACAGTTGCAGGAACAATGGGGGTGTGTGACATTATGGAAACAAGGAGGCAGTGGCCTGAAAATGTTGGGGAACCACTGCTCTAGCCCAGTAGAACATTTGAGTTTCCTGCCTTTCTTGAAGCAGGTAGCCAAAGATCCATTTGGTGTAAGAGGCTGGTTTCACTGCTGTGTGGATCCCTAGCCTACTTGACCACCTTTTGCTTTCCCCCCAGGACCCAGGAATCAGCAGCACCCAGCCTCCAGGCTCTTACTGGCCTTACGATGAAGGCTTGAAGCGTGGAATATTCATCAACAGCACCCAAGGAAAACCTCTGATAGGGAAGGTGAGAGCGAAGGAGCGGGGTGGCGTTTTGCCTCTTCAGTTTACTGTTTTGAATTTTATTGTATTGTTATCTTCCTTAGTGTGTTGTACAAAGAGCTATTCTCAGTACAGGGTATTCTCACTGGGGATACTTTTATGGAACCCAAAGGCTGGTGGCAACTACTGGCCTAGATGGTAAACATGAATTAAAAAATAAATAAATGGGTAAGCCTGGTGGGCTGGATAAGGCGCTAACCTATTGCACCCCATGCAGAAAGTTGATTGGGTTCAACTCTGCCTGAATTTTATCCATCAGATTTGTGCTGTTGTCCCCCACCCCCTAGGTCTGGCCTGGCTTCACCGCTTTCCCCGACTTCTCTAACCTAAACACTCACCAGTGGTGGCTGGAAAACCTGGACAGATTCCACTCCCTCGTCCCCTTCGATGGCCTTTGGATTGTAAGTTCCTTCTTCAATCTTTTTCGGTTTCTAAACAGAAAACAGTTGAGTGGGCACTGAAAAGGGGAGGTGATGAGTATTAGAATCATAGAACTGTACAGTTGGAAATCACCCAAAGGGTTATCTTCTCTCTTTTTTCCAGTTTTTCAAATTTTATTTATACTTTTCAAGTTTATACACTAATTTTACAATCATGTTAACATTTCAAAACTTGACTTCCTTCCCCCTCTTTCTGTGGTTCCTTAAATTTATTTTTAATATCCTTTGCATATCCATATTTACTTAATTTGCTCATTTATTCATCTACTTTAAGTATATACTCTTATCAAACTGCAAGTTAATACAATAATCCTGCCAATGATCTTACCTGCTTACAATTTTTCTGCAAATATTCAATAAACCATTTCCATTCTTTTATTTTAAAAAGTTTTTTATCTTGATTTCTTATTCTTCCGGTAAGTTTCGCCATTTCTGCGTATTCCATAAGTTTTTGTATCCATTCTTTCTTTGCTGGGACTTCTTACTTCTTTCCATTTTGGGGTGAGTGACATTCTAGCCACTGTAGTAGCATACATGAATAAGTTTCTATACATTTTAGATGGTTCTGTCCCTATAAGCATTTATGTTCCACCTGTCTCCCAGGAGCTCAAAGTTTGGTATGTGATTCCCGCCACTCCTCGTGGCATCTCCACAACAACCCTGTGAGGTAGGTTAGGTTGAGAGACAGAGAGTGGCCCATGGCCACGCAGTGAGCTTTATAACTGAGTGGGGATTTGAACCCTGGTCTCCCAAGTCATAGTCTGTCACTCTAATCACTCCTTGTGGGAATTTTCAGGGTGGCAGGAAAGGATATATTGTTTATTAATATCCTTCCTAACTTGCACTAGCAAGTTCCTTTACTTAGCAGAGTTACATTCTGGCGGTTCCCTCCCTGCGAGAAGCCAAGTTACAGGGAACCAGGCAGAGGGCCTTCTCGGTAGTGGCGCCCTCCCTGTGGAACGCCCTCCCACCAGATGTCAGAGAGAACAACAACTACCAGACTTTTAGAAGACATCTGAAGGCAGCCCTGTTTAGGGAAGCTTTTAATGTTTGATGTATCATAGTATTTTAATATTCTTTTGGAAACCGCCCAGAGTGGCTGGGGAAACCCAGCCAGATGGGTGGGGTATAAATAATAAATTATTATTATTATTATTATTATTATTATTATTATTATTATTATTATTATTCCCCTTTTTACATGCACAGCAGACAGCTGGTTGCAGGCTCGTGTGAGCCTCTCACTATTATACAATTCAGTCTGTCTCAGATTGAATTGTACGTTCCTGGTAAGTTCCCTTGAATCCCTCCTAAAAGAAGAAAGACACCACAATCTTGTTCAAAGTCAACAAAAGTTTACTCACATCAGTTCACAGCTGGATTCCTGAAGGCAGACTTAGTTACAAATATGTACATGCGGATCTACCCCATATGGGGGAATAATCTCAGTGCTTCTGCTAGCTGAGAGCTAGCAGAGCAGTCAAACGAAGAAGGAAGTCAAAAAGAGGGATGGGTGCTGCATAACTTGTCGTTTTGTTACTTGGACAGGTAGGTCACACCCACTTATCACATACAAAAGGAAGGATGCTCCAGCCAGGAGGAACAGCAAGTTTCAACTGGCTGGACCAAACATTCCCTTGCATGTCTTCTTTAGCATTACAAGGAATGTTGTACTTGACTGCCTCTCATGGATCACATCCCACACTCCTCTGATCCTCCTCATGGATCACATCCCACACTCCTCTGACCCAATGTGGGAGCTAAACATTAAAGCCCAGTGCCAGGGGTGCTGTTAAACAGCAGACCAGGCGCAAGGCTGGGGGAAGGACCATAGCTTATTGGCCAAACACCTGCCTTGCATGTAGAAGGTCCCAGGTTCAATCCCTTGGAGAGCCACTGCCAGTAGCACTAAGCTGGGTGAGCCAGTGGTCTGACTTGGTATAAGGCAGCTTCCTAGAGGCAGTGTGGCTTAGTGGTTAGAGTGTCCGACTAGAACTTGGGAGACCGGGGTTCGAATCCCCAGTTGGTTATGAAGCTCACAGGATGACTTTGGGGGCCAGTTGCTGCCTCTTGGCCTAACCTACCTCGCAGGGTTGTTATGCGGATTAAACGAGGAAGGGGGAAAGAACCGTGTGCGCTACATTGAGCTCCTTGGAGAAAAAACTGGGATGGAAACACAATAAATACTTGAATAAATGCGCCCCCAAGTCGATCCTGGCAAATGTAATTTCTCCCAAGAGGCGCTTCAATAGTTCCCCCGTGGGCTTCTTGGATGCGGCACCAGAGGGAGGTGGTAAGAGACCCTCTTTCTCTTCCCTACTCCTGTTTCCCCCCAAATTAAGAGTGTCAGCAGCTGCAGCCGGCTGTGTGGGGCAGGAAAAAGGGGTTTGGAGGGCCGGTGAATGGGTGGGAAGGAAGGAAGGGGGGGAGAAAGAGCAGGGGGCAGGCAAGGAGGCTTATGGGGAGATGAGGGAGGGAGGCTTACGGGTCAGAGCTGCTGCTGCTGGCCTCCAGTCCAAATTCAGATTAGCTCAAAAACAAGCCAAGTTATTTTTCACTTTTGCAGACAGGATGGGGAGTAGCATGGCTTATTTCTGAGTCAACCCTGTTTAAGGAGCTGGGGGTCACCCCTCACTGCTTCGCAACCTATGGTCAGGCCATAACCTTAGGGCTACATTCACATTGAAAAAACACAGATATTTGTGCCTTAGAAACACGAAAAAATGTTGCGCTTAAAATGCTCGTGTTGGCTTCAGGGCAAGTCCTATGGTCTGCAACTGACCTGTGCTTGAGGAAAGTTTAATTTTCCGTGGGTAGTGTGTGAACTGGGACATTTTAATTGGCCCCAATCTCTTTGCTTTAGGACATGAATGAACCTTCGAACTTTGTGGATGGCTCCACCGCAGGCTGTTCCCAGGAAGAGCTGGATAAACCCCCATACGTGCCTGGTAAGAGAGGAGATGCTTTAGATCCTGCTGTACATGCCCATGATCCTACAATAGCCTTCTTGAGTGACTGCCTCTGTGTCTGTGTGCAATAGGAAGAGAGAGAGAGAAAGAGAGATGGTCTCCATGGGTCAACCACCCCAGACAGGAGCTCGTATCTTTTTGCCAAGCATACACGATTTGTTGTACTTCTTCTAACCAGCCGTTCTCTTTCTCCACCAGCTGTACTGGGAAATTCCCTTTCCGCCAAGACCATCTGTGCCTCCTCTAGGCAGAACGCATCTGTGCACTACAACCTCCATAACCTCTATGGGCTGATGGAAGCCAAGGCTACTGCTAGGTACGCTCCCATCGCCTTGGTGGATGGGTTTGTCTGGGGCATGAGAGCATCAGTGACAGACAAACAAGACATGTCCGGTTTCCAGGGCCAAAGTTAGCTGGCATCCCTTCCCGTTCTCTCAGCTTACAAGCAAACATTTTTGCTAGTCTCCTTTTTCTTTCCCCCCACTTTTAGCGCACTAGTCAAGATCCGAGGGAAGCGGCCTTTTGTCATCTCCCGCTCCTCCTTCCCCAGCCAGGGCAGGTATTCAGGGCACTGGCTTGGTGACAACAGAAGCGAGTGGAAGGACATGGTCTGCTCCATTCCAGGTACGTGCAAGTGGTTTTCTTTTCCAGCTGCAGACACAGCTCTCCAGAAAGACTCACGGAGAGCCTGGCTGTTGGATCAGGCCCATAGCCCATCTAGTCCAGCAACCTATTCTTGTGGGAATGCTGTGGATATTAGGAGAGGATACATTGATTAAACATTATCCTTCCTCACGCTAGTGAGCTGGTAGTAGAGCACATTCTCTGTATAGGAAGCTAGTTGGTAGATTCATTTGAATCTCTTGAGTTAAGCAGTCCGGTCTGGCTTGTCCAGATTGGATTGTTCCTGGTAAATTCCCCTTTATTCACTTTTAAAAACAATAAAGACACAACAGCCTTATCTTTAAAATATTAAGAAGTTTACTTACATTCAGTTCACAGTATGATCCTGGAGGCAGCCTTTGGCTTGTAGTTACAGAAGATAGTTACAGAGACAGAAGTGGAGCCTGGAGAGGAGAGGGTGTGGCAGCCATGAGACAGAGATGAGGCAGGCTGCTGAAAAAGCCAGTGAGTCCCACCCTCCTGCTGCAACCAGCTCCCTCCCCCCGGTCTCCTAGAACAGTGTTTCCCAACCTTGGGTCTCCAGCAGTTTTTGGACTACAACTCCCATCATCCCTAGCTAGCAAGACCAGCAGTCAGGGATGATGGGAACTGTAGTCCAAAAGCAGCTGGGGACCCAAGTTTGGGCAACACTGTCCTAGAACATGCAGAGAAATGAAAAGAGCAGAGGAAAGAATGTTTGCACACTAACACAGTCTCATATTGCTTGGGGGAAACCCTGGGGAGGAGGAGACTTAGGCAGTGGTGGGTAGGCAGGGACCTTCAGTCCTCACCACTGCCTCTTTGGGGCAAGACCTACCGGGAAGAATTGCTGTGATCGTTAGGCCTGCACTGTTTGGGTTTCTTTGAATAAAGGGCTAACTTCACCAACACTGGGTGGTTTTTATGGACCAATCCTAGCTCCGGCTCCTTCCAGACCTGTTTAACCATGCTCCTTCAATTGGACCTGGAAAAAGACTGGAAGCAGTGAAGTTGTTTTAAAACAGGCATAGTGTCCATAGGCAGGTGGCTGCATTCTGTACCAGTCGGGGGTTTCGGACTGTCTCCAAGGCCTGCCCCATAAACAATGCATTGCGGTGATCTAATCTGAAATTCATCCAGGTGTTAATGTCAGTAATCGCCTGGCCACTACTGACTCCTTTCCCCTCTGCCTGAATCCTCAGGGGTGCTCAGCTTCAGCCTCTTTGGGATCCCGTTGGTTGGGGCAGACATCTGCGGCTTCTCGGGCTCCACTTCGGAGGAGCTTTGCACTCGCTGGATGCAGTTGGGAGCCTTCTACCCCTTTGCACGAAACCACAACACCCAGGATGTGAAGGTGAAGCTGCTGGGGGCAGGGCGGGGACTCGCATTAAGTGTTTCTCAAACTTTCGTATAGCTACTGCATTCCCACCCTGCACACCCTTTGAGTTAAAACTTTTTGCTTCTCTTGTTTTCGTTAATGAAAATTCTTCAAAACCAGAACTGGAGGCACACTTTGCTAACATGCAGCACGATTTGTTTTCGGGTAAGACAGTAAGGGCTGCCTGTCTTCCTCAGAGTGCTCCACTGGCACTCTGCATGAGTCTCTGATCTGAGTCTGCTTCCCCAATTGGGAAGCCATGAGCTCATGCAGAGATGCAACAGGGAGCCTCCTTTGAGTGCCGGTAACCAAATCACCCAGTTTGCTTTATGCTGTTGACATTATTTTGCCCCTTCTTTCTTGGTCGCACCTGATGCAGAACACAATTTTCTGAATTGATCCTTAGATAGGACGCAGAACAGGGCAAAGAAGGCTCTGAATTTAGCTTCCCATCATTGTTGGGTTTGTTTTATTTATTTGATTTCTTCCCTACCCTTCACCATAAGATCCCAGGGCAGGTTGCAACAATGTAAACATACAGTATTTAATTCATTTTTTAAAAAAAGTTCAAGCTTCTGCGCAATCTGGACTATTTTTGTTTGTTTTTTTGCATTTATAACCACCCCACCCCCCAAATTTTCTCCAAGGAGCTCAAGTTGGTGCACCTAGTTCTCCCAATCCTCATTCAATCCCCACAACAACCTTGTGAGGTAGGCTAGGATAAAAGGCAGTGGCCAGCCTCCCAGTGAGCTTCATGGCTGAGTGGAGATTGGAACCCTGGTCTCCCGGGTCCTAGGCAAGGACTCTAACCCCTACGCCACACTGCCTCCTTTGCCCTGGTCTTCTGCATGCCACCGTTTAAGCCCATTTGCCTATTGTTGTTTTCCACCCTTCTCTTCAGGCCCAGGATCCCTCCGCGTTCAGCCCTGCCGCACGAACTGCCATGAAGACAGCACTAGAGGTCCGCTATGCCCTCTTGCCGTACCTCTACTCCCTCTTCCACCGGGCTCACCTGCAAGGGGACACCGTGGCCCGGCCTCTCTTCTTCGAGTAAGGAGTTGTGCCCATTTCCAGGGGGCTTGCAAGCGGGCATGGTTCAGGGCTAAGAGAACGGCGCAGCTTGCCCTTGCCTTGCCAAAGCCCTCTTCCCGGGGGGTGGGGTGGGGTTATCCACAGGAAGTTCAAGGTTCCTAACAGAATCAGGAACCCATTAAACCAGAGGCGGGGGCACTTTCAACCTGGGACACGCAAGCCACATTCACGCCACACAGCTAAAGCTCTGTGCTACTGCTTTAAAAAGCAATGGCTCCTCCCACAAAGAGTTGTGGGAGTCGTAGTTTGCTAAGGGTGCTGTGAGTTGTTAGGAGCCCCTGTTCCCTTCTCAGAACCTCCATTCCCATTGTGGTTTGACACTCCATTAGTCTTCCCAGGAAATTGGGAATTGTAGCTCTTGGAGACGCCATCATTGCATGTCTTTAGGCGCCAGGCAAAAACATTCCTCTTTACCAGGGCCTATGGCTATTAAATGGGGTGCGGGTGGCGCTGTGGGTTAAACCACAGAGCCTAGGACTTGCCGATCAGAAGGTCGGCGGTTTGAATCCCCGTGACAGGGTGAGCTCCCGTTGCTCGGTCCCTGCTCCTGCCAACCTAGCAGTTCGAAGGCACGTCAAAGTGCAAGTAGATCAATAGGTACCGCTCTGGCGGGAAGGTAAACGGCATTTCCGTGCACTGCTCTGGTTCGCCAGAAGCGGCTTAGTCATGCTGGCCACATGACCCGGAAGCTGTACGCCAGCTCCCTCGGCCAGTAAAGTGAGATGAGCACTGCAACCCCAGAGTCGGGTCACGACTGCACCTAATGGTCAGGGGTCCCTTTACCTTTACCTTAACCTTATGGCTATTAAATAATCTATGGCCTGTGAAAATGTGGGACAGGGGACTGTTATTATAATTATTATTTTATTATTATTGGGCTGTCTGTCAGTATGCTTTTTATTCATTTTTTAGGCTGTCTGTCAGTCTGCTTTTCTTTTAAAGTTTGTATCATTGAATGTTCTGTCATGTGTTTTTAACATTGTACATTAAGATCTTTTGATAAAGGACGGTATATAAACTGAATGAATAATAACAATAATGGTAATAAGGGACTCCTAACAACTCTCAGCCCCCTTAAACAAAACATTTTATTTATTTGTTTATGGTATTTATTACATTTTTATACCACCTTTATATTCCAAGGGATCTCAAGGTGGTTTTCGTGGTTCTCCTCCTTCACAGCAACTCTCTGGGGTAGGTTAGGCGATGAGATGGTGACTGGCTCCAAGGTCACCCAGGGAACTTCATGGATGTGTAGGGATTCGAACCCTGCTCTCCCAGGCCCTAGTCCAACATTCCAACCATTACGCTTAACAGGAATCTATAACTTTTTAAAGGGGTCTTGTGGTGCTTTTAATGTGTGGTGTCAATCAGTGTGTGGTGTTCTCCCTCCTAGGTTCCCGAAGGATGTGGCCACTTACTCCATTGACAGGCAGTTCCTCTGGGGGCGGGGCCTGCTGCTGACTCCCGTGCTGGAGCCTGGCGTGAATTCAGTGATCGGCTACTTTCCCCGAGGCTTGTGGTATGACTATTACACGGTAAGAGCCTGCGGCCCGTCAGACCAGCCGTGATGGTCTCATAATTTCTCTGCTTGGGTCGTCTTTGTTGCCCCAGGAAAGGAAACTGGGAAATATTCCTCTGCTGGATCTCACAGCATTAACACCCCAGAAGATCTTGCCTCCCCTTTATTTATTTATTCAATAAAAACTATATACCTCTTGATCGTAGGGGAAATGTCTCAATGTGGTTTACAAAAAAGATAAAACGATAAAATTATCGCTAAAAAAATTGCAACCATAATTTAAAACATACAAATAGTTAAAACTGCAACAGAATAAACTAAAGTAGGGTTTTCCCAAACTTGGGTCTCCAGGTGTTTTTGGACTACAGTTCCTATCATCCCTGACCACTTGTCCTGCTAGCTAAGGGTGATGGGAGTTGTAGTCCAAAAACAGCTGGAGACCCCAAGTTTGGGAAACCCTGGACTAAAGCAATTCAAAACCCATACGAATTTTCTAAGCATTTGGGTAGGCTTGTCTGAATAAGAATGTACATTTAGCGGGTGCTGAAATAAATGCAGTAAAGGCACCTGCCTGATCTCAATAGGCAGGGAGTTCCAAAGGGCCCCTTAGGTTTCCAGGGAAGCCCCTAATTTAGTTTTGGGGTCCCGCACAGAGCAAGACATGCCTCTAGCTTCCAGCACCAGCCCAACACACACATACACACACCTCTCCTATACATAGTCCCTTTCGGATTGTTCTCTTCCCTAGGATGATTTGGCATCCAGCCAGGTGAGGTGGTAAAAGGCCCAGCCATTTGTCTCTATGGCAACAGAGCAACCCCTTTGGATGTGTTAAATCGCAGTACTTAACTGGCCAGCCAAAACCTTTCGCTTAAGAAAGGAACTGTTACAACTTGTTCAGTAGCCTTTTCTAAGCAGGCCTGGAAGGAACCCAGGGTCTGATCCAGACTGATCCCCCGCCCCATTTAGAACAATATAATTACAGACACAAAGACCACCAGCAGTTAACTCTTTTTTTAAAAAAGTCCATCACTATTCAGCTAATCTTAATAAATGTGCCTACGGATTTATTTCTTTTTGAAAGCAGCAGGGATGAGGCCATCTCTTTCTCTCTCTCCCTGGGAAGGGAATTCCAAAGGTGTGGAGCCACCACTGAGAGAGCCCTGTCCCTCGCTCCCGCCAGTCTAACAGCTCTCGCTGGTGGGTCAACCGGCCGGGTCTCGGAAGCTGATCTTTAAACGCAGGGCAAGGCTCATGGAAGTGTAGGATCTCCTCCAGATTAGGTGGCGTCAAACTTTTTAGGGCTCTGAAGGCCAAAACCAGCGACCCAAAACAGGCGTCCGTGTGTCTCATAGAGCCCTGATCCAACGTGGCATCCTCCAGATCAGGGGTCAGCAAACTTTTTCAGCAGGGGGGCCGGTCCACTGTCCCTCAGACCTTGTGGGGGGCCGGACTATATTTTGAAAAGGAAAAAAAATGAACAAATTCCTATGCCCCACAAATAACCCAGAGATGCAATTTTAAATAAAAGCACACATTCTACTCATGTAAAAACATGTTGATTCCCAGACTGTCCGCAGACCAGATTGAGAAGGCAGTTGGGCTGGATCCGGCCCCCGGGCCTTAGTTTGCCTACCCATGCTCCAGATGTTTGGGGCTGCTGGGAGGCTGGCAGAGGCTGCTGTAATCTGACCACTTGAACCTGACAGCTCAGCCTCTCGCTGCCCCCTGCAGGGCTCTTCAGTGAACAGCAGTGGGGAGAACCTGAAGATGGCTGCACCTCTGGACCACATCAACGTGCATGTGCGGGAAGGGACCATCCTGCCAACCCAGGTGAGGCCTGATAGTTTCCATCTTCTTCCACCTGCCACCGTGCAACTTTTCTTTAAAAAGGGGGTGGGTAGGTAACTCTTGGACCCCCACATATTGCGGGACTGCAAGTCCCATCATCCCCTACCCCCTGACCCTGCTGGCTGGTGCTAACGGGAGTTGTGGTCCAACGGCACCTGCGTGGTCACATACTGCCCACCGCGGTTCTACAGGGTAACCTCCATTGCCAAAGACAGGCTTTGTTGTGGTTTACCTTTCGAACAAGCGACACGCTTCTTCCCCGCTTCCCCCGGACGTCTTTTGCAGCAAGGGGCTGCAGGGAGATCGCTATCTCCCCGCAGCCCCTTTCTTCAAAAGAGGTCCGGGGGCAGCGGGAAGCGACACGCTTCTTCCCCGCTTCCCCCGGACGTCTTTTGCAGCAAGGGGCTGCAGGGAGATCGCTATCAGCGTTCCGAAGTGGGGCGGCTGGGGCAGGTGTTCCCACCCCACCCCCCCGCTTCGGAACAGCGTTTTAAAATGCTGGGGGTCAGGAGCGAAGCATTTTAAAATCTCCCCGGGACAGGGGGAGATTTTTAAATGCTGGGGGTCGGGAGCGAAGCGTTTGCTCCCGACCCCCAGCATTTTAAAACGCTGTTCCGAAGCGGGGGGGGGGGGCGGGAACACCTGCCCCAGCCGCCCCACTTCGGAACGCTGTTCCAAAGGGGGGCGGGGGGCGGGAACACCTGCCCCAGCCACCCCGCTTCGGAACGCTGCTCCGAAGCGGGGTGGGGGGGCGGGAACACCTTCTGAAGGCGGGCGGGGGGCGAAAATCTTTGTCCCCCCTGCCTGCCTTCCCAGGGGCTTTTAAATCGCCCCGGACAGCGGAGAAGTCCTCCGCTGTCCCGGGGCATTTTAAAATGCCGCCCGCCAGCATTTTAAGATCGCCCGGACAGCGGAGAAGTCCTCCGCTGTCCCAGGGTTTTTTAAAATGCTGGGGGTGGGAAGAAAAGCCCTTGTCCGTCCCCCCCAGCCTTCAGAAGAGGTCCGGGGACAGACTGTTCCCGGACCTGGTCTGAAGGCGGTTTCCCTAGGAACGCATTAATTGATTTTCAATGCATTCCTATGGGAAACCATGCATCGCAAGACGAAAAAACCGCAAGACGAAGAGACTTGCGGAACGAATTAATTTCGTCTTGCGAGGCACCACTGTATTATGTACAGAGCAAGACATGCCTCTAGCTTCCAGCAGCAGCCCAACGCACACATACACACACCCCTCCTATACACAGTCTCTTTTAGTTTGTTCTCCATCCTAGGATGATGTGGCATCCAGCCAGCTGAGGTGGTAAAAGGCCCAGCCATTTGTCTCTATGGCAACAGAGCAACCCCTTTGGATACGTTAAATCGCGGTACTTAACTGGCCAGCCAAAACCTTTCCCTTAAGAAAGGAACTGTTACAACTTGTTCAGTAGCCTTTTCTAAGCAGGCCTAGAAGGAACCCAGGGTATGATCCAGACTGACACCCCCGCCCCTATTTAGAACAATATAATTATAGACACGAAGACCGGTTTAGTGTGATGTGCAGTGAAAGAAGACCTTGCATACCACTGTATAAATGTTATCAAATAAGTGTTGGACATTTGTTGCTGTGAATTTATGAACTGAGGCCATATCCACACCATATGTTTAAAGTGCTCTGGTGCCATTTCAGACAGTCACGGTTTCCCCCAAAGAATTCTGGGAGCTGTAGTTTTTTTTTAAAGGGTGCTGAGAGTTGTCAGGAGGCCCCTATTCCCCTCTCAGAAAGAGGCAGCCTGCCCCGCTTGCTCGGACGAAGGCAAATATGCAGGCAGGCAGAGCACCTCCTCAGGCTCCCTCTGCCAAGGCTCTGGGGCTGGGCTGTGGAGTAGGCAGGAGATCCTTCGCCCGAGCAAGCAGGCCGCTTCCTTCCCTTCCTCCTGGTCGCTCCTGCCTCCCTTCCTCCACATCCCAGCCCCTTTTTCAGCCTTTCTCAGTGTTACTTCAGACATTGTGATATATCACAATGTTGAAAACCAGACATCGCCCAGCCCTAATTGGGGCTGCTTTCAGTGAATCTGGATTTTACACACTGATCCCTTTCCCTCTCAGAAACTCGGAGGCAGCACATCGGTGGGCAGTGGGAACGCTCTTCACCTGATTGCGGCCCTGTCGCAGAACGCCAATGCCTGGGGAGACCTTTACTGGGACGACGGCGAGAGCCTGGACACGTTCGCCAAGGGCGACTATTCTTACTTAGTGTTCAACGTCACACAGGTAAGAAGAGCCACTTTGCCCTGCTGTGGTGTGACCAGCAAGTTACCTACAGTGGTACCTCTGGTTACAAACTTAAATTCGTTCCGGAGGTCCATTCTTAACCTGAAACCATTCTTAACCTGAGGTACCACTTTAGCTAATGGGGCCTCCCGCTGCCGCCGCACGATTTCTGTTCTCATCCTGAGGTAAAGTTCTTAACCCAAGGTACTACTTCTGGGTTAGCGGAGTCTGTAACCCGAAGTGTTTGTAACCCGAGGTACCACTGTATTTATTCACTTAGAACCTTTTTACCCTGCTCTTCGGCAAAAGGAAGGCTCCCAGAGCGGCTTGCATGCAATAAATTAAAACAAGACAGTCCCTTCCCACAGGTCTACGCTCTAAAAAAGCACGGCACACAAGGGGAAAGTGACAAGGAAGATGAGGGTTTAAACGTGGACCACCAGTTTTTAAACCATTGCTCAATAGGGGCAGGAGGCCCCTGCTGGGATTTTGGCAAAGGACACGGAATGAGCCCCACTTCTCATCTCTGCCCCTGAGGCAGCCTGGGGGAAGGTGATGCTTGAGGGCAGTAGTTCTCACAAATTGTGGCATACCACACTGATGTGGCAGGAGAGGGTGCCAAGTGTGGCAGGAAGATTCAAGGACAATCAATGAAAAATTTAAACATCTCACTGTAGTATCAATTCTTATTTTTGCAGAATATAGATAGATATCTTTTCAAAATGAGAGCAAGAGCACCGAGTGATACTGCAAACAATCCTAATTGTGTTTTCCAATATATTTATTCTCACTAAAAAGATGTGGCACAAGCAATTTTTTATTCTGGAAGTGTGGTCCAGAGAAAAGAGTTTGCAAATGACTGCCTTGGGGTGAGGAGCTGGCTGCCCCAGCAGAGCCAGTAGAGCGAGCCTTGCTTCCCACCTCTCTCTTCCGCTGATGTCAACCGACCTTGAGAAGTTGCTTCAAATCTAGCAGATCTCTTCCTGTGGCCTTGTCAGACGGGAATCACTTCTTCTCTTCCTTTAGCGACAGCCCCAGAGGATCTGCACACAGACTAATCTTTCCAAAGCAGGGTGGCATGAATGAATCGATCCTATATTAGCAGCGGGGAAGAGAAGAGAGGAGTTGAGTGTGTTTGCTGAAGCAGGGAGGCAGCTGTGACCAGGGAGTTCCCGCTTTTTTCTCTTTTCCTTCCAGAACACATTCACTTCCACCGTCCTGCATTCCAACGCGGGAGCCACGTACATCACAGTGGATGCTCTGAGTGTTTACGGGGTCCGAGAAGAGCCAAAGACAGTCACTGTCAATGGCAAGGAGAGGCCGTTTACCTACCTGACAAACCAGGTAACCGACAGGCAGCTTGGATGTGCAGCCAGTGGGTGCTAGAGGCAGGGTCATGTCTGTGTTGGCACCTAGAATCTGGCATGCCCTCCCAAGAAAAGCCCATCACTGCTTGTTTTTCACTGGGCAACTCTATGATTCTACTGCCTTTGTTTTCTAACTTGGTCACTGTACTGTTTTTAGCTTTATTCTAATCTAAAAAAACCAAAACACCACACCACCTTTTTATTTGCAGTTCTAATATGCTAAGAGCAAACTCAGTTCTCCAGGGATAGATCCTTACACAGCCCAAAAAAGAACATCCACCCTCAAGGGGGAGGTATCAGCAAGGTTTGGGGAACTCCAAAGTTTGCAGAAGTAGAATATAGAGTATTTGGGGTGGGACGACCCAAGTGGAGAAGGGGGAAAAACTGTCCCATGAAGACTGAGCATGTTTGTTTGTTATTTTTACATTTATACCCCTCCCAGAGAACTCATACATAGTTTTCTTCCTTACTTGATTTTCACAACAACCCTGAGGGGCAGGTTTGGCTGAGAATGAGTGACTGACCCAAGGTCACTGAGGGCTACATGGCCAAGTGGGGATTTGAACCCTGCTCTCCCAGGTCTTAGTCCAACACTTTAACCACTACACCATGCTGGCCACAGAATGTTGCGTGTCTGTGGGAGAGGGAAATGACATTGAATAGGACAGGGGCAGCAAGAATATTATTGGCACAGAAATGGAAACAAGAAGAACTACTGACGAAAGAAGAATGGCAGACGAAATTAATGGACTATGCAGAATTAGATAAGATGACAGGAAGGATCCGAAACCTGCAGGACCAGAGATTCTCAGAGCACTGGAGTAAATATTTGAACTATTTGAAAAGCAATTGTAATAAACAGATTACGCTAGTCGGACTGCAAGAAGTTTTGTAAGGAGGATTATGTGAAATATTGCAGAGAAGATTATGAAGAGAGATATTAGTTAAGGACAATTAAAAGTAATAGGGAAATTAAGAAATGTAGATTAAGTGATAAAGATTGAAAAATCTTCAGATGCAGTTGATGGAAGTCCAAAACATTGTATAAGATAAGAAAATATGTTATATGATTGTTGGAAATGATATGTAATATAGATAGATAGATAGATAGAAAGAATAGGACATGGTTGGCTGTAACCCTAAACAGAAGCACTCTATACTGCAACATTTTCCTGCAGGTTTCAATTAGAATCACAGAATTGTAGATTTGGAAGGCACCCTGAGGTCCAACGCAGGAATCTCAGCTAAAGCATCCATGGCAGACGGCCATCCAACCTCTGCTTAAAAACCTCCAAGGAAGGAGAGTCCAGAGAGTCTGCTCCACCGTTGAACAGCTGTTACTCTCCGAAAGTCCTTCCTGATGTTTAATTGGAATCTCCTTTCTTGTAACTTGAAGCCAACAATTTATTAGATTACCACTGGCAGCTTTTTTAAAAAAAATAATTGCAATAGTTATCCCTCCTGCCCCCATTTTTCTATTAGAAATGCAAACTATTGAAGGGAATAAAGGTAAAGGGACCCCTGACCATTAGGTCCAGTCGCGGACAACTCTGGGGTTGCGGCGCTCATCTGGCTTACTGGCCAAGGGACCCGGCGTACAGCTTCCAGGTCATGTGGCCAGCATGATTAAGCCACTTCTGGCGAACCAGAGCAGCGCACGGAAACGCCGTTTACCTTCCCGCCAAAGCGGTACCTATTTATCTACTTGCACTTTGACGTGCTTTCGAACTGCTAGGTTGGCAGGAGCTGGGACCGAGCAACGGGATTTGAACTGCCGACCTTCTGATCGGCAAGTCCTAGGCTCTGTGGTTTAACCCACAGCGCCACCCGTGTCCTAATGAAGGGAATAAAGGCCCCAGCTAATGACTGATCTCGCTTCCTTTGTAGGTTCTCACTGTGAGTGACCTGCAGCTCAACCTCAGCCGCGGATTCAGCGTACACTGGATGTGAGACTGGCAGAGTTCCCTCCACCCCAGCCGTCTGAATGTACTGTTGCCGGCAGGCGGGTCTGTCGCCTCTCCAGGCCCTCCGGATGGGGGGGGGGCGCACACCTCCTAGGAGGGTCTCCGCGGCCCCGAGCCTTGCGCTCTCTTCTTCGTGTCTCCTCAGGAAAAGGGATTCCCTACTGCTGCTTCGGCTTTTACTGCATTTCTGCCAAAAAAAAACAAAACCCAAGCCCCGTCTCAGCTGGGCCCTCGATGGGGCGAGGGTCTCTTGCACGCTGCTGGGCGTCCCACCGAGCCATCCCGCGCTTTGCTGCTCCCGTCGGAAAAGGGAGACGCCTCCGCCGCCTTCGCTGGGTTAGAGTGCCTAAACTGTGTATCTGTGTGCGTGAGTTTTGTGCGTGTTTCTAAAGGTAGCCCAGGATCTCTGTGCTGCTGCTGCTGCTGCTGCTGCTGCATCCTTTATCACACTGTCTCTGCCGCTGCATGAGAAGGGACTCTATGCATGCCAAGCGTCCCAAGGCCAGCGCCTGGTGTTCCCGGTTTAAAGGATCCTAGATAGCAAGGCTGAGTGGGGGGAGAGGACCTCTTCTTCCTAAGATGCCACATGTTTGTCCAGCATAACCTTACCCTCCAGGGTCCTAATTTGGGGAGGGGAGGATATGCAAGCCTGGGTCTCTGCTGTCTTTTGCTGGGAGCAGGACCCGAACGTGGAACAAGGGCAGAAAGTGCAGCGCCTCTAAGCCAGGCAAAGGTAGGGGAACACATTCCTCAGCCTTCATCCTCCGTGCCAATGAGAGGGGCAGGTGATGTTCACCGCAGTACCCTTTTGTTTCCGCAGAGGGCGCTAAAGCTTGGGCACTCTCTTGGGGCACATTCACACCATGCATTTAAAGCATGAGTAGGCAAATTGAGGTCCGGGGGGCCAGATGCGGCCCAATCGCCTTCTCAATCCGGCCCACAGACGGTCCGAGAATCAGCATGTTTTTACATGAGTAGAATGTGCCCTTTTATTTAAAATGCATCTCTGGGTTATTTGTGGGGCGTAGGAATTCGTTCATTTCCCCCCAAAAATATAGTCTGGCCCCCCACAAGACCTGAGGGACAGTGGACCGGCCGCCTGCTGAAAAAGTTTGCTGACTCCTGGTTTAAAGCAATATGATTCCGCAGCGGTGGCTTATGCCAAAGGATTCTGGGAGTTTGTTCAGGGTTCTGAGAGAGCATTCCACAAATAGGCATTCCCTGTGAAGAGGGATTGATCATTAAACCACTCTGGGAAGTGTCGCTCTGGGAGGGGAATAGGGGTCCCCTCGCAACTCTGAGAAGCCTTAACAAACCACAGCTCCCAGAATCCTTTGGGGGGGCAATGGCTATTTACAGTGGTAAATGTGTGGTATGACTGTGCTCCTAAGGCTCAGCCTCAATTCCGGACATTTTCCGGTTCATAAGAAGTGTCCAGCTGGATTAGGCCACGGGCCCCGTCCAGCATCGTCACTGTGGCCAACCAAATGTTTTTTGGTTAGCCTGTTTAGGCCTGGTGTCTGTGTGCAGGAGCCTGTAAAAACACAATTCCTCCAGGACCTGAGCCCAAGAGAACTCGCCTGGAGTTCTGGTACGCAGCACAAGACAGCTTGTTCTCAAACAAACATCGAAAGCCCAAGCCCTATTTTGCCAACATTGCTTTAAACCCACAAAGATCAACGGAGGGTTTTCACTTTGCCATAACCCCGTTTGTTTGATGGCTCACAGGTTCTGCTTGAAGGTGCCTTCCAGCGATAACTGAACCGGGCTCCAAGACCTAACCCACAGCCTCACCCAAGGCCGGCCCCTTGGGGCTTTGCCGCCTTAGGTGAGGTTCGCTTCTTTCAGTGCTGTGGAGGTTGTACCTCTTGCATCACATCCCAACACCTGCTTGTTTCGCCAAGAGGGAATTGGGGCTGGTTATGAACCCGCCTCCTGTTTGAATGTGTCTGCAGTGATTCAGAATGTACCCTTGGGGGGGGGGATGCTCAGTTGCACTATGTTTTTATACAGATCCCTCCTTCCCCCTACCTGCAGTTTCGTGAGCAGAGCAAGGAGCTGCCTGCTTTGCTTCTAGCCATTTGGGAAAGTCCAGCAATGCAGAAAAACAGAGTGAGTGGCGCATTCGGATTGTTTAGCTTTTACCCGTTCATTTGGGGCTTTGCATCTGCCATTTCTCTGTGGCTGGCTGTACCCAGATTGACTCTCAATAAAACAAACCTTCAAAGAGTTCGAAGCGATTCACTTCAGTTCATGAATGCTTGCTGGGCATATTCGAAGAGAACCAAAACAACAAACCTGCAAAGCGTGTCGTAGCAGAAATTCAGGGCCCCGGTGAAATGATGCACGATCCGCTCGCCACTTCTCGAGCAACGCATGAGAGAGCAAACCTGTCCCTGGGCCATACAGAAGTGCAATGTTAAATGCAGCTTGGCCATTCTCGTTTTAAATGCAAACACTGGTAGCTGGGGGTTGCTGGGAATGACAACTGGAATTATGGCTGGTGGTAAAGGTAAAGGGACCACTGACCATTAGGTCCAGTCATAGCCGACTCTGGGGTTGCGGCGCTCATCTTGCTTTACTGGCCGAGGGAGCTGGCGTACAGATTCCAGGTCATGTGGCCAGCATGACTAAGCCGCTTCTGGCGAACCAGAGCAGCGCACGGAAACGCTGTTTACCTTCCCGCCGGAGCGGTACCTATTTATCTAATTGCACTTTGACGTGCTTTCAAACTGCTAGGTTGGCAGGAGCAGGGATCGAGCAACGGGAGCTCACCCCATCGCGGGGATTCGAACCGCCGACCTTCTGATCGGCAAGCCCTAGTGCTCCTGAATAAAAATTAAAATAAAAAGCTTTTCTAGGAAGAAACCCTCAATCAACCATAGTTATTGCATTGGCAGCATAACTGGCTGAATGTCCCTTCACACTCTGTCGTATTTGGCTGAGTCAGGGAGGCATGGCTGGCTCTGGGTGCCAACATCTCTAGGGCAGAGATGGAGAACTATGGCTATAATTCTTGGGGAGAGCATTCGGCTAGCAGGGAGCCACAACTGAAAGGGCCCATTCTTGTGTTGCCTCCCTCTGGACTTCCCATTGAGGGCCTCAGGTTACAATTGCAGGCATTAGACTCATAGCCTACATTCCATATGTAATTCAAAACAAAATAGCAAAGCGTCAAAATTTTGTTTTATGAAACGGCGCAAAACTTATACATGCACTGAAACGTACATGCAGGTCTATGATGTGCAACACACAGCAGGGATCCGATTTCCTCTCATTCTTTCAATTCGTATTAGTAGGACGCCACCTTGGTTTAAGTGGGGATAAGTAATGACGAGAACAGGAAAATGGAGGAAGAGTGTGGAGCGTAAGGAAATCAAGCAAGATTCCGTTTTTCCCCACAACACGTGATTCTCAGGGTCCTTTCCAACTCTACATTTCTATGGTTCTGTGAACTATGAACTGCAACTGTCAAATTTTACTCTTTTTGGTGCCCTATTGGGCACCTGCTTTGCTGCCTAAAAGGGATGCGGGTGGCGCTGTGGGTTAAACCACAGAGCCTAGGGCTTGCTGATCAGGTCAGCAGTTCAAATCCCCGCGACGGAGTGAGCTCCCATTGCTCGGTCCCTGCTCCTCCAACCTAGCAGTTTGAAAGCACGTCAAAGTGCAAGTAGATAAATAGGTACCGCTCCGGCGGGAAGGTAAACAGCGTTTCCGTGCGCTGCTCTGGTTCACCAGAAGCGGCTTAGTCCTGCTGGCCACATGACCCGGAAGCTGTACGCCGGCTCCCTCGGCCAGTAAAGAGAGATGAGTGCCGCAACCCCAGAGTCGGTCATGACTGGACCTAATGGTCAGGGGTCCCTTTACCTTTACCTTTAATAGTCTGCCTATTGGGTAAGCCAGGACAGGTTACATCTGGTATCCCATTCCCACCACCACCAGCTATCAAGGCCAGAAAAGAACCTCAGCCCTCTCTTCCTCACCTGCAGAATAGCAATAGCGCAAAGTGTTTTGCGTGACATCCATAAGCATTGTTTTTCTGTGTCCGTTCTGCTGCCTTGCTCAGAATGGTGATGCATCCTGGGCCAGACCACTGGGGTAGACCACGGCATAAAAATACAAGGTGAAAACACAAAATACATAACAAGAACAAAACGAACCCTTTTTGCCCCCTTTGCTAGCCCTGTCTAGTGCCATTGGCCCATGGATTACAATGGTGGTGGTGTGCGGGTGGAAATCGTTGGGTGGAAATCGTTGGGTTGTTTTTTTTAATTAAAGAAATATCAATAATCAATAAGTCTACCGCTTGGGAGCCCCGTCGTCGCAGTTCCCCTTGCCCGCCACCCCGCCGCCGGCCACTAGGTGGCGAAAGACATCGCCACGGTTTCCTCCGCTCGCTTAACTTGAAAAGATCCCGAACCTCTAGGTGGCGCTCCGCGACCTCCTCCGGCAAAGGGGAGAGCGAAGTCTGCAGTTCCCCCTCCCGGCCGCGCAGTGGCGCCAGAGAGACGCGCAGCCCAAAGCCTGGAAGCCAGTTCGCTCCCTCCCTCGCCTTATTTTTGTTCCGGGTCGGGAAGGGCACGCGCGGCCTCTTCCGCTTCCGCCTTCCTCTCCGTTAACTCCCTCCCTGCTGGCCCCTCGACTGTGTGGGGAAAAAGCGGAGAGGGCGGGAGTGAGGAGGGGGCTCCGCGGGGATGAACCGCCCGAAGCCCGCGGCCGCGCGCCGCCCCAGCGCCGTCGCCAAACCCTCCGGTGGGTAAAAGGGGGTGGGGGTGGGGAAGCGCGTGCACGAGACCCAGGGGGGAGGGCAGCTCCGCCTTAAAAACAAAAAAACCCTCTTCTCCACCCCCCCAGAAAGGAATGACGTAGAATCCTAGAACTGCAGAGCTGGGAGGGGGACCCCCAAGGGTCATCTAGGCTGGCCCCCCCACTGCAACGCAGGAGTAACAGCTCGACTATCCCTGGTAGGTGGCCTGGTCCAGCCTCTGCTTGGAAACCTACGAACCACAGAACTGTAGAATTGGAAGGGACCCCCTGCAGCCTTT
Organism: Podarcis bocagei; assembly: GCF_964188305.1. Taxonomy (NCBI): domain Eukaryota; kingdom Metazoa; phylum Chordata; class Lepidosauria; order Squamata; family Lacertidae; genus Podarcis; species Podarcis bocagei. The sequence goes on along the minus strand of NC_138139.1, from coordinate 51,508,903 downwards.
CTCAACCTGTGGGTCCCCCCAGATGTTGTTGGACTACAACTCCCATCGCCCCTAGCTAGCAAGGCCAGAGCTCAGGGATGATGGGAGTTGTAGTCCAACAACATCTGGGGGGACCCACAGGTTGAGAACTGCTGCCTAGGGTCATCCAGTCCAACCCCCTGCAAGGCAGGAATCTCAGCTGAAGCCTTCATGGCAGATGGCTATCCAACTTCCAAGGGAGGAGAGTCCAGAACTTCCAGAGGGAGACCGTTCCATTGTTGAGTGGCTCTCGCTGTCAGATGTTTCACTGGAATCTCCTTTCTTGTTACAGTGGTGCCTCGCAAGACGAAAAGAATCCGTTCTGTGATTCTCTTCGTCTAGCGTTTTTTTTCGTCTTGCGAAGCAAGCCCATTGACGGATTAGCGCTATTAGCGGCTTATTGGCTTATTGGATCAGCTGATAAGCGGCTTAGCGGCTTAGAAAAAGGGGGGGGGAGGAAAAAACCCCCCGCAGGAACTCGCAAGACATTTTCGTCTTGCAAGCCCATAGGAGATTTGTTTTGCGAAGCACCTCCAAAACAGAAAACTCTTTCATCTAGCGAGTTTTCCGTCTTGCGGGGCATTCGTCTTACGGGGCACCACTGTACAGTGGTACCTCGGGTTAAGAACTTAATTCGTTCTGGAGGTCTGTTCTTAACCTGAAACTGTTCTTAACCTGAAGCACCAATTTAGCTAATGGGGCCTCCTGCTGCCGCCGCGCCGCTGCTGCATGATTTCTGTTCTCATCCTGAAGCAAAGTTCTTAACCCGAGGTGCTATTTCTGGGTTAGCAGAGTCTGTAACCTGAAGCGTATGTAACCCGAGGTACCACTGTATTTGAAGATGGCTATCCTATCTCCTCTCAGTCTCCTCTTTTCCAGGCTAAACGTACCGAGCTCCTTCAACTGCTCCCAACCCTTGATCATCCTCAGCACGCGTTCCAGCATGTCAATTTGGTGCTTAAATTGTGGTGCCTCGAATTGGACACACTCTTCCAAGTGTGGTCTGACTAAGGCAGAACAGAGTGGGACTATTGCTTCCCTTGATCTGGACACTAGGCTTCTGTTGATGCAGCCTAGAATAGCATTAGCTTTTTTTGCTGCTGCATCACACTGTTGACTCACGTGAAGCTTGTGGTCCACTAGGATTCCTGAACAGCCACGGCCAGTCAGTGTCAGCAATACTCAGCTACCTGAGTCAATGGTCCGACTCGGTATAAGGCAGCTTCCTGTTTTCTCCCTGTCTTTACATTTCTGTGAACTGCTCTCTTTTTCCCGCCTAGGTCACCCGCCTCCAGGAGATTTCATCGCCTTGGGTTCAAAAGGCCAGTCCAATGAATCGAAAGCGGCCGTCACACTGCTCAAGCCTGCTTCGGCCGGGTTGCCCTCCGAGCGGAAGCGGGAGGCTGCCTCCAGTCTTGCCAAGCGCCCCAAACTCTCCTCGACGCCCCCTCTCAGTGCCTTGGGACGCTTGGCGGAGGCAGCTGTGGCTGAGAAGCGGGCCATTTCTCCTTCCATCAAGGAGCCCTCCGTGGTCCCCATTGAAGGTAAAGAGAGAGGGAAAGACCCTTTGCTCCGGAGAAGACAATATACGCCCCGAATACTAGTTGCTGGAAACCGCAGGATGGGAGAGGGCTTTGTGTTCGAATCCTGCTTGAGCGTTTCCAGGAAAGGCATCTGCTTGGCCATGGTAAAAACAGGATGCTGGACTTGATGGGTCATTGGCCTGATCCAGCAGGTTCTTCTTGTGTCCAACAGACATCATTTACATATGCAGATGTTTTGATGCAAAGGTAGATGATGGACTTTGTTGCTCTGATGCAGATTTCAAATATGAACCATGGTGCAAGACTTCTGCTCCTTAATATTTTGGCACCCTCACCAAAAAGATTGTCCACTTTTAGGTTATTAAGAGTGTTACCTTTTTCCAATCCCCCCTAGAAGCCATTTGCCTTGAGCTTTGGTATAACATTTATTTGGATTGCTTAAAAATGACAACTGCCAATAGGCTGAGGGCTCTGAGGAACCCATTTCTTGTCTGGCTCTCTTTGCAGTGGCCCCAGCAGTTTTGCTGGATGAGATCGAGGCTGCGGAAGCCGAAGGCAATGACGACCGCATCGAAGGGGTGTTGTGCGGGGCCGTGAAGCAGCTGAAAATGAACCGGGCAAAGCCCGACACCACCCTGTACTTGAGCCTGATGTACCTGGCAAAAATGAAGCCCAACATCTTTGCCACGGAAGGAGTGATTGAGGTGAGAGCCGGATATGTCCTTGTGCATCAAGATTAGAAATATTGACTAACTTAACTCTAGGGGCATGGTGGGATAGACAAGGGAACATACCTCTTTTGGAGAAACTAATGTAGCACTAAGGAACACAAAGACCAAAGTTGACTTTTAAACCATACAGTGCATGCTTTTTCAATATACAGGAAATGACAATGTTGCCCCTTTTCCATCAGCTCATTCAGAGACAATTGGTTAAAAAAAAGAGTAGAAGACCCTTAACTGATAGAATCAACTGTAAGCTATTACAGTGGTGCCCCGCAAGACGAATGCCTCGCAAGACGGAAAACTCGCTAGACGAAAGAGTTTTCCGTTTTGGAGGTGCTTCGCAAAACGAATTTCCTATGGGCTTGCTTCGCAAGACGACAATGTCTTGCGAGTTCCTGCTGGTTTTTTCCCCTCCCCCCCTTTTTCTAAGCCCTTATCAGCTGATCCGATCAGCCGATAAGCCGCTAAAAGCCGCTAATAGCGCTAATCCGCTAATCCGTCAATGGGCTTGCTTCGCAAGATGAAAAAACCGCTAGACGAAGAGAATCACAGAACGGATTCTTTTCGTCTTGCGAGGCACCACTGTATACAAACCTGCTTAAGGCTCTCTGCTTGTTCTCACTGGGGGAATTTGCTTTTGCAGGCACTGTGCAGTCTCCTCCGCCGAGACGTCTCCATCAACTTCAAAGCCAAAGGGAACAGCCTGGTGTCTGTCTTGGCCTGCAACCTCCTCATGGCGGCATACGAGGAAGACGAGAACTGGCCTGAGATCTTTGTCAAGGTACACCAACTTGGGGCAGTGCTCGTGTGAGAGGCCTACTGGAGGCAGGCGGAAGTGTTAAGGCTGTGTGCAAGGACAGGAGCGTCTTCCAACACCTGTCACTCGAAAATAATTATCTCTTTTAAAGTGTTTTTATCCCTGCCTTTCAGATGAAAAGGCTCCCAGAGCGGCTTTGTGTTTTAGATATACGCAGTCAAAAGGAAACAAGGCAGGCCCTGGTGGACATGTCACAAAAGGAAAAAGCAATGGGGAGGGAAGAGGAAATCAAGCAAACTCAGCATCAGTTCTTAAAGGGGCCAGCTTGAATCAAAACAATTCAGGGGCCAATTGGAGTGGTGTCACTCCCTCTGCTGCAGCCTGGTGGAATGGCAGCTGCTAGAAAGAGAAGCAAATACAACAGCCATTGAAATATCCTACCCCATTGCTTTTATTAAGCTATGGAGGGTTTATGATTTTGGCTAAAATTAGAGGAAGCCCAGAGTCGCCAGAGCTGCAATTATCAGCTACCATTCATTTCTGCCACACAGATCTGTGCCATCCCAAAAGTTTGAATACCTGTAACACCAGCATCTGATATAAGAGTGGCTGGAAAGTACTGATCTTGTCTGTTTGGGGCACACCCACCCACCCCGCTTAACTGCTTTGATGCCTGTGTGTTGGGTCTCTTCACAGTTGAGCCCGGGGATACAAAAAGGGGACCAGTTCTTTTCGGTGCAGGTGCAGAGAGGAGTTTCTGTTCATCTCCTTTACAGGTTTACATTGAGGATTCTCTGGGAGAGCGTATCTGGGTAGACAGCCCCCACTGCAAGACCTTTGTGGAAAACATCCAGACGGCCTTCAGCACCAAGATGCCTCCCAAAAGCATTTTGCTGCATGGGGAGGTTGGACGCAGCGGAGGAGACCTGAGCGCTGGTAGGGCTCTTACTCAAAGAATTGCTTGGAAGATGGTTGTTTGTTTTCTGAACATACAGATAACAACGTCAGCATGCAAAAGCATCACAGTACATCCATTTTAATCGTGTTCACTGAGAAGTCCAGTAGATTAAATTTAAAAGATCTCTATTGTTTGATTGAGAAATTATGGTATGTGTAGACCTGTTGACATATGAAATCAAACCAAGCTAAACTGCCAGAGTCATGTTTTTAACTTTCCGTTGTCTTTTTGTTAACTTTTCAGTTATGTATTGTTTTACTCAGGGGTCAGCAAACTTTTTCAGCAGGGGCCCAGTCCACTGTCCCTCAGACCTTGTAGGGGGCTGGACTATATTTTGGGGGGGAAATGAATGAATTCCTATGCCCCACAAATATATTTTTTTTATATAAAAGTTTTTATTAGTTTTCAATACAATATACATATGATACCATACCAAAGGTTTATCACATATTATATATTATGGACTTCCTTCAGCTTATCTGCCAATCATCCGTAGTTAAATTTTAGTTACGCATTTCCTAAATTTAATACTGCCTTTTTATATACCTTCCCAATCTTATTTTTCTTTTTTACAATACTCCTCAACCTTTCACAGAGCTTCTTGAAATCCCATGAACGTTGTTTGTTCATCACATATATTTTTCAGATACTCTACAAATTTCCCCCAGTCCTCGATGAACTTATGGTCTCGTTGATATCTAATCTTCCCAGTTAATTTGTCCAGTTCTGCATAGTCCATCATTTTCGATTAATATTCTTGCCGCTGTAACTGCATATTGGAAAAGTTTGCAGTCCTTTCTATTTATTTCATTTCCTACTATTCCTAACAGAAGAGCTTCTGGTTTCCTTTCAAATGCACCGTATTTTTCACTCTATAGGACGCACCGTCCCATAAGGCGCACCTAGTTTTTTGGGGGGGAAATAAAGGGAAAAAATTATTTCCCCCCCAGGCGCGGGGCTGGGGTGGCCCGAGCTTCCCCCGACCCCAGCCCCCAAACAGGCAGCTCTCTGCAAGCTGTGGGAGCCCAGCGCTGGCTCCCGCTGCTTGCTGAGAGGTCCACGAAGCCTGGACACGCTGATTTCAGTGCGCACAGGCTTCGGGATGCCGGCAACTCTCCCCAAGCAGCGGGAGCGCTCCCTCTGCTTGCGGAGAGGTCCGCGAAGCCTGGACGCGCTGATCTCAGCGCGCGCAGGCTTCGGGATGCCGGCAACTCTCCGCAAGCAGCGGGAGCGCTCCCGCTGCTTGCGGAGAGGTCCGCGAAGCCTGGACGCGCTGATCTCAGCGCGCGCAGGCTTCGGGATGCCGGCAACTCTCCGCAAGCAGCGGGAGCGCTCCCGCTGCTTGCGGAGAGGTCCGCGAAGCCTGGACGCGCTGAGATCAGCGTGCGCAGGCTTCGGCATGCAGGCAGCTCTCCGCAAGCAGCGGGAGCGCTCCCGCTGCTTGCGGAGAGGTCCGCGAAGCCTGGAGAGCGAGAGGGGTCGGTGCGCACCGACTGCTCTCGCTCTCCAGACTTCAGCGAAAGCCTGCATTCGCCCCATAGGACGCACACACATTTCCCCTTCATTTTTGGAGGGGAAAAAGTGCGTCCTATAGGGCGAAAAATACGGTATATTTCAACATCTTTTTCAGTTCATTATATATCATCTCCCAGAAACCCTTCACCTTCTTACATTCCCACCACATATGGTAAAATTTCCCTTCTTTTTCTTTACATTTTCAACTTATTACAGGTTTTATACATTTTCGCTAATTTGACCGGTGTAATATACCATCTATATATCATTTTCATAACATTTTCCTTTAACGCAGTACATGCTGTAAATTTTATATTTTCCTTCCATACTTTTACCCAATCATCTAGTTGTATATTATCCTATGCCCCACAAATAACCCAGAGATGCATTTTAAATAAAAGGACACATTCTGCTCATGTAAAAACATGCTGATTCCCGGACTGTCCACGGGCCGGATTTAGAAGGTGATTGGGCCAGATCTGGCCCCCGGGCCTTAGGTTGCCTACCCATGGTTTTACTGGTTTTACCGTATTTTGCGCCCCATAAGACGCTCCGGCCCATAAGACGCACCTAGTTTTTTGGGGGGGAAATAAAGAAAAAAAATTTTATTCCCCCCCCCCCGGTGCGGGGCTGGAAGAACCAGGTCGGGGAACAGTGGGAAGGCACGCTCTGCCTCCCCGCTGTCCCCCGAGCTTGTGGGGCTGGCGATGGGGAGAAGTGCACCAGTCCCGGGAGGGCAGGCAGCTCTGCGCCGCCATCCCGAGCGGGGCAGGACTTAGTGCCCCGCTCCGGATGGCGGCGCAGACCTGCCTGCAGTCCCGGGACGGCAGGCAGCTCTGTGCCGCCATCCCGAGCGGGGCGGGACTTGGCGCCCCGCTCCGGATGCCGGCGCAGACCTGCCTGCAGTCCCGGGATGGCAGGCAGCTCTGTGCCGCCATCCCGAGCGGGACGGGACTTAGCGCCCCGCTCGGGATGGCGGCGTAGACCTGCCTGCAGTCCTGGGACGGCAGGCAGCTCTGTGCCGCCATCCAGAGCGGGGCGGGACTTAGCGCCCCGCTCGGGATGGCGGCGCAGAGCTGCGCTGGTCCCAGGACCGCAGGCAGCTCTGCACGGCCACCGGGAGCGGGGCGGAGCTTCTCCCCCGGCTCCCGGTGGCCGGGCAGAGCTGCGCTGGTCCCAGGACCGCAGGCAGCTCTGCACGGCCACCGGGAGCGGGGCGGAGCTTCTCCCCCGGCTCCCGGTGGCCGGGCAGAGCTGCGCTGGTCCCAGGACCGCAGGCAGCTCTGCACGGCCACCGGGAGCGGGGCGGAGCTTAGCGCCCCGCTCCGGATGGCAGCGCAGAGCTGCGCTGGTCCCGGGACTGCAGGCAGCTCTGCGCAACCCTCGGAGCTGGTCTCCCGAGGGTTGCGCAGAGCTTCCTGAAGCCTGGAGAGCGAGAGGGGTCGGTACGCACCGACCCCTCTCGCTCTCCAGGCTTCAGCGAAAGCCTGCATGCGCCCCATAAGACGCAGGCACATTTCCCCTTCATTTTTGGAGGGGAAAAAGTGCGTCTTATGGGGCGAAAAATATGGTACGTCCCACCTTTTTCTCCAAGGAGCTCAAGGTGTGGCATGCGTGGCTCTCCCCCTTCTCGTTTAATCCCCACAACAACCCTGTTAGCCTAATAGACAATGACCGGCTCATGGTCACCCAGTGAGCTTTATAGCCAGATGGGGATTTGAACCCTGGTTTCTCAGGTCTTAGTCTGATACTTTACCCACTGTGCCACACTGGCCCTCAAATTTGGCAGATGCTCATGTACAACTTGGATAACGTTAATCCTGTATCAGTTTTACAATGTTTACATATCAGCTGATGAGCTGCCGCCTTTGAAACTAAAACGAAGTCCTTGTAAGGAACATCAGCCTTTTCATTATCAAATAGGAACAACATAGCCAGCTGTGGAATACACTGCAGCTTGCATCCTACTATTTTACCAGTCTCTTCAAATACCTTTTGCCAAAATCAATTTGTTACACAACAGTTCCACCACATATGATCAGTACAGTGGTGCCCCGCAAGACGAATGCCTCGCAAGACAGAAAACCCGCTAGACAAAAGGGTTTTCCGTTTTTGAGCTGCTTCACAAGACGATTTTCCCTATGGGCTTGCTTTGCAAGACGAAAACGTCTTGCAAGTGTTCCGATTTTTTCCGCTTCCCCCCCTTTTTCTAAGCCACTAAGCCGCTAATAGCCTTTTAGCCGCTAATCCGCTAATCTTTTAATAGCCGCTAAGCCTTTAATAGCCGCTAATCCGCTAAGCCGCTAATAGGGTTGCTTTGCAAGACGAAAAAACCGCTAGACGAAGAGACTCGCGGAACGGATTAATTTCGTCTTGCGAGGCACCACTGTACAATCCCTCCAGCATGGTTTGCTTAACATTGTGTTGGTGCGGAAGCTTAAATGGAACTTCTCAGAAATTGACCCGGTGTGAAATTTTGACAGTGGTGCTTGGCAGGTCCTGGGATCTGAAGATGAGATTAGCAGAGAGATTGTCGCAAAACGAGATAGCGTCATTTTATAGGGCTTATTTCAATAAACCATCGTTTAAGGTTAACCACAGTGTACAGTTCAGACGTAGCACTAAACTGTCGTTAACTGTAACTGGAAATGAAAGCTTCTGCACTCCTCGCAGCTCTTCCGGAGAGGAAGGGTGAGAATGAGTCTGTGACGTTTGCTGCTGCTTGTTCCCACTGTGACAAACCACGGTTTCTTGTGGCATCTGAACTTGCCCCCTTTCTCTGTGTTGAAATGTGTGTTCTTGGCTTTCCTTCAGGGAACAGCCCACATCCCTCTGTGCCTGAAGAGGAGGACAGCCAGAGCGAGCTGCTGATTGCGGAGGACAAGATGAGCCCAGAGCAGGAAGGGCAACTGATGCCCAGGTACGCTCACCCATTGATGGCAAATGCCCTCGCTTCAAACAGCACTGGAGAACTGCAGAATGATTGAAGGAAATGTGGCATGTGAGATTCAGCTGGGCCTTCCTATGTCTTCATTAACCCTATAGCAAGGGAGGACAGACTCCACACTTACAGGACCTTCTTTGTGCTTTATCAGATCCACCCAGGGGAGCCAGCTGCAAAAGCATGGTGTCCTCTGCTGCCGAGCTTTGCTTTGAGTGCCAGAAGTGATCTGCACTCACACTCCTCCCCAGATCCATCCCTGGTCACCCCCTGTGATGGCTTGTGAGTGCTCTCCGCAAGAAATGCCTCTGCTCACTCCGCGATACATATATACGTCCTTTATTTTACATATGTACAAGCAGCACACATAATCATGCGTCCGAATCCTCCGGGTCAGATTCTCGGAGTGACTTACATCCGCCCCTTTTCCAGCAGAAGAGGCGAGGCATTCTCATGTGATGTCTCTGTCCCCTCCTCTTTAACTCCTGAGCAGATGGAACCGGCACTGCCTCGCTGTCCGTGCCAGAGCTTCCTGTGCGGTGTTGAGGCTCTGCTCCAGCATCTGAGAGCCTTCCCTCCTCCTGAGTTTCCCTCCTTTCCTCCACTGTCACTTCCTGCCCCCCTTCCTCTACTTGTCTCTCCTCTTCCCTTCGTTCTCCGTCAATACCATGACAACCCCTAGCTTTAATTTGAAGTGTGGGTGTCCGGGATGGGGGGCAGAGTCAACTTGTTGTTGCTGCTATTGTTAATGAAGTGAAGGCATGAGGCGGGAGTTGGTAATGCAGGTGAGCTGTGCACAGGCAAGCTGCCAGCTAGCTCTGCCGAGGCTCTTTTTATTAGCACAATATGCAAAACCAGTCAGATACATTTTGGACTGTGCCCTTTACATCTTCCAATCACACGATCGTGGGGTGGTCCAAAATTATTTTGGCACCTGTTTCCACCGCGTCATTTTCCCCTTGCACAATGACGAAGGAGACAAAGGTCACAAGACGGCACGGCAGACCACTGAGAAAGCCAAAAGGTTAGATAGAGGGCATGATGTTCAGACAGCTGTGGCTTGTCTGTGGGTGGAAGCGTGCTCCACGCCCAGCGATCATTCCTTCAGTTAAACAACCAGGAGTCAAACTCTTTCCAATTTCCTGCAAATCACTTACTCCCAGTAGATCCATATGTGGCTTCTCTCATCCCTGCCTTATAGGCATTGTAGTTCATATAGCTGTAGCCGCAGTGATTGCATATGTCAAAGGCTGGGAAGAAGAAACGACAGGATCAGTTGAAGGACAGAGAAGATGGTGATGAGACTGTTCTGAGGCACAGTTAGTGCTAGCATGAGAGACAGCCTTTCTGTGTCTGCTCCCCTATTGGGGGATTCCCTCCCAAGAGAGGTCATCCTGGCTCCCTCCCTGTTATCCTCCTGCTGGCAGATCAAGACCTTCCTCTTCAGACAGACCTTTGGAATCGAAGGTGCAGACAGACGATGCTGATAATAGGGTTGCTCTCAGGAGAAACCACATTTGTAATTGCTGGTTCTCAACGTGCTTTGATGTGTCTCATTTAGTGTTTCCCACTAGTTTGTTTTTTGCATTTTATAATAATGCTTCTTCCAAATAATGATGATGATGATGGTGTTGTCAGCCACCCTGAATCCCAGTTCGGCTGTTTGATAGACCTAAAAGCTATGACCCCAAACCTGTCCTGCTCTGTTAACCTCCTTCTAAAAGCAGCCTGTGCTTCATGCCCAACATTTGTTTCCGAGCACAATTCAAAGTGTTGGTTCTGACCTTTAAAGCCCTAAACAGCCTCAGCCCAGAATACCTGAGGGACCTTCTCCGGACACTGAGGTCCAGCTCCGAGGGCCTTCTGGTGGCTCCCTCCCTGCAAGTTTAAAGGGAAGCAGGCAGAGGGCCTTCTCGGTGGTGGCGCCCGCCCTGTGGAACGCCCTCCCATCAGATGTCAAGGAAATAAACAACTACAGTGGTACCTCTGGTTAAGAACTTAATTCGTTCTGGAGGTCTGTTCTTAACCTGAAACTGTTCTTAACCTGAGGTACCACTTTAGCTAATGGGGCCTCCCACTGCCACCGCGCCGCCGGAGCACAATTTCTGTTCTCATCCTGAAGCAAAGTTCTTAACCCAAGGTACTATTTCTGGGTCAGCGGAGTCTGTAACCTGAAGCGTCTGTAACCTGTAGTGTCTGTAGCCCGAGGTACCACTGTACCTGACTTTTAGAAGACACCTGAAGGCAGCCCTGTTTAGCGAAGTTTTTAATGTTTGATGTTTTATTGCGTTTTAAATATTCTGTTAGGAGCCACCCAAAGTGACTGGGGAAACCCCGCCAAGTGGGTGGGGTATAAATAATAAATTCCTATTCTTATACGGCCTTGTCCTGTCCCAGGTACGACGACCTGGCCGAGAGCGTGGAGGAATACGTCCTGGACATGCTACGGGACCAGCTCAACAGGCGCCAGCCCATGGACAACGTGTCCCGGAATCTCTTGCGCCTCCTGACGGCCACCTGCGGCTACAAGGAGATTCGACAAATGGCCGTGCAGAGGCTAGAGATGTGGCTGCAGAACCCCAAGGTAAGAAGGCTGGGCTTGGTTTGGATTTTTTACAAAACCTGAAACTCCCCGTTCCCTTACTTGAACTTGGAGCTGGGGCTGTATTCTATCCAGGACAGGTTTTTGTTTGTTATTATGGGATGTTGTGTGTGTGTTTATATTGTAAATGGCCCTGTGATCTTCAGACAAAGGGCAGTGAGATTTAATAAATAATCATAATAGTCTGACCTGATATTAGGCAGCCTCCCATCATCATTTTTTAAATCATTTTTATTGTTTTTGCAAATACGAAGTACAAATAAACACAAACTTATAAGAACATATCTGTATAAATTCTCCGAATCTCGAGACTTTCCCCTCCATAAAGTCTTATTTTAAGCATCTACAACTGCATATTCATCCATTCTCCAGTTTTTATATCAAACCAAATATTGTCCATGTCAGAGCTGCTTCAAGATCCTAGCTCACAGAGGATCACGCTAGCCAGCGGTCATTAAGTAAAAGTCTTTATTGAGTTACAGTTTCCATTCTCAAGCTGCTGCGTGCAACTCTACGTCTAATGGCTAGATCGGCGAAGCTCCGTCTGAGTCTCCGCCCCTTGTGCACCAACTTAATATCCTAGCCCTGCTCCACCTTTTCCGCCTGACTGTTCTCCTCTGGGTCCCTCTGCCCCCCGGGGTCTCTTCCTTCCGGGATTCTTCTGACGCCGTCCCCCCGGAACTCCCTGTCTCCTTGCGCCGGGCTTTAGGACCTGGCTCCCTTTCCTGGCTGCCTACTGCGTCACTTTCCTGTGCATTTGAACTTGGCGCGCACGCCCAACCTTCCACTTTCCGTCTGACCGTTTCTTCGCTCCCCGATGGAGGTGTGGCCACTCCTGACTCGTGCCCTCCCCCCTGTTGCGAGCTGCCAGCGCTTGATCTCTGGCGCTCTTCCTCTTCCCTGCTCTCTGGCTGTGACGCTGGTCCCGATTTCCAACTGCTCTCCTCTGAGTCCCCTCTGGCTCTATCTTCCTGGTGTGTCCCCCTAGGCTCCCCCCTTGCCCTGGCCACTGGTGCTCCTTTCTGTGAATCTTCTGATTCACTGGAAAGACTCGGAGATCTCGGGTCGTCGTCATCACTCATCTTTTCTTCTGCCTCCTCCCCCTCGCTCTCTGTTTCCTCCCTTGCCCTTGCCTCTGCTCCTGAACCCCTGACATCCATCCCCCCCTCGAAGCCCCCCATTCCCCCCTCCCCTCCTTCCGGTGCGGGAACTGGGTGCTGCTGTGTCAGAGGGACGAACGTCGGATACAGTTCGCTTCCCGTGGCGGGCCTCCATCTGAAGTCTCCCGGTTCTTCCTCCCTGCTCTCGACGACGGTCACTTCCGCTTCCATCTCTGTGCCGCCGTGCTCGAAACCAGGGTCGTCCCCGAAAACGTCCATGTCCGTCTCTCCCTCACTGCCTCCTGGCGGCGTTGCTCGTCCTGGACCCTCCAGCCACTTCCTGCGCCACTGCTCCTCTGGTCTATCGTCCCACCAATACGAGGGTTCTGAGGCAGATCCCGAGGGTGACCCCTCCGGGGAACGGGCGTCTCGTATCGGGTCCTCGTCCGAGTCGAACCCCCGGAACGTGCTGGCAGAAAGCGTGGGCGTGAAAAGCCAGTCGTCGAAAAAGTCTGCTGGCATTGGTCTATGTGGGAAGAGGGCATGAAACTCGTCTTTGAGCAGAGGTTCGTCCAAGGCGTAGCCCGGCACCCAGCTGTTCGCACTGGCCGGGGTGCCCTCCTTGGCGAGAAGGTATTCTACCCCTTCTTCCCCCCATCTGGAGTCCAAAATCTCCGTGACTTCGTTGATGTGTTCCTCCTGTGCCACTCCCGCGTGCCCGGTTCCTTCTCTGAGCGGACTCGGTGCCGTTCCGGGTTCCTGAAACCTGTGCGGTGCCTTGTAGGGAGTGAGCACCAATCTGTGGAACACCGGATGCATTCTGGAACCCTCCGGAAGCGCCAGCCTGAAAGCCACCGGGTTGACCTGCTCTTCGACTTGGTAGGGCCCCAGTTGCTTATGCCCCAGCTTCTTCTTGGCAAACGACCTGGCCGGCACTGCGTGGGCTGCTAACCAGACCCAGTCTCCCACATGGATCTCTTCGCCAACCCTTCTGTGTTTGTCCGCTTGCACCTTGTATGCATGTTTGGCCAGCTCCAGGTGCCGCCGCAGCTGATCGTGGACCTCCTGCAACTCCGACGCGAACGCATCTGCTGTCTGCGGCTCCCCCTCCCCCATCCTTTCCAGTCCCGGGAAGGTTCTGGGGTGCCTCCCGTTGTTGGCGAAGAACGGCGTGACCCCCGTGGACACGTGCTTCGTGTTGTTGTAGGCGAACTCGGCGAGCGGCAGGTAATCCACCCACGTCGCAGGCTGTTGATTCGCATAACATCTCAGGTACTGCTGCATGATGGCATTGACCCGCTCCGCCTGCCCGTTGGTCTGCGGGTGTCTCGCCGACGCCAGGTTGATCTTGACGTTCAGGAAGCCCATCAGCTTCTGCCAGAAATTCGAGATGAACTGTCGCCCCCGGTCGGACAGAATAGACCGTGGCAGACCGTGAACCTTGAACACGTGGTCTATGAACAGTTTGGCGGTTTGCTCCGCCGTGGCCACCTTGGCACACGGAATGAAATGTGCCATCTTGGAGAACAAGTCCACCACCACCAGCACGGCCGTCTTTCCCCTCGAGCTGGGCAGATCCGTGACAAAGTCCAGGGCCACTCTCTCCCATGGTTCGACCGGAGTTTGCAGCGGTTCCAACAGTCCGGCCGGCGGTTTGTGCACCGGTTTGGCCCTCTGGCAGGTGTCACACCTCGCCACGTAGTCCGCGACCTCCCCTCTCATTCCGGGCCACCAGAAGTCCCTGGCGACTAATTCCACCGTCTTCTCCTTGCCAAAGTGCCCGGCAGTGGGCGCGTCGTGCAGCTGCTGCAGTACCTTGGCACGAAGTTCGTCTCCCGGCACGTAGATGGCCCCTTTACGAATGAGCAATCCATCTCTCAGCTGGAACTCGTCGGTCGCTGCCGTGCCCCTGTGCACCTCTGCCATCTTTGCTTGCGCGAAGGAGTCATCCTGCAACGCTCGTCGCACCGCCTCCAGGTCCACTGTTGCCGCAGCGCACGCCCACACTGTTGGTGCGAAGATGTGCATGGCGGCCGCTGGCTTGGCGTCCTCCAGATATTGTGGCTTACGAGAGAGAGCGTCCGCCATGATGTTGGTGTCCCCCGGGACATACTCTATTCGGAAGTTGAAGTTCGCAAAGAACTCAGCCCAACGTATCTGCCTTTGGTTCAGGAACTGTGCCGTGCGCCAGTGCTCCAGATTCTTGTGGTCCGTGCAGACCTGCACCGTGTGCTTGGCGCCGATCAGGAAGTGCCTCCATGCTTTGAATGCTGCATGAATGGCCAGCAACTCCCTGTCCCAGATGGTGTAGTTCTGTTCGGACTTGCTGAGCTTCCTGGAGTAAAACGCTCCCGGCCTCCAAACCCCCTGCGGGTCTTTCTGCAGCAGGACTGCTCCCACGGCTCTGTCCGAGGCGTCTGTCTCCACCCTCATTGGCCTGCTGGGGTCGACATGCAGCAGCTGCTCTTCCGACGCGAAGAGACGCTTGAGTGCCTGAAAGGACTGCTCCGCCTGCTCTGTCCAGATGAACTTCTTTTTCTTGGAGCTAAGCGTGTCCGTGATGGCCGCTGTCTGCATAGCGAAGCCTTTGATAAACTTGCGATAGAAGTTCGCGAAGCCGACAAACCGTTGGACCTCCTTCCGGTTGCGTGGGCTCTTCCAGTCCAACACCGCTCGAACCTTGGCGCTGTCCATGGCGAGCCCCTTGTCAGACAACTTGTAGCCCAGAAAATCCACCTCCGTCACGTCGAATTGGCACTTCTCCAGCTTGGCGTAGAGCCTATGCTGCTGTAGCCTGCTTAGCACTTCTTTGACGTGTCTGTCATGCTCCTGCTGCGATTCCGAAAAGATCAGGATGTCATCTAAGAAACAGACGCACGTCTTGTAGAGGAGCCCCGCCAACACGTGATGCATGAACGCTTGAAAAACGTGGGAGCCATTTTGCAATCCAAAAGGCATAACTCTATATTCGTAGGTGCCCAGAGGCGTGAACATGGCTGTCTTCCACTCATCTCCTTCCCGCATGCGAATGAGGTTGTACACCCCTCGCAGGTCTAACTTGGTGAACACGCTGCCCTTCCGTACCTTTGCGAGGAGGTCGTCGATTCGGGGCATGGGGAAGTCCGATGGCTTGGTCACACTGTTTAAGATGCGATAGTCCACCACAAGTCTTTTTTGGGGCGTGTCCCGCTTCTTAACAAAGAATACAGGACTGCCCCCCGCTGCCTTGGACTCCCGGATGAAACCGCGCTCCAAATTATGATCTATGAACTCTTTGAGTTCCTGCAGTTCGTCCTCAGACATGGAATACAGCTTCCCTTTGGGCAGCGCCGCCCCCGGCAGCAGGTCAATTTTGCAGTCATATGGTCTGTGGGGGGGTAGCCTGTCTGCCTCCTTCTCGCAGAAAACCTCCAAAAATTCCACGTACTTGTGGGGAATCGCTTGCAGCGTGCCTAGCAGCAGCTGTGACTCCTCTTCCTCTCCTTCCTGCCGGGGCACGATGCAGTGTTCAGCACAAAAGGAAGAGCCGAAGGTCAGCTGCCTCTGGTACCAAGCCAGCGTTGGGCTGTGCTTGTCCAGCCAACTCATGCCCAATACAATGGGCGTGTCCGATAGTTGAGTGACGTTGAAGCTGATGATTTCCCTGTGATTCCCAAGGCGCATCACCATTGGTGGCGTCTGCTTCACCACTTGCCCCCCTAGCAGCTCTCTGCCATCCACCATGACCACCTGCAGGGGCAGCGTGGCCGGCAGCAACTGTATAGCGTGCCGGTCGACAAAGTCCTGCCCTATAAAGTCCGCATTGCTTCCCGAGTCAATGGTGAGTGGCACGTCCATGGTGATTCCATTGGGCAGCTGGAGCGATGCGGTGAGCCTCACTACTGGTTTGGGTGGGAGGGGGTCCATGGGCTGTGAAATCTCCGGGGACTTCTTCATTGACACGTCTGGCTGGGCCCCAGTGCCTCTTCCTCCAGCCAGACATCGTCGTTTCCCTGCTGTGGTCCTCCTTGTTGCGTTGCTGCAGTTACCATTGCTGAGGCTGCAGTGTGCTTGTGGAGCCTCCGGGGACACTCTTTCGCCATATGCCCTGGATCCTCGCAGATGTAACACTTCCTGTTCCCTCTAGGAGGCTTCGCTTTCACTGTTGTCGGTGCTAGGGCTCTGGCTGCTGACTGAGCCCTTGCACTTCCAACCTCCATAGGTTCCACCCCTCCTCCTGGTGGAGGCGTGGATTGCGCACGCGCTGCTTCTCTGGGAAGGAAGGAGGAGCCCCTGGCTGGTTCGCGCCCTCCACGCCCTTCGTCCCTGCTCCACGGACGTTCTTCCAGCCGCACCCCCACGGCTAGCGCCCTCTGAACGATCTCCTGCGTGGTCCGGGGTCTCTCCCCCCTGGCAATTTCATCTTTGACAGAGCCGTGCAATCCCTCCCAAAACAGGTCTCTTACAGGAGCCGAATCCCTGTCCCATTCCAGAGCACTGACCAAAGCGAAAAAGCGGGCATGATACTGCCTTACGCTGGCCCTCCCTTGTTTCAGTCCATGTATCTGCTGCCGAGCAAGATCCACGTCAATGCTTGATAAAAAACACCCATCCATCGCTTTAATAAAGGCATCCGCATTTTGGAGCGCCGGATCCTTATCCCTCCACAAATTGCGCAGCCATGCTTTAGCTTCCCCATGCAAATGGGACATGATGAACCCCACTTTCTCTTGCTCATCTCTAAAGTCTTTTTTCAGCAGTTCCAGTGCGCACATTACATCTGCTCTAAAGTTGGGGTACTGCTGCAGGTTCCCATCGAAGTGAGAGACCAGACCGCCTGTTCGTCTCGCCAACCCAATTCCCTCCTGTTTGGGTGTCAGTTGCCCTTGCTTCGTAAGCATGTCCAACCTGACCTGGAGATCCCTGCAGGCGGCAGCTGCCTCCTCCTCTCTCTTCCTGGATGCGAGAGCCTCGGCATTCAGTTGTGACACTGCTTTTCTGAGTTCCTCTATCTGCTGCTCAGCCGTCATGTTGTCTGCCGTTCGTGAGCTAGCTAGTAGGCACCTGCTTCTCTCCTCTCCTCGAGGCTGTAGATGCCCACAATTTTTGGAGACGGAGCTTACTGTCAGAGCTGCTTCAAGATCCTAGCTCACAGAGGATCACGCTAGCCAGCGGTCATTAAGTAAAAGTCTTTATTGAGTTACAGTTTCCATTCTCAAGCTGCTGCGTGCAACTCTACGTCTAATGGCTAGATCGGCGAAGCTCCGTCTGAGTCTCCGCCCCTTGTGCACCAACTTAATATCCTAGCCCTGCTCCACCTTTTCCGCCTGACTGTTCTCCTCTGGGTCCCTCTGCCCCCCGGGGTCTCTTCCTTCCGGGATTCTTCTGACGCCGACCCCCCGGAACTCCCTGTCTCCTTGCGCCGGGCTTTAGGACCTGGCTCCCTTTCCTGGCTGCCTACTGCGTCACTTTCCTGTGCATTTGAACTTGGCGCGCGCGCCCAACCTTCCACTTTCCGTCTGACCGTTTCTTCGCTCCCCGATGGAGGTGTGGCCACTCCTGACTCGTGCCCTCCCCCCTGTTGCGAGCTGCCAGCGCTTGATCTCTGGCGCTCTTCCTTTTCCCTGCTCTCTGGCTGTGACGCTGGTCCCGATTTCCAACTGCTCTCCTCTGAGTCCCCTCTGGCTCTATCTTCCTGGGGTGTCCCCCTAGGCTCCCCCCTTGCCCTGGCCACTGGTGCTCCTTTCTGTGAATCTTCTGATTCACTGGAAAGACTCGGAGATCTCGGGTCGTCGTCATCACTCATCTTTTCTTCTGCCTCCTCCCCCTCGCTCTCTGTTTCCTCCCTTGCCCTTGCCTCTGCTCCTGAACCCCTGACAGTCCATAATATTTTTTACACTACAAGTCAGTCAAAATCCTGCTCTTGTTTCCATCTGCTTACAGTGGCCTCCTAAGTAACTTATAAAATTTCCCCATTCTTTTATAAAGTTTTTATCCTTTTGGTTTCTGAGTTTTCCAGTCAGCTTTGCCATTTCAGCTTGGTTTGCCATTCTTCTCTGGTAGGGACTTGATCTTCTTTCCAACTCCGGGCTAAGCTTCCCATCTTCATTTTATTCGCGGGGCTTCTTTCTCCCATGCCTGCCCTCATTGCACCTCTCTTCTCCTTCCTTCCCAGCTCACCAGACCCGCCCAGGACTTGCTCATGTCGGTCTGCATGAACTGCAACACCCACAGCTCTGAGGACGTCGAGGTGGTCTCCAACCTGATCAAAATCCGCCTCAAACCCAAAGTGCTTCTCAACCACTATATGCTGTGTGTCAGGTAAGACCAGGCTGAAGCCAGGCAAAAGGCCCTGTTTCACTAGGCCTGGGGGCCTAATCCGGCCCGCCGGTTGGGTAAAATCGTAAAATAAAGCTCAACAACTTTAACCCTAAAAAAGATCAACAACTTTGGATCTGCCCCTCTTTGAAAAAAGTTTGTGGACACCCCTGCGCTGACACCTGAGTAATAATAAATAATAATAAATTTTATTTAAACCCCGCCCTCCCTGGCCAGAGCCGGGCTCAGGGCGGCTAACACCAGTAAAATTACAATAAAAACATAATAGGGGGTTGGGAATTTAAAATACAGGTTAAAAATACAATTTAAAGTGCAGCCTCATTTTAAAAGTCAAAACCATAAGGGAAGGGAAACATAAGGGTCAGACTGAGTCCAAACCAAAGGCCAGGCGGAACAGCTCTGTCTTGCAGGCCCTGCGGAAAGATGTCAAGTCCCGCAGGGCCCTGGTCTCTTGTGACAGAGCGTTCCACCAAGTTGGGACCAGTACTGAAAAGGCCCTGGCCCTAGTTGAGACCAATCTAACCACCTTGCGACGTGGGACCTCCAAAATGTTGTCATTTGTGAACCTTAATGTCCTCCGCGGGGCAGACCAGGAGAGGCGGTCCTGTAGGTAAAGGGCAAAGGTGGGCCAAATCCTCCTTGTGGGTAGGGCTGGACCGATAACCGGTTTTCAACTTCATGATATACGGGCTAAACATCGTGATGTACCAATGTATCACAATGTCTGAAATAAGGATGGAGCTACGTAGAGGCATTGGCTGGCTTCACTGCTTTACCTGCATTGTGGTTCTTGCATTACACACACACACCATGATTCACAGTATATTTCCATGTCAAAAATTATGAAACCGATAGCACATTGCGGACTTCAAACTGGTTTTGGACAATATTATCAGTCTATCACCCAGCCAGACTTGCGGGAGAGAGCAGGGGCAGCAGGAGCAAGGTTTGTGCACGTCAGTGGTTAGGAAAAGAGACTGGTGGACCTTGAATTGTTGCTAATGGAGATGGGGAAGAGTTTCTCCCCTACATCTGGCAGGTGCCAGGGACAGGTGGAATTTGCATTAAGTCCAGCAATCTGTCTAGGAGCCTAGTTACAGTCAACTTGGTTGGTTCTTTGTTCAGATCCTCTAGTGGGAACAACACCCCGTACAAGAATTTTGGTCTGATGTGCTTAAGCAACTGATTAGTGATAATATTAAATTTATGCTAGAATTATTTTTTGCTTTCATAATGTTTAAAGACTCATTGACTGTTAAAAAGAAAAGCAAATGAGCAAACCACAAAGTGGTTTACAAAGAGAAAATTACCAGTAATAACAAGAACAACTATCTAACACATTAAAAATAAAAATAAGTAAGCAACAAACTAGAAACAGGGTAAGACATGTCAACACATCTGGGTAGGCTTGCCTAGACCAAAAATGTTTTTATCTAGTGTTGAAAAGAGTTCAATGAACGCTCTTGCCTGATGTCAATAGGCAGGGAGTTCCAAAGTGTAAGTGCTTTCTTACAAATACGGAATGAGTATTATGTGGCACATAATAATGGTTTTACAGGACATCACAAGGACACCAAATTTAAGGACTTGCTTCTGCGTTTCCTTATAGTTGCTAGACAAACAACCATTTGATCATGGAAAAAACTGGATAACCTAAACTTACCCACGTTATATAGAACAATTTGGACTTTCGCAATAGCATTTAAAAATGCATATAGAATCCAGGGTTCTGCAAGGAAAAGGAAAAACCACGATAATTTTACATCACCTGCCAGAACTT
The DNA here is from genome assembly GCF_964188305.1 of Podarcis bocagei. Taxonomy (NCBI): domain Eukaryota; kingdom Metazoa; phylum Chordata; class Lepidosauria; order Squamata; family Lacertidae; genus Podarcis; species Podarcis bocagei. The sequence goes on along the minus strand of NC_138139.1, from coordinate 51,488,645 downwards.
TATTACATATGCAGTGTATGTATGTAACATGAACTCTGGAACCTCTTATTCTTTGAGGAGGTCTTGACATGCCTTGACAGGTGCATTTGTTGAATTCCCACTCCTCTTTTTCCTACATTTTATATAGTATTGTTTTTCTTTTGCGTAAGTAAGCTTTTCCCCTGTTTTTAAAAAAACTTCATTTCCTGCAGGGAGCTGCTGAACGCCCACCGGGACAACTTGGGCACGGTGGTCAAATCGGTGGTCTTCAACGAGCTTTCAAATGCCAGAAATCCCAACAACATGCAGATTCTCTACACGGTTTTGCAGCACAGCCCAGAGCTCGCTCCGAAGGTAGGTGGCTGGTTAGCCAGGGCTGGGGAAGCAGCCTGTGGGACAGACCAGCCCCCTCTTGCCAACGCAGCATCTCCTCCTTGCTCTCTTCCCAGTTCCTGGCGATGGTCTTCCAAGATCTGCTGACCAACAAAGACGACTACCTGCGCGCCTCGCGGGCCTTGCTGCGGGAGATCATCAAGCAGACGAAGCACGAGATCAACTTCCAGGCTTTCTGCCTCGGTCTCATGCAGGAGCGGAAGGAGCCTCAGTACGCTGAGATGGAGTTCAAGGTAGGAGGCCTGCTCAGTTTCCCCCACCAGCTGCTTCTGCAAAAGGAGCCTTGTATGGTGTGTTAGAATCATAGAATCATAGAGTTGGAAGAGACCACAAGGGCCATTGAGTCCAACCCCCTGCCAAGCAGGAAACACCATCAGAGCACTCCTGACATATGGTTGCCAAGCCTCTGCTTAAAGACCTCCAAAGTAGGAGACTCCACCACACTCCTTGGCAGCAAATTCCACTGTCAAACAGCTCTTGCTGTCAGGAAGTTCTTCCTAATGTTTAGGTGGAATCTTCTTTCTTGTAGTTTGGATCCATTGGATCCATTTGGATCCATTGTTCCTTCCGTGTTTTTGTTTTCGTTTGTTTCTGTAATTTTTTTTGTAATTTTCAATTACTAAAATCCGATGAAAACTACATTTTGTCAATCTCTAATTACAATTCATATGCCAATATATACCAATTATAAAGCCGATTATACGTTTTGTGCGACTTCCTGTGTGCTGGATTTCAGGGTGGTTTTTTTCCCCCATCCTGCTTCCGAAATCTTAATTAATCCAACTACACTCAGTCTTGTTCTTAATCCCTTATCCACAGCTACAGAGCTTTTGACTTCCATTCGTATTATCAGATTTAATGAATCTTATTTCTGTAAAAGAAGTTCTACACCCTATAAATTTCCTGTGTGCGATGCTTACCATATTTTTCGCTCTATTAGACGCACAGGACCATAAGATGCACCTCCCGCAAAAGCCATGGGTAGCTGCGCGAAGCCTCCGCAGGGCAGCGGGATGAAGGCTCCCCGCTAAGGCAGAAGCTAGAACAGCTAGAGGGAGCGCTGCGCAGCGCTCCGTCTAGCTGTTCTGGCTTCTGGGGTAGCCCGTGAAGCCTCCGCAGGGCAGCGGGATGAAGCCAACGGGAAGCTGCGCATGCCTCCTCCGCACTGGAAGGAGCGCCGGAAATAGCATTTCCGCATGTGTGCGTGTACACACACTCTGGCCCACCGCAGTGTCTGTGGGACTGCAAACTGGCCCAAGCCACAAAAACTTTGCCGACCCCTGATTTAAATTGTTCCGTTCTGTTGTTGTATTTTTGTATCCCCTTCTCTCCAAGGAAGAAGAGAGAGAGGAACCATGTTTTCCTTTGTCCTGATTTGTATATAATAGTGGTAGCTTAGTACTCACACCTCAAGTCTAGCTCTGCTGTTGTTGACTCTGCTAAGGCAGCGTGCACTCACGTCCCAAGACATGAGTCACGGAAGCACGTCGGGGAAGAAGACTGATGGATCTCCCGAGCGGCACGCAGAAGGGAGAGACAGGCTGGCATGTATGTGTCGTTTGCCGGGGGGGGCCTGTCCTGCCTCCCGGCGACCCCCACCCCCATATTCACCATCCTCCCCTCTTACCCCCGGCAGGACCGCTTTGTCATCCACATCACAGACCTGCTGGCCGTCTCCATGATGCTCAGCATCACTGCCCAGGTGAAGGAAGCCGGCCTCGCATGGGACAAAGGAGAGAAGAAGAGTAAGTGGGTTGCATCTCCTGGCTTAGTCTCTAAAAACAGGGCAAGGAAGAGGGAGCTGGGTAGACATGTAGGATCTGTGGGCCTGCTCTGGAGACGCTGCCCAGAACCGATGTGAAAATAAGCATGTAAATAAATAAGATTATTAACTCCATCACATGTCTGTCATCATAAATCTGAGCTTTGTTGCCGTGCGTTGTCAGTCCCACAGCCAGTTTCGAGAGCGTTGCCCTCTTTTATCAATTAAAGATGAAACATTTGCATGCCCAAACTGCACAGACAGCAGCAGTGGTTTCGTTTGCAAGAGTCGGGGGCCGTGTTTTCCAGCCCCAGTCCTGCAGCAAAGGATCCCTCTCTTTTCCCAGGGATCATGTGATCCTTACAATCTCTTTATCTTTATCTGCATCTGAACACTGTTAACAGGATTACTCTTGCAGGCAAAAAATTGAACTCCAGTTAATTTTTTTAATGTGGTTCTTTTTTGAGGGGGTGTTATTGGCTTGTTGTTTTCATTTTGATTATATATATTGTGGTTTTACATTTTGATTTTGTCTTGTGAGACCTCCGGGTATAGGTGGTACATAAATTCCAATTAATAAATATAAATAAAATGAATTTTCTTATTGCCGCCACCCACCCTTCAGATCTGTCTGCCCGGACTTAAGAACAGGGCTTTTGTGTTGAGAGCCACATTTTCCCATTGCAACCTGTTTGGAGCCTCATTTTGGTTGGGGGGCAGGACTGAAACCAGTGGTGGGCAGGGTCACACCAAAAAGAGTGGGGCCACCCTTTCTCTTTTCCTACTACCCTGTTTCCTTTTTATCTCTCTTTTTCTGGCCCCTTCTTCTCCCTCTAGCCATCCCTCCACACCCCTGCATCTCCCTCTCGCTTTCCTGCTTCATCCCAGCCCAGGGAAGGACTTGACCTCTCTTGCCCAGAGGTCTGATCACTGCTGGAAGGCTTTTGAAATCAGGCCAAGAGGTGCATGAAATGAGGCCCCTTGGGCTGCAGATGGCCCACCCCTGGCCTGGAACCTTGGCCCACCTGTTTTAAGTAAGATGGGGAAGATGCTGACTTTTGCCCTTCGCCTTTGCCCCTTCCCCGCCATGGCTGTGTGCAAGAGGGCTTCCTGGCTCTGCTGTCCTAGGACCTGATGACGTTCCTCATGGAACTTTGAAGTGTCAGGCATAGCCCTATTGGCTTTAGCCCAAACGTAGTAGAGTTTTCCTGCACAGCGAGGAAGCTAGTTGCGGCGGTAATGACTAGTCAGCTAGACTCAGAATAACTATTTACAGGATTTATTAAAAGGAAAAATAAAACCAGCAGAGTTTCTGCATACAAAAGAAAGCAAAATAAATCCTTTCTTTCTCTCTCTTTCTTAACCATACACAGCACTTCTAACTCCTAACACACCTCACACCAAACTGTGCTAGCATTCCTAGATAACAGAGTTGAGTGCTGGTCGTTAACCAATCAAAGTAAGTAGTTTCTAGGTCAAGCAGACCTTGGCTTTCTGCCAAGAGTAAATTGACACTGCCTTGAGTTAATTGTGTGAAGCCAGAATCTGTAAGTTCCCATGAGAATCAATTAACAGAAACTGAACAGTTCCTTCTGACCCCCTCTGCCTCTGTCCTTCTCCCCAGACTTGGAGGTCCTGCGTGCCTTCCAGAACCAGATCGCAGCCATTCAGAGGGACGCGGTTTGGTGGCTGCACACGGTGGTTCCCTCCATCACCAAACTGGCTCCCAAAGAATACGTTCACTGGTAAGAAGCTGAGCTGGAGATGATGGCGTTGATGATGCACCGGCCTCTTGCGCGACCCCTCCTGGGTTCCCTCCGAGCACCCTCATTCAGGCCAGGAATTGGTCTAGGAGCCAGGAGGCGCTTGAGGGTGGGGAATCAGAATTGCGTGGCGACTCACACACCCCCCCCCCAGTGGAAATAATGACACATGACACAATGGGCTAAATAAGGCCACAACTTTATTTGTTACAGGTGATGAGCGGTATTGGCTTAGGCATTGGACCTCACCGACTATATCCAACTTCAGCACATCTGCTTGAAGTCCAGGAAGGGTTAACCACCCGTAGGGGGAGTCCTGCTGATGCACATCAACTAGGAACTCCCCCAGGGTGACCAATTGGGGGCGTGCCTTAGGCCCTCACCTCCCCAGACTTCGGACAGGGCCATGCTCCCCCGGAATCCTTTATCGGACTACCCTTCAATATGCTGGGCAGGTGATGGCGCTTCCTCCCCTCTTCCATCTACAGAACTATACCAATGCCTAACCGCCAATACCCAGAAAGTTGTGATGATTTGCTATGAGCTGGGCGAAAACCAAGTGGCTGGTGCCAATTTGCCAAGTGGAAAAATTCCTACCAGGCCCCTCAACAGCGACCAACCAAGGTCCATAGCAAGGTCAAGGAACGAAAACCTTATAGGGCAGGAGGGTGGGAAACAGGAACAGCTGGCAGGCAGCAAAGAGGGAGATCCCTGACCGTGTCCTGCTTTAAATAGGACAGGCCACGCCCCCAGAGCCAGCCGATTGGCTGGCCAGGAGGTGACGTGGCCGGGAATCCCCCCCAATTGCGCGGGGGGGGGGGCGTGACGCCTGCAACTCCACCTCCTCCGAAGAGGAAACGGGGGGTGGGTGGGCATGCATGCATCTTCTGATAAGGTAGGAGCTTGCTCCTTCCCTGCCTAGGAGATCTTGTGGAAAGATTCAGGACAGATAAAGATTCAGCACATATTAAGCTATGGAAGGAGCTGTTACGGAAAAGGAGCAATGCGGCAGCGAGCTACAGCTGGCTGGAAAGCAAAACATTGTGGAAATGTTTGGGACTGTACCGTGAGAACAAAGGGGCAGTCTAATCACAGTGCTGAGCACCGGATGTTAGCTCAGAGTGTCATTTGACCTGTACAGGAAGTACAGGAGGTGGAGTTTGTCTCTCTGCTGTTGGTGTTTGAAGAGTGCAGACGCGTTTCTCTGTAATGCTGCAAAGACAGAAATAAAGGCATGTAAATACATTTCTGTCTATCTCTTTCCCCTCCCTGGGGGAAGGCAGGGAGCAGGGAAGAGTGGTGTGTTCTTCTCACGCTTGAGGAGGATCGCCGATAGTGACCTAGCCTGTATCCTGCCGGGAATGCAGACAGGGAGGTCAACCAGGAGATCAAGCCGGGTGCCTGGAGAGTGGCCAGTTCCTCTGATAAGGCTTGAAATCCGACAGGAGCTCCATGCAGGAAGCAGTGACAGGCACCAACTTGGATGACTTTAAAAGAGGATTAGGCAATTTCACAGAGGAAAAGGCTACTGGTGGCAGCAATGATTCTGAACACCGGTTTCTGGAAACAAAGGAGGGGAGAGTTGCTTTTGCGTTCAAGTCCTGCCTGTGGGTTTTCCCCAGTCATCTAGTTGGCCAGTGTTAAGAACAGCATGCTGGATTAGGTGGGCCATTGGTGTGACCCAGCAAGTTCTTTTTAGGCTCTTATGACAAGGGGGCCCCAGATCCATGACCTGTGTGACAGCTGGAAGATACAGAGGGGATGGTGTTGGCTCGCCATCGAGAGCCAGTGTGGTGTAGTGGTTAAGAGCGGTAGTCTCATAATCTGGGGAACCGGGTTCGCGTCTCCGCTCCTCCACATGCAGCTGCTGGGTGACCTTGGGCCAGTCACACTTCTCTGAAGTCTCTCAGCCTCACTCACCTCACAGAGTGTTTGTTGTGGGGGAGGAAGGAAAAGGAGATTGTTGGCCGCTTTGAGACTCCTGAAGGGGAGTGAAAGGCGGGATATCAAATCCAAACTCTTCTTCTTCTTCTTCCCAGGGAGAGGCGGTACAACTCCCAGCCCACTTACAGGCCATGAATCCCCACAAGGACAGGGAAGCTGCTGGACATTGATTGATGGATTATATTTCTATGCTGATTTTCATTCAAACATTTTGATGTATTTTTAATCTTTGTTGGAAGCCGCCCAGAGTGGCTGGGGAAACCCAGCCAGATAGGCGGGGTACAAATAATAAATTATTATTATTATATTATTATTATAAATGAGGAAATCCCTGCTTCAAGCAGTAAATAACAACGACATAACAGCATTACAAATACAGCATAACTCTCGTGGAATAATTATCAAGTCGCCAGTAAAACAATTACAAATCATCAGTGAAACAATTTCAATTATAAGGCGCTATTAACAAAACATGGGACGCGGGTGGCGCTGTGGGCTAAAGCCTCAGCGCCTAGGGCTTGCCGATCGAAAGGTCGGCGGTTCGAATCCCCGCGGCGGGGTGCGCTCCCGCTGCTCGGTCCCAGCGCCTGCCAACCTAGCAGTTCGAAAGCACCCCCGGGTGCAAGTAGATAAATAGGTACCGCTTACTAGCGGGAAGGTAAACGGCGTTTCCGTGTGCGGCTCTGGTTTGCCAGAGCAGCGATGTCACGCTGGCCACGTGACCCGGAAGTGTCTCCGGACAGCGCTGGCCCCCGGCCAATAGATGTGAGATGGGCGCACAAACCCCAGAGTCTGTCAAGACTGGCCCGTTCGGGCAGGGGTACCTTTACCTTTATTAACAAAACAACTACTACAAAATAAACTAAATATCACAATTATAACCATGTTTTAGGACTACAGCGTTCGTAGTCCTAGAAAGCAAGATTAACGTTGGCAAAATAGCAGCCAAAATTAAACTAAGCACTGTTCAATTGATACGCACACTCCCCACATCCCCATGACTGATAATCTTTCAATCTGTTCAGCTCATTAAAATGCCCAGGCACATACCGTACTTTTCTGTGTATAAGACACCCCCATGTATAAGATGCCCCCTATTTTGGGGGACTCAAATATAAGAAAATGGGGGGAAATGGCACAGAGTTGTTGAGTTGAGCTATTTTTTTGCGGAGAATTGACCTGAATTGTTGAGCCCCCACACTCGTCCCATCGCCGACAGAAGCTGCCAATCACCTGCCCGACTGCCAGAGCGTCAGCCAATCAACACCACCCATTGACGCAGCAACCAATAACACACACAATAGCCGCTGACAGCCTCGGCAGCAACCAATCATACGTCCACCCTATGCACTACCCGTGTATGAGACGCCTCCCACTTTTTAGCATGATTTTTCAAAGAAAAAAACAGTCTTATACATGGAAAAGTACGGTAATACCCGTGGCAGCGACTCCTTTCTGAAGGTTCCTCGGGCTGGAGGTGGGGTAGCCCCGGGGAAACCAACCCCCAGATGATGACAAAGTCTCTCACCCCTACAGTTCTTCCTCTGGAAACAGCTCCCTTATGAAGACTCCTGGGGCTGGACGGTGGGGCAAGGCAGGTGGGAAAAGCCATTGCCTGGTGGACAGCACCATACCTGTCACCCCTCCACTTGAAAGCTTGGTGGGCAGGCAGGGAATCCCTTTGGAGCAACTTTGCTGCTCCTGTGCAGTCTTGGAACATTTACTCCTGTTCTCGGGCTCCTGAACCTTGACCCTTTTCTTTCTGGATCAACTGATTCTGACACATCGCTTTTCCCTATTTTCTAAGCCTCCACAAAGTGCTGTTCACAGAGCAGCCAGAGACCTACTACAAATGGGACAACTGGCCTCCCGAGAGCGACCGCAAGTAAGTCGGGGGCTTGGCTTTATTTATTTTAAAAACCCACAAAAGCCCAGGGGAAAAGGTTGTCACTGTTATGCAGAAAGATTATTGGCTAGTGTCAGGGAACTGCCATCGGCCAGAGGCGAGAGATAGAAGGGCAGTTGTGTTACAGGGAGCCTCCAAAAATCTTGCAAAGCAGTTCCTCTTCCGGGGAAAAGGAGGTGCAAGGACCAGAGGATGCTAGTAAGAGGCTTAACACTGCACCTGAGCCAGCCAGAGAGGAGGGAGGCACGCCTTTGCCATCGCCCATCATGCGCAGTAGTCTGGGGCGCAGGGAGGGGCAGAAACGGCTGGGGGTGATGAAACTTTTATGTTGGGGGAGGTACAAAAACAGACCACTCTGCTAGCGATGGAGCCAGACATGAACTTATGACACTCTTCACTGTAAATAGTTTGCACCAAAATAAAGCCTGTAAAAGACAGGACGGAGTCCTGCCTGGTTACTCTCGAGCAACAGCACTTGACAGCTAGGTTTGCTGATCACTTTGACTTTGCACCCCATATGGACTGACTCTTCGGAAGCCAGTAGCTCTTTCTCTCTCTCTCCCTCCCTCCCTTCCCTCCCACCAGCTTCTACCTCCGCCTCTGCTCTGAAGTGCCGATCCTCGAAGACACACTCATGCGCATCCTCGTGATCGGCCTGTCGCGGGATCTCCCCCTCGGCCCCGCCGACGCCATGGAGCTTGCAGACCATCTGGTGAAGCGGGCAGCAGCTGTGCAGGCAGACGGTAGGATTCTGGCAGTGAAGCCTCGGTTTCGCACACCCACCAGTTTTATTTTGCTTATGCATCTCCAGGTGCTGGAATCATAGAATTGTAGAGTTGGAAGGGACCCGGAGGGTCATTTACGATACGATAATCTTTATTGTCATTGTCAACGAAATTGAAAAATCTACATAAGACATTCAAAACCCAACAAGCCTGCTATCCCAACCTGGTTAGCCCCCTAAATGATACCCCAATTCTAAATACAATATACTTCCATACAGACTCCTTACAATGCGTTTAAAACCAAAATCGCATTTGGATAGAAACTGTTTTGCAGACGGCTCGTCCTAGGCTTTATAACCCTGTACCTTCTTCCAGAAGGCAGAAGCTGAAAGAGATCATTTCCAGGGTGCACGCTATCCTGCACTATCTCTGCAGCTTTCTTATGGCACCTGGAAGCATAGATTTGAGCCAAGGTGGGAAGAGTGTTCTCTCCGCAGTCTTTACAACCCTGGACAGCATTGTTTTCTCCCTGACCGTGCAGCTCCAAAACCACACACACGGACTAGTTCTAGTCTAGTTCTAGGTAGGAACTCAACAAAAGCGTCCACTGTTGTTGGACTCCAGTTCGCATCAGACCCAGCCGGGGTGGAGGAAGGATGTGCAGTGGGTGCGGGCCGTCCCGGGTTTCACCCCGGGGGTGTGTGTGACCAAATGCCGGGCAGCACTCACCGTGGGGCCTGCAGCGCACCCGAGCCATGCATCTCTCCTGGGAGACGCGTGGTGGCTTGGCATCCGCAGGTTCCACACTGCCCAAACGGTCTGCCTGCTGCCTCCCACCCCCTACCCCCAGCTGTAGGGCAGCTGAGTGGGAGGAGGCAGGCAGACTCCGGAAGCCTTCTGTGCGGCTTGTGCCACCCTTGGGCACACCGCCCCAAGCACCCACTGGACCCAGCCAGCGCGGCTGTTGGCCAAGGACGATAGGGGGAAATGATAAGTAAGGCCGCAGTTTCCACCTTTCTACTATAAACGGTGTGAGGACTCCAGTTGAAAAGCAGGATGAACACCTGCCAAATAAATCAATCCTGTTTCTTAAAAAAAAAACGCAAGTTGCCCTTTTCTGTGCCTGTGTAAAGTGAAACCTAAGGGGCTAGCCCTCATGGCAGCAAGGAAGATACAGTCATACCTCTTGTTACGTTTGCTTCAGGTTAAATCTTTTCAGGTTGTGTCCCGTGGTGACCCAGAAGTACCGGAAAGGGTTACTTCCGGGTTTCGTCGCTTGGGCATGCGAAGACGCTCAAAATGACGTCACGTGCATGCACAGAAGCGGCAAATCGCAACCTGCACAGACGCACAGACATGGATTGTGTCCTGCTCATGTTGCGAATGGGGCTCCGGAATGGATCCTGTTCGCAACCAGAGGTACCACTGTACAAATATGATTAGAGCAGAGTTTGCTCACAACCTCTGAGGCTAAATGGAGTCTAGGTGAGATTTCCAATCGAGGCAGAAGGACTTTTTCACTTATAAACTTCCCTGCGTCTCCCCAATGTATTTATCTCCATTTTCCCACTCATTTATTTTTCTGTCCTGCTTTCTTTCTGCAAAGCTCCATGGGGCAGCATTTATGGGCATCATCCTATCTGGGCAACGGACCAGACCTGGGCCAGCTTAGATGTGCTTTCTGTTACTCCTGTATAACCCAATTTCCTTATCCCCTTCATCAAATCTGCACCGTTTTCCTTTAGGACTCCACTAGTTTTGAGTCTGCAGTCTTAAGAAATTGAATAGGACGGTTTTGCATCAACACACAGCTCACGATATACTTCTGCTTCCTTTAGATCTTGAAGTCTTGAGAGTGGAGAGGATCCAACTGATCGATGCCGTCTTAAACCTGTGCACTTACCACCACCCAGAGAACATCCAGCTGCCCCCTGGGTAACATTTGCATGCATGCAACTCTTGGGCTAGAGAGAATAACTTAATTTTATTTTGAGCAGAAAACATAAGGAAGAGGGGGGGGCAATAATAGTGAACAGCTATGTCTAGAGCATCTTTGGGCAAGGCAAACAATATATATATATATATTTTAAATTAAACTACAGCAATGCAATATGATTGTTTCTGTTTGCTTTGAAGGTACCAGCCTCCAAATCTGGCCATCTCTACTCTCTACTGGAAAGCTTGGCCTCTTTTGCTCGTTGTTGCTGCATTCAACCCCGAAAACATTGGTGAGTGTAATGAGGACAAAAAGAAGAGCCTGGTGGATTGGGCCCAGGGCTCATCTGGTCCAGCAACCCTATACAGTGGTGCCTCGCAAGACGAAATTAATTCGTTCCGCAAGTTTTTTCTTCTTGCGAGTTTTTCGTCTTGCGAAGCACGGTTTCCCATAGGAATGCATTGAAAATCAATCAATGCGTTCCTATGGAGACCGTCTGGGGACAGGGGGGAAGCGCCGCGCGCCTTCCCCTCTGTCCCCGGACCTGTTTAAAGCAAGGGGCGGCGGGGAGAAGATTGCTTCTCCCCGTTGCCAGCCCCGCAATCTCCGGGGACAGAGGGGAAGGCGCACGTGCCTTCCCCTCTGTCCCCGGACCTGTTTTAAAGCAAGGGAAGGGGCAGCGGGGAGAATCGCTTCTCCCCGTTGCCGCCCCTTGGTTCAAAAGGGGTCCAGGGAGAGAGGGGAAGGTGGGTGCGCCTTCCCCTCTGTCCCCGGAGATTGCGGGGCTGGCAACGGGGAGAAGCGATCTTCTCCCCGCCGCCCCTTGCTTCAAAAGAGGTCCGGGGACAGCGGGGAAGACGCGCTGCGCTTCCCCGCTATCCCCGGAGCTTGCGGGGCAAGCTTCATTTTGCGAAGCAAGCCCATAGGGAAATGCGTCTTGCGAAGCGGCTAAGAAAACGAAAAACTCCTTCGTCTAGCGAGTTTTTCGTCTTCCGAGGCGTTCGTCTTGCGGGGTACCACTGTATGTCCTTACCAAACTACAGTGCTCTGAACGGCAGAAAGTCATTCCCTTTTCCTAGGAAGCTCAAGGAATTGTAGCTCTGTGAAGGGAATAGCGAGGAAACTCTCAGCATCCTTAACAAACTACAACTCCCATAATTCTTTGCTGGGGAAGCCATGGCCGTTTAATTGTATACAGTGTGTGTGTATATATATCGTATTTTTGCTCTATAGGATGCACCCGACCATAGGACGCACCTTGTTTTAGAGGGGGAGAACAAGAGAAAAAAATTCTCCCCCTCTCTGTACAGCGCCCCTCCAGTGATGCGGCAGGAGAAACAGAGCCCCTTCCATTTCTCCTCCCACTTCACTGAAGGGGCACTGTGCAGAGAGGGGGAGAATTTTTTTTCTTGTTCTCCCCCTCTAAAACAAGGTGTGCTCAGTGCGTTCAAGGTGCGTTCAGTCACCTTCAGTGAAGGCAACCCGAAGCCTCTGGAGTGCGGCAGGAGTTCCCGCTGCGCTCTGGAGGCTTTGGGTTCCTTTCGACCTGCTCTTTGGGGCTGGCAGGGGGAAGCCCAGCTTTTCCCCACCGCCAGCCCCAAAGAGCAGGTCAGGGAGCAGCGGAAAGGCTGCGCGTAGCCTTCCCGCTGCTCCCAGAGCTTGTGGGGCTGGCAGGGGAAGCCCGGGTCCCCCCCCCCCAGCCCCAGGGACCACACATTCGCTCCATAAGACACACAGACTTTCCCCCTTAGATTTTAAGAGGGAAAAAGTGCGTCTTATGGAGCGCTAAATATGGTATATATGCGTGTGTGTGTATATATATTTGTGTGTGTGTGTGTATGTGTGTGTATGTATATATGTGTGTGTGTGTGTGTGTGTGTGTGTACACACACACATACAGTGGTGCCTCGCAAGACGAAAATAATCCGTTCCGTGAGTTTCTTCGTCTAGCGGTATTTTCGTCTTGCGAAGCAACCCTATTAGCGGATTAGCGCTATTAGCGGTTTAGCAGCTATTAAAGGCTTAGCGGCTAAAATGCTATTAGCGGCTTAGCGGCTTAGAAAAAGGGGGGGGAGCGAAAAAAATCGCAAGACTCGCAAGACGTTTTCGTTACAGCCCATAGGGAAATTCATCTTGCGAAGCACATCGAAAAACGGAAAACCCTTTCGTCTAGCGGGTTTTTCGTCTTGCGGGGCACCACTGTATATAATAGCTGAGGGTGATGGGAATTGTATTCCAACGACTTCGAGAAGGCACCAGTTCAAGGAAGGAACTGACAGCCAAAAATAACACGTGATCTACTGGGGAGAGGTGTGTCATTGGGCAGAGTACTGCAGAGAGCTGTGTTCAACCTTCTGGCTGTTCTGCATGGTGCCATCTCAATTCTCCCCCCCCCCCCTTGTGTCTTAGGTCTGGCTGCCTGGGACGAGTACCCCACGCTAAAGATGCTCATGGAAATGGCCATGACAAAGTAAGTATGCTAATCCCGCCTATTTTGGGGAGCTGAAGCTTAGTCTGTACATAGGGCAGGATGTGGAGACTGATTCCCAAGTGGGCCAAACGGATTGTACAATTTCTGGCTGCAGGTGGGTGCTGCGTTACCATTAAAAGAGTGGGGGAACCAGCTGAAGGCTGAAGATTAGCACAGGAGGTTTCCTCCTGTCCTGACCACAGATGGAAACTCAAAATGGGAAGGGCTGGGAAGGCAGGGCAAGAGTTTCTGATAGCTCTGACTGAGCAGCTTTTACCCTCGAAAGAGGCACTCTTTACAGTGCTCTGTGCTCCTGAGGTTGGTTTTATGTCCTCTTAACACCAGGGCCTTTTGGGTGGGGGTGCCTGCCCTCTGGAATGTGATTCCAGGGAACATTGTTGATCTTCTCCTGTGGTCATATATTCCCCCTCTCAGCAATTACTCCTACCCTCCTTGCACTCTGACGGACGAAGAGACCCGCACGGAAATGATCAGCCGCGAACTTCAGATCTCGCAGCGGGAGAAGCAAGAAATCCTCGCTTTCGAGGGCCACCTGGCGGCGGCGTCAACCAAGCAGACCATCACGGAGAGCAGCAGCCTCCTGCTGTCTCAGCTCACCAGCCTGGATCCCCAGTAAGTGGTCTCTGTTCCCCCAGGGAAGCCTTCTCCAACCCGGCGCCCTCCATATGATTCGAACTGTGCCGGTTGGGGTGGATGGGAATTGTATTCCAAAGGAGAATGTGACACAAATTCAGGTCTTTCAAAGTGGGGGGAAATCATGGGATGTACCATAAATGAAGGTGTGGGTGGTGGTGGGGATTCAATAGCCCTCCCTGTGGAATACCCTCCCACCAGACACTTCTTGGAAGACCTCTGAAAGCAGCCTTGTATGGGGAAGTTTTTAATGTTTGGTGATTTATTGTCTTTTTATGTGGTGGAAGCTGCTGTGAGTGGCCGGGGCAACCCAGCCACATGGGCAGGGTATAAATAATAAAATTGTCATAATACAGTGGACGCTCGGGTTGCGAACGTGATCCGTGCGGGATGCACGTTCACAACCCACAGCGCCGTGTCTGCGCACGCGGGGGTTGCGTTTCGGCGCTTCTGTGCATGTGCAAAGCATGATTCGGCACTTCTGTGCATGTGCAAAGCGCGATTTAGCGCTTCTGTGCATGTGCGACCTCCGAAACCCGGAAGTAACCCGTTCCGGTACTTCCAGGTTTCGGAGCGTCTGTAACCTGAAAAAACACAACCTGAAGCATCTGTAACCCGAGGTATGACTGTAATGATTAAAACACTAAAACAAATAAAATTATTCAGTATAATACATAAAACATTGTACGCCTTGGGTGCAGGCTACCTGAAATACCATATCTCTCTATACAAAGCTGCCTGGGTGCTAAGAGTCTCGAGTGAGCACCTTCTCCTGGTCTCATCAGCATCAGAGGCACGGTTGGCGATATGAGAGAGCGAGAGAGCCTTTTCTGCTGATCCCAAATTGTGTGGTTCCCTCCCGAGAGAGGCTAGTCTGGCTCCTTCCTTGTCATCCTTCTGCTGGCCGGCTAAACCTTCCTGTTCAGACCAGCCTTTGGAAACAAAGGTGCTGTCGATGCTGAACCCTGGACTGCTGGCAGGGTTTTCAATTGCTTTTTAAGACATTTCAACAACTGATTTTAAGTACCGTATTTTTCGCTCTATAACACGCACCCAACCATAACACGCACATAGTTTTTAGAGGAGGAAAACAAGAAAAAAAAATATTCTAAACGAAACAGCGGATGTATGATTTTTGTGGTTCATGCTATGGCCACAGACATGTGATCTGACAGTGAGTTTGGAGTAGCCCAATGCAAAAATCCTGAGGATCCATGTGGATCCATGCTTTGTAACCATGTTTTTGCACCACTGCGGCCCCAGGCAATAGTGGGTGCATGATTTTTTGGGTGCAAGCTGTAGCCATGGACATGCTATGTGATCTGATGGTGAATTTGGGGTGACCAAGTGCAAAAATCCTGAGGATCCATGTGGCTCCGTGCTTTGTAACCACGTTTTAAGTGGGGAGGGAAGGAAAAGCACTCAAGGGACAAGGAGCACGCATGGGGTGGGTGGAGAAGGATGCTGCTAATAATGCAGAAGAGGGGTATAAGAGGAGAAGGCTCCTCTCCTCTCCCGCTTTGCTTCTTTAAAGCAAGCAGGCTCTCTCCTCCCCACTCAGCGGCTCTTCTCCCGCTTTGCTGTTTCAAAGCGAGCCACGGAGGAGGAAGGGGAACCATGGATCCTCTGCTCACGACTGCAGCAGATCCCCCCGCCATCCGTAGGCCATAACACGCACAGACATTTCCCCTTACTTTCTAGGAGGAAAAAAGTGAGTGTTATGGTGCAAAAAATACGGTAATTTGTGTTCTGTGCATTTTATAATGGTGTTAGCCACCTTGGATCCCAACTTCGGAAGGAAGGCGGGATACGAATAGATCAAATAAGCGGAAAATGTAGAGAGCGACAGAGTCCCCTCAGGGCAGCTGGCAGCCAGTACTAATACTGTGGTATCTCTGGTTGCGAATGGGATCCATTCCGGAGGCCCGTTCGCAACATGAGCAGAACGCAGCCCGTGTCTGTGCATGAGCAGGTCGCGATTCGCTGCTTCTACACATGCGCGTGATGTCATTTTGCGCGTCTGCGCATGCGCAAGTGGCAAAGAGTGGTGAAACCCGGAAGTAACCATTTCCGGTACTTCCGGGTCGCCACGGGACGCAACCTGAAAACATTCAACCTGAAGTAAACGTAACATAAGGTTGTTGTTGTTTAGTCGTTTAGTCGTGTCCGGCTCTTCATGACCCCCTGGACCAGAGCACGCCGGGCACTCCTGTCTTCCACTGCCTCCCGCAGTTTGGGCAAACTCATGCTGGTAGCTTCGAGAACACTGTCCAACCATCTTGTCCTCTGTCGTCCCCTTCTCCTTGCGCCCTCCATCTTTCCCAACATCAGGGTCTTTTCTAGGGAGTCTTCTCTTCTCATGAGGTGGCCAAAGTATTGGAGCCTCAGCTTCAGGATCTGTCCTTCCAGTGAGCATTCAGGGCTGATTTCCTTCAGAATGGATAGGTTTGATCTTCTTGCAGTCCATGGGACTCTCAAGAGTCTCCTCCAGCACCATAATTCAAAAGCATCAATTCTTCGGCTACCAGCCTTCTTTATGGTCCAGCTCTCACTTCCATACATTACTACTGGGAAAACCATAGCTTTAACTATATGGGCCTTTGTCGGCAAGGTGATGTCTCTGCTTTTTAAGATGCTGTCTAGGTTTGTCATCACTTTTCTCCCAAGAAGCAGGCGTCTTTTAATTTTGTGACTGCTGTCACCATCTGCAGTGATCATGGAGCCGAAGAAAGTAAAATCTCTCACTGCCTCCATTTCTTCCCCTTCTATTTGCCAGGAGGTGATGGGATCAGTGGCCATGACCTTAGTTTTTTTGATGTTGAGCTTCAGACCATATTTTGCGCTCTCCTCTTTCACCTTCATTAAAAGGTTCTTTAATTCCTCCTCACTTTCTGCCATCAAGGTTGTGTCATCTGCATATCTGAGGTTGTTAATATTTCTTCCGGCAATCTTAATTTTGGCTTGGGATTCATCCAGCCTAGTGACTGTACTAATAATTTTTTTCTTTGTGCACTGTCGGTCTGACAGCTTTGCCCTAGCCGCTCTGGCCTGTGTGCTGTCCTTTGCCTGTGCTGTCTCGCGTCTGCCTTCCCTCGGGGCAGACAGATCTTTAGCAGCCTTCAGGGAAGCAGTGGAGGTGTGGGGAGTGTTGGGAGAAAAGCCAAGAGACCCCCTTGTGTTCCCTTCTCAGGGGCCCCCCTCGCCGGCCACCTCAGCCTGTCCTGGACCAGGTGAAAAGCTTCAACCAGTCTCTCCGCTTGGGGCACCTCCTCTGCCGCAGCAGACACCCCGACTTCCTGCTCAACATCATCCAGAGGCAGGTGGGTCACCCCCAGAGCTGGGAAGTGCCATGTGGGGGGGAATTGAAGGCAGGGGAATCGAAGGCAGCAGAGGGCTGCCGCTTGGTTTCATCATTCCGAATGCGATCCATCGGGAAACGGGGAGCCTTTGGGGTCGCACCAAATGGTTCGACTCAACGTCTGGATGCGCTGAGAATGTCGGAGCAAGGATTGTTCAATCGGAGCAAGACTGAAAGATGGTTGGGAGGAGATGGAAGGGTGAGGCTGGAAATGGGGCGGCTTTTGTAGAGTGTTGGGAACGGCGCACGGTTGCCTCTGCTTGGTGGTGGCCCTCTGTTTGCAGAATTCCTCCACCACCCCAGTTATTTGGTCGATCCCAACAGTTCCGGCTTTCCAACCAGCTTCAAAGACCCATTCATTCATTCATTCATTTCATAAAATGTATACACCGCAGGATAATCTTTTTAAAAAAAACACCTCAAAGCAATTTACACAGAGAAGAAAACAATAAATTTCTCAGTGAAAACTTAAAAACAATTAGAACATTTGAAAAATTAAGACCACGTAAACTAAAAACAAGATTTAAAGGCATGTCAACATTCTGGGTATCTGGGTAGGCTTGCCTAAGTAAAAAAATTTTTTTTTCAAGCACCATAAAGAGTGCTGCCTGTTATCAATAGTTCCAAAGTGTAGTAGCCTCCTCACTCAAAAGATGGATTTCTTACAGATGTGGAGCAGGTATTGTGTGGCACCAGTAGCAGTGCCCGTTCTGCAGCCTGAAGCAGCCGAGCGGGCTTATTTTTTATTTATTTTATTTATTGAATTTATATACTTCCCTATACCCAGAGGTCTCAGGGCTTAGGTGGGCTGAGGCAGTCCCACAACCTGACCCTCTTCTTCCTTAGGCGTCTTCGCAATCGATGCCATGGCTGGCAGACCTGGTTCAATCCAGCGAGGGCTCCTTGGATGTTCTCCCGGTGCAGTGCCTTTGTGAATTCCTTCTGCACGACGCCGCTGACGAATCCGCCTCTGGCGAGGAGGAAGAGGAAGGAGAAAGCAAAGAGCAGCGTGCTAAGAAACGAGAGGTAGGTGCTCTCTATTTGCATCAGCCACTAGCCATAGCGATAAAACAAAATAAAATTTAACGAAGACAGAGGTAAAAACCTAAGTATACAAAGTGCAGTCTGGAGGTTTAAATTAATAATCAAACAATAGAAAGGGCATAGTAGCAATGGTTGAGCGACCTTTTATGGATAGTAGTAGAGAGGTAAGAAGCTCAGTCCTTGAATCTTTATGTGAGCTAGAAGTACATGAGCTACTGATGCCATCTCCACACGGACACAACCATATTTCCAGCGGGATTTTTTGAAATCGACCCTCAAGTGAGGGAACTGCCAAAACACCCTTGGAGCTGGATATCAGGCTGGACGATGGGGGTGGAGACGCTCCTTCAGATATACAGGGCTGAGGCCACATAGAGCTTTAAAGGTCATGTAATGGAAATTGGGGGTTGCTTGTGCGTAGAGGTTGCTGCTGCTCTAGGCAACGTTCCCTGGCTAAACCTTTCCCTGGCTGGACAGCCCTTTCTCCGTGGCTGTGTGAGTCGCTGGCAGAATCCGTCAGTGGGCGTTTCCTAAACTTCTTCCAACATAAAAACTCCTTGACACCAAGTCTCCGCCTAGACTCCCTGCGCAGAAGACTTCTGCGCGGAGTGGGCGTGGCCAGCGGAGGTCCTAGACTCTCCCCGCTGGTCTCTGTGGAAGAGTCCTGGAGCCCTCTCTCCGAAGTCCTTCCCTGCTCCCCTTCCTCCCAGGTGTCACGCTGATTTCCTTCCCCCAAGGAAGTGTTCTCTCTCCCTCTGCTGGTCCCTTCTCCCGCATCGTTGGGGAGCCTTACCTCCACTCTTGGCTCCAATGGCAGTTCCCTGACAGGTCAGCACCAACACTTTGAATTGCGCTCAGAAATGTACTGGGAGCCAATGGAGGTCTTTTAGGACCCGTGTTATGCGGTCCCGGTGGCTGCACCAAGTCACCAGTCTGGCAGCATCATTCTGGATTAGTTGTACTTTCAGAGTCACCTTCAAAGGTAGCCCCACGTAGAACGCATGGCAGTAGTCCAAGCGGGAGATAACTAGAGCATTCCCCACTCTGGCGAGACAGTCTGTGGGCAGGTAAGGTCTCAGCCAGCGTACTGGATAGCGTTGGTAGACAGCCACCATTTGTTAAGGTTGCTGAGGGTTGTTAAGAGAGCCCAATGTTCCTCTCAGAGCTACTATTTCCCCAGAGTTTCCTGTGAAGCAGAATTGATTGCTCAACCACTCTGGGGATGGTTGCCCTGTGAGGGGCACAGGAGATCTCCTAAACACCCTCAGCACCCTTAGCAAACTGCAGCCCCCATAATTCTCTGGGGGAAGCCAGAGACCACATAACACCGGTCTTGAACGACCTACACTGGCTCCCAGTCCATTTCCGAGCACAATTCAAAGTGTTGGTGCTGACCTTTAAAACCCTAAACAGCCTTGGCCCAGGATACCTGAAGGAGCGTCTCCACCCCCATCGTTCTGCCCAGACACTGAGGTCCAGTGCCAAGGGCCTTCTGGTGGTTCTCTCACTGCGAGAAGCCAAGTTACAGGGAACCGGGCAGAGGGCCTTCTCGGTGGTGGCACCTGCCCTGTGGAACGCCCTCCCACCAGATGTCAAAGAGAAAAACAACTACCAGACTTTTAGAAGACATCAGAAGGCAGCCCTGTTTAGGGAAGCTTTTAATGTTTAATAGATTCTTGTTTTTTTTTAATATTCTGTTGGAAGCCGCCCAGAGTGGCTGGGGAAACCCAAACAGTTGGGCGGGGTATAAATAATAAATTATTATTATTATTATTATTATTATTATTATTATTATTATTATTATTACTACTACTACTACTACTACTACTACTGTTTAAAGGGCCTCAGAGCTCTTCAGATGCACGGTGCGGATGCGGCCTGAGCGGTTCTTTGAACCCCCGCCTCCTTTGCCCTGGCCTTCCCACGGTAGCTGCTACCCCACATCAGCTCTCAGCGGTCCAGTAGCTGGAGAACCGCTGGGAAGAAACGGCGACCTCTTTCTCCACAGAGGCAGCAGAAGCAGAGGCAGCTGCTCGGGCGCCTCCAGGACCTGCTGTTGGGACCCAAGGCCGACGAGCAGACCACGTGCGAAGTCCTCGACTATTTCCTGAGGCGCCTCAGCTCCTCCCAGGTGGCCTCGCGGGTGCTGGCCATGAAGGTAAGGAAGATGGCGAGGACGGTGTCGCCGGGCCTCTCTTGAGCCTCCTGACAACGGGACCGCTTCACAGGAAGACGTTTCTTCAGCTCAAGAAGACAGGCAGCTTATTCCACTGGTAGCTTGGGCATCTGTTGCCCTGTGTACCCATTCGGATGTGGGTTTCAAATAAAAGGATAAGATTCAAATGGCAGTGAGCACAAGTGCAGCAAAACATGCCGATATCTTATTAAATCCTAAGCTGATGGAGAGTTAAGCAGGGTCTTCAGTCAACTCTCCATTCCAGTTTATTGTTGTTGTTGTTGTTGTTGTTGTTGTTGTTGTTGTTGTTGTTGTTGTTGTTGTTATATTTTCTAGCTGACATTCCACGTCTTCTGAGCAAATGCAGCCCTCACTAGACTGTTTAGGGTTTGGGGGGTGTTTTACTCCCTTTGTTGGCTTCTTTGAAAGATAGTTTTGCCACCGAGCCTTATGAGGAGTGATTGAGGGAATTGGGTATGTTTAGGCTGGGAAAAGGGGAGGCTGAGAGGAGACAGGATAGCCGTCTTCAAATACCTCAAGGACTGTCACATGGAAGAGGGAACAAGCTTGTTTTCTCCTGCCCTGGAAGGTAGGACTCGAACCCATGGCTTCAAGTTACAAGAAAGGAGATTCCGACTAAACATCAGGAAGAACATCCTGACAGTAAGAGCTGTTTAAGAGTGGAGCGGTCTCGCTCGGGAGGTTGCAGACTCTCCTTTCTTGGAGGTTTTTTAAGTAGAGGTTAGACGGCCATCTGTCTGTTAGAATTCCTGCTCCGTGATTGCAGTCATGGGATTGTTGTCTTTCACATGGCGGAATGTGTTTTGACTCCACAGAGTGGGACGTGACGGAGACAGGATGTTTGAGTGACTGCGTTCCGTGAAGTAGGACTGTTGTCCTTCCCCCCCCCCTTTGCTGTCTGATGCTAGAGAGAGAGGGAGCTATGTTGCAGTGCTCCGTGTGTAAATATGTAAATAAAGTAGATTAGCCAAAATGCTGAGTTGCTGAGATCTGTCACGCAAGCTGCAAAGACTGTGGATCCCTAAGTGTGCCGGTGTCTGTTGGCATTGGTCACTGTGATGTTCAGGCTGAAGAAAGCTTTTGAAGCTCCCGAATGATTGACCAGGAGGGAGAGAACACGCCACTTGGGCATGTGTCTCTGCCAGGGTCCTACTCGAGTGTAGGGCTGAGCTCCTGACACTGCCGTGGACTCTTCAGTTGAGATTTCTGCATTGCAGGGGGTTGGACTGGATGACCCTCAGGGTCCCTTCCAACTCTTCAATTCTTAGTGGTCTCTGTATTGTATTAATCTGCCTCTGTCCTTCCTGCAGGGCCTGTCTTTGGTGCTTTCAGAAGGAGGACTCCGTGACAGAGAGGAGAAGGACCACCCTATGGAGGAAGATTCTGGGGACTCAGAGCTCCTGCAGGGCTACCAGTGGCTCCTACGTGACTTGCCCAAACTGCCCTTGTTTGACAGCGTTAGGGCCGCCACTGCTGTTGCTTTGCAGCAGGTAAGATCTCCTGCTCGGGGTGACACGGAAAATGGCTCCATTTCAGGACTCGGTTGCTAATCCGACTTGTTTCTCCGTTTAGTTCAAAATGCTGGCCTTCACCTTGTAAGGAACTGATGGTGAGCTGGTCTTTGACTGTAATAAATTATCTATCTAAGAACTGATGGGTTTGACACCAGGGCATCCTCTGATGAACCCCAGTCCACGTGCTACATAGCTAGAAAAGCAGTACTGGGCCCTCTTCCCCCCTCCCCATAAATTTTACTGAAAGTAATCTAAATAAAAATGAAGAAAGAAAGAAAAAATACAAAGCCCTCTCTCAAAGGTAGATTTTAATCCTTAATTCTTTTTAAAAGAGTTTTATTTTTATTATTATTTTAGTTTTATTAGATTTTCAATTACAGTCCCATAATAGCCTCATTATAACAATACCGATTTATAATACAATTATTAATACCAATTGTTCAAATACTGAATTATATAATTTAGATGAGGTGGCATGCTAAATTTGATGGTTTGATTATTTCCTTTATTTCTGCGTTCCAAAATCTTATTAATTTCAATTACATTCGGGTCATCATAATAATCCCTCATACAACAACTGCAATATTAATCGCTTCTATTTGTGTCGACCCATTAAATGGTTTATAAAACTGCAAGTGAGGAACTCAAAACTAGATCCTTGTTCTTCCTGTGTGCGGTGGTTATTCTGTCTGCGGTGTTTCTTCCTGTCTTTGAAAGATGTTATGTCTTTCTTTCCCCCGGTTGTTGCTATTATCCCTCATGTCTTGGATGGAGCTATCTTAATCCTTATTTCACCCAGAAGGGGCTGGACACCCCCACCCCACCCCAGCTCTCACCTGGGAGCTTCCAGTTTATCCTCCTAGTCTCCCACCCTGGAAGATCTTCCCTCCCCTGCCTCTTACACAGGTTCCTCATTGACCCAGAGTAGAGGACACACACACACACACCAGAAGCAAAAGAAAGAAAAAAGAAACACAGCCCAACAAGACAATAACAATAATCCACCAACAGCATACAAATCAATATGGCTAACCTGATCCAAAACACCCACCCACCCCATTCACATACGAAAAGAAAGACCACCACAGCCAACCACAAATGAACAGCCACACCCATGGCCAACCCCAACCTCTCTCACCACCAAAGGAACACAAATGAACAGCGCGAGCAACGCTGACTCCAAACCCTACATGCATTAAGCATAATAGAAACATCGCCACCCCCCCAAGGTCTCAACAAATGAAACTGATTTGTAAAAATGTTACATGAAAAAAACATGAGAGACATTACACATACTTCTCTAAAGCAATAAAATCTTTAATAAAATAAATGAAAAAAGAAAGGAAAGAGAGAGAAATAAAATAAAAAGGGTTTCCAGTTTTCTGTTAGTCAGTGTTGAGCCCTCTTGAGGCTAAGAAACACAATTCTTTCTGCCACTTCCAGGCCATTCACATGGAGACGGATCCTCAGACGATCAGTGCTTACTTGGTTTACCTTTCCCAGCATGCTCCAGTGGAGGAACAGGGACAGCACAACGATCTCGCGCTGGTGAGAGAGAGGCCTTCCGTTTTAAGGGCCGAACACACAGCTCTGTGGTGGTTCCCTCTTAACGTTCTCCTCGGCCATGTGCTCTTCATAGCGGGTTCTTTGGGGACATTTCTGGACTTCAGCTCCCATCACCCCTCACTACTGGCCGCACTGGGAGGGCTGATGGGAGCTGGAGTTCAAACACATCTGGAGGGCCACAGTACCTGGCGCCTCTTCTAAGTCCAGTCGCACCTTGGTTGTCGAACGTTTTGCAGCTCTTAACGTTTTGGCTCCCGTACGCCGCAAATCCGGACGTAAATGTTCTGGTTTGGAACGTTCTTTGGAACCCGAACATCGGCCACTGCTTCCGATTGAGTGCAGGAAGCTCCTGCAGCCAATCGGAAGCCGCATCTTGGTTTCCGAATGTTTTCGGGAGTCGAACGGACTTCCAGGACGGATGAAGTTCGAGAACCAAGGTTCCACCGCAATGGGCTTCTGAAAACCAGCTGCTGGAAGCTGCAGAAGGGGGAGAGAGCTTCTGTTCTTGGGTTTTGCTTGCAGGTTTTCCACGGTTGTCTGGTGTGAGAACAGGACTTTGGACTAGGTGTGTTCTGTTAATGCCTGCTTGTTATTAACTGATAACCTGTGGACCTCTTTGGATAACTGGGTTATTTGAGAGGCAATACCTCTAATTTGGAGGGACGCGGGTGGCGCTGTGGTTAAACCACAGAGCCTAGGACTTGCCGATCAGAAGCTCGGCAGTTCAAATCCCCACGGTGGGGTGAGCTCCCGTTGCTCAGTCCCTGCTCCTGCCAACCTAGCAGTTCGAAAGCACGTCAAAATGCAAGTAGATAAATAGGTACCTCTCCGGCGGGAAGGTAAACGGTGTTTCTGTGCACTGCTCTGGTTTGCCAGAAGCGGCTTAGTCATGGTGGCCACATGACCCGGAAGCTGTACGCCGGCTCCCTCAGCCAATAAAGCGAGATGAGTGGGCAACCTCAGAGTCGTCTGCGACTGGACCTAATGGTCAAGGGTCCCTTTACCTTTACCTTTTACCTCTAGTTTGTTGAAAGATATGCTCAACCATTCTTGCAATTAGAGTTAATTGGGTGCTCTCCCTGCTTAATATTCCATCCTCTCTTAGCGACACAGGATCAACTTGCCCCATTGCTGGATCCAGTTCCACTCTCTCACCTTGAATACTCTCCCCACACTCACAATCATCTTCGAGGGAAGAAAACCAGTTTTTTGTTGGAACTATAAAAGCAGATTTGTTTTTTAAAAGTCCTCTATTTTAGATTGTTTGGGAACCGGTGAGAGAGCTACATCCTCTGGGTCCCTGTAGCGTTTACTAGCAGGCATAGCGTCACCGTGGGGAGTAAACAAGGAAAGGTTTCCCCAACCGAAGAAGAAAAAATAGAAAGTGCTCTGTTTGTTCAATTTAAGAGCTTCTCTGTGTGGTGACTGCCAGGAGTTCCAGGAACAAAGTATAGAAGGGAGCTGGCGGTTAATAGATAGCAGCTGGCGGCCTGCCCAGGATGCGTCACAGAACTTGCCCACGATGTTTCTCATAGCTTAGACAAGAAGGTGCTGATAGAATCTCAGTAGGTTGGTAAGTTAAAAGTAGAGAAGTAGGAAAAATTACTTCCTTGGGTAACAATCAATGCTAATTACAGTCCTGTTATCTGCAGAGCTCCGAAGCCTGCTTGCTAAGCCGTCGCCATCTTGGAACTCCCCCTGTTGGACTAAGTGGGCCTTTGGCCTGATCTTACAGCCTCTTAATAATAATAATAATAATAATAATAATAATAATAATAATAATAATAAAAAATTTTATTTATAACCCGCCCTCCCCAGCCGAAGCCGGGCTCAGAGCGGCTAACAACAGTAAAATGATACAACATTCTAAAATCATTTCATTATAAAATCAGTTCAAATCAGATTAATGGCAACCATTGGGCTAGAGTTCTGTGAGGATTGCCAAAGGAGGGGGTCAGGCTGTGTGCTGGTCAAAGGCCTGGTGGAACATCTCTGTCTTGCAGGCCCTGTGGAAAGATGTCAAGTCCCGCAGGGCCCTAGTCTTTTGTGGCAGAGTGTTCCACCAGATTGGGGCCACAGCCGAAAAAGCCCTGGCTCTGGTTGAGGCCAGCCTAACCTCCCTGTGGCCCGGGACCTCCAAGATGTTTTTATTTGAAGACCGTAAGGTCCTCCATGGAGCATACCAGGAGAGGCGGTCCCGTAGGTACGAGGGTCCTAGGCTGTATAGGGCTTTAAAGGTTAAAGGTAAAAGGTACCCCTGCCCGTACGGGCCAGTCTTGCTAGACTCTAGGGTTGTGCGCTCATCTCACTCTATAGGCCGGGAGCCAGCGCTGTCCGCAGACACTTCCGGGTCACGTGGCCAGCGTGACAAGCTGCATCTGGCGAGCCAGCCAGATTAAAGGTTAATTAAGATTAAAGGTTAAAACCAGCACCTTAAACCTGATCCTGTACTAGACCGGGAGACAGTGCAGCTCTCATGCCTTGTTTGCCGTTGACTTTCTCAGGACGTGGCCAGGCTGATTGTGGAACGGTCCACCATCATGACCCACCTCTTCTCGAAGCTCTCCTACAGCTCAGAGTCCGACGCCGTGCTGGTGGCCCTGCTCTCCGTCTTCTCCCGCTACATCAAGCGCATGCGCCAGAGCAAAGAGGGCGAGGAGGTCTACAGCTGGGTGAGTGGCCCTCTCCTTCCCCGCTGAGTCCCTGGAGGAGTGCCTGCCCTGATACTCAGTGACCCTGTGCGTTACGGTCATGGGAGGAAGTCCTGCTCATCGTCCTACCCAGGACAGAGGCTGGGAGAAGGACAGCGACACGAGTCAGGGCTTTCTTGGTGGCAGCCCCATGACTTTGGCATTCCCTCCCAAATGATTTGGTCTGCCTCCACAGAAAAGAATGTATCATTCCGTGTAAGTGTCTTCAATTCACGTTCAGGGAATGAGGCTTCCATCCATTGCAGCATTGCAAAACAGTTCATTTGAAAACCAACAGGACACACAGCTAATCTACTTTGTTGTTGTTTTGCAGTAGGGTTCCCTGCGATTAGGAAGTAACTACAAGTTATGATGCCTTTATTGAATTGTGTCATTGTTTTGAGAAATTTATTGTTGTTGTTTACTTTATTTATATGCAACAGGGTTTGATATTATAATGATTGCAATGTTTGTGATTTTTTTTAATGCTGTTGCGATTATTGTGAGCTCAACATTTGTTGTTGGAAAAGCAAGATACAAATGTGTCAAATGAACAAAGAACTGAATATCTTTTTATTTGTGCATGATCCAATTCCACGGTGTTTTATCACTACCGTGTTGGATTCACTGATTTTTTGGGGGTGGGATATTTTTTTTGTATTTTAAATGTATTTTAATGATCACTGAATTTTCATTATCATTGCCTTAAATCTCTCTGAACTCCATTTTGGAGAAAAGGCTTGATATAAATCTATCAAATAAATTCACCCTCTATATTTATTTCGGTTTACTCTCTCTTTTGGACAAGCCCTTGCAAGGCAGTTTATGATTTTTTAAAAAGTAATGAAATAAATTGCATGTATTAGAAACAGGATCAGTTTTCTTTTTTTAATGTAAGAGCCAGCAATAAAAGCTTTTTAGAGGTATGTGGGTTTTTTTTTTAATAAAAAGGATTGATTTAGAAACGTTCTCCCCAAGGAAGCGGCCAGGCGAGATTCTTAGGGGTGAGCATTCTGCAAGTGAGCAGCCGCCATTTTTCTCCAAGAGCGGTTGCACTTCATTACCCAATCTTCTCTCTCTGCCTCTCTCTAGTCGGAGTCCCAAGATCAGGTATTCCTCCGCTGGAGCACCGGAGAAACAGCGACGATGCACATCCTGGTCGTCCATGCCATGGTGATTCTGCTGACTCTCGGACCACCTCAAGGTGAATGATGGAGGTCATGTATTTTCCAGTGGATGCTGGATCTGCCTCTCTGCCCAGCCTCCTTTGCCCTGGGCAGGAATTAATGGATCCTTGCCTGATTGAGCCAAATGGAATGGGGGATCTCTCCTTGAATCCCTGCAAAGCTTCTCTAAGATACTCTGTCTTTCTCCTGTGAAAGAAGAGAATCTGTGGAATGAAGCGCCAATTGCAGATTTCAGTTCGGTGCTCCTGGTTTTTCTCCCCCTACATAAATCAATAAAAGGTCCCTGGACCTTATAGGTGCAGAGGCAGGCGAGACCAATCTCTGATGCCTTAAGCAGTGGCTACATAGCCGTTTCCAGTGGATCTTCTTTAGCAATCTCTCGTAGCCGAGTAAAATTGTCCTTCATGAAGACAATCCATGAGTCCGTAAGGCCAATTCTGGATCCACATGTCCTTCCACAGTGGAGACATAGGTTTCCGGGCAGGAGTTGATCGCAGTGAGGGTTTGCCAAGCATGCCTTCCTCTTAGCAACATTTCTCCCTTTCGTCCTGAGTTCGAGTGTCTTCAAAGTCCATGACACCTTTGGTAAAAGCTGTTCTCCAATTGGAGCACTCGCAGGCCAATGTTTCCCAGTTGTCGGTGTTTATACTACATTTTTTTTAGATCTGCCTTGAGACAGTCTCTAAACCTCCTTTGTTGACCACCAGCATTATGCTTTCCATTTTTAAGTTCGGAATAGAGTAGTTGCTTTGGAAGACGATAATCAGGCATCCGCACAACATGACCAGTCCAACGAAGTAGATGTTGAAGCATCATCGCTTCGACACTGGACATCTTTGCTTCTTCCAGTACACTGGCATGAGTTCGCCTGTCTTCCCCAGTGATGTGTAAACTTTTTCGGAGACACCGTTGATGGAATCTTTCGAGGAGTTGGAGATGGCGTTTATAAGTGGTCCTTGTTTCAGCATAGGACCTGAGCGCCCTGTGTGGCTTCTCGCCTGTTCAATATGACTAGCAGAAGCTGAGTCAATTCTGCCCACTGGTCTGATTTGCATAATGGATATAGAGGGCAAGATATATATTTTTTGTGGGGAGGAGACATTTGGGTGAAGTTGAGCAGGATTTTGATGCAGACATACCGTATTTTTCGCACCATAGGATGCACCGGACAATAGGACGCACTCTGTTTTAGAGGGGGGAGAACAAGAAAAAAAAATTCTCCCCCTCTCTGCCCAGCGCCCCTTCAGTGAAGCGGCAGGAGGCGCTGCACAGAGAGGGGGAGAACTTTCCCCCTCTTGTTTTCCCGCTCCAAAACAAGGTGCCATTTAAGGTGCGTTCAGGCGGCTACCTTGGAAGGCTGGAGAGCGAGAGGGGTCGGTGTGCACTGACTCTTCTCGCTCTCCAGGCTTCAGGTTCCTTTCAACCTGCTCTTTGGGGCTGGCGGGGGGGGGGGAAGCCCACCACCAGTCCCAAAGAGCAGGTCAGGGAGCAGCGGAAAGGCGCAGCGGAGAGGCTCCTGCCATAGCCGCGCGTCACCTCTCCAGCCAGGAGAGGGTCGCGGGGGGCTGCTTTAGCCCCGCACGTGACTCTCCCGGCTGGAGAGGTGACACGGGGCTATAGAGGTTCCTGCCATAGCCGCGCGTCACCTCTCCAGCTGGGAGAGGGTCGCGGGGCTATGGCGTCTTCGCTCCATAGGACGCACACACATTTCCCCTTCATTTTTGAAGGGGAAAAAGTGCGTCCTATAGAGCGAAAAATACGATATCTCTGGTGTTAATAGGGAGTGGGCTTTGGTGGGGCGGCGTCTGTGACCCTCTCTAAGCTGTTTCTTAAGTTGCGGTAAAAAATCATTTACCAGCTTGCTGCTCCCCCCAAAAAACATCTTTTGTTCTGTTACCTCCCCAAGGCCCCCAACAAGCCCGGGAGTGGGGGAGGGGAGTTGTGGTCCACAACATCAGGAGGGCACCACGTTGACGAAGGCTGGTTTGGGGTGTAGCAAATATGTACGAGGCAAGCAAGATGACTCTCTGAACATTTATTTAAAGCCGGGGGTGGGGACTTTTGCACCCTGCTGGACATCTGGTTCCCCGAGAAGAAGCCCCTCCCCACAGCTTTCCTGGTGGACACATCGGAAGAGGCGCTTCTCCTCCCAGACTGGCTGAAGCTGCGCATGATCCGTTCAGAGGTGCCTCGGTTGGTGGATGCAGGTAGGCCGACCTGCCTGGGGATATGGGAAGAGACGTCATTGGTGGCCTACCTGTTAAGCTATCCTCCATACATGAAGTCACAGGAAGGGCTTGAAATACAGTGGTACCTCGGTTTTCAAACGCAATCCGTTCTGGAAGGCTGAGTTCTGAAACGTTCGGAAACTGGAAGCTGGAGCCTCAAAACAGAAGCCTCTCAATATGGAAAACTCAAAATGGAGGCATTTACTTCCGGGTTTGCGGCGTTCCAGTTCCGAAACGTTCTTCTACGGAGGCGTTCAAAAACCGAGGCGCCACTGTATAAGCAATGAATTATTGAAAAACTTAACGATATCGGGGCTTGATAAAAGTGTATGTGTTCTAAAACAGCTATTAAAAAGGAGTAACCAAAAAACATCAGGAAAGGAAGGGTGGGAAGTCGAGAAGGAATTATGTGTTTAAAGAAGCTATTTGATGACAAGAGTTTTGTAATATTTGTGGTCACTTCATTTTAGAAAGAGAGACACCTGTTGTGTTCTCTGTGACACAATTGGCCATGCACATAAGGCTCTGCGTAATGTGATTTTTGTGGGTTCGCAAGGAAGTTGGAGCGAGCCGGTTCTGACTTGGGGGGTGTTTTGTCCCAGCTCTGCAAGACCTGGAGCCTCAGCAGCTGCTGCTGTTTGTCCAGTCCTTTGGCATCCCCGTCTCCAGCATGAGCAAGCTCCTGCAGTACCTGGACCAAGCCGTCTCCCACGACCCTCAGACTCTGGAGCAGAATATCATGGACAAAAGTAAGGGAACTCAGGGCTGTGGCAGTGGGTGGGGGGAGGATCCCCTCAAGATCCATCTTTTTTCTTTTTATATTGGGGGGTGGAATCAGTGATAAAAAAAATTAAGGGTGTGAATCTGAAGAAGTGTGCATGCACACGAAAGCTCATACCAAGAACTAACTTAGTTGGTCTTTAAGGTGCTACTGGAAGGAATTTTTTATTTTTTAAAAAATTAAGTGATACAGGAAAAAGGAGGAAAAGTGAGGGGAAGAAAAAATGTGGATAAGAAAGAAAACTCTTATATAGAATTTTTGGACTACTGTAATGCGCTCTACGTGGGGCTACCTTTGAAGGTGACCCAGAAACTACAACTAATCCAGAATGCAGCAGCCAGACTGGTGACTGGGAGCGGTCGCCGGGACCACATAACACCGGTCTTGAAAGACCTACATTGGCTCCCAGTATGTTTCCGAGCACAATTCAAAGTGTTGGTGCTGACCTTGAAAGCCCTAAATGGCCTCAAAGGCCCAGTATACCTGAAGGAGCGTCTCTACCCCCATCGTTCAGCCCGGACGCTGAGGTCCAGCACCGAGGGCCTTCTGGCGGTTCCCTCATTGCGAGAAGCAAAGCTACAGGGAACCAGGCAGAGGGCCTTATCGGTAGTGGCGCCCTCCCTGTGGAACGCCCTCCCACCAGATGTCAAAGAGAACAACTACCAGACTTTTAGAAGACATCTGAAGGCAGCCCTGTTTAGGGAAGCTTTTAATGTTTGATGTATCACTGTATTTTAATATTCTTTTGGAAGCCGCCCAGAGTGGCTGGGGAAACCCAGCCAGATGGGCGGGGTATAAATAATAAATTATTATTATTATTATTATTATTATTATTATTATTATTATTATTATTATTATTTTGTACAGTGGACGCTCGGGTTGCAAATGTGATCCATGCGGGAAGCACGTTCACAACTCGCAGCACCGCATGTGCACACACGCAGGTCGCGATTTGGTGCTGCTTCTGCGCATGCGCAAGCACCGAAACCTGGAAGTAACCAGGTCCGGTACTTCCGGGTTTGACGCGGTGCACAACCCGGAATCGCACAACCCGAAGTGTCTGTAACCCGAGGTATGACTGTACAGTGGTGCCTCAGGTTAAGTACTTAATTCTTTCCAGAGGTCCGTTCTTATCCTGAAATTGTTCTTAACCTGAAGCACCACTTTAGCTAATGGGGCCTCCTGCTGCCACTGCGCCGCTGGAGCACAATTTCTGTTCTCATCCTGAAGCAAAGTTTTTAACCCGAGGTAATATTTCTGGGTTAGCGGAGTCTGTAACCTGAAGCGTATGGAACCTGAAGCGTATGTAACCCGAGGTACCACTGTATATTGATTTTATTATTGTTCTTACTGTTCAGCATCAACCTTCTGGGCGTGGGTCATATTATACGGGCAGGTTTGTTTGTGCGTATCATAATCTTCCCAACCTTCTGCCTTCCAGATGTTTTTGGCTTCAACTACCATCATTCCCTGCGTCTGACTTTTTTATCCTTTTTTATTTTTGCGCTGTTACCATTATAAAAATGGGGAATTCGTGGAAGGGGAACTGGGTCGACCTTAGAAAAAGTTTTTTCTTAAGTATAAATGATTGATCTACATAAGTTAAAGTTGTTATGTAAACTGAATTAAATATAATAACAAAGTAAGGTAAAAGTTTAGGGATAAGAACTTGTTGAAAAATATTTGGGCATGGAATACAAGAAGGGGAGGCGAGGGGAAGTTCTGGAAAAAAGTTATTGAAAATTTGGAGGGTAAAGGTTGAATTTTTTCTTTTTTTCTTTTCTTTTTTCCCCTTGCTTTTTGTATTATTTGAAATTCTAATAAATATTATTTAAAAAAACAACAACTACCATCATTCCCTGCTTTGTTAGCGGCATCTAAAAAGCATCACACCCACCAGCTCTTCCTTGCAACATTAAGCAGGGAAGGACATTTTCCCTGTGTTTTAGTTTTCCATGGGACACCTTCTGTTCCATTCAGACCACACCCACACCATACATTTAAAGTGCTCTGATCGCACTTGGAACAGTCATGGCTTCCCCCAAGGAATTCTGGGACCTGTAGTTTGTTAAGGGTGCTGAACGCTGCCAGCCAGATGTATATGGGAAAGCTTACAAGCAGAACCTGAGCTCAGCAGCCATCTCCCCACTTGCGATTCCCAGCAGCTGATTCTGTCCGCACAAGAAATTCCCTAACTCCACCCATATACAATTAACACTAGTGCCCCCTAGTGATTGAACTATAATAATAATAATAATAATTTTTTATTTATACCCCGCCCTCCCCAGCCAAGGCCGGGCTCAGAGCGGCTTACAAGCAATAATAAAAACAAGATGAGTGATTACAACTTAAAAACAAAAATAAAATACAACATTAAAATAATGGAACATTAAAATATTAAAATGGAGCCTCATTGCAGGAGAAGGAAAAGAAAAAAGAAAAAGGGGGCGGAGGGAATCAAATTGGCTCCAATCCAAAGGCCAGGCGGAACAACTCTGTCTTACAGGCCCTGCGGAAAGAGATCAGATCCTGCAGGGCCCTGGTCTCATGAGACAGAGCGTTCCACCAAGTTGGGGCCAGTGCTGAAAAGGCCCTGGCTCTGGTTGAAGCCAACCTAACTTCCTTAGGGCCTGGGACCACTAGGGTGTTGTTATTTATGGACCTTGAGGCTCTCCGTGGGGCATACCAGGCGAGGCGGTCCCGTAGGTACGAGGGTCCTAGGCCGTGAAGGGCTTTAAAGGTCAAAAGCAGCACCTTAAATCTGACCCTGTACTCCACCGGGAGCCAGTGCAGCTTGAAAAGCACTGGATGAATATGCTCCCATGGCAGAGACCCCGTGAGGAGCCTCGCTGCAGCATTCTGTACCCGCTGGAGTTTCTGGGACAGCTTCAAGGGCAGCCCCGCGTAGAGCGAATTACAGTAGTCAAGCCTGGAGATGACTGTCGCATGGATCACTGTGGCCAGGTCGGGGCGGGAAAGGTAAGGGACCAACTGCTTGATGCGGCGAAGGTGGAAAAATGTCGCCTTGGCTGTTGCTGTGACTTGCGCCTCCATGGAAAGGGAGGCGTCAAGGATTACACCCAAACTCTTAACGGAAGGCAATGGCACTAATTGGGCCCCCGCAAGAGAAGGGAGTTGGTCCCTCATCCCCATGCTATCCCGACCTAGCCATAGGACCTCTGTCTTCGAAGGATTTAGTTTCAATCGGCTCCCACGAAACCATCCAGCCACAGCTTCCAAGCATCTGGTCAGTGTGTAAGGGGCCGAGTTGGTGTGGCCATCCATCAGTAGATAGAGCTGAGTGTCATCAGCATATTGATGACAGCCCAGCCCAAAGCTCCGGATAATCTGGGCAAGAGGGCGCATAAAGATGTTAAAAAGCATTGGGGAGAGAATTGCGCCCTGCGGCACTCCACACACCAAGGAGTGGCGTGACGACATTTCCCTCCCTAGTGCCACCCTCTGTCCCCGACCAGAGATAAAAGAGCACAACCAGTTACGGGCTATGCCCTGTATCCCCACGTCTGCAAGGCGATGGTCCAGAAGATCATGATCGACCATGTCAAAGGCTGCTGACAAATCTAAAAGGATCAGCAGTCCTGACCCGCCTCGATCCAGTTGTCTACGAATATCATCTGTTAGGGCAACCAGAGCCGTCTCCGTCCCAAAACCAGGACGGAAACCGGACTGAAATGGATCTAATGCCGATGTTTCCTCCAGAAACCTACCAAGCTGTTCAGCAACCGCTCTCTCAATTACCTTACCCAGGTATGGAAGATTTGAAACTGGGCGGTAATTGGATAGGTCTAAGGGATCTAATGAAGTTTTCTTTAAGAGTGGACGCACCACTGCTTCCTTCAGTTCCCCTGGGAATGTCCCCGTGTCAAGGGACAAATTGATAATTTCAACCAGGGGGGTCCGCGCAACATCTGGACACTCCCTAATCAGCCAAGACGGGCACGGATCAAGGAGGCAGGTGGTGGGCCTACCAACTTGGAGGAATCTATCCACATCAGTAGGGAGTATCCGATCGAAATGGTCCAACACTGGACCTGAAGTCAGTCGAGGGGCCTCCAGTTCAGTCACTGTGTCTAAATTGGCAGGGAGGTCAAACTGTATAACAACACTATCCACTGTCCCTGTTTTTTCCCTTTTTGGCGATTTGTTCTCTTTCAGATTACATGGCTCACCTGGTGGAGGTCCAGCATGAGAGAGGAGCAACTGGCGGACAGACATTCCACTCACTGCTCACCGCTTCTATCCCATCTCGCCGAGGTATTCATTCATTCATTCATTTGTTATGCATGCTCTTACATGCCACTTTCTGTCACAAAGTAACCTCAAAGCTGTTTGCATAAGGTGCTCAAAACAGAATAAACAGAAATCCCAAAATGCAACTTTAAAGTCACAGTGATAAAGCTGTTAGACTCAAGAAGCAATACAAAAAAAGAGACCAAATGTGGTTTGGCAGCGACGGCGTGGGACAGCAAAAATGTCTTCTCTGTGTGGTGAAATTCCAGCAGTTTATTTCCTCTCTCTCCCCACATTTTTAAAAATTGAATTTTAGTAGCAGCAGGTGGCTTACAGAAATGAAACAAAAAATTGTTTTAAAACAGCCGGTTTTTGCAATTGCCAATAAAGAAATATGGAACTTAACTGAATCGGTAACAAAACACTCCAGGAGGGTGTGGTCTATGATTACAGAAGGCAACTACAACCAGGAAGGGCGGGGTATAAATAAAAATTTATTATTGTTGCTATTATTGCAACCTGATCTCGCAACCGGTGTGCTTTCTGTGCTGCCATCTTATCTGCCCTCCTTGACCTTGATCAGATGTAGGCTTTCCAGCAACACTGAGTCTGTTAACTCTCTCCCTCTCCCAGTTCTCCTTCGCCTAACTGTTCACCCCCTGGTTCTTCCCAACTTTTTTCTGAACTATGTCCCTCTGCAAACCATTGTTCCAAATCTATACTGTCCCACAGCTCCTGGGAAGATTCAGGATCCTGATCAGGGGGAGGGGGGGGTGCTCCCACCATTCCTACTCAGTGCCGCCCTCATCCGCACGGTCCCTGACAGGTTCTTGAAAAAGCCCCACTCTCAAGATTTCCCCATTATTTTCTCTTCAGACAGCGATGATTCTCCACGACCCAAAAGCAGCCTCGAGACTCCACAAGGGCAGGGCAGGATCCGTGCTTTGGCCCAGATCCGAGTTCTCGGTCCAGACGATGACTTGGCAGGCATCCTCCTTCAGGTAGGGACCCTGATCCTTACCCCCCCCCAAAAAACCCCTGTCAGGAGCTTGTCCTACACTCAAGTAGGACCCTGGCAGAGACACATGCCCGACTGGCATGTTCTCTCCCTCCTGGTCTTTCGTTCGGGAGCTTTCTTCTGCCTGAACATCACAGCGACCGATGCCTACAGACATCGGCACACTTAGGGATCCGCAGAGTTTGTGCATCATGCGTAACAGACCTCAGCAACTCAGCATTTTGGCTAATTACTCTATTTACATATAAACACACATGGAGCACTGCAACATGGCTCCCTCTCTCTCTAGCATCAGACAGCAAAGAGCAAAAGAACAAAGGACAGTAGTCCCACTTCACAGAACACAGCAACACAAACATCCTGTCTCCGTCACTTCCCACTCTGTGGAGTCAAAATATATACCGTCATGTGATAGACAACAATCCCATGACTGCAATCATGGAGCAGGAATTCTAACACCCCCAACCCCACTTTGTTTCTTTGCATGTTCTTCCACTCTGTCCATGTCTCTCTGGCGAAACTGCAGACAGTCTCCGCCACAGAATTATTGTTTTGCTTATTTATTGCAGTTATTAGTCCCTTTTCTTTCACAAAAAGTGAGCCGCAATGACTTCCAAAACAGCACAAAATGTTAAAACCTTAAAATGCATGTGTGCATTTAAGAGACAGGTCTAAGGCTTCCCATACTCTGAAAGAGGCCACAAATATCTAAACCCAGTTTCTGAGCAAACATATTCCTGTCACCATGCCGGTTCTCACACACACACACATACATACATCCCATGATTCCCCATCACTCCATTTTTGTTCCTTCGTTGAAACCTTTATTAGCTGTTCTTCAGCCTTGCCTCTCAGAGCGACAGATGCCATAAGGCAGTGAAAGACAACAGGTGATAGATTCTGTAAGACCGCAGTAACAAATGGCAACTGCTGAAAATCTGGTATTAAAAAAACGGGGTGGGGACCAGACCTTCGCAACGGCCCAGGCAGATTTTTTAAAAAAAAATGGAACATTTTTATCTGGCACAAAACGGAGAACAAAGATGGTGCCAGGCAGGCTTCCATGGAAGGGGAGTTCTACAAATGCAAGGCCACTACTGAGAAGGCCCTGTGTATTGTCATTGCCTGCTTAATTGCAGATGGGTATGGAGGGCAGAGGGATGTGGGTGGCTCTGTGGGTTAAACCACAGAGCCTTGGACTTGCCGATCAGAAGGTTGGCGGTTCGAATCCCTGCGATGGGGTGAGCTCCCGTTGCTCGGTCCCTGCTCCTGCCCACCTAGCAGTTCGAAAGCACGTCAAAGTGCAAGTGGATAAATAGGTGGGAAGGTAAACGTCGTTTCTGTGCGCTGCTCTGGTTCGCCAGAAGCGGCTTAGTCATGCTGGCCACATGACCTGGAAGCTGTACGCTGGCTCCCTCGGCCAGTAAAGCGAGATGAGCGCTGCAACCCCAGAGTTGGTCACAACTGGACTTAATGGTCAGGGGTCCCTTTACCTTTATCTTTACCTTTATGGAGGGCAGACTTTGGGGCAGCAAATGCCATGGGCAGATGGGGCTTTGGGTTTGATAAAACCTTTGGGGCCCTCCCCATTTCCTTCTCACCACCAGCCCCTTCCCAGTGGGTCCCTTGCCCCGAAAGTCCATGCTTCCTTTTCTCCCCCTCTTTGACCTTTCCCACTGCACCAAGATCTGCAGAAACCCAGGTACACTGGTGCCCCGCAAGACGAATGCCTCACAAGATGAAAAACTCGCTAGACGAAAGAGTTTTCTGTTTTTTGAGTCGATTCGCAAGACGAATTTCCCTATGGGCTTGCTTCGCAAGACGAAACGTCTTGCGAGTTTGTTTCCTTTTTCTTAAAGCCGCTAAGCCGTTAATAGCCGCTAAGCCGCTAAGCCATTAATAGCTGCTAAGCCGCTAATAGCCGCTAAGCCGCTAATAGCCGTGCTTCGCAAGACGAAAAAACCGCAAGACGAAGAGACTCGCGGAACGGATTAATTTCGTCTTGCGAGGCACCACTGTATTGCGGCTGGGAGAAAAGGAAGCAAAAATGTAGAAACCTGGAAACCCGTGTTTTTCCTAGTCTGTAAGCAAATGCAGCTCCCTCGCTTTCCTGACGCCTCCTTTTTCGCGCCTTGGGCAGCTCTTTCCGTTGACTCCAGATCCCCGCTGGCAGAACTCGAACCCGCGCCCCCTTTCCTTGGCTCTGCAGCAGGCGCTGGGGCAGGAACTGGCCCGGCTCCGCCAGGGGAACGACGCCACGCCGGGGACCGCGGTGAAACTCCTGCAGGCGGTGGCGGCCCTGTTGAACTCTCCCCATGGCGGGGCGCTGGTGATGGCGATGCACCGGAACCACGTTGCGTCTTGTCCGCTTATGCGCCTGCTGTTCCAGTGTCAGGTGAGGACGTCTGTGGGTGGAGGGGCCCAGGTTGTCATCCGAGGCTGCCAGGGTAGCTCAGTTACAGAACAACAACTAACAAACCTGTGGTCACGTAAAGCA
Organism: Podarcis bocagei; assembly: GCF_964188305.1. Classification (NCBI taxonomy): domain Eukaryota; kingdom Metazoa; phylum Chordata; class Lepidosauria; order Squamata; family Lacertidae; genus Podarcis; species Podarcis bocagei. The sequence continues at coordinate 51,450,782 of NC_138139.1, read as the reverse complement.
TCCTCAATAAACACACGAGACATAACCGTCTGTGTTCTTAGATAAATAAGGTATGCTATTCCACAAAATACATATGGTATGTACAGTTATTTATTGTTTGATATTATTTGGAAGTGAGAGCTGGACCATAAAGAAGGCTGATTGCCGAAGAGTTGATGCTTTTGAATTATGGTGCTGGAGGAGACTCTTGAGAGTGCCATGGACTGCAAGAAGATCAAACCTATCCATTTTGAAGGAAATCAGCCCTGAGTGCTCCCTGGAAGGACAGATCCTGAAGCTGAGGCTCCAAGACTTTGGCCACCTCATGAGAAGAGAAGACTCCCTGGAAAAGACCCTGATGTTGGGAAAGATGGAGGGCACAAGGAGAAGGAGACGACAGAGGACGAGATGGTTGGACAGTGTTCTCGAAGCTACCAGCACGAGTTTGACCAAACTGCTGGAGGCAGTGGAAGATGGGTTCCTGGCGTGCTCTGGTCCATGGAGTCACGAAGAGTCGGACACGACTTAACAATAGCAACAATATTATTTTTGCTGTAAAATGTGTGAGATCATGTTAATTGTATTTATTTGCATTACTTAGTGCTTTAACTACTGATGAAGCCCAGGACGACGAAACAAGGCCAGTATTCCGGAAATCCTTGTCTAGACTCTGTGAAAGGATTTTGTGGAAGCGTAGCAACCTTTCATGTGGATTGTTTGGATTTTATGAACAGACAGGTGGAATAGACACCATTACACGGATGGACCTTATGCATGAACTGATTAGAGAATGATCTGATCCACTGTGATCTTCTTTGTTCGTTTGTTGAACTTTATGAGTTACTTCTGCTGAAATTTGATGCAATGAATAGCATACCTTATTTATCTAAGAACAGAGCCAATTACGTCTCATGTGTTTATTGAGGGTAGCTCAGTTGGCAGAGCATGAGGCTCTTAATCTCAGGGTTCTGTGTTCGAGTCCCACGTTGGGCAAAAGATTCCTGCCTTGCAAGATTGGGGCAGATGACCCCCCGTGGTCTGAATTCTGCAATTAGGGCTGGGGAATAATATATGGCTTTCAGCGTCGCGATATATCGCCAGCTAAATATCACAATATACCGAAATAACATGATGTCAGAAATAAGGATGGCTCTATATAGCAGCATTGGCTGGCTTTACAGTTTTTCCTGCATCACGATTTTTACATAGTACACACACACACACACATTAGGGCTGGGGCAATGTCTCAATGCACTGTCAAAAATCGGTTTCATCATGGAAATGGTTTCATAATATTCAACATGGTGATATATCGCGAATCACGATATGCGTTTGTGTGCTGTTAAAAATCGTGAAGCCAGTCGTTGCTTCTTTCATTATTCCTTCCGTCCCCATTACTCTGCTATAAAATAACAGTTGTAATAATATGTTAAAGGTAAGTTTTAAAAGTCTCCATTTTAGACCCCTGCGTAGTAGCCGTTGTCAGGACATGACCCCGTTCACCTCTACATACCGTATTTTTTGCTCTATAAGACTCACTTTTTCCCTCCTAAAAAGTAAGGGGAAATGTGTGTGCGTCTTATGGAGCGAATGCAGGCTGCGCAGCTATCTCAGAAGCCAGAACAGCAAGAGGGATTGTTGCTTTCACTGCGCAGCGATCCCTCTTGCTGTTCTGGCTTCTGAGATTCAGAATATTTTTTTTCTTGTTTTCCTCCTCCAAAAACTAGGTGCGTCTTGTGGTCTGGTGCGTCTTATAAAGCGAAAAATACGGTAGTTCCATCCTTGTTTCAGACATCATGATATATTCGTATATCACAATGTTCAGCCGGTGGTGTATCACAACGTTGAAAGCCAGACATTGCTCAGCCCTAACATACAACATGATTCACAATACATTGCCTGGTCAAAAATTATGAAACCGATATCACATTATGGACTTCAGACCGGTTTTGGATGATATATCAATATATCGCCCAGCCCTAGCTACAGTGGTGCCCCGCAAGACGAATGCCTCGCAAGACGGAAAACTCGCTAGACGAAAGAGTTTTCCATTTTGGAGGTGCTTCGCAAAACGAATCTCCTATGGGCTTGCTTTGCAAGACGACAATGTCTTGCGAGTTCCTGCAGGTTTTTTCCCCTTCCCCCCCCCTTTTTCTAAGCCGCTGAGCCGCTTATCAGCTGATCTGATAAGCCGCTAATCCACTAATCTGTCAATGGGCTTGCTTTGCAAGACGAAGAAACCGCTAGACGAAGAGAATCACAGAACGGATTCTTTTCGTCTTGCGAGGCACCACTATATTAATCTATGATCTGTGTGGGTAACTGGAGTCTGGCACATACAAACAACCAGGTGGTTGTTATTTCATATTAATTAATCTATTAATTTCTCGCATGCCACCCTACTAAGCATTGGTGGTGCCAAAGGTGAAGGCTCCAGTTAGCCTTCTGGTAGCCCTGGCTTCAAGACCACCCTGGTGACTTAGAAGGAGGAAATGTAAGCTCCTCTGGTCTGCCGTTCTCTTGCCTTGCCCCTTCGCTTTGTGTTCTGCCTGTAACCCCACCTGTTCCCTTCTCCAGCGTTCCGTCCCCCAGGACACCACCTTCTCCTCGCTGTTTTTCAAAGTCCTCATGCAGATGTTGCAGTGGCTGGAGAATCCAGCTGTGGAGGAAGGGCCTCTGCGGACCCAGCTGAAATCCTTCGCTGTCCAGTATTCCTCCAGACACCGGATCAATGACGGTAAGAGGGGCGGTTTGGGACGCCTGGGGGAGGACTTGCCACTGCAGGCTGCATGGGGCAGAGACCTTCCTTGGGGCTTATGCCACCCTGTAAAACTGACAGGGTCTCACTCAGGGTGGATTTGATTTGAGGCAGAAAGGGCATCTATACAAACAGACTACTAGCTTCATTCTGGCAAGGAAAATACATTATCATACTCCACAACAGGGTGGATTTGATTTACATCAAATCGATTTAAATCACAATTTAAATCGCTAGCCAGTAAGACTTGATTTAAATCACTAGCCAGTACAACTTGATTTAAATCACTAGTTAGTGAGACTTGAATTAAATCTCTCTTTTTTACAGAAAGACTCATTCTTGCTGCTATAATCTTAATATTTACACCCAGCTGAAGGTTTCCTGTTTTGAATAATAAAATTTCAGAGTAATTTTTACAGTTATATCAAAAATTACTGATTTGATTATACTATTAGAAATGCATTGACAGATAATTATGAAATCATGGTGTGGTTTAATAGGATTACTGTTTATATTTGGACAACTTTTCCGCGGTACTTTATTGGAAGGAGAAAAATGATCATTTCCTCAATAACAATTTAAACGATTTATTTAACAAAAACAATAACATCCTAGCATATGTATCCATGTTTGTTAACAGAGTGGTTAAACATTTTTTTAAAACAAAAACCTTAGACTGAGTTTTAGCACACATGAAAAACTTGAAACAAATCCTTATAGCCTCTGGACTATAATGTAACTTAAATAGCAAACTATCTTTAGAAATATTTTTCCTCCAAAAGTATTTTATTTTAAAAATCCAATTTAATTTTTTAAAAAAATCTGATTTAAATTTTTAAAAAATCCAGTTTAAATTTTAAAAATCTGATTTTTAAAATTTTATTTGTTTTTTTAAATCATTGATTTTTATCCAACCTGGTCTCACTGCTGCTAGCAATCGTTCTGCAGCATCCTGCGCTAACCACACCTTGCATTTCATGGGCATGGGAGGCCCCACACATAACTCAGAACTGGTTCCTCCCACTTGCGCCAGCTCTCCAAGTTTATCAGGCACAGGCCTTTCCCACCAGCTGTGACCTTGTAACAGAAGGTGGTAGGAATCGAACTCGGGCCTGTCTGTAGTCAAAGTGCCTGCGCAACCACTAAGCCTGGCTCCTGAGCCATCCTTTATTTCCTCTCTTCTCCCTGGCAGTCCGCGGTGGATTCCTGCACCTCGCCGAGGCTCTGGCTTTCCGCCGGGACACCGACGTCATCGGCCCGACGGTCTGCGCCATCATCACCACCTTGAAGTCTGGGGAGAAGTATAACGTGGAGCCTGAGCTGGTCAGCAAAGGTAAGACCTGTCTCCCTTCCTCCGATCACGGATGAAGCAGCGCCAACTGCTCTCCTGCTCCTCTTCTTCTCCACGGGCAGCTGGGAAATGGGAGTTAGGGGCCAGACGAGGGCTGACTCTTTCCTCCAGCAATTATGCGTCGTTTGGTGCAATTATGTCCTGCCTCTCTTCTCGGTTGGGATTCAAGGCAGCTTCCAGCATTTAGAAACGGCACTACAAAATGCACTATTAGAATACTATTAGTATCTTACGCACAGGTTCGGATGTGAGGGTTTGCCCTATATGCAAAACTGTGCATACTTCTTTTTTAAATTTTCAAAGATCTTTATTGAAACTTAACATATATACATAATAACCAAAATTCCCCATGATTCCCTCACATAAAATATAGTATTTAAATTACAACAACTGCATAATTATACACTTAATTATGAAACCCACCACCCTACTTCCCTCCACAGCAATTCGACTTCTTTGTATTTCTTTCTACCTTTTCCCCCTTGCATGCTATAATAATTTTTTTTGGTCAAATTCTGATTTTTCCTTCTTTCTTTATTGGTTTTGTTATTGCTTACATTTTTTATTCTAAGCCTATTAACATGTCATTTTTAGAACAATATTTTGACATATAATCTTCAAAATTCTTCCACTCCATTCTTAACTTTTGATTTGATTGATATCTTATAATTGAAATTAGTTTTGCCAATTCTATATACTCACTTAATTTACAAATCCACTCTTCCTTTCTTGGTGTGTCCTGAGATTTCCATTTAGTAGCAATCACTACCCTAGCAGCTGTTGTTGCATATAAAAAGATTGTTTTTTTCATATGTGGTATGTCTTTGCCCACCAATCCTAACAGATAAGCTTCGGGATTTTTTATCAAGGTTTTTTTTAGCATTTTCTTAAGTTCCTTGTGTATTATTCCCCAAAACTTCTTTATTTCCTCGCAACCCCACCACATATGAATTACCGTATTTTTCGCTCTATAGGACGCACCTTTTCCCCTCCAAAAATTAAGGGGAACTGTGTGTGCTTCCTATGGAGCGAATGCAGGCTCCTTGGCTTCAGCGATAGCAACGTGAAGCCTCCGAAGCGCAGAGGGAGCGCTCCCCCCGCACTCCGGAGACTTTGCGTTGCTTTCGCTGAAGCCTGGAGAGCGGGAGGGGTTGGTGCGCACCCACCCCTCTCACTATCCAGGCTTCAGGGATAGCCGCCTGAAGCCTCTGGAGTGCAGCGGGAGCTCCCGCTGCGCTCCGAAGGCTTCGGGTGCTCTCCCGGCTTCAGCAAAAGCTCCCGCTGCACTCCAGAGGCTTCAGGCAGCTATCCCTGAAGCCTTCAGAGCACAGCGAGAACTCGTGCTGCACTCCGAAAGCTTTGGGTTCCTTTTGCTGAAGCCAGGAGAGCAAGACTCCTGGCTTCAGCAGAGAGGGAGAACTGCGCAGCATCCCTTCAGCGAAGCGGGAGGAGAAATGGAAGGGGCTCCGTTTTTCCTGCCACTTCGCTGAAGGGGCGCTGAGCAGAGAGGGGGAGATTTTTTTTTTCTTGTTCTTCCCCTCTAAAACAAGGTGCGTCCTATGGTCGGGTACGTCCTATAGAGCGAAAAATACGGTATCGTTCCAGGACGAAACTGTGCATACTTGAGCTGCCCTCTTGGGACCGCCACTGCATGGGCATCCTTACAGCTCTGGGGTGTTCTCATGAGATCTCACAGGGCCGTCTTGAGCTTCTGTGAGATCTCTCGCAAGATCTCGCACGACTGTCTCCAGGCTTGCAGAACAGGTGACCCTGGAGGGCCTTGCCCAGAAAGCAAATTCAAGCGCTTAAAAGCTCTCTTTTGCACCGGGAAAACCTTGCCTGCATTTAATTTGTACGATTTCAACCAGCCAGCCTTGCAAGGTTGAAATCACACAAGTTAAGTGTGAGGTGCAATTGTATTGAAAATACTTTTTTTAAAAAAAAAAACTTGTTGAAAATGATAGTTAAAATACATCACATTCAGAACCAGCTGCAGGAATGCCACAGCAATGCTGTAGAACGGAGCGCGAGAGGCAGCGGGGATTTTAGTGTCGCACAGAGCGCCGCTGAAATCGGAGAGCCCAAAGGCCGCCATTGCTTGGCACCCAGTGCATGAGGTGCCGAGAGTCAAGGAGTGTGCAGCTACTTCCTGTCCTTGCTCAGTCCATTTCCTGCCTTCCCTAGCTAGTTCTAGCTAAGATTCTCCTGTGCACCTCCTGCGGTTCCTATTCCTTGTTTTTCTGTTTTCGTTTGCCTCCATCCATGGCACAGCTTCAGGGACAGGTCACGCTCTAGATCAGCATTTCTCAACCTGTGGGTCCCCAGATGTTGTTGAACTACAACTCCCACCACCCCTGGCTAGCAAGGCCAGAGCTCAGGGATGATGGGAGTTGTAGTCCAACAACATCTGGGGACCCACAGGTTGAGAACCGCTGCTCTAGATGCTGCTGGACTCCGACTCCCATCAGCCCCCAGTCAGCAAGGGATGATGGGAGCTGTAGTCCGGCAGAGTCTGGAGAGGTCCTCAGGGTTCCCAGCCTCTGCTCTGAAGGGCATTTAGTGCAAAGGTTTTAATCCAAGTCCTGGGAGACACGACCACCTTTTTCTCTGCCCATGCTTCCGCTCAGTTTCTTTTTTTAAAAAAAATATTTTTATTAAGCAATTTCAACATAACAAATTATCAAATCATATAATCACATACATTATTTCCCCCCCCCCTTTTTCCTGCTCCCCCTTCCACCCCTCCCTCCCTCCCTCCCCCACCCACCAGCTCCTCTCTGATTTCTCTGCACATATTATTCTCTGCATGTTATAAAATTATACATATCCTTGCATTGTCTATCTATCTTATCATGTTATCAGCCAATAAATTTGTGTATGTTTATTCAAAACCTGCCAAGGAGTCCAGTTCATTTTGTAAAAAGTTCCCATTCTTCCTTAAAGTCACAGTTGTCCTTGTCCCGCAGTTTGTATGTCAATTTAGCCAGTTCTGCATAACTCATCCATTTTTCTTGCCACTGTTTTTTCATTGGGATTTCCTCCTTCTTCCATCCTTGTGCTACCAAGACTCTTGCCGCTGTTGTAGCAACCATAAATAAATTGTTTATTTTTCTTGGCTTCCGCTCAGTTTCTTAACTGGCTTCTGTCCTTTCCCTCCATTTTGCCAGTCCTTCGAGGCCTGACAGAAACGCACTCGCCGTACCTGGAGGAACTGCTGGCTTCCCTCTTCTCGGTTACCATGGAGATGCCATCCGGCTTCCCTGCCACGGGGCCCATTTCTGTGGTGAGCTCGCTGCTGCTCCAGGACAAAGAAGAGACCCCTGTGAAGAAAGAAACCGAGAGCTGCAGGTGGGCTGCTGGCTGGGCAGGTTTGCCCTCTGCCCTCTTTAAGTCCTTGACAGGCTCAGCCGCCTGCCTTTCCTGTCGGTATTTTTCAATGTCTCCTTCCTCCTTTTCTCCCACCAGTGCCGAAACCTGCCAGCTGGGGCCTTCCTCTGGCCTGTTCATCGACTGGCTGGAGATACTGGACCCCGAAGTGATCAGCAACTGCCCAGATCTCCAGCAAAGGCTGCTCTTCTCCTGGAATAAGGTGAGGAGCCATCAAGCCTGGTGTACCTGTGACATCAGGTGGCATCTCCAGCTTCCAAGAGCTGAAATTGCTGAAGAGATCCTAGTGGGGGCTTCCTTCCCGTGTCCAGAGCTGCTTTCAGGGGCTGGACTGAGGAGGAATGGTGGGGGCCGCTGCCCCTTCTCCTGAAGCTTCCCAAGGGCAGGAGGGCAGTATAGATTTAGAAAAGCGGTTTGCAGAGGGGCATGATCCAGACGGGAAAAGCTGGGTGTGGCAATCACACAGGGTCCCCGGACATTTAATGCTCTACTGATCCCTGTGCCACCACTGTGCTCACTTCCCCGCTGCCACCAACCAGTTACTCTCAGGTAAAACACTGAGTCCAGACAGTTGTTAAAAGTGAACCAAATAAACAAGTTTATTTTATAAACATTAACAAGTTTATGGTTTCTCAGATAATATTCCTGCCAGTATCTTAACTTTAGTTTCTTTACCGGCCTATACCTTCCTAATACTTTCTGACTGATTATCTCAACTGTTTGACTGACTCCTCTTAATAAATTCTCTCATTCTCTCACATCAGACTAGCCCAACCCACAGACTTATCCTCTCTGTGTCTTCTAACTCCATACTGTCTTCTCAACCACCCTAACTCTAACTCTAAAAAACCCCTCTGTGCTTAAACCTTATACACAATTAACTCCTCTCCTTGGGTTCCCATTGGTTAGTCATTTTACAGTTAGCTAACCCTTTACCTATGAACCCAGAATGATGTCACACACCTAGGCGGGCAAACGCCACACTGGGAAATACCGGGTGAGGAACAGCTAGAAGAGGAAACACCAGGAGAGAGACAGACGGCAGATTCAGTTCCTTTGGGAAGCATTCCTGACCCCCCCTTCGCCTAAGACTAGGCGGGCTCTGAGAGTGATAGAACAGAAAGCGCAGAGCTCAGATTCCCTGACGTAGGAATGATGTAGATTTATGGGGACGGAGGGGGTAAACCTTTACTGGGAGCAGCACCATTTCTAGAGAGATATGCATTCCTTTGTCTCTCGCTGTGATTATTAAAGAAACTAACTGGTAAGAATGCTCCTTTCGTTTGATCTGCTTCTTTACTGCCACCGGGGAAGGGATCCGATTCCCCGAAGCCTGACAGCTGTGCAAGCTTCTTGCCTTTGCCTTCATCGCCCTCTGTGGCTTTGCCTTGTCTTCGTCTCTTTGCCCCAAGTACTCCCTTGTAGCTCAGTAGCCAAGCAGCTGACTTGCAAGCAAAAGATCCCAGCTTCAGTCCCATATCCCTCCATAGTTACCTTTCCCCTTTCTCTTTCAGGATAATGGCTCTTCCGAATCAGAGCCACCCTCTTTCCGCCCATACCTTTTGGCTCTCCTGACTCACCAGTCCAGCTGGACCACGCTGCACCGCTGCATCAAGATCCTGCTTGGCAAAAGCCGAGAGCACAGGTGGGTCAACCCAGAGCCTCTTCGGGTGGCTTCGCTAATTCGTAAAAAGTGTATCTGTATCGCTGCATCATAAAACGGTATGGCGACGTACAGCATCGAAGCATAAAGTGACAATACGGTGGTACCTCGGGTTAAGTACTTAATTCGTTCCGGAGGTCCGTACTTAACCTGAAACTGTTCTTAACCTGAAGCACCACTTTAGCTAATGGGGCCTCCCGCTGCTGCCGCGCCGCCAGAGGACGATTTCTGTTCTCATCCTGAAGCAAAGGTCTTAACCTGAAGCACTATTTCTGGGTTAGCAGAGTCTGTAACCTGAAGCGTATGTAACCCGAGGTACCACTGTACAGTCATACCTAATGTTACGTTTGCTTTAGATTACGTTCTTTCAGGTTACATACTGTGGTGACCCGGAAGTACCGGAAAGGGTTACTTCCAAGTTTCGCCACTTGCGCATCCGCAGAAGCGCTAAATCACGCTTTGCGCATGCGCACAAGCGCCAGAACGCACCACACACCTGCATAGATACGGCACTTCAGGTTGCGCTCTTTTCATGTTACGAATGGGCCTCCGGAACGGACCCCGTTCGCAACCAGAGGTACCACCGTATAGATAAAAGTGTTTGTCAGGTGTGCAAAGAACCACTGACTCGCATGGCCTCATGTGCAATGCCAGAGATGCTTGCAGGGGACTCTGCTGCTGTGATGGGGACACAGTGAGGAGGTGGATATCCCCCCCCCTCGCAAAAGCAGGAGTCAGTGTGGTGTAGGAGATTTTTGCTCTAGCTAGATTCTTGTCCTGCTTTTGCTGAGAGAGGGCTCGTTCCCAGCCATCATGGACTGGCTAGATGCAGAGGAATGGTGGAAGGCACCAACTGGGGAACCCACAGGGGAAGAAGGCTCAAAGCCAGGGGAGTGTTGATGGGACACTGAAAAAGAGGGAGCAGACTGGGAGGAGGAGGAGGTCTCAGAAGCTGAAGAGGTGACAGGGCTCAGTGAGCAGAAAGAGGCTGTGTCAGAGAGCAGTCCAGAATCAGAGGCAGAAGCTTCCCTTCCCCTGGTCTCCCAGAACCCGCAGAGGTATGAAGAGGGTGGAGCAAAGGCAGACAAAATGAAGGAGTCTCATATTGCTTGGGAAGGACCCTGGGGAAGAGGTCCTTGCAGCTGCCTCTAAGGAGCAAGTTCTACCAGGAATAGTTGAGGTGCTCACTAGGTCTAGCCCTCCTGGGGTTGTCTTGTTTCTTTGAATAAAGAGTTAACTTCACCAAAGCCATGTGACCTGCAGGTCTTGTTTCATGCCATGCACACAACCTCTTTCCCACCTGGGCATTGAAATGGGCTGGTGGTTCCTGCAGCCGCCTTGCAGCTGTGATTCCTTATGCCCTGGGGAGAGAGGAGGGGCAGGCAGTTGGGAGGAAACAGATTTCAGATAGAAGAACCTTCCCCCCCCCCCACCACCCCTGTTTTAATCTGCCAGGGTGGGTGTGTGAAAGACTATGCATCAGGTGTTGGGGAGAGCAGCTGATGGTTGTCAGATGGAGACAGACACAGCAGAGTGATGGGAGTGGATCCCAGGTTCTGCTCCCTGTTTTTTCCCAAGTTGGCTGTGTGCCATTTCCCCCTCCTTTTGATTTATCACACCTGCGTTTATGTCTCCGCTTAGATTTGACCCAACGGCATCCTTGGATTTCCTCTGGGCCTGCATTCACATCCCTCGCATTTGGCAAGGACGGGATCAGAGGATACCTCAGGTAATGAGCTGCTTTCTTTACTGCGCAGCTCGGCAAGGAGAAGGTGGCCTTCCTCCAGGCATGGTTGGACTCCAGCTCCAATCTGCCCCGGCGGGCAGCGTGGTTGGTGGTCAGGGATCATCAGAGCTGAAGTCCAACGAGATCCGGAGGACGCCAAATTCCCTCTCCCTGGTGTGAAAGGGGGGCACTCTTCAAGTCAACTTGTTGTTGGGCAGTTGGGGCATAAGAAGAAAGGAAGCCTTGCCAGTCCAAAAGGCCATTCTCAGTGATCCTGCACAGATGGATCCAAAGAGCCCTGCGACTAAAACCCAGGGTCCTTGCCTGACTGCAAATGCGAGCCCACAGGTGAGCTCCTGAAGGTGGCTTAGTTTAGCAGCAGCAAACCTTTTTTCTTCCTGCTCTGGAGCGTAGGACTCAAACCATTGGCTTCCAGTTCCAACAAACGAGATTCCGGCTAAACACCAGGACAGTAGGAGCTGTTTGACAGTGGAATGGACTCTCAGAAGGTTGTGGACTCACCTTCCTTGGACGTTTCTGAGCAGAGGTTGGATGGCCATCTGTCATGGATGCTTTAGTTGAGATTCCTGCATTGCAGGGGGTTGGACTAGAGCATAGGTAGGCAAACGAAGGCCCGGGGGCCGGATCCAGCCCAATCACCTTCTAAATCCGGCCCGCGGATGGTCCGGGAATCAGCGTGTTTTTACATGAGTAGAATGTGTCCTTTTATTTAAAATGCATCTCTGGGTTATTTGTGGGGCATAGGAATTCGTTCATCCCCCCCCCAAAAAAAATATAGTCCGGCCCCCCCACAAGGTCTGAGGGACAGTGGACCGGCCCCCTGCTGAAAAAGGTTTGCTGACCCCTGGACTAGAGGACCCTTGGACTGCTTTCCGACTTTCCAATTATATATGATTCCACTGTTGTTCCACTGTCAAACAGCTCTTGCAGATCTTAGATGTTGGGCTGCAACTCCCAACCAGCCTGTCTAATGGTTGGGTTGATGCTGCTGGAGTCTATGACAACTACTGGAGGGCACCACGTTGGCTACCCCCATTGTAGACCACCTCCACAGGGATGTGGGTGGCGCTGTGGTCCAAACCACTGAGCCTCTTGGGCTTGCCAATCAGAAGGTCGGCGGTTCGAATCCCTGCGATGGTGTGAGCTCCTGTTGCTCTGTCCCAGCTCCTGCCTACCTAGCAGTTCGAAAGCACACCAGTGCAAGTAGATAAATAGGTACTGCTGCGGCGGGAAGGTAAACGGCGTTTAGTCCTGCTGGCCACATGACCCGGAAAGTTGTCTGTGGACAAACACTGGCTCACTTGACCTGAAAGCGAGATGAGCACCGCAACCCCATAGCCACCTTTGACTGGACTTAACCGTCCAGGGGTCCTTTACCTTTTTACTTTAGACCACCTCCCCAGCCCGCTAGTTGCAGGAAACCCAAATCAGGAGCAACCCCCAACCAATGGCTGTTGCTCTTCTGAGATACCTATTTGTGTTGGGAATTCAAAGTCCTGGATTGCCTTTGTTCCCATCCGTCTCCAAATTGCATCGCAGAAACGGCGGGAGGAGTTTGTTCTGCGTCTCGACGCCCCTGAGCTGATCAGCCTGGTGGAGCTGATCCTGGCTGAATCGGAAACCAGGAGCCAGCGCTCCGGAGAGGCCTCCTGCTCCGTCACCCAGTCCCGCCTGCCGCTCCTGCTCAGCTGCTGCCACGGAGATGTCGAAAGCATCAAGAAAGTCACCGAGTACTTGACAGCCTGCATCCAGCAGTGGGGGAGCAGGTGAGGCCTCGCTCGGCTTTGGGAAAAGGCTCACTTCGCCATGCAAGACGGGCGCATCTTTGTTGTTGCTGTTTAGTCGTCTTAGTCGTGTTTGAGTCTCCACGACCCCATGAACCAGAGCATGGCTTGGAAGCTCTCCCTTTCTTCTCAAAGCTTCTCCTTTTTTATGTCCATGGAGTTTTCTTGGCAAAATACTGGAGTGGATTGCCAATTCCTTCTCCAGGTGAATCACATTTAGTCTATACAGTGGTGCCCCGCAAGACGAATGCCTCGCAAGACGGAAAACTCGCTAGACGAAAGAGTTTTCCGTTTTGGAGGTGCTTCGCAAAACGAATCACCTATGGGCTTGCTTCGCAAGACGAAAATGTCTTGCGAGTTCCTGCTGGTTTTTTCCCCCTTCCCCCCCTTTTTCTAAGCCGCTAAACCACTTATCAGCCAATCCGATCAGCAGATAAGCCGCTAAAAGCAGCTAAAAGCCGCTAATAGCACTAATAGCGCTAAGCCGCTTATCAGCTGATCCGATCAACAGATAAGCCGATAAAAGCCTCTAAAAGCCGCTAATAGCGCTAATCCGCTAATCCGTCAATGGGCTTGCTTCGCAAGACGAAAAGAAAACGCTAGACGAAGAGAATCACAGAATGGATTCTTTTCGTCTTGCGAGGCACCACTGTACTCTCGGCTATGACCAATCCATCTTGGGTGGCCCTGCACGGCATAGCTCATAGCTTCTTGGAGTTATTCAAGCCCTTTCGCCATAACAAGGCGGTGATCCACGAAGGGGTGCATCTTGCACACATTTAAAGAGGCTGAAATTGCACAAATTAAACACACGAGAGGTTTTCCCAGCGCAAAAAGAGCTTTTGAGCTCTCTGCATTGCTTGCCAGGCAAGGACCTCTTGCCACGCCGGCTCTGGAATCCTGGCGATGGTCCTGCAAGATCTGAAAGGAACTTGGACGGCCTTGCAAGATCTCACAAGAGTATCCCAGTCCGGTGCGCTGAGCAGGCCTTGCCCACTAAGCCATGCAGAGAGCTCAAAAGCTATTTTCGTGCTGGGTTTCCCAGCTCTGGGATGCTAGGGATGCTTGAGTATACACATTTCTGTGTCTACATGGAACCCTTGGAACTGAACCCCCTGCACAAGATCTAATTGTATGGGACAGCTTTTGGCAAATGCTGAAGACACACTTTTTTGAAGTATATATTTTTAAGGACCCTCCTTATTTCTCTGATCTTAAGTTGTTTTATGTTGTGCTTTAATTGTTATACCCCTCCCCCGGGACCTTAGGGGGCTCAAGATTGGAGGAAAATGCTCATAAATCCTTGGCAACCTCAAAAAGTCCCTCTGGGAGAAACACGCACTGTTTGTTTCTGTTTCTTTACTCTCCACGTGTTTGCAGGGATTTATCTGGTACCCCTGAGGACTAGCAGCTTGCATTTTAAAATAGCTTATTCCGGTGAAGCTGTTGGGTTGGCATTGCCCAGTGATGGCAAAACTGGGGGATGTGAAGCAGATACATTTGGTAGACTTGGAAACCCCTCTTTGATGGCTCAGTAATCTCCTGACTCTTTTTTTTCTGTTTCAGCTCAATGGGAAAACATTGCCAAGATCTTCTCCTGCAAATCTATCTTCAGCTGCCTGAGCTCCTAGTGCCAGTCCCCGGGACCCTGCTTTCCACCGAAGGGGCCACCGACAGCAGCACCTGCAAAGTAAGGGCAGGGGGAGAGGAAAAGTGTTGAGAAAAAGCCTGGCCCCTCCATTTTCCTCGAGCCATTCCGGGACAGGCACCCGCCAGCTACGCAGTTCACAAGCCCAGGAAAGCTTCCCTCTGGCAATGAGCTTGAGAAATCCTAGTCGTGATTTCCACTAAGTGATTCATTTGCCTGCCCACTGGGTGGTGACCACCATCTCCACACACACTCCCCCAAAAGGGTGTCAAATGCTTGACCTTCCAAATGTGACCTGTGCTCTGATTGTCGTCCCCCCCCCAAAAAAAGCACCCAGTAACTTTCCCCCAGTCCAATGTGAATTGAGGGAGTCTTTGAAAATGGGTTGCGGTCTCAAACCTTTCGTCCCTTGCGTTCCATCATCAACCCTAAGGAAATGATCTGGAAACCTACCATTGACCACCTCCTCTTAGGGAGACTGGAAGTCTCTTTGCAAGTTGTGAGGTTGGAGAAGGTAGATTTAGCACATTCAGTCCATTTCAGAAAGTGTTTGAGCACCCGGCCGATGCTCTCTCTCTCCTGCAGCTCGACGCCCTGGTCCACCGCTTCATCACCCTCCTTGCCGACTCCAGCGATTCCAAGACGAGTGGCAGCCGCCTGTGGGATGCCAACATGGCGTGTCGGAAGCTGGCCGTGGCCCACCCCATCCTCCTCCTCAGGTTCTGCTCAGCCTGCGTTGCTTCAGGGACTTGTACATTATCTTTATACCCAGTGCTTTTTTTTTCTAGGGAAGAAAAAGGTACAGGAACTTATCGGGAACAGGCCTTTGTAGAAGTAGTACAGGCGACTCTCCAATTTCACAGGGGTTCTGTTCCGGGCCTCTGCGCACGTAGGCAAAATCACGTATAACGGGGAGCAGCCTGGAGTGCCCTAGTGGCTCAAAGAGGAGACCCACCCTAGATCCCAAAGAGGTCCCATGAGCTCAAAGAGGCCTCCCTGCATGTCAGCTCTGCAGGACACCATGTCCCTCCAGGTGGTGTACGCTGACACCCAGGGAGCCTTCTTCCCCGCGGATCAGCTCTGCAAGCCACCATGTCCTTCTGGCGGGCATGAGCTGACACCCAGGAAGGCTTCTTCCCTGCATGTCAGCTCTGCAAGCCACCATGTCCCTCCAGGTGGTGTACGCTGACACCCAGGGAGCCGTCTTTCCCACGCATCAGCTCTGCAAGCCACCATGTCCTTCTGGCGGGCATGTGCTGACACCCAGGAAGGCTTCTTCCCTGCTTGTCAGCTCTGCAAGCCACCATGTCCCTCCAGGTGGTGTACGCTGACACCCAGGGAGCCTCCTTCCCTGCGGATCAGCTCTGCAAGCCACCATGTCCTTCTGGCGGGCATGAGCTGACACCCAGGAAGGCTTCTTCCCTGCTTGTCAGCTCTGCAAGCCACCATGTCCCTCCAGGTGGTGTACGCTGACACCCAGGGAGCCTTCTTCCCTGCGGATCAGCTCTGCAAGCCACCATGTCCTTCTGGCGGGCATGTGCTGACACCCAGGAAGGCTTCTTCCCTGCATGTCAGCTCTGCAAGCCACCATGTCCCTCCAGGTGGTGTACGCTGACACCCAGGGAGCCGTCTTTCCTACGCATCAGCTCTGCAAGCCACCATGTCCTTCTGGCGGGCATGAGCTGACACCCAGGAAGGCTTCTTCCCTGCATGTCAGCTCTGCAAGCCACCATGTCCCTCCAGGTGGTGTACGCTGACACCCAGGGAGCCGCCTTTCCCACGCATCAGCTATGCAAGCCACCATGTCCTTCTGGCGGGCATGAGCTGACACCCAGGAAGGCTTCTTCCCTGCATGTCAGCTCTGCAAGCCACCATGTCCCTCCAGGTGGTGTACGCTGACACCCAGGGAGCCGTCCTTCCCACGCATCAGCTCTGCAAGCTACAATGTCCTTCTGGCGGGCATGTGCTGACACCCAGGAAGGCTTCTTCCCTGCATGACAGCTCTCCAAGCCACCATGTCCCTCCAGCTAGCATATGCTGACACCCAGGGAGGCATCAGCTCTGCAAGCCACCATGTCCCTCCAACCGGCACGCACTGACACCCAAAGAGGCTTCTTCCCCGCATATCAGCTCTCCAAGCCACTATGTCCCTCTGGCCAGCATGCGCTGACACCCAGGGAGGCTTCTTCCTCCCCACGCGTCAGCTCTGCTGGTCCGTGAGTTAGAGGTGCAGCCCTGATTATACGCCCCCCCCCCAGGTGCCAAAATGTGAGCTTTCTCCACTCCAAACCACAATCATCCTTCATAACTAACAACAATACGGACAGCAAAGCACTTAGGGCAGTGGTTCTCAACCTGTGGGTCCCCAGATGTTGTTGGACTACAACTCCCATCATCCCTGCGCTCTGGCCTTGCTAGCTGGGGTTAAGGGAGTTGTAGTTCAATAACATCTGGGGACCCACAGGTTGAGAAAGGCTGCCTTAGGGGGAAGCAGTGTAGCTCTGTGGCAGAACACCTCTTTGCATGCGAGAAGGTCCCCAATTCAGTCCTCGGCACCTGCAGGCAGGGGTGGAATTAAGATCACCATCTGAAATCCTGGAGAGCTGCTGCCTATCCAGCGGACATCACGGAGTTGGGCATGCTAAAGGTTTGACTCAAGGTCTAAGGCAGATTCCTATTTAGATCAGCCCTTTAGTCTGAACGGTGAGGATTGAAAACTTGCTTTGTTTATAGGCTGCAGCACAGCAGCAGAGCACCCGCCTTGTAGGGAGTGCGCTGCAGCCATATACAGTGGTACCTCAGGTTACATACGCTTCAGGTTACATACGCTTCAGGTTACAAACTCCGCTAACCCAGAAATAGTACCTCGGGTTAAGAACTTTGCTTCAGGATAAGAAAAGAAATCGTGCTCCGGCGGCACGGAACAGCAGGAGGCCCCATTAGCTAAAGTGGGCTTCAGGTTAAGAACGGACCTCCGGAACGAATTAAGTACTTAACCCGAGGTACCACTGTAAACGAGAGCAGGTGAGACCAAGAGTGGGTCAAGAAGGCGGTTTCTGCAAGCGCTGAGGAGGGAAGTGAGAGGCAGATGGGGCTCGTCCGCCTGGGAAGGGAGCCCATCTAGGAGTGGGGAAACTCTGACTCTAAACCTCCACTTCCTTGTGGGAAGACAGTGCTAAGGAGTAAACCCTGCACAAATCTGGAGTGGAGTCCCTAAGGCCGTTGAGGGGCGCCTTGTACGCCTCCTTCCGGCAACTCCTGCAGCCAAGCTGGGGCCAAACGTCTTGCTCTGCTTTCCTTTGGACCCCATCAGTGAGGCTGAGAGGGGGTCTTGTCATCTGGACAGCCCAGGACCCCCTTAGACATTGCCCAGGCTTGCCCCCAAGGGGGCTCACTTTTGTAGGAATGATCGCTGGGTGTGGAGCACACTCCCCGCGCACGGGCAGCTTCAGCTGCCTGCACGCGTGACCTTGGGGTGCGGAGCACACTCCCCCTCACAGATAAGGCCACAGCTGTCTGATCATCTTGCCCTCTGTCTAACCTTTTGCGGTCTCAGTAGCCTGCAGTGTCCTGTCTGTGACCTTTGTCTCCTTCGTGCAAGGGGAAAATGACACGGTGGAAACAGGTGCCAAAGTAGCTTTGTACCACTCCACAATCTCGGGACTGGAAGATGTGTAAAGGTCACAGCCCAAAATGTACCTGCCTGGGTTTGCATGTTGTGTCAATAAAAGGAGACTCCACAGAGCTGGCTGGCAGCTTGCTTGCAGCTCACCTGTGCTCAGCTCACCTGCATTATCAACTCCTGCCTCATGTCCTTCACTTCAACTTTGGTGCTGCAAACGCAGCAGTTTGAAGCACAGGTGAAGACCTGTGAAGGTGTACTCCATTGTCTCTTGAGACAGGCGGATGCTAACAACAGGCTAAAGGATGGGAAGCCCAAATCCAAAACTCCTTCAGGAAGAGGGATCAAAGAGTAAGTTCTTGCTACCTGCTGCACAAACGTCCTAAGGCGTCCGCTCTCCTCCCTCTGTCCCCAGGCACCTGCCAATGATCGCGGCCTTGCTGCACGGACGGGTCCACCTCAACTTCCAGGAGTTCCGCCAGCAGAACCACCTCACCTTCTTCCTCCACGTCTTGGGCATCCTGGAGCTCCTGCAGCCGCAGGTCTTCCAGAGCGAACACCAGGAGGCGCTGTGGGACTGCCTCCTCTCCTTCATCCGCTTGCTTCTGGTAGGAGAGGCTTTTCGGGCAGAGAGGGGAGCCATACTCTGGCAGGGGCAGGAGGGGGCTTGCCAAGAAGCTGGGTGCCCTGCAATCTTGTGGCCTTTTGGGGGGTGATGCAGCCATGCACTGTGAACACACAGCTCCTGGGGTGAGCAGGCTCTAGGCTTGCAAGGTCAGCTTTGCTTTCTGTTGTTATTTCTTTGTTTCAGGGGTTTGGGGAACCTCGGGCCCAGCAGTGAGATGTGGCCCCCCAGGCCTTTCTACCTGGCCCTTGAGATTCCACCCAGGCCCTTCCTAATACAGTCATACCTCAGGTTGTGTCCACCTCAGGTTGCATTTTTTCGGGTTGTGGACTGCTGAAACCTGGAAGTACCGGAACGGCTTACTACCGGGTTTCGGGAGTCGTGCGTGCACAGAAGTACTAAATCACGCTTTGCTTTGCTGATCGGATCAGCTGATAAGCGGCTTAGAAAAAGGAGGAGGGGAAAAAACCAGCAGGAACTCGCAAGACATTGTCATCTTGCGAAGCAAGCCCATAGGAGATTCGTTTTGCGAAGCACCTCCAAAATGGAAAACCCTTTCGTCTAGCGGGTTTTCCGTCTTGCGAGGCATTTGTCTTGCGGGGCACCACTGTATTGGAAAACAGGAAAAGTACCACAAATGTCAGAATGGCAAGTTAAGATTTGTGAGTTTGCCGA
Organism: Podarcis bocagei; assembly: GCF_964188305.1. Classification (NCBI taxonomy): domain Eukaryota; kingdom Metazoa; phylum Chordata; class Lepidosauria; order Squamata; family Lacertidae; genus Podarcis; species Podarcis bocagei. The sequence goes on along the minus strand of NC_138139.1, from coordinate 51,431,543 downwards.
GATGGCATAAATGACTGCATCCGTCAGGGGCTGCTCCAGTCAAAAATTCTGTACAGAATGGGAAGACATTCATGAAGAAATATGGTGTTAAAGCAGAACTCTTAATAGGTAATTGTTAAGCGTGTAAGGACAAAAGAAGTAATTATAATTTAACAGTTTTCATGTTATTCTATTTTGTTGAAGCAACTAGGAAAAAATATTATGATGGGAAGATCTCACACAGGTGAAGGGAAGCAGTGGGGAGGAGGGGAGGGTTAGGTTGAATTTGGGAAATAAAATAATATATGGGATAGCAAAGGATATAATAGATTCTTATAGAATAGTAATATATCGTAACCAGAATAGAAGTTCAAAAGGGGAAGTAAATGTATTTTTAGTATTTTCATTATTGTAATAGTTATTATTATTTCTTATCGGTGGAAGGCAGTGTTAATTTAGGCTTCTTTCTTTTGTTGTGTGTATAATAAAAAAAGAAAAGAAAAAAATCTCATCCCTAGTTACCTTTACTTTACTTCAGAGCTACCGGAAGTCTTCGCGCCACTTGGCCGCCTTCATCTCCAAGTTTGTGCAGTTCATCCACAAGTACATAACTTCCAACGCCCAGGCAGCTGTCGCCTTCCTGCAGAAGCATTCGGAGCCCCTTCAGTAAGTCTCTTGCTCTGGGTTTGTCCAGGATGTGGGGCGGTTGGGAGCTCAGAGGAGGGAGATGGGGTAGCCCAGAAGCGATGTGAACACACCCGCGGCCGTTGCTCTCCTTCCCCGCAGCGACCTCTCGTCCGACAACAGCGACCTGGCGATGCTGAAGTCTCTGTTGGCCGGCCTGAGCCTGCCCAGCAAGAACGGCGCCGCGGACCGAGGGGCTGACGAGGAAAAGGACGGTGAGTCTTGGGTTTTCCATTTGAGTTTCACCTCTCACATTTGTTTGTTTAAACTTATTTAATGTATTTATATCTCGCCCTTCTCCCAAGCTGGGATTTGAGGTAGCTTACAACCTTTAAAGGGACACGGGTGGTGCTGTGGGTTAAACCACTGAGCCTAGGGCTTGCCAATCAGAAGGTCGGCGGTTCAAATCCTGCGACGGGGTGAGCTCCTGTTTCTCAGTCCCAGCTCCTGCCAACCTAGCAGTTTGAAAGCACATCAAAGTGCAAGTAGATAAATAGGTACCGCTCCGGCGGGAAGGTAAACGGCGTTTCCGTGCGCTCCTCTGCTTTGCCAGAAGCGGCTTAGTCATGCTGGCCACGTGACCCGGAAGCTGTACGCCGGCTCCCTAGGCCAATAAAGCGAGATGAGTGCTGAGCCCCAGAGTCGGCCACGACTGGACCTAATGGTCAGGGGTCCCTTTACCTTTACAACGTTTAAAACATCATTACAAAACATGCAATCATAAAAACAATCCAGTTGTAAACAATAGGCAGGTCCCAGGAGTTCAGGGGTAGTTTTTAAAAATAATTTTAGAAGTTGTGTGTCCTTGTTTCTCAGTTTGATCCTTTTACATGGTTTTGTACATTTTCTGGTATTTTATGCATTGTGATTTGCAGTTGTTTTATTGATTATAGATTAGTAATTATTGCAATTGATAAGTGTAAACTGCTAAATTATTATTTGCTGATGTTTGCTGTTGGATTCTAATGGATTATTGAATACATATATTGCTTTATTTTATATAAGTTGCTTATTTTAAAGTTAGGGTGGCTTTTTATTTAGGATCTGGTTGTTACTATTAGTGTTTGATGTTTTATTATTATTTTTATGTGTGTTGGAAGCCTCCCAGAGAGGGTGGGACAACCCAGCCAGATGGGCGGGGTATGAATAATAATTATTATTATTATTATTACTACTACTATTATTACTACTATTATTATTATTACTACTACTACTACGTCTGGACTCTGAGATCTGCGCACCTAACAGAGCACTAACAAAACCCTCTCCCTCTCTCTTCCGCGCATCTTCAGATGAAGTCCCCAGCGCGAGTTCCTTGCCCCTTGTCAGTCTCTCTCTCTTCACTCCTCTCACTCCAGCCGAAATGGCCCCGTACATGAAGCGACTGTCCAGAGGTCAGGCTGTGGAGGGTAAGTCAAGGCCAATATGGTCTGCATTGACTGGGCAGCAGCTCTGCCCAGGGTTTCAGACAGGGTATTCCTCATGGTGAACACGCTTCTGAAAACGATAACACATTTTGAAAACACTGATCCAATGCTTGCACAGTGCTGGTACCCAAACGTTGCAGAAGTGGGGGGCAATGTTCAATGGCAAGGGGCATTCATCATCATCAGCAGCAGCAGCATTTTATTTGTATGCCGCCTTTCCATAGTTAAAACAATGATCAAGGCGCTTTACAATCTTTGGTTTGGACTCAGTCTGACCCTTATGTTTCCCTCCCCTTATGGTTTTGACTTATGGGCTACTATTAAAATGAGGCTGCATTTTAAATTGTATTTTAACCCGTACAGTGGTACCTCGGGTTACATACGCTTCAGGTTACAGACTCCGCTAACCCAGAAATATTACCTCGGGTTAAGAACTTTGCTTCAGGATGAGAACAGAAATCGTGCTCCGGCGGCGCGGCAGCAGCAGGAGGCCCCATTAGCTAAAGTGGTGCTTCAGGTTAAGAACAGTTTCAGGTTAAGAACGGACCTCCAGAATGAATTAAGTACTTACCCCGAGGTACCACTGTATTTTAAATTGTTGTTGTTTTCTTCCCTCCCCTATTACGTTTTTATTGTGATTTTACTGGTTTTAGCTGCCCTGAGCTGCCCTCTGGCCAGGGGAGGGCGGGGTATAAATAAAATATTATTATTATTATTATTGCCAATATAACAAAAGTCATAAACAATAAATAAAACACATCAAAAGGTACACAACCAAATAGAAAACAATTTCCACATAAATCATAAAATCTAAAACTAAAAATACAACACTAATATCAATCACAATTTAAAATGACATAGATAAGAAATAAAAACAATTTTAAAAAGGAGCCCTCTTTGTCAAGCAACAGCAGTCCTTTATGGAGCCTGTCAGACCCCGCCCCAGGCCAGGGGGAGAGAGGCAGGGCAGGCCCCTCAGGCTCCCTTAGGATATTCACGTGGCGCTCCTTGCTATGGGGGCCCCCTCAGTGGGGAATCATTTCCCTACAGAAGCCACAGGTGACCTGTGAATCGGTCTAACACTACTAGGTTTACATCCCAACTCTTGGTGTAATAGCCTGTGAACCAGGAAACTACTGGCTAAATTCTTGCCTCTGCTATGAATTGCATGGGTGGTCTTAGACAAGCCACTGTTTTGTTTTTCTCAGCATCTGTCTCCCCATCTGTACTATGGGGGTATGTCCCATTAAACTTTAATTAGTTTAATGGTTAGCAAATGTCCAGTGCGCTTCCGATGCCACAATGTCCCATTACAGCAGAGCATTTCGCACAGCAGCTCAAGAAGGGCTGGAGAGTCAGCATCTTTTCAATAAAGGAATCTTGGAGCAAGCGGTTTGGAACTCAAATAAAAGGTTTATTTACACAAAACAAAAAACCCTGGTGAAGAATCACACATTTCAGCAAACACGCCCCAAAGAAAAAAGGAAGGGGGAAAGGGCGGGAAACACACTAGTGAGTTGACTATTTATACAAACTCACGTTCTTGGAAGCTTAACGACCTCCAGCTGCTCAGTGACTAGAGCGTCTTGATTAGAGCTTCTTAACCCTTTAATACCAATACCCCCTCTCGCTCGTAACACTGAGCTGTACCAACCTTAATTCAAATTTAAACCTGAACAGAAACATTTATGAGATTGCGGACTCAAAGCTTTTGTAAAACCGTCTGCGAGATTTTCCTGGCTTGGACAATACTTTAGTTCAATTAAACCTTGTTTTACACTTTGGCATACATTTTGATAACGGATATCCAAGTGTTTTGTGTGTGCCTTGAATTGACCTGATTTAGCTAGTTTAATACAAGGTTGATTGTCTTCCCACACTCTGATAGGTAGGGAACATTCTCCAAACAATTCTTGTACCAGTTGCTTATAAAATTCCAGTTCTCTACATACATCTGATAATGCATTGAACTCAGATTCAGTTGAACTTAAAGCTATAAGTGATTGTTTTCTTGATCTCCAACCAATTAGTGCATTTCCAAATTTTATCGCCATTCCTGACACTGATTTTCTATCTGGTCCAGCGTCAGCCCAACTGCTGTCGGCCCAACATTCAAGTTGTGTGCTGCCCTCTGCTGATAGTTTTAAGCGAAACCTTTTGGTAGTTTGGAGATACCTTAAAACTCTTTTTACTCCTTGCCAAGCATGCATTGATGGTTTTTCAGCTTGTCTACACAGCATGTTGACAGCATATGTTATATCGGGCCGAGTCCACTGTGCAATGTGGAGTAGACTGCCTATCGCTGACTGATAAACCCCGGGATTACAGAACTCTGCCTGTTGCTCAGTTTGAGCATCCTTTGTGTAACTTAACTCCATTGGGGTTTTAACACCAGCACAGTTGTCCATTTTAAACCTTTCCAGCAACTGCTGGATCTTAGCTTCTTGGCTGAGCCAATAGTTCCCATCTTCATCTTGCTGAATTTTAACTCCTAGATAAACAGATACATTGCCTAGTGATTTTATCTGAAACTTTTCTCCAAGCTTTGTGGCAAATTGTTGTGCAAGGTTATCGTCCTTTCCACTGTATAATAAATCGTCAACAAATATCAAGACTGCTTCTTGTTCACATCCTGAGCCTTTTAGATAAAGACACGCATCTGCTGCGCTCTTTCTGAACCCCATGCTCTCTAGAGCATCGTTTAAGCAGGAATTCCAATTACGGGCGGACTGTTTCAACCCATAAATGGATTTGTGTAGGCGCCAGACCTGGTTTGGCTTGTCTCCTTCAAAACCTGGTGGTGGCGTCATATAGACTTCCTCCTGTAAGTCTGCATTTAAATAAGCCACATTGACATCAAAATGAAACAGCTTATTTCCCTTCTTAGCTGAAGAGGCTAAAAGCATTCTTAATGACTCCGGTCTTGAAGTAGGGGCATAAATTTGAGAATAGTGAACTCCTTTGCGCTGCGAAAACCCTTTTGCAACTAGTCGGGCTTTATATTGCAACTCCTCGTTAGTTGTGGGCTTTAAACGATATACCCATCGACAACCTACAGCTTGTTGCCCTTCTGGAAGCTCTGTATTTGTAAACACACCGAGAGACTTCATGGAAGCCATCTCTTTTTCCATTGCTTCCTGCCACTTTGCGGCTTCTGAGCTTGGAAGCTGTTGTACCTCTACATAGCTATCTGGCTCACACTGTGCCATATTTACGTACACACTTGTCACCTTAAACTGCTCTGGCGGCTTGCCCTTTGTGGCACGTTTTGACCTGCGCAATTGCTCCTCTTGTGCCCCCTCTGACCGTTGGCTGTCAGAATCTGTCTCAGACTTTATGTCTAGACGTGCCTCTAGGGATAAAGACCTCCGTTTAGATACCTCCCTTGGGCTTGGTGTTGCAGGCGACCTGCTTCGCTTTTGCTGTCTGCTAGGCCTAATGACTGGCGATGTTGGAACACTTTTAGATTCTGGCTTTTCTACCTTAGGAGAAGAACCTTGTGCCTGGTCAGAATCTGCATCTGACCCATGTGCACCATCCCCTTCTGGCTCATCACCCTCTGGACTTTCTTTCTCAGCATAAATGCCTAAATCTTCTCTCAAAATGTCAGGGTTAGCATGTAAGTGAGTCCATCCGGATTGCTCACAAAATTCAGCGCTCCTACTGAGGACCACTCTTGTAGTATCCCCATCTGGGTTCACGAACCTCCAAGATTTGGCATGTGGTTCGTACCCACAAAAGATGAGTTTCCTAGCCCTTGGACCTCCCTTTTTCCTTAACGCTTTTGGGATAAGTACATAGGCTTGAGATCCAAACACCTGAAAGTAATTAACTTTGGGCTTCTTCCCATATAAAGCAAAATATGGCGTAGTATCAATTACCGAATTATATACTCGGTTCAGAACATGAGTAGCCGTCTGCCAGGCTTCCGCCCAGTAACTTTGAGGAAGTTTAGCATCAAACAACATAGAGTTTGCCAACTCTTGCAGAACCCTGTTTTTACGTTCGGCCACGCCTCCTTCTTGGGGGGAATAAGGTGTAGACAGACGGTGCTTAATTCCCTTTTTCTTAAAGAAATTCTGCAACACAGACCCGGTAAATTCTGACCCTCTGTCTGTTTGAAAAGCAAGTACTCTAGTACCGAATTCAAGTTCTACTGCATGAACCCAATTTTTAACTGTTTCTGCAGTATCTGCTTTTGTTTTGAGAGGAAAAAACCATGTAACCTTTGTTTTGTCATCTGAGAGACACAGTGCATACCTCGAACCTCCCATGCTAGCAACAGGCATTGGGCCACATAGGTCCATATGCACAAGTTGAAATACTTTGTCAGATTTCCTATTTGAACTGGGATAGCTGCATCTATGAACCTTCGCCCTTTTGCATGCAGTACAATCCAAATACTTAGTACATTTGTTCAATTTGCACCCTTCTGATAATTCAGGTTGTCTTTTAACATACTGAAAATTAATATGTCCCAAACGGCGATGCCATAAATGAACACAAGAATTATGGGTAGGCGAGTTCACACAACCAGCATGAACCTGTTCAACTTCATCTGGACTTGTCTCAAAATAATATAACCCATCTCTGCATTCCACCTGCAAAAGAGATACGTTATTCTTTGAAATAGTGCAAACCCCGTTTTCAAACACAGTTTTAAACCCATTTCTATCAAGTTCTGACACAGACAAAATACACCCCTTCATTCCCTTTAGCACGTAGGCATCAATTTCTGTTTGCAAACACTTCAAAAACACTGTGCCTACAGTCTCTAAGGAACGTTTAGTTGAATCTGCCATTGTCACAACTTTAAGGGTTTGCAAATGCCTGCAATTCTGCAAACGGACACTAGATGGCGCCACCAGGTGATGAGATGCACCACTGTCGATCAACCAGCGTAGATTGCTGCCTTGGCCACGCCCTTGCATCAACGCCATTGCTGAAGCCATGTGCTGTATGCTGTGGGAGTAGCCACGCCCTCCTCCTCTTCTTCGACGTCCCCTGGAACTCCTTGTCTGGTAACTAGGGGCAACGGCCTTGGTGCTATCTTGACCAGGTTCACGTGTACAATTCCTGATTAAATGGGAAGAGGAACCACAGCGAAAACAGTGTCTAGCTGCGAAAGCATTTACTGTGTTCTCAAACTCAGCATCCTCACTATTAGGCACAGCATAACTCCCCTTTGAAGACAAACCTCTTTCTCTTTGCCTTTTATCCTGTTCATCAGCAAGTCGAGAAGAAATGTATTCAAGGGTTAATTCAGATGAAGGCATAGCTTCCAAAGTTAAAGCTAGAGTCTCATAGCTTTTATCAAGAGAAGACAACAAAATGTATGACTGCTGCTCCATAGAGAAAGGAATGCCCAGCTGTTTTAGTTGATTAAAGGCAGACACCATTTTGGCAATATGTTCTTTCACACACGCTCCCGGTTGGAGACGTAAATCAAACAAACATCTTGTAGCATGGATCTTGGCCCCCGCAGTGTTTCTGTAATTTAACCGCTGCAGAACCGTCCAGACCTCATGCGTGTTCTTTAACTCAGAAACATAAGGCATTTGCTCTGGTCCCACTGCCAAAACTAGTAGACCTTGGGCTTTCCTGTCGCGTTTCTGAGAAGCTGCTGCTGCTGCTTTGTCTTCTGCAGACGCGTCTGCAGCTGCCTGTAAAGGCGGTGCTTCAGTACAACTCCACAACTCTTTTGCTTGCAACCAAACCCTTACTCTAGCCTTCCAGTCTTGCCAATTTTTCCCATTGAGTCCCGTAAAGGGGACAGTAAAACTTTCCTGGGACTCTGCCATCCTCCCTGGGGCTTACGAACGATACTCACAGACCTGTAGACCGTCTCCCAACTACTGAGGTGGCTTCTCGAGGAATAAGGCGTCTTCCAGCGAGTGCAAACTGCGCAGTGCCTCTTTAAAACTTTTCCTAGGCACGTTGCAGGACTCAAGCTGCTTTGAAGGCTTTCGTTGTCGGCAACCGCTTCTGTCTTCGCTCCAGTCCTTGCATAAATCACTCTTAACTGCACTCCTTATCTCCTTCTTGACGTACAAACAACCATAACCTGTCCCATTAAACTTTAATTAGTTTAATGGTTAGCAAATGTCCAGTGCGCTTCCGATGCCACAATGTCCCATTACAGCAGAGCATTTCGCACAGCAGCTCAAGAAGGGCTGGAGAGTCAGCATCTTTTCAATAAAGGAATCTTGGAGCAAGCGGTTTGGAACTCAAATAAAAGGTTTATTTACACAAAACAAAAAACCCTGGTGAAGAATCACACATTTCAGCAAACACGCCCCAAAGAAAAAAGGAAGGGGGAAAGGGCGGGAAACACACTAGTGAGTTGACTATTTATACAAACTCACGTTCTTGGAAGCTTAACGACCTCCAGCTGCTCAGTGACTAGAGCGTCTTGATTAGAGCTTCTTAACCCTTTAATACCAATAGGGTAGGAGGGGATAATGATACTGAACTGACTTGGAAAATTGTTGCAAGAATTACAACAAAATGGTGTGCCTGGAGTGCTTGGAAGAGCTAGGTGCTTGTTGTTTCAATTAATTTACTAATCGCCTCCCAAACTGTGGGTTAAACCACAGAGCCTAGGGCTTGCCGATCAGAAGGTTGGCGGTTCGAATCCCCGCGACGGGGTGAGCTCCCGTTGCTCGGTCCCTGCTCCTGTCAACCTAGCAGTTCAAAAGCACGTCAAAGTGCAAGTAGATAAATAGGTACCGCTCCGGCGGGAAGGTAAACGATGTTTCTGTGCGCTGCTCTGGTTTGCCAGAAGCGGCTTAGTCATGCTGGCCACAAGACCCGGAAGCTGTACGCTGGCTCCCTTGGCCAATAAAGCGAGATGAGCGCTGCAACCCCAGAGTCGGCCACGACTCCACCTAATGGTCAGGGGTCCCTTTACCTTTACTTTTAAACTGCCATCTCAAGGTGATTTACACATAAAATAATTAAAAACAGTTAAACACACAAAAAACAGGAAATATATTTAAAACACAACTAAAAGCCTAACGAGCGGACACTCGCAGTAGAGCCCCATTTATCCAGCCAAGCAAGCCTGTTGGAACTAAAATGTCTCTGGCTGTTCCAGAAAGTGCAAACAGGGGCCCCTGTGGTATATTGATAGCGATGCAGTTCCACAGAACAGGGGCCACCACACTAAAAGCACTGCTCCGACTTACTGCAGAGAAAGTTTCTGAGATCTTTGGAACTTGCAGAAGAGACTGTCCCGCAGACCACAGCAATCGACTTTGTGTATAAGAGATAAGTTTGATTATGAAGAGCTGTTATGAAGCAGATTGCGTTCCCTTGAGAGGCTGTCAGCTCCTTCCTTCCCCCTTTCTTAGGGGTGGGGACACCAGATTGCTCACCCCAGTCTCTTTGTTCCGCCCCACTTCCCAGATATCCTGGAGGTGCTGACCGATATCGACGAGATGTCCAGGCGAAGACCGGAAATCCTTGCCTTCTTTTCCGTATGTTGCCCCCATCCTTGTTCAGTTGTCTGCTTTGTGTGTCTCTTGCTCTGCCCTGGTCCCCTTCGGTGGGGTGTTCATTTCGCCACCCTTTCAGAAAAAGGGTTGACAGAGCCTGTGTCGCCAACTACTTTGGCCATGGGTAGGCAAACTAAGGCCCGGGGGCCGGATCCGGCCCATTCGCCTTCTAAATCCGGCCTGCTGACGGTCCGGGAATCAGTGTGATTTTACATGAATAGAATGTGTCCTTTTATTTAAAATGCATCTCCGAGTTATTTGTGGGGCATAGGAATTGGTTCATTTCTTTTCCTTTTTCCAAAATACAGTGGTGCCTCGCAAGACGAAATTAATCCGTTCCATGAGTCTCTTCGTCTAGCGTTTTTTATCGTCTTGCGAAGCAACCCTATTAGCGGCTTAGCGGATTAGCGCTATTAGCGGTTTAGCGGCTATTAAAGGCTTAGCGGATTAGCGGCTAAAAGGCTATTAGCGGATTAGAAAAAAGGGGGGAAAGGGGAAAAAAATCGCAAGACTCACAATACTTTTTCGTTTTGCGAAGCAAGCCCATAGGGAAATTCGTCTTGCGAAGCGTATCGAAAAATGGAAAACCCTTTCTTCTAGCGGGTTTTTCATCTTGCGAGGCATTCGTCTTGCGGGGCACCACTGTATAGTCCGGCCCCCCACAAGGTCTCAGGGACAGAGGACCAGCCCCCTGCTGAAAAACTTTGCAGCCCTCTGACTTTGGCCAAACTCCTAAGCAGCCTAATCGCCTGTGGCGAGTAAGAATTCCATGCAAGCAGTTAGGAAGCGTTTGCGAAAATGGGAAGTCAGTGCTCCGCAAGCAATCCGTAACTTAGGTGGCAGACAAATGGCAAGGGCAGGGAAGCTCCAATGTTGATCTTGATGTGTGGGCAGGTTGACCTGGGTATGAGTTTCAGGGTATCCCTTGGGGTACCCTGGCTCCCTTTCATCCCAGCATGCCCTGGGGCTAACAGTAGGCTCCACCTCTTCCTGCTCTGTTTCTGGGCACAAGCCAGCCCTGGCAGTGCCAGTTTTCCCCATGGCCTCTGCCAGCCACTGTAGACACTCCAGAGATTTGCCAAAAGGGAACACTCCTGCAGCCAAGTTCTTTTACTTCTTGGGGTTGCAGGAGGGGAAGAGAGTCGTGGGCTGGAATGCCCACCTCTCTCCTACAGAAAAACCAGCCCTGGAAGTTGCTATCTCTTACTCAGAACCACCAAAGGGGTTCTGTAACTATTTATTATTATTATTATTATTATTATTATTATTATTATTATTATTATTAAATTGTTATACAAACAAAAAAAGTATAAAAACATTTCAATTGAATACAAAAAAAGGAAAGAAAAGAAACAGGAAAAAAAAATTCCTTCCAGTAGCACCTTAAAGACCAACTAAGTTAGTTCTTGGTATGAGCTTTCGTGTGCATGCGCACTTCTTCAGATACACTGAAACAGAAGTTGCCAGATCCTTCTATATAGTGAGAAGGTGGGGAGGGGTATTACTCAGAAGGGTGGTGGGAATGGGAGATTGGCAGATAGCTGAGATGAGCCTGTTGACGACTCTTAACGACTGTAATAGGTCTTACAGGAAAAGGCAAGGGGTGAGAAGATGAAACATGGCTTAGTCATGTATAATGAGATAGGAATCCAATGTCTTTGTTCAGACCAGGTCTCTCCATGGTTTTAAGTTTGGTAATGAGTTGCAATTCAGCAGCTTCTCTTTCCAGTCTATTTCTGAAATTCCTTTGTAGTAAAACAGCTACTTTGAGATCTTGTATAGAATGTCCTGGGAGATCGAAGTGTTCTCCTACTGGTTTCTCTGTTTTGTGATTCTTGATGTCAGAAGTTGCCAGACCCTTCTATATAGTGATAAGGTGGGGAGGGGTATTACTCAGAAGGGTGGTGGGAATGGGAGATTGGCAGATAGCTGAGATGAGCCTGTTGACGACTCTTAACGACTGCAATAGGTCTTACAGGAAAAGGCAAGGGGTGAGAAGAAAAAAAGAAAACAGAGCAAACGCAAAAAGTAAGAACATAAATATAATACAAGGTAACTATAATAGACAGCTCAGAATGTCATTTCTCTACTGAGATGCTGGGGTGAATCTCTTTTTATTATACTTTTGGTTTTTTGACTTCTGTCGACCTCACGGTGGTTCATTTCTTATAACTAAAGCAATTTCTCTGTATTTGAATATATTCCTCATCTTGGTATAAGGAGACATTTTCCTACTTACGGGTTTATTCTAAACACAACCAAATCTTGCTTGTTGAGCCTTGACTCGATATTTAGGCATTCCCATTCCTTCTGAACTATTTTATTTGACTTGTTCCTTAAGGCTTCAGTCAACTTAGCAAGCTCAGCTTCTGTAGCCATTCTTCTCTGGTTGGTATATGGTCAGCCTTCCAGTACTTGGCTGTTAGTAGGGGTTACTCAAAGGCCTGGAAACGATGCCTTATGAGGAACGGCTAAGGGAGCTGGGCATGTTTAGCCTGGAGAAGAGGAGGTTAAGGGGTGATATGATAGCCATGTTCAAATATATAAAAGGATGTCACATAGAGGAGGGAGAAAGGTTGTTTTCTGCTGCTCCAGAGAAGCGGACACGGAGCAATGGATCCAAACTACAAGAAAGAAGATTGCACCTAAACATTAGGAAGAACTTCCTGACAGTAAGAGCTGTTCGACAGTGGAATTTGCTGCCCAGGAGTGTGGTGGAGTCTCCTACTTTGGAGGTCTTTAAGCAGAGGCTTGACAACCATATGTCAGGAGTGCTCTGATGGTGTTTCCTGCTTGGCAGGGGGTTGGACTCGATGGCCCTTGTGGTCTCTTCCAACTCTATGATTCTATGATTCTATTCTATGATTCTACTTGCATGGCCCTCCAACGTCCTTTCTCTCTTCCACCGCTCAGACTCACCTGCAAAGACTGATGAGCTCTCCCGAGGAAACCTGCCGGAATCTCGCTTTTTCCCTCGCGCTGCGCTCAATACAGAACAACCCCAGGTGCGGATGGGCAGACCCTGCGTGGAGGGCAGAGCTGATGGGGCCTAGGAACCAACACAGGATGTTTGACTCGAGCCGCTTTGCTCGTAGAGGGCACCCCCTTGAAAACCCCAGGGAGGGGGAACGAATTCCAGACCGTTTCTGAGACATAGGACGGAGATCACTCCATTAGAAACAGAATCAGTACCAGGGCAACGCTGTCCAACAAGGAATGGGTGGCTGTAGATCTCAGGAACCACATGACTTGGTTGTAAATCTGCAAGAAACAGGAGGCGGTGATGGGTTTGGGTACAGGCCAGCTGCAAAGCCGAACAACTGTAGTGTAAGAATGCAAAAAGAGCCCTGGCAGGATCAGGCCCGTGGCCCATCTAGTCCAGCATCCTGAACACAAGAGCACTCTCCCCTCCTGTTTTCATGTTGCATCTTTGCATGCCGCTTAGATATTGTTACAAATATTAAGCAGATCAGGCAGCTTTTAAATACAGATACAGTGGTGCCTCGCAAGACGAAAATAATCCGTTCTGTGATTCTCTTCGTCTAGCAGTTTTTTCATCTTGCGAAGCAAGCCCATTGACGGATTAGCGCTATTAGTGCTTTTAGCGGCTTTTAGCGGCTTATCTGCTGATCGGATCAGCTGATAAGCAGCTCAGCGGCTTAGAAAGGGGGGGGGAGGAAAAAACCCCAGCAGGAACTCGCAAGACATTGTCGTCTTGCGAAGCAAGCCCATAGGAAATTTGTTTTGCGAAGCACCTCCAAAACGGAAAACTATTTTGTCTAGCGAGTTTTCCGTCTTGCGAGGCATTCGTCTTGCGGGGCACCACTGTAAAGCTCAATTTTACAAGCTGTCGTGACAGCCACTAACAGGAGATGCAACACATTTGTGGTGGAAGGAGTAGGCTGTTCTTCACGATGGCTGCGCAGAACCTCCCTGCACAACAGCAGTCTACCTCCAAATACCAAATGCGAGGGAACAACAATGGGAGAGTGCTATTGCCCTTACATCCCACTTGGGGGCTTTCCATATTCCTGCCTTCTGTGCAAACAGGACACTGAACTAAATGGGACTTTGGCCGGAAACAGCAGCCTTGCTTTTCTGATATTCTCGACCCACCGAAATCCTCTCTCTCCTTTCCACTTTTCCAGCATTGCGGCCGACTTCCTCCCCACGTTCATGTACTGCCTTGGCAGCCGTGACTTTGAGGTTGTTCAGACAGCTCTGAGAAACCTGCCCGAGTACACCCTCCTTTGCCAAGGTAAGAGCAGGCAGTTGCTTCTCCTGATGCTTCAAAACAGCCACCATGCTTTGCAAGGTGGTTGTAAGAATTGCAGAGCTCAGTGTAAGCGAGCGAGAGACTCTGAACACTCAGAAAATGCCAAGGGGAAGGGGGGAGAGGTTTGCATTTGTGTAAGGCTGGCTCTCCGATATAACAGAAGCACAGCTAGGGAAGGGGTGAAGAGCCCTTGACCTTCGAGGAGAGAGGCAGTGTGGAGCAGCAGTTAGAGTCTTGTACTGGGGAGATGCGAGTTCGAATTCCCACTCAGCCATCACACTTCCTGGGCGGCCTTAGGCCAGTCACTGGGTCTTAGCTTAGCGTACCTCACAGGTTTGTTGTGAGGATCAAACAGGAGAGGAGAGCCATAGCTAGCTTCTTTGTGCTCCGTGGGGGTGGGGGCTTGTTGTCTGGGCAGCCCAGGACTTCCATACGAACTGCCCAGGTCATTTAGGTGCTACTAACACAGCTATTTAGCTTCACCTCTGGAGGCACATTCCATTGACTCTCGAGACCGATGGTTGCCAACATGGATACTAATGATGATGATGATGTATTACAGTGGTACCTTGAGTTACAGACACTTCAGGTTACAGACACTTCAGGTTACAGACTCTGCTAACCCAGAAATAGTACCTCGGGTTAAGAACTTTGCTTCAGGATGAGAACAGAAATCGTGCTCTAGTGGCGCGGCAGTAGCAGGAGGCCCCATTAGCTAAAGTGGTGCTTCAGGTTAAGAACTGACCTCCGGAACGAATTAAGTTCTTAACCCAATGTACCACTGTACTTATACCCTGCCCATCTGGCTGGATTTCCCAACAGAATTAAAAGCACAATAAAACATCAGACATTAAAAACCTCCCTAAACAGGACTGCCTTAATAATGTCTTCTAAAAGTCAGATAGTTGTTTATCTCCTTGACATCTGATGGGAGGGCGTTCCACAGGGCGGGCGCCACCACCGAGAAGGCCCTCTGCCTGGTTCCCCGTAACTTGGCTTCTCGCAGGGAGGGAACCGCCAGAAGGCCCTTGGAGCTGGACCTCAGCGTCCAGGCTGAACAATGGGGGTGGAGACGCTCCTTCAGGTATACTGGACCGAGGCTGTTTAGGGCTTTCAAGGTCAGCACCAACACTTTGAATTGTGCTCGGAAACATACTGGGATAGTTCTTTTCCATTATTTCCAAGATAGGTCCTGCTACTAAGCCCCACCTGCCCTGGCCCAGCACCAGAATAGCTTTGCCTCCTTTTAGCCCTCCACCTCTGTGCTCAGTTTCAGCTCCCAGCCTTCCACCCTCCTTCAGAACCCAACTTTTCCAGCTACTTTTCTTTGCTCTGAAAACACAGGTGGCATTTAGTGTGGAAGCCTCAGAGGAGCGGCTCGTTGGCTTTTCCTTCAGATTCTGTGGGTTCGGCTTGGGCTTCTCAGAATTTGCGTCCTCTTCTGACAAATGCTTCTCCCGCCCAGTAGTTGGCACGATGGGGCCGTGTGTACACGCTTTGGTCAAATGTCAGTAGGCAACCTTTTTCTCTGATCCTGGGCAAATATTGGCAGGCGTTCCCGTTAGGCTGAGGTGATTCTGATCGGTATGGTGGCAGCTCAGCTGAGTCTCTGACATTGCTGATTGAGTTGTGCAGTAGGAAAGGGGAAGCTATAATAATAATAATAATAATAATAATAATAATAATAATAATAATAATAATTTATTTATTTATATCCCGCCCTTCCCAGCCAAAGCAGGGCTCAGAGCAGCTAACAACAGTAAAAATAGCACAGTTTACATAAAACCACAATCAATTAATTTTTTATTTGTATACTGTCTTTCTATCTTCCAATACTCAAGGCGGTTTACAAGCTGAAGAAACAAAAAATGTACATCTTATGACAATCTAATGCAATACAAAAATGTGATAATAAAACATAACTTTAAAATAGGCAACCTACATCAGAAAAGTAACATTCAACAGCCATTAGAATAGTATTAAATAATAATAATAACACAAAAGTTAAACAGAAATCCGCTCAACAGTTACAATAAATCATTTCTAAACTATCATCTAAACTATAAACTAAATATAATGTAAAACAATAGCAAGCCACAAAATACATTCTAAAACCAATTCAGAATCAAATTAATGGCAACCATTGGGCTAGAGTTCTATGAGGATTACAGAAGGAGAGAGGGGGTCAGGCTGTGCCCTGGCCAAAGGCCTGGTGGAACAGCTCTGTCTTGCAGGCCCCGCAGAAAGATGTCAAGTCCCGCAGGGCCCTAGTCTCTTGTGACAGAGCGTTCCACCAGATTGGGGCCACAGCCGAAAAAGCCCTGACTCTGATTGAGGCCAGCCTAACCTCCCTGTGGTCCGGGACCTCCAAGATGTTTTTATTTGTGGACCGTAAGGTCCTCCGTGGGACATACCAGGTACGAGGGTCCTAGGCCATATAGGGCTTCAAAGGTTAAAACCAGCACCTTAAACCTGATCCTGTACTCCACTGGGAGCCAGTGCAATTGGTATAGCACCGGATGAATGTGATCCCGTGGTGAGGACCCCGTACGTAGTCTCGCCGCAGCATTCTGGGCTGCTGCAAGCAGGACCCCAGCCCAAAAGCCCTCTCTCCCCCTGTGGTTTCCAGCAACTGGTGTTCAGAAACATTGCTGCGTATGAACCTAAGTTTCCTTTTCCTGCTTATTTGGCTATAACCTTTGATAGAATACAGATAATTGAACAAACTTCATTGCATTACATTCTTCATTAAATTATCTTTCCATTGATATATAATTTCACGGTATTGCTCCAAAAGAAAGTGGTGTTATGAGCCATCAAACCTCAGAAATACACTTTCCCCAAAAGGTTTTCACAATTTTGGCCACTAGTGTAAGTCCTCTCTTCCTAACGCAGGGCTCTGCTTCTGGGGGTTTTTTTGGGGGGGGTGGGCACGAGGAAGGGTCCTGGGCCAGCCTGCGTTTCCTGTGGCGAACCCACCCGCCTCCTGAATGAATCTGCTGTCTCCCTTCGTCTCCTCTGCCTGCGCCCATCTCTCTCGTTCTTCTTCGCAGAGCATGCCGCCATTTTGCTCCAGAGGGCCTTCCTGGTGGGGATGTACGGGCAGATGGACACCAGCTCCCAGATCTCGGAAGCCCTGAAGATTTTGCATATGGAAGCCATGATATGAAGAGGAACCACCTGGTGGCTCGGGTCTCCGAGAGGACAGAAGGACCTTGGCTGGACCTTGATAGTGAAGAACCCGAGGAGAAGGCACATGCCTGAGTCTGCCTACTGGCGAGGACCAGTCCCTTGTACTTCTTACCAGGCATCTTCCACAAAAAAGGACAAATGTCACTTTGGCTTAAGGGATGCTGTTACTGCTCCACTCCAGCCATTGATTGAGGTCAGGGATGAGGAACCTTTGACCATCCCGGTGTTGTCGGACAAAACTCCCAACATCCCTGGCCGTGGACCATGCCGGCTGGGGCGGATGGGGGCTGTAGTCCAACATCTGGAGGGCCAGGTGTTCCCTAGCTCTGATTTAGGCAGAGAGCAAAATGTCTTGGAAGTCCTGATTAGAAGCCATTTTGCCTCTCCAGTGTGGTGAGCAACCCTCTCATTTGGGGCGGCCAAAAAGTGGGGGTATCTGTTGGACTCTTCCTGGGGTGCGGTTTTGCCAGAACACCTTCCAGTGCAGCCAGCCAGCTCCACAACAACAACCTGATGATGTTTCATTTTTAAAAAAATTAAAAATAGTTGTTTTCCTGTTGCGCTGCCTTTATTTATGCATCTCCATTTGGTTTCTCTTTCCTTTTTTACGATGGCTTGCTCTTGAAAATGTAACCCAAGGGGTAAATTTGCTTCTGCCTCGTTCAAAAAAACAAAACACAGTTTTCCTTTCTGTTTTTAACCTTTTGAACCTGTTTTTTAACCTTCATTAAAGATGATCTGAGCTTGCACAACGACACCTGGTGATCTCTGGATGAAATTCTCCAGGTTACAGAGATAAATCTGAAACTGCCACATGCCTGGTAGCCGTTCCTCTTCTCTGGGAATATGTCTAATCCTCTTTGAAAGCCATCCAGGTTGCTGGCCATTGCTGCCTCCTGTGGCAATGAGTTCCCTAGTTCAACTCTGAGCTCTGCGAAGAAGGGCTTTCTTTTATATGTCCTGGGTTGCTGCTGGTCTCTAGCTCTCATCAATCCCAGGCAGCAGGGCCAGTGGTGGCAAGAGCTGTAGTCTAGCAACACACAGAAAGCCACGGTTTTCCTATGGGTGAACCTTAGGAAGTCATGGGAGAAGGTACTTGGCTATCTCTCTCTTCAGTGTTGTTAAGAACCGAGAGATCCACCTGGGCAATAAATAAATAAACCAGGCACCCTTCGTTTAAAGCACATGCCTCTCAGCCCATCTCTCGTCGACCTGTCAAGGACACAAGTCCTTATCCGCTTCCGTAAGGCTTGAGGTGATGCAGCGACGAGCCCAAGACAAACGAAGTGAAGACCCAGGAGACAAAGACCCAGAAGCCAGAGAATTAGTGGTCCTGAGATACTCGGTGACGGCCAGATTGATGGCCCTCCTAAACACCGATGGACAGCAAGAGACAGATCGCTGCTGTCTGGTCTTCTTTGCCTGGGTCATTTCGTCTGAGGGACAGGTTATCCATTCAGTACAGAGGACCGCAGCATGGAAATGGATGCCGACCCAGAGGCCTTCTGCTCCTTTGTTTCACGCTTCCCTTTAACACATCTTGATTAAATCTGGAAGTTCGGCAGGAAGGGGTCGATACCCGCTGGGGCTTCTGGGCTTGGCCCGTGTGATGGCCAGGTATCTATGTAAGTAACATCTTGTTCATGCCATGAGGCATAATTAAGGTAAACATATAAAGGTAAAGGACTCAGTCCTGAATGAGGCAGTGATGGCCACCAGGCTAGATGGCTTTTTAAAAAGAGGATTAGACAGTATTGCTATTGTGTATTCCACAGCTGGAAGCAGCAATACTTTGGAATACCAATTACAGCAATAAGAAGATCAGTTGATTAGTAAAGGTATAGGACCCCTGGACAGTTACAGTGGTGCCTCGCAAGACGAAAAGAATCCGTTCTGTGATTCTCTTCGTCTAGCGGTTTTTTCGTCTTGCGAAGCAAGCCCATTGATGGATTAGCGCTATTAGCGGCTTATCTGCTGATCGGATCTGCTGATAAGCGGCTTACCGGCTTAGAAAAGGGGGGGGGGGAACCAGCAGGAACTCGCAAGACATTTTTGTCTTGCGAAGCAAGCCCATAGGAAATTCGTTTTGCGAAGCACCTCCAAAACGGAAAACTCTTTCGTCTAGCGAGTTTTCCGTCTTGCGAGGCATTCGTCTTGCGGGGCACCACTGTAAGTCCAGTCAAAGGCGACTATGGGGTGCAGCGCTCATCTCGCTTTACTGCCGAGGGAGCCGGCGTTTGTCCGCAGACAGTTTTTCCGGGTCATGTGGCCAGCATGACTAAGCTGCTTCTGGCGAAACCAGAGCAGCGCACGGAAACACCGTTTACCTTCCCGCTGGAGCGGTACCTATTTATCTACTTGCATGTTGATGTGCTTTCGAACTGCTAGGTTGGCAGGAGCAGGGATCGAGGAACGGGAGCTCACCCATCGCGGGGATCTGAACCGCCGACCTTCCGATTGGCAAGCTCTAGGCTCAGTGGTTTAGACCACAGCGCTACCTGCATCCCATGCTCAGGTGGTACATATGTGTAAATAGCGACTGGGCCGGATCCCGCCCCCTGGTCTTAGTTTGCCTACCCATGGGTTTAGTCATGCTGGCTACATGACCCACAAAACTGTCTGTGGACAAACGCCGGCTCCCTCGGCCTGAAAGCAAGATGAGCGCTGCACCCCATAGTTGCCTTTGACTGGACTTAACTGTCCAGGGGTCCTTTACCTTTACTAATCTACTGATCTTCTTATTGCTGCAATTGGTATCCCAAAGCATTGCTGCTTCTGGCTGTGGAAGGTAGAGCAATAGCCATCATGTCTACTTACCACTGATAGCTTTCTCTGTGAATTTGTCTAATCCTCTTTTTAAAAAGCTATCTAGGCTGGTGGCCATCACTTCCTCATGTGCTGCATGAAGAAATTTATCTGTCCTGAATCATCCACCCTTCAGCTTCATTGGATCCCCACAAGTTCTAGCATGAGGAGAGACAGAGAAGAACTTCATCCCCTTTCTCCTTGCCGTGAATAATTTTAGACCCTTTTATTGTGTCACCTCTTTACCCTCCAGAAAGTCCCAAATGCTACAAAATTCTGCATAGGGGAGTCGTTTCTTCTCATTGATCGTTTTGGTTTCCCTTTTCCAACTCCTCTTTGAGACGAGGCGACCAGAACTGTGCACAGTAATCCAAATGCGGTCGCACTGCAGATTCGTATAATGGCATTATGATATGGGCAGTTTAGCTTTCCTTTCCTTTCCAAAGGATCCCGGCGTGGGAGGGTCAGTTGAGTTTGGGTGTGGGTGGCAGTTTGAGTGACCCCTGGAGGTGCAGAGAGTATTTGGGATGGAAGCAGACTTGAGCCACCACAGCCGGATCATTATTATTATTAGTCATACGGCCCAAAGTAACAAATAAGAGAATGCAAAGCTGAAACCGTATGCCTCTCAACATTTAAGTGATCATAAAACTCTTGTTTATTAGCTCTGTGTTAATCAATTGCTGCGTTGCACCACGTGCTTCTTGATAGGCTACTTCAGAGGCGAGAAATATCACGTTTCATTATACAAAGGCAAGGGAAAACAGTGCAATAATATCATTTCTGGCATGCACGACCGTCAGCTTATGGAACTCACCGCCACATGAAATGATGGTGGCTGACACTGGTTCAGGTGGCTTTCAAACAGAGGACAAATCCATAGAGGGACCGTTCTGTCAACAGCAAGCAGATATGGCGACTGAACAGGAGCCCCATGTTCAGTCACGCTAATTATTATTATTATTATGATGATGATGATTATTATTATTATTAAATGTACGGATGATGGGGACAAGTGAAAAAGGGTTAGCATATCCCGCCCTGCTTGTGCATTCCAAGATGTGCCAAACAGTGTCCGGCCCTATATATTTGGGGGGGGGGGAGCGATGTCACAAACTTGGTGTTTGCTTGCAGTCGACCAGGTAGCGGGAAGGAAGGCTTCTGAATCTGCAGCTTCCTTCCTCCGAAACATCAAGCCAGGCGCGTTTCCCATCACAGAGATTGCTGCATTCTCTGGAGTCAAACTAACAGTTCACATCTGACCGCGGCAGCTTCAGCAAACGACTTGAGTGCCCACAACGGGCCTGGAATGAAATCTGAGGCTAATCGCCTAGGTATTTCCCCGGACGGCTTCAGAATGACGGATCTGGCTTGCCTGCCGCTGGATAGTTCCCCACCCGTCCTGCCAACTTCTGACCTTTTACCTGCGTCCGGCCAAGGAGGAAGCGTTGCCAAAGGCTTTGCCCTGATGATGGAAAGGGAGTTGCCAGACCTGCAGTGCTGACCTGGGGTCTCCCCGGGCTGAATTATAACTTGGGAGACCAGGGTTCGAATCCCCGCTCATCCTTGAACCTTGGAAGCTGGCTCACTACCTCTCAACCTGACCTAACTCACAGGGTTGTTGTGGGGATTAAATAGGTAAAGGACCCCTGGATGGTGAAGTCCAGTCAAAGGCGACTCTGGGGTTGCGGCGCTCATCTCGCTTTCAGGCCAAGGGAGCCGGCGTTTGTCCACAGACAGTTTTCCGGGTCATGTGGCCAGCAGGGCTAAACCCATGGGTAGGCAAACTAAGGCCCGGGGGCTGGATCCGTCCCAGTCGCCTTCTAAATCCAGCCCACGGACGGTCCGGGAAGCAGCGTGTTTTTCCATGAGTAGAATGTGTCCTTTTATTTAAAATGTATCTCTTGGTTTTTTGTGGGGCATAGGAATTCGTTCATCCCCCCCAAAAAAATAAATAAATATATAGTCCGGCTCACCACAAGGTCTGAGGGACAGTGGACTGGCCCCCTGCTGAAAAGGTTTGCTGACTAAACCGCTTCTGGTGCAACGGGACACCATGATGGAAACCAGAGCGCACAGAAACGCCGTTTACCTTCCCACTGGAGCGGTACCTATTTATCTACTTGCACTGGTGTGCTTTCGAACTGCTAGGTTCGCCACTCTGAGGTCCTGGGAGAAAAAGGTGGGATAGAAAAAGCAATAATAATAATAATATCAGATTGCCTCATTCCCCCGCAAAGATGCAGATGAGATCCCACATGAATCAAGAAGCTGGGAAACCAAACTCCAAGCCCATTAACAGAGCCAATCCCCGCCCCCAAATGTAGGAACACACACACCCCCAGTTCCCCGCGTACACAGAGCGTCAATTGGAGCTTTTTTAATTCAGCTCATGAGTCATTCCCAATAAACTCTGGAGAGCAAAATGGCCATCGCCGCAATCTGCAATCTCTTTATTAGTGTAAAAATAAAAGGAGTAATTTTATTGCTATTACAGCCTGTTTGCCATTATTTGCATAATTGTTAAATGCTAATAAGACAATTAGCAATTATAGCTTAATAATTATGCCGCCGCAATAACTGTCCTATTGTATCATAATGAAATTCTTAATTGTTGCTACGGGTTTTTTTTTCTCCATTCAGGCTCCGCTTCCTGTGAAGGAGCAAGAGGAGAAAGGAAAGCAGAGGGGCTGAGAGATAAAAAGGGATGTTTCCTTGAAGAAAGGGAATAGAGACATTTGTTAGCAATGTTATTTAAACCAGGAGTGGCTGGGGGGGGGGGTTGGGAGGTGGGCAGAGCTTGGGCTCGCATGACTTTTGGCGTGGAAAAGCCATGCCCCCCTTGCTTTAATAAATAATCATAATAAAACATTTTTTTCCTAGTGTTTATAACTCTGTTTAATAAACAACCCAGATGGCGAGCGCTCTAGCAAAAATGGGGTCATTGAAATACAAGAGGAGGATATCGGCATGCAAGAGGGGGACCCCAAAATCTGAAGGACGGGGGGAAAGCTTGGTGGGAGAAAGAGAGAGAAGAAAACAGCCCAATGAGGGCTGAAAATGATCTGGTGGGGTATAATGGAGTATTTTGGAATAAAGCATGGCTGGCTGGAAGTGGAAGTGGAAGCTGAACCATAAAGAAGGCTGATCGCCGAAGAATTGATGCTTTTGAATTGTGGTGCTGGAGGAGACTCTTGAGAGTCCCATGGACTGCAAGAAGATCAAACCAATCCATTCTGAAGGAAATCAGCCCTGAGTGCTCACTGGAAGGACAGATCCTGGAGCTGAGGCTCCAATACTCTGGCCACCTCATGAGAAGAGAAGACTCCCTGGAAAAGACCCTGATGTTGGGAAAGATGGAGGGCACAAGGAGAAGGGGACGACAGAGGACGAGATGGTGGGACAGTGTTCTCAAAGCTACGAAAATGAGTTTGACCAAACTGCGGGAGGCAGTGGAAGACAGGAGTGCCTGGCGTTCTCTGGTCCAGGGGGTCACGAAGAGTCGGACACGACTAAACGACTAAACAACAACAACAACATGGCTGGCTGGTTCTGCTCTGTCTCCGCAACCAGAGAAACTGATGCTTCCTAATTTCAGTTGCTGGAAACTGCAGGCGGGGAGAGTTGGTCTTGTGGTCTGGTCCTGTTTGTGAGTTTCCTACAGGGGTCTGGATGTTCACAATGCTGGAAGAGGTGGGCCGTTGGTCGGATCCAGAAGGCTCTTCTTCCAACTCACCTGTTCTTTGAAACACGCCCCAGCCACCCAGCAAGGAAATTTCTTAGAAATACAGTGGTACCTTGGTTCTCAAATGCCTTGGAACTCAAACAACCTGGACCCCAAACACTGCAAACCCAGAAGTAAGAGTTCTGGTTTGCAATCCCTTTTCCAGAAGTCGAACGTGCTCCATTTTGAGTGCTACGCTTCCGATTTGAGTTCCACACTTCCGTTTTGAGTGTTACGCTGAGGTCTGTCTGCTTTTGCTATTTATTTTGCGTTTTTGTTTTTGAGCCTCTTTTTTATTTTTTGCGTGGCGAGTTCCTGCCCCTCCCCCAGTGGAAATAAAGACACATGACACAATTATTAAGGTTAATGGGCTAAATAAGGCCACAACTTTATTGGTTACAGGTGATGAGCGGTATTGGCTTTTTATATATATAAAAATATTTATTAAGGTTTTTACAATGTTACAAAATGAAAAAGAGAAAAGAAAAAATACAAAATAAAAATAGTTTAAAACAATTGAATCTTTTCATCACTTATCTTTCATTTACTTGTTTCCCGGACCTCCTCATACCTCCCCTTTTTGTATTCCAGTTCAATTTATTAGTTCAGCAATTCCTTTCCCTCCTTATTTTATCCTGATCTTTAATCTTGATATATTGTAACCTAAATTTACCTGTTAAGAATCCAATTTTTTCATATTCTTTTATACCATTACAGCTAGAAACCCCTTAACTTCAATCCAACATCATTCTAACATTCATTAATTTTACAGTATTTCTGTAAATAGTCTTTAAATTTCTTCCAATCTTCTTCCACCGACTCTTCTCCCTGATCCCGGATTCTGCCAGTCATTTCCGCCAATTCCATATAATCCATCAGTTTCATCTGCCATTGGTCCTAACCGACTATATCCGACTCCAGCCCATCTGCTTGAAATCTGGGGAGGGTTAACCACCATTGGGTGAGTCCTGCTGATGCACATCAACTAGGAACTCCCCCCAGGTCACCGATAGGGGGCATGCCTTAGGCCCTCACCTCCCCAGGCTTCGGACAGGGCCAAGCCTCCCAGAATCCTTTACCAGGCTACCCTTCAATATGCTGGGCAGGTGGTGGCGCTACCTCCCCTCTTCCATCTACAGAACAATACCAATGCCTAACCGCCAGTACCCAGAAAGTTGTGACGATTTGCTACGAGGTAGGCGAAAACCAAGTGCCTGGTGCCAATTTGCCAAGTGGGAAAATTCCTACCAGGCCCCTTGATGGCGACCAGCCAAGGTCCATAGCAAGGTCAAGGAACGAAAACCTTATAGGGCAGGAGGGTGGGAAAAGCAGGAACAGCTGGCAGGCAGCAAAGAGGGAGATCCCCGGCTGCATCCTGCTTTAAATAAGGCAGGCCACACCCCCAGAGCCAGCCAATTGGCTGGCCATGGGATGATGCGGCCAGGAATCTCCCCCAATCAGCGGGGCGCGCATGGTAGGGCCGTGAAGCCCGCAACTCCACCTCCTTCAAAGGGTGGAAGTGGCTTTGTGTGACTATGTGGAACCCAGTTCAGCTACCCATTGATTGACTAATTGTGTGACTGCAGTACATTGTTTATTGCTTTTTAGGGATCATTGGTCTCGTTAGATAGTAAAATTCATGTTCAATGGCTCTTTTAAGGGTTGTTTTTCAAAGTCTGGAATGGATCAATGCATTTTGCATTACTTTCTATGGGAAAGCGCGCCTTGGTTTTGGAACGCTTTGGTTTTGGAACGGAATTCCGGAACGGATTAAGTTTAAGAACCAAGGCACCACTGTAATGGGGAAAGGAGGAGGGGGAGAAAGAGGAACAGGAAATTTGGGGCAAAAGATTTGGGGCTAGCCACATCTCTGCTTCAGATCTGTTCCACCCCCACGAGAAAACTGCAAGCGTTGGCAGACCTGCCGTCCTAATATTAATTTACCGACCTCATCAGGGCAGGAGAGGTTAATTGGTTAATATTTGCAGGATGATTAGATGCTAAATTACTCTTATTGTTTATCACTAAACCTACACCACTGGGGGCTTTTAATTGCTGTCAGAAGGGAGCGATTGCATTCCAGTGGCAAGGCTGCCTTGGTTTCATTTGGACTTCAACCTTCAGCTATCTCCAGGGCTCAGCTGGGATTGCCTCTCTGGAGTCATTGGGCAGAAATTCACCTGAAGGCTTGGCTGTGGATTTAAAGAACATGGCTTCCCTCTAGAGAATCCTGTGTTTTACTCCTTGCACAGCTACAGTTCTCAGCACCCTTAAATGGCAGGCCCCAGGATTCTCGGGGGGCGAGGGGAGATAATCATGAGCTTTCAATGTACAGGCGTATCTTGGAAGTCAGATGGAAGTCCGTTTGACTTCCAAAACTTTTGGAAACCAAAGTGCGGCTTCTGATTGGCTGCAGGAAGCTCTACCCACCCTGGAAGAGATCTACCCACCCTGGAAGAGTGGCAGATGAAGGTGATGGACTATATGACATTGGCTGAAATGACTGGCAGAATCCGTGATCAGGGGAAAGAGACGGCGGAAGAAGAGTGGAAGAAATTTAAAATCTATCTCAAGAAATACTATAAAATTGATGAATGCTAAAATGTTGAGGTTTTTAGAAAGAAAGGAGATTACAGCAACAAAAGATTAAGTAAAAGAAAAGAAGAGAGAAGGGATATATTTGATAAAATTAAGTTTAGGATTTGCTGAAATAATTTTGGAAATTGGGATGTAGAAAGGGGAGGTTTGGGGGAGTCAGAGAAGTGAGGTTTATGAAAAAAAAGGATATGATACTATACATGTTTGTTTGTTTCTTTATTTGTTTGTTTTGTCGATAATTTTTTTTGTAAAACCAATAAAAAATATTTTAAAAAATAAAAAAGGAAGCTCCTGCAGCCAATCGGAAGCCCCATTGGACGTTCGACTTCCAAAAATCGTTCGAAAACTGGAACACTCACTTCCGGGTTTCAATTGTTTGGGAGCTGATTTGTTCGGGAGCCAAGGCGTTTGAGATCCAAGGTACAACTGTACAGGGTGTGTACACAGCCACGGTTTCCGTTTTGAAGATTAAGCCCAAACACCTTATTTGACTTGGCAGAAGATGGTCATTGATAGCAGGGCAGGAGGGAGTTGCCTGCTCTTGTCTAAAATGCCAATAGCTGTTACGCAAGAGTAAGGCATAAAGAGAAACTGAGGGGCTATTAGAACATTGCCGAAAAAAGAGGACACCAGTTTGATGGATTGATCTAGTTTATTTACACGCCACCTTTCCACAGTGAGCTCTGCCCAAAGTGCTGTGCAACAGACTTCCAGCTATTTTCAAATACAAAACATTGGTGGAGGGAAGCGTGTTAGCCCTGCAGCCATTTTTGCTACTTAAATTTGGCAGCTCAGCATAAACTTGCCATCCTACATAATTTCCTTTATTTGGACATCAGTGAGAAATGCCCAGAAAACTCAAGGGAGTAAAAAAAGGAGAAAGATTTTAAATTTTAAATTCCATTTAAAATGCATATTTAGGACAGTCAAAATCAGGCAGTCAAACCCAAGTGGTTCTCCCTTCTTAAACAAAGAGGCTAGGACTTTTAATGTAGTTAAAGGGGGATTCTCTCTTTTTTGCAAAAAATACAATACATTCATTCCATTGGCATATACAGTAGGCTGCCTTTGGCAACAAACAACAATTTGCGTATTCTAATTTATATGGAAGATGCAAATTTAGAAATAGTGACTATAAATGTGAAAGGAAGTTTGGTCTCATATTGACAAAGGTTTTTTTAATATACCGGTCTAACTCAGGAAGTTTCCTTATACTGAGTTAGACCAATATATAAAAAAAGCTTTGTCAATATGAGACCAAACTTCCTTTCACATTTATTGAGTTGTGGGTCCTTGATTTGTTGTTCTTGTGTCTTTTGCCCTTCTTTGAACCAGTTCCAGTTTGTCTGCAGCCTTCATAAACTGCAACGATAATTCAAGCATTTAGCCACCCAGCGCATAGGTGCCGACCCCCTGGGGCCCTGGGTGCCCGGGCACCCACAAAATTCCCTGTGAAGCGGCTGGGCACCCACAAATTTCAGTCCAGGGCCTGGCACGCTGCATGGTACCCATGGTACTGCATGGGCACTCCTGACTCAAAGAACACCTCTTTGGCCTTTCAATAAGTAGGGAGTAGCCTGTTGCAGAGTAAATCAATATAGTCATACCTCAAGTTACAGACCCTTCGGGTTGCGCAATTTCGGGTTGCGCACCGCGCCAAACCTGGAAGTACGGGAACAGAAGCGCTAACTCGTGCTATGTGCAGAAGCGCTGAATCATGACTCACGCATGCGCAGACGCGGTGCTGTGTGTTGCAAACGCTGCAGGTTGCGAACGTGCTTCCCGCATAGATCACGTTTGCAACCCGACTGTCCACTGTACAGTGGTCCCTCAGGTTACAGACACTTCAGGTTACAGATGCTTCAAGTTACAGACCCCGCTAACCCAGAAATAGTACCTCGGGTTAAGAACTTTGCTTCAGGATGAGAACAGAAATTGCGCGGCAGCAGCGGGAGGCCCCATTAGCTAAAGTGGTGCTTCAGGTTAAGAACAGTTTCAGGTTAAGAACGGACCTCCAGAATGAATTAAGTTCTTAACCAGAGGTACCTCTGTATAGGAAACAGCAGGCAGAGTTTGGCAATGGTTCAGAGTGGAGGTTTAGAGCTTGGCACTAACAGAAGATTTAGGGTGCTAAACAGGCATTTCTCTGTTTTTATCAAAAAGTGTACAAGGTCGCAGGATATGGAATAGAAGGAATGGGGAGACTGAGCGTTAGAATCATTGTGGGTGCAAGATTGCAAGAACCTCAAACCTGTTCCAGTTCTCACAGTGGCCAGCCAGACGCCTGGGGGAAACCTGCAAGCAGGATTCGAATACAAGAGCAACTCTCTCCCTTCCTGTTGTTTCCAGCAACTGGGATCGGATCCAGAAGCATTTCTGTCTCCACCTATGGGGGGGGGAGGTGTAGATCATAGTCCTCATGGCTAGTAGCCATCAGTAGCTTTCTCTTCCATGAATTTCTCTTGACATCAAGAATCACAAAACAGAGAAACCAGTAGGAGAACACTTCAATCTCCCAGGACATTCTATACAAGATCTCAAAGTAGCTGTTTTACTACAAAGGAATTTCAGAAATAGACTGGAAAGAGAAGCTGCTGAATTGCAACTCATTACCAAACTTAAAATCATGGAGAGACCTGGTCTGAACAGAGACATTAGATTCTTATCTCATTATACATGACTAAGCCATTTCTCACCTTCTCACCCCTTGCCTTTTCCTGTAAGACCTATTACAGTCGTTAAGAGTCGTCAACAGGCTCATCTCAGCTATCTGCCAATCTCCCATTCCCACCACCCTTCTGAGTAATACCCCTCCCCACCTTCTCACTATATAGAAGGGTCTGGCAACTTCTGTTTCAGTGTATCTGAAGAAGTGTGCATGCACACGAAAGCTCATACCAAGAACTAACTTAGTTGGTCTTTAAGGTGCTACTGGAAGGAATTTTTTTATTTTGACTATGGCAGACCAACACGGCTACCTATCTGTAAATGAATTTCTCTCGTCCTCTTTTAAAGCCATCCATGTTATGTACTGAAGTTCTCACCCTGGAGCAGCAGGGGAATACTGTAGATAGTTATGCAAATGAAGGATCAAAAGTGATGTTCAGTGATTGGATAGTTTGTATGCAAATGAAGGATCGAAAGTGACGTTCAGTTCAGTTCTGGCCTCAGAATAAAGAAGAGCTGTTTGAAGAATCGCTGTGTCGTCTGATATGTTCGCCCACAACCTTACAATCCAAGTTGCTGGCCATCGCTGCCTCTTGTGGGAGGGAGTTCCACAGGCTAACAGGCGGGGCCCGTTACTTACATCATAGGAGCCGACACAACGCAAAACACTGTTGCTGTACGTAGGTTTTATTTTATTTGTTTTTTATCTTATATTTTGGAAATGTACATCCAGGTTTTTTTCCCCTTTAAATTTTTTGGGGGCCCCCAAAAGAGTGGGGCCCTAAGCTATAGCTTGTTTAGCTTATACGTAAATCTGGCACTGGGTGAGGCCGCAAGAAACACACACAGTATCCCAATTGCAGTTGTGCAATTGTATAACTCCATTACGATATTGGCAGGAATTAGTTGCACAGAGTTATTTGGATCCTTGGCTGGGGTCGTTTGCAACGGAACGGTCCGTTGCTAAAACCCATCTGGGCTTTAAATGCCTTGCCTTTTGACATGCCTCGCGGGCGCCGCTTAACGCCTAACGCAGTGCAAGCCTAAACAGATGCCGATTCCGTCCTCTTTCGTCCGCCGAGCCCGGCCGTGACTGAAGGAAGCGAAGTTCCACAGTGTAATATATTTCCCATCAGCGGCTGACAACCTATTTATTATCCCGCTTGTAGAGCAACATATGCTAAACCCTTATTACAAGAGATTCCTATAAACGGCGTAAAGGATTAATAATGC
This sequence comes from Podarcis bocagei, assembly GCF_964188305.1. NCBI lineage: Eukaryota > Metazoa > Chordata > Lepidosauria > Squamata > Lacertidae > Podarcis > Podarcis bocagei. The sequence goes on along the minus strand of NC_138139.1, from coordinate 51,401,462 downwards.
ATTTATAACACAACTTTGCTTTTTAGTATGAAATGATCTATAAATGCGTAATAAATGTTTTATAATGTTTTTGTAGCCTGTTATAAATGATGGATGGGGGGGAGGCTATAGATGCCGCATCAAATATTAATGGCGCATTGTTTGCGCCGTTGCGCCGCTGCAGTTCGGGAGCCCATTAATAATAAAGCGCGCCGAGACGCGGGAGAGGGAAAAGGAGAAAAGTTGCGGGCGGTGGACGGCGAGCCATTTATAACGCCATCTATAATCCTTACCGTAAAGTAAATGCATTGTCCGGTGACCACTGATGTAGACGGAGGGAATGTGGTGAATTATTTGTAACGGTGGTTATATATTAATGTATATTATCCATATCGTGCCCATAGAACTGTCATCAATATATTATATGGCATGTATTATTAATAATTCCAGCCCAATTTATGAGCAGCAGCTCTGGCAGAGGGGGAAATAAGCCTTAACTCTCCTGTTTTGCCGCACCGTCACCCGGGAGCGACGTAAGTTTGTTGGGTCTTCCCCGACATTTCCTGCGAATCAACGGCAAGGGTTTCTCTCTCTGAGACACACACAGCTCCCGCCAGGATGGAGTAACATGACAAACCTGATACATGACCAGTTAGGGGACATTGCTCATCGCTTAAATGCTGCCAGCACTGTAGATGGCATTTCTCAGCATGAAATAAGAAAGAGAGCTCCCTGCCCCAATGAGCATACTGTACACTCCAATCTCAGAGCAGCAATAGATTCCAAGGGTTCCCACATGCACCCAGGGTTCGGTTGCCCTGGATTGACCGTCAACGGAGACTGCGATGTCTTTAGGATACATGGTTTTATTTACACATACGTTTCATCTGAGCATGGGATGCGGGTGGCGCTGTGGTCTAAACCACTGAGCCTAGGGCTTGTCGATCAGAAGGTGAGCGGTTCGAATCCCCATGATGGGGTGAGCTCCCATTGATCAGTCCCAGCTCCTGCCCACCTAGCAGTTCGAAAGCACATCAAAGTGCAAGTAGATCAATAGGTACCGCTCCGGCGGGAAGGTAAACGGCGTTTCCGTGTGCTGCTCTGGTTTCACCAGAAGCGGTTTAGTCCTGCTGGCCACATGACCCGGAAAAACTGTCTGCGGACAAACGTCGGCTCCCTCAGGCAGTAAAGCAAGATGAGCTCCGCAACCCCAGAGTCGTTTGTGACTGGACTTAACTGTCAGGGGTCCTTTACCTTTACCATCTGAGCATAGGATGGAGAGGCTTGCAGCATTAATGCCCCAACAGATCTTGCTTGCCCATTAATGTTCCAGGCAATCTCCCAAACTCACAGCTTTGGGTCCAATACAGAGCGAGACATGCCTCTTATTCTCCATCTTCCAGCATCAGCCCAACTCTCAAATACAACTCTCTCAAACTCTGTCCCCCTTGGCCTATTGTTCTCTATCCATCATTCTCCCTCTTTGGCCTACTGATTGTCCGGTGGGGTGGGAAAAGGCTTGCTCGTCTGTCCCTATGGCAACCACTTTAAACATGTAAATGGCAGTACTTAACTGGGCAGCCAGTGCCATTCCCTTAACAAAGGAACAAGTTTAACCAGTTCAGCAGCCTCTTCTCCTAGATTTTGAATCTCACTGGGCATGAGATCACAAGCTTGGAAGGGACCCAGGGTATCATCCAGACTGACCCCCCACAAACCCCCCCCCCATACAATTTAATGTTAGGCTTGGGAGAGGTCTAACTAGCAAAATTAAGGGCTGTGATGGTTTCTGTGAGAGAATCTGGAAAGGATGCAAACCACTTCAAATGGTGGTTGGCCATGTGAGAACCCAATGCTGGACTAGGTGGTCCTGATCCACCAGGGGTCTTTTTATGTTCTCCTTCGAAATTAACACAAATTTCCATGATATATATATATATATTAAGGCAAATGGTAAAATCATGGAAACAGGGCCAGCTGACCTTTAGGGGGAAACAAAAATGAAAAACAGAGGTGAAATTGATAGACATGCCCATCACTTCTCACTTCTCACTGTAATTATTTGGCACTTGCTAATGCTCACCTGTGGACGTGGGTGGTGCTGTGGGTTAAACCAGAGAGCCTAGGACTTGCCAATCAGAAGGTTGGTGGTTTGAATCCCCGCGACGGGGTGAGCTCCTGTCGATCGGTCCCTGCTCCTGCCCACCTAGCAGTTCGAAAGCACCTCAAAGTGCAAGTAGATAAATAGGTACCGCTCCGGTGCGAAGGTAAATGTTGTTTCCGTGCGCTACTCTGGTTCGCCAGAAGCAGCTTAGTCATGCTGGCCACATGACCCGGAAGCTGTACGCTGGCTCCCTCGGCCAATAAAGCGAGATGAGCGCCGCAACCCCAGAGTCGGTCACCTTTACCTTACTGCTCACCTGAATATATGAACTGCCTCTCTGTTAGAAAAACAGTGTCTTCAAAATTGTCTGTCTGAAGTGATTAAGCTATGATTTCTCATCCATACATGATCCTCTCCATTAGCCAGCAAGGAATGAGCTTGTGTGAACCAGCCCAAAGAAGTGAGTTAGATTTATTACCGTCTTCTTCAACCTCAGGACCTGAGATGTTACTGCATTACAACTGGAAGAGGTATCTGTTAGGCGGATTTGCAGCTGGTTGACTGAGCCCATTGTTGTTCAACATCTTTACAAATGACTTGGATGAAGGTATTGAGGGGGTACTCATCCAGTTTGCAGATGACACCAAACTGGGAGTGGTAGCCAATGCTGCAGAAGAGAGAACCGGGATTCAAGATGACCTTAACAGATTGGAGAACTGGGCTAAAACTAACAAAATGAATTGCAATCGGGACAAATGTAAGGTTCTGCACTTAGGCAGGAAGAAACAGATGAGGGATACCTGGCCTACTAGCAGTACATGTGAAAAGGATACAGGGGTCTTAGTAGACCACAAGCTTAACACGAATCAACAGTGTATGTAGCAGCAAAAAAAGCTAGTGCTATTCTAGGCTGCATCAAGAGAAGTATAGTGTCCAGGTCAAGGGAAATAAGAGTACCACTCTATTCTGCCTTGGTCAGACCACACCTGGAATACTGTGTCCAATTCTGGGTACCACAATTTAAGAAGGATGTTGACAAGCTGGAACGGGTGCAGAGGAGGGGAACTAAGATGATCAAGGGTCTGGAAACCAAGCCTGATGAGGAACAGTTGAAGGAGCTGGGTATGTTTAGCCTGGAAAAGAGGTGACTGAGAGCAGATATGATAGCCATCTTCAAATACTTCAATGGCTGACATATGGAAGGAAGAGCAAGCTTTTCTCCTTCTCCAGAGAGGGCAAAACTCAAAATAATGGATTCAAGTTACAACTTCCAACAAAACATTAAAAATACAATAAAAGATCAAACATTAAAAACTTCCCTAAACAGGGCTGCCTTCAGTTGTCTTCTAAAAGTCAGATGGTTGTTTATTTCCTTGACATCTGATGGGAGGGCATTCCACAGGTCAGGCGCCACCACCGAGAAGGCCCTCTGCCTGGTTCCCTGTAACTTCACATTTTGCAGGGAGGGACCTGCCAGAAGGCCCTCGGAGCTGGACCTCAGTGTCCGGGCTGAACGATGGGGGTGGAGATGCTCCTTCAGAAAGGAGATGCTGACTAAACATTAAGAAGAACTTTCTGACAGTAAGAGCTGTTCAACAGTGGAACAGTCTTCCTCGGGAGATGGCAGATTCTCCGTCCCTGGGGCTTTTAAGCAGAGGTTGGATAGTCCCCTGTCATGGATGCTTTAGTTGAGATTCCTGCGCTTCAGGGGGTGGGAAGAGATGACTCTTGCGGACTCTTTAACACTACAGTTCTATGATTCCCATTAGCCTGAGACAGCTTGGTCAGGGCTGATGGGAGTTGTAGTCCAGCAACATCCAGGAACCCAAGGTTGAAGAACACTAAGAAAGTGCAAAGATAAGAAGGTAGAAATCTGATGGAACAACAGCCCTCACTGGCTTTCTAGCTGCAAATGCGATCTGGCTAGCATCTCAGAAGGCTGGGAGAGAGATGCGCTTTCCTGAACTGGTTCTGACAGAGGATTAACACAACAAATGCATGCTGGCCCTGCCCTCCCCTAGTCAGGTTCCTGCCCGGAATCATGGCCCCCTACTCATTTCACATGTTAACCAAGACTCTTCCACCATTCCATGTTTCACCATAATCCATAGATCATTTCGGAGAGGCGTACGTCGCCTTCTAAAGTCTTCATCTTTCCACGGGGCTGACATGAGATTTGAAAAAATCTCCGCTGACATTTAAGCACATGTTTGCTTGGCTGCAATGGGATTAGGCGGCTGTTTCTGCTGGTTGTTGTCTGTGAAGTGGGAGGAATTTTTCAATAAAAACAGAGCTTTTTATTTTTATTTATTTTTATTTTTTAGCAGAATAAAACTTTATTTAGAATTCGACAATAACAAAGGGGGGGGGGAAACAACCACAGTGATTGCTACATCAAGTCATTACAATTAACCAGTTTTAAATATTTTATAAATACTACTAAAGAAATTGCATAGCATCACTTTGAACTTACTGAGGTTTTCATAATACACTTTTATCACTTTATCTTTTTCTTAACATATCAAAAAAAGAAAGACCAAGAAAGGAAACACAAAAAGAGAGAAAAAGAAGAGCTTTTTAAAGGTACGTAAGTAGCTCATTTAGCCATTGTTAACAAGCAAATCAGGGACGTGGGTGGTGCTATGGGTTAAACCACAGAGCCTAGGACTTGCTGATCAGAAGGTTGGCGGTTTGAATCCCCGTGATGGGGTGAGCTCCCGTTGCTCGGTCCCTGCTCCTGCCAATTTAGCAGTTCGAAAGCACGTCAAAGTGCAAGTAGATCAATAGTTACCGCTCCAGCGGGGAGGTAAATGGCGTTTCCGTGCGCTGCTCTGGTTCGCCAGAAGCAGCTTAGTCATGCTGGCCGCATGACCCGGAAGCTGTACGCCGGCTCCCTCAGCCAGTAAAGCGAGATGAGCACCGCAACCCCAGAGTCGGCCACGACTGGACCTAATGGTCAGGGGTCCCTTTACCTTTACCTAACAAGCAAATCAGCCATGCCCGTTGCCCATAACACTGATCAGTGAATCCCTATTTGGGGGCAATGTGTGTGGGGTGTCCTCAATTTCAGAGAGGATGGTAGGGACTGTCACCTGTTTAGAAGGTGAAGGGCTGTGGCTCAGTGTCAGAAAATCCGCTTTGTAGACAGAAGGTCCCAAAGCAGGGCTGTGCCTGAAACCTTGCAGCGCTGCTACCAGTCAAGAGTAGGCAGTTCTTAGCTAGATGGACCAGGGGGTTTGCCTCAGTAGAAGCTTCCTGTTCTCCGATCTTCCCAACTCCTTTTGCGTTGAAAGCAAGAGTATTGGAAGTGGACTCAGCGCAGGTGAGGAGGGCAGGCCTTGCACCTCCTTCCTTGCTACCTGCCCTGGCACACACACACACACACACACACACACACACACACACACACACACACACACACACACCCTTTCTGTTTGGGTTCTGCCACCCTCAGGAAACCCTTATTTGTTTTGGCAGACCTTTGAGGGGAGTTTGGGGCCTCCTTGGCAAATTAAAGCCCGGCAGATTGCTGGGTCCGGGAGGCATCCTCTTAGAGCAGGGGTCAGCAAACCTTTTCAGCAGGGGGCTGGTCCACTGTTCCTCAGACCTTGTGGGGGGGGCCGGACTATATTTTGGGGAAATAAATGAACGAATGCCCCACAAATTATCCGGAGATGCATTTTAAATAAAAGCACACATTCTACTCATGTACAAACACCAGGCAGGCCCCACAAATAACCCAGAGATGCATTTTAAATAAAAGGACACATTCTACTCATGTAAAAACACGTTGATTCCTGGACCATCCACAGGCCGGATTGAGAAGGCGATAGGGCCAGATCCGGCCCCTCGGCCTTAGTTTGCCTCTCCATGTATTAGAGAGAATCTTTAGAAAGAACTCTGATGCAAAAACCGCTTATCTCCTTACAAAAATATGTAATTTGTCCCCAAGATCGGCTTCCAAACTTGAGGACTGGTAAGTGGCCAATGAAAAAGCTTTTTTTTTTTTTTTTTAAAGGGATCCAGTGGGGAATTTCCAGGGGGAAATCACAGGCTGGTTAGCTTAGTGTCTGTTCTGGTGAAATGGGTTGGAAAGCATTGCTGTTGTTGTTGATTAAAGATCTCCTTGGTTTGCAAAAGCACATGCCTTGACTCTTTTTTCAGGATTTCTCACAGACCAGTGACATTTGTTATGAAACATTAGTGCTGAGTACAGTATAAGGCTGGAGAAGAAGAGGGGGGAGAGGAAGGGGGAGGGGGTAAGGCTTATATGCTTTTATATAGTGTACTTGTGGGGTGGGGTAGTGTCAGTCTTGGTTGAAAAGCATTGCTAAAGATACTATTTTGTAGTTGTTGGCAACCGTCTGTTTTAGGAGATTTCTGCGGGAATCCCCTGGAGACAAGAGCAGTCAAGTTGTGCATCCACAGCAGTGACCAGAGGAGGAATGACCGCTGGGAGGAGCAGAGAGAAGAATCGCCCTGGTGCATTTGCAGCAGCACAACTGGACACTTTCATGTGTCCCAGCTGCAACAAAACATGTCTCTCCCCTATCGGTCTCTACAGCCACGGCAGGCGCTGTAACTCTCCAACAGTTTGACTTTAGCCAGGAAGGAGCACTTCTCCATTGTCTCCAGAGGTGCAAAAAACAGAGGATAAGAGCAGAGGCCCTCTTATGGATTAGGAACTGCTTAAGAAGTGGGTGGCGCTGTGGGTTAAACCACAGAGCCTAGGGCTTGCCGATCAGAAGGTCGGCGGTTCGAATCCCCACGACAGGGTGAGCTCCCGTTGCTCGGTCCCTGCTCCTGCCAACCTAGCAGTTTGAAAGCATGTCAAAGTGCAAGTAGATCAATAGGTACCGCTCTGGCGGGAAGGTAAACGGCGTTTCCGTGAGCTGCTCTGGTTCGCCAGAAGCGGCTTAGTCATGCTGGCCACATGACCCGGAAGCTGTATGCTGGCTCCCTCGGCCAATAAAGCGAGATGAGCGCCGCAACCCCAGAGTCGGCCACGACTGGACCTGATGGTCAGGGGTCCCTTTACCCTTTACCTTTAAGAAGCAGGAAGCCAAAAGTAGGAATAAATGGACAGCTCCCCCAAGCCAGTCCTGTGTTTTAAAAATCATAAATGATCTAGATCGTCTTCCTGTTGGACAACAGGATCGGGCTGGACGTCCTATATAGGACTCTAGAAGCTTATTTCTGAGAAAGTGGAATCCGGATATGACCGCTCGCCCCACCATTGTGGATCCTTTGCAGGGACCCGATCCTCCCAACTGCGCAAAGCGCGCCTTACTCCAGAACAAACATGTATAGGATCAGGCCAGGACACCCCACTGGACCACTCCGGAGCGCACCGGAGAGTAAGCACGCAGAAGATCGCCGCTGGAGGCCCGACAGCAGCGAGGAAGGGCAGAGCGGGGAGGTCCGGGAGGCGGAGTTCGGCTCGTCTAGTCCCGCTCCCCGCCCTCCTGCGCTCCAGGCTCGGCCATTGGCTCCCCGGCTCCCCCCGCCGCCGAAGTTTTCCTTTTCCCTCCCCGCCTCCTCTTTCCCACAGATCCGGAGGCTGGAGTTTCTCCGGCTTTCCCGGCGGAGCCTCCCCGACGCGATCGCTCCTTACGGGGCTCCCTCCGCCCGGCCGGCCGCCCGCTCCTACGGGCGCCTTTGGTGTACTTTTTGGAGAGGTTGTGCGTCTTGGCGCACGTCGGAAGCGCCGCGGCCGCTTTCCGTTCCACCGATCGGGAGCGGGACTAGATTTGCGCCGGCGCTGCTCTTCCCGGGCGCCGGATTTGGGGAGGGTCTCTCGCACAGAGTGCCCGCCCCGCGCCCCACAACAATTTGGCACATTTTGGAACGCGCGACGTGGCTGGCCACCAGGCGTTGCCCCGCTGCTAGACACGTGTGCCTGGGATTTCAGACAGTTTTGCCTGCAGCTTTCCTCGCCTCGCCTCCTGCTATGGAAAAAGGAGGGCGCGGGGCGACTTGGGGGGCTGGATAGGGGCGGGGAGAGCTTTAGACGGCGGCGCGCTTCGGAAGACCGCCGGCGTCCCCAACCCTGCGCTGAGCAGCCCAGAAGCCAAGGCGAGGGGCTCTGAACCGCTCTCTCCTCCTTCTCCATCGCTTCCTCGTATTTTCATCGCCCCCCTCCAAGATGGCAGCTATCCAAGCCCTCCAGCAATGGTGCAAGCAACAGTGCCAAGGATACCGGGATGTCAGCATCACCAACATGACCACTTCTTTCCGGGACGGCTTGGCCTTCTGTGCCATCCTTCATCGCCACAGGCCGGATCTCATGTGAGTTCTACAGAGAGAGAGAGAGCTGGGGAATGGGTTGTCTTAGGGTCTCACCCCCTTGAAATTAAGGACTTGGTGTGTGTGTGCAAAGAACCCTTGCAAAGCGCTGGGGGCGATGAGGGCAGGATGGCAAGTTTCTGGCAGGTAGAGCTTTCAGAGGAGGGTCTGCTGGAATAGCTAAGTGGAACACGGGTGGCGCTGTGGGTTAAACCACAGAGCCTAGGACTTGCCGACCTTCGGCGGTTTGAATCCCCACGACGGGGTGAGCTCCCGTTGCTCGGTCCCTGCTCCTGCCAACCTAGCAGTTCGAAAGCACGTCAAAGTGCAAGTAGATCAATAGGTACTGCTCCAGTGGGAAGGTAAATGGCATGTCGGTGCGCTGCTCTGGTTCGCCAGAAGTGGTTTAGTCATGCTGGCCACATGACCCGGCAGCTGTACGCCGGCTCCCTTGGCCAGTAAAGCAAGATGAGCGCCGCAACCCTAGAGTCGGGCACAACTGGACCTAATGGTCAGGGGTCCCTCCATGGACAGATGCAGTCTACCAGAGACTTAAGCCAGCATAGTGCAGTGGTTAGAGTGTTGGACAAAGGCCTGGGAGTGACCAGGGTTCCCTTGGCCATAAATCACAGAATCATAGAGTTGGAAGGGACCCTGAGGGACATCTAGTCTAACCCCCTGCAATGCAGGAATACTCAGCTGTCCTATACAGAGATCAAACCTGCAACTTTGGCATTATCAACACCACACTCTAACCAACTGAGCTGTATCTTGGAACAGGCACTTACTCTCAACCTGGTCTACTTCACGGGGCTGTTGTGAGGATTAAATGAGGAGGCAGGGAGAACCATGCAAAGGCAGGATATTTAAAGCAAATAATAATAATAATAATAATAATAATAATAATAATAATAATAATAATAATATAGGTGGTGTCAGTTGGAGGCAACTTCTTCATGTCTCCAAAAGGCAGGATCAGCTGGGGTTTGTGGTCCAAAGTTGTTCCTACATAAGATGAAATGTCAAAGTGCTCCGATCAGAAAATACGATGCGGGGATATCTCTCTTTAAGTAGTAGTAATTGCTGATGCTGGGGACCACAACTTCCATCACCCCCTGGCCATTTGCCATGCTGGCTGGGGCTGATGGGAGTTGGAGCCCAACAACTTATGGAGGGCAGCAGTTTGCAGGAGGCTGCTTTGGGCAATAGAGTTTCACATTCATTAACCTGTAAACATCCAGGTCGATCCAATAAACTTCCTTATCAATCTGCCTTTGTTCTGAAATCATGTTCCAATGTCCACCTCTGTCTGTGCCTTCCCTTTTCAAGCGAAGTGGGTGGCGCTTAGTGAGAGAAGCTTTCTTTCTCTGTTATGGGATGCTGTCCCCTGAGGCTCACCTGGCAGCATCACAGCTCTCTTTTAGGCGCCAAGTAAAAAAAACCCCACACCTTTTTGTTTGCTCAGGCTTTTGAAAAGTTCTTTTGCACTTTTAAAGTGTACTTGCCTGCTCCTTCCCCCTCAGTTTCGTCTTGTGTGCTTAAAAACAGACAAACAAACCTGTATCCTGCCCTGGAGTCAATCCGGATGAAAGGAGGTTTTAAAAACATGCTCATTAATTTTGTCCTGACAATCCGTACAACAACCCTTCGAGGTAGGGGTGGCATTAGTGCTGGCTGAAGCCCACAGGGTGGCTTGCCAATTCAGGACAGAGGTGAGATCTGAACAAGTTTTTTCACCTAAAAGCAAAAGTGATAATACAGAGTTGTCATGGCTAGTCACTGCTGATAGCTTTTACCTTCATGGATTTCTGCAATCTTCTTTAAAAGCCATCCAAGTTAGTGGCCATTATCACATTTTGCTGTAGGGAACCTCACAATTTAACTATGCGCTATGTGGATAAATTATTTTTGTCTGTCCTGAACCTTCCAATGTTCAGTTTCTCTGGATATCCTCTAATATTCTGAGAGAGGGAGCAAAACTTTTATCTATCCACTTTCTTCATGCCATGCCTAATTTTTATAAACTTGTATCTTATCCCCTCTAACTTGCCTTTTCCCTAAACCAAAAACTCCCAAATGCTGGTGCCTTTCCTTGTAAGGTTGTTGATCCATCCCCTCCATTATCTGCATTGCCTTTTCCTGAACTTTCTCCAACTCTTCCGTCTCCTTTTTGGGTTGAGGTGACCAGAACCCTACACGGAATTCCAAATGCAGTTGCACCTGAGATTTACATCACGGTGTCATGATACCAGCATTTTTCTTTTCAGCTCTTTTCCCTAATGATCCCTAGTGTGGAATATCAATAATTTTGGTTGCCCTTTTCTGAACCTCTTGAGTATCCTGGATGTCGCAGTCGGTAGAGCATGAGGTCTTTAATCTCCGGGTCATGGGTTCAAGCCACACGCTGGGCAAAATATTCTTGCATTTCAGGGGGTTGGACTAGATGACCCTCATGGCCCCTTCTAGCTGATGGTCCAATCAGCTGATCGGCAGTCACAGCAAGCCCTGGTGAGATCAGCTGCAATAGGGAGTGCCTGAGTGGGGGCTGCACAGCACAGCTTGCCCCTCCCATTTCAGCAAGTTCAACCCCCTGTTTTGCCCTAGATTCACACTAGGGCTGCATGCATTCCCCCAAAGCTAAAAAGTTCACCGTTTGTCTCCCGAAGCTTCAAAATTAATTCAAATTGGCAGTTGCCGCCCACAAAAAGCAGGATGGAATTCCAAATATTAAGAAGCAAAGGAAAGGAATTGCCTTCTCTTGGGAGTTAAGAAAACTAAGAAGTTTTCCACAGGCCTGTCGGGGGTCCACTATATCACCCTCCACTCCTGCAAAACCAGGGCCAGACAAAGGAATCGCTCACAACCAAACTTCGCCCACCAGATGACACCATCCCTGTTGAAACCCCAAATGCACATGATGAATGAACTCAGAGGTTATGCATGACTGTCTGAGCCACTGTGGCATAATGTGCCCTTCTTCCACTTCCTTCCATGTGGCTGACTCTGACGAAGGAACTGGTGGGAAATGAGAAAGGAGACAGCTGAGGGGTTTCGCTGCATCGCTGCATCTTCTCCCCAGCCCTCTCCTCTGCCTTCAGCACCAACAGGTCAAAGAATCGTAGAAATGTTGAGTTGGAAGTGTAATAAACAAAAATCTGCCCTTATTCCCTTATGGGGAACGCAAGAGCCTGTTATGGTAAAATCTGGGTGCGGGGCTACTCTGCCACCCAGCTCGTCGGACTAAGTCCGCGGGTCCCTGCGGAAGAAAATGAGCTCAGCCGGAGACAGGAGCAAACTGCAGAAGATCCAAGTTTATTGCGCAACAGGTTCAAGGCGAGATTGAACAGCGAGAAAGGGGTGACATGAACTTTTGAAACTTCCCTCCATGTCCCAGAATACAGTGCAAAATACATCCTAGTTGCATCATGAATACATTAAGAAGAGGTTGGGTTACACAGGATTAACATACGGAGGAGGGAGGGGGGATTATGCAGAGCTGGAGATATGCGCAGATAAGCACATCCCAAGTACCTGATGAGAAGACAATGGTCCATGTATGCATGGTCTGCCACCTGGCATTGCCCGGAGGAAAGGCTTGGCAGAGTGATTTGACAGGATTAGGGTCTTGACACCTTGCTTGAGAGATTATGGAGGACAGGGGAGGTGTCATGGAGTCCTAGAGAAATCGAGCAAATTGGCACGTTGATTTTCTATGAATTTTATAGATTTTAGTCCCTTTTGACATTGACAATTGGAAATAAATGGATATATTGTAGCGAAGACGGAGGTGAAGAAGACATGCCCCCCCCTCCGTATCAAGCCCTTATAGAGTCCTTTGCAGGTTCTCCATCAGTCAGAGAAAAGAACAGAGGCCAACCAGAGAATATTGAGAAGCAAAGCAGCTCGTAAGCCTGAATCTTTATTGATCTGTTGCAACAGGGTGCTCCCCTCACCCGCAGGAGGACAGAGGAGGAACCCAGAACAAAGGTGTGCCCACCCTTATATAGACAATTTAAATTGCCTTCCCTGGACCTCAAGACCACCCCTCCATACATCATACATACATCACAGAAGGGGTGTAACCCAAGACCACCCCCCACAAACATCATACCTACATCACAGAAAAGGTGGTCTACAACAGAAATTTGAATGGTGTTGTTTTTCCTATCTGCCAGGTTATCTGATAATGCCTTATCTGATTGCCTTTCCTGGTAGTCTGGCCATTCCTTTGAGACTGTGATTTCCCAATTCCTGAGACAATGGGAATGTTCTCTGATCCCCTCTCTCCTTGCAAAGAAAACATTCGGTCGGTTTGGGAGTCAAAATGGTTTCAGGACTGTCTTCCTGTGCTGATCTATGTACGTGCTTGGTTGGTACATTTATGAACATTTAATATATATATAAGACCTTAAATTTTTTATTTCAGAAGAGACCCCCAAATGTCATCTAGTCCACCCCCCTGCAATGCAGGAATCTCAGCTAAAGCATCCAGGACAGATGACCACCCAACCTCTGTTTAAAAACCTCCGAGGAAGGAGAGTTCATCACCTCCCGAGGGAGGTTCTGGAGTCAGACATCTCTCACTGTTAAATCCGCAGATGGATTCAATAAGTTTTGCTCTGTTCTTAAGAGCCCATCTGATTCTGGACCTTTGCAATGCAGCCTTCCTGGAAAAAAGCCAGGATTCTCGTCCCATATCCTTTCTCTTGATTGCATCTGTGTTTAAACAGCGTTTATTTCTCAGCAAACAGACGCTAAACTTACCCCTTGGAATGTGGAGGCTAAAGCAAATAGTTTAGATGGAAAGCCTGCCCGCCTGTTATTGTTTTGACTTGCTTTGCTAACAGGTCTGACACATGTTTGGCTGTTTATACATCATCCACATCCTTCTCAGGAAAAGCAGGCGAGAGGGTCGGAGGAGAGAAGTGAAACAGAATCTGCGGCTAGCCCCTGCCTTGGTATTTTTACAATTGGTTAATCACCTTCTAAACCACTGTCCCAAGGTGATTTGCACATAACATAATTAAAAACTGTTAAAAAAACACAACACGATTAAAATCCCAGTGAAGCATAGTGTAAAAGGCCCCTTTATCTATCTGTCGGATCAAAAGTGTCTTCACCTGTTTCTGGAAAGTGCCTGTTGAATCTTGACAGGAATACTCTAGCCGAGTAAGATTGTCTTCCATAAACACGGTTTTAACAGTGAGTCCGCAAGTGACTGTGGAGGCCAGTTCTGGATCCACTTGTCCTTCCACAGTGGGGACATAGGTTTCCGGACAGGAGTTGATCACAGTGAGGGTTTGCCAAGCGTGCCTTCCACATAGCACGTTTCTCCCTTGCGTCCTGAGTTCCAGCATCTTCAAAGCCCATGACACCTTTGGTAAAGGCCGTTCTCCAATTGGAGCGCTCGCAGGCCAGTGTTTCCCAGTTGTCGGTGTTTATACTACATTTTTTTAGATTTGCATTGAGAAGAGTCTTTAACCCTCTTTTGTTGACCCACCAGCATTACGCTTTCCATTTTTAAGTTCGGAATAGAGTAGTTGCTTTGGAAGATGATCATCAGGCATCCGCACAACATGACCAGTCCAACGAAGTTGATGTTGAAGCATCATCGCTTCGACACTGGAGATCTTTGCTTCATCCAGTACACTGGCATTAGTTTGCCTGTCTTCCCCAGTGATGTGTTGTTACGGAAAAATCTGGGTGCGGGGTTACTCTGCCACCCAGCTCATCGGACTAAGTCCGTGGGTCCCTGCGGAAGAAAATGAGCTCAGCCGGACACAGGAGCAAACTGCAGAAGGTCCAAGTTTATTGCGCAACAGGTTCAAGGCGAGATTGAACCCAGAGAAAGGGGTGACATGAACTTTTGAAATTTCCCTCCATATCCCAGAATACAGTGCATGAAACGTCACGAATACATTATGGGAAGGTTGGGTTTCGCAAGTTACATCATGAATATACTTTACACGTCATGAATACATTATGAAAAGGTGGGATTACATTAATTAGCATTCTCGGATGAGGGAGGGGGGACATGCGGAGCGGGAAATATACATAGATACACATTTATTGAGTACCGGTGGTGGCAAGACAATGGGTCAGAGATATGCATCGTCTGCCACCTAATATTGCCTAGAGGAAAGGTTTGGCAAAACGATCTGACAGGATTAAGAAGTTCCTGCGTACGTGACCTGCTGCTTCGGGGATTATGGAAGTAGGGATAGCATCATGGAGTCCACGGGGAACTGAGTTGAATGACACCGAGAGCGAAGAAATCGGAGTTACGGTTGATTTTATATCAATTTCTAAAGATTTCAATGATTTCAAACCCATTCTGTACTATAGGGCAAAAGCAGAAACAGAATGGATACATTGTAACAGGATTTTGACGTTGGGGTGAAATGAGGCGTGCAGGAGCTCCCTGAGCTAGCTTCTGCAGGACGAATGCATGGCTGTGATTGGCTAAAGCGGGGCCATAGGAATAAGCGGGGCCTCGGATGTTTCTAGAAGGAAGGGGGAAAGGAGCCCCCCCCTTCCGTTCCGTATCATGTGTAAACTTTTTCGGAGACACCGTTGATGGAATCTTTCGAGGAGTTGGAGATGATGAAGAAGAGGAGTTTGGATTTGATATCCCACTTTATCACTACCCTATGGAGTCTCAAAGCGGCTGACATTCTCCTTTCCCTTCCTCCCCCAAAACAAACACTCTGTGAGGTGAGTGGGGCTGAGAGACTTCAGAGAAGTGTGACTGGCCCAAGGTCACCCAGCAGCTGCATGTGGAGGAGCGGGGACGCGAACCCGGTTCCCCAGATTACAAGTCTACCACTCTTAATCACTACACCACACTGGCTCTTATAAGTGGTCCGTGTTTCACAAGCATGGGACCTGAGCGCCCCGTGTGGCTTCTCGCCTGTTCAATACGACCAGCAGAAGCTGAGTCAATTCTGCCCACTGGTCTGATTTGCATAATGGATATAGAGGGCAAGATATATTTTTTTTGTGGGGAGGAGACTTTTGGGTGAACTTGAGCAGGATTTTGATGCAGACATATCTCTGGTGTTAATAGGGAGTGGGCTTTGGTGGGGCGGCTTCTGTGACCCTCTCTATGCTGTTTCTTAAGTTGCGGTAAAAGATCATTTACCAGCTTGCTGCTCCCCCCAAAAGCGTATTTTGTTCTGTTGCCTCCCAAAAGCCCCAACAAACACGGGGGGGGGGGGATTTGTGGTCCAGGGCACCAGGTTGATGAAGGCACCCGGTTGCTTTGTAAACAAGCATTTTGGTTTCCCTACGAATGTCCCAGTCCTCATAGACTCTGCACTTCGATCGGAAGAAAGCTGTGCTTGCAGAGCTGAGGTGATGCTGAGTTTCGGCATGAATGTCGGCCCTTGTGGAAAGTTAACTCCCCAGGCAGGAGAAGTGACCAACACTTTCCAACGTTACACCATTGCGCTGGATTTGTGACACTGCGGAGGGGTTGTTTTGTGCTTGTTGGTGCAGCACTTTGGTTTTTTGGATGTTGAGCAATAGGCCAAGATTTCCATAAGCTTCTGCGAAGATATTCAGGATGGTTTGGAGGTCATCCTCTGAGTGTGCACACACTACGTTGTCATCAGCATACTAAAGCTCTATGACGGAGGTTATGGTAAGCTTATTCTTTGCTTTCAGCCTATTCAGCTTAAAGAGCTTTCCATCTGTTCAATATATTATTTCTACTCCGGTGGGGAGTTTCCATTTGACAAAGGGTAGGATCATGGCGATGAAAATAATAAATAGAGTTGGGGTGATAACACAACCCTGTTTAACACCTGATGCCACTGTGAATGGTTCACTGAGAGCCATTGTTATCTGTGATTGCTGCTGTCATATTATCATGGACGAGCTGAAGTCATTGCCTCCAATGTTTGACATGCACACACCGCAAATCTACCTTAAGAGCTGAGTGCTGGGAGCAATTCACATACTTTTTCCTGATAATCTTTACAGCGACCCTGCAAAGTAGACCAGTATGATTATTCCCATGTAGTGAGGGAGCTACAATTCCCAGATTTCCTTGGGAAGAGGGATTGGTTGTTGAACCACTCTGGGAACTGCTACTTCTTCTTTCTTCTTTGGCTATCACTCGTAGCCAATTAAGATTGTCTGCAGCTGTGCGAGGGCAACAGAGGGGTCTCCCAGCGACTCTCAGCACCCTATAAAACCACAGCTCCCAGGATTCTTTGAGGAGCTGCACTGGAAGCTGACCTGAAGCCGATTTGTGAGCGGAGGAAGGAAAAATCTCTTGTGCTGAGGATCCAGAAGTAAAAGTGAGTCCACTGAAACCGTAGAGAAGGCAAAGTACTTTCCTGCCTCTGTCCTGAGTCAGCGGCACCCGAGCCAGGAGAGGCGGCTGAGCTCCTCTTTATCTCCATATCTTCATAACCTTCATTGGGGGTTTTTAATAAGAGGTTGGACGGCCATCTGTCCTATAAGATTGAGTTGAGATTCCTGCATTGCCGGGGGTTGGACTAGATGACCTTTGGGTTCCCTCCCCAGTTCTATGATTCTATGAAACCACAGCTGTTTAAAGTGGCATCACGGCCCTTTATTTATAGTGCCAAGTGGCCTTTGTCTCTTCATTATTTACCCTCCTTTTCCCCTTCTCATGTATCTCTTCCTGCTTCCTGCCAGCCCCTCCCACCTCCCTCAGGCATTTCCTTGAACTTCTCTGCCTCCTGTTCTCTTCCTGGCCAGGGAATCAACTTTCCTTTCAAACTGTGGCAGCGGGAATCCTTTTTTCACTCCCCCTGTGTTGTTCTGAGGATACGGGGGTTCCCCTCCCTTCTCCCTGCTTTCCCTTCATTTCCACTCCAGTTTCATTACTAATTGCCTCTGTCAATCTAGCCAGTTCAATATACTCTAACAGTTTGCCTTGCCTTTCCTTTTTTGTTGGCACAAATTCTTTTTTCCAGTTTTTAGCAATTAGGATCCTTGCCGCTCCTGTGGCATAGAGGAATATTTTCTGATCTTCTCTTGCTATACCTGTGTCTGTTATCCCTGGTGGAAAAGCTTCTGTATTTTTCATAAAGTTATACTGAAACATTTTTTTAAGCTCATATACAGTGGTTCCTCGGGTTAAGTACTTAATTCGTTCCGGAGGTGCGTTCTTAACCTGAAACTGTTCTTAACCTGAAGCACCACTTTAGCTAATAGGGCCTCCCGCTGCCGCTGCGCCGCCGGAGCACAATTTCTGTTCTCATCCTGAAGCAAAGTTCTTAACCTGAAGCACTATTTCTCGGTTAGCGGAGTCTGTAACCTGAAGCATATGTAACCTGAAGCGTATGTAACCCGAGGTACCACTGTACTATATTCCAGAAGCTTTTGATTTTTTTCACAGGTCCACCAAACATGTATAAGTGTCCCCTCTGTTTTACCACACCTCCAGCACAGATTTGTTTTTGTCTTATACATGGTAGCTATTTTGGTAGGTGTTAAGGACCAGCTATAAAACATCTTGAATAGATTTCCACTCCAGTTTCATTACTGCACCAGGCAGGTTTGTTTGACCTCCTGCGCCTTTAATAGTTGTGTAGAATTTGGAGGGGGGAATTTTATTATGTGCCGCTTCTCCCCTTTCCTACAGCTTGCAAAAATTTCCTTTTTTAAAGCAGCTGTGAAATGATAGAGGAGACCGCATGCCCTTGAGGAAATCGCTTGGCTTCTACAGAGTGGGGCTTTTTGCACAACAGGCAGAAATCAACAGGTCAAGCCTTTCCCAGGATGTTGATATGGAGATGCTGGAAACTTGCCACAGGCATGTGGGGGTCAGAGACTCAGGGTCAGCCTCAGACCCCTTGTCCTTCCTTGCCCTGAGCTGAGATGCAAGTATGGGCAGGATCCTTTGGGGGAGCGGAGGACAACTGAGCAACTGTTTCCAGCTTCTCTTCATCTGCATTGTGTTCATGTACAGGAAAGGATAAACTCACATTCCAGCAAAGGGCAGTTCAGAAAACTGGAGAGCAACAGTAGCAATGTGAAAACGTCACGTAAGATGGGACTAGTGAATTCAGTTTGTGCTCTATGTGGGGCGACCTTTGAAGGTGACCTGGAAGCTACAACTCATCCAGAATGCGGCAGCTAGACTGGTGGCTTGGGAGCAGCCGCCGAGACCACATAACACCGGTTTTGAAAGACCTACACTGGCTCCCAGTACATTTTTGAGCACAATTCAAAGTGTTGGTGCTGACCTTTAACACCCTAAACGGCCTCGGTCCAGTATACCTGAAGGAGCGTCTCCACCCCCATCGTTCTGCCCGGACACTGAGGTCCACCTTCGAGGGTCTTCTAGCAGTTCCCTCGCTGTGAGAAGTGAGGTTACAGGGAACCAGGCAGAGGGCCTTCTCGGTAGTGGCACCCTCCCTGTGGAACATCCTCCCACCAGATGTCAAAGAGAACAACTACCAGACTTTTAGAAGACATCTGAAGGCAGCCCTGTTTAGGGAAGCTTTTAATTTTAATATTCTGTTGAAAGCCACCCAGAGTGGCTGGGGAATAAATAAATAAATAAATAAATAAATAAATAATAATAATAATAATAATAATAATAATAATAATAATAATTAACATGCTAGGACTGCTACTTGTTTGCCATTATGGTTTCATTTACTGTATTTGTACCCCACTTTTCCTCTGGACCCTTCTCTGTTTTGTCCTCAACAACAGCCCTGCCAAGTAGGATAGACTGTGATTGAACAAATGGCCTGAGGCCAGCCAGTGAACTTCGTGGCTGAGTAGGGTTTTGAAGCAGGATTCAATCCTCTAACCCAGGCTTCCTCAACCTCGGCCCTCCAGATGTTTTTGGCCTACACCTCCCATGATCCCTAGCTAGCAGGACCTGTGGTCAGGGATGATGGGAATTGTAGTCTCAAAACATCTGTAGGGCTGAGGTTGAGGAAGCCTGGTCTAACCATTGCACAGCTGGTCAAACTATTGGAAACGTCTTCCTGATTTCTGATTCTTCCGGTCATTTTAGCCATTTCAGCATAGTCCATCAACTTCATCCGCCATTCTTCTCTGGCAGGGACTTTATCTTCTTTCCATCTCTTCTACCTCTCCTTTTATCGCTCTAGTGTCTTGCTCTAGTGTCCTTATCTGTGGCTGGACACGCAAGCCGGCAGGGGACTTTCCTCCCGTGTCCAACCTCTGTGTTTGCATGCCGAACTTTGCACCTGCCAGGTGGGTCTTAAGGTTAATGCCCAGGTAGAAATGAAAGAGAAAGCGAGGGCGCTGCCTCCAAATTGCAGCAGGATTATAAACTGAAAGCTCCGGTGGTGATGATTTCCTTTCAAGTCTTGAGCCGGAGTAATAAAGAGCAAAGATCAGCGTGTTTTTTTTGGCTGCTTTGCGGCGTCTGCGCTGCCCAACCAGCTATGCCTTCGGAGGAAATGTGTTCTCAAGCTGATTTTTGATGACTCTTCGGTCCTGAGTCATGCTTCCCTAAAACCGCTGTGGAAAAGGCCTGCTACTGCTAGCTCTCTGTACCCAGTTCTTCCCAGTACAGTGGTACCTTGGTTCTCAAACCTAATCCGTTCCAGAAGTCCGTTCCAAAACCAAAGAGTTCCAAAACCAAGGCGGGCTTTCCCATAGAAAGTAATGCAAAATGGATTAATCCGTTCCAGACTTTAAAAAACAACCCTTAAAACAGCAATTTAACATGAATTTTACTATCTAACGAGACCATTGATCCATAAAATGAAAGCAATAAACCATGTATAGTGGTACCTCTAGTTATGAACTTAATTCATTCCGGAGGTCCGTTCTTAACCTGAAACTGTTCTCAACTAGAGGCGTGTGTTCACTAATGGGGCCTCTTGCTGTTGTTGCGCTGCTGGCACACGATTTCCGTTCTCATCCTGAGGCAAAGTTCTCAACTTGAGGTAACTCTTCCAGGTTAGCGGAGTTTGTAACCTGAGGCGTTTGTAACCTGAAGTGTATGTAACCTAAGGTACCACTGTACTCAAAATGGAAGCGTAACCCTCAAAACAGAGCATGTTCGGCTTCTGAAAAAGGTTCGCAAACCAGAACACTTACTTCCGGGTTTGCAGTGTTTGGGTTCCAAGTTGTATGAGTGCCAAGGCATTTGAAAACCAAGGTATTCCTGTACAGAGTCACCCACCCACTCAGTGGACAATTGGTTGCTTGTGGCTTGGTCTGAGATCAGAGGCGAGTGCAAGCCAGCATTCCTCAGGCTTAAGGGAGGTTGTAGTTCAAGATCTCTGGAGATGCATGGAGTTGGGGATGGCGGTTATAGGATTTGGGGGTGTTCATGTTCCTCAGCAAGTTTGGAAGGTGCTTTTAATAAACGTATCTACCTGCTTCTCTGGCCACATTTACAGCATACGTTTAAACCAGCATCATGCCGTTTTAAACAGGCATGGCTTCCCCCCTGCAAAGAATTCTGGGAGCTATAGTTTGTTAAGGGTGCTGGGAATTCTTAGGAGGCCCCATTTCGTACCCTCCAGTGCATCAATAAGGGAGAAACCAGGACGCCATATTCTGGGGTGTCGTATTCCCTTTTTTTTCCTAGCCAGAACATGAGGGCCATTTTGGGTGCTGTGATTTCACGCTGCAATCTCTCCCTGAAAAAGTGCTTTTCATTGGCATTGTCCGCCAATTGGTGTCAAAGAAAGATAGAACTTTTTTTATGTACGCAACAACAACAGCAAGAATACTCATCGCAAAGTATTGGAGGACACAAGATCTGCCCACTCTGGAAGAATGGCAGATGAAGGTGATAGACTACATGGGACTGGCTGAAATGACTGGCAGAATCCATGACCAGGGGAAAGAGACGGCGGATGAAGATTGGAAGAAATTTAAAATTTACCTTAACAAATATTGTAAAATTAATGAGTGTTAAAATGTTGTGGTTATAGAAAGTAAGGGATTACAGCTGAAAAAGATTTAAGGGGAGGATTTGCTGAAACAAATTTGGAAATTGGAATGCAGAAAGGGGAGGTATGGGGAAGTCGGTGAAGCAAGGTTTAAGAAAAAAGAGGATTTGAAATTGTACATGTTTGTTTATGTGTGTGTATGTTTGTTTTGTGTAATATGTGTGCTTTTATAATTTGTGAAAATTCAATAAATATTCATTAAAAAAGAAAAAAGAAAAAGTGCTTTTCAGGCATGGCACCTCAAAATGCACAAGATCGCAGCCGCGGGGGAAACGCTGAGGAAATCGTGCAAGATCACGGCGCCCTAAGTGGTGAGCGGAGCTGGTGAGCTGAGGGTTCGATCCTGCTGGATGCGACAATTGAAACTCAGATCCCTGCACCCGGCAGGATCGCATGCTCCACTCTCCAGCGGAATAAAGTTCTCGGTGCCCGGTCTCACTTGTTTGGCTTAAACCTCCCTTCTCTTTTACCTTCTTTTCCAGAAACTTTGATGCTCTGAGCAAAGAAAACATCTACGAAAACAACCAGTTGGTAAGATTTTCCAGTTCTGCTTCCTGCTGTGACGTCATGTTTTCTGTGCCCTCAGGGTGCCTCTCTGCCCCTCCTCTCTGCCCCATGCTTTGGCCCTGGACAGATTAGATCAAAACAAACGGACCATAAATTAAGACAGCGTGCCAAGAAACTTAACCCTTCTTCCATTCTGCCTGCATCTGGCAGCCTTTGGGTCAATTCAAACACTCCTCCATCTGTACCTGTTTAATCGACGTTTGCCACTTTGTACAAAAGGCTTGGCAATGTGCCCTGAATCGAACCAAAGGCTGCCACTCGTTTGCCATGTTGCCAGAGAAGAAAATCAGGAATTTGTTTGAGCCGTGGGCTAGTGTAGAAAATATCCTTTACTGTTCAGGACATAGAGTGCCGCCCTTTTCTGTCCAGGCTCTGAAAAACCAGTTCTGCAAGATTTCCAATGTGGTCAAGTGCAGCGAGGGAAAAGCTAGACGCGAGGGGTGTCTATTGGCCAATGCACGTGCCGTCACCAACACTCATACACACCCAGATCCTCAAGGCGGTTTTGCAAGTTTATAATTTGTTTGAGGGGGAGAGGTGAAGGATTGAAGAATAAGCGTATCCACATGGATTTGGGGAAATGTGTCTCTGTGAGGCAAGTGGAGAGGCCGGACTAGGACCTGGGAGAACAGGGTTCAAATCCCCACATGGCCATGAAGCTTCCTGAGTGACCTTGGGGTTCAGTCACTGCCTTTCAGCCTAACCTACCTCACAGGGATGTTTTCGGATTAAATGAGGAGGTGGAGAACCATGCCT
Source organism: Podarcis bocagei (assembly GCF_964188305.1). Taxonomy (NCBI): domain Eukaryota; kingdom Metazoa; phylum Chordata; class Lepidosauria; order Squamata; family Lacertidae; genus Podarcis; species Podarcis bocagei. Next base: position 51,378,842 of record NC_138139.1, on the reverse strand, counting down.
GCTATCTTGAGCTTCTTGAAGAGAAAGGTGGGGTGGACATGCAATAAATAAACAAACAAATAAATATTACATAAACACACACACACCTTTTTCTGAGGACTGTGGAACTGTATAGATGGCTCTCCTTCCTGTTTTATCTTCACAGCAAGCCTGTGAGGTAAGTTAGCCATAGACATGCCCAGTAGGCTTTTGAAGACAGAGGTCCTTTGGCTGGGTCGGGATGATATGGTGGGCAACTCCCATCTCTTGTGGGGGTGCAATTAGTGCCAGCACCATCCGTTAAGAATTTGGGTGTAATCTTCGACACCTCCCTTTCCATGGAGGTGCAGATGCAGCTACAACAAAGGTGGCATTTTTTCATCTCCGCCAAGCTAAGCAGTTGGCTCCTTACCTCTCTCGCCCTGACCTAGCCACTGTGATCCACGCGACGGTCACCTCCAGGCTTGATTATTGCAACTCGCTCTACGTGGGGCTGCCCTTGAGACTGACCCAGAAACTCCAGCGGGTGCAGAATGCCGCGGCTAGAATCCTTACTGGGTCCTCACCGCAGGATCACATTCACCCAGTGCTATACCAGCTGCACTGGTTCCCGATGGGATACAGGATCAGGCTTAAGGTGCTGGTTTTAACCAGCCCTATATGGCCTAGGACCCTCATACCTACGGGACCGCCTCTTCTGGTATGTCCCACAGAGGACCTTATGGTCTTCAAACAAAAACATATTGGAGGTCCCAGGCCACAGAGAGGTTAGGCTGGCCTCAACTAGAGCCAGGGCTTTTTCGGCTGTGGCCCCAATCTGGTGGAATGCTCTGTCACAAGAGACTAGGGCCCTGTGGGACTTGACATCTCTCTGCAGGGCCTGCAAGACAGAGCTGTTCCACCAGGCCTTTGGCCAAGGCACAGCCTGACCCCCTCCTTTGGTAATTCTTCACAGAACTCTAGCCCAATGGTTGCTATTAATTTGATTTGAACCGATTTTATAATGAATGGATTTTAGAATGCTGTATTACTTTAATGTTGTTAGCCACTCTGAGCCGAGCTTCGCCTGGGACGGGCGGGATATAAATAAAAATTATTATTATTATTATTATTATTATTATTATTATTATTATTATTATTATTATTGGCTTCATGACTGAATGGGCAGGGTAGGATTTGAACCTGGGTCACACAAACAAAATTCTGAAAGGTTCGGTGCAATAGAATCACTCAGCAAAATCTGCTTCTAAGGATTAAAATACTGTCATACAACATTTGTGAATCCTCACTGCGTGTTGCAGAAACCTGGCTACTGTCTGCAAGATCACCCCAGTCTCCAATCTGACCCTGCTATCCTTGCACCTCGCTGGCTTCTATATTTTATTTTTTTGCAACCTCTCCGTAGACTCTGCCTTCCCATTTGGAAACTGGACCGTGCCCTGCTCATTTGCTTTTCTCTGCATTTCTGGATCTCTGCATGCGTGGTGGTGGGGGAGTGAGCTGTTGTCTTGCACAGATGTTTCCCAACAGAGGCACAGCATTCGGACCACCCATCCGGCTCTGTGCTGGCTCCAGAAATCTGAATGTGGGCTGGCTGGATGAATGAATGAATGAATGAATGCATTCAGAATGGAATGTGCCTTTTGAAGAAGATGGGCTGCAGATTTTGTGGCTTCTCCAAGGAGAGCTTCCTTGGCCTCAGCCCAGAATCAGTTCAGCACGAGCCTCGGAAGCCTCATCCTCAGCCTGCCCCTGCCAGAGAATATTTCCATGAGGACTAGTGACTTGACCCTCCGCTGAGCGCTGGGATGATGCCGCAAAGAGGCCACTCTGACATCCCTTTGCCTCTGGGCTTGTTTTGCCTCTGATTCCTGAGCCCCGAAACCAGGCTTTAATTCAGCCAAGCATGGCGGTGCTTCATGCCCTTGTGGGAGACTTTTCGGGGGCCTCATGCTTGGACTGGGCTGGGCCAGAATAGGCAGAAAGGCATCTATACAAACAGACCCCATACTTCCTGCTGGCAAGGAAAATACATTACAGTGGTGCCCCGCAAGACGAATGCCTCGCAAGACGGAAAACCCGCTAGACGAAAGGGTTTTCCGTTTTTGAGCTGCTTCGCAAGACGATTTTCCCTATGGGCTTGCTTTGCAAGACGAAAACGTCTTGCAAGTGTTCCGATTTTCCCCCCGCTTCCCCGCCCTTTTCTAAGCCGCTAATAACCTTTTAGCCGCTAATCCGCTAATCCTTTAATAGCCGCTAAGCCTTTAATAGCCGCTAAACCGCTAATAGCGCTAATCCGCTAAGCCGCTAATAGGGTTGCTTCACAAGACGAAAAAACGGCTAGACAAAGAGACTCGTGGAACAGATTAATTTCATCTTGCGAGGCACCACTGTATCATACTCCACAGCAGGGTGGATTTGATTTAACTCAAATCGATTTAAATCACGATTTAAATCACTAGTCAGTAAGGTAAGACTTGATTTAAATCTTTTTTTTTTTTACAGAAAGACTCATTCTTGCTGGTATAATCTTAATATTCACAACCAGATGAAGGTTTCATTTTTGAAATACAGTGGTACCTCGGGTTACATTCACTTCAGGTTACATTCGCTTCAGGTTACAGACTCCGCTAACCCAGAAATAGTACCCTGGGTTAAGAACTTTGCTTCAGGATGAGAACAGAAATCGTGCTCCGGCAGCACAGCGGCAGCGGGAGGCCCCATTAGCTAAAGTGCTGCTTCAGGTTAAGAACAGTTTCTGGTTAAGAATGGACCTACGGAACGAATTAAGTACTTAACCCGAGGTACCACTGTAATAAATTTTCAGAGTAGTTTTTACAGTTATATCAAAAATTGCTGATTTGGTTATACTATTAGAAATACATAGACAGATAATTATGAAATTATTTACAGGTAGTTAGCCATGTTGGTCTGCCGTAATCGAAACAAAATTAAAAAATTCCTTCCAGTAGCAACTTAGAGACCAACTAACTTTGTTATTGGCATGAGCTTTCGTGTGCATGCACACTTCTTCAGGCTTGTTTGCCTTGATTGACTACCATCTCCAATTTTGTTCATACAATATTGATTTATTTTATTAGCTGTATCTTCACCATATGTTCTCTGTTCAGGAACTGTGAAATAATACAGGATATATATATATATATATATATATTTGCTTTCATAGATTTTCACGGGTACAGGAATGCAGGTTTTGGTGTTTTCGGGTATCTTCCCGTGTAAGAGTTGGGGTGTCTAGGCGACGTTTCGACGAGGTCTCACTCGTCATCTTCAGGCTGGTGCTTTCGGCTTCTTGTTACTAGAACAGAGCTCTGTTCCAGTAACAAGAAGCCGAAAGCACCAGCCTGAAGATGACGAGTGAGACCTCGTCGAAACGTCGCCTAGACACCCCAACTCTTACACGGGAAGATACCCGAAAACACCAAAACCTGCATATATATATATATATATATATATATATATATATATATATATATATATAAAAATGTTGATAAAACATTATTAGCCACACGTTGCCTCTTACTGCTTAAGTTTGTCTATGTTTGCAACACAGGGGATTTTTTTGTTACATGCAATCTGGACCAGCAGATCTCTTCATTGCCTGCTTTGGTTTCCTTCATCCTGACACCCTCCAGCTGTTGTTGAACTCCAGCCCCCATCAGCCCAAGCCAACATCTGGAGAACATCAAGCTGGACTGGGCTAGCTCACTTGCAGTATAGCCGTTAAGGGACACCTCTCATCCGGCCGTAGCTGACCCTGCTGAACCACAGCAAGATGTGGTTGCCGGGGCTGTGGGAGGTCTCTCTTCTCACCCAAAGTTCTTATTTTCTGCCCCCCAAAACGTGGTGGTCACCCCATTGCCGTAAGCCCTGTATATTTACATTTTGTTCTTTAAAGCAGTTGGGTAAAAGCAAGCTGCTGTATCTGTGACTTGCCATTAAAGCCTTAAAAAGAAAAAGAATGCAATAAGAAATAAACCTAAAAAGATGGTGAAAGAAGAATGGGAATGTTTAAATAATTACCTAGAGGGTAAGGGTTCATCAATAAAGACCTAGAATCATAGAATCCTAGAGTTGGAATAGACCACAAGGGCCATCGAGTCCAACCCCCTGCCAAGCAGGAAACACCATCAGAGCACTCCTGACATATGGATGTCAAGCCTCTGCTTAAAGACCTCCAAAGTAGGAGACTCCACCACACTCCTTGGCAGCAAATTCCACTGTCAAACAGCTCTTACTGTCAGGAAGTTCTTCCTAAAGCTTAGGTGGAATCTTCTTTCTTGTAGTTTGGATCCATTGCTCCGTGTCCGCTTCTCTGGAGCAGCAGAAAACAACCTTTCTCCCCCCTCTATGTGACATCCTTTTATATATTTGAACATGGCTATCATATCACCCCTTAACCTCCTCTTCTCCAGGCTAAACATGCCCAGCTCCCTTAGCCGTTCCTCATAAGGCATCGTTTCCAGGCCTTTGACCATTTTGGTTGCCCTCCTCTGGACACGTTCCAGTTTGACAGTGTCCTTCTTGAACTGTGGTGCCCAGAACTGGACACAGTACTCCAGGTGAGGTCTGACCAGAGCAGGTTATGTTTAGCATGATACCGCATAGGGAAATGTTCCCTGATACCAAGATGATTCTATGAAATGCAGATAGAGAGAATTGATAAGAATAATGATCTGTTGTGACCTTGTCAGAAGTGTACAATAGATGAGCCTTCTTGTGTTTTGGCTCATCTTCCTCCCCCCCCTTTTTTTCCTTTCATTTTTTTCCTTCCTCCTCCCCCTCTTCCTTTCCTTTTCCTTTTTCCTTTCCCATAATAGCTTATGTTTTATGCCACATACTTTGATATTTTTTGTACAGTGATACCTCTGGTTATGGGACGTGGGTGGCGCTGTGGGTTAAACCACAGAACCTAGGACTTGCTGATCAGAAGGTCAGCGTTTCGAATCCCCGCGACGGGGTGAGCTCCTGTTGCTCGGTCCTAGCTCCTGCCAACCTAGCAGTTCGAAAACACGTCAAAGTGCAAGTAAATAAATAGGTACCGCTCCGGCGGGAAGGTAAATGGCGTTTCCGTGCACTGTTCTGGTTCGCCAGAAGTGGCTTAGTCATGCTGGCCACATGACCCGGAAGCTGTACACCGGCTCCCTCGGCCAATAAAGCGAGATGAGCGCCGCAACCCCAGAGTCGGTCATGACTCAACCTAATGGTCAGGGGTTCCTTTACCTTTACCTACCTCTGGTTATGTACTTAATTCATTCTGGAGGTCCGTTCTTAACCTGAAACTGTTCTTAACCTGAAGCACCAGTTTAGCTAATGGGGCCTCCCGCTGCCATCAGAGCACTATTTCTGTTCCCATCCTGAAGCAAAGGTACTATTTTTGGGTTAGCGGTAACCTGAAGCGTATGTAACCTGAAGCATATGTAACCCAAGGTACCACTGTAGATTTTTTAAGCTTTCCATTATTATTATTAAGGGTTTTTCTTTTGTAATTTTGGTTGTTTATATTTATCTGTATTTGTTTAAAGCAAAAGAAAAGTATAAAAAGGAAAAAGACAGATCTTGTTCTCTGGGAAAAGGAGGGGAGGGGGAGTCTAGAACAGGCCAAGCTTTAATACGAATTGGGGGGGGGGGACGGGACGACGCAACCAGGAAGCTGATTTTAAGATCTCTCTGCTCAGCTGTGTAAAACTGTAATGGATTCAAGATGGTGGAGCTTCATGGAAAGTCGCCAGCTTGAGATCCAGGAGGACTGGGTTTGATTCATTGACAAATACAGTGGTGCCTCGCAAAACGAAAAGAATCCGTTCTGTGATTCTCTTCGTCTAGCGGTTTTTTCGTCTTGCGAAGCAAGCCCATTGACGGATTAGCGCTATTAGCAGCTTTTAGCGGCTTATCTGCTGATCAGATCAGCTGATAAGCGGCTTAGCGGCTTAGAAAAGGGGGGGGGGAGGAAAAAAAACCAGCAGGAACTCGCAAGACATTGTCGTCTTGCGAAGCAAGCCCATAGGAAATTCGTTTTGCGAAGCACCTCCAAAACGGAAAACTGTTTCGTCTAGCGAGTTTTCCGTCTTGCGAGGCATTCGTCTTGCGGGGCACCACTGTAGTTTCTGATCAAATCCCACAAACCTCTCCACCTCTGCCATTTGCCTTCTCTACCCCTGACAGGCACGTATAAGCATTCCAAATACACAGACCAGTTGCCGTTGCTTCATCAGGCATCCTGGGTCATAAAGATGATAGTTAGCTTTGATGTAGCTATTGTTAGTTTTGTTAATCTAAGGGCCGGGAAGAGAGCTCACAAGGAGATGGTAAATCCTGCCTCTCCTGTTTATGATCTCCAGGGTTTCCTAAAAGCATTCCTCCTTGCTTCCTCATTTATTTTCTCTAGACTACTCTGCATGCTCAAATTAGGTAATGCAAATAAATACAATATCTTAATCTCACTCATTTTTACAGCAAAATTAATGTAAAAAACCACAAACAACTGTACATACCATATGTAATATTACAGGATAGTGGATCTTATAGCATAGTAGTGGTTGCAGTCAGCAGTGACTGTGACAAAGCAGGATTAGATGGACAAGCACAATATTGGTTTGAGTAACAGGTGTGGCAATCTACAGATACAAAATTTCTTTCCTAAAGTGACCCATATGGCACAACAGAAATAAAGCAATCCATGCTCTGGTATGGTATCTGGTGTGATCTGGTATCTCCATCGAATGAGGTCTCAGGCAGAGACCACTTGCCAGAGACCCCGGACAGCCCCTCTAAGTTGCTGGAGTGTTTCTGGCCCTCCTGAATCGAGTCTTGCTTTCGACCAGGGTTTCTGAACTTGGATCTCCAGCTGTTTTTGGACTACAACTCCCATCAGCAGGATCAGTGGTCAGGGATGATGGGAACTGTAGTCCAAAAACAGCTGGAGACCAAAGTTTTGGAGCTCTGCTTTAGATCGTCTCCACCCCCATCATTCAGCCTGGACACTGAGGTCCAGCGCCGAGGGCCTTCTGGCGGTTCCATCACTGTGAGAAGTTAGGCAGAGGGCCTTCTCAGTAGTGGCGCCCGCCTTTTGGAACACCCTCCCTTCAGATGTGAAGGAAATAAGGAGCTATCTCATCTTTAAAAGACATCTGAAGGCAGCCCTGTTCAGGGAAGTTTTTAATATTTAACGCTGTACTGTTTTTAACACTTGATTGGGAGCCACCCAGAGTGGCTGGGGAAACAGCCAGATGGGTGGGGTATAAATAATAAATTGTTGTTGTTGTTGTTGTTGTTGTTGTTGTTGTTGTTGTTATCTTGTAGCACAGTGTTTCCCAACCGGTGTTCCGCGGCACACGAGTGTGCCGTGAGACATCGGCTGGTGTGCCGCGAGATGCCTGGAGGGAGGCGGGCGAGTCGGGCGGCGAGAGGCGGGGCGGCGGCGGCGAGGAGAGGCCGCGCCTCCTGCTGCTGCCTGGCGCTCCTCCTCGCAGCCGGCAGCGCTGCCTGGGCGCCTCCGCGCGACTCTGCCTCGCTGGGTTTGGTCTCCCAGCAGAGACGGGTCACACGCGCACCTCCCTCCCTCCCTCAGCCTGCGCGGAGGGAGAGCCAGAGAGAGGCATCGCTCCTGCGCGGCGGGAGAGGGAGCAGCCGGAGCGATGCCCCAAACGAAGGCATGGGACCGGAGGGGAAATCCTCTCCGAGGAGGATTGAGCGCAGCTGAGAGAAGCCTTTCGAGGAGCTGCCGTGTCCCCTGGAAACCCCCTTCCCAGCTCTGCCTGCCTGCCTGCCCAAAGCTTGGAGGTTCCCCGGCAAGGGGGAGGGGAAAAACTTTCACTTTTGTGCGTCCCTCCCGGCGTGACGCTGCGCGCTGACGTCACGGGGCGGGGCTTTAATGGTGGTGTGCCGCGAGATTTTTTTTCAGTAAACAGGTGTGCCGTTGCCCAAAAACGTTTGGGAAACACTGTTGTAGCAAACCATAGTTCAGCTTTGTAAACCGTGGCTTGGCCTGGCCTCTCATTGGTTTGGGATTTCAAAACAAAGCAACAGTCAGGTCTCCTTATCTCCTCTGTTCGCGACCGATAGGCTTTCAAAGTCGCCGAAATGGAACTGGGCATCCCGGCCTTGTTGGACGCCGAGGACATGGTCGCTCTCAAAGTGCCTGACAGACTGAGCATCCTCACCTACGTCTCCCAATATTATAACTATTTCCATGGACGGTCGCCAAGTAAGTAACTTTCCTCAACCCCTTCCTTTTCTCCTGCAGAGCTTTTGTCTGAAAAAAGATCCACAGCTGGCATGAACGCTTCAAAAAACGGTTCTAGCAACTAGATGGAAGCGACACCTTTCAATCGCTGTGTTAGTTATGGTTGGGTGATAGGAAACCCTTGTTTCCCCTCACAGAACTAGTTTCCAGAGTGGTTTAACCATGGGCCCCTCATCCCAGTGAACTCTGGGAACTGTAGCTCCGTGGGGGGAAACGGGGGTCTCCTTACAACGCTCTGCACCCTCGACAAACTACAACTCCCAGGGTTCTTTGGGGGAAGCCATGATGGTTTAAAGTGGTACCCATTGTGCTTTAAAAGTATGGTGGGGGGAATGTCATATCCATTGCGTCTGAGCTACTTATTCCCCTGACAGCCCAGTGAGATCCATTAAGCCAGTCTTCCCCTAACTGGGGTTAATGGGAGTTGCTCTCCAAAACATTTGGAGGTCTACCACAGGGGTCTGCAACCTTTAAGACAAAAAGAGCCACTTGGACCCGTTTCCGAAGAAAAAAAAACGGGGAGCCGCAAAACTCGTCATTATAAAAATAACTTTTTTGTCACTTTTTTATTATTTCTTTGTTTGACCCCTCAGAATTACTCCTCCTCATAGAAATAAACGTTAAATTAACAAGTTACCTTTTTGTGTGTGTGTGTTCTTCACTCCCCTTCAAAACAGTGACCAGCGTACATGCCCCCTTTCAATGCAGTGACCAGCGTACATGCCCCTTACAATGTAGCGGGCAGGCGGGCGGGCGGGAAGGTGACGTTGGGACGGTGTGTGACTAACGCACGCACCGCCCCCATGCGACGTCACAGCCAGTACAGCCTCCGCCACAGTGGGGAGTGTCGGGGCGCACAATGCGCCTCCTCCCCTCACTAGTATCCGCCCCGGAGCCGCGGCAAAGGTGTAAAAGAGCCACATGCGGCTCCGGAGCCGCGGGTTGCAGACCCCTGGTCTACCAGGTTGACAAAGGAGGTTGTGTTACACTGAAAGACTGCAGTCCCCTGCTTATTAGATGAAATTAGTTTTCTGCTGACGTTTTCTCAGTTTAGGGCATTGATTAATAATAATAATAATAATAATAATTATTATTATTATTTATACCCCGCCTTCCCTGGCAAGAGCCAGGCTCACGGCAGCTAACAACAGTAAAATTACAGTAAAAACATAATTGGGGGGGGGGCAATTTAAAATACAGGTTAAAATGCAATTTAAAATGCAGCCTCATCAAAACCATAAGGGGAGGGAAATATGAGGGTCAGACTAACCACCTTAGGTCAGCCCTGCTTCCTGCTTCCTTCTTGAGACTTTTTTTGTCTTCCTTTCCCAACAGTTGGAGGAATGTCTGGCATAAAACGCTCTTCTACCGCGCCCAGCGAGGAGCCGATGGGGAAGAAGGTTGTTTCTGAACCGGCGGCCCCCAGCAAGCCCCCGCGACTCCTGCCGCCATCCGAACCCAAGACCGTTCCAGCCTCTCGCAATCTGGTGAAGGAGAACTCCCCAGTGGCAGCGGTATGGACCCGCCATCTTTTGCCCTAGAAGCTACAGTGGTGCCCCGCAAGACGAATGCCTCGCAAGACGGAAAACTCGCTAGACAAAAGAGTTTTCCGTTTTGGAGGTGCTTCGCAAAACGAATCTCCTATGGGCTTGCTTCACAAGACGAAAATGTCTTGCGAGTTCCTGCGGGGTTTCCCCCCCCCTTTTTCTAAGCCGCTAAGCCGCTTATCGGCTGATCCGATCATCAGATAAGCCGCTAAGAGCCGCTAATAGCGCTAATCCGCTAATCCTTCAATGGGCTTGCTTCGCAAGACGAAAAAACCGCTAGACGAAGAGAATCACAGAACGGATTCTTTTCGTCTTGCGAGGCACCACTGTAAATGGAGGGGCAGGGGGCCTGTCGACAACAATTGGACGTGATGTGGGTGGTGCTGTGGGTTAAACCACAGAGCCTAGGGCTTGCCGATCAGAAGGTCGGCGGTTCGAATCCCTGCGACAGGGTGAGCTCCCGTTGCTCGGTCCCTGCTCCTACCAACCTAGCAGTTTGAAAGCATGTCAAAGTGCAAGTAGATAAATAGGTACCACTCTGGCGGGAAGGTAAACGGCGTTTCCGTGCACTGCTCTGGTTTGCCAGAAGCGGCTTAGTCATGCTGGCCACATGACCCGAAAACTGTACGCCGGCTCCCTCGGCCAATAAAGCGAGATGAGCACCGCAAGCCCAGAGTCAGCCTCAACTGGACCTAATGGTCAGGGGTCCCTTTACCCTTTACCTAGCCAAGAATGGAGCTTTCACGTCTAGGGGCAGTGTATCTCTGGAAACCAGCGGCTTGTCCACTTCCTGGAGGCACCCGATTGGCTGCGGTGCGAAACGGGAGGCGGGATTAAATGGACCCTTTGAGTCGGGTCTCAGGTTCACTTCTCTCTTGCCTTTTTCTCCCCCAGAGACGTGTCTTAGCAGAGAGAAGCAGCATGCGAAGCAGCAACTGCGCCACCTGCGGAAACCACGTCCACCTGGTACAGCGCCTCCTGGTGGAAGGGAAGCTTTATCACAGGAACTGCTTCAGGTACTGTTCAGGTGTGGCATTCGCACCTTGTTTCCACCTTTTCTCTGTTTGGGTTGTTGTTGTTGCTGCTGCTGCTGCTGTGTGTTCCCCTCCCCCACAATAATATTTAGTATTTTTCATACAAAAACATAACAAAAGAGAGAGTAAACAATAATAAAAGGGGGGGGGGAGAAAACGAAAAAAAAGAAAAGAAAAGAGAATATGAAACATAAAATACATCAAATCACCACGTAAACTAAAACTTAATTTATTAATTAAAATCCATCTTCATAAACATATTACTTGACTTCCTCTAATCTCTTCCATCTGAATTTCTTAGTAACTATATATATATATATATATAGCAGTTTCCAATGTCATTCTTTCATAAAACCATATCACATTCATAATCACATTTCCAAACTTTTCTTATCGTACATTTTCTTATTTATTTATTTATTTAGTCCTAGGCCTAATTAATTCTTTCAAGTGGTTACATATCTTTAATATTACAATATTTATTCAAATAGTCTTTAAATTTCTTCCAGCCTTCTTGGTGTTCCTCTTCTTTCTGGTCGCGTGCTGTGGCTGTCTTTGGATTGTTTTTTGGTTTTTTAAACAAAATTTTATTAAGTTTTCCAATTTTTTAAAAAATATTCTCAATCGAATATAATTTAAAAAAAGAAAAAACAGATACAAGATTCCCTTGCACCCTTAGACCTCCCTGCATCCTTCCATGGCTTCCCCATATAACAATTCCTGGTGCATATTTTATGCCTTCCATTTATTCCATTTAACATTCATATCTTAAGTCTCTGTTAACTCACAACTGTTATTTAAGCCCTGTTAAAGAGCTCAGCTGTTTACAGTGGTCTTCCAAATACAATATAAATTTCTTCCAGTCTTTATTATAGCCTTGGTCTTCCTGAATTCTGATTTTTCCAGTCATTTTCGCCATCTCAACATAGTCCATCAGTTTAACTTGCCATTAGAAGACATGTGAAGGCACCCCTGTTTAGGGAAGCTTTTAATGTTTGGTGCATTACTGTATTTTAATATTTTGTTGGAAGCCGCCCAGAGTGGCTGGGGAAGCCCAGCCAGATGGGTGGGGTATAAATAATAAATTATTATTATTATTATTATTATTATTATTCTTCTTCTTCTTCTTCTTCTTCTTCTTCTTCTTCTTCTTCTTCTTCTTCTTCTTCTTCTTCTTCTTCTTCTTCTTCTTCTTCTTCTTCCCCTCTGGTTGGGACCTTTTTGTCTTTCCATGTCTGGGCTATGGGCATTCTGGTAGCTATCATTGCATACGTAAACCGTCTTTTCAGCTCCTTTTGTATTTCTGCACCTATAATAAGAAAGCTTCTGTTTTCTTAACAAACGTTCTTTTAAACATTTTTTTCATTTCATTATATAATGTTTCCCAGAATGTGTTCGGATTGTTGTTGTTGTTAGCATTAGAATTAGCATTGGCATTTATATCCCGCTTTTTTCTCCCATCTCCTTTTATCCGCACAACAACCCTGTGAGATAGGTTAGACTGAGGGGCAGCGACTGGCCTCCAGGGTCACACTGAGAGCTTCATTTGCGGCCAAGTGGGGATTTGAAAGCTGTGGCACTGGGCACAGAAGAAATCTTGTACTGGTTAAAATAGTTGACCATTGGGACTCAGAAGGGACTAGAGACTTGCCTCGTTCATTTTGAGAAACAAATGTGGAATCTTGTTATCATTTTCCACTTCATAAAACGCATAATCTTAGGGCTGCTACTTTCTGCGTAAGGCGCTCACCCTCTGTCTGCCATTTTTCTTTTCTTTTCTTTCTTTCTTTCTTTCTTTCTTTCTTTCTTTCTTTCTTTCTTTCTTTCTTTCGTTCTTAAGAAGAATACTTTATTTAGAATTCAACAATAACGAAGGAAAAACCCACAGTAGTTGCTACATCAATTCATTACAACGAACCAATTTTAACAATATATAAATAATAATAGAAAAATTACACAACATCACTTTTTAACTGGCTGAAGTTTTCATGTTACACTTTTATCTCTTTATCTCTTTTTTAACATATCAAAAAGAGAAAGACCAAGAAAAGAGACGCAAAAAAGAAAATAGAAGAGGAAGAAGAAGGGGGAGGGAGAGAGGGGAGGGGGAAGGGGAAAAAGGGAAAACAAAGCAAAACAAAACAAACACATTTGGCTTCCGATTAGACTTATTGTATTATTATTTCTACAATTTTTTTCACATACAGTTCCAAATTATTGTATTTCTTTCTTTGTTTTCGTCAGATATCAAAAAACATATTTGTTGTTTTTTTAAAAGTTTTTTATTAGGATTTTCAACATAGCAGTTTATCAAAAATACATCATTCTCATTTCCCCCCCATTTCCCCCTCCCCCTCCCCCCCAAAAGAAAAAAAACCCTCCCACCCCCAGACTTCCCTCAGCTCCTCCCTCTGGCTTCTCAGCACATATTCTTCTCTGCATATTATAAAATTGTAAAGATCCTTAATAAATCTATCAATATGTTACCAGTAAAAAAATTGTGTATGTTTATTCCAAACCTGCCAAGGAGTCCAGTTCATTTTGTTGTTTCTTTAAGTACAGTGGTACCTCGGGTTAAGTACTTAATTCGTTCTGGAGGTCCGTTCTTAACCTGAAACTGTTCTTAACCTGAAGCACCACTTTAGCTAATGGGGCCTCCTGCTGCCGCCGCACTACCACCACACGATTTCTGTTCTCATCCTGAAGCAAAGTTCTTAACCTGAAGCACTATTTCTGGGTTAGCGGAATGTGTAACCTGAAGCGTATGTAACCTGAAGCGTCTGTAACCCGAGGTAACACTGTACTTTGTAAAAGGTTCCCATTCTTCTTTATTTGTTGTTTTACAAGGATCATTCTATTTCTGCCAGGAGATATTTGTTATTGTATTGCTGCCATTTTTCTCCCCAGGTGCAAAGAGTGCTCTAGCACCCTGCAGTCGGGAAACTACAAAGCTGGGAGCCATGCCGGCACTTTTGTCTGTACCCGGCACGAGCAACCGACGCCTCTCCGGGATTCCTTGTCCTCCGGTGCGAGGGGTTTCCCCAGCGAGGATAAACCTCCCGCTCCTGCCTCTGCTGCACAGAACTACTTGAAGGGACTCGAATCCAAGACGCCGTCCGTGAAAATGAGCAGCGCCGTTAAATCAGCAGCTTCTGAGCCACCTGGGAATTACAAAGGCAGCTCTGCGTCCGCAAGCTCAAGTTCGCATTGGTCAGACCTTACCGGGAACAAACCGGATTCTCTAACCGTCTCCAGCACTTCTCCTTCCCCACCGCGCTGGACACCATCGTCCGCCAAAACACAGCAGGCTCGGGAGAAATTTTTCCAGGCCGGATCCGGGGGCTCGGGACTTCCTCTGAGCAAAACAGAGCCGGTTAAAAACCAAGGCTCTCTTCTGAACCCTCCTCGGGTCTCCGGGAGAGCATCCGTTTCTGGCACCCACACATCAGGGACCGGTCCGGATGTTGGTGAGAAGGACAGAGCACGGAACATCCTGATGCAGGCTTTGCCGGGGCTCCAGCCTTCCTCCAACAGGACTAGTGGCTTTGGCAGCGATTCGCCCAGCTCAACGGCATCCAGCATGTAAGTGTCCCTCCTTCGGCGCCCCTGAGCAGGCAGCAGGTTCCCATCTCTGTGCTAGAAAAGGCACAACCACCCGTAAATTCTGCAGTCCTTTTGTGCTTGGAGGTATACTGCTCCTGGGATGGAGGTTCTATTTGCCTACACTGGATAATGGGAGGCTCGACCAGCCAATTCTCTTGCAAGCCCCAACCCCTTCTATTTTTAACATGCAACTAGAAAAACGTGCTGTGGGTTAAAACACTGAGCCTAGGACTTGCCAATCAGAAGGTCGGTGGTTCAAATCCCCACGTCGGGGTGAGCTCCCGTTGCTCGATCCCTGCTCCTGCCAACCTGTGATTTTGGCTCCTGTACACTAGCGAGGCAAATGCGTGCATGTTTTACTGCGGTTGTAGAAATTTTAATTTGAACAAATTTCCAGTCTTCTCTACTTCCCTCATGTTAGGTAAGGTAAAGGGACCCCTAACCATTAGGTCCAGTCGCGGACGACTGGGGTTGCGGCGCTCATCTTGCTTTATTGGCCGAGGGAGCCGGTGTACAACTTCTGGGTCATGTGGCCAGCATGACTAAGCCACTTCTGGCGAACCAGAGCAGCGCACGGAAACGCCGTTTACCTTCCTGCCAGAGTGGTACCTATTTATCTACTTGCACTTTGACATGCTTTCGAACTGCTAGGTTGGCAGGAGCAGGGACCGAGCAACGGGAGCTCACCCCGTCGTGGGGATTTGAACCACCAACCTTCTGATTGGCAAGTCCTAGGCTCTGTGGTTTAACCCACAGCGCCACCCGTATCCGTTCCCTCATGTTAAAAAAGAACTAAATAAATCACAGGCTAGGTTTGGAAATTTGGGAGGGAAGTTTCAGCTTTGCAATGTACACACTGGAAATTTTAAGAATGCAAGTTTTTTTCTCTTTTGCCAATTATTTTTATTGATTTTCCATAATCTTTAACAAATGGTCACCAAATTAATACAAATTCAATTCAAATTTAAAAGCTGACTTCCCACCCACCCCCTCTATTTTCCTCCCTCCACAGCTCCCAATAAAACAACTTTTCCAACTATCATTTCAAAATACATCCATCCCCTTCTCCCTACACATCACCTCCCTACACATCACCAATTTCTGCTATGGCTTTTATACATTGTTATAACCTGTCCTCAAAACAGTTGAGTGGAGTAAATCCTCTTCTACCTATCTATAGTAGCCGTTCATCAATTTTCAAACATTTCCTTCTCATACCTCTTGAGTAACACTTTGCCTGAGAAAAACAGATCTTGCTTCCTCCCAGACAGGTTCTTACCCAATGGGACTTAGTGGGCAGCTAGACTGGTGACTGGGAGTGACCACCGAGACCACATAAAGCCGGTCCTGAAAGACCTACGATGGCTCCTAGTACGTTTCTGAGCACAATTCAAAGTGTTGGTGCTGACCTTTAAAGCCCTAAACGGCCTCGGCCCTGTATACCTGAAGGAGTGTCTCCACTCCCATCGTTCAGCCAGGACACTGATGTCCAGCTCTGAGAGCCTTCTGGCGGTTCCCTCATTATGAAAAGTGAGGTTACAGGGAACCAGGCAGAGGGCCTTCTCGGTAGTGGCGCCCGCCCTGTGGAATGCCCTCCTATCAGATGTCAGGGATATAAACAACTATCTAACGTTTACGATACAATACAATCATCTTTATTGTCGTTGTCCCATATAGAGCAACGAAATTGAAAAAATCTACATTAGACATTCAAAAACCAACAAGCCAGCTATCCCAGCCTGGTTAAACCCCCTAAAAACTCTGATAC
The DNA here is from genome assembly GCF_964188305.1 of Podarcis bocagei. Taxonomy (NCBI): domain Eukaryota; kingdom Metazoa; phylum Chordata; class Lepidosauria; order Squamata; family Lacertidae; genus Podarcis; species Podarcis bocagei. The sequence goes on along the minus strand of NC_138139.1, from coordinate 51,362,645 downwards.
TCCATAATTAAATACAATATACTCACACAGAGACTACCTTACACTGTGTTTAAAACCAAAATCGCATTTGGATAAAAACTGTTTAGAAGACATCTGAAAGCATCCCTGTTTAGGGAAGTTTTTAATGACTGGTGTTTTAATGTATTTTTAATCTTTTGTTGGAAGCCGCCCAGAGTGCTGGGGAAACCCAGCCAAATGGGTGGGGTATAAATAATAAATTATTATTATTATTATTATTATTATTATTATTATTATTATTATTATTATTATTACTATTACTATTATTATTATTATTAGCCCTGGGAGGGGTTGGTGGTCAGCTGGATGTTGTCAGTTGTCCATCCCACTGGCCAAAGGGCTAATCTCCTCCTCTTGCCCATAGCAGCAAGCCATCTACAGCCACCTCTGGCACACAGCATATCGAGACGAAAAGCATCTCAGACTGGAAGCCTTCCAGGCCTGTCAGTGTGCCAGCTGCCACGGAAGATCCACGGAAAGGACCCCGGGCGCTTTCACCCGCCCTTGAACGTTCGCCCAAGGATCTGGGTGGCAAAGCAGGCGTTGGGGTGGCCCCCCAGAGCAGGCTAAAGGATCAGCCCCCCAGCAGACCTGCAGCTGACTTTGGGCATAAACTGGACGTTAAGATCTCCAAAGGTAAAAAGTGGCCCTTGCTTTATTTACTCACTGCATCGCATTTTTGTCCGTTTATTTATTCATTTCATGAAATCCATACATCGCCTGAAGTGTATCTGAAGAAGTGTGCATGCACACAAAAGCTCATACCAATAACAAACTTAGTTGGTCTCTAAGGTGCTACTGGACGGAATTTTTTTATTTTCTTCTGCCTGTGCTGGCCGCATGGAGGGTCAATGTTCTGTGCAAAAGGTTTATAGCTTAGGGCAGGGGTCTGCAACCCGCGGCTCCGGAGCTGCATGTGGCTCTTTTACACCTTTGCCGCGGCTCCGGGGCGGATACTAGCGAGGGGAGGAGGCGCATTGTGCGCTCCGACACTCCCCACTGTGGCGGGCGCTGTACTGGCTGTGACGTCGCATGGGGGCGGTGCGTGCGTTAGTCACGCACCGTCCCGACGTCACCTTCCCACCCGCTGTCAGATCGCGGCTCCGGAGATATATTTGTTTTAAATGTCGCAATGGTTTTGCGGCTCCCAGTTTTTTTTTTCCTTCGGAAATGGGTCCGAAGAAGGCTTTCTTCGGAAGTGGCTCTTTTTGTCTTAAAGGTTGCAGACCCCTGGCTTAGGGTTACCAGACATCCCCGGTTCCCGAGGATAGTCCCCGGATTTGCAAATCTGTCCCCGGACAAATTCCGTCCCCGGAATGTCCCCAGATTTGCAAATCTCAGCAGCCCAGAGCCAGCCTGTTGGCTCTGGCTGGCTTCAGGAGCTGCTCACTGCCATGGTGCCCACCATTTTTCCTGTGCCACGGCAGCGAGCAGCTCCTGAAGCCAGCCGGAGCCAACTGCACTACCAGGCTGGCCCCTCCTGGGCAACGGCTGTCTGTCCGTGACTCCTAAGCCTCCCCTGATCTGTCAAAACAAAGGGGGAAGGGGGAAGGAGATTGGGGAAGACTCGGGAGTCATGGGCGGGCGGCACGCCGTTGCCCAGTTTTTACAAAAAACTGCATTTATGTTTCACAGGGTGCGAAAGAAGGGCTTTGCACCTTTATACAATATGCACGTGTGCTGGGGCCCAGGGTCTTTTATAATAAATAATAATTTTTTATTTATACCCCACCCTTCCCGGTTCAAAAACCGGGCTCAGGGTGGCTAACAACAAATTTAAAACACTTAATTGTAATATAACATAGAAGCAGCATAAAATACAGTATAAAAACATGAATAACAATACAATTCAAAGTTCAAAAAACAATGTGGGGGAAATCCATCCAATAAACATTAGATAGTCACCAGGGCTAGCTGGCTGAATTGGTCCTACTTGGGCCAGCGAGGAGACCAGGGGAGAATTAGCTGTGGGGTCCCAGAGCGGGTGATCTCCATAAAAGGGGAGGGGGAAGGAAGAGAAAGGAAATAAAAGATCAGACTGAATTCAAATTAAGGGCCAGGCGGAATAGCTCTGTCTTACAGGCCCGACGGAAGGAGGTTAAATCCTGAAGGGCCCTGGTCTCATGGGGCAGAGCATTCCACCAGGTCGGAGCCATCACTGAAAAGGCCATGGTGGAGGATAGTCTGATTTCCTTAGGGCCCGGGACCTCTAAACTATGGTTATTAATGAACCTCAAAGTCCTCTGCGGGGCATAGCAGGAGAGGCAGTCCCGTAGATACGAGGGCCTCACCATCCCCACTACTGACTCCCTGTTGCTACTCAGATTCATTGAAAAAAATCTGGTAACCATATTATAGCTGCCTTCTTATAGTCTCATTCGTGGATGAATTCTTTCTCCAGTGGGAGCTGCAAGCATTGCGGAAGAGAAATCAGAAATGCCAGCGGACTGGAGATCTCTGCTGAAGCCGGTGGCAAACAGGTGAGTAGGGCAGGAGAAGAGGGGATTTCGGTTGGGTGGAGAACATAAGGTTGTGTTTGTGGACACACACAACGGCGGACACACACAACAAAAGTGTGCCATAGGCAATATATGGCAAAACAATTGGTCAAGCAACCAGGATGGAATAATCCAGCAGTCAGGTTTGGAGCTTCAATGTCCCGCGGAATAAATTGTTGAAAATTGAGGAAATGTATGCACGACTTAGTCTGCATAAATTGCATGGGTAAAATTCTGCTTTTATTGGCATGGAAAGTTGGTTGAATGAATGAATTTTATTTTTACGGTCACAGACCAGTTCTGGCTCACTTACAATATCAGGAAAATCATGAAACACAACAGGAATGCATTGAATTGTGATTGGGTATAACAGAGGCAATACAGATATAGCGGCAGTTAAAAATATATATTAAATCTTCATCACTAAAATATAACCTAAAATTGTCATTTAAAACCTTAATCAGCTTGTTCCCTAAGTTTTATGGCAGTCGCACAGAATTTGGCCACCCTTAGCGTGATCTCTAGATCCTTGTCCAGGAGTTTTAGACACTGAAATTCGGAACCATTTGGAGATTTTTGTATAACAGGAGTGATAAATACCAAGCGTATATCTCCTTAGAAATGGCAGTGTAACAAGACATGAGAGACAATTTCTACCTCCATCAAGCTGCAGGGGCAGACTGGTTCCACGTATGACTTACTCTCGAATCTACCCTGCAATAAGGCAGATGACAGCACATGGAAAGTTGGTTTGTATTAGAGCAGGGTTTGCATTATTTGTCTAGCGCAGGATATAAACAAAATAAAAAATTCCTTCCAGTAGCACCTTAAAGACCAACTAAGTTAGTTCTTGGTATGAGCTTTCGTGTGCATGCACACTTCTTCAGATACACTGAAACAGAAGTTGCCAGATCCTTCCATATAGTGAGAAGGTGGGGAGGGGTATTACTCAGAAGGGTGGTGGGAATGGGAGATTGGTAGATAGCTGAGATGAGCCTGTTGACGACTCTTAACGACTGCAATAGGTCTTACAGGAAAAGGCAAGGGGTGAGAAGGTGAAAAATGGCTTAGTCATGTATAATGAGATAAGAATCCAATGTCTTTGTTCAGACCAGGTCTCTCCATGGTTTTAAGTTTGGTAATGAGTTGCAATGAGTAATGAGTAATGAGTTGGTAATGAGTTGCAGAACTGCTGAATTGTTAAGAGTCGTCAACAGGCTCATCTCAGCTATCTGCCAATCTCCCATTCCCACCACCCTTCTGAGTAATACCCCTCCCCACCTTCTCACTATATAGAAGGATCTGGCAACTTCTGTTTCAGTGTATCTGAAGAAGTGTGCATGCACACGAAAGCTCATACCAAGAACTAACTTAGTTGGTCTTTAAGGTGCTACTGGAAGGAATTTTTTTATTTTGACTATGGCAGACCAACACGGCTACCTATCTGTAACAGGATATAAACAGTTCTGTTAAAAGCCCTTTTAGGGTTGTTGGGTTTAGAGAACTTTGGGCTCCTTCTCTCAATGCTTGCTTCCCTCCTTTTGCAGAGTCCCTGGCCACGCTGACCCCAGAACCGCTCACAAGCCTGCAGATGTTCACAAGGCAGCTGTTGACATAACTCTGAGTCCGGGACAGAAAGACAAAAAGCCAGCTTATTCAACAACCTCCCCGTCGAATCAGGAAACTGGTATGATAGCATTGTAAAGGCAGTAAGTGCAGCAGCAGGGCAGTTTGTATAGAATTCGGCATAGAAACTGTGATTTGAACCGCCTCAGCAAGTATCCAGTCCTCATTGAGGCTGTCAAAAAACCTAAAAATGGGGGGGTTTGTCCCTGTAGAAAGCCCAGACCCCCCCCCAAAAAAAATGTGTCCCTGGGCACTTTGTGCTAATGCAGATTTAAGAACATAAGGAGAACTTACTGGATCAGGCCAATGGCCCATCTGGTCTGCCATCTTGTTCTCACAGTGGCCAACCCAGTGTCTACAGAAAACCCTCAAGCAGGATTCGAACTCAAGAGCCCTTTCTCCTCCTGTGGTATTCTCCTAGCCAGTAGCCACTGATAACAATCTCCTCCATGCATTTGCCTAATCCTCTTTCAAAGCCATCCCAGTTAGTGGCAGGGAGTTCCACAGGTTAACAGTGCACGGCATGAATAAGCATTTTCTTTCATCTGAAGCAATTTCATAGCTCACCAGTCATCTGCTAGACAGAACGTTACGCTTAGAAATATTGGACCAGTCAGCCAGCAGCATCTAAGGATGCTTAAATTGATCAGCTCTATATTTTAGACATTCAGATTCATAAAAGTGGGAAGAACTGGTTTGCTGCAGTAGTTTTGGGTGCTATCAGTGTGTCCGTAGTGGAGAATTTGTGTGGTCGGGGTCTCAGAGGTAAGTCTTGGCAGAATTAAGCAGTGTTGTGCCTGTTTTTCTTCCTTCATGTTTCCCCCCTGGTTTTGGGATAGTTATTTTTAAAGAAAAAACAACAACCCCTGTATGCTTTGTCTATTTGTTTTAATTCTGTTGTGTTCTTAACTTTTGGAAGTCACCCTGAGAAAGCTTTTGAAGGTTGGCATTTGAGTTCCTCAAAATATGTAAACCTTAGGTTGGATGGACAAATGGGCAAGATTTTTTAGGAGGTGGGATTTCCACACCGGAAGACGGCTTGAAAAACTAATTGAGGAAACCGTTTTTCAGGATGTCTTCAAAGGAGCCCGTTTCCTGCAAGTCTACCACTTCTGTGCATGAGCGTGCGGCAAAATCCCGGAAATATACCGTATTTTTCACTCCAAAAGACACACTTTTTTCCTCCTAAAAAGTAAGGGGAAATGTCTGTGCGTCTTATGGAGCGAAGGCGTGGTCCCTGGAGCCAAATTGCCCAGGGGCAAAAAGCAGAAGGGGTGTTGAAACAAAGCCGCTGAGCAGCTGATCGGCAAACGGTTGGGAGGGAGATAAGGGACTCTAGAGATAAAGGAGGCTGCCTGGGAGGGGGGAGGTAAAAGACCATGGATCCTCAGGATTTTTGCATTGGGTCACCCCAAATTCACCATCAGATCACATAGCATGCCCATGGCTACAGCCTGCACCCAAAAAATCACACACCCACTGTTTCGTGGGGCCGCAATGGCGCAAAAACGTGGTTACAAAGCACGGATCCACACGGAATCTCAGGATTTTTGCATTGGGCTACCCCAAACTCACTGTCAAATCACATATCATGTCTGTGGCCACAGCATGAACCACAAAAATCATACATCCACTGTTTCGTTCAGAATTTTTTGTTTTTGTTTTCCTCCTCTAAAAACTAGGTGCGTCTTATGGTCAGGTGCATCTTATGGAGCGAAAAATACGGTACTTATGGGTTTGCCGCTCACGTATCCCAAAGTTTACATAAGTGGAGGGATACGTAAGCGGAGGTACGACTGTATACATTTTTTCATTGCAGCTTCACCAGCTGATCAGCCACCAAAGAAAAAACTGCTGGTGCCTCCTGTGGATATTTCCAGTGGCTGGAGGTCCCCCAAGCAGCAGTGGGAGGATATTGCCACAACCAAGAAGGCCGAGGGGCTGAGCCCCTCCAGGAAGGCCGTTGCGCCCGGTAGGTTTCTGCTTCCTCGCTGGACTGGCTTGTGTGCCATGCTAAGCCACAGTTTAGCCTCGCTGTGGAGAACCTCTGACCTGCGGTCCAGGACTCCTTTATATGGCCCTTGGTGTCATGGAATTCTACTCAATATTGATCCAGAATAGATTTCAATGTACAGTGGTGCCCCGCAAGACGAATGCCTCGCAAGACAAAAAACTCGCTAGACGAAAGGGTTTTGCGGTTTTTGAGCTGCTTCGCAAGACGAATTTCCCTATGGGCTTGCTTCGCAAGACGAAAACGTCTTGCAAGTTTGTTTCATTTTTCTTAACACCGTTAATACAGTTGCGACTTGACTTCGAGGAGCAACTCATAGAACGCGGTGTGGTAGCCTTTTTTGAGGTTTTTGGTGATTTTTGAAGCTATTCCAAAACTTTTCCGACACCGTGCTTCGCAAGACGAAAAATTCGCTAGACGAAAAAACTCGCGGAACGAATTAATTTTGTCTTGCGAGGCACCACTGTATAGTTAGCAGAGAAACCACTTGAACACGTTGCAGGATTCCCCAAAAATAGTCCAGAGGCAATTTAGGGAAGTTTTTAATGTTTGAAGTTTTATTCTGTTTTTAGTGTTCTGTTGGGAGCCGCCCAGAGTGGCTGGGGAAACCCAGGCAGATGGGCAGGGTATACATAATAAAATTATTATTATTATTATATTATTAATATTAGTATTTCATCCAGCAGAGCTTTACTGCTACTAAAGGCAAATGAGCATAATAGTCGCAAATCCAATACATTCACGATTGGCACTGTCCGTAAGAAATCCAGACATAACTTAAACTTACAATAACTTATAATAGGTCTAAACCTTAACACTATATACAGAACACCACACCAGAAGGAAAAAAGAGATAGAAAGAGAAAGTGAAAGCCAGGCTCCTTCTGACCTTTTATAGTCAGCATGACCTTGACAGAAAGACAGGACCAGTTTAAGCCAGCTGTACTCAGCTTCTCTGAAGGAATAACCCAAACATCAGGAACCTTCTGCTTGTTTCTTTCACACAGAGAGGCTTCCAGAACCCTCTTGAATTAAGTAGAATAGGAAAGATCTCTACACATCAGATGAATACTTTCTGTACTAAGAAATGTAAACTGACGCTTGGGGCCAGTGGAGTCTTTCTCAGCCTTACCAAGAGACTCCAAAGATCGGACCCTCTGCATGCTAACTGAGATACAGTGGCGCCTTGGTTCTCAAACGCCTTGGTTCTCAAACACCGAAAACCCGGAAGTTACGGTTTTCAAACATTTTTCGGAAGCCGAACGTCTGGTGCAGCTGTCAGCTATTGTTTCTGGGGCACCTGCACCAGTCAGAAGCTGCACCTTGGTTTTCAAACATTTCGGAAGTCAAACAGGCTTCTGGAACAGATTAAGTTTGGCGCTTTTGTTTTTGCTATTTATTTTGTGTTTTTGAGGCATTTTCGGTTCCTTTGTTTTTGTGACTGTGTGGAACCCAATTCAGCTACTGATGGATTGATTGTGTGACTGCGGAAATGGATAAAAGTCCACCATCCAAACAACTACTATCATCAGTGCAGGGAATAATTTTTTTAAATTCATAATAAAATTCATGGTAAATTGCTGTTTTAGGGGTTGTTTTTAAAAGTCTGGAACGGATGCATCCGTTTTGCATTACTTTCTATGGGAAAGCGTGCCTAGGTTTTGGAACGGACTTCCGGAATGGATTAAGTTTGAGAACCAAGGTACCATTGTACAGCCCTGCAGTTCTGCATTTCCTGGTAGCAAGCCCTATCGAACGTGGTGGGGCTTGCTTCTGAGTAGACATTAACTGGGTGGTGCTGCCCGTTCATCTAAGAGGCTTTCCTTTTTCCTCTCTTCCCAGTGAGGCCGTCTCCTCCTAGAGTCCTCCAGAAGTCTCCGACCGGTCAGGCACTGCCTCCCTCAAAGGTATGGCCAGGAGTGCAGAAAGGCAGTTTTGTGCAGGGATGGGGAGACCTCCAGCCCTCTCTAGGAGCAGCGGGACTCAGAATCCCATCCGCACCTGCCGGCATGGCCAGCGGTCATGGGTGATGGAGTCTACCAGCAGGTCTTCTGTAGGCATCCCATCTCTGATGTTAGGAGTGAAGAGGCTCAGATTTGCTCTAGGCCATTGGTGTGGGCCAATTTTCTATTTCTCTCTCTCTCTCTCTCTCTCTCTCTCTCTATATATATATATAATTAGTTTTTTAACGTATCATTTTCAACAATTATTAAACATACTTATATAACTTATACAACTTTTTTGACTTCCATCAATCACATCTGAAAATTTTCCAATCTTTTCACTTAATTTACATTTCTTACTTTCACTATTACATTTAAATAGCATAACTAATGTCCCTCTTCTTTGCAATATTTCATATATTTCTCCTTAGAAAACTTCTTGTAGTCCTACTAGCGTAATTTGTTGATTACAGTTGCTCTTCAAATAGTTCGTATATTTCTTCCAATCTTCTGTAAATCTCTGGTCCCGCAGGATTCGAATCCTTCCTGTCATTTTATCCAATTCTGCGTAGTCCATTAATTTTGTCTGCCATTCTTCTTTCGTCGGTACCGCTTCTCAGCCTGATCTGCCTCGCAGGCTCGTTGTGCGGAACAGAAGGTGGCGGACTCTCCTTTACTGGAGGTTTTCGAACACAGGACAGGGGGCCAACTGCCAGGGATTCTTGAGCTGTGATTCTTGCAGTGGGGTTGGTCTAGATTTCCTTTGGGGGTCCCTTACAGTTCTGCAATTCTGTGAGGATAATGTGGAGGAAGAAAACCAGATGATTGTGCTCCGAGGTCCCTCCTTAACAGTAAGGATTATATTGTTGTATGACGTGCCTGATAAAGTACGGCTATTTTTTTTCCATTTCAGCGCCACCCAGACTATATCCCCGAGGAGGAAATCCAGAAGGAAGTCCGGCAGATCGAGAAGGATTTGGATAAGCTGGAGCTCAAAGGGGTGGAGATGGAGAAGCAGCTGAGGAACTGCGAGGGAGGTGAGGCGGGTACAGGTGTCTTCGGGGCAGAGAAGCGACTGCGGTCCCCCCCTGCATGATTAGTTACTCTTAGTATGGGATACAGTGGTACAGTGGTGCCCCGCAAGACGAACGCCTCGCGAAACGAAAAACTCGCAAAATGAAAGGTTTTTTCGTTTTCGAGTTGCTTCGCAAGATGAATTTCCCTATGGGCTTGCTTCGCAAAACGAAGCTTGCCCCGCAAGCTCCGGGGACAGCGGGAAGCGCAGCACGTCTTCCCCGCTGTCCCCGGACCTCTTTTGAAGCAAGGGGCGGCGGGGAGAAGATCGCTTCTCCCCGTTGCCAGCCCCGCAAGCTCCCCGGACCCCTTTTGAACCAAGGGGTGGCAAGGGGGAGAAGCGATCTTCTCCTCTCCGCCCCTTGCTTCAAAAGAGGGGACAGAGCGGCGCTTCCCCTCTGTCCCCAGATGGTCTCCATAGGAATGCATTGATTGATTTTCAATGCATTCCTATGGGAAACCGTGCTTCGCAAGACGAAAAACTCACAAGAAGAAAAAACTTGCGGAACAAATTAATTTCGTCTTGCGAGGCACCACTGTACCTTGGTTGTGAGTCGAGGAACCGCCACCTGCATAGGATTATAATAAGACACAAAGACACATTATTTTTGGTTAATGGGCAAAATAAGGCCACAACTTTATTGGTTACAGCGTGTGAGTAGTATTGGCTTAGGCATTGGATAAAACAGCAATACATGACTCCACCCTGCTCAGCAGGGAGTCATATCAGGGTTAACAACCAGTGGGAGGAGCTTGTTGATGCAAATACAACTGGAAGCTCCCCCATGACGTCACCGGGGGTCGTGCCATGGCCCTAGCCACCAGCAAGGCTTCGGACAGGATCCACGACCACTGGATTCCTTTAACGGAATACCCAAAAGAGGAGGGGTAGATGATGGCTCATACCTGATCCTCCAGCACAGTACACATATTCCAATGCCTAACCGCCAATACCAGAAAGTTGTGACGAGTTGCTACGAGGTAGGCAAAAAAACCCAAGAGGCTGGTGCCAGTTTGCCAAATGGATAAAAAAGTCCGGCCAGGTCCCTTGGGCAACCAAGGCAACCAACCGAAGTCCATAGCAAGGTTAATACGCAGAGGAAACTAACCTAAAGGGAGGGAGGGCGGGAGATCCGATGCAAGCAGGAACAGACTGGGGACAGAACGCTGCCGCGGCTGCTTAAATGCAGCTAACCCCGCCCACCAGCCAGCCCTATTGGCCGGCTGAAGGGCTTGGTCGCGGCAGTGGAGCAAATCAGGAGCAGGGAGCCGAATAAGCCTGTACAATGCTGTACAATGTTTATTGCTTTCATTTTATGGATCAATGGTCTCATTTGATAGCAAAATTCATGTTCAATGACTGTTTTAGGGGTTGTTTTTAAAAGTCTGGAACGGATTAATCCATTTTGCATTACTCTCCATGGGAAAGCGTGCCTTGGTTTGGGAACGCTTTGGTTTTGGAACGGACTTGCGGAACGGATTAAGTTTGAGAACCAAGGCACCACTGTATATGAATTGTTGAAGCTTTTCCTTCGGGACGCTGCCCATGGTTTGTTTGGCGGGGTCCGAGATGTCCCCCTTTCAAGCCCCAATTGGCTCAGTTCTAAGATTTCTATATTCCCGGAAGTCAGGGTTTATCAAACCTCTGGCAGCCTCCGAAGCGAAGAGCTCAGAGGTTTCTTTGGTCTTGCGTCTGCAGATGAGAGCGAGGATGCCCTGATGGTGGAGTGGTTCAAGCTGATTCACGAGAAGCAGCTGCTGCTGCGGCGGGAGTCTGAGCTGATGCACAAGTAAGTGAAACCTGAGAATTGCAGAATCGTGGAGGGGCACCCAGGGGTCTGTCAGGAGTTCAGACTACACTCAAGTAGGACCCTGGCAGAGACACATGCCCGACTGGCATGTTCCCTCCCTCCTGGTCTTTCATTCAGGAGCTTCATAAGCTTTCTTCTGCACGAACATCACAGCGACCGATGTCGACCGACACCGGCACACTTAGGGATCTGCAGAGTTTGCGCATCATGCGCGTGACAGACCTCAGCAACTCAGCGTTTGGGCTAATCTACTTTATTTACACACGGAGCGCTGCAACATGGCTCCCTCTCTCTCTAGCATCAGACAGCAAAGAACAAAGGACAATAGTCCCACTTCACGGAACACAGTAACACAAACATCCTGTCTCCATCACTTCCCACTCTGTGGAGTCAAAATATACACCGTCATGTGATAGGCAACAATCCCATGACTGCAATCATGGAGCAGGAATTCTAACAGGCTCATCCAGTCCAGCCCCCTGCAAAGCAGGATCGCAGCTAAGGTCTGGAAAAGTTTGCCCATTTCTCAGCAGGGGCGGGGTATGTGTGTGTGTGATGGGAAAGTGGCTGCAGAGATGGTATTCGGCCTGTCAGCTGATATCCTCCCCTCTGCTGGATTTTTCAAATCCGGCAGATTATTGATGTGTTTATAACCGTATTCACATACTGCTCTTTACTAAAAAAAAAATGAAAACAAGAAGGACTAGAGTGGCTTAGAACAATTGCACATTAAAAACCATGCAATGGAAAGGACAAAAAGAAGTTTAAAGAGCCATTGTGCTGTTAGTGGCTTAAGTGTTGGGCTAGGACCAGGAAGAGACCAGGGTTCAAATCCTCCCATCAGTCATGGAGGGACTCACTTTGGGGGGCAGTCTCTGCCTCTCAGCCTAACCCACCTCACAGGGTTGCTGTGAGGATAAAATGAGGAGGGGGAGAACTTGAGGGGGAGGGGGATGCTAGGTGACGCAGATAGGGTGCAAGAGAGTCAAAATGGGAAGGTGGAAAATAGTCATACAATGGGCAAAAACTCCTGATCGTGGCCAAGTTGTTTTGATGCTTGATATCATTTCTCGCTAACCTTCCTCCCCCTCCTTTCTTTGGAAACCGACAGGATGAACCAACAGAAGCTGGAGGAAAAGCAGTGGGACATCGAGAGCGAGCTAAGGAGCCTCATGAGCAAATCTGGTGGGTCCTCCGCCTTTCTCTAGAGACTCTTTTTTAAGAAAATGTTTTCCCCTCCCCTTTCCCTTTGCTCTGATCCAGTACAGGTGACTCGCGTCTTGTGCTGCTTTCACTTTGTGCAGGTGAAAAATACTACCGTATTTTTTGCACCATAACACTCACTTTTTTCCTCCTAGAAAGTAAGGGGAAATTCTGTGTGTGTTATGGAGGGAATGCCTACAGGTGGCATGCCTATGGATTTTCCTCCTCTAAAAACTACGTGCGTGTTATGGTCGGGTGCGTGTTATAGAGCGAAAAATACGGTACATACATACATACATACATACATACATACATCTGGATCCACACGTCCTTCCACAGTGGAGACATAGGTTTCCGTGCGGGAGTTGATCACGGTGAGGGTTTGCCAAACGTGCCTTCCTCTTAGCACATTTCTCCCTTGCGTTCTGAGTTTGAGTGTCTTCAAAGCCCACAAGACCTTTGGTAAAGGCTGTTCTCAAACTGGAGTGCTCGCAGGCCAGTTTTCCCCAACTGTCAATATTTATTCTACATTTTTTTAGATTTGCCTTGAGATAGCCTTTAAACCTCTTTTGTTGACCACCAGCATTATGCTTTCCATTTTTAAGTTCGGAATAGAGTAGTTGCTTTGGAAGACGATAATCAGGCATCCACACAACATGACCAGTCCAACGAAGTTGATGTTGAAGAATCAGTGCTTCCACACTGGTGATCTTTGCTTCTTCCAGTACACAGGCGTTAGTTCACCTGTCTTCCCAAGTGATATGTAAGATTTTTCGGACACACCATTGATGGAATCTTTCGAGGAGTTGGAGATGGCGTTTATAAGTGGTCCGTGTTTCACAAGCATATAGTAAGGTTGGTAGTACAATAGCTTTGTAAACAAGCATTTTGGTTTCCCTGCAAATGTCCTAGTCCTCAAACACGAAAGCTGCACTCACAGAGCTCAGGCGATACATACAGACATGGAGAGCAGGGGAACCAAACCCTCATGGAAGCTACAAGTTGCCTGCACATTTTGCCAGGAACATCTGGTCCTCGGTCCCCCAGACCTTGTGGGGGGCCGGACTATATTTTTTTGGGGGAAATGAACAAATTCCTATGCCCCACAGATAACCCAGAGATGCATTTTAAATAAAAGGACACATTCTACTCATGTAAAAACACGCTGATTCCCGGACTGTCTGCAGGCCGGATTTAGAAGGCGATTGGGCCGGATCCGGCCCCTGGGCCTTAGATTGCCTACCCATGTTGTAATGTCTTGGGACCTTGGGGTGAAGGACAGGTGATAAATTTATTATAAAATTATTATTTATTACAACTAATTTATTGACCTCCTTCTAAAGCACCACCTCAAGGTGATTTACACATAAGGTAAAAAAAAAATTAAAGTTCAAAACATAGCAGCAGCAAATGCATTTAAAACATGACTGGAACTCTAAAAAGCGGACACTCATGGTAGAGGCCTACTGGGTGAATAAGGGGCAAGACCGTCCGCGGCTTCCTCTGTACTTCCATGTCTTCTTCCATGCCTTCCTGGCTTCCTCTCATTCTGTTCCTTTTGCCAATCCTCCGCTGGAAGGCACATTCGTCCTTTCAGTTTTCTTTTCCATTCTCCTGCCGTCACTGTCGCCACTCGAATCCAGGACACGGGGTTGGACTTTCACATGCCTTCCCAGTGTGGTGTAGTGGTTAAGAGCGGTGGACTCGTAATCTGGTGAACCGGGTTCGCTTCGCCGCTCTTCCACATGCAGCTGCTGGGTGACCTTGGGCCAGTCACACTTCTCTGAAGTCTCTCAGCCCCACTCACCTCACAGAGTGTTTGTTGGGGGGGAGGAAGGGAAAGGAGATTGTGAGCCGCCTTGAGACTCCTTCAGGATATCAAATCCAAACTCCTTCTCCTCCTCCTCCTCCTCCTCCTCCTCCTCTTCTTCTTGGCAAGTCCTGCCAGCCACCTCCCCACCACCACTGCCACTGCCCCACTCACAGCTGTGTGGATGTTTCATGAGCCAATTAATGGTAATGGCCTGTCCCATTTCCCTTCCCCCTGTTGCTCAGAGTTCTCGAAGACGCCCAGGGAGAAGGCCCGCGAGGAGGAGCTGCTGGCGTTGTACGTGGCCACAGTCAACGACCGGAATAAAATCGTGGAAGACTTGGATGAAGACCGACTCAGGTGCGCAAAGGCCTTTCAGGCAGGGGGTGGGGGAGAAGGCTGTGGCTGTGCATTGCCTTCACTCTGTTGCCTATCCCTCACCATCCTGGAGAAAAAGGACAAGTGAGGTACTGTAGGGTTATGTCCTGGACCCGTTGTTGTTCAACTGTCAGACTTCAGGGAATCGGCTTTCTCCCTGCCCGCTGCCCACCCAGCAGCAGATAAGCAGAACAAAGGAAAAGGAGTCTTCTAACCAGTTAGAACCTTTAATGATCATAGTGAGAGAACAAAGGACCCATCTCCTAGAATGGCGGTGCTCCCAATTAAGGGTTACACCCCCTTTATCTACGTCACTCCTACGTCTTGTAATCTGAGTTTGTCCCCTCTGCTTTCTGTTCTGCCACTGTCTCAGCCCTTCTTGACCTTGGGGAGAGTGGATGAATGCTTTCCAGAGACAGTGAATCTGTTAACTCTCTATCTCCCAGTGTCCCTTCTCCTAGCTGTTCCCCATCCAGTATTTCCCAGCTTCTGCCTTCTGAACTATGTCCCTCTGCAAGCCACTGTTCCAAATCTATACTGTCCTTCTGCTCCTGGGGAGAATCAGGATCCTGATCAGGGCAAGGGGGAGGCTCCCACCATTCTTCCTCAGTGCCGCCCTCCTCTGCACGGTCCCTGACATCAACATCTTTGTAAGGAATGAAGGGGATGATCATCAGATTTGCAGATGGCCCCAAACTGGGAGGGGTAGCTAATGCCGCAGAAGACAGAATCAGAATTCCAAATGGCTGTAACAAATTATGCAATGGGAATCACGGTGATTGCTGCAGGGTCGTCCGTGTTCTGCAACGTAACCGTATGCAAAGAGAGCAAGTAGATGCATAGCTTGGTTTGCATAATCTGTGCCAGCTGCAAAAACCGACTTTTACTTGCACAGAAAAGTTGTTGACCTTAAGGACAGGTGAGGCAGTGGAATAACAACAACAACAACAACAACAACAACAACAACAACAACAACAACAACAACAACAGTTTATTTGTACCCCGCCCATGTGGCTGGGTTTCCCCAGCCACTCTGGGCGGCTACCACAGAGACTAATAATAATAATAATAATAATAATAATAATAATAATAATTACACTAAAATGTCACACATTAAAAACTTTCCTGAACAGGGTTGCCTTAAGATGTCTTCTGAATGTCAGGTAGTTGTTTATCACTTTGACATCTGGTGGGAGGGCGTTCCACAGGGCGGGGGCCACTACTGAGAAGGCCCTCTGCCTGGTTCCCTGTAGCTTTGCTTCTCACAGGGAGGGAACCGCCAGAAGGCCCTTGGCGCTGGACCTCAGTGTCCGGGCAGAACAATGGGGGTGGAGATGCTCCTTCAGGTCTACTTGGCTGAGACCGTTTAGGGCTTTAAAGGTCAACACCAACACTTTGAATTGTGCTCGGAAACGTACTGGGAGCCAATGTAGGTCTTTCAGGACTGGTGTTATATGGTCTCGGCGGCTGCTCCCAGTCGCCAGTCTAGCTGCCGCATTCTGGATTAGTTGTAGAAGAAGACCCCTGAAGGGGCACTGCCAGTCAGTGAAGACAGACCTGAGCTAGATATGGCCCCAGGGCTCAGTGCAAGGCATCTTGCAGTCCTAAGGAAGATGCCTCCCCACATGTAAGAAGGAAGGATCTGAACTTGGGACCTTTGCCATGCGAAGGTGATGCTCTGCTGCTGAACTCGGACCCCTCCCATCCTCTCCAGTCTTGGCGCTTCAGGGCTCTGTCAGTTCCTCCCTTCCCTGTGTAGGAGTGGAACAGGCTGCAAAGTTGGGCTGCCTGCCTCTTCTTTCCGTTTTTGCCTCCCTGTTCCTGGTTTTCCTGTTCCTCAAGAGGAAGCCCCTTCAGGAAAAGGAGGCAGGACTTCTTAATAGAGGGCCCTGCATTGAGGAAGCCCTCTTTGGCCTCAGCGTTTTCTGAGAACGGCCAACAAGCTCCCACAGTGGGTCTTTACTGGCTCCTTCTGCCAATCGAGGTTCATAGGGTCCGGCTCCTTGGCAAGCCTTTTGGAGTAATTAGGAACCGTCTTAGTTTCTGGCTGCCGTTTCCTTGTCGGTCCAGGTCTTTTCGCTCCAAGCTCTGAAAGGATTCGCTGACTAGGCAGGTAGGGAAGAGGCTACGTTGCCAGCCTGGTATTTCTCTCCCCTGCTGCCCCCCCAACCTCCCCCCCCCCACAAAACTTTCTGTGAATCAAATCAAAACTTTGCTGAGTTAAACCGAAGGGCTTGCTTCAATTGAAAAAGACTTGCAAATGAGTGTCAGGGAGGAGGCGAGGCTCCCTGCCGGGTCTCTGCTTGAGTCTCTGCTCGCCTCTTTGGACGAATGAGCAGAACAGGAACTCCTGCAGGACGACAACGGGCAGCCTCCTCTGGGAAACAAATCATCGTGTGCCTCCGATAGAAGAATGATCTGATGATTTGCGCCACAGAGACATGGCAGAATTAGCCAATCCCGGCAACAGTTGATTGGAAAGGGGCACAATTGCTGTAGGGAATCATGCAGAGAGGCGGTAGGCAACCTCCTGACTTTTCTTTGCTCCTGCCTCCTTGATTAGTTTTTTGAGGAGATGGCTTCCTTGATAGAAACAGGGGAGAGGGAAGGGGCTGGAATGGTAGAATGCACTCTGCTCCTTTGAAAGGTAGGGTCTGGCTTGGCTGAGCTGAGCCAAGGGTCATTCCTGACCTTTATGAAGCCAAGAGTCCTCATCTATCTAAGTTGCATAGTTCAGTGCGCTGTTCTCCATAGCGTTCCAGCTGCTGAAACATCTGGAGTGCATTCTCCCCCCCCTTTCAACTGTCTGTCTTTCCTTCCTCAGGGAAATTGAAGAAGATGAAGTGATAGCGGCCATGATCCAGAAGCTTGGTAAGCCTGATCTTTTTTTTGGGGGGAAGCCTTGTCCTTGGATAAGACCAGATATGCTGGGTCAGATCTGGACCATATTCACAACACACATTTAAAGCAATATCAATCAGTCATTTTATCTGCATGCTGCCTTTCCAAAGTTCAAACCATGCTCAAGGCGTAGCTTACAACATATATACAGTGGTACCTCGGGTTAAGTACTTAATTCGTTCCAGAGGTCCGTACTTAATCTGAAACTGTTCTTAACCTGAAGCACCACTTTAGCTAATGGGACCTCCTGCTGCTGCCGCGCCGCCAGAGCACGATTTCTGTTCTCATCCTGAAGCAAAGTTCTTAACCTGAAGCACTATTTCTGGGTTAGCGGAGTCTGTAACCTGAAGCGTATGTAACCTGAAGCGTATGTGTCAGGGGTTCAGGAGCAGAGGCAAGGGCAAGGGAGGAAACAGAGAGCGAGGGGGAGGAGGCAGAAGAAAAGATGAGTGATGACGACGACCCGAGATCTCCGAGTCTTTCCAGTGAATCAGAAGATTCACAGAAAGGAGCACCAGTGGTCAGGGCAAGGGGGGAGCCTAGGGGGACACCCCAGGAAGATAGAGCCAGAGGGGACTCAGAGGAGAGCAGTTGGAAATCGGGACCAGCGTCACAGCCAGAGAGCAGGGAAGAGGAAGAGCGCCAGAGATCAAGCGCTGGCAGCTCGCAACAGGGGGGAGGGCACGAGTCAGGAGTGGCCACACCTCCATCGGGGAGCGAAGAAACGGTCAGACGGAAAGTGGAAGGTTGGGCACGCGCGCCAAGTTCAAATGCACAGGAAAGTGACGCAGTAGGCAGCCAGGAAAGGGAGCCAGGTCCTAAAGCCCGGCGCAAGGAGACAGGGAGTTCCGGGGGGTCGGCGTCAGAAGAATCCCGGAAGGAAGAGACCCTGGGGGGCAGAGGGACCCAGAGGAGAGCAGTCAGGCGGAAAAGGTGGAGCAGGGCTAGGATATTAAGTTGGTGCACAAGGGGCGGAGACTCAGACGGAGCTTCGCCGATCTAGCCATTAGACGTAGAGTTGCACGCAGCAGCTTGGGAATGGAAACTGTAACTCAATAAAGACTTTTACTTAATGACCGCTGGCTAGCGTGATCCTCTGTGAGCTAGGATCTTGAAGCAGCTCTGACAGTAAGCTCCGTCTCCAAATTGTGGGCATCTACAGCCTCGAGGAGAGGAGAGAAGCAGGTGCCTACTAGCTAGCTCACGAACGGCAGACAACATGACGGCTGAGCAGCAGATAGAGGAACTCAGAAAAGCAGTGTCACAACTGAATGCCGAGGCTCTCGCATCCAGGAAGAGAGAGGAGGAGGCAGCTGCCGCCTGCAGGGATCTCCAGGTCAGGTTGGACATGCTTACGAAGCACGGGCAACTGACACCCAGACAGGAGGGAATTGGGTTGGCGAGACGAACAGGCCGTCTGGTCTCTCACTTCGATGGGAACCTGCAGCAGTACCCCAACTTTAGAGCAGATGTAATGTGCGCACTGGAACTGCTGAAAAAAGACTTTAGAGATGAGCAAGAGAAAGTGGGGTTCATCATGTCCCATTTGCATGGGGAAGCTAAAGCATGGCTGCGCAATTTGTGGAGGGATAAGGTTCCGGCGCTCCAAAATGCGGATGCCTTTATTAAAGCGATGGATGGGTGTTTCTTATCAAGCATTGACGTGGATCTTGCTCGGCAGCAGATACATGGACTGAAACAAGGGAGGGCCAGCGTAAGGCAGTATCATGCCCGCTTTTTCGCTTTGGTCAGTGCTCTGGAATGGGACAGGGATTCGGCTCCTGTAAGAGACCTGTTTTGGGAGGGATTGCACGGCTCTGTTAAAGATGAAATTGCGAGGGGGGAGAGACCCCGGACCACGCAGGAGATCGTTCAGAGGGCGCTGGCGGTGGGGGTGCGGCTGGAAGAACGTCCGTGGAGCAGGGACGAAGGGCGTGGAGGGCGCGAACCAGCCAGGGGCTCCTCCTTCCTTCCCAGAGAAGCAGCGCGTGCGCAATCCACGCCTCCGCCAGGAGGAGGAGTGGAACCTATGGAGGTTGGAAGTGCAAGGGCTCAATCAGCAGCCAGAGCCCTAGCACCGACAACAGTGAAAGCGAAGCCTCCTAGAGGGAACAGGAAGTGTTACATCTGCGAGGATCCAGGGCATAGGGCGAAAGAGTGTCCCCGGAGGCTCCACAAGCACACTGCAGCCTCAGCAATGGTAACTGCAGCAACGCAACAAGGAGGACCACAGCAGGGAAACGACGATGTCTGGCTGGAGGAAGAGGCAATGGGGCCCAGCCAGACGTGTCAGTGAAGAAGTCCCCGGAGATTTCACAGCCCATGGACCCCCTCCCGCCCAAACCAGTAGTGAGGCTCACCGCATCGCTCCAGCTGCCCAATGGAATCACCATGGACGTGCCGCTCACCATTGACTCGGGAAGCAATGCGGACTTTATAGGGCAAGACTTTGTAGACCGGCACGCTATACAGTTGCTGCCGGCCACGCTGCCCCTGCAGGTGGTCACGGTGGATGGCAGGGAGCTGCTAGGGGGGCAAGTGGTGAAGCAGACGCCACCAATGGTGATGCGCCTTGGGAATCACAAGGAAATCATCAGCTTCAACGTCACTCAACTATCGGACACGCCCATTGTATTGGGCATGAGTTGGCTGGACAAGCACAGCCCAACGCTGGCTTGGTACCAGAGGCAGCTGACCTTCGGCTCTTCCTTTTGTGCTGAACACTGCATCGTCCCCCGGCAGGAAGGAGGGGAAGAGGAGTCACAGCTGCTGCTAGGCACGCTGCAAGCGATTCCCCACAAGTACGCAGAATTTTTGGAGGTTTTCTGCGAGAAGGAGGCGGACAGGCTACCCCCCCACAGACCATATGACTGCAAAATTGACCTGCTGCCGGGGGCGGCGCTGCCTAAAGGGAAGCTGTATTCCATGTCTGAGGACGAACTGCAGGAACTCAAAGAGTTCATAGATCATAATTTGGAGCGCGGTTTCATCCGGGAGTCCAAGGCAGCGGGGGGCAGTCCTGTATTCTTCGTTAAGAAGCGGGACACGCCCCAAAAAAGACTTGTGGTGGACTATCGCATCTTAAACAGTGTGACCAAGCCATCGGACTTCCCCATGCCCCGAATCGACGACCTCCTCGCAAAGGTACGGAAGGGCAGCGTGTTCACCAAGTTAGACCTGCGAGGGGCGTACAACCTCATTCGCATGCGGGAAGGGGATGAGTGGAAGACAGCCATGTTCACGCCGCTGGGCACCTACGAATATAGAGTTATGCCTTTTGGATTGCAAAATGGCTCCCACGTTTTTCAAGCGTTCATGCATCACGTGTTGGCGGGGCTCCTCTACAAGACGTGCGTCTGTTTCTTAGATGACATCCTGATCTTTTCGGAATCGCAGCAGGAGCATGACAGACACGTCAAAGAAGTGCTAAGCAGGCTACAGCAGCATAGGCTCTACGCCAAGCTGGAAGAAGTGCCAATTCGACGTGACGGAGGTGGATTTTCTGGGCTACAAGTTGTCTGACAAGGGGCTCGCCATGGACAGCGCCAAGGTTCGAGCGGTGTTGGACTGGAAGAGCCCACGCAACCGGAAGGAGGTCCAACGGTTTGTCGGCTTCGCGAACTTCTATCGCAAGTTTATCAAAGGCTTCGCTATGCAGACAGCGGCCATCACGGACACGCTTAGCTCCAAAAAAAAGAAGTTCATCTGGACAGAGCAGGCGGAGCAGTCCTTTCAGGCACTCAAGCGTCTCTTCGCGTCGGAAGAGCAGCTGCTGCATGTCGACCCCAGCAGGCCGATGAGGGTGGAGACAGACGCCTCGGACAGAGCCGTGGGGGCAGTCCTGCTGCAGAAAGACCCGCAGGGGGTTTGGCGGCCGGGAGCGTTTTACTCCAGGAAGCTCAGCAAGTCCGAACAGAACTACACCATCTGGGACAGGGAGTTGCTGGCCATTCATGCAGCATTCAAAGCATGGAGGCACTTCCTGATCGGCGCCAAGCACACGGTGCAGGTCTGCACGGACCACAAGAATCTGGAGCACTGGCGCACGGCACAGTTCCTGAACCAAAGGCAGATACGTTGGGCTGAGTTCTTTGCGAACTTTAACTTCCGAATAGAGTATGTCCCGGGGGACACCAACATCATGGCGGACGCTCTCTCTCGTAAGCCACAATATCTGGAGGACGCCAAGCCAGCAGCCGCCATGCACATCTTCGCACCAACAGTGTGGGCGTGCGCTGCGGCAACTGTGGACCTGGAGGCGGTGCGGCGAGCGTTGCAGGATGACTCCTTCGCGCAAGCGAAGATGGCAGAGGTGCACAGGGGCACGGCAGCGACCGACGAGTTCCAGCTGCGAGATGGATTGCTCATCCGTAAAGGAGCCATCTACGTGCCGGGAGACGAACTTCGTGCCAAGGTACTGCAGCAGCTGCACGACGCGCCCACTGCCGGGCACTTTGGCAAGGAGAAGACGGTGGAATTAGTCGCCAGGGACTTCTGGTGGCCCGGAATGAGAGGGGAGGTCGCGGACTACGTGGCGAGGTGTGACACCTGCCAGAGGGCCAAACCGGTGCACAAACCGCCGGCCGGACTGTTGGAACCGCTGCAAACTCCGGTCGAACCATGGGAGAGGGTGGCCCTGGACTTTGTCACGGATCTGCCCAGCTCGAGGGGCAAGACGGCCGTGCTGGTGGTGGTGGACTTGTTCTCCAAGATGGCACATTTCATTCCGTGTGCCAAGGTGGCCACGGCGGAGCAAACCGCCAAACTGTTCATAGACCACGTGTTCAAGGTTCACGGTCTGCCACGGTCTATTCTGTCCGACCGGGGGCGACAGTTCATCTCGAATTTCTGGCAGAAGCTGATGGGCTTCCTGAACGTCAAGATCAACCTGGCGTCGGCGAGACACCCGCAGACCAACGGGCAGGCGGAGCGGGTCAATGCCATCATGCAGCAGTACCTGAGATGTTATGCGAATCAACAGCCTGCGACGTGGGTGGATTACCTGCCGCTCGCCGAGTTTGCCTACAACAACACGAAGCACGTGTCCACGGGGGTCACGCCGTTCTTCGCTAACAACGGGAGGCACCCCAGAACCTTCCCGGGACTGGAAAGGATGGGGGAGGGGGAGCCGCAGACAGCAGATGCGTTCGCGTCGGAGTTGCAGGAGGTCCACGATCAGCTGCGGCGACACCTGGAGCTGGCCAAACATGCATACAAGGTGCAAGCGGACAAACACAGAAGGGTTGGCGAAGAGATCCATGTGGGAGACTGGGTCTGGTTAGCAGCCCACGCAGTGCCGGCCAGGTCGTTGGCCAAGAAGAAGCTGGGGCACAAGCAACTGGGGCCCTACCAAGTCGAAGAGCAGGTCAACCCGGTGGCTTTCAGGCTGGCGCTTCCGGAGGGTTCCAGAATGCATCCGGTGTTCCACAGATAGGTGCTCACCCCCTACAAGGCACCGCACAGGTTTCAGGAACCCGGAACGGCACCGAGTCCGCTCAGAGAAGGAACCGGGCACGCGGGAGTGGCACAGAAGGAACGCATCAACGAAGTCACGGAGATTTTGGACTCCAGATGGGGGGAAGAAGGGGTAGAATACCTTCTCGCCAAGGAGGGCACCCCGGCCAGTGCGAACAGCTGGGTGCCGGGCTACGCCTTGGACGAACCTCTGCTCAAAGACGAGTTTCATGCCCTCTTCCCACATAGACCAATGCCAGCAGAATTTTTCGACGACTGGCTTTTCACGCCAACGCTTTCTGCCAGCACGTTCCGGGGGTTCGACTCGGACGAGGACCCGATACGAGACGCCCGTTCCCCGGAGGGGTCACCCTCGGGATCTGCCTCAGAACCCTCGTATTGGTGGGACGATAGACCAGAGGAGCAGTGGCGCAGGAAGTGGCAGGAAGGTCCAGGACGAGCAACGCCGCCAGAAGGAAGTGAGGGAGAGACGGACATGGACGTTTTCGGGGACGACCCTGGTTTCGAGCACGGCGGCACAGAGATGGAAGCGGAGGTGACCGTCGTCGACGAGAGCAGGGAGGCAGAACCGGGAGACTTCAGATGGAGGCCCGCCACGGGAAGCGAACTGTATCCGACGTTCGTCCCTCTGACACAGCAGCACCCAGTTCCCGCACCGGAAGGAGGGGAGGGGGGAACGGGGGGCTTCGAGGGGGGGATGGATGTCAGGGGTTCAGGAGCAGAGGCAAGGGCAAGGGAGGAAACAGAGAGCGAGGGGGAGGAGGCAGAAGAAAAGATGAGTGATGACAACGACCCGAGATCTCCGAGTCTTTCCAGTGAATCAGAAGATTCACAGAAAGGAGCACCAGTGGTCAGGGCAAGGGGGGAGCCTAGGGGGACACCCCAGGAAGATAGAGCCAGAGGGGACTCAGAGGAGAGCAGTTGGAAATCGGGACCAGCGTCACAGCCAGAGAGCAGGGAAGAGGAAGAGCGCCAGAGATCAAGCGCTGGCAGCTCGCAACAGGGGGGAGGGCACGAGTCAGGAGTGGCCACACCTCCATCGGGGAGCGAAGAAACGGTCAGACGGAAAGTGGAAGGTTGGGCACGCGCGCCAAGTTCAAATGCACAGGAAAGTGACGCAGTAGGCAGCCAGGAAAGGGAGCCAGGTCCTAAAGCCCGGCGCAAGGAGACAGGGAGTTCCGGGGGGTCGGCGTCAGAAGAATCCCGGAAGGAAGAGACCCTGGGGGGCAGAGGGACCCAGAGGAGAGCAGTCAGGCGGAAAAGGTGGAGCAGGGCTAGGATATTAAGTTGGTGCACAAGGGGCGGAGACTCAGACGGAGCTTCGCCGATCTAGCCATTAGACGTAGAGTTGCACGCAGCAGCTTGGGAATGGAAACTGTAACTCAATAAAGACTTTTACTTAATGACCACTGGCTAGCGTGATCCTCTGTGAGCTAGGATCTTGAAGCAGCTCTGACAGTATGTAACCCGACGCACCACTGTATATATAGTATCACATAACTACACACAGAGCAAAAGTAGTCATGTCCAATAAACAAAGCATGAAAAGGTACACAGCCTGCTTAAACGATCTCCATATAAATCTTGAGATCCAAAAGAATGATGCAAAAACTTCCTGCAACAACTTCCCCGAAGTTGGAACAGTGGACGAACAGTGGACGCTCAGGTTGCGAACGTGATCCATGCAGGAGGCACGTTCGCAACCTGCAGCGCCGTGTCTGTGGATGCGCAGTTTGCGATTCGTCGCTTCTGCACATGCACAAAGCGCAATTTAGCACTTCTGCGCATGCACGATCGCCAAAACCCGGAAGTAACCTGTTTCAATACTTCCGGGTTTCGGCGCGTCCGTAACCCGAAAACGTGCAACCTGAAGCGTCTGTAACCCGAGGTATGACTGTAATCTGTTTGGCAGCCTCAGCTTTTGCAGCTGGAGTCAGTCCGGGCCCTAGGAGGAAACAAGACCAATAGAAGCCCAGATGGTGTTCTCCATGTGGTGGTGTTGGACTCCAACTCCCATCAGCCCCCAGCCAGGGATGATGGGAGTTGTAGCAGGCACCATGCAGCCTGTCCCTCCCATAGATAACAACCTTCCTGGTCTGAGGAATCAGGTGATCTTGGGAATCCAGTCTTGAGTCCTTTCCTGCATTTACACTCCATAATCTATCACACCTCTTGATCGCAACCGCAACTGCACTCTTGTTCAGTTATGCAAAGGTGCGTACAGTGGTACTTTGGGTTAAGAACTTACTTCGTTCTGGAGGTCCGTTCTTAACTTGAAACAGTTCTTAACCTGAAGCACCACTTTAGCTAATGGGCCTCCCGCTGCCGCTGCACCGCTGCTGCACGATTTCTGTTCTCATCCTGAAGCAAAGTTCTTAACCCGAGGTACTATTTCTGGGTTAGGGGAGTCTATAACCTGAAGCATCTGTAACCCGAGGTACCACTGTATTGTTTTTCTCACCCTCTGCAGATGTGCCCCGTAACACCCAGGAAAGTGAAAAGAAGAAAACGAAATTTGGCTTATTCCATATGTTGAAGATAAAGAACTAGGCAGAAGAGTGAAGTATCTTTGGAGAGACGGAGAGTCCGTTTGCTGTTGGTGATGGAGTAGCCATTCCGTTTCCGTTTTCTGCTTTAGGAGAGTAAAGGCCATTTGGCCAAAAATAGAAAAGAAAAAAGAAAAGAGGAAGCTGAAGAATCGAACAAGGGGTTTATTCAAAACCTGGAAAGTGGGCAGTCAGGGATGGAGTGTCTCTGGTCCAGATCCTCAAACTGAGCAGGCCTTGAAAGCCAACTTGATGGACTCATTGGCATCATTTGGAGAGCAAATGTGATCATTGGCTGGTGTTTCTCTGTACACTAGTCTGTCTGGAGAATCCCAGTCCAGTCTAGAACAATTCAGGAACTCTGTTTAGGACCAGTTTCTCGCTCCTCTGCTACCAAGAGAGTACAGTGGTGCCTTGGTTCTCAAACTTAATCCGTTCCAGAAGTCTGTTCCAAAACCAAAGCGTTCCAAAACCAAGGCACGCTTTCCCAGAGAAAGTAATGCAAAATGGATTAATCCATTCCAGACGTTTAAAAACAACCTCTAAAACAGCAATTTAACATGAATTTTACTACCTAACGAGACTATTGATTCATAAAATGAAAGCAATAAACAATGTACTGCAGTCACACAATCAATCAATCAATCAATCAATCAGTAGCTGAACTGGGTTCCACACAGTCACAAAACAAAAAAAGCTGCAAAAACAAAAAACCCAAATAAATAGCAAAAACAGACAGACCTCAGTGTGGCACTCAAAACAAAAGTGTGGCACTTAATTTGGAAGCGTAACACTCAAAATGGAGCACATTCGGTTTCCAAACTAAGTATGCAAACTGGAGCACTTATTTCTGGGTTTGGAGTGTTTGAGTTCCAAATTGTTTGAGTACCAAGGCGTTTGAGAACCAAGGTACCACTGCAATTGGGCATGGAGCTGCCAGAAACCTTATGGCTTCCCCAAAGAATTCTGGGAAGTGTAGTTTGTTAAGGGTGCCGAAGGCTCTTAGGAGGCCCCTATTCCCCTCACAGGGCTACAATCAAGAGGATTGGAAAACCACTCGGAGCCAGGTTCACACCACACATTTAAAGCACTATCTTACCTCTTTAAACAGTCGTGGCTTCCCCCAAAGGATTATGGGAGCTGTGGGTTTGTTGAGGGGTGCTGAGAGTTCTTAGGAGCCAACCCCCCGCTACATTTCCCAGAGTGGTTCAACAACGGTCACCATACATTTAAAACACCGTGATAGACCCTTAAATTTTTAATCTTCCCCCAAAGAAATCTGGGCATTGTAGTTTGTTCAGGATGCTGGGAGCCCGTCCCAGAACTACAATTCCAAGACTTCCCTGGGAAGAGGGAGACACTCTGGGAATTGCAGCTCTGGGAGGGGCAGTGCCAGATTTACATATAAGCTAAACAAGCTATAGTTTAGGGCCTGCCACTCTCTTGGCCCCCCCCCCAAAAAAAAATAAAGGAAAAAAAAACCCCTGGATGTACATTACCAAAATATAAGATAAAAAACAAATAAAATAAAACCTACATCCAGCAACAGTGTTTTGTGTTGTGTAGGCTCCTGTGATGTAAGTCATGGGCCCCGCCTGCTAGCCTGCTCCCTCAAATATCACTGGTTTGCTCATTTCTATATATAGGGTGCCTACATTCTGCATGGACGGGTTGCATGGCAACATGGGCAAATGGCTTGAGATTCCTATTAAAGGTAAAGGTACCCCTGACCGTTAGGTCCAATCGCGGACGACTCTGGGGTTGTGTGCTCATCTTACTCTATAGGCCAAGGGAGCTGGCGTTTTCCTGCAGACAGTTTTTCTGGGTCATGTGGTCAGCATGACTAAGCCGCTTCTGGTGAAACAGAGCAGCGCACGGAAACGCTGTTTACCTTCCCGCCAGTGTGGTACCTATTTATCTACTTGCACTTGACGTGCTTTTGAACTGCTAGGTGGGCAGGAGCAGGGACAGAGCAACGGGAGCTCACCCCGTCGCGGGGATTCAAATTGCCGACCTTCCGATCGGCAAGCCCTAGGCTCTGTGGTTTAGACCACAACGCCACCTGTGTCCCATAAGATACCTATTAGGTCCATAAATTACCATATAGCATATATTCAGCACAAAAACCAGCAATGATTTGTTGTTGACAAAGGACAGCTGGCCATAGAAAGGGCCCCATTACCTTCAGTAGCTTAGGGCCACATCAGACCTAAATCTGGCCCTGGGGAGGGGAATAGAAGCCTCCTGACAACTCTTGGCACCCCCAGCAAACCACACAG
The DNA here is from genome assembly GCF_964188305.1 of Podarcis bocagei. Taxonomy (NCBI): domain Eukaryota; kingdom Metazoa; phylum Chordata; class Lepidosauria; order Squamata; family Lacertidae; genus Podarcis; species Podarcis bocagei. Next base: position 51,335,072 of record NC_138139.1, on the reverse strand, counting down.
TTCCCAGAATTCCTTGGGGCGGGGGAAGCCATGGCTGTTTTTAACACCCTGTCCTTACGCAAGACCCCTTCATGTGTTGAGCAGAGAGGAGGGTGGCTTTAACTGGGTGGAGGGTGCTGCTGAATTGGGCTTCGGTGTGCATGCCAGGCGCAGAGCACCCATATAGAAGCAGCTCCCCCCACCCCACCAGTTAGAACGGGGGGGGGGGGCTGCTGTGTGGACTAGATGACCTTTGGTGTACCTTTCAATTCCACAATTCTATGATTCTTGTGTGTGGGGAGACCAACTCGCTGCGAACATTTCCTTCTCACCACTAGGTGGCAGCGCAGCTCTCAGCAAGCCGGTTTGCCCAGAGCATCACGGACCACTTGACTTTTCCTTCTTTTCAAAATAAACCTCAGGAAGTTGTATTAAAGACAGAAGGGAGGGGTGGGAAAAACAAATAAGGGAAATTTGTTTTTTTCTTATATATATATATATATAAAAGAATGACAACATCCAAACATGCGCGCCCGTGTAGCTAGCCGGTTGCTCCCGCAATGGGCTTCTTTTTTGCACTTGTTTGTATTAAATCGAGAATGATTTAAACGGCGCCGGTTTATATAACGTGGCTTTGCTTTGGTGGCTCGGGGGAAGAAATGGCCTTTTCCCTCATCGGAATTTCACCTGGTGTTTATACTGGCAGCCAAGGGAGAGGACTTTGGGCAAGTAAATAATATTAATAAAAAAGGGGACAGGCGGATGTTGTTGTTTTTTAAAGTGGGGGACGTTTGATTGTCTGTCTTTCTTTTTAAAAAGTAATTCTGTGTCCAGTTCAGGTACGCTGGTGGGGGTGATGCCCTTATAATCCAGTTAAATATTTTGAATAGGACCACGTACCATTTTTCATGAGAGTGCCGGCTAAGGTTTTCCCTGCCTATTCTTAGTCACAGGATCCTTCTCAAGACCAGGAGTTTGCAGATCTATTCCCCCCCTTTTTTTTAGTGAGGTGGGTTGGGAATTGTGCAGAGTTAATTCTCAAAGGCCTATGAAAGGCTCCCATCTCCTTTTGACACCATGCCTTTAAAGTGCTGCAGTACCATTTCAAACAGTCATGGCTCCCCCCGCCCCAGAGAATTCTCCATCAAATTTGTGCGTACAGAAATTGGGAGGATCATTTCAACCCATTTCTCTGGAAAATATTGTCCCAACAGTTTCTGAAATACTTTATTGTCACTTGTACAACTTGCATACAGTGAGATTACACAAGCACCCCCCACCCAGCTCTCTTAGTCTTAATTCCCCTCGTTTACTGACGCACACCCACCAAACCCCAAAGTCAGTTGCCCTGTTGTTATCTTTTCATTCAGCAGCCTAACAGCCCATGGATAGAAGCTGTTCTTTACCCTGTTGGTGCAACTAATCATGCTTCTATATCTTCTGCCAGAGGGCAGGAGATCAAGAAAGTGCCAGCCAGGGTGTGAATCATCCCTGAGAATTTTCCTCACTCTCCTGAGGCAACGTTCTTCTGCAATGTCATCCAGCGGATTCACAGGACAGCCCATAATATCACCATTTGCAGAAGCAGAGCTTCTCCCCCTGTAAAAAAGGGTTTGGGAGGGTTTTTTTGTGCCGTAGCTGCAAGGAGGGTCAGAAATTGTTGACTGCCCAACTGCACTTTTGCAACTGGATGGAACCATGGTGGGGTGGGTGGGAGTGGGAATGGTGGACATACCATAAAAACAGACGAGAATATTCAGAAGAGATTCTGCAAAGTGGCCTTATTCTTTGACAGGCATGGGCAACCTCGCCCCTCCAGATGTTTTGGAACTACAGCTCCCATGTTCCCTAGCTAACAGGACAAGTGGTCAGGGATGATGGGAATTGTAGTCCCAAAACATCTGGAGGGCCATGGTTGTCTATGCCTGTTCTTTGAGGTAAGACAAGGGAAAATCTGGCATTTTCTCAGAAAAACAACTTTGGGGAAATTTTGACTTGGCAATAATATGATTTATTTGGGACTATTTAATGCCCCACCTCACCGCCGCACACACACACGCCTTTAAAAAGCCGTGGGAATTGATTGCAAAGCCCTCCAACATTTCTCCAGTGAAAATAGGGATATCCGGTGCTATTGTTCTAGAAAAAGAGGTTCTGGAGCACACCTCACCATGAATGCCTCCCTTGTTCTCTTATGATGGCAATGGTGCTCACCTGAGAGCTGCTGGAAATGAGTTCTGGTGAGTTCTAGCTGGGGGAAAAAGCCCCGGGATGTCCAATTCCATACCCTCCAACATTTCTCCAATAAAAATAGAAATGTCCTAAAGAAAAGCATGGAGTTTTCTTGGCAGGGATACTGGAGTGGTTTGCCAGTGGTCACTGGTCCCATCACCTCCTGGCAAATAGAAGGGGAAGAAAAGGAGGCAGTGAGAGATTTTACTTTCTTGGGCTCCATGCTCACTGCGGATGGTGACAGCAGACACGAAATTAAAAGACACCTGCTTCTTGGGAGAAAAGTGATGACAAACCTAGACAGCATCTTAAAAAAGCAGAGACATCACCTTGCCAACAAAGGTCCGTATAGTAAAAGCCATGGTTTTCCCAGTAGTGATGTATGGAAGTGAGAGCTGGACCATAAAGAAGGCTGATCACCGAAGAATTGATGCTTTTGAATTATGGTGCTGGAGGAGACTCTTGAGAGTCCCATGGACTGCAAGAAGATCAAACCGATCCATTCTTAAGGAAATCAGCCCTGAGTGCTCACTGGAAGGACAGATCATGAAGCTGAGGCTCCAAGGCTTTGGCCACCTCATGAGAAGAGAAGACTCCCTGGAAAAGACCCTGATGTTGGGAAAGATGGAGGGCACAAGGAGAAGGGGATGACAGAGGACAAGATGGTTGGACAGTGTTCTCAAAGCTACCAACATGAGTGTGACCAAGAGGCAGTGGAAGACAGGAGTGCCTGGTGTGCTCTGGTCCATGTGGTCACAAAGAGTAGGACATGACTAAACAACAACAAAGGAAAAGCAGGACATTTTGGGATCAGATCAGAAACTGGGATGGCTTCTTAAATCTGGGACTGTCCCTGGAAAATAGGGTCTGTGGTCCAGGCAGCCATGTTGGGAGATGGGGTTCCAACACTGAGATAGACCCAACCAGAAGAGTTAGCAAGGACTATGTGCTTAGGCTTTGGCACATCAAGAGATGACATGGGGCATCATCTATGTGGTTGGCACACAACACAAAGCCTCCAGATTGGCCAGGCCTTGCAGGATCAGACCAAGAGCCCATCTAGTCCAGCATCCTGTTCTCACAGTGGCTAACCAGATGCCCACTGTGGAAAGCCTGCCAGCAAGACCTGGGTGCAATAATGCTGTCCACACTTGGGAATCCTAGCATCTTGTATTCAGAGGCATAGCAGAGGAAGAACATTGAACCATCACAGCCGTTGATAGTCTTCTCCAGGCTAAGGGTGTTCTCTGCTGTCTCAACCCTGCAATGAAGTAGAGAAGCAACTTGGCCAATGATGCAAAGGCGTTTGTCCTGGCGAGGTTGTGGCAGGAGAAGGCCTTGATCCGCTGCGCGATGCTCCTGGGAAGTTTCGTAGACCCTCCAGACAAGAGCCCAGGACTGATGTGAGTCTGAAACTGACAAGGCTTAACTGGGCGTCTCATCTTGAAACTCCCGATTTCTGGGGCGGTTGGAGGAGCTTACTGGATGCATATCAAAGCCTTCACGCAAATTGTGGCGGCGTGATGGAGGTCTAGAGTGAAAGTGATAAGACCCATATCAAGGGAATAACTTAATTAACCGGTCTTGATCAAAGAACTGCATGGATTCAATAGCCCAGTTTCGAGAGCTAAATGAGGACATTTAAAGAAACTCTACTTGACTGCATTATCAATTTTCCTGGCCAAAGAGCTTTGAAGTAGAATTAAGCAGGGACAGAAAATTGTCCCTCCCCCACCCCAGCCATCTCAGCTGCCAAGTGGCTCTGTGTTTCACTAGCAAAGGGATACTTGAGATCATCAGAGGCGCAATTCAATGGGCAAACAGATTTCTTGCGCAGCCTCACCAAGATGGGCCACGAAAGCCAGGAGTCTCTTATCATCGTTTGTCACCAAAGAGAACCAATGTTTATAGCAAGCCATCCTCCTGGGCACCTGCGAAAGTCACATGTGCTCATCCCAGGCGAGTTGCTAATTGCAAGGGGGCATTGGCACCAATGCTGGAAGGATTCATGGATTCAGAAGGACCAGTCCTTGGCAAATCCACTTAGGAGCAAAAGAAACTCCCTTGGTCAAAGACAGACACTTGTTCTGGCAAGCTTAGTACTGCCTGCCTGCATTGTTTCAGGGCTGCATGGAGATGCCAGAAGTTGAATCTGGGATCTTTGGCAAATGGAGCATGTGGTCTGCCACTGAGCTAGGCAAAGATCTCTGGCTGCAGGACTTGGAAAGATGGGTGACTCGGGCTCCATTATTATCAAATAATGGAGGTTTATAAACAGGACAGGAAAATTGGCTTCCAGGTGGAGAAATCAAAATTAGAAACAGAACTGTTAGAACCCAATACTAAGAACTTGTCAAGAATGTATAATTTGCTGCTGAAATGGAATACACAAGATGAGACAGTGAAATCGGCAATGATAAAGTGGGCACTGGGAACAGTTGTGGACCACCGGTATAAAATTTACGGCATGTAATGCCTTAAGAGAGAATATTATGAAAATGATTTATAGGTGGTACATGACCCCAGTCAAGCTTGCAAAAATTTACCATTTGCCCGATAACAAATGTTGGAAATGTAAAGAAGCTGAAGGCACTTTTTTCCACCTTTGGTGGACGTGCCCGAAGATTAAGGCTTTCTGGGAAATGATATATAATGAGTTGAAAAAGGTACTTAAATGTACTTTCCCTAAGAAACCAGAGGCCTTTCTCTTGGGCATTGTCGGCCAGTTGGTGTCAAAGAAAGATAGAACTATTTTTATGTACGCTACAACAGCAGCAAGAATTCTCATCGCAAAGTATTGGAAGACACAGGATCTACCCACTCTGGAAGAATGGCAGATGAAGGTGATAGATTACATGGGACTGGCTGAAATGACTGGCAGAATCCGAGACCAGGGGAAAGAGACGGCAGAAGAAGATTGGAAGTAATTCAAAATTTATCTCAAGAAATATTGTAAAATTAATGAGTGCTAAAATGTTGAGGTTATAGAAAAAAGGGGACTACAGCTGTAAAAGATTAAGTAAAAGAAAAGAACAAGGAAAAATTAGATAAACTTAAGGGGGAGAATTTGCTGAAACAAATTTGGAAATTGGGATGCAGAAAGGGGAGGTATGGGGAAGTCGGTGAAGTAAGGTTTAAGAAAAAAGGATTTGAAATTATACATGTTTGTTTATGTGTTTTTTAGTGTTGTTTGTATTGTATTGTTTGTGTTTATATAAATTGTGAAAAACCAATAAAAATTTTATATAAAAAAAAGGAAAGATGGGTGACTCGGGTTGCGGCACTCATCTCGGTTTCAGGCCGAGGGAGCCGGCGTTTGTCCACAGACAGCTTTTTCGGGTCATGTGGCCAGCATGGCTAAACAACTTCTGGTGCAACAGAACACCGTGATGGAAACCAGAGCGCATGGAAACACTGTTTTCCTTCCCGCCATAGCGGTACCTATTTATCTACTTGCACTGGTGTGCTTTCAAACTGCTAGGTTGGCAGGAGCTGGGACCAAGCAACGGGAGTTCAACCCATCGTGGGGATTCAAACTGCCAACCTTCCGATCAGCAAGCCCAAGAGGCTCGGTGGTTTAGACCAGGCTTCCTCAACCTCAGCCCTCCAGATGTTTTGGACTACAACTCCCATGATCCCTAGCTAGCAGGACCAGTGGTCCGGGATGATGGGAATTGTAGCCTCAAAACATCTGGAGGGCCGAGGTTGAGGAAGCCTGGTTTAGACCACAGAGCCACCCGCGTCCCTACTTGGAAAGAGACTTGCTATGTAAGTAGACCAGCCTTCTTCGGCCTAATGCTATTGACCTGATGTTGTGGAGCTCCAACTCTCACCAGTCCCTGAGGTCAGGGATGATGGGACTTGTAGTCCAAAATGTCAAGAGGGCCCAAAGCTGGGGAAGGTTGGAAGAGGCAGTTCTGAGTTAGCCGGACGAACGATCTGACTCGGCTGGAAGCAGCGTCCTTTGCACAAGCGGTGGGATCCTATTCCGCTGCTTCCTAAGCTGTATGTTCTTGGACCTATTAATTGCTCGTGAACTTTCCACCATCATCTCAGCAGCTGAGCTTGGGGGTCTAGGCGAGGGGCTCATGTCAGTCAGCTGAAACCAGAGCCAAGCCGAACCAACGGGAATGGAAGTTTGCAAAATCTGCAGGATGCCTTTTCTCCACACAGCACATTGTTAAACGCTCAGCCAGGAGGCAGTGATGGCCGCCAATCTAGATGGCTTTAAAAGAGGATTTGACAAATTCATAGAAGAGAAGAATATCAAGGTCTACTAAGCATGATGGCTAAGGCTCTGTCCGAGTTGCTGGAAACCACAGAAGAGGAGAGTATGCTTTTGCTATATTTATTTATTCATTCATTCTGTGAACCGCCCTGAGACCCCCTGGTATAGGGCGGTATATACATTCATAGAATCATAGAATCATAGAGTTGGAAGAGACCACAAGGGCCATCGAGTCCAACCCCCTGCCAAGCAGGAAACACCATCAGAGCACTCCTGACATATGGTTGTCAAGCCTCTGCTTAAAGACCTCCAAAGTAGGAGACTCCACCACACTCCTGGGCAGCAAATTCCACTGTCGAACAGCTCTTACTGTCAGGAAGTTCTTCCTAATGTTTAGGTGGAACCTTCTTTCTTGTAGTTTGGATCCATTGCTCCGTGTCCGCTTCTCTGGAGCAGCAGAAAACAACCTTTCTCCCTCCTCTATGTGACATCCTTTTATATATTTGAACATGGCTATCATATCACCCCTTAACCTCCTCTTCTCCAGGCTAAACATGCCCAGCTCCCTTAGCCGTTCCTCATAAGGCATCGTTTCCAGGCCTTTGACCATTTTGGTTGCCCTCCTCTGGACACGTTCCAGTTTGTCAGTGTCCCTCTTGAACTGTGGTGCCCAGAACTGGACACAGTACTCCAGGTGAGGTCTGACCAGAGCAGAATACAGTGGCACTATTACTTCCCTTGATCTAGATGCTATACTCCTAATGATGCAGCCCAGAATTGCATTGGCTTTTTTAGCTGCCGCGTCACACTGTTGGCTCATGTCATTCAATAAATAATAAATAATAATCTGGTTCACCACTGTGAGGACAGAGTGTTGGACTGGATGGGTCACTGGCCTGACCCAGCAGGGTGTGATGGCCTGGGACATGGGCTCAGACTCGGAACCAGAGGTGTCTCAGTCCACACCGGATCCTTTGCCTCAGGCATCATCTGAACCTAGTCTGGGGCCTGATCTGGAAGAGTCCCAGTCTGCACAGGTTCCCCTGCAACAAACACCATCTGGGCCGAGTCAGGGACCTGAGCCTGCCCTGGCTCCAGATGTGGGGACGACCTCGTTGCCTTCAGCTGGGCCATCACTTACAGCTGCTCCACTACCGGTTGGGTCAGGGGAGGCTGAGGTGGCCTCTGGGTCTAGTAATCCACCAACGTCTCCTGAGCAGCAGAGACTGAGGTCTGAGAGAAGGAGAGACCTGAGTACTCGCAGGAGGAGTGCTCGCCTTCGGGTGAGACAGGGAGGTGAGTCGCTGGGGGATGAGGACCAGCCGTTACCTCGACAAAGATAAAAGGCTGTCGGACCCTGCCCCAGGTTGCGGGAGCAACATTGCTGTTTGCTAGAACCTGCCTGAGACCCTGTGCCTGACCTTGCCTGGTTTCCTGCCTTGTGTCCTGCCTTGGCCCTGTTGGACTCTCTCCTCGCGGAACCTTTGGATTCAGGACCGGACCTGGACCGCGTTGCTCAGGTTAACCCCCAGGCCCAGCACACAGGTTCTCCTTATGTTCTTATGTTCTGGCCTAGCCTGCAGTTCTCTCCCTGTGTTGCCCTTTAATCTGACATATCATTCCAAACCATCGTCTGGGTTCCCACAGATGATGTAAACCATGGCTTGGGTTTCGAAACCAGACGCGCAGCCGTACCTCCCCGTCCTTCTGCAACGGTTGAACTTGCAGTTTCCGTTGACGATTTGGAGAGTGAAAGGGTCAGGGGGCAACTCTCCCTCTCTCTCCTCCCCACCCCACCCCACCCCCAAGTTGTATTTTCCTGCTGCCATTCTGAAGGTGATAATATAATTCACGTCGGAAGAGTTAGTGGGCTGAAAATGAATTGGTGGAATCAATCCAGAGGGTATAAATGAATTAGCATGTAAATGAGGACACTTGCTCTACATACTTTCATATCGCCTGCAGCTGTAAATAATTCCAGGGATGGAATCAAACACTGCAAACAACTTCATTTTGATGCTCTTCTCCCCCTCCCTCCCATCCTCTCCATCTTCCACTCTGGAGTACTTGCAGCTGCAGGCACGGGATTCTACCTTCTGGGGGGGGGGGAGGCTGGCAGAGAGGTGGGTCTCATGTGGATTAAAGGGGGATCCGTTTCTCACATTTTCCCATATCCCCCTTCCTGCCTGATCACGCATATTTTTTACAAAACGGGCCTGCTAATCATTTGGTTTTTTAATTTTTGCTTCTTTTTTGCATTCCTGCTTAGCACACATACAGTGGCACCTCTGGTTAAGAACTTAATTCGTTCTGGAGGTCCGTTCTTAACCTGAAACTGTTCTTAACCTGAAGCACCACTTTAGCTAATGGGGTCTCCCACTGCTGCCGAGCCGCCGCCACGCAATTTCTGTTCTCATCCTGAAGCAAAGTTCTTAACCCGAGGTAATATTTCTGGGCTAGCGGAGTCTGTAACCTGAAGTGTTGTAATCCAAGGTACCACTGTATTAAGTCATCCAAACAGGTCAGGGGAGTGTCTTGCTAGCAACCCAGTCAGATGGGCGGGGTACAAATAAAATAATAATAATAATAATAATAATAATAATAATAATAATAATAATAATAATTATTATTATTATTATTATTATTATTACCACCCTAGGCAGTGATCATAATCTCCCCCTGAAGTGTGGAAATCCTTTAGACATAGATGGGCAAGTATCTAAAAACAGCCATTTCACAGGGTTACAGTATCTGGTGGTTAATTTCTAAAGCAAGAGTGATGAACCTGTGGCCCCACAGATACATATTTTTATTTGTAAAAATATCTTTATACCACGATTTATTTATTTTTTAAAAAAAGAGTGGTGCACAATTTTATGTACATACAATCAGTACTTTTCCCCCCTAGGGGTACGCAGGGGTACGCATACCCCTAAACATTTTGTGAATCTATGCTTGGCCTCATTGAGGAGCAGTATTTCAATATGTGTAGGAAAATGAGAGTACCCCTAAACATTTTTTTAAAAAAGCAAAAAAGCACTGCATACAATGAAAACAATATAAATATGTTAAAATCAGAAATCAGCTAGCTAGTTTGCTAAGATGCCTTCCTCCTGCCTGCGTAGGACTGATGGAATAGAAAAGTTTTTGGCAGGCATTTAAAAGTTAAAGCAGCACATTCTGAATCTCTCTTGGCAGAGCATTCCCCAAGATGGTGAGGCCGGTTCCTTGTTGTCCTCAAATGAGCCTCGCCGACTCGGGAATGACCAGTGGTGCCTCTGCGGGTTTTCTCAGTGATCAAGCTGAAATAGAAGGGTTCCTACAATTCTGTGGTTCTAAGTTGTTCTGTTTGGCCAACTCCCATAAGCCCCAGCCAGCGTGACCAACAGGAAGGGTGATGGGAGGTATTGTCTATTAGCATTTAGAGAGCCACACGTTGCCCATCCCTGTTATAAAGAGGTGGTGGAATACAAGGTTGCTTATGAGCTACACCCTTTGAATGGCCCATCCTGCCACCTAATCCCAGATAACAAAATTATTGTGCCGATTCTGTGATTGGGGGCAGAGGGGAGACACTTCATAGGCTTACAGATAAAGGTAAAGGGACCCCTGACCATTAGGTCCAGTCGTGGCTGACTCTGGGGTTGTGGCGCTCATCTCGCTTTACTGACTGAGGGAGCCGGTGTAGCTTCTGGGTCATGTGGCCAGCATGAGCCCTAATTGGCCTCGGTCCGGTATACCTGAAGGAGTGTCTCCACCCCCATTGTTCTGCCCAGACACTGAGGTCCAGTGCCGAGGGCCTTCTGGCGATTCCCTCCCTGTGAGAAGCCAAGTTACAGGGAACCAGGCAGAGGGCCTTCTCGGTGGTGGCGCTCTCCCTGTGGAACGCCCGCCCACCAGATGTCAAAGAGAACAACAACTACCAGACTTTTAGAAGACATCTGAAGGCAGCCCTGTTTAGGGAAGCTTTTACTGTTTAATAGACTACTGTATTTTAATATTCTGTTGGAAGCCTCCCAGAGTGGCTGGGGAAACCCAGCCAGATGGGTAGGGTATAAATAAATTATTATTATTATTATTATTATTATTATTATTATTATTATTATTATTATAGCAGCACAGTGGTAGATGGGGAGGAAAGAGAGGCAAGAGCTTCAGGACCCAGGACAGCTCCAAGTTTGCATAGATGTTGTTCCAGCAAGAGATGGAAGTCAACCAAGCCTTTGTATCCTGAGGCAGGTCCAGTGACTGTCTAAGCCTTACCCCTCTGTTGAGAGTGGACAGGAGCCTGAAGGAGCAGCCCACTGTCCTGAATTCTTACTCTTATTTGACACTCAATAGTCTCTAGCTGTGTCTCTCCAGGGCTGGAGTTGTAGGGAAGACGATGCCTCCTTAATCCATATAAAGAAGCCAGCCAGACTGGCAGTTGAATCTTACATCTGGTAACAGAGGAGTCACTGGTGACTGAAGGCTGCAAAACAAGCCACACAATACCCTCAGTCCTTTCCTTCACCGCCACACTGTTCCTCAGCATCTACAGCTTGAAAAAGCTGCCTCACCTTGTCTAATGGTAGCGCTGGCCCCGGGGAGGGGGAAATAAACAAACCAAGCAGGACAACTTATGGTTTGTTGAACAAGCCTATGGCTTCTTCGTGTCGTGTGCAAATGAAACTAGCTGGTATGAGCATTTGCGAGGGGCTCATGTTTCCCTTTTGAGGATGCCCTACCCGACTCAAAGTCCGAGAGCAGATAGGCCCTGACACCCACTGGAGGTTTGATTCTGAATACTCGCAACCGTCTCCCCTCAGCTGCCCTGCCTTTCCGCTCTCCTTCATCTTGGCTTTCTCACTTTGACACTGACGGATTGTTGTCTCGCATCCTTCATCAGGCTGGCGTTTTGGGTTCCACGCAAACTCGATCTCCCAGGTGGACTGGAATCGCTGATTAAGACAGATTGAGTCGAAGCAAGTCCATTAAATTGTTAATAAAGGATATTACACCCCTGCCTTAATCGCCAGCGAGGCTGACACCTTATAAAAGTACATTAGGGCCTAATCCAATTGCCAGCCCCGCTATCCGAGGCGCCTCCTCCCCGCCCCAAATTGAAATTATATCATATTCCTCATTTCTTAAATTAAAAAGCTAAAACCTTTTAGTTTGTTCTCATATGCTTGTGTAAAACTTAATCAGAGGCTTTAACAACGTTATTCACCCCTCCCCAAGATGGGCCATTTCAGCTCTCATTTATTTACAAGGCAGAACTTCCTGGTAGGCGAAGTGATTCAATTTGCGGGCGGATACATCAAGCACTTAAGGATTTCGCTCGGGATTGATTGATTATTTATCGTGTTATCTTGCCTGAAGACGTCTGATATGGCTTTCCTCTTGCTATCTCTTTTTCCACCTAATGCTCCGCTTCTTCGTAGTTTTCTCCCTGCCAAGAGCTCCGGGGCCTTTTTTCTTCTCTGTGGCAGCAGGAAAAAGCTGTCGGGAAACCCAGCATTCCTCAGCCCATGTGGGAACGGAGACCCGGGCCTGCCATAGCACATCAGTTTAATGACTGAGCGCATTGGCTGCATCCCTGGCAGTTTGAAGCACAGGGATGCTATTCCGTATTTATGAATTTACAGCCCACTTTTTCCCCTCCAAGGAGTGTACGTGTCTCTCCCTTGCTCCTCATTTTGTCCCCACAACAACCCTGTGAGGGAGGTCCGTTGCAAATCCTGAGGTGCCAGGCGAAAAAGTGTCTCTTCAACAAGGCATTTGGTTTTTTGACATTCTATGACTTCTTAAATGTGTTTGTTTTGCTTTTGTTTTACAGTGGTACCTCGGGTTACATACGCTTCAGGTTACAGACTTCGCTAACCCAGAAATAGTGCTTCAGGTTAAGAACTTTGCTTCAGGATAAGAACAGAAATCGGGCTCCGGCAGCACGGCGGCAGCAGGAGGCCCCATTAGCTAAAGTGGTGCTTCAGGTTAAGAACAGTTTCAGGTTAAGAACGGACCTCCGGAACGAATTAAGTACTTAACCCAAGGTACCACTGTATTATGTATTTTGTGCTCTCCTTTTGTGAGATCTTCGGATGAAGGGCGGTGTGCAGACTTAATTAATAATAATAATAATAATAATAATAATAATAATAATAATAGGTTAGGCCAAGAGGCAGTGACTACTTTCAAGCTCACTTACATGTCTGAGTGTGAGATTCGAACCCTGGTCTCCAGGGTACTACTCCAACAATCTAACCACTGCACCAAGCTGTCTCTCAAGATGACCATGAGGAGGTCACTGGGCTCTCTCTCGTAGGGATGGACCTGTGGACTTCTGGATCTTTGTGGACTCCAGCTCCCATCACCCCTGACCACTGGACATGCTGGCTGAGGGAGATGGAAGTCTGATAGCATTCAGAGGGTCCCAGGTTGGTCATTCCTGCTGTATGTCCAGCCACCTTAAAGCACGGATGAATTCAACACCACATTTAGACTATCTAAGTTTTAAATAACACTGCCACAGAACCATACATATTTCTTTGGTGATGTCTCCAGATTTCCCTTCCACACAGACCCCCTTCTCTTCTTTTCCTTTTTAGCTTTGGGGACCCACTCTGTGCTAATAGCCGTTCCATATTTCTAATTAAAGATGCGCTTTAAAAAAAAAAAAAAAAGCCACAGCAAATGTTGCCAGCTGCAGAGAGACCCGACGATTAATCAAATTCATTCAGCAGAATGCAAGAGAACTGGGAAGAGACCAGCTTCTTCCAACAGAGATGTCTAGCAAAACATTTGGGCACCAGAACTCTGTGGCGCAGTGGAGCCAAATGGATGGTTTATGCCGTTCTGGTTGGGGAAACGGTAGCCAAACTAAATGCGCCAGGCGGAGGTCAAAACAGCAAGCCTGGGCTCGTGGCGGAGGGCCTGTTTGGCATGCACAGGGTCCCGAGTTCAAATCCTGAAATTCCCAGGTAGGGCTGGGAATGACCCTTGCCTGACTCCCAACTCTAGAATTCTATGCTACTGTGCAATGCTAGAGAGGTGCTGTCAGTCAGTGCAGACAGCACTGGGATAGATGAACCACTCATCTGATTTGGTGTAAGGCCGATTCCTCTGTTTCTTACATCATTTCCCTCCACCTGTCCCGATTTGACTGGGACAGCCCAGAATTACAGAAGCCGTTACGGCTTCCGATTGGATCCCTGAACGTCCTGTTTCTTGGTCCCGCACTCTATTGTGGGAGTCAGCTGGCCGGTCGACCTGTCAATCCTATGATTTTGGGGAATATCACCAGCTTATCTCTGTTCCATCTTAAAAAGTAGAGACATCACCTTGCCAACAAACTGGTATCTGAAGAAGTGTGAATGCACATGAAAGCTCATACCAAGAACTAACTTAGTTGGTCTTTAAGGTGCTACTGGAAGGAATTTTTTTATCTTGCCAACAAAGGTCCATATAGTAAAAGCCATGGTTTTCCCAGTAGTGATGTATGGAAGTGAGAGCTGGACCATAAAGAAGGCTGGTCGCCAAAGAATGGATGCTTTTGAATTATGGTGCTGGAGGAGACTCTGGAGAGTCCCATGGACTGCAAGAAGATCAAACCGATCCATTCTTAAGGAAATCAGCCCTGAGTGCTCACTGGAAGGACAGATCCTGAAGCTGAGGCTCCAAGACTTTGGCCACCTCCTGAGAAGAGAAGACTCCCTGGAAAAGACCCTGATGTTGGGAAAGATGGAGGGCACAAGGAGAAGGGGGCGACAGAGGACGAGATGGTTGGACAGTGTTCTCAAAGCTACCAGCACGAGTTTGACCAAACTGCGGGAGGCAGTGGAAGACAGGAGTGCTTGGCGTGCTCTGGTCCATGGGGTCACAAAGAGTCAGACACGACTAAACAACAACATCTCTGTTCCTGGTGAAATGTGGTTGCTTTTCCTGTTTCCTTCCAGAAACACGGAATGCAAACAAAAGCAAATCATCAATATTTATTAATTTGCCATTATACGGGAATGCGAGTGAAAAGAAAATTATCCCCTGGCCTCTGATTTGTTGACGGCTGCTAAAATTGCAATCACAGGCGACGCGACGCGTTAAAAATACCTTCTGTAAAAGAGTGGATTACTAAGGTTTAGCATGCTGCTCAGAACTGACAGAATTTGGGGAGTTGAGAGACGGGAGACAAAAGGCGGCTGGGGGGGGAATGTTAATAAGAGGCATCCATTTATCGACTTGTGGAGGCCTCTGCACAACATTTGCTATCAATATTTAGCAGTGGCATAAATAGTTGTGCTTTCAGTTCCATAACTCCGACTCCAGTCCATTTTGATTCCTTGCGATTGTAATGGAAAGCGGGGTGGCAATTGTAAAGACAGGCATAACCTCCCCTCCCCATCTCTTCGTTTTGCATATATTTTGCATACATGCCCACACATAAGGAGCAATCCGACCTGACAGTTATACCAGGGAGCTGGGTAGACTCTGTTTTCCAAACCTGCTTGACTCAAGAGAGGAAAGATAAACCACGTGACCAGAAAACCAGGAAGAGGCGCTGAAAAGAGAAGCCACGCCCCAAACAGTCGTGGGAATGCCCGCCCCCAAGGCCAACCAATCAGGGATTGTAGTGGTGCCCACATGCCACCCAGACATAGAGCCAATGATGACGATGATGATAATAATTAATATATCGATCGCCTTCCAAACCACTGTCTCAAACTGATATGAGAACCATATTGAAATATCTCACAGAAGATGAAGCAAGCTTGTTTTCTCTTGCTTTGGAAAGTTGGACTCTAGCCAATGTCTTCAAGTTGCATATATTTCCGAGCACAATTCAAAGTGTTGGTGCTGACCTTTAAAGCCCTAAACGGCCTCAGCCCATTAGACCTGTAGGAGCGTCTCCACCCCCATCATTCTGTCTGGACACTGAGGTCCAGCGCCAAGGGCCTTCTGGCAGTTCCCTCTTTGCGAGAAGCCAAGTTACAGGGAACCAGGCAGAGGGCCTTCTTGGTAGTCGCGCCCTTCCTATGGAACAGAGATGTCAAGGAAATAAACAACTATCTGACTTTTAGAAGACATCTGAAGGCAGCCCTGTTTAGGGAAGTTTTTAATGTTTGATCTTCCATTGTGTTTTTAATATTTTGTTGGGAGCCACCCAGAAATTCCAGCTAAAAATCAGGAAGAACTTTCTGACAGAGCTCTTTAATTCAGTTTGCCACATTTCCCCATCATTGTGTGTAGATTCTTTGGTACACCATCCTCCGTCCATTTCTGCAAGTAGCTTTGCCTGACACTCACCATTTTGCATGCACCTTCCCCTAATATATGGCATTTTGTGCACACCATTTACACCATGATACACATTTACGTGTAGTAAGTTTGGTAAACATATTTTGGTTGGGGAACCACACTGCAAAACTCTGGGAAACATACATTTTGAAGGACAGCTGTGTTTTGGTCCACATTCTTTTGCACAGCCCCAATATCTGAGCTGCGAGAGAGAGACTGCGTTTTCCCAAGGGTTCAGCTTCCTTGGAATGGGGGTCAGTGGAGACTGGTGTGTCTCTCCCATAATGCTTCCATGAAAATATCAGGGAAAGAACAATATTGTTGATATATTGCCCCAAATTTCAAGTTGTGTACACGTGTAAATAAAACTATATATCTTTATGGATATATGGTTTTGCTTACACATATACACATCACTGGGGAAGACAGGCGAACTAATGCCTCTGTACTGGATGAAGCAAAGATACCAGTGTTGAAGCAATGATTCTTCAACATCAGTTGTGTTGGACTGGCCATGTTGTGTGGATGCCTGATGATTGTCTTCCAAAGCAACTACTGTATTCCAAACTTTAAAATGTAATGCTGTTGGTCAACAAAAGAGGTTCAAAGACTATTTCAAGGCAAATCTTTAAAAATGTAGTATAAACACCGACAACTGGGAAACACTTGCCTGCAAGCGCTCCAATTGGAGAACAGCCTTTACCAAAGGTGTCATGGACTTTGAAGATGCTCGAACTCAGGACGCAAGGGAGGAACGTGCTAAGAGGAAGGTACGCTTGGCAAATCCACACTGTGATCAACTCCCGCTTGGAAACCAGTGTCCCCACTGTGGAAGGACGTGTAGGTCCAGAATTGGCCTCCACAGTCACTTACGGACTCTTTGTTAAAACTGTGTTATGGAACACAATCTTACTCGGCTACGAGTGATTGCCAAAGAAGAATATACAACTTGAAATTTGGGGCAGTGCACCAGCAATATCAGTCTTCCTTGACATTTTCATGGGGAGATCATGGGGCAGAGGAAGCAGGCATGGGCAGAAAGGGTGAGGGAGTAGTGACATTGTCCAATGACATTCATTGTTGGGCCACATCACTCTCACCTCTGTGGATGGCATTTACAGTGGTACCTTTGTTCCCGAACGGCTCAGCTCCCCAGCAAATTGTTCCCGAATGCTGCAAACCGGGAAGTAAGTGTTCCGGTTTGCGAACGTTTTTTGGAAGCCGAACTTCCGACACAGCTTCTGATTGAGTGCAGGAAGCTTCTGCAGTCAATCGAAAGCCACACCTTGGTTTTCAAACTGTTCTGGGAGGCGAACAGACTCCGGGAACAGATTAAGTTTGAGAACCAAGGTACCACTGTACCATGACTTGCTACAGTGCTTGCTACACCAGTTCAATAGGTTTGAGACATCTTCAGCACCCCTAAGGTTTGTTGGCACAGGGCTGAGCCAATGTTGTGATCAGGAAAACCGACACAATATTCACTACGTCTGAACGCACCCCTCAGGACCCGGGGCCTCTGTTTCATTCCCAGCCAGATGGGTGGGGTATAAATAATGAAATCATCATCATTATTATTAATACTATGACTTCATAGCACAATAGAATCACAAAGTTGGAAGGGACACAAGAGTCATCTAGTCCAATTTCCTGTGGGACGCGGGTGGCGCTGTGGTCTAAACCACTAGGCCTCTTGGGCTTGCTGATCAGAAGGTCAGCGGTTCGAATCCCTGTGACGGGGTGAGCTCCCGTTGCTCAGTCCCAGCTCCTGCCCATCTAGCAGTTCGAAAGCACGTCAAAGTGCAAGTAGATAAATAGGTACCGCTCCGGCGGGAAGGTAAACGATGTTTTCGTGTGCTACTCTGATTCGCCAGAAGCGGCTTAGTCATGCTGGCCACATGACCTGGAAAAACTGTCTGTGGACAAACACCGGCTACCTTGGCCTATAGAGTGAGATGAGCGCACAACCCCCGAGTCATCTGCTACTGGACCTAATGGTCAGGGGTCCCTTTAAAGGTAAAGGGACCCCTGACCATTAGGTCCAGTCATGGCCGACTCTGGGGTTGTGGCGCTCATCCCATTTTATTGGCCGAGGGAGCCGGCGTACAGCTTCTGGTTCAAGTGGCCATCATGACTAAGCCGCTTCTGGCGAACCAGAGCAGCGCACGGAAACGCCGTTTACCTTCCTGCCAGAGCGGTAATTATGATGTGCTTTCAAACTGCTAGGTTGGCAGGAGCTGGGATGGAACAATGGGAGCTCACCCCGTCGCGGGGATTCAAACCGCCGACCTTCTGATCGGCAAGTCCTAGGCTCTGTGGTTTAACCCACAGCACCACCCGTTTCCCTAGTGGTACCTTTACCTATTGCAATGCTTGAGCCCCCTTTCCAACCCTTACCAGCAGGTAAAGGGCCAGCAGTTCCGATGTTGTCTCTAAATATGGAAAGGAGGCACAAAGTTCTCTCTCTCTTTTTGGAGTGGCGCTGGCGACGGAGGAGTTTTGCGCAAAACCATATGCCCGAGCGTCGAAGCAAACCGCAAACAGGCCAGCGACGGCGGCAAGGCTGGTGCGTGGGTGGGGAGGGAAGTGTTCATAAACGAAGCCGCGGAACCCAACAAGGGGGGGGGGGGGGAGCGCTCAGCAAGGTATGCCAGTTGGTATTTTGATTTTTTACAAAAGCAATATTGTGACGGCTCGGCTCACACTTCCTTCGGAGACGCTCGGCGGGTTAACGACATCGTGGAAGACGCACAATTTGAGGAGGAGGCTGGAGGAGTTGGGGAGGGGAGTT
Organism: Podarcis bocagei; assembly: GCF_964188305.1. Lineage (NCBI taxonomy): Eukaryota > Metazoa > Chordata > Lepidosauria > Squamata > Lacertidae > Podarcis > Podarcis bocagei. Next base: position 51,316,569 of record NC_138139.1, on the reverse strand, counting down.
TGGCAGAGAAGCCCAAGAAGAATATCCTCAGGGGCAGACATAATTCTCCTGGAAAAGGGGCCACAGCCGGACACCTTTGTTACCTTAATGAACCATATTTAGAGGGCCGTTAGCCAAAACCTGCCTGACTAGTCCAACAATTTGAATCCTTCCTTCGATTTTAACACTTGCTGGATCCAGGAATTATAAGGGCTACTCCTTGCAAAACTCATAGCCGTTTTATTAGGGTTGCCATATTTGAAATGTTGGTAAAGTTGATGAGCATTTTTTGTTTGGTTTTGCACAAAGTTCTTGATCATTTTTGCAAAATCTCAAAAGAAAATGAAGTTTTAAAGCTATTTTTAATTTTAATGAAATTCGCCAAAATCTAGATGTCTGACATCAGTTGCCATATGTGGTTTCCGCCCAGACACTACTTCCAACTGCAGTATTCTGACTATATATGGGAGATTCCAGACATATAGCAACCCCTGCTTTCCACTGTGACCAATCTATGGATGATAGGATCTTTCCTCATTGGAGGGTCGCTCCATCCCTTTGAATGATCTACTTGTCCTTCTATGAGCCATCTCCGACTTTTCAGTATCCTTTTTGAGTTGAGGCGACCAGAACCGTACACAGTATCCCAATTACGACAGCACCGTAGATTTGTATGAAGGCATTGTGATGTCGGCAATTTTATCTTCAACCCCTGTTGCTTAACCCACTATTGCTATGATACCAGCTGGCCAGAGTGCTTGCTTCTGCACTCCTCACAGCTGACCTGTATGTTCTTAGGCAAAGATGATTTCACAGAGGCCATGAATGCGTATTCTTCTCCCCCCAAGGAACCTGCAAATGATGGCACCTCCACTTCGGAGAAGGGAACCCACCCCTCATCCCCTGCAGGGTGGGGACGGAAAGCTGTTGTGAGACCACCAAATCTCCACTTACAGCAATTGTCCTCTCCTGAACGAGCGCCACAGATATCCCTCGCTTGGCTGCATCAGCAGTCAAGCTGATATTCCCTGTATCAGTTTCACTGGAGACCAAACAGCCTTGTATCTGTGTCTTGGGCTTGTTTTCACCTTCACTATATCTTGTAATTATGTCTTTATCTGTGCTCCGTACAAAATTGGTTCGTGTCCAATTATAACCCCCCCAACGCATCTGCGCATGTGTTCGCCCGCGCAAGCAAAGACAGCCAGCGCTGTTCCAAACGTTCCCCCTGCGTTTTTCGCCTGAACACCAATTAATGAAATAATAATGATGATAATTGCATCCCAAAATTATCAAAGGAGAGGAGAGGGTGGGGTGGGGTAATTGTGAAATTCTCACGGGTGGGGTGCAGAGATTCTGATCCAGTGCAGAAACACAGGGCTCTGCCTTAGGCAAAGTCTGACCATTGGGTCTATCATTTAGTATTGTCCACACTGACTGGCAGCAGCTGTCCGAGGTTTCAGATGCAGAATGTTTCCCAACTTCACTTGGAGATAACCGGGATTCGAACCTGGGACTTTCTGCGTGCTGAGCAGGTGCTCTGCCATTGAGCCACAGTCCTGGGTGCTTGCGTGAGCTGTCTTCCTTTCTCCCTTCTTTTTCTTCTAGCATGCCTTGTTCAGCTCTCTTCATGCTCAGTGGAACAATGTGTGTTTTCCCTTGCAAACATTTATCCAATCCTCTGCTACGCCCGCCCCCCACAACCCATGCTTCCTGATCTTAAAAGCCCCGTGGGAGAAGTCGCCTCTTCACATCAGGTCTTGGGCTTTAACTGAAGCCCGGGCACCCATGAAGGCTGCAGGCTGCTGACTGTTCAGCCCTGGCATTTTGCCCTCCCTCTTGCCACGTCAAACAGCATCTCGAACCTGGCAGTTGGCTAACACCCCAACGTGGCTTGAGAAAAGAGCTGCTAAATCAGCGGGCAGAAGCAGGCAGCCCACTTGGCTGTTCTTCTCCAGAGGACATAGAAGCAGCTTCTTCCCTTTCCAGGTACCGACCGAGTGCCCATTTTGTTTTTCTTTTTTAAAGTAATATTTATTGAAATTTTACAAACAATAGAAAGTTTCAAAGTTTAAACATAAAAAATAAGAACAAAGAATAACCCTAATAAAAGAAAAAAAAGCTGCAGATATACAAAAACAGAACACGTGAAAAATGCAAAATAGAAAACAGTTAAAAAGAAGGAAAAAGAAAAAAAGAAATCAATATTTTCATATCTTATACTTCATTTACTAGTTTCCCGACCTCCTCACACCTCCCTTTTTGTATTCCAGTTCAGATACTTAATTCAGCAAGTCCTTACCCTCTATCATTTATCCTTGCTCAACATCTTAACTTATTATAAATATATGTTTCCCACCATTATCAATCCATATTTACATATTCTTGTTAATCTTTTTAGCAATACCGCTGATTTTCAATCCAACATCCCTTTAACATTCATTAATTTTACAGTATTTCTGCAAGTAGTCTTTAAATTTTTTCCAATCTTCTTCCACCACCTCTTCTCCCTGATCGCGGATCCTGCCAGTCATCTCGGCTAGTGTCATATAGTCCATCACTTTCATCTGCCATTCTTCCAGGGTGGGTAGATCTTGTGTCTTCCAATACTTTGCGATGAGTATTCTTGCTGCTGTTGTGGCATACATAAAGAAAGTTCTGTCCTTCTTTGGCACCAATTGGCCGACTATGCCCAGGAGAAAGGCCTCTGGTTTCTTAGGGAAGGTATATTTAAATACCTTTTTCATTTCATTATATATCATCTCCCAGAAAGCCTTTATCCTTGCCGAGTGCCCATTTTGTGCCCCCACCACCTGCCACTGATGTCTTCTTTGGCAGGGTCCAGCAAATGTGGATGTGGGTCCCTCACATGAGGAGGCAAACTAAGGCCTGGGGGCCGGATCTGGCCCAAATGCCTTCTAAATCTGGCCTGTGGACGGTCCGGGAATCAGTGTGTTTTTACAAGCATCTCTGGGTTATTTGTGGGGCATAGGAATTCGTTCATTTCCCCCCCAAAAATATAGTCCGGCCCCCCACAAGGTCTGAGGGACGGTGAACTGGCCCCTGCTGAAAAAGTTTGCTGACCCTCGCGTCCAGTGGCACCAACTTGGGTTGTAGGCTGAGCCTAGTCCATGCCAGGGAATCGTTGGCCCGCGTCCTCAGATCCAGAGAGAGAGTAAAAGAAAACTCCAGGAAAGATCCTTCTTTGGAGGAAAGCAGTTTTATTCTCTGTGCACAGGAGACAGCCAGCAGAATAATTTCTGGAAGACTGACTGCCCAGAAAATACCCCTCTGCAGACTTTCTTATACCTTAAGTGGGCTCTCTCCCTCCTTCCCACGCCCTCCAGAAACTTTCCCAATCAACTGGAAAGTTTTCAACTTATTTTTAGCCTTCTATAGCCCTCTAAACAGCTCTCCTATTGTTCCCTATACAGGCGTCTTGCATCCCTTCCTCCCGTCTCCTCCGTATGTGTCTTTTTTTATCTTGCATTCCTAAGGTAAGAAAGCGAGGCTATTCTGCAGGTCTTACAGCCTCTGTCTTATCTTACATTCCTTCGGGGGGCCTTTTTGCAAGTGAAGTTATTTCTAGCTCAGAAATTAACTTATGAAGATCCTTCTTAGGTACAAGGTACAAAATATAGAAAGCAAAGGTACAAAATATAGAAAGCAAAGGTACAAAATATAGAAAGCAAAGGTACAAAATATATAGAAAGCAACCCTTCCCTCTCCCTTCAGGGTCAAAGATTTGGGTGCCTGGCCTGCGCGTGCCGTACTGCGACGTGTGGCATCCTGACAGCGCAGTATGGCTTCTTGCGCACGTGTTCCGGTGCTGCAGCAGCAACTGGGCGGGGGCCTGCAACTCCACTGCTCGACCTCTGTGCTGCGGCGGCAGTGCCAGAGGTAAGGCAGCGGCAGGCAGCGGAGGATGGGCACCCACAGCAAAAACTTCATGGGTGCCTGGGCACCCAGGGCCCACTAGATTTGGCACCAGTGCCACAGAACCATGGGGACCTGCTCTCATCCCAGTGGCTCCCAGCTCAGCCATCCAAACTGCTGGAATCTGTGGGTGCAGAACCTTTACATTGTATTCTGCCCGTGGACTGCCTCGCCAGAGTGGTGCATGCTCTGGTTATCTCTCGCTTGGACTACTGCCATGCGCTCTATGTGGGGCTACCTTTGAAGGCGACCTGGAAACTGCAACTAATCCAGAATGCGGCAGCTAGACTGGTGACTGGGAGCAGCTGCAGAGACCACATAACAAAGACCTACATTGGCTCCCAGTATGTTTCCGAGCACAATTCAAAGTGTTGGTGCTGACCTTGAAAGCCCTAAATGGCCTCGGTCCAGTACAGTGGTACCCCGCAAGACGAATGCCTCGCAAGACGGAAAACTCGCTAGACGAAAGGGTTTTGCATTTTTTGAGCTGCTTCGCAAGACGAATTTCCCTATGGGCTTGCTTTGCAAGACGAAAACGTCTTGCAAGTTTGTTTCCTTTTTCGTAAAACCGTTAATACCCAGGGTGCATTGCTTGAAGAGGTGCAGTTGCGACTTGACTTCGAGGAGCAACACATAGCACGCGGTGTGGCAGCCTTTTTTGAGGACTTTGCTGATTTTTGAAGCTTTTCCAAAACTTCTTTTGCAGCCGTTTGGTAAGTTAAACTTTTAAAACTTTCTTTCCAGTAGCACCTTAAAGACCAACTAAGTTAGTTCTTGGTATCTGAAGAAGTGTGCATGCACACGAAAGCTCATACCAAGAACTAACTTAGTTGGTCTTTAAGGTGCTACTGGAAGGAATTTTTTTATTTTTAAAACTTTTTTTGGGGTTTTTGGATTTTGAGTTGGGGTGTTTGGAATTCAAGGACTTGGTGTTGGGGAGAGGTTTACAAGAATCTGGGAGCTTGTGTGGGTTTTTTCTGCATTTTTATGATTTTTTGTGACCATTGGGGCACTCTGCTGTTGTTGTTTTTTAAAAAATTCTGGGTTTGAATTTCTGTGTGGTGGGTGGCTGGGGGAACAGTTGAGGAGGGGTTTGCAAGAATCTGGGAGCTTGTGTGGGGTTTTCTGAATTTTTATGATTTTCTGTGACCATTGGGGCACTCTGCTGTTTTTTTTTAAAAAAAATCTGGGTTTGAATTTCTGTGTGGTGGGCGGCTGGGGGAACAGTTGGGGAGAGGTTTGCAAGAATTTGGGAGCTTGTGTGGGTTTTTTTTTTTGATTTTTTATGATTTTCTGTGACCATTGGGCCATGTTGTTTTTTTAAAAAAAAAATTCTGAGTTTGAAATTTCTGATGCACCAGAGTCAACAGTGGTACAGGACACTGTTGCCTTGGGGAGGACCATGGGCCTGGAGGTCACAGAGGAGGACGTCAGCGAGCTGGTGGAGGAGCACGACCACAAGCTGACCACACAGGAGCTGGTCGAACTGCAGGCAGAGGCTGCGCAGGAGCAGGCCTCGCTGGAAGAGGAGGAAGCAACTGAGGAACGGCTGTCCTCCAAAGAACTGAGGGACATTTGCATGAAGTGGAAGGATGTGCAGGCTTTTGCACAGCGGCACCACCCTGACAAGCACGTGGCACATGACCTTGTGAACACTTTTGATACGACGGTCATGTCGCCTTTCAGGGAGGTGCTGAAAAGGCAGATGAAGCAGCAGACCATGGACAAGTTCTTCAGCAAGAAGCAAAGAGTGGAAGAGGAAGCTTCTTCGAGTGGTCCCCCAGAGTCTTAGAAAATGTAATGTACACTTTGTTGACTTTTAAATGTTTTTCCTGTCATGTTTAGAAACTTAATTTATTGTTCCTTCAATTTTTGAAATGCTCTTTACTTTAAGTGACTTTAAAGAGCACTTAATAAACTCTTGTTGTACCAAATTTGGCTTTGTTTGGACTTTTTTTGACCATAGGAACGCATTAATTGGATTTCAATGCATTCCTATGGGATTTCGTGCTTCGCAAGACGAAAAATTCGCTAGACGAAAAAACTCGCGGAACGAATTAATTTCATCTTGCGAGGCACCACTGTATATCTGAAGGAGCATCTCCACCTCCATCGTTCTACCCAGACACTGAGGTCCAGTGCCGAAGGCCTTCTGCCGGTTCCCTCACTGCGAGAAGCCAAGTTACAGGGAAGTTACAGCCCTTGAACAGGGCTGCCTTAAGATGTCTTCTAAATGTCAGGTAGTTGTTTATCACTTTGACATCTGGTGGGAGGGCGTTCCACAGGGCGGGCGCCACTACCGAGAAGGCCCTCTGCCTGGTTCCCTGTAACCTCACTTCTCGCAGGGAGGGAACCGCCCCAAACCCCTCCATCCTATGCTCAGGTTGTATATTTATTTATTATATTATATTATATTATATTATATTATATTATATTATATTATATTATATTATATTATATTATATTATATTATATTATATTATATTATATTATATTATTATATCAAATCATATCATATCATATCATATCATATCATATCAATCATATTATATTATATTATATCATATCATATCATATCATATCATTATATTATATTATATTATATTATATTATATTATATTATATTATATTATATTATATTATATTATATTATATTATATTATATATGTTCAGTTTCTGTTAATTGGTTCTCGTGGGAAACTTGCAGATTCTAGCTTCACCAATTAACTCAAGCTGGTGTCAATTTACTCTTGGCAGGAAGCCCAGGTCTGCTTGACCTAGAAACTACTCACTCTGATTGGTTAACGACCAGCACTCAACTCTGTTATCTGGGAATGCTAGCACAGTTTGATGTGAGGTGTGTTAGGAGTTAGAAGTGCTGTGTATGGTTTTGAGAGAGAGAAAGAGAGGGTTTATTTTGCTTTTATTTGTATGCAGAAACTCTGCTGGTTTTATTTTTTCCTTTTTAATAAATCCTGTAAATAGTTCTTCTGAGTCTAGCTGACTAGTCATTACTGCCGCAACTAGCTTCCTCGCTGTGCAGGAAAACTCTGCTACGTTTGGGCTAAAGCCAATAGGGCTATGCCTGACACTCCAAAGTTCCATGAGGTTATGGGCATTGTGCTGCCAGCCTGAGTTGCGGTGGTGTCAGCATCAACGGCGTTGGTTCCAGTAGTTCCAGGAGTTGTTGTTCTCTGGCTGGTTCCTGACCGTGGTGAGCTGGTGACGCAGCGGACTCAAGGACAACAGCTGCAGCGTGTGAGTGCTGGGTGCTGTGGTTCCTGTTTTCTCTCTCGGTGGTCGTGAGTAGCTGGTTCCGGGTTCCAGGGACATCGCTCTCAAGATGGCCTCACAACCAGTTCAGATGGCTTTTGAGCGTCTGAATGACTCCAATTACTTGCTGTGGTCGGAACGCATGCAGGCAGTGCTGCAGAGGGATCGTCTCTGGCAAGTGGTGAGTAAGTTTCCTACGAAGCCTGATGATGAAGACCTCGATAAAGACCAAAGAGCAAGGGCCACAATTGTCTTGGGGCTGGAAGATTCCCAGTTGCCGTATGTGAGGGGAATCAAGACAGCTAGAGGTGTGTGGCAAGCACTTAAAGAACTCCATGTGCGGGAGACAGCGGTTTCCAAGCTGTTCATTCGCAAGGCATTGTACAAGGCAATGTTACAGCCTGGGGTTACAATGCAAGAACACCTACACAGTTTACAGTTAAAGTTTTCTGCGCTACAGGAAAGAGACTGTGCATTAGACCAGCAGGAGAAGGTGGCTATTATTTTGAGTTCTCTCCCGGAAAGCTGGGATAATTTAGTTTTGTCTCTAGAAGGCATACAGGAGCGTGATTTATCAGTCAGTTACGTTACTGGGCGTTTGATTGAAGAATGGCAGAAGAGGCAAGAAAGGTTGTTGGCTGCAGAGGCTTCTACAGGTGGGCGGTTTGGAAGGAGTTCTCATGCCGTGCCAGAGGTGAAGCAAAAGCAGCGTACCGGTGAGGAGTCAGCGTTTGCTGTTAGGCGTTGTTTCCGATGTGGGTCTTCAGCGCATCTAAAACGACAATGTCCGGAGTTGGTCAAGTCTCAGTTGCCGGTGCAGGAGCAGAGACGAGATCAGCAGCAGCAGCGTAAAAAGAAATTCTTCAAACAAAAACAGTCGGCTCAGCTGGTGACCGGCGAGGTCAAGATTGCTGATGAGAAACAAGCGGTCTGGGTGGTCGATTCTGGAGCGTCTCGCCACATCGTGAATTCAGATGAATTGTTTGTTTCCAAGAACTCAGCACAGCGCAGCCAGGTGGCTCTAGCAGACGGAAGTACTTCCGAAGTGATTTCGGGGGGTGCAGTTTTTGTTCCTTGTCTTCGTGAATGCCTGCAAAATGTACTTTGTGTGCCGTCATTAAGGAGCAATCTGATGTCTGTAGATTGTTTGCTAAAAGCTGGGTTTAAAGTGTATTTTGAAGGAGACAGTTGCATTATTAAGAAGGCTGGTGAGATTTTAGGCACTGCTAAGTCAGAGGGAGGCTTGTTTTGGCTTAAAGCAGGATCTCAAGTTGCAGCAGTAGTCAGTAAATCTCAGCCTGCAGTGAATAACAAAGCTATACATGACAACTGTGTGCACTTATTGCATAGGAAAATGGGGCATGCTTGCTGGAAAAGTGTACTAAAAATGTCTGAATTGGCTGATGGGGGTAATTTAAAGAGTTGTAACAAGTACCTTGATTGTAATGTGTGTAAAAAGGTTAAAACCCACAGAGTCTCTTACCCCAGAAGTGACAGAGTTAGTGAGTCACCGCTACAGCTGGTTCACATGGATGTAATTGGTCCATTTGCTGTAAGCAGGGGTGGATCGCGCTTTTCACTAACAATTGTGGATGACGCCACGCGTTATTCTTGGGTTTTTCCCATGAAGAATAAGGGTGATGTGTTCACTAAGTTTAAAGGCTGGGTGGCATCTGTGGAAAGATTTCTGTCTGTTAAACTCAAAAGGATACAGACGGACAGAGGTGGCGAATTTATGTCAAATGCCTTTAGAGATTGGTTACAAAAGCGTGGCATTGGGCATAGAAAAACGAACGTTTTTTCCCCAGAGGAGAATGGCGTTGCAGAGCGAAAAAACAGATCTTTACAAGATATGATGTTTGCCATGCTTGATGATGCTGATTTGCCCATGTCTTATTGGGGGGAGAGCATGCTCACCGCGTGTTATCTCCAAAATAGGCTCTTTCACCAAACAATAGGTACAACCCCGTACTTTAAATTGTTTCAGAAAAAACCTAAAATTGACCATTTGCATGTGTTTGGATCAAAAGCCTGGGTATTAATTCCGAAACAAATGAGGAAAAAGGGAGATCCTAAGACCAAACAGCTAGTGTTTGTGGGTTACCAGGAGCTGGGAAAAGGTTTCCGCTTTGCTGAAGGGACAAATGGCATTGTGATCTCCAGGAATGCCAGTTTTTGTGAACATAGTGGCTGGGAGAGACTACATGCCAATACTGAGGTTTGGTTTGAACCTTCCCAGGAGCTTCATGACTCTGAAGGTAGACACAGAGAGTCAGAGTCTGAGGGGGAGGAAAGTTCAGATAAGAGCTCTCAAGAAAGTGGAGTTAGCCAAAGACCAGTTGCTAAGCAACAAAAGAGAGGTCGTAGTTCTGAGGAGGAAAGTGGGTCAGAAGAAAAATTTTCTCCCAGAAGATCTAAAAGACAAAACAAAGGAGTGCCTCCGGTGCGTTTTTCTCCTGATACTGCAAATGTGTTTAGTGTAAGTGCAGAGCCCAAGAGTTTTCAGGAGGTGTTAAAGTTACCAAAAGAGGAGGCAGAGCGCTGGAAACAGGCAATGGAGGAAGAGATGTCCTCTCTGAATGAGCACAAGGTTTTTACACCAGTGGCAGCGCCTGAGGGGGCAAAGATTGTAGGCTGCAGGTGGGTGTACAAACTTAAACCTCTGGTGACAGGAGAGTACAAATACAAAGCTCGTTTAGTTGCTCAAGGATACTCTCAGAGGCCTGGAAAAGATTATGACGAAACTTTTTCCCCTACTGCTAAGGGGGACAGTGTAAGACTGATTCTAACGCTTGGAGCAAAGAGAAAACTCCTGTTAAACCATTTTGATATCCAGACTGCATATTTACATGCATCAATATCAGAAGACCTGTATCTAGCCGAACCGCCTGGTTATGAGACAGGTTCCAATAGAGTGTTAAAATTAAACAAAGCTCTATACGGTCTCAAACAGGCTGCAAGATCTTGGAACAAATGTTTCCATGAAGCCTTAGTGTCATTTGGTTTCAAGCAGAGTACAGCTGACAATTGTGTTTATGTACGTGGTACAGGCAGCGATCAAGAGTTTTGTCTGATTTATGTAGATGATGTATTGTATGCCTGTAAAACAGATAAACAAACTAAAAGGTTTGCCAAGCAATTGTCCAGTAAGTTCAAAGTGAAAGACTTAGGCCCGGTTAGGACATATCTAGGGTTGGAAGTGTGCTGGGCCCAAGATGGCAGCTGCCTAATTAGTCAGCAGAACAAAGTTAAACAACTACTGACTACATACAGGATGCAGGATTGCAAAGGGGCAGCGGTGCCTATGGATCCAGGTTTCATAAAAACACTTCACATAGATGAGAGTCCTGAATTTGAACATCCTGATGTATATCACTCTGTAATTGGAAGTTTATTGTATCTAGCACAGTGGTCCAGACCTGATATTAGCTATGCAGTAGGCATATTAAGTAGATTGGTCTCAAAACCCACACTAAATGCCTGGAAAGGGGTAAAACAAGTTCTGAGGTATCTCAAACAGACAATTGGCTATATGTTACAATTAAATTCTTCCGAGGATGAAATGTTGAGTTGCTACTGCGATAGTGACTGGGGAAATTTGCCAGATAGAAAATCTGTCACAGGACTAGTCATAATGGTCGGTGGAGCTTTAATCAGCTGGCGGTCTCGCAAGCAAGACGTTGTAAGTGTGTCATCAACGGAATCAGAGTATGCCGCATTGAGTGAATTGTGCAACGAGGTGATTTATTTCAAGCATTTGATGGCAGATTTAAATGTGAATTGTGGAGAACCAGTACAAGTTTACATTGATAATCAAGCTTGTATAACCTTAAGTAAAACAGAGGGTTTCAAATCGCGTTCCAAACATATCTCTGTAAAATACCAAAATGTACGTTGCTGTGTACAAGACAATGTAATCACCTGTACTTATGTGTCAAGTGAAGAAAATGTAGCAGATGTGTTAACTAAACCATTGGCAAAGATAAAGAACAAGCGAATGTGCAAGGGTTTAGGTTTGCTGGAAAAATGATCTTCTACATAGGTGTATTTGGTGTTAATTGTTCAGCAGAATCTGTGAGGGGGTGTTCAGTTTCTGTTAATTGGTTCTCGTGGGAAACTTGCAGATTCTAGCTTCACCAATTAACTCAAGCTGGTGTCAATTTACTCTTGGCAGGAAGCCCAGGTCTGCTTGACCTAGAAACTACTCACTCTGATTGGTTAACGACCAGCACTCAACTCTGTTATCTGGGAATGCTAGCACAGTTTGATGTGAGGTGTGTTAGGAGTTAGAAGTGCTGTGTATGGTTTTGAGAGAGAGAAAGAGAGGGTTTATTTTGCTTTTATTTGTATGCAGAAACTCTGCTGGTTTTATTTTTTCCTTTTTAATAAATCCTGTAAATAGTTCTTCTGAGTCTAGCTGACTAGTCATTACTGCCGCAACTAGCTTCCTCGCTGTGCAGGAAAACTCTGCTACGTTTGGGCTAAAGCCAATAGGGCTATGCCTGACACTCCAAAGTTCCATGAATATAAACCCCGCCCTCCCCAGCCAAGACCGGGCTCAGGGCGGCTAACATCAGGTATAAAAAACAATTGATTAAAATACAACTTAAAAACAAGATTAAAATACTACTTAAAATGCAGCCTCATTTCAGTGGAAGCCCAGATCAAAAAGTGTTTGAGGGGAGAAAACGTCAAATCTTCACCAAGGCCAACTATCCAGACTGGTCCTACATGGGCCAGAAGAAAACCAGGGAAGTCCCCAAATAGGGGTACCATCACAGAAGGAAAAGGAAAGAGGGGGAGGGGATCAAGTTGATTCCAAGCCAAAGGCCAGGTGGAACAACTCTGTCTTACAGGCCCTGCGGAAAGAAATCCGATCCCGCAGGGCCCTGGTCTCATGAGGCAGAGCGTTCCACCAGGCCGGGGCCAGTGTTGAAAAGGCCCTGGCTCTGGTTGAGGCTAATCTGACTTCCTTAGGGCCCAGGACCACTAGGGTGTTGCTATTTATGGACCTTAAGGGCATACCAGGAGAGGCAGTCCCGTAGGTACGACGGTCCTATATAATAGAATCATAGAATTGTAGAGCTGGACATGACCCCAAGGGACCTCGAGTCCAACCTCCCTGCGGTGGAGGAATCTCAGCTAAAGCATCCCTGGCAGATGGCCAGCCAGCCTCTGCAGATCATGAAGAGCAGATGACTGCAGAGGTTGCAAGGTTTCTAGCTGGGGCTACCAGAATAAGGTCCACCATTTGACTGCTGATTCAGGACCCTAAACTATGTTTTATATAACCGACTTGTTCTGTGTATATCTCAATGCTTTTTGTTGCTATGGCCGACGGATGATGGAAATTAAGTTTCATTGATTCATTCTGCTTAAAAACCTCCAAAGAAGGAGATTATTTATATTTGTAAAGAAAGCCATGTCTCCTGAAGACACCACAGTCTCCATTGAAGACTGACTCCAGTCAGGAGTGCCAACTTGGGCCCGCGACATGCATGGCCCTGGCACCGAAATATGTGTGTGCCCGGCCCCTCCATGGGGAATTTTGTGGATGCTCAGGAACCCAGGGCCCCAGGGGGCAGGCATCTTATGACTCCAGCACAGAAACCTCTGGAGTCTCTCGCCACTTGGAGACTGGGGCTGGGCGTAACAAAAGACACCTCTGTATCCCTATCTCTGGGAAGCGTTCTTGGTGGTGGTGATCATCTGGCTGCCCGGCTCACAGACTTCCCGGGGGCATATGGTGTTGGACTTTCGGAGGAAGAGAGGAGAACTAGCCCCGCTGTACATCAGGGAGGGCTGTGTGGACAGAATCTCTTCCCTTAAATTCCTAGGAGTTTATCTCAGTGAAGACCTTTATTGGAAAATAAATACAACCCAGGTGGTTAAGAAAGCCCAACAGAGACTCCATCTCCTCAGAGTAATGCAAAAGAATGATGTCAATCAACATTTGATGATCTCCTTCTACCGGTCCACAATAGAAAGTGTCCTTTCATACTGCATCATGGTGTGGTACGCTGGTTTGACATCATCTGATAGGAAGTCCCTACAGAGGGTGGTGAATATAGCACAAGATATTATGGGCTGTCCCGTGAATCCGCTGGATGAAATAGCGGAAGAACGTTGCCTCAGGAGAATGAGGGAAATTCTCAGGGATGATTCACACCCTGGCCGGCACTTTCTTGATCTCCTGCTCTCAGGAAGAAGATATTGAAGCATGATTAGTCGCACCAACAGGGTAAAGAACAGCTTCTATCCATAGGCTGTTAGGCTGCTGAATGAAAAGATAACAACAGGGCAACTGACTTTCGGGCTTGGTGTGTGTGTGTCAGTAAACGAGGGGAATTAAGACTAAGAGAGCTGAGTGGGGGGTGCTTGTGTAATCTCACAATATACAAGTTGTACAAGTGACAATAAAGTATTTCAATTTCAATATGATTGGTCACAGTGGAAAGCAAGATGCTGGACTAAGGCGGAGATTCCCATCCAGAAGACCCAGGGAATCAATCATGTTTCATCCAAGGGGGTTATTTCTACGTAGAAATAGGCATTGGGAAATCTATCCATTCTGGTTTCTATCGGTTTCTCATTTTTTGCTGCCTTAAGTCTGATCCTATCCATTTCTGCATTAATTTGTGGATTTCTTAAAGGCCCTTGACGATTGGTCAGTGATTTGGTACAAATTTCTCCTTACGTATTTATCTTTGTGTCGGCGTATGTTATTTTTGAGGGACACGGGTGGCGCGTCTAAACCACTGAGCCCAGGGCTTGCTGATCAGAAGGTCGGCGGTTCGAATCCCCGCGACGGGGCGAGCTCCCGTTGTTTGGTCCCAGCTCCTGCCAACCTAGCAGTTCGAAAGCACCTCAAAGCGCAAGAAGATAAATAGGTACCACTCCAGCGGGAAGGTAAACGGCGTTTCCGTGTGCTGCTCTGGTTCAGCAGAAGGGGCTTAGTCATGCTGGCCACATGACCCGGAAATTTGTCTGCGGACAAACGCCGGCTCCCTCAGCCTATAGAGCGAGATGAGCGCGCAACCCCAGAGTTGTCCACGACAGGACCTAACTGTCAGGGGTCCTCTACCTTTACCTTTATGTTATTTTCACTCACGTATGCCAGTGTGTGTGTGTACTTCCCCCTCATACGCTCATTTTCATACACATTATTCGACTGGAGAACCAGATCATAAAATTTGGAGACGTGTCCTTGTTTCTTTCACCAGCATGTGCCCAGTTATGCCCAGTGCCTCCTCGTGTGTGCATTTTTGTGTCCGAGCAGCGTCACAAAATTCGGAGAACCGCAAATTTCAAAAGGCAGCTGCGGTTCGGTTTCCATATTGTTTTGAAAAGGACGAAGGAGGTATGTTTGCATTAAAATCCAAACAGAGATCAATTTCTCCATCATTCCTGGGCAGAAGCACATAGGGCTGACTCTGGAACGGACCTTTCACCCTGATTCAGCAGAGCTCTTTCCTTAAACCAGACGTCACTCCTGCCTCCCCTCTCCAGAAGACTAGAAATAGCAAGTCTCTTTCTCTCTTTCACACACACAATCTCAGAGGCAGCACTTCAGCCACAAACAAGAAGAATCAGCCTCCATGTGCCACCTCGACGGGGGGAAATCCTGCGGCCGGCCGTGTGTGAATATTCATGCGCCATCTGTGGACGAAAGCGCTGAGCGGCTGGCTCAGCTGTTTGCGCCCGGGCGAGGCGTCACGCTCCAGGCTGGCTCCCTTCCAGCTCCGAGTGCAGGTAGACCCTCTGCTTCCGTCCGGAGCCTGGCAAATGTCCGCCCTGGGCCCTCTCGTCGGAGGCGTCCCGGTCATGTGACGGGCCCGTCAGCTGACAGAAGAGGATGAGTCAGCTGGCAGCTGTCGGGCCGCCTCGAATAATGACAAAAACAATTAGCAGTCCGAGTGGTAGCCTCTCCTTAATTATCTCCTCCGAGTTTAATTAACTAGCTAAATTATCAGCAGTAATGTAGGCATTAATTATGTCAAATTACAGTGTAAAAATCACTAAGTGTGGAAAATGTCAGTTCAGCTAAGCTCACCTGCCGGGCTGAGCCGGGCTGCTATGACAGGGTGCTGTGGACAGACGTGGAAGGGGGTTTCGTCCTTTTTGGCATAATCTTTCCAATCCCCCCCTTTTTTTACAGGTACTGAGCGCAGCGACTCCTCAGCCCTATCAAAAGGGCAGAGGTGAGCAATGGGTAGCTGAGTGGGGGGTGTCACAGCAAACGGTTGAAGCGGCCGGGGGGGGGGGCTTCTTTATTATTCACAGCCTTGGGGGATATTCTGGTCTCGAGCAGGGGAAAAAATAAAAATAAGAGAGCGAGCGAACAGTGGAATATTTTTGGCTGGTGCAGAGGGAAGGAAGCAACGCAGCTCCCCTAACCAGATGGCTTGGCTGCCGAATTATTAAATTATGAATATTAATACAAATCAGACACGGAAGAGGTAATAATTTTGCTGCCCTACAGAAATAATTAACATAATTTTGATAAATTACACGATAAGAGAATCTAAAAATTGAGGTAGATTTATCTTAATTAACATCTTGGACCTGCTCCGAAAGGTAAATTGTTCTGCTGGGGATTACGGAAGGACAAGGAACGGGGGCGTCCCCTTGCCTTGGAGAGCCGAGCCGGCCTTTGCCCCCTCCCCAGTGCTTCGTCGTTAAAGCCATTAAGGCTACAGGCCCAATCTACAGACAATTCTGGAAGCAACTGAGACCCGGGGCCGGTTAAGAAAGCCATTCTCACCCCTCGATTTCTTGCCACCGGAAAAAAAAATTGCCTGGCATTTGGTGAATGTCTGAATGGATATCACTGGAAAACTGTTGTGCACATTGAGTTGTGAACGCACTCTCTGTGTTGTTTGGTTCAGATATTCAAGTTTACCCTGGTGCCTGAACAAGGCGTGTGCAGTACCACCACATGTGGATTATTGTGTGCAGTTCTGGTTGCCTCTGTTCAAAAAGGATATTGTTGCAGGCTACCCCAATCTCTCAGCAGTCAGGGATTCCAGGGGTTTCAGGTGCTAAACCAGGATTCGGTATCGTGGGAATGAAGGACAGCTCAGAGCATTTCCTATCAGAAGAAGTGCAAGTACCACCAACGGGACACAGCACACACGCCTTCAGCCGTCCCGAGAAAACCCTGACTTTATTTCACTTTATTCTTTGGTAAAGGTAAAGGGACCCCTGACCATTAGGTCCAGTCGTGACTGACTCTGGGGTTGCGGCGCTCATCTCGCTTTATTGGCCAAGGGAGCCAGCGTACAGCTTCCTGGTCATGTGGCCAGCATGACTGAGCCACTTCTGGCGAACCAGAGCAGCGCACGGAAACACCATTTACCTTCCCGCCGGAGCGGTACCTATTTATCTACTTGCACTTTGACGTGCTTTCGAACTGCTAGGTGGGCAGGAGCAGGGACCGAACAACAGGAGCTCATCTCATCACGGGGATTCGAACCGCCGACCTTCTGATTGGCAAGCCCTAGGCTCTGTGGTTTAACCCACAGCACCACCCGCGTCCCTTTATTCTTTGGTAGATTTGCAAAAAAGAAAGAAAGAAAAAGAAAAACACACACCAATAAATAAGTTTTAGAAAGGGGCAAGATCAGACACGGAGGCACAAAGGCTCCAGTGGTGGCCAAACTTGGCCCTCCAGCTGTTTTGGGACTACAACTCCCATCATCCCTAGCTAACAGGACCAGTGGTCAGGGATGATGGGAATTGTAGCCCCAAAACAGCTGGAGGGCCAGGTTTGGCCACTGCTGCACAAAGCATTTTTTTTAATTTTTATTAAAACAATCAAGACTCATTGCACCCTGCTCTGCTCCCCCTTTCTTCCCTGCCCTCTGCTTGCCCCTCAGAGCTGGTGGGTCAAGCGAGGCCGGGCCTTGGCAATGGCAGCAGCCTCTTCTTCTCCTTGCCCGCTCTCCAGCAGCTGCTGCGAGCTGCCCAAGGCAGGAGGCCAGCAGAGGTGGCCATGGAGAGGCAACAGAATGCTCAGCCGTAGCTGCTGCTAGGGAAGAAGAAGAAGAAGAGTTTGGATTTGATATCCCGCTTTATCACTACCCGAAGGAGTCTCAAAGCGGCTAACATTCTCCTTTTCCCTTCCTCCCCCACAACAAACACTCTGTGAGGTGAGTGGGGCTGAGAGACTTCAGAGAAGTGTGACTAGCCCAAGGTCACCCAGCAGCTGCATGTGGAGGAGCGGGGAAGCGAACCCGGTTCACCAGATTACGAGTCTACCGCTCCTAACCACTACACCACACTGGGACAAGTGCTGGCTCCTCTTCCTGCCTGATGTGGTGCTGGTGGGGGAAATAGGGACATTCCAGGATCAAATCAGAAGCTGGGATGGTTTCTGTCATTCTGGGACTCTGCCTGGAAAACAGGGACTCTTGGAGGATATGAGTTTCCTTCGTTCCTAAGTCCTTATGTCTCCAAGAAGCCATCAAGCAGGACCTGGGTGCAACAGCACTCTCTCAACGGGATTCCCAGACTCAGAGGAATTTACTGCCTCTGGCCCTGGAGGCAGAATAATAGCGATAGCGGTTCGTGTGGATATTTTTTGGAACGCTGCAAATTGGCTCTTTGGGGCCTTGGAGATGAAGGTTCAGGGCGCCAGAGTGCTGCGTTCAGCTCAAAAAGTTGCCTTCACCTTTCTACGCAGTGTCCCTTGAGACTTAAAAAGGAAGTCGAGACAATGGACTTGATCAGAACTCAGTCGGCAGAGCACAAGCCTCTTAATCTTTGTGGCCCTTTGTGGCTTAGGGCCCTCGTACTTATGGGACCGCCTCTCCTGGTCTGCCCCGCAGAGGGCCTTAAGATCCATGAATAATCATAGTTTAGAGGTCCCAGGCCCTAAGGAAGTCAGACTATCCTCCACCAGGGCCAGGGCCTTTTCAGTGATGGCTCTGACCTGGTGGAATGCTCTGTCCCATGAGACCAGGGCCCTGCAGGATTTAACTTCCTTCCGCAGGGCCTGGAAGACAGAGCTATTCCGCCTGGCTTTCAATCTGAACCTGGCCTGATCTTTTGTTCCCCTTCCTTCCCTCCCCTCCCTTTTTTGTGAAGATTCCCCGCTCTGGGATCTCACAGCTGGTTCTCCCCTGGTCTCCTCGCTGGCCCAAGTGGAACTAATTTAGCCAGCTAGCCCTGGCGATCATCTAATGTTTATTGGATGGATTTCCCCCCTAAATTGATTTTTGATTTTATTGTTATTTACGCTTTATACCATATTTTATTTTATAGGGACACGGGTGGCTCTGTGGGAGCCTGGGACTTGCCAATCAGAAGGTCAGTGGTTTGAATCCCCATGACGGGGTGAGCTCCCGTTGCTCGGTCCCTGCTCCTGCCAACCTAGCAGTTCAAAAGCACGTCAAAGTGCAACTAGATAAATAGGTACTGCTCTGGCGGGAAGGTAAACGGCGTTTCCGTGCGCTGCTTTGGTTCACCAGAAGCGGCTTAGTCATGCTGGCCACATGACCTGGAAGCTGTAGGCTGGCTCCCTCGGCCAATAAAGCGAGATGAGCGCCGCAACCCCAGAGTCGGCCACGACTGCACCTAATGGTCAGGGGTCCCTTTACCTTTACCTTACCATATTTTATGCTGTTTTTTTTTTTTTTTTGTAGCATCAATTAAGTGTTGTAAAATTTGTTGTTAGCCGCCCTGAGCCCGGTTTCCTGAACCGGGAAGGGTGGGGTATAAATAAAATTTTATTATTATTATTAATCTCAGGGCTGTGGGTTCGAGTCCCACGCCGGGCAAAAGATTCCTGCATTGCAGGAGGTTGGGTAGGCTAGAGGACCTTTGTGGTCCCTTCCGACTCTTGTAGAGTCTGTGATTCTAAGACACCCGCAGCTGGCCAAGGGGGCCCCTCCAGTTTAGCGTTGTGTTCTTGCAGCGGCCAGCTGGATGCCTCAAATGGGGAGCCAGAAAGCATGACCCGAGAGCAGCTTTCCCCTCCTGTGGCCTCTGGCAACTGGCATTCAGGGTCTCCAACAAAATGCTACCCTGTTGCCGGCATCGAAACAAGATTCAGCTGCTCTTCCGTTGTGCAGCCAGCGTGGCATGAGATGAGGATACAGCTGGCATAGCTATAGGATGGGTGTTGTGGTCTATTTGGTGGGCACCGGCTTGGGGAAGCCCGCTCCCTCCTGACTCCTGGCCAAAGGCAAAAATCCATCATTGCATCCCCTCCTCCTCTGCTTTCTCTCTTGGCAGCCAGATTGGGTGGGAGCAGCTGGAAAAGAGAACTTAGTGCTTGGGCGGATGCGGGGCTGGTGTGAGGCCCCCGGGGGCCGTGCTCCTAATTCGGGAGTCGCCACAAAGGCTCATCCGGTCCGCACCAGAGGACCTGCTTAGCAGTCTGCAAACAGTCTCTGTTGTGTGTGGCGAAGATCAGGTGGCGAAGGGGGAACGGCGCGCAGAGTACATGTCTGGGCGGCGCAGAGAGCGGCGCTGGAACAAGGGGAACCCCACTGA
This sequence comes from Podarcis bocagei, assembly GCF_964188305.1. NCBI lineage: Eukaryota > Metazoa > Chordata > Lepidosauria > Squamata > Lacertidae > Podarcis > Podarcis bocagei. The sequence continues at coordinate 51,296,883 of NC_138139.1, read as the reverse complement.
GGAATAATTAACGTGGCTCCGTTTCACCAGCTTCTCCCAGCTGGGCTCTGCCGGGGCTTGTCCCGGTTCGCACACCTCAAACGCGACCCCCGACGGCAAGCTGTGCAAAGCGGTCCGAGACGCATATTGATAGGTGCTGTGCGCTGCAAGGATAGATATTGTGGGGTGGGGGGGGAGAGAGGAAGGGCCTGGAATTGTGCCCACTGCCCACCCCACCTCCAGAGCCCAGCTGAGCTTTGTTTTATTGGCCTTGTGACGATGCACAAAAAATGACGAGGGTGTTGGGCCAGCTGCCAGATGTTTCAGTCTATGACTCCCATCTGCCCCAGCTGGCATAGTTGCCCATCTCCATCACCACCTTTCATGACCACGGCCGCACAAGTTTTTCCTCGCACTGCTCCCTGCCCTCTGCCTCAGATGGCGTTTTAGTGGCTCTGCCAGTTTTGAGCGGGAGCCGAGCTTGGCTCCCATTCGTGGTTGCCACCTGCCCTCTTCCTTTGCCCACAATGCAATGCCCGGGCCTGCAGATCTATGAAATCTGTGCATTTCGCAGACCTGTAGTCTGCCTTTCAAACTCTCTCGGCTCTCGTTCGGAAGCGGAGCCCCCACTTAAAATGTCCATCCAGGGTCCCGATGGGGAATGTCAGTGTGGCCCCCAGTGAGGGGCCCTTCTGAGCCTATGGGGCCATTGGTCAGGGTCAATTGGGCCTGAGTGTAACTCCTCTTAGCAGCAACCAGGACAGAGGTCACCAGATTTTGTGGGGTATCAGCAACCGTGTATGCCTCCAGCCCGCAGAGGGCGGGATTGAGACCTACAGATAAAAGGTAAAGGGACCCCGGACCGTTAGGTCCAGTCATGGCCGACTCTGGGGTTGCGGCACTCATCTCGCTTTATTGGCCAAGGGACCCGGCGTACAGCTTCCGGGTCATGTGGCCAGCAGGACTAAGCCGCTTCTGACGAACCAGAGCAGCGCATGGAAACGCTGTTTACCTTCCCGCCGGAGCTGTACCTATTTATCTACTTGCACTTTGATGTGCTTTCGAACTGCTAGGTTGGCAGGAGCAGGGACCGAGCAACGGGAGCTCACTCCATCGTGTGGATTCGAACCACCAACCTTCTGATTGGCAAGCCCTAGGCTCTGTGGTTTAACCCACAGCGCCACCCGCGTCCCACAGATATTAAGGGAGTCCCACCAGACTCCTAAGTTCCATTTCTCTCTCTCTCTCCTACACAAAGCAGCCATGATACAAGCTCCAACCATGAAGACCTAGAATCTGAAGCCATGCTTGTAAATATGAAGAAACTGCAAGTGAATAACGTTTTCCCCGCTTTACCAATGGGACCTCTCTCTCTGCGGTTTATTTTGCTCTTTTAAGCAATGCTAGCTCTGTGTGAATGAGACAGAGCAGGTCTTGGTGGGACTTGGTAGCTCCAACTTCCAGGCTTTTAACTTTGCTGTAAACCAAACACCTTTTCACTTTATTATAATTATTTATTTATACCCCGCCCATCTGACCGGGTTTCCCCAGCCACTCCCAACAAAATATTAAAAACACAATAAAAGATCAGACATTAAAAACTTCCCTAAACAGGGCTGCTTTCAGAAGCTTTAAGGCAGACTGGATTCTGCTGATCTTTCCCCCCTTTCCTCCCCCTTTAAACAACAATCACACAAACAGTCTTATAAAAGTTAAAAATAACATTTACTCACTCGGAGTAACAGATACAGCAGCTTTGTTCAGGCAGGCTTAAAATGGGAACGTTCTTTCATATGTGGTGGAGTTGTAAAAAGGTAAAAGAGTATTGGGAAATGATCCATAATGAATTGAAAAAAAGTTTTAAAGTTCTCCCCCCCCCCCAAGTCCTTCTGTTGAAGATAATTCAGACAGAAATTCCCAGGTGTCAAAAAAGGTTATTTATGTATGCTACTACTGTGGCCTGTGTTTTCTGAGCCCCAAAATGGAAAACGAGCGAGGTCCCAACTAAAGAAGAATGGCAACTTAAGCTGACAGAATATGTGCAGCTCAGGACAAGAAGAGGACAAGAAGAACATATGTTTAGAGAAGACTGGAAAACATTTGTTGAATATATGGGAAATAATTATGTACAGCTGAAAACGTTGGCAGCATTAAGATAAATTCAACAGTGTAAATAAGTTTTGATGGATGCAATAATGGAATACTGAATGGTATAGTTTTTGTAAAATATGCAGGGACCTATGATATATAAAATGAACCGTGGAAAGAGAGGAAGGGAAGTCACTGATATTTTAAGGATGTAAAAATGAGTATTCTAAATTGTAAAACAGAAAACTTAATAAAAATTATATACAGAAAAGAAAAGAAAAGGTAATTCAGTTCCAAAGACATACTTAAGTCTAGCTTAAAATGTAGTCTGAGTATGGCGCTCCTGTAGGAAACTTACAGGAAAATGTGAGCTTCAGTTCCTGCCATGTGCCTATCTAGCAAAACATGAATTGTTGGTTTGATTGCATTTTAGATAACCCCACAAAATGTCCTGATTTATTTCCACTGACTGGCAATAGCTCTCCAGGGTTTTTCTTTTTTGGGGTGGGGGGCACATTCAAAAACCCTACATGGAGAAGGCAGGGACAGAACCTCAGACCTCTTGCAAGGAAAGCTGGTGTATTTGGTTCATGCATATGGCTGTTCTCTGTGATGATTTTGCTATTGCACTTTTTTCATTAAAAAATAAAAAATTCTTGTGTTCCGGCGGGTTGCATATATTGCTTTTTATCTTATGATCTGCTTGTTTGAACCCATTTACTCATTTCAAGGCGACTCTGAGCAGCTTGGCATTTTGAAAACCTCTAAGCGGCGTACAAAAACCGCCACGCAAAATGAAGAAAACAGTGTAATGAAAACCGTGCAGTAAAAACAGTGTTGTAAAAAAGACAGGGAAACAAGAGATTCGGGTCCGATCTTATGGGCCAGGGAAAGCCTGGGCAAGAATATATTGTCTGAAGCAAATGATTAGATGATGCTTCACATCTGGTGGAGAGAAGGGTATTCCACAAGGCTGGGGCAGGGAGGGGAAAAACTTGTTTTCTGGTCACTGCCCTGAAATACTCTGTTAGGACACAGAGCAATAAGTAACATTTCTGTTATGTACTGAAGTTCTCACCCTGGGCCAGCAGGGGGATATTGTAGATAGTTATGCAAATAAGGGATCGAAAGTGACGTTCAGTGATTGGATAGTTTTAGAAAGTTGTTACAGTAACGTTGTACTGGAGCTCTATATAAGCAGGCTGACTGAACCCTTCAGTTCAGTTCTGTCCTGGCCTGTGAATAAACAAGAGCTGTTTGAAGAATCGCTGTGTCGTCTGATATGTTCACCCACGACTTAACAATTTCCCCTGTTGATTATTCCAAGTGATCATAGAATCATAGAATTGTAAGGAGAGGGTACCTTAATGCACATGTGGTGGGATTGTGTGAGGATACGAGAATTCTGGGATATAATATGCAGCAAACTTAAAATGATTTTTAAATTCTCCTTCCAAAAAACCCCCAGAAACCTTTCTGTTAGGCATCATGTTCACTGAAATACAAAAACTTTCTAGAACCATCTTTATGTACACAACTACGGACGCTAGAATCCAAATAGCAAAAAACTGGAAAGGTGACTTGATTCCCACAAAGCTTGGCTGGCAGGTGAAGATGTTAGAATACTTGGAACTTGCAAAAATGACTGGGAGAATAAGAGGAAACACAAATCAGAAAGTGAGTAAAGTATGGATAATATTTAAAGAATATATAAAACAATATTGTGAAAATGCAGATCTCCTGACAGGTTTAGATTGAATCTTGAAAAGGAATGCTAGAAACTTAAAAATGTCTTTGTGATATGCATATAACAGGAAGTGCATATAGGCTAAGAATATGTAGAAAGGTGAATCGGAAGTCAAAAGTGTATGTGAAGTTAGAAGATTTGTTGTTTGTGTGTACTTGATGCACTGTTCTTTCTGTTTATGCTGTTTTGTGTAAACTGTTTTGCAATAAAACATTTTTTAAAAAAAAGAATCATAGAATTGTAGGGTTGGAAGGAGCCACAAGGATCATCTAGTAATATTAATAGTAATTGTAATCATAATAATTTTATTATTTGTACCCCACTCATTTGCGTTGCCCCAACTACTCTGGGTGGCTTCCAACAGATAGGAAAAACGTAACAAAACATCAAACACAAAAAACTTCCTGAGGCAGGGCTGGCATCAGAGGTCTTCTAAAAGTTGTTTATCTCCTTGACCAGTTCAGCTCCCTGCAATGCCGGAATCTTTTGCCCAGCATGGGGCTTGAACCCATAACCCTAAAATTAAGATGCTCATCCTCTACCAACTGACCTACCAACAGGGTTGCCATATTTCAAACAGTGAAAATCTGGACAAGAAAAGTTGTTGAGCATTTTTTTCCTTCCAAAGTTGTTGAGCTACCAAGGCCAATCTTACAGGTTGGATGGTCTTTCAGGTAAGCCTGGTCTTGAGTTATTCAGGGGTTTAAGGTAAAGGGACCCCTGACCATTAGGTCCAGTCGTGGCCGACTCTGGGGTTGCGGCGCTCATCTCGCTTTATTGGCCGAGGGAGCCGGCGTACAGCTTCCGGGTCATGTGGCCAGCATGACTAAGCCACTTCTGGCGAACCAGAGCAGCGCACAGAAATGCCGTTTATCTTCCCACTGGAGTGGTACCTATTTATCTACTTGCACTTTGATGTGCTTTTGAACTGCTAGGTTGGCAGGAGCAGAGACTGAGCAACGGGAGCTCACCCTGTTGCGGGGATTTTTTTTTTTAAAAAAATTTTTTTATTGGTTTTACAAAATTTTAAAAGAACAAACAAACACTTAAATAGACAAACATACACGTATAATTTCGTAACATATTTTCATAAACCTCTTTTCTGGGACTTCCCCATACCCCCCCTTTCTGCATCCCAATGTCCATAATTTTATAGCAACTCCCAATTGTTACTTTCCAACCTCTGTCATCTTAGTCATCTCTATATTCTGACCTTATCTCACTGTATCCCTTTGTTCCTGAAAACCACAACACTCTAACATTCATTAAGTTTATAATAGTCCTTAAGATAACTTTTAAATTTTCTCCATTCTTCATCCGCCGTCTCTTTTCCTTGGTCACGGATTCTGCCTGTCATCTTGGCCAATATCATATAGTCCATCACTTTCATCTGCCATTCTTCCAGAGTGGGTAGATCTTGTGTCTTCCAATATTTTGCGATGAGTATTCTTGCTGCTGTTGTAGCGTACATAAAAAAAATTCTGTCCCTCTTTGGCACCAATTGGCCGGCAATGCCCAAGAGAAAGGCCTCTGGTTTTTTAGGAAAAGTACATTTAAGTACCTTTTTCATTTCATTATAGATCATTTCCCAGAAAGCCTTAATCTTCGGGCATGTCCACCAAAGGTGATAGAAGGTACCTTCAGTCTCTTTACATTTCCAACATTTGTTGTCGGGCAAATGATAAATTTTTGCCAGCTTGACTGGGGTCATGTACCACCTGTATACCAATTTCATAATATTTTCCTTTAAGGCATTACATGCCGTAAATTTGATACCGGTGTTCCATAACCATTCCCAGTCATCTGACATGATGTTGTGACCGACATCCTGTGCCCACTTAATCATAGCTGATTTGACTGTTTCATCCTGTGTATTCCATTTCAGCAACAAGTTATACATTCTAGATAAATTCTTAGTACTGGGTTCTAACAATTCAGTTTCTAGTTTTGATTTTTCCATCTGGAAGCCAATTTTCCTGTCCTGTTTGTAAAATTCCATTATTTGATGGTATTGAAACCAATTTTGTACCTTATGCTTCAGTTTCTCATAACTTTGCAATTTGAACTTATCTCCATCTTGTTCCAAGATTTCCCAATACTTCGGCCATCCGACCTCCATATTGAGTTTCTTCACTGCCTTGGCCTCCACTGGTGAGACCCATCTAGGGGTTTTGTTTTCCAACAGATCTTTGTATCTTATCCAAACATTAAACAATGCTTTTCTAACAATGTGATTCTTAAAGGCACTATTGACTTTATCATACCATAGATATGCATGCCAACCAAAAGCATTATTAAAACCTTCCAGATCTAAGATGTCTGTATTTTCGAGGAGCATCCATTCTTTCAGCCAGCAAAATGCTGCTGCTGTTGCGGGGATTTGAACCGCCGACCTTCTGATCGGTAAGTCCTAGGCTCTGTGGTTTAACCCACAGTGCCCCCCGCGTCCCATTCAGGGGTTTACAAATGAGTAATAAGACACTTGCATGTGAGCTGCTGGCAGACAAAAGAAGCGCAAATCACTTCTTTCATTTCTTTCATTAAAGTGTATATACCACCTGAATGTAAGGGAGAAGCAACAACTCAGAACCGTTTAGAAAAAGAAGAATACACACACACACACACACACACACACACAGAGAGAGAGAGAGAGAGAGAGAGAGAGAGAGAGAGACAGTTAAAACTAGCTGTTAAAAACATTCAAAAAAAAATGAACAACTGAAATCAATGAGAAGCTGAAAACAGTTTAAAAAACACACCAACCTTCTACATATCCTGCTAGGCTTGCCTGAACAGAAATGTTTTTAGGAGGCACTGAAAAGAGTATAGCTGGTGTATCAATCGGCAGGGAGTTCCAAAGTGCTGGTGCTGCCCCACTCAAAGAAGGATTTCTTACAAACAGGTATTATGCAGTACCTGTAAGAGTGCCATTTCCGCAAATCGAAGTAGCGGTGGAGGATTGCACATACGCGGAGTGATAATAAAAGTGTTTTGGGATATACCCAGAATCCTTTGCAGCGCCCGTGACTTCCACCACAAGTGTCGTTGAGGCCTGACCTGCAAAAAAAGAAAAAGGTTTCCTCGAGAGTAGAAGCATTGCAGTTGGCAGCCTTTGGCCAGCAAGCCTTTGGCCCCCGATCCGCCGTGTGGCCGTCCCCCCAGCGCTGGCCTAATTACTTTCCGACACGCTGCAGGAATAGGGAGGGAGATGGCTAAAGCTGGAACAAGGGTACTGACAAGGAAAACATTAATTTCTGGAGTTCTTTTAATTAATTCATCAGGAATCATGCTGTGTGGGATGATTACGTTAAAGTGTTTAATTACAAATTTATATGTAATGATGCACTTTAATTACTTTGGACTGGTACATTATTATTGGGCCCCTTTCCCGAGATTCCTGGCAACAGATCCAGGCTGAAAACAAGGAGCTGCGCCGATGGGGCCGGCGTCCCTGAATTATTTACGGAGTGTTGGGAGAGATCCAGTGGTGATTGATGGTGGGGGGTTGTGTGTGTGGAAGCTCTCCTCCTAAGTGGACGGTCTCGCCTTGGGATCAGCAGCAAAGCGGGAAAGCTTGGATCAAATGTCCTCTTCTAAGGGGAAATGGAAGTGCTGGAGCCAACTGAGAGCATATTGGAGCAGGCTTCCCCAAGATGGCGCCCTCCAGATGTTGATACTATAATTCCCAACTCGTAGCCCCAAACTTCTGGAGGGCACTAGTTTGGAGAAGGATACATCAGAGGCAACCGAGGCAACTGATTTCAAAGTTCGAATTGCCTAGTGAAGCAAAATACAGTGGTACCTCAGGTTACATACGCTCCAGGTTACAGATGCTTCAGGTTACAGACTCCGCTAACCCAGAAATAGTGCTTCAGGTTAAGAACTTTGCTTCAGGGTAAGAACAGAAATCGTGCTCAGGTTTCAGGGGAACCCCAAGTCCAGCACCGAGCAAGACCATGCCTCTGTCCCTCCAGTTTTCAGCAACAGCCGAAAACTCTCACACACACAGCTGTCTCTTATACAGACCCCCCCTTTTGGCCTGTTGTTTGCTATCCTAGAATGTGACATCCAGCCAGGTGAGGTGGGAAAAGACACTCCTGCTTGTCTCCATGGAAACAGAGCCCACTCTTTAAGATGCAAACGATGGGTACTTGGCTGAGGAGCTCAGGCCATGACCTTAACAAGGGATCCGTCCCAACTTGCTCCTTTAGATTCTAGCCTCGCGAGTGCAGGATCACAGGATTGGAAGGTACCCACTGGATTCACCCAGAGTGACCCCCGCCCCACAACCCTCCATAGCAATCGTTTCATTAGATGCATTATTTCTGCGTCCCCTCAATCTGCAACCAGAAATTAATTAATGAAAATTATTATTATTGCCTTTTTCTTAGCGTTTTAACTGTACAGTGGTACCGCAGGTTAAGTACTTAATTCGTTCTGGAGGTCCGTACTTAACCTGAAACTGTTCTTAACCTGAAGCACCACTTTAGCTAATGGGGCCTCCTGCTGCGCCGCCGGAGCACGATTTCTGTTCTCATCCTGAAGCAAAGCTCTTAACCTGAAGCACTATTTCTGGGTTAGCGGAGTCTGTAACCTGAAGCATATGTAACCTGAAGTGTATGTAACCCGAGGTACCACTGTCCGTAAATCTGGCGCTGCATGCATTTCAGCTACGGGTGCTGAAAAGGGCCCTCTGCCTTTGAGCTCTTTGCTCTCCTACTTTCAGTGCTTTCCGGGTTCTGGGAGGGATGGGTCTGGAATGCTTTCTAAAGACACTGTGTCCATCAGCTGTCGCACCTCTGGTGCTTCTGCCTCCTCTTCCTCCTCTCCCATTATTTCCCAGCTTCCCCCCACATCTGCCTCTGAGCTGTGACTTCCCTCAAACCACTGTCGTAAATCTATACTGTCTTCTTCTCTGGAAAGGTCAGGCTGGGAAGTCGGTCTCCACCATTCCTCTTCTGACAGTCTTGTTGTCTGGGCATCCCAGGACCTCCATGCGCACTGCCCAGGCTTGCACCCCAAGGAGGTCACTTTGGTGCTGTTTGACTTCACCCCTGGAGGCTCACTCCATTGCCTCTTGAGACAGACAGCGAATGGCCCAAAAACCACAGTCTCCATTGACATGCATTCCAAGGAAAGCAAACCCTGGGTGAAAATGCAAGAACGCCTGGAATCTCTCATTGCTCAGAGACCATCTTGTGTGCAACAATGTACAATCTACCATAAAATAACGACAGCAACAAAATCCACAATAGTGCAATATTCACAGTAAACAGTCTTACGCACTGAGCTGTATTAGCGGCTGGGAAAGGGCCGTGGCTCAGACATAGAGCACTTGCGTTCCATGGCAAGATCCCAGGTTCATTCGCTGCCCCCCACCTGAACCTCTGAAGTCCCACTGTAGATACAATTCTGAGCAAGATGGACAAATGCTCTTAATATAAGGAAGCTTCCTATTTTCCTGTGTTCCTATATGTCTCTCTTTCTTCTTTGGCATTTCCAGTCAATGGCTAGTGTGAATTACTCATCTTTGGGCTCTTTTCATAGAATGACCACTGAGACCGTATGACACCAGTCCTGAAAGACCTACATTGCCTCCCAGTATGTTTCTGAGCACAATTCAAAGTGTTGGTGCTGACCTTGAAAGCCCTAAATGGCTTCAGTCCAGTATACCTGAAGGAGCGTCTCCACCCCCATCATTCAGCCCGGACACTGAGGTCCAGCGCCGAGGGCCTTCTGGCAGTTCCCTCCCTGTGAGAAGTGAGGTTACAGGGAACCAGGCAGAGGGGCTTCTCAGTGGTGGCGCCTGCCCTGTGGAACACCCTCCCATCAGATGTCAAGAAAATAGACAACTACAGTGGTACCTCTGGATGCGAACGGGATCCGTTCTGAAGCCCCATTCACATTCTGAGCAGAACGTAACCCGCATTTGCGCGTCTGCGTGTGCGTGGGTCACAATTCACTGCTTTGGCGTATGCGCGTGACATCATTTTGTGCGTCTGTGCATCTGTGAGTGGCGAAACCTGGAAGTAACCTGTCACCGTGGAACGCAACCTGAAAACGCTCAACCTGAAGCATATTTAACTCAAGGTATGACTGTATCTGACATCTGAAGGCAGCCCTGCTTAGGGAAGTTTTTAATGTTTGATGTTTTATTGTGTTTTTAATATCCTGTTGAGAGCCTCACAGAGTGGCTGGGGAGACCTGTCCAGATGAACGCGGTATAAATAAAAAAATATGATGATGATGATGATGATGATGATGATGATGACAGAACTGTAGAGTTAGACCACGAGGGTCATCTAGTCCAACCCCCTATTGTGCCCAATGTGGGACTTGAACCCACAACCCTGAGATTAAGAGTCTCATGCTCTACCAGCTGAGCCATCCCTTTTCAGAGCAGTTTAGCCACCAATCCCTCTTCACAGGGAACTCTGGGGATAGTAGCTCTGTAACGGGAGCAAAGAGGCCTCCGAACACCTCTCAGCACCCTTAACAAACTACAACTCCCAGAATTCTTTGTGGGAGGAAGCCATGACTGTTTGCAGTGGTGTCCTAGTGCTTAAATGTGATGGTGGCCTGGTCCTGCAGTGGCTACGTTTCCAAATGGAAAGCATAATGTTGGTGGTCAACAAAAGAGGTTTAAAGACTGTCTCAAGGCAAATCTTTAAAAATGTAGTATAAACACCAACAATTGGGGAACACTGGCCTGCGAGCGCTCCAATTGGAGAACAGCCTTTACCAAAGGTGTTACGGGCTTTGAAGACACTTGAACTCAGGACGCAAGGGAGAAATGTGCTAAGAGGAAGGCATGCTTCGCAAACCCTCACCGTGATCAACTCCTGTCCGGAAACCTATGTCCCCACTGTGGAAGGATGTGTGGATCCAGAATTGGCCTCCACAGTCATTTATGGACTCACTGTTAAGATCGTGTTTATGGAAGACAATCTTGAGAGCCAGTGTGGTGTAGTGGTTAAGAGCGGTAGTCTCGTAATCTGGTGAACCGGGTTCGCTTCCCCGCTCCTCCACATGCAGCTGCTGGGTGACCTTGGGCCAGTCACACTTCTCTGAAGTCTCTCAGCCCCACTCACCTCACAGAGTGTTTGTTGTGGGGGAGGAAGGGAAAGGAGATTGTGAGCTGGTTTGAGACTCCCTAGGGTAGTGATAAAGTTGTTGTTGTTGTTGTTGTTGTTGTTGTTGTTGTTGTTGTTGTTGTTGTTGTTGTTCTTCTTCTTCTTCTTCTTCTTCTTCTTCTTCTTCTTCTTCTTCTTCTTCTTCTTCTTCTTCTTCTTCTTCTTCTTCTTCTTCTTCCTACGAGTGAACGCCGAAGAAGAAGAAGAAGAAAGAAGACGTCTCCAAAGGTAGCTTGGACTGGGCGACACGCCTTAGGTCGCCCTGTGAGCAGGGATTTGAACACAGCTCTCTCTCTCTCTCTAGCCCCTCTCTGGCCCACTGAACCATCTCTTTCTAATCCTGCCCCCCTACACCCTCACCTAGCCCCAAACCAGCCTGTGATTTTGTTTCCAGAAAAGCCACCATGAAAACCAGGCGATGAGGGGGGGGGGGGACGACTGACTGTCTGTCTGTCTGCGGGAAGAGACGGGCATCTGCCTGGGAGCCTGCCTGTTCGATCTGGGCGAGAGCAAAACCGCTGCCAGGCGTGCCAATGCCAGATGGTGTTTGCGAGCGCTGCCAGGTCCCAGCTGAACGCTGCCCTCGGAGAGCCTTTGAGAAGTTGCCTCCGCCGCCAGCCCTGCCAACTGCAGTGGCATATGCTTGGCTTTGCCCCTACACCTGTTGGTGGGGAAGATTCACACTCGGCTCTGGCAGCCGTGGAGGAGAGGAAGGAAATACCCAATCTGGAAGTGGGTATTTAAAAAAAAAAGGAAAAGAAAACTGAGAAGAAAGCTGTTAAGGTTCCTACAACTCGAGGGAGAAAGCTGGCTTGCCAGAAGAGAGCACAGAGGACCCAGCAGAGGACTGCAGCACCGAGCGACGCTCAGAGGAAGAATACCGGGATTTCCTGGTACGGGATGGGGGAGGCACTTGTGAAATAATTAGGGTTATTTATACCCCGCCTTCGCCCCCAAACTGGGACTCAAGGTGACTTACACAAATTAAAACAACACAGAGAAAACACAGAAGGCTAAAAACATAGAAAAGGTAATAGTTTAATTAAAACACCCATAGAATTAAAACAATATATTAAAAACAGATCTATTAAAATACAGATAGTAAAAGCAGTACAGCACTATTTAAAGGCTCTTTCATTAAAAAAAGTCTGTCCTTCTCCCAAAGCCTGTTGGATGATGATGATGATTACTATATATTTATTTTCCCCCTGATGAGGCTAAAAACAAGAACCACTAAAAACATAGGAAAAACCCATCATTAATTAAACATTGATGGAATTAAAACTATTTACCTACCTATATACAATCTGTTTGATATATACGAGCAATTACAATAAAATCAGCATGACACCAGGAATAACGCTGTCTTCAGCTGTGGGCAGCAAGGAGGGAGCCAGTCTAGCTTCACTAGGGAAGGACTTCCGAAGTTGTCTGGGAGTGGCCACCACCGAGAAGGCTCTGTTCCACGTCCCTACCAAGTGTCCCTGTGAGGGGGGGGGGGGCAGAGAGAATAGCCTTCCCCAAACTTGGGCAGGTTTGTATGGGAGAATAGGGTCCTTCAGGTAGCCGGGCCCTTGACTGCACAGAGCCATCCAACCTAAGACAGGTGGATTTTTTGCAGGTGTAATCTGTGGCATGTTGTTCAGGCATTCACAACAACAACAATTTATTATTTATACCCCGCCCATCTGACTGGGCTTCCCCAGTCACTCTGAAGCCAGCCCTGTTTAGGGAAGTTTTTAATATTTAATTCTGTATTGTTTTTAACACTTGATTGGGAGCCACCCAGAGTGGCTGGGGAAACTCAGCCAGATGGGCAGGGTATAAATAATATATTATTATTATTATTATTATTATTATTATTATTATTATTATTATTATTATTATTATTATTATTAGCCACGCCAGGGTGCAAAGATCCACCCAGTGCCCCCACCCGGTTGCCCAGTCCCAGGCACACAGTGTGGGAATGTTCTGGGGTGCAGGAGAGGATATATTGACTAATTATATCCTTATCCAACTTGTGCTAACAAGTTCCCAAAATATCAGCAGAGTTTATAGACATTCCCCTTTAAGCTCGCAACGGTAACGTGTGCACAGGTTCGCTAAAACCTCTATAATAATTACTCTGGTAATTTCCCCTTTGTTCCCTCTTAAAATACAAGACACAACACAGTCTTTATAAAAGTATAAAAGAGTTTACTCACGATCTGTTCACAATATGATCCAAGAAGGCAGACAGGCTTAAAAAGGTTATATATATTTAGTATCTATCTTGTTGCAAGATAGACCTTATCTCCTCTCTTGGCTGAGAGCCAAGAGGGCATCTTTAGATGCTTCCTCATCGAAGGAAAATGGCAGAGAGAGAGAGATGGCTGCCTGCCCTGTGCTTTTGTCATTACCTGCACAGGTGAGGCCACACCCACCTCTGGTCACATGCGGAGGAAGTCCGTCCCCAGGAAGTTTACCTGCTTGCTGGGCAGACATCCCTCCCCATGTTCTAACATGTACACTCTAGGAATGTTGTCATTGACTGCTCCTGTGTTTACATCCCACACACAGGAGCACGGAGCTGCCCGTCCGCCTCAGGGTCTCACTGGCTCAGACGCCCACCAACAGGGGGGCTCTTCCCCAGACTCAACTCTCGGGCACTGGCGTACAGAGGAGGGGCGGGAAAAAGTGCACTGCACCAGGTACCATTTGGGGGAAAGGGTGCCATAACGGCTGCCCCCCCGGGACACGTGCCATGCAACCTTGGAAAATGTGCCACGCCCCTGGGACGCGCACCAGCCATGCCCCCGCCTGTTCTTCGCTCTGGGGGCTGCAGCATATTGCTCTGCCACTGCTCTCAGGCCCCAGACTCTCAGTCTGGCCCCCCTGAGAGCCCGGCGCCCGGGTGCCCCGCACCCCTAGCACCTATGGGGAAGACAGCCCTGGGTGGCTATCGGCCACAATGGCTTTGCTTTGCTTCCACAGTCAGAGGCAGTAAAGTACCGGTTGCTGGAAAGCAAAGGAGCAGAGGGGGCTCTTGTCTTTGGGTCCTGCCTGAAGGTTTCGTACAGGCATCTGGTGTGCCTCTGTGCTGGGCCCAGGAGTAACCCATGAAACGCATTCCAGGACCAGTCCAGAATCTGGAGGTTCCACTGGGAGTCAGTCCAACAGGGCCAAGGCAGGACACAAGGCAGGAAAACAGGCAAGGACAGGTACAGGATCTCAGGCAGGATCTAGCAAACAGCAATGTTGCTCCCGCAACCTGGGGTGGGGTCCGACAGCCTTTTATCTTTGTCGGGGTAACGGCCGGTCCTGATCCTCCGGCGACTCACCTCCCTGTTTCACCCAAAGGCGAGCACTCCTCCTGCGAGTACTCAGGTCTCTCCTTCTCTCAGACCTCAGTCTCTGCAGCTTGGGAGATGTTGGTGGGTTACTAGACCCAGGGGCCACCTGAGCCTCCCCTGACCCAACCGGTAGTGGAGCAGCTGTAAGTGATGGCCCAGCTGAAGGCAACGAGGTCGTCCCCACATGTGGAGCCAGGGCAGGCTCAGGCCCCGGACTCAGCCCAGCTGGTGCTTGTTGCAGGGGAACCTGTGCAGACTGGGACTCTTCAGGATCAGGCCCCAGACTTGGTTCAGATGATGCCTGAGGTAAAGGATCCGTTGCGGACTGAGACTCCTCTGGTTCCGAGTCTGAGCCCATGTCCCAGGTCATCACAGCCCCTATGAGAACAGGATGCTGGAATAGGCGGGCCATTGATTTGATCCATCGGGATAATTCTTATATTTGTTGTTGTTTAGTCGTTTAGTCGTGTCCGCCTCTTCATGACCCCCTGGACCAGAGCATGCCAGGCCATCCTGTCTTCCACTGCCTCCCGCAGTTTGGTCAGACTCATGTTTGTAGCTTCGAGAACACTGTCCAACCATCTTGTCCTCTGTCGTCCCCTTCTCCTTGTGGCCTCCATCTTTCCCAACATCAGGGTCTTTTCCAGGGAGTCTTCTCTTCTCATGAGGTGGCCAAAGTATGGGAGCCTCAGCTTCAGGATCTGTCCTTCCAGTGAGCACTCAGGACTGATTTCCTTCAGAATGGATCGGTTTGATCATCTTGTAGTCCATGGGACTCTCAAGAGTCTCCTCCAGCACCATATTTCAAAAGCATCAATTCTTCAGCGATCAGCCTTCTTTATGGTCCAGCTCTCACTTCCATACATCACAACTGGGAATTGAAAACAATAATAATTGAAAACAAAGACGACAATTCTTATATACTCATAGGAATTCAAAATGTGGTGGAGGCAAAACATTGCTGCAATCCCCTATTTCTCTGAGCAGCGAGAAGTTTCAAAGGTGCACCCAATCTACATTCCCTCTTCTTGGTCGCTGGAGACTTGCTGACATTTTGTGCTATTTCCATTTATTTGCAAACATGTAGGTGGGGGAGGGCATTAGCACCCACACACTCCACAGGCAGCCAGAGCCTCCCACCAGATCTCTAGGGAGGGGGTAGAAGGCCCCCTAAGATGAAGAGCCCTCAGGCATTTTATTTTGGGTGTCATTCCAGGGCAGCAGATGATTAGCTCTCCATTCATTGCGATTGCATTTTGACTCCCGGTGAGGAAGGGAAGCGCATGCTGGATTTTCTGCCTAAGGTGCCAAAAATAGCGCAGCTGAACTGGTTTATTATTCATTTATTTACATACTCCCTTATAATTAGCATTTCTAAGTGGTGTTGAGTACTGTGTACCTTGACGGGGGGCCAGGAGTGAGGGTGGGCACAATTTGCCATTGCACGTCAGGCAGCAAAATATACTGGACCCAAATTCCCTGTCCCCAAAGATGCAGCCCAAGGGCACATTTACAGCACATGACTCCTCTCCCCAAAGAATCCTGGGAACTGTAGTTTGCTAAGGATGCTGGGGACTGTAGCTGTGTGAGGGGGGAAACTGCAATTCCCATGATTCTTTGGGGGAAGTCACATGCTTTCAGTGCACATTGGGGTTACAGGAAATGTATGGTACAGATCTGCAGGTGGCCATGGTCAAAATGGGAAATTGGTTTTTTGTGTCCTTGGGCACCTGGATTTCAACAACTTCAGCCAGGAGTGGGGTGGGAGAAAGAGGTCTTTTATCTCCCTTCCAGGTGTTTCCCACAACTCAAAGCAACTGATGCACACATTTCTATTTTATTTTTTAAAAAAACCCAAACCCAAACACAAACCCCAATAACCCCAATATCAAATACAGTGGTACCTTGGGTTAAGAACTTAATTCGTTCTGGAGGTCCGTTCTTAACCTGAAACTGTTCTTAACCTGAAGCACCACTTTAGCTAATGGGGCCTCCTGCTGCCACCGGGCGATTTCTGTTCTCATC
Source organism: Podarcis bocagei (assembly GCF_964188305.1). Classification (NCBI taxonomy): domain Eukaryota; kingdom Metazoa; phylum Chordata; class Lepidosauria; order Squamata; family Lacertidae; genus Podarcis; species Podarcis bocagei. The sequence goes on along the minus strand of NC_138139.1, from coordinate 51,280,576 downwards.
CTGAAGCAAAGTTCTTAACCCGAGGTACTATTTCTGGGTTAGCGGTGTCTGTAACCTGAAGCATATGTAACCCGAGGTACCACTGTAATAATAGTAATAGCAAGTAAACGGAATAAGTGAAAATTCAGCAAACAGAAAGGGAAAAAAGTCATGCCAAGAATAAACTGAAAAAACCAGACTGGATCAGCAATAACCAGAAACAGCACACAAACACAATGTCAGATCTCTGTGCGTGTTGAAGTTTACCTTAAGTTTAGATCTAAAGCGTTTCGTCAGTTTAATTTATGGAAATGAAATAGCCCGGAAAACAAATCCATCTTATGACTAATTTCCCCTCATCATCACACCCTAATCTGCCAGCGAGAGGCAGGATGCTTTGTTTTTCTGAAAAATTAGTTCTATGTCCAGCTTAGCAACAGCTTCCTTCTACATTTTCCTCTCTCACCATAAGAAACGCTAGAAGAGCCTGCAGCTGGATCAGGCCAATAGCCCATCTAGTCCAGCACCCTGTTCTCACAGTGGCCAACCAGGTGCCTGTGGGAAACCAGGGAGCAGGACTTGAACACAAGTAAGGTAAAGAACGCAGGTGGCGCTGTGGTCTAAACCACTGAGCCTCTTGGGCTTGCCGATCAGAAGGTCAGCGGTTCGATTCCCCACGACGGGGTGAGCTCCCGTTGCTCGGTCCCTGCTCCTGCCAACCTAGCAGTTTGAAAGCACACCAGTGCAAGTAGATAAATAGGTACCGCTCTGGCGGAAGGTAAACGGCATTTCCGTGCGCTGCTCTGGTTTCGGTGTTCCGTTGGGCCAGAAGTGGCTTAGTCATGCTGGCCACATGACCCGGAAAAACTGTCTGCGGACAAACGCTGGCTCCCTCGGCCTGTAAAGCGAGATGAGCGCCGCAACCCCAGAGTCATCTGAAACTGGACTTAACTGTCAGGGGTCCTTTGGTAAAAGACCCCTGGATGGTTAAGTCCAGTCAAAGGCGACTATGGGGTTGCGGCACTCATCTCTCTTTCAGGCCAAGGGACTCACATAGCTGTCCACTTTTCCCTTTTCTTGTGAGGAATCCTATTCAGAATAAGGGAATTTCCCTTTAAAAAAGGGAAACATTGACAGCTATGCAAGGGAGCCAGCGTTTGTCCACAGACAGCTTTGCGGGTCATGTGGCCAGCAGAACTAAACTGCTTCTGGTGCAACAGAACACCATGACGGAAACCAGAGATCACAGAAACGCTGTTTACCTTCCCTCCACAGTGGTAGCTGTTGATCTACTTGCACTGGCGTGCTTTCGAACTGCTAGGTTGGCAGGAGCTGGAACAGAGCAACGGGAGCTCACCCCGTCGCGGGGATTCGAACCGCCGACCTTCCAATCGGCAAGCCCAAGAGGCTCAGTGGTTTCCCTCCTGTGAGATTCAGAAGTATTGGTGCATCTGACTATGGAGGCAGAGTAGAACCATGGATAGAACCCAAGACATCTGAAGGACATCAGGAAATGGGAGACTCATGTAGAAAGATCCTGTTATGGGTGGGCAGATATATATGTGTGTGTGTGTGTGTGTGTGTGTGTGTGTGTGTGTGTGTGTGTGTGTGTTAAAGTCCCCTTGATACGCCCAGGTGTATCCGACATAGGGCAGTTATTTATAATTCACAAACAGAAGAGAGACCCCTTCTGGTGGGTTATGAATGAGATGCGAGGCTCTCCCGTTTTTCTGGATTCCAACAACCTAGCTTCCAGCCACAGGAAACTAAAATTAACCAGTGTCTTCTCTCTCTCTCTCTCTCTCTCTCTCTCTCTCTCTCTCTCTCTCTCTCTCTCATTCAATTAATTTTAATTCACCGAGAGCAACTACTCTAGGGGGTAATTGCTTCTCTCCTTGGAAATTGCGTAAACTTCATAAGTGCACATGGCCCTCCTGTTAACACGCTTTAAAGGCAGAGTCCCTCCTTTGAACTCTAGTCCTGCCTCATTTCCATTCTTTCTTTCTTGTTAATAATAATATTTAGCATTTCTAAAGGAGCACTTTGCATCTTCAAAGCACATTTGCAGACATTAAATAATGGAACAGCACAACCCCTTTTGGGTCGCGTGGGGGGGCTGGGGGGGGGCTTCACCAGCCTCCTTTTGCAGGTGCTTCTAAGGAGAGAGAGCGAGAGCGCAGGAGAGAGAACAAAAAGTGCTTTAGAGCTGGGTTTTAATTTGTGAATTCCTGACAGGGTGCAAACCAGAATTCAGTGGCAGTCGGGAGTGGGGAAGGAATGCAGGGGAGTATAGCTCCAATACCTCCCCCCCCCCCCAGAACAGGAGCAATTTGGTCAAGGTACCTGATGGATTCTCTGGTGAAGAGGTGATAACGAGGCTTTCAAGTTTTACTATTGTTTTGAAGGAATTGGTTTCCCAAACCCAAAACTGACTGTGCAGGCAGTTTGAAACGGGCACCAAAATTCCTATTTTTCCTTAGCTAAAATCCATTAACTTGAGCTCTGAGTCAATGTATAAACAAAAACCCGGCTGTATAAACAAGTGCTCAGAGCCTTCTCCTTTATCAGTCACGGCAAGGGATGACCTTGGCTGTTCCAGTGGAGTAGGGATGACATGTCTGGATCTTATCTTACCACACTCTGATGCACAGACCTAGTCTGGGAAGAGCGTCAGAGTGTGTTCTTGGAGTTGGTGACCTCTTGCTCCAAGATAAGAGTACAGGAAGGAATACCCTTTTATGGTCAGAAGTACCGGAGCAGGAACATCTGTGATGTCAACCTGCGTGCACAAGCTGACATGGCTGGATTCCTGGGGAAGGGGGGAGAGGGTGCCTGGAGGATATATATACTGCATGGAATTTCTCATTTCTTTGGACTTGCTGTGGACTGACCACGCAAGTGCCTTTCTGCTGCTCCGGAGAGCAGAAATAAAGAACTCTTTCTCTGAACCAACCCTTGGTGTCATTTGACTTCCTTCCTCCCATCCGGGAGCAATGCAGAGCCCACCAATCAGTAAAGACTAATAAGGCTACCACAAGATCTACCTACCTTGGAAGAATGGCAGATGAAGGTGATAGACTATATGGGACTGGCAGAAATGACTGGCAGAATCCGAGACCAGGGAAAAGAGACGGCGGAAGAAGATTGGAAGAAATTTAAGAACTATGTTAAGAAACATTGTAAAATCAATGAGTGTTAGAATGATGCGGCTTTAGAAATTAAGTGGTTTACAGCTGTAAAGATTAAGTTAAAAGAAAAGAAAGGTTAACAATTAGATAAAATTAAGGGTGAGGATTTGCTGAACTGAATATTTGAAATTGGAATGCAGAAAGGGGAGGTATGAGGAGGTCGGTGAAGTAAGTTTTAAGAAAATAAGGATTTGAAATTATACTTGTTTTTTCATGTCTGTGTTTGTTTGTATTGTTGTGTTTGATTATATAATTTGTGAAACTTTAATAAATATTTTATAAAAAAAAGACTAATAAGGCTACAGACTGAGGCTAGCTGACTATTCTGTGACCGATCCCCACAAACTGGACATTATCCTGGGCACCACTGCTCTTTGTTATGTGTTAGTGTGTGTTATAGGGACCACGAGGGTCATCTAGTCCAACCCCTTGCAATACAGGAATCTTTTGTCTATGACCCTGAGATTAAGAGTCTCATTCTCTACCAACTGAGCTGTGGCTATGTGTGCTTTCTTGATGAGCTTTCTAACCCCCTGGCCAAGGGTGTTTTCAAGCAAGAGGATCACAGGCATGCAAGACGTACGGAGGCATTTCACTGTCTTGAATGACGGGTGGACCAGACCAAACATTTATCTGGTCCCACATCCTGCTTCCTGCTGGGGCCAGCCAGGTGTCCCAATGGCAAGACACCCCCCCCCCAAAGCAAGGCACAAAGGCAGCTTTCCTCTCCCGTAACTGGCATTTACAGGTAGACTGCTTTTGAACATGGAGGTGCCATTTAGCTGGCACAATAAATAGCTGTTGATAAACCTCTCTGCCTCAGCTAGAACAAACAGAACCAGTGGGATATGGTTATGTCTAGATTTAAACTCTATAGGAAGGACAGAGAAGAACGTGGGGGCGGTGATGTCACTCTGCAAATCAAAGGGGCCACTGTGTCCAGCAAGAGCTTTTCTGAATGGTGGGCGAACTCTTGTCATCTGTCCAAGAGAGCGTTGATCTGACACTTTCAGAGACCTGCTGTAACAACTTGGCAATGCACTTCAGGGACACAGTTGCTCCCATTCGGACAGACTGCTTCGTCTAGTTCAGCGCTGTCTACACAGTTGGCGCTCTTTCGAATCCCTACGTGGAGAATCGAGGGACTGGACCTAGACCCTTCTGCGTGCCTTAAGAGAAGGCTGTGTCCAGGCCAGTTCACCTGCTACAGCTCACAAGGTATGTTTTCATTCATGTGCAATGATTGCAGTGTGTGTGCGTGTGTGATTTGTGATACATGCATTTGCATAGCACTTCCAATTATTCAAAAAAAAATCTGTATGCCTCATCTAATTATAATCTGTACATAGGAGGTGAGTGGCGCTGTGGTCTAAACCACTGAGCCTCTTGGGTTTGGCGCTCAGAAGGTTGGCGGTTCGAATCCACACAATGGGGTGAGCTCCCATTGCTCTGTCCCAGCTCCTGCCAACCTAGCAGTTCAAAAGCACACCAGTACCAGTAGATAAATAGGTACTGCTGCGGCGGGAAGGTAAACAGCGTTTCCATGAGCTCTGGTTTTCATCACGATGTTCCGCTGCACCAGAAGCGGTTTAGTCCTGCTGGCCACATGACCCGGAAAGCTGTCTGTGGACAAACGCTGGCTCCCTCGACTTGAAAGTGAGATAAGCACCGCAACCCCATAGTCGTCTGTGACTAGACATAATTATCAGGAGTCCTTTACCTTTTACTTTTTACCTTTAATCCGTTCAACAGCCCTGTCGTGTAGATTCTGCACTGGAATAAATAATGTCAGACATCCCTTCCAACTCTAAAATCCTAGGATTCAGATAGTAGTATTAGCGCCCATATTGCAGATGGGGAGACTGAGGCAAGGAGGAAGAGAGAGAAAGAGACTTGTACAAGGTCTTTTGGCACATCTTGCAAGAGGCAAAATTTGAACTGGGAGCTGCCATGATTCATAACCCTGGTTTCAAAGTCACTATGCTACATCCCATCTCTGATCTATCTATCTGTTGCCATGATGCCCCGTGAATCCAGCTCTGCCATACTTCTAAGACTTCACTCTATATTCTAGAGACTTATTAGATGTGGCTTTCTGATTAAAAACAAACCCTGGGTTTCTAGGGTCTAAATTTGGAGGATCTGTTGCCCAGATTTTAACTGCAGGGGTGAAAGAAAAAATAATGACTGTTTAGAAGTTTTAAACTGCAGGGCAACAGCGTCTTTTATTTGCTTCTGAGAGCTTTCTCCTGGAGAGAGGTGAGCATGTATGAGATTGTCTGCTATTCACCAAGGAAAAAGAGCACCAATAGATGGCGCCCTACTGTTTCTTAAAGTCTAAGAGTTGGGTTTTCCAGAATCCCTTGACAGGATTTTTTTTTTCTAACCATGCTGCTATATTTTGAAGACTTTGGATTTTTTATTCAAAAAAAATCACAGTACATTCCAAGTAGCTTAAATCTCTGCATCTCCCTCCTTTCCAGTGACCTTGACGAGTTTCAAGGCCACAATTACGGATGACGGCTACTGGGAGCCAACGGGCCACCCATTTTAGCAAGAGTTTTCAGTCCAGGGTCGCCATTCAAACCAACATCATTTTACCAGTCTTAAGCTAGGCAGCGCTGGAGTCTGCAAAGATTCTGCCAGCTCGTGCAAATCTGGCTTGGCTCCGCCCACAACCCATCAGCCCCCATCCTGGCTCCACCCCAGCGTGCCAGTCTCCTATAGGCTCCACCCCAATCCACCAGATTCCGCCCCCTCGAATGTTGTGGTGGCATTGAATGATGGCGAACTGTTAATCATCATCATTATATTTTTACCAACACAAGGAAGGGGTGGCCTTCCTTGACCTCAGCCACTAGGGCTTGCCGATCAGAAGGTTGACGGTTCAAATCCCTGCGACGGGGTGAGCTCCTGTTGCTCGGTCCCTGCTCCTGCCAACCTAGCAGTTCAAAAACGCGTCAAAGTGCAAGTAGATAAATAGGTACCACTCCGGCAGGAAGGTAAACGGCGTTTCCGTGCGCTGCTCTGGTTTGCCAGAAGCGGCTTAGTCATGCTGGCCACATGACCCGGAAGCTGTAAGCTGGCTCCCTCGGCCAGTAAAGCGAGATGAGCGCCGCAACCCCAGAGTCGGCCACAACTGGACCTAATGGTCAGGGGTCCCTTTACCTTTACCTTTACCAGAATGTCGTAAGCTGTCTCCGAGGCCCTATTCACACCATACATTTAAAGCATCATGATACCACTTTAAACAGTCATAGCTCCCCACAAAGGATTCTGGGAACTGTAGTTTGTTGAGGGTACTGAAAGTCATTAGGAGACCCTCCTAGAGCTACAATTGCTGGAGTGGTTGAGCACTGCCTCATCAGAGGGAACACTGGGAATTGTAGCACTGGGAGCAGAATAGGAGGGTGTCCGAATAACTCTCTGCACTCTTAGGAAACTACAGCTGCCAGAATTATCTGGGGGAAGCCATAACTGTTTAAAGTGGTATCGTAGAGTTTCAAATTTATGTGATGGTGGCCTGACTCTGCCTCGCTTGCTCCCATCCTAAGCTTCATAGTCTTCAAACTGGAATATAGGCTTAATAGTCCTGAATTGAGGGGGGAAATAAATCATTACGTCATTTACAATGCAGTCCTGTGCATATCTACTCAAATGTAAGTCCAGTAGGATAAAATGGGGCTTACTCCCAGATATGTGGGTGGAGGCTTATAGTCTTATGATTTGCTGGAGCTTGGAGATTGTCATGGAAGCACCACGGGGAGGCAATTATCAGGCAGCCAGACAAGGACTTTAGTCGTTTTCTTTATCTTCCCTATACAAGAGCAGGAAACTCCGGACGACTGCCAGATGCAACTGAAGTTGAGTGCCACCTAGTGACTAAACAGTATAATGACATGATCCACACAGGAAGCTCTGCCCGGATACAGTTAAGTCTAGTCCCCTCTAGTGACAGAACGATGCAATTACGCAATCCATACAGGGAATATTTGCTTGCTTACAAGTCTCTACCTCTTTCGGGGTCATCAGGGAGATGCCTGTTCTTCCCTACCAAGAAATCTGCTTTGAGATTCAGAGGAGAAAAGTGTAAGTAAATACATACAATAAATGGATACACCAGTGCCGACCATTTTAAAACGAATAAATGTAGGATGTGTCGATGAAAACCCACAAGCTAAAAGTGTGTGGATTTTGGGGGTTTTTTTGTTGCCTTGAATCCACATTAGCTTTTTTTCCCCTTTTCTTTTTTCTTTTTCCTTAGAAAAAGGAAAAAAAGTTGATTTAATGCCTCAAGAAAATGCCTGCAATTGCATCTCCGGTTTGGTCAAGAAAACAGCTGCAATCAATCACCCCGTAATTGATCCAGTTTGGCAGAAATCGCTCACCAATCCTTCCTGGAAGACAGTCCGATGAGCCGCTGGCCGTCAAGCCATCGCTGCCCTTTAGCTCTGGGGAATTGTTGCTGTGCAAATCCCGAGCTGTGAGTCTCTCTCTCTCTGTGTCTGTCTCTCTCCTGCTTTGGAAAGGACCTATTGCACAAATCAACACCTCAGGGCTTCAGTCCTTGATGTGGTGCAAAGTGCAGAATTCAACTTCTAGATAATCTTAGCGTTCCATTGTGTTTTATTTTGAAAGCAAGTTGCTAGGCCTCATTCCTGCAGCGGACGTGTTTGTAGAAGAAGAAGAAGAAGAAGAGTTTGGATTTGATATCCCGCCTTTCACTCCCTTTAAGGAGTCTCAAAGCGGCTAAAATTCTCCTTTCCCTTCCTCCCCCACAACAAACACTCTGTGGGGTGAGTGAGGCTGAGAGACTTCAGAGAAGTGTGACTGGCCCAAGGTCACCCAGCAGCTGCATGTGGAGGAGCGGGGAAGTGAACCCGGTTCCCCAGATTACGAGTCCACCACTCTTAACCACTACACCACACTGGCTCTCTTGTAAGGGGGTGGGGAAAGCCTACTGCAATCTCAGAAGCCTGGAAGGAGGCTGGACATATTAATTATGTCTGTATCACATTCGTTTTTCCCTCCACGGAACTCAAGGAGTTCTCCCTCTCCCTCTTTTATCCATACAACAACCCTGAGAGGTAGGTTAGGCAGAGAGACAGTGAGTGGTCCAAGGTGAACTTTATGGCTCAGTGGGGACTAGAACCCCAGTCAGCTGGGTCTTAGTCCAGTACTCAAAACACTACGCTACTCATTTGACAACAGGATTCGAACCCTGGTCTCCCAGGTCTTAGTCCAACTCCCTAAACCAGGAATGTCCAAAGTCCGGTCCGGGGGCCTGGTCCGGCCCTCTGGTTGATTTAATCTGCCCCCTGTGGGAGTTTATTCACTGGGGGGAAATCCCCCAAAAAGCTCAACAACTCTGGACAGCCCTCACTTCATCAAATCTGGCCCTCTTTGAAAAAAGTTTAGACCCCTGCCCTAAACACTACTTCACACTATATCTGGTGGAAGAAAACCTTAAAGGCAGACCCTAAACACCACCACCAACACCACAACAACAATAACAACAATAAATTTTGTTTATACTCCTCCCTCCCCGGCCAGAGCCGGACTCAGGGCAGCTAACACCAATAAAATCACAGTTAAAACTTAATAGGAGAAAAAGAGGGGGGGAGTGGGGGAACCAATTTAAAATACAGGTTAAAATGCAATTTAAAATCGATCAGGACTGAGCATGCTCAGTGGTCACCGAATAGTGAGTGACCCTTATGTGGGCAGATGGAGGGAATGGAAAACTCCAAAGGGGAAAGGAAATGGGGTAGTTTAGAAGGGGGCTTGGCTGGCTGGAGCACTGTAATTTTTTTTCTTCCAGGTTCCATTTGCTGTGGGGGTGGTGACGGATATAGTAATCTAGGGTTCAGTTTCTGCTAGCCTCTATGACAAGAAGATCCACTCTGAATATCTTTCTTAACCTTCCATTTTAAGCTGTTTTGTTCTCTTCCCGTTTTATCTCAGAATTGGCAACGAACAAGATTAAACAGCTCCGTTTAAACAGGTACAAGTGAGGTTAAATAGTTCTATGCGCTTCTGGAAGAGACGGCAATGCTGTTTTGGTGCCTAGGGCAGAAAACCCCGGTGGCTAAAAATATAACAAAACTCAACAAACTAATATTTTTTATAATATACTAGCAGCCTTGCCCCTGGCGTTGCTTTGAAGAAACCGAAGATCAGTGCGCTTTTTAAAGATTCGGTCCACTGTCTTGATGCAAAATGGCATCCGATTGTATCCTAACACAGAGGAAAACCTGCTCCTGGATCTCAGGAACCGTAATTCGAACACAAGAGTAGTATCACCTGTTGCAGTTTCCAGCAAGTGGCGTTCAGAATCATGACTGCCTCTGAGAGGATAGCCACTGAGACATAGCTGTCAACTGTCCCTTATTTGGCGGGAAAGTCCCTTATCCCAGCGCCGTGTCCTGCTGCTGTCCCTTATTGATGATGTCCCTTAAATTTCCCGGGTTTCAAAGGAAGCAGCTCCTCTCCCTCCCTGCCTGCCGGCCAGGGAAGAGGGAGGCTCCAACTGTGTTGCTTGGCTGCGTTGCTCACCCAATAAGGAGCCTAAGAACGACTGGGGGGGTGAAGCTTGCATGCCTTGTGCCAATCAAATCGGCTCTGTTGCCTGAGGAATCGCCTTTGCTCAGCGCTTCCCAGCAGAGAGGTGACGGTGGTTTTCCTTGCTGCATCCCCTTTGCGGGGTTGCTGCGCTGTGGGAACCACCGCTTGAGGCTTCATTTCGCTGCTGGCTGGGCTTTCTGCCTTTGGCTTGGAGGGGCTCAGAAGTTGAACATACCTGTGTTCGGAAAATCCCTTATTTTGGCTGCTGATCCCTTATTTTTGAGGCTGCTGGTCCCTTATTTTCAAATCTGTAAGTTGACAGCTATGCACTGAGAGCCTTCTCCTCCATTAATTTGTCCAGACCTCTTTTAAAGCAATCTAAATTCTTTTCTCTTTTCTCTTCAGAATCTTGGGTTTTATTTTGCTGTTGCCGCCGACGCTGCTTTTGCAAAGGCTCGACAGCCTTTTTCGCCTATTTCGCATCTTTTGCCTCGCCCCAACTAGTGGCATTCCAGGGCACTGCGGAGAGAAAAATGGCAGCCAGCACCCAAAAGTATTTAAATAATAATAATGGTGGGGAATAGAATCGTAAAGTTGGAAGGGACTGCTAGGGTGAACTACCCCCTGCAACACAGGAATCTTTTGCCTCAGGTAGGGCTTTGAAATAGACTCGGAGTTGAGTGTGGATTTCATGCTCTTTATTCAGCTCATAGTAGTGAGGAATGCAAATTCCCCCAAAGTGTCTGCTTTATATACATTATTTACACAATGGGCCCCACGTGATTGGCTAATTCTGGGATTCTCCTGTAGACCAATCAGGTTGCGGATTTCACATCCACCTGGAGCTGGATTGGGTGGCTCCTGCGGACCAATCAGACTGCTGCCTTCTTGATCCTATTGTTCTAGGACCAATCAGACTGCTGCATTCTGAATCCTATTGTTCTAGGACCAATCAGACTGATGTATTTTGGATCCTATTCAACTCAGTACATAACAGGCTTGAACCCATGGCCCTGAGATTAAGAGCCTCATGCTCTACTGACTGAGCTATCCCACCTGCCCAGAAAGAATCCTGCAAAAAAGCCTCCTTTCTCTAAGGATTATGATGACGATGGAGCGGCAAAATAATCTCAAGAAATCTCCTTGAAAAAATGCATTTTGGGAAACATCTGCACAACTTAGGGTTGCCATATTTCAAGGAGTAAAAATCCAGACACGGAAACTGTGATTTCACCCTTGGAATCCCAGAAAAACCAGAGATACGGCAACCCTAGACCATTCCACCAAGGTTAACCAAGGATCCAGGAAAGACCATGGAACTCAAGCAAAGGGCCAGATGAAACAGGAAGCTCTCTTTTGCTACTTCCTGTCCAGGAGGACCCAATGGCCAGCCTGTGTGGGTCAGCCCAGGGCCTGAAGGTACATCACTGCAAAGGCTGAAGTCGGTCGTTCTTTGGCTCACCACACGAGGCAGCCAGCGCACAGACCCTTGCAGCTCCTGACAATTAGGCACTGCTAGGAACATCTCATCCATGCTCAGGGAGCACCCCTCCAACTGATTAGTCGCTGCCATTGGCGTCTCATTGTTTCCTAGGACGGTTTTTATTTTCGCTTGTGTCAGCGTTTGCATCGCGAGCGGCTCCTTAGCAACGTCTAAAAGTACAATGACAAAATTAAGAGGACCTGCCCAATTAAAGCCCGTCAGCTGATGACACAGCAACACACCCAGAGACGGAGAGAGAGAGAGAGAGGCTTTGTATTTCCAGACGGAAACGGCCTTAGCCAGGCATCTGCATTTGTGGAATTTACTCGCATTAACTTCCTCTCCTGCAGGTCAATAGCTCATATTGTCAGCTCTGTGAAATTGTTCAAACATATATAATATGCTCTCAAAACATTGCTTAATTAAATTCTGGAGAACATTGACACACAAACAAAAAAAAAAAGAAGAAAAAAAAAGGGAGAGGAGAGATATTAATATCAAGGATTCCAGCATCTAACGGCAGTTTACATAGATCAGAGGGTGCCGGGGTTTTCTCTTTTGCTGCAAAGAGGTTATGAGCACGACAGGTTTGTTAATCTACAAGTTAAGGATGTGATTTAAACGACATGACATGAAGGAGCAGTAAGGAGATTGGGCGTGAAAAGGAAGGGATTTTGTACAGGAGGTTAGGGAAATGTGTGTGAGAGAGAGAGATTTGCAGAACGTAAAAAAATAACATTTATCAATGGAAACGGAAACAAAATAAGCATTGCAATGAACACCACTAGTGCTATGGCGATCCTGAGTTTACTGGCACCAATGGAGTCTTGTGGCCCATTTGAAACCAGTAGGATGGAAATCAGGAGGCCAACAGTAGGTGGCGTCAGAGCGGAAGATAGGAAGAACCAACCTTGCCATCCTCCCTGCGGAGTTCTGCAAGGGGCAACAATGAGACTAAGGCGGAGGAAGTTGACAGGCAGTACCATGCCCTCAGCTACACTAGTCAAAATACAGCGTTATAAATGTGTTATAACACTCTGACACCAGATGGTGGTGTAGAGCTGAAATAGCAACTCAGTTATATTTTCAATTATGAGCTTTACAACAGGGTTTTTTTTCCAGAGCGTTTTTATTATAGCTGTGTAGATCTAGCCCTGGTTGTAAGAAGATAGGGAGGTGATGACTGGCTATGGGCAGGCTGAGCTTGATACAGCAGTGCCCTGCTTGCCCCAGTGGGACCCAGTAGCTACAGCTATTGCCCTTTTTTGCTGCTCGCTTTCCACTTGAGGAAAGAGACATCACCTTGCCAACAAAGGTCCGTATAGTTAAAGCTATGGTTTTCCCAGTAGTGATGTATGGAAGTGAGAGCTGGACCATAAAGAAGGCTGGTGGCCGAAGAATGGATGCTTTTGAATTATGGTGCTGGAGGAGACTCTTGAGAGTCCCATGGACTGCAAAAAGATCAAACGTATCCATTCTGAAGGAAATCAGCCCAGAGTGCTCACTGGAAGGACAGATCCTGAAGCTGAGGCTCCAGTACTTTGGCCACCTCATGAGAAGAGAAGACTCCCTGGAAAAGATCCTGATGTTGGGATCTTGGAAAAGATCCTGATGTTGGGACCTTCCCCCTCACACATAAATTGAAAAATAGTGTGCCTGCCCCCTCACACATAAAATCTCCCAATGTCCACATGGGCGGACTGTGGAGGGGATTTGGGTGACAGCTGGTTGCCAGGGATACCTGCTCTTGACCAATCCCTCATCCTGCTCTCTACTGTGCTTGATGCTCAAGGGGCATCCCAGCTGCCACCCGGGTAGGTCCCCAACCTATTGTCCCTTCGTTCCACCCTATCGGCGGGCAGTGCCAAGGATACTTGCCTTGTCCTGGGTACTGGCAGTCCATGCTATGCCACTTCTCAGGGGCATGATGCCCTCTCGGTGGTCTTGCTCATATCTAACTGGACAAGATATGTGGAGGTACAATCCCATGAGAAAGATGAGGCAAAGCAAACCCAGTAGCGCCGGATCGTGTCGTTCTATAGTTTAGTCACTAGGTGGCACTGGACTTGGGTATTGCTGGAAAGAGTCAGGAGTTGGCTGTGTGGGTAGTGTCATTTTGTAGTTTAGTCACTAGGTAGCACTGGACTTATTCCTGGGAAGTCTGGAGTTTCCTGTGTCTGTTCTGATATTGGAGAGCAGCAATGATGCTCTTCCTGACTGCTGCATCTCCTAAACATTTCACGGCAGTATTTGATTTTGCACTTAGGTTTTATGGAAGAGTCTTCACTGACACAGCATTGAAGGGGCAGCCATGTCAATAACAGAAAGTGGCTCCCAGAATCATAGCTGTCAACTTTTCCCTTTTCTCGTGAGGAATCCTATTCGGAATAAGGGGATTTCCCTTAAAAAAAGGGAAAAGTTGACAGCTATGCCAGAATAGCAAGTTGGCAACTAGGTTTTTCCAAGGCCTTAAAGCAGTTGTTAATCATGCCTTGCTGTTATTTGGGGAGTTGTTATTTTTCAATGGAAGACCAAGAGCTGTGTCCTTGTTTCAATTTTAAAAAGCTGGGTTTTTTTCTGGAACAGGAAAACCAATATTTTCTGGAAAAGACATAGACAAGAGCCCTTCCTCCATGATTCAATCTGATCCCCTTGTAAAGCCATCTGAGTCGCTGGCCACCACAATTTGTGATTAGTGTTACCTATATCACCACCCAAGGGGAACAGTTCCCTGTATCCAGCTGATTACAAGCTCCACCCCAACCATTCATATGTATCTGTCTAGCTAAACACACACACGCTTACCCTATAGAATCCATACCCTATAGTACTCTATAGTATCCCATATACTTTATTTACTAATAGTGCTATGTAAGTGTGAATCCTATGTAAGTGTGAAACAGAACCATTCAGGTACAATAGGGGATCTAAAACATTTAGAACATGGGTAGGCAAACTAAGGCCCGGGGGCTGGATCCGGCCCAATCGCCTTCTCAATCCAGCCCGCTGATGGTCCGGGAATCAGCGTGTTTTTACATGAGTAGAATGTGTCCTTTTATTCAAAATGCATCACTGGGTTATTTGTGGGGCATAGGAATTCGTTCATCCCCCCCAAAAAATATAGTCCAGCCGCCCACAAGGTCTGAGGGACAGTGGACCGGCCCCCTGCTGAAAAAGTTTGCTGACCACTGATTTAGAGGAGCAAATCCTAAGCAGTATGAGCTCCCAAAATAGCCCAATGAGATCTCCGCCTGTTCAGTTTTATTATTTTTAGCTATTGAATTCATATCCCTCACGTTTCTCCAAGGAGCTCAGGGTAGAATAAATGGTTCTCCTTCCCTCCTCATTTAATCCCCACAAGAACCTTGTGGGGTAGGCTAGGCTGAGAGGCAATGACTGGCCCAAGGTCAACCAGAGAGCTTCATGGCCGGGTGAGTGATTTGAACTCTGGTCTTCCAGGTCCTAGACTGATACTCTAACCACTACACCACCACTGGCCTTCTGACGGACTGCTGTGTAGTGGTGGCAGAATTGGAGACGGAGAACTGGGGAAAGGGAAGATGGAATGGAATTTCCTAGAAATGGCTAGAACCCTAAACATGGCAACCAGTGACATTTGTTGGGGGTCCTGTTTGTTTAAACCATGGCAACGATTTAACTTCAACCCGTTTTCAATGCTGTTGGATCCAAATCAAAGTCTACTTTTCTTGGGGGGTCCGGATGCCTTTGGGCTCCCATTCTTTTTGTCTAGAAGGTGATCAGTGAGTTTGAAGTTTGGCAACAGGCAAGGTAGACCCACTTAGGTTGAGATACAGTCCAAAATGAGACAGCAAACTGTATGAGTCGGACGATGGGTTGCCAATAAACTTGAGTAAAAGCAAATTTAAGCCTGAGAAATTTATTTTAGCCACCCTCTCCCCACCCACATTTGATATCAATATTGTAGAACTAGCAACAGCAAATAAAGAAATCTGGTTAATTGTTTGGCCTCGGCTAACGTGGTTCTGGGGCCCTCTCTTGTCCACCAGTTATCCCCTAGTCTAAAGATTTAAGAAAATAAAAATAAGAAATTTATTTTAAGCACCCTCTCTCCACCCATATCCGATGTCAACATTGCAGTTCTAGACTGGAAGAGTAAATAAGTAAAGCTGGTTGATTGTTTGGCCTCAGCTAACATGGTTCGAGGGCTCCTTTCTTTCCTTGCTTATCTCCACGTCGGAAGATTTATATGTGTGCTCCCTGGGAGCAGCGTTTTTTGCGAATCCCTCCATCTCAGGGAGGAAGGTGTGCTGCGTGCCAAGGCGAATCTTGCCTCCGCACAATTATCCCCTTATATTACTGGGATGTATTAGCCACTGTTTCAGAAAGTGCTTTGTCTATATTACACTGTAGATCATAGGGGCCTGCCAAAGCGCCGTAAATAATTCACCGATATGCAGACAAATGGAAGGGACGCGTCTGAAAATGCAGCTAATTTGTGGTATTATTTAAGCAGGGCCTTTCTCCTCTCCTTCCTTCCCAGCTCCCTTAGGCATTAGGGGCAAACTGCTACAATAGCAGTTTTCCCCCCAAGTGCTAAACCAGGACCCCTGCTTGGATTTGGGAGCAGGAAACAGGAGTTTGGAGAAGGGTAATGAAGTTCCACCCCAAAAAGTTTCAGTTGCGAGATTATTCACTCTTTCTCTCTCTCTCGTTTGCTGCTGCTTTCTTCTTCTGATGCCTGGCATAATTTCTGTCCTTAGTTACCCCTTTCCAAACGAGACATGTGGCTCATCCCAGCCAATCAGGAACCCCGTAGAAAATGCAATGGCACCCCTATGCTAAGTGGCTGCTTGGATTTGGGGCTGTGATTGCATCACTTGTAAGCAAACAACGTCCACTAGGAGCAAGGGCAGTGCTTTCCTGAGGTGGTCACATGGGCAATCCCAGCCAATCAGATATCCTAGATTTGCCCTGTAGTGATGTATGGAAGTGAGAGCTGGACCATAAAGAAGGCTGATCACTGAAGAATTGACACCTTTGAAATCTGGTGCTGGAGGAGACTCTTGAGAGTCCCATGGACTGCAAGAAGATCAAACCGATCCATTCTGAAGGAAATCAGCCCTGAGTGCTCACTGGAAGGACAGATCCTGAAGCTGAGGCTCCAATACTTTGGCCACCTCATGAGAAGAGAAGACTCCCTGGAAAAGGCCCTGATGTTGGGAAAGATGGAGGGCACAAGGAGAAGGGGACAACAGAGGACGAGATGGTTGGACAGTGTTCTCGAAGCTACCAAACTGCGGGAGGCAGTGGAAGACAGGAGTGCCTGGCGTGCTCTGGTCCATGGGGTCACAAAGAGTCGGACACAACTAAACAACAACTAGCCAATCAGAGGTAAAGGTTGGTATCACAATGTCTTGTAACCATTCATATTGAGCTTTGCAATGATGCCACTAAGTCCAGAGAGAGAAAGTGTGCCATAAGAGAGGGCAATGCAAATGAGGCGTTGCCAATTTCCTTTTCTTTCTTTTTTGGACACAGCCATTGAGAGCTGATTGGATTAGCCCTAGTAGAAACCTTATGGAGATGGAGGCTGATGCAATGATCACTAGCATTGTGAATGCAACTTTTGATAGAATTCCAAGTAGACCTCAGGTCTGGAGCTTTCAAACTGCTCATAGAATCGTAGAATTGAAACAGGGCAGGGTTTTGCCAGACTTTGCCTCCTTACATTTTCAAAGCTATCCTTAACACCTTAAGCCCTTGAATTTTGGGTTGCTTGCTCTTTTAAAAAGCCATATTGCAAAGATGCTGAGTGCTGTCCCCAGCACCAGTCCCTTGCTTGCTCAGGGCAATTGCAGAACTGCAGACCCCACATCTGTGGGCTGACCATCTAGCAAAGTTTCGGACGCATTCCCCCAAAGTCACGAGAGAGAAAAAAATATTATTTCGGTGCGCGTGAAGAGAGTGACCATCTGCTTCAGTTCTCTGAAACGATGATGAAAAATTATTTTTGGAATGTTAGACATTCCCCCCTCCCACACATTCACACGCTTTGCTGTAAGACAGTATGTTTCTGTGATCCGAAATCTCCTCTAGTGGAAATATCTCAAAATCATCTTGCAACCATTAGAGGAGATTTAGCCTTGCTTTTTTAAAAAGCAGAGACATCACCTTGCCGACCAAGGTCCGTATAGTTAAAGCTATGGTTTTCCCAGTAGTGATGTAGGGAAGTGAGAGCTGGACCACAAAGAAGGCTGATCGCTGAAGAATTGATGCTTTTGAATTACGGAGGAGGCTCTTGAGAGTCCCATGGACTGCAAGAAGATCAAACCTCTCCATTCTGAAGGAAATCAGCCCTGAATGCTCACTGGAAGGACAGATCCTGAAGCTGAGGCTCCAATAGTTTGGCCACCTTATGAGAAGAGAAGACTCCCTGGAAAAGACCCTGATGTTGGGCAAGATGGAGGGCACAAGGAGAAGGGGATGACAGAGGCGAGATGGTTGGACAGTGTTCTCGAAGCTACCAAACTGCGGGAGGCAGTGGAAGACAGGAGTGCCTGGCTTGCTCTGGTCCATGGGGTCACGAAGAGTCGAACACGACTAAATGACTAAAAAACAACTGCTTTGCCTTTATCCTGCACGAAGCAGGAACTAATCCCAGTTTAACAGATGATGGAACAGTCACTGGAAAGGTGAATTTTCCCCAAGGTCACATAGTGACTCTGATGGGTTATTCCAATGCTGCCAAGGTGGTCCACCTCTTCCTCATTTCCCACACCACCCAATCCAAATTTATCTTCCCCTTCTTTCTCAGCTCAGCCTCATGGTCTGTTGCAAAAGCTTCTGCTGTTGCCTCAAATCTGGGCACATCTGCACTTCACCAAGGAAACTGACCTGGAATGGTGGTTTTGGGGTTGCCAACTGATCAGAAAATGCAACCCTGGCCTGCTGTGGGGCCACTGACAGCAGCTTGATTAGAAGAAATCAGCAGCTGATGCTTTTAAGAGTCGAGAGAGGAGCTTAAGAACTCCTGCTGATGTCTGCCAATGTTGTTATGAACACAGGAGCACTGGGCACTAAAAAATAAAAATAAAAATATGGCAACCCTAGCTGTTTGAAGGGAATCAGTAAAGCTAGGCATTAGGTTCTTGTGCACTAGGCGAGTCCCCCATTTCCTTGCCTGCTAGATACTTAGGTGAAAACTGATTGTTTTTCCTGTTCTGCTCAATTTGGAGAAAGTTTGGAGAATGTAGAATAATGGTTTTTCCTGAAGACACATTAGGATTGCTCAGAGTCCGGCATCCTGTGCTCACATATTGGCCAGCCAGATGCCTCTGGGAAGCCTGCGAGCAGGATGTAAGAATGCCAGATTATTCCTTTCTGCTTGCGTTGCCTGACCTCCAAGTACCCTCTCCACCATCCTAGCTTCTTAGAAGATACCTTGGCTTAGTTCCCAAGCTCTGCATCCCTTTTAGATGACTCAGCCAGCCTCCTTCACCGGGGAACGTCCAACAAGACCACGCCTTCTTCCACACTGCCAACCTAGTTTGATGACCAGAAGGCCTGATCCTGTAGCAAAGTTGCGTCAACAGCATTGAGGTCAGATTCAGGAACCAGTCTTGCACATGCAATGGGCAGGAAGGCACCAACGTCCTCTTTCACATCAAGCAAGAGAAGATATTGGAGGACAGTTTGCAAACCCAGTGCTTTTTTTCTAAAAAAAAAAAAAAAAAATGTTTAGGGTTACCCTCATTTTGACTTGAGAAAATCACCATTTTATAGTTCAAATCCAGGAAAATAAATACAGTAAATCAGGCATGGCCAAACTTGGCCCTCCAGCTGTTTTGGGACTACAATTCCCATCATCCCTGACCACTGGTCCTGTTAGCTAGGGATGATGGGAGTTGTAGTCCCAAAACAGCTGGAGGGCCAAGTTTGGCCATGCTTGCAGTAAATGGACAAAAGTACGAAGATTCACAAAATGTTTAGGGGTATGCGTACCCCTGCGTCCTCCCCAGAAAAAAGCACTGTGGAAAACCCAACAGCTCAGACTATTCATGGACAGGGATAACCCCAAGTCTAGGTTACTGTAATGCACTCTTTGTGGGGCTGCCCTTGGCAAGAACATGTGACCCCATTTTTAAAACATCTTCATTGGCTGCCCATCTGCTGCTGAGCCAGATTCAAGGCTCTTGTTTTAATTTATGAAGCCGAGAACAACTTAGGGCCAGGGAGGCTCAGGGATTTCCTGAACCCTTCAATCCCAGCTCTGTGGCAGCGTGCCCGGCTGCTAGCCAGAAGGCTGGTGGTTCGAGCCCACCCAGACATGGCTGTCGGCAGGATTCCTGCATTGCGGGGAAGTTGGACTAGATGACCCACGGAATCCCTTCCAACTCTACCATTCTATGATTCTGTGAATTACTGAGATCACTGGCAGGGGGGATCCCTGGTCTTTCCCCAAGTTGGCGAGGCTCATTTGACAGCAACAAGAAGCAGAACCTTCAGTGTCGTTGGTCCTGTCCTGGGGAACTCTCTGCCACTGGAGATTCCACGGGCGGCTTCCATTCCAACTTTTAAAGGCTGGCTGAAAACTTTTCTCTTCCGGCAGGCCAATGCAGGCAATCAAAAAGACATCCTTCCACAATGACTGGAGTCTGATTTTAATCTCTCTCTCTCTCTCTCTTTTTGGCATGGTTTTTATCGCACAGGTACATTTGTCGCAAACCCATTTGATATGTTTTATGAAATAGTAGTAGTGGTCATTTATTTATACCCTGCTCATCTGCCATAGAAATATTTTTTTCCCATAAAAAACATAAATAAAGAAGAAGAACCCTGATGAATCAGGCAAAGAACTATTTAGCCCAGCAGCCAGATCTCACAGTGGCCAAGAGGGGTGCCAACCTGAATAAAATATTGGGAGGGCAGGTTGGCCCCGCCCCACTTAACCAATTGCAAGACACAGCACATGCGCACCCAGTGCCATCAACTTTGAAGGGACCTGACCCCCTCAAATATTTTATTGGGGAGGGGCGCGAAGGGACCTCAGCCCCAAGGAGTTGGCTTCTGTGGTGGCCCACCAGATGCCCCTTTTAGGATGCCCACAAAGAGGGCGTGAGCAGGGCAAAGCTCTTCCCAGTTGCCATCCCTAGCAGCTGCTATTCAGAGGCATATACCGCATGGATGGGGACGTGGGTGGTGCTGTGGGTTAAACCGCAGAGCCTAGGGCTTGCCGATCAGAAGGTCGGCGGTTCAAATCCCCACGACGGGGTGAGCTCCCGTTGCTCGGTCCCTGCTCCTGCCAACCTAGCAGTTCAAAAGCACATCAACGTGCAAGTAGATAAATAGGTACCGCTCCTGCGGGAAGGTAAATGGCGTTTCTGTGCACTGCATGGATGAGGAGGTCTGGATGCCCGTGATTTGTAATGGCATTGAGATCGTTATGTATTGAGTTGAATAGGATCCAAAATGCAGCAGTCTGATTGGTCCTAGAACAATAGGATCTAGAATGCAGCAGTCTGATTGGTCCGCAGGAGCCACCCAATCCAACTCCGGGTGGAAGTGAATCCGCAATCTGATTGGCCTACAGGAGAATCCCAGAATTAGCCAATCACGTGGGGCCCATTGTGTAAATAATGTATATAAAACAGACATTTCGGGGGAACATTCCTCACTACTCTGAGCTGAATAAAGAGCATGAAATCCACACTCGACTCCGAGTATATTTCAGAGATGCCACATTTGCAGCTTATCGGAAATCATGAGGCCCACGCATACAGAAACCACAGTAGAAGGGAATGGTGGTTTTCACAAGCTCTTGAAACAACGGCGTTCCAGTCCTCCCAGCTCGTTCCCCACCGTGTGCTAGAAGGCTCCACGTCCTGGTTTTCCAATGCTCCTCTCCACCCCCCCCCACCTTCTGCAATACCCGCTAGTGTTTTTATGGGCTCCCTATCCAATGTTTTCATCTTCTCTTTATGGGTCCCGGCAGTGACAGTTGCCAAGGGAGTGACTTGCCGTTACTGTGTAAGATGCATGGATCAATTAACTCAGTTGCCGGGTTTCGCTTCTGAATCAATTAACTGGAACTGAAATTAACTAAAAATATCCTTTGCTTATTAACAGACTGAACTAATTGC
Organism: Podarcis bocagei; assembly: GCF_964188305.1. Classification (NCBI taxonomy): domain Eukaryota; kingdom Metazoa; phylum Chordata; class Lepidosauria; order Squamata; family Lacertidae; genus Podarcis; species Podarcis bocagei. Next base: position 51,259,241 of record NC_138139.1, on the reverse strand, counting down.
AATAAAAAAAGGTGGAGGGACGGGGGTGGGGTGGGAGGCAAGGGAGGAAAGAGAGCGAAATGGGGAGATTTTATTTATCGCAGCCAATCTCGACCCGTATCATTATCTTAAATATTCCTCACTTGCTAAACAAACTAATAACTCTACAAGCATCAAATTATTATGGTGCTGGGGGGTTGGTGGCCTGTTGGATCGATCCCATCAGTGACTCACTGGCCCATAAATGTGGGGGCTCTCCCCCCCACAAAGCCACATTTGGGTCCTTGGGACAAGGTTGCTCCTCAGCCATGAACTGATCTATGGGTTGTAGGGTGAATTCAGTTCCCCAACAATGGGAGAAAGAATATGGGGTCCTATCATGACACCCACAAACCACATCCAATTTTTGCCAAATAAGGCTTGTTGTATCTCTGCCTTTCTGGAAACAGTAGCTAAGGCAGGATCACAATAACTAAGGAAGAGGGGACACTGCCTTAAGTCAGACCACCTTGCAGAGTTTTCCTCAGCTGTTGTTGGACTACAGCTCCCATCATCCCTGAGCACTGGTCCTGCTAGCTACGGATGATGGGAGTTGTAGTCCGACAACGGCTGGGCTCTGGGCCATGCAGACTTCCCGTTGCACCGCCCCAATTCAGTGGTAAAAGACGGGTTTTCCCAGGCAAAGCTAAGGGGCAAAAAACTCCACACCCACCAACTCAGATAAGGAGTTTAAAATCTCGGACCTGTGCCCAGAAACACAGGACAAAAGGCAGTCTGGATATGCCCTAGATGAGCATTGTTGACACTGATTGACATATTGTCTCCATGGCTTCTTCTTCTTCATCATCATCATCATCATTTATTTCTTATTTCTACCCCGCCTCTCTGGCTGGGTTTCCCCAGCCACTCTGAGCGGCTCCCAACAGAATATTATTATTATTATTATTATTATTATTATTATTATTATTAATGATAATAATAAAACATCAGACATTAAAAACTTCCCTAAACAGGGCTGCCTTCAAATGTCTTCTAAAAGCCAGATAGCTGTTTATTTCCTTGACATCTGATGGGAGGGCATTCCACAGGGCAGGTGCCACTACCGAGAAGGCCCTCTGCCTGGTTCCCTGTAACTTCACTTTTTGCAGGGAGGGAACCGCCAGAAGGGCCTCGGAGCTGGACCTCAGTGTCTGGGCAGAATGATGGGGGTGGAGACGTTCCTTCAGGTATCCTGGACTGAAGGAATACCCTTCCATCAGATGTCAAGGAAATAAACAACTATCTGAAGGCAGCCCTATTCAGGAAGGTTTTTAATGTTTGATGTTTTATTGTGATTTTAATATTCTTTTGGGAGCTGCCCAGAGTGCCCAGAAGGGCAGGGTATAAGTAATTAATCCTCCTCCTCCTCCTCCTCATCCTTATTATTATACAGTCATACCTCGGGTTGAAGTAGCTTCAGGTTGAGTGTTTTTGGGTTGCACTCCGCGGCGACCCGGAAGTAATGGAATGCGCTACTTCCGGGTTTCACCGCTCTCGCATGCGCAGACGGTCAAAATGATGTCATGCTTATGCGCGGAAGAGGTGAATCGTGACCCGCGCATGCGCAGACGCGGGTTGCGTTCACTTCAGGATGCGAACGGGGCTCCAGAACGGATCCCGTTCACATCCAGAGGTACCACTGTACTTAATATTAAAACAAGTCATAATAACAAAATTCAAACAAAATTAAAAGTTATAATATAACTTTGACCATTGCTACATTGTTATAAAGTTATCATAATAAGCTTAATTATACATTACTTGCATTTTCTCTGAAAGGTCCTAAGCACTCTGCCACTTTTCCTCACAGACAAGTTGTTGATCTTGTGGGGGATAGTCTATGACAGTTTTTCTCCACCTGAATCCCTCTGGCTGTACTACAACTGCCATCCTTGCTGATCATTGGGCATGGTGACTGGCGCTGATGGGAATTGTAGTCCAAAACATCTGGGAAACATCAGCTATTACAGGAGCAAGAATGTTACTTGCCCAAAAGTGGAAAGAAGTAGAAGTCATAGGAAAAGAAGCATGGATACCAAAACATGGAATATGCAGAAGTGGCGGAACTTGCCGGAAGAAGAAAAAAGCAAACTTTCCATGAAAGAATGGAAATGGTTTGTTGAATATTCACAGATAAATTGTAGACAGATAAGATCATTGGCAGGATTGATGTAATAATCTGCAGTTTTATAAGAGTATATATTTACAGTAGATAAATAAACGAGCAAGTTAAATGAACTTAGGCATGAAGAAGATATTTGAAAAAATTAAGGAACCACAGAAAGAGAGGGAAGGAAGTCGGAATTTGGAAATGTTAAATTGATTGTAAAACTAATGAAATGTATAAATTTGGAATATACAGTGGTACCTCAGGTTAAGAACTTAATTTGTTCTGGAGGTCCGTTCTTAACCTGAAACTGTTCTTAACCTGAGGTACCACTTTAGCTAATGGGGCCTCCTGCTGCTGACATGCGATTTCTGTTCTCATCCTGAAGCAAAGTTCTTAACTCAAGGTATTATTTCTAGGTTAGCGGAGTCTGTAACGTGAAGCGTCTGCAACCCGAGGTACCACTGTATATATACCGTATTTTTTGCTTTATAAGACTCACTTTTTCCCTCCTAAAAAGTAAGGGGAAAATGTGTGTGCGTCTTATGGAGCGAATGCAGGCTACGCAGCTATCCCAGAAGCCAGAACAGCAAGAGGGATTGCTGCTTTCACTGCGCAGCCATCCCTCTTGCTGTTCTGGCTTCTGAGATTCAGAATATTTTTTTTCTTGTTTTCCTCCTCCAAAAACTAGGTGCGTCTTGTGGTCTGGTGCGTCTTATAGAGCGAAAAATACGGTATATAAAATGAAAATAAAGAAGACATCAGGTTGGGGAACGTTGCTTGTTGCTTTCTCTGTAGATGGTTGCATGTGAGTAGGCTTAATGGCTGCACTGGGGGACCTCCAGCTCTTGGACTCATTTTGTGTGACCCTCGGTGCCCACATATTGTGAGCCCACTCTTGCTGACTGGACTGCTCCCCTGGGAATCTTCCATTCCCCGAGTGTGCTTGTGCGTGAGAGAGAAGCTGAGGAAAGATGGAACAAAGGAAGCTGCTTTATACTGAGAGACCGGTCCATTTTGCTCAGTATTATCTGCCCTGAACCTGGTACCTTCTGCTCGCATGGCGGACTCTTCCACTGAGCTCTGGCACACAGAGGGAAAAAGCTATGTTGTAGGTAGCCAAGAAGGTTCAGAAATGGTTGGACTCCCACTCCCATCCTCCATGACTATTGGCCGTGCTAGCTAGGGCTGATGGGAAATGTAGTCCAACAACATCTAGACAGGCACCCCATTCATCACCCCAAGCTGTACAGCCCTGCAGTGCTGAAAACCCCACCTGCTTTTGTCTCTGGCCCCTCCCACCATCTGCTCTGGCTCCACCCATGATTGGTTGACTTTTCCTTCATTGGATCACTCTTCCTTCACAGGGAAAAGACTCCTCTGCCCTGCTTTATCTTGACTGAATACAAAGAGAGCAGAAGGGGCAGCATGTGTCTGAACATTGCACAAACACCCATCAATAGCTATCAGGAGGAACCCATCAGTAGTTGCCATGGATTCTTGAGGCTGTGACCAGTCTCATGGCTGTTCAATGTGCATTAAGAAACCTACTTAACCCTACGTCATGAAAGAAAGTGTTCTCTGGTCCCTCCTGTCATCTACTCAGGCCCCGCCCACCAGGCCCAAGTCTAGACCTGGAAGGTGAACTGTCCATCTCAGAGACCCTGAGGTGCATAGCTAGAGCAAAGAGCCTGAAATGGAGGCTGGCAGCTCAAATGCCATAAGCAGAAAATCCTGCCCCATTGACCTGACCAAAGCAGAAGACCTTGATATGTACACAAGGCCCAACCAACCTGTAGGCTTTGCATTCACCAGCTCCATAATTTTTTTTAGTCACCATGGAAATTCCACCTGAAGCAAACGTCTGTGGGGAGCAGTTGACCTCCCAAAACGAAGTACCTGAGGAGTTTTGAGAAGATTCAAAAGATCTCCGAAGGGATTTCTTCACTGTCCACCATTTTCTTGAGCCTGGGAACCGTGCAATGAGAAGCTCCTGGCAGGATTAGACACCCATCAGAATCCAGTCTAGATCTTTGTGCTGAAGGAGCCTGGGGACCTTCTCCCCCCATCCCACCCAGTTCCCCCCTCTTCTTTACATTCTGTTTTTGGGGAGCAGGCCACCCCACAAGGCTGGAAAGAGAGAGGGAGACCTTCATATTTCTTTCGGAGAATCTTCTGCCTCCACCGCGGTGCCACAGCCCACCCCCTCCTGCTGTTGGATCTTACGAGCTGTGTGTGTGTGTTTTGTAATTAAGCAGTTAATTGCACTGGAGTTCTTGATTAGCTTTGGGGGATGGTAATGTTCAGGCAGGATGAGATGTTGTGTACAGTTCAGAATCATTTACAGAAATTGGAGCTAATTTTGCTGTCTGTGCTTATTACTGCATTAATTTAATTTGGGTTGCTTTTAGCTCATTAACACATCTAATTAATTCGTTGACATCACTATTAAGATGTCTCTTTGAAATTGGCGTCTCCAGATAATCAGGATGGAAGAGGCTGACAGATCAGGCGCGAAGCTGACTGGGAAAATGGGGGAAGGATTTTTTTTTAATTTTATTTTTTTTAAAAAAAAGAAAAATTAAAAGGAGAGGAAGATGCCAGCTAATGAATTTTCCATCAGAATTGCACGGTTTGTCAGAGGCAGCACGGGGAAGGGAGAGAGGGAATTTGCAAAGCAAGAGGCTAGGAGTGCAATGGAGACCGAAGCGCAGAGGGGGTCTTTAGTTATTTAAAATATATTTATTATAAAAGGAGGCAGACTTGCAAGGGAGTGATAAATATTCTCCAGTGAACGGCCATCATGACCACTCCATAGCCCAGAATTCATACTTTGCTTTCTTGATTTTTAATTTTTTTTTCCCTTTACCATCCTATTTAATATGTAGTATCATTTTCAGTGGTGTGAATCAATTTCTCAGAGTGCAAGGAAGTCTCTGAATGTGGATGGCAAAGACCACCTTTGTGGTGTGTGGTTTTGTGTTGTGCGATTAAGGGTGAACACGGGCTGGTCTTCTGGAGACTTACACCCCAAAATTTCCTTCCTTTGCTCAACAGCAGTGGCGTAGCGTGGGGGGTGCAGGGGGGGCCGTCCGCACCGGGCGCAACATTTGGGGGTTAGGGTTAGGGGGCGCAAATCCACGGGTTAGGGGGTGCAAATCCACGGGTTAGGGGGCGCAAATCCACGGGTTAGGGGGCGCAAATCCACGGGTTAGGGGGTGCAAATTACTTGCCTTGCCCTGGGTGCTGACAACCCACGCTACGCCACTGCTCAACAGCAGGGGGTTCGGCCATTTTGGGAGATGAGGAACAAGCAAATGTGGTTCATCTGCATCAGAAGGATGGAAAGAACCATGTAGGACAAAAGCCAGGCTGGTGTTCGGCTTCTTCCCTGCCCCCAAGGGAAGTGACCATCAAGGTAGGACAAAGGAAGAGGACAAAATTAAGGACAGGTTGGTACCAGCCAGATTCTGGAGGAGCAAGACAATGCAAGGCCCTGGGAGCCTTGATCCAGGGACTCAGGCAACAGAGCCTGAATGTTGGAATTTTCATGACAGATTAAAAGAGAGTCCTTCATCACACGGCACATAGTGTGATGGTCCCCTAGGAGGCAGGGAGGGTCAATAGCCTGGATGGTTTTAAAAGAGGATTGGTCAGATTCATGGAGGGCTATCAATAGCTATGAGCAGTGCTGGGTTATGTATAAGCTAAACAAGCTATAGCTTAGGGCCCCACTCTCTTGGGGCCCCCAAAAAAATTTAAAGGAAAGACAACAACCTGGATGTACATTTCCAATATATAAGATACAAAACTGTTATGTATTGAGTTGAATAGGATCTGAAAGGCAGCAGTCTGATTGGTCCTAGAACAATAGGATCCAGAATGCAGCAGTCTGATTGGTCCTAGAACAACAGGATCCAGAATGCAGCAGTCTGATTGGTCCACTGGAGCCACCCAATCCAGCTCCAGGTGGAAGGGAATCCGCAATCTGATTGGCCTACAGGAGAATCCCGGAATTAGCCAATCACGTGGGGCCCGTTGTGTAAATAATGTATATAAGGCAGACATTCTGGGGGAACTTCCATTCCTCCTCACCACTATGAGGCGAATAAAGAGCACGAAATCCACTCTCGACTCTGAGTATATTTCAAAAACAAATAAAATAAAACCTACATACAGCAACAGTATTTTGTGTTGTGTAGGCTCCTATGATGTAAGTAATGGGCCCAGCCTGCTAGCCTGCTCCCTCAAGTATCACTGGTTTGCTCATTTCTATATATAGGCTGCCTATATTAATTTTTGGGGGGGCCCCCAAAGAGTGGGGCCCTAAGCTATACCTTGTTTAGCTTACGTGTAAATCCGGCACTGACCTCACCTAATGGCAGTTTTATTCCTCCACTTTTAAGAGAAGGGCTGAAGCCATGGGCGTAGCCAAGATTTATTTTATGGGCAGGCTTTATGTTGGGGGCGCAGAACCTAGTTATCTGTGATGCAATTGGTCAGTTAGTTAAGTATTTTTATTTGTTTACTTGATTTAGGGGGGCAGCTGCCCCCCTCCCCGCACCCTTCTGGCTACGCTTATGACTGCAGCTCAACTGCAGAGTATCGGAGGTCACAGGTTCAGCCTCCGACATCTCCAGGTATGGTCCAGGAAACTATCCTCTGCAACTCTAGAAAGCCACTTCCGTCAGGGCAAAACAGCCTTACCCAATCTGGTGCCCTCTGTCTTGGCTGAGGCTGATGAGAGGTTAGTGCAAAACATCCAGAGGGCACAAGGCTGGGGAAAGCAATAGCGAGACACATGAAGACATGATCTTACTCTTAAGTTCAGCAATCTTGTTGTTGTTTAGTCTTTTAGTCGTGTCCGACTCTTCTTGACCCCATGGACCAGAGCACACCAGGCACTCCTGTCTTCCACTGCCTCCTGCAGTTTGGTCAGACTCATGTTGGTGGCTTCGAGAACACTGTCCAACCATCTTGTCCTCTCTCATCCCCTTCTCCTTGTGCCCTCCATCTTTCCCAACATCAGGGTCTTTTCCAAGGAGTCTTCTCTTCTCATGAGGTGGCCAAAGTATTGGAGCCTCAGCTTCAGGATCTGTCCTTCCAGTGAGCACTCAGGGCTGATTTCCTTCAGAATGGAGAGGTTGGATCTTCTTGCAGTCCATGGGACTCTCCAGAGTCTCCTCCAGCACCATAATTCAAAAGCATCAATTTTTCGGCGATCAGCCTTCTTTATGGTCCAGCTCTCACTTCCATACATCACCACTGGGGAAACCATAGCTTTAACTATACGGACCTTTGTCGGCAAGGTGATGTCTCTGCTTTTTAAGATGCAATCTAGTGCCTGATATTTCAACAGAAACTTTCAAGCTTATGTTTGCATCCATAAGGACTCGAAACTAGATTTATTTATTTTTAAAAAAGGAAACTGTATCCTGCACCCAGTTCTGCAATTGGCATCCATCTTCTGCACCTGAAGACCATTCTTCGCTCTGTATGATCTGTTCCAGCCTTCTTTGTTTGACAGGAAAACCCTCCCCAGGCAGTGAAAGCAAAGCACCTCTATCCATCTCCCCAACTTCCCCCAGGGGAACTTGTGGGGTGCAACACTTAAGATGGCCCTGAAACACCCATCGTCGGAAGGAGAGAGAAAAAGGAAAGAAGTTTGTTCGTCCTTTTTATTTAATTTCCTTCGATATTAGGAACTTCGCTCCTTAGTGCTTCATTAAACACTTTAGTTTAATAACAGGTCCCCCCGGGAGATTCCTCACGTGAGCTGCGAGTAAACAGCTGCATCAATTAACCCCATCATCTCTAGGGTGCTATTAGAAGGTGAGATACGCTCGGAAAATGCATATGGCTGCAGTTAGGCTTAAAATACTTACGTGTCAATAGTTTTCAGTTATTTGTGTTCTCTCCTATTGATCTTGCTTATGTTTTCCACATTAAACAGCTCCTCTTACTTCATCAATAACTAAATGGCCGCTTAGATTTATTAACTATTTTATTATTACGTGGCCTAAAAACCTTCCACATTTCCTCCCGTTCTTGGGCCTCTCAGAATCATCGAATGCTAGTCAGAAGGAAACCCTGAAGGGCATCTAGTCCAGCCTCCAGCAACGCAGGGATCTGAATAAGCACTCATGACTTCTGAGGTCCTGAAATCTATGCCCATCTGAAGGCCGCATACATCATACTATTAGAATGGGAGACGAAAGATGAAGAGGTAAAATCAGTTATGATTAAATGGGCACAAGATGTAGGTCACAACATTATGATGGAAGATTGGGTTAAATTATGGAAAACTGACTTAAAATTTACAGATTGTTCCCTACTGAAGGAGAATTACATGAAGATGATGTACAGATGGTACACAACACCAGTGCAGTTAGGGAAAATGTACAAAACTAGTTCAAATATATGTTGGAAGTGTAAGGAAAAGGAGGGGACATTTTATCATATGTGGTGGGATTGTAAGGTAATTTTAAAAATTTGGGAAATGATATACAACGAATTGAAGAAAATGTTCCATTTAACATTTGTTAAGAAACCCGAGGCATTTTTGTTGGGGATTGTAGGGAAAGATCTGCCAAAAAAGTTGAAAAACATCTTCATGTATGCAACAACGGCCGTGAGAGTTCTGGTAGCACAAGGATGGAAGACTGAAGAAACCCCAACTAAAGAATCATGTCAAGGAAAATTGACGGACTATGCAGAACTGGCAAAACTGACATATAAGCTACGGGACAAGGATAACTGTGACTTTAAGGATGAATGGGAACCCTTTACAAAGTATCTGAAGACGCAACAAAGTGAACTGGACTCCTTGGCAGGTTTTGAATAAACATTCACAAACTTTTTATTGATAATAATCAGCTAAATAGTTTGAGGATCTATACAACTTTGTAACGTGCAGAAAACAGCATTATTGTATTAGAGAAACCAAAGACTGGAACTGAGGGAATTCGGGGGTGGGGGTGGGGGTGGGTGGGTTATGTGTGGGAGCGGGGAGGGAGGGGAAAAGGGGGGGACAAGGATGATATGTTTTTGGATAATATGTCTTGTTATAATTTTGAATTAAAAAAAGAAATCTATGCCCATCTAGACAAGACCTGGTTTGAAACTGTGGGGCAGTGGGTTGCCTCCAAGGAAGTCTACAAGAAGCAGAACATGAAGGCAAGAGCCCTCTCCTGCTCAAAAATATTTATTAATAATAAATAATAATTTTTTATTTATACCCTGCCCTTCCCGGTTCAGGAAACCGGGCTCAGGGCGGCTAACAACAAATTTAAAACACTTAATTGATGCAACAAAAGCAGCATAAAATACAGTATAAAACGTGAATAACAATAAATTCAGAATTCAAAAATCAATTTAGGGGGAAAATCCATTAGATGATCACCAGGGCAAGCTGGCTAAATTAGTCCTATTTGGGCCAGCGAGGAGACCAGGGGAGAATTAGCTGTGGGATCCCAGAGCGGGTAATCTTCATAAAAAGGGGAGGGAGAGGGAAGGAAGGGGAATAAAATATCAGGCTAAGTTCACATTGAAAGCCAGTCGGAATAGCCCTGTCTAACAGGACCTGCGGAAGGAAGTTAAATCCTGCAGGGCCCTGGTCTCATGGGACAGAGCATTCCACCAGGTTGGAGCCATCACTGAGAAGGCCCTGGCCCCGGTGGAGGATAATCTGACTTCCTTAGGGCCTGGGACCTCTAAACTATGATTGTTCATGGACCTTAAGGTGCTCTGCGGGGCAGACCAGGAGAGGCGGTCCCATAAGTCCTTTGGATCTGGTCTTCAGAGATAGATTGCCTAGGAACCTAGAATCATCAAATCATAGAACTGTAGAGTTGCAAGAGACACCAAGGCCCATCTAGTCCAGGCATAGGCAAACTCCAGCCCTCCAGATGTTTGGGACTACAATTCCCATCATCCCTGACCACTGGTCCTGTTAGCTAGGGTTGATGGGAATTGTAGTCCCAACCATCTGGAGGGCCGGAGTTTGCCTATGCCTGATCTAGCCCAACCCCCTGCAATGCAGGAATCTCTGCTTAAATATCTCCCATGAAGGAGAGTCCACCATCTCCCAAGGGAGACTGTTCCACTGCTGAACAGCTCCTACTCTCAGAAAGGTCTTTCTGATGTTGAGTTGGACTCTCCTTTCTTGTAACTTGATTCGGGTCCTAGCCTTGAGAGCTGGAGAATCTCATAATACAATGGGAAAGGGACAATGAGAGTCATGTAGTCCAACGCTCTCCAGTGTAGGAATCTTTTGCCCAAAGTGGGACTCAGACTCAGGACCCTGAGATTAAGAGTCTCACGCTCTACTGACTGAGCCATGAACAGTCTTGCTCCATCTTCTGTGTGACAGCCCTTTAAATATTCAAAGAAGGCTATCACATCTCAGACGCCTCATTTCCAGGCTAAACATACCCAACTCCTTCGACTGTTCCTCATCAGGCTTGGTTTCCAGACCCTTGATCATCTTGATTCTGCTTCCGTTCCAGAAATAAATCCTGACAATCAGGGAACACCGAGTTTGTGCTTGGCATCCATTCCTGATTTCTTGGTTTAGATTCCCTTTGGGAAAGAACTGCCCTCCCCCACAAAAATGGAAGCAAGAAGAACTACCGACGAAAGAAGAATGGAGGATGAAGTTGATGGACTATGCAGAATTAGATAAATTAACAGGAAGGATTTGAAACCTGCGGGATCAGAGATTCTTAGAAGACTGGAGTAAATATATGAACTATTTGAAAAGTAATTGTGATGACCAGACTATGCTAGTAGGACTGCAAGAAGTTTTGTAAGGTGGATTATTTGAAATACGGCAAGAAAGACTACGAAGAGAACTATCAGTTAAGGACAATGAAATGTAATATAGAAATTAAGATATGCAGAATAAGTGATAAAGAACGGAAAATCATCAGACGTGTTGATGGAAGTCTGAAATATTGTATAAAATGAGAAGATATGTTGTATGACTGTTGGAACTGATATATTAAAAAATCAACAAAAATGTATATATAGTGGTACCTTGGGATGCAAATGGGATCTGTTCTGGAGCCCCATTCGCGTCCCGAATGGAACACAAATGCGACGGCGCGTCTGTGCGTGCGCGGGTCGCGTTTCACCACTTCCGCGCATGCGTGTGACGTCATTTTGAGTGTCTGCGCATGCGCGAGCGGCAAAACCCGGAAGTAACGCTCTCCGTTACTTCCAGGTTGCTGCGGAGCGCAACTTGAACACGCTCAACCCGAAGCACATTCAACTCGAGGTATAGAGTAAAGGTAAAGGGACCCCTGACCATTAGGTCCAGTCATGACTGACTCTGGGGTTGCGGCACTCATCTCGCTTTATTGGCCGAGGGAGCCGGCGTACAGCTTCCGGGTCATGTGGCCAGCATGACTAAGCCGCTTCTGGCGAACCAGAGCAGCGCATGGAAACGCCGTTTACCTTCCCACCGGAGCGGTACCTATTTATCTACTTGCACTGGCGTGCTTTCGAACTGCTAGGTGGGCAGGAGCTGGGACCGAGCAACAGGAGCTCACCCCATCGCGGGGATTCAAACCGCCGACCTTCTGATCGGCAAGCCCTAGGCTCTGTGGTTTAACCCACAGCGCCACCAACATCCCAACTCGAGGTATGACTGTATATAAAAAAGGGAAAGAACTGCCCTCCCCACCCCAACTTGGTGAAGTCATATTTCTGGATCTGAATGCAGGGCTCCTGGCAATCCTGGTGCCTGGCTGCAGAAAGAACAGACAACCAGGGGACACCGAGTTTGTGACTTGCGGAGGAAGGTGTCTCAAGCGAGGAGGGAGCAGACTCGCACTGGAGGTCGGATCGAAGCCTTGCCTGAGCAGACCTCTGCAGCAGCCACCCACTTCAGTTGCCAAGCCTGGGTTTCTCTATCCTCAACCAAATTGAATTTACAATTTGCTTTTGGGCAATGTGTAAATTGGCACTTCATTGATTATTAATGAAGTGCTAATTGCTCTTTGCAACCAATTTTTATGCAAATGATCCGAGTGCTATTTGCACAATCTTGCCATTTACAGGTTTTCTTTAAAACAAAACAAAAAAACCCACACCCAAAACCTACACGGTTAGGGATGCCTTGGCGGTTAAGGTTGCAAAATAAGAAAAGCATCTTATAAGAGATGTGGGGTTGAGGTGGGGAGAAAGGAAGGAGACACCTCAGTGTTTAGCAATTAGTAGCATAATATGAAACAACCACACACACCCCTTTCTTTTTAATGACTGTTTCGGATACAGCTTTGACGGGTTGGTTTGGAAATTAACAGGATCCCCAAACAAAAGTTAATTGGGGGCTGCTGCAGTGGAAGGGGTTTTCACTGGCGAGGCGAGGATATAACTTTTTTCCAGCACAAAGTTCTGTCGTCAGGCTTCGTGACAAATTCTTTCCCCGGTAATAAACAGTTTGGATCTGGTGACTTGTGAAACAGGCCATCCTCATTTCACTTTGGGTACCAGTTGGCTTGTTCAGTTTCATTACATAGTTTATTACATTTCCTAAAAGCCTGTTTCTAATAAGTAAACAAGAACCCTTACTTCGGTTTAAAATGTACAAACATTAAAAGAACATAGGAGGAGTGTCCAGTGTTCGTCCTACTCTGAGTAGAATCATAGAAATGATAGAATTGTAGAGTTGGAAGGGAGGATCATCGTCTATGGGTAGGCAAACTAAGGCCTGGGGGCTGGATCCAGCCCAATTGCCTTCTAAATCCAGCCCACAGACGGTCCGGGAATCAGCGTGTTTTTACATGAGTAGAATGGGTCCTTTTATTTAAAATGCATCTCTGTGTTATACTTTGGCCACCTCATGAGAAGAGAAGACTCCCTGGAAAAGACCCTGATATTGGGAAAGATGGAGGGCACAAGGAGAAGGGGACGACAGAGGACAAGATGGTTGGACAGTGTTCTCGAAGCTACTAACATGAGTCTGACCAAACTGCAGGAGGCAGTGGAAGACAGGAGTGCCTGGCGTGCTCTGGTCCAGGGGGTCACGAAGAGTCGGATACGACTAAACGACTAAACAACAACAGAATGGGTCCTTTTATTTAAAATGCATCTCTGGGTTATTGGTGGGGCATAGGAATTTGTTCATTTCCCCCTCCCAAAATATAGTTCGGCCCCCAACAAGGTCTGAGGGACAGTGGACCGGCCCCCTGCTGAAAAGTTTTGCTGATCCTTGAATTCTAGTCCAACCGCCTGCAATGCAGGAATATGCAGCTGCCCCATGCGGGGATCAAACCTGCAACTTTGGCGTTATCAGCGCACACTCTAACCAACTGAGCTATTCACGTCCATTGAAGTTAATGGGTGTGGGAAGGGCACACCCACACCACATATTGAAAGTGCTACAATGTCATTTTAACAATCATGGCTTCCCTCAAAGTATTCTGGGAACTAGTTTCTCAAAGATGCTTGAATTGCAGCTGGGGGTGGGGGCTCTTAACAACTCTCAGTGCCCAGGATTTGTTTATTTATAAAAAGAAAATTCGTTTTGTCACAAATAAACATATGTCAAAACGGTTCACAGGGATAAGAACACCATACAATAAAACCATAAAAAATTAAAAACAGACATAAAATAAATAATATTCTTAACTGCTTGCATAGGCCTGGTGGAATGGATAGGTTTGATCTTCTTGCAGTCCATGGGACTCTCAAGAGTCTCCCCCAGCACCAGAATTCAAAACCATTAATTCAGCCTTCTTTATGGTCCAGCTCTCACTTCCATACATCACTACTGGGAAAACCATGGCTTTAACTATAAGGACCTTTGTTGGCAAGGTGATGTCTCTACTTTTTAAGATGTTGTCTAGGTTTGTCATTGCTTTTCTCCCAAGAACCAGGTGTCTTTTAATTTCGTGACTGCTGTCACCATCTGCAGTGATCATGGAGCCCAAGAAAGTAAAATCTCTCACTGCCTCCAGTTCTTCCCCTTCTATTTGCCAGGAGGTGATGGGACCAGTGGCCATGAGCTTCGTTTTTTTGATGTTGAGCTTCAGACCATATTCTGCACTCTCCTCTTTCACCCTCTTTAAGAAGTTCTTTAATTCCTCCTCACTTTCTGCCATCAAGGTTGTGTCATCTGCATATCTGAGGTTGTTGATATTTCTTCCGGCAATCTTAATTCCGGCTAGGGATTCATCCAGCCCAGCCTTTCGCATGATGAATTCTGCATATAAGTTAAATAAGCAGGGAGACAGAAACAATTCACAGCCTTCTCTATGAATTTGTCCAATCATCTTTTAAAGCCATCCTGGTTGGTGGATATCACTGTTTCCTGTGGCAGGGAGTTCCATGGTTTAATTCATTGCTGTGTGAAGATGTCTTTTCTTTTATCTGCCCTGAATCCTCCAACATTCAGCTTCATTGGCTGTCCATGAGTTCTTTTCTGTATCCACATTCTCCAAGGCATGCCAAATTTTATGAACGTCTATTGTGTCACCTCTCACCATAGCTGTCAACCGTCCCTTATTTGGCGGGAAACTCCCTTACCCCAGCACCGTGTCCCACTGCTGTCCCTTATTGATGATGTCCCTTAAATTTCCTGGGTTTCAAAGGAAGCAGCTCCTCTCCCTCCCTCCCTGCCGGCCAGGGAGGAGGGAGGCTCCAACTGTGTTGCTTGGCTGCATTGCTCACCCAATAAGGAGTCTAAGAACGACTGGGGGGTGGAGCTTGCATGCCTTGTGCCAATCAAATCAACCGCATTGCCTGGGGACTCGCTTTTGCTCAGCGCTTCCCAGCGGAGAGGTGAGTGGTTTTCCTTGCTGCATCCCCTTTGCCAGGTTGCTGTGCTGTGGGAACCACCGATTGAGGCTTCGTTTGGCTGCTGGTTGACTAAAATCTCTTATTTTGGCTGCTGGTCCCTTATTTTTGAGAATGCTGGTCCCTTATTTTCAAATCTGTAAGTTGACAGCTATGCCTCTCACTAAACCTCTTCCTGAACTAAAATGTCCAACACTCCAACTTTTCTTCACAGGGAAGTTGCCTTTAAATGGGAACTGGATAGCATTTCTCCTCCATCCCTAGTTAGAATCTAACTGTTAGAGGAATCAATGGCATGTGTTTTAAATCAATTAAAAATGTGCAGCAGATTTTTTAAAAAACAACATCAACAACCCAAACATTATTTTTATTAACAGTATTTTTAAAAACTCCAGATGGCAAGCGCCATGTTAAGAAGGGACACTTTGACTTCTCTCTCACGCGGGAGGGCAAGTTTTTCCGATACAATACTTGCTTTGACATGCATCCATCGTCTTACAAAGAACGGATGCTTCTCACTTCAGAGGCACTGTTTTCACCCACATACAAAAATAATTAGTTTTAGTTAATGCATTAATCAACTTAGTGATGTACCTAACCTATGTATGTTCAATGAAAGTTACTCCCAGGTAACTGCATTTACCCAGACTCGCCAAATGTCCCTATTTTCTGAGGACAGTCCCAGATTTACAGAAGCTGTCCTGGATTCTAATTTGAGCCCAGAATGTCCCACTTTTCCTGAGGTCATCCCTATTTTCATCAGAGAAATGTTGGTGGGTATGGAGTTATGTGAATCCTGAGCCAAGGAGATAAGAAACCTTTAGAAGACATCTGATGGCAGCCTTGTACAGGGAAGTTTTTGAATGTTTAATGTTTTGTTATGTTTTCATATATATTGGAAGCCGTTCAGAGTGGCTGGGGCAACCTTGTCTAATGAGTGGGGTATACATAATAAAATTGCTGTTGTGGTTTGTTTGTTTTAAAATGATATTTATTAAAATTTCAGAGAAAAGAATTACATAAAAACAAGAAAAACAAAAATAAAAATACAAGAAAAATATAAAATACAAAATACAAAATAAAAAAATAAAAACACTTACAAAGGAAAAGAAAAAAGAAAAAAATGAATCAATCTTTCCATGCCTTACATTCATATCCTTGTTTCCCTGACCTCCTCATACCTCCCTTTTTTGTATTCCAATTCAATTAGTTAATTCAGCAATTTCTTTCCCTCTTTATTTTCTCCTAATCCTTTAACTTAATATAGTATAACTTTAAATTTTCACCTGTTATCAATCCATTTTTACATACACCTTTATAGCATTACTGCTTAAACCACTTAACTTCATTCTAACATCATTCTAACATTCATTTTTACAATATTTCTGTAGATAATCTTTAAATTTCTTCCAATCTTCTTTCACCAACACTTCTCCCTGGTCTCGGATTCTGCCAGTCATTTCCGTCAATTCCATGTAGTCCATCACCTTCATCTGCCATTCTTCCAGAGTGGGTAGATCTTGTGTCTTCCAATACTTTGCAATAAGTATTCTTGCTGCTGTTGTGGCATACATAAAGAAAGTTCTATCCTTCTTTAGCACTTCCGGGGTGGCGCCATCGCTGTTGTGGTTGTTGCTGATCAGGACGTCCCTATTTTCATTCAAGAAATGTTGGAGGGTATGTATACCATCTCACACATATAGTGTAATCATGTATCCCATTACCTGGAAGTAAAAAGGTAAAGTAAAGGTAAAGGACCCCTGGACAGTTAAGTCCAGTCAAAGGCGACTATGAGGTTGCGGCGCTCATCTTGCTTTCAGGCCGAGGGACCCGGCGTTTGCCTGCAGACAGCTTTCCAGATCATGTGGCCAGGATGACTAAACAGCTTCTGGCTCAACGGGACACCATGACAGAAACCAGTACACGCGGAAATGCTGTCTACTTTCCCACTGCAGTGGTACCTATTTATCTACTTGCAATAGTGTGCTTTCGAACTGCTAGGTTGGCAGGAGCTGGGACAGAGCAACGGGAGCTCACTCCATCGAGGGGATTCGAACTGCCGACCTTCTGATCGGCAAGCCCAAGAGGCTCAGTGGTTTAGACCAAAGCGCCACCCACATCTCTCAGGTACCTGGAAGTAAGTCCCATTGAACTCAGGCATATTTCTGAATTGGCACATACAAGAATGCAGTTTTCATAAACGGTTAACTGACTTCCTTTTAATTGAGCCACAGTCCTGGATCAGACTAAAATGGAGAGCAGGGATATGGTCTATTTCGAGCATTCGCTGCACCAGCCTATCACCACCTGGTGCCTTCCAGGTCAATTGGACTACAACTCCCATCTGCCTGAACCAGCATGGCCACATACTACTAGCACTGCTGCATCGCCATCTTGGCTGGGGCTAATGGGATCTGTAGCCAAAGCATCTGCAGGGCAGAGGTGCCAGGTTCAATCCCTGGCATCTCCAAGATTGAACCCCTGTCTGAAAACCTGGAGAGCTGATGCCAGCCAGTGAAGCCAGAACTGTCTTGCCAGATGCAAGGTGGTTCTTTTAAAATGAGATTCAGAGGCAGTACAAAATGTGGGATGTAATCCACTGAGAGCAGTCAAGTACAACATTCTTTGTTTTCCTAGAGTGCACATGCAGGGGAATGTTTGGTCCAGCCAGTTGAAAACTTCCTGTTTCCTCCTGGCTGGACCATCTTTCCATTCCACCGCATGTCCACTCTAGGAAAACAAGGAATGTTGTACTTGACTGCTCTCAATGGATTACATCCCCCACACAAAAACAAGTGAGTGAGAAGATTTGAGATTTTATTCCAAACAGCAAGCAATAAATACATTACCAAGCAAGCACGGCAATCTGCCACTTGGAAGCCCTCAAGATGCGGCGAAGTGACTCCCCCAGGTAGCCTCAGTTTGCATGGCCCCATGGCCATCAGTCCGTGCACAAGCGTCTCCCAAACTATGCCCAACACCATCCGATTTAGACGCCTGCTTCTTGGGAGAAAAGCAATGACAAACCTAGACAGCATCTTAAAAAGCAGAGACATCACCTTGCCGACAAAGGTCCGTCTAGTTAAAGCTATGGTTTTCCCAGTAGTGATGTATGGAAGTGAGAGCTGGACCATAAAGAAGGCTGATCGCCGAAAAATTGATGCTTTTGAATTCTGGTGCTGGAGGAGACTCTTGAGAGTCATATGGACTGCAAGAAGATCAAAACTATCCATTCTGAAGGAAATCAGCTCTGAGTGCTCACTGGAAGGACAGATCCTGAAACTGAGGCTCCAATACTTTGGCCACCTCCTGAGAAGAGAAGACTCCCTGGAAAAGACCCTGATGTTGGGAAAGAAGGAGGGCACAAGGAGAAGGGGACGGCAGAGGGCGAGATGGTTGGACAGTGTTCTCGAAGCTACCAGCATGAGTTTGACCAAACTGGGGGAGGCAGTGGAAGACAGGAGTGCCTGGTGTGCTCTGGTCCATGGGGTCACGAAGAGTCGGACACGACTAAACGACTAAACAACAAAAGATAGCTAGCCCGTGTAGCTTGCCTGACTAGCTATATGCAGTCATACATTACTGGGCTAGAGCAGATCATTCATTAGACACCCTCTCCCAATGCCTCACTTTCTCGAAACAATGTCTGACATCACCATCACTTCCTCCCAACAGATTAGGACATTAAAGGCTGATCTCCACCATCAAAGAACTTAACCAGAGATAAGCAAAAGGAAGGAAGAGAGGGCAGGAAGGATAACCATGTCAGATCACTAACTCCTCAAAATATAAATATCTTCCAGATAGATTGCCCAAACAAGAACTGAGCTTGACGGTCTGACTCCAGGAAAGCCGGTTTCCTGTGAATGCATGGAAAGTTTACATGCTTTCCGTTTCTTTTCTGCCGCTGGGTCCTGTAGTGACACAGGGCTGGGCTACACCAGTGACAGATAATATGCAACCCTGCAGACGTTGCTGGACTCCAACTCCCATCAGCCCCTGACGACGTGACCAGGAATGCTGGGAGTTGGAGTCCAGCAGTATCTGCAGGGCCAACATTTCCCCCATCAATGGCGTTCCAACTCTGTGTTGCGATGGCTGGCAGGGAGTTGGCCAAAAGGGCAGGGCCAACCAGCAACCACTAACCCAAGAGATATTCTCAGAACTGGTCGGCAAATGAGACTTAATTCAAGAGTGTAGAAGAGACTGCGGAGGAGGAAATTTCATTGCAGGAGGGTGATGGTGGGGGAGGAAGAAACTTATCTGGTGATCAGTCGCCATCTAAAGTGGATGTTATTAGTTGGTGTAATTAGATACCCGACATGGGACACGGAGAAAGCCTCGAATTTCACCCTGCACTATCCTGGCTGCCTCCACCATCCACCTCTTGCGGAGAGATTGAATTTACCGTGGGCTCGAACACATTTAAATCCATTTATTGCGAAATTACTTTTCAATAATTATATCACTTGTGCTGACTATGTTGCATAATGAAATTAGCAGGAGAGATATTAGAAGGTATATGAAATTATATGAAATATTGAAATACCTCATCTCCCCCACAATTTCCGACTCTCTTTAGCACAGCCCATAGCTTAACTGGAAAAATGAGCCTGGCTCCTGGATGGGAGTGGAATGCACTGGGAGTCGTTTCATCATAAGGCATCTTGCTTAAATTAATTATAACGGTTATTGCGGCTTTGCCTTATTAGATTGGCGTTCCCCGCCTTGTCTTCCAGCACACAAAGAGCAGGTTTCCACTGTTTTTTCCTATCCACGTGTCACCCCAAAATTTTCTTTGGCAGGGGGGCACTATTATCCCCTTAAAACCTCTGTAGACATGTGTGTGTGTGTATTCTTTATTTTAAAAATAAAAAGAATTATAAGACAAAAGAAGAAAAAGGAAGAAAAGAACACTTATAAACTTACAAGATTGTTTTTATACTTACCCTAAACTTTTCCTAATACAGTGTTTATACAAATGATCTCCAAGTACACCATAATCATCACAATTATAACAAATAAAAGCTTGACATATCTCGCTTTGCATGCTATGAGTCTATTTCATATATTAGTTTCACCTTTTAAGTTGAATTACTGAAATGAATTTTTCCACGATATTCTAATTTTCTGAGTTTCACCTGTAATAGTAGATAGCAGCTGACAGTGCAAACTTATGCGTGTTTACTCAGGAGCAAATCCTTCTCAGTTCAATTGGGATTACTTCCCTGGAAGGAAGAATACTACACACCTTAACAGCCAAAGAGACACCTGACCACCCAACTTGGAGCTCTCCGTGGTTCTGCTTCCTGAACCAATTTCTTGCTCTGCCCTCCCAATCCTCCTGGCCAGGGGTTGGCAAGGTTTACCTCGCCTGGGCCGATTCACTCCAGAGGAGATTCCTTCGTGGGCCAAATTGTGCGCACACACTCAGGTGCGCGTCCGCAATTTCCAGCATCTGCATCTGCGCAGACGCGATTTTCGGCTTCTGTGTCTGCGCAGACGCGATTTCCGGTGCCGTGGAAGCAAGTCATAGAATCATAGAATCATAGAGTTGGAAGAGACCACAAGGGCCATCGAGTCCAACCCCCTGCCAAGCAGGAAACACCATCAGAGCACTCCTGACATATGGTTGTCAAGCCTCTGCTTAAAGACCTCCAAAGGAGGAGACTCCACCACACTCCTTGGCAGCAAATTCCACTGTCAAAACTGTCCAACAGCTCTTACTGTCAGGAAGTTCTTCCTAATGTTGAGGTGGAATCTTCTTTCTTGTAGTTTGGATCTATTGCTCCGTGTCCGCTTCTCTGGAGCAGCAGAAAACAACCTTTCTCCCTCCTCTATGTGACATCCTTTTGTATATTTGAACATGGCTATCATATCACCCCTTAACCTCCTCTTCTCCAGGCTAAACATGCCCAGCTCCCTTAGCCGTTCCTCATAAGGCATCGTTTCCAGGCCTTTGACCATTTTGGTTGCCCTCCTCTGGACACGTTCCAGTTTGTCAGTGTCCTTCTTGAACTGTGGTGCCCAGAACTGGACACAGTACTCCAGGTGAGGTCTGACCAGAGCAGAATACAGTGGCACTATTACTTCCCTTGTCACTGTGCCGTGCTGGTTCAGCGCAGTGTGCGGGGACTCGCTGAGCGGGCAACTCGGTTCGGGGGTGGCTCATGGGCTGGTTAAACAACCCCCATGGGCCGCTTGTGGTCCATGGGCCTTAGGTTGCCTACCCCTGCTCCTGGCGGACTCCACCTGACACAACTTCTGCATGAGCCCCTGATCTGGATGCGTTGTCCAATGGGAAGTGTCATGACATACAGAGGTGCAACAGGGAGCCTCCTTTAAGGAAATGCTGTTGATTCAATCCCACCTGCTGCAGAATAGCAGCAGGTATTCCTGCTCTGATAGGAAGGAGCCAATGGCAGAGCAGTGAAGCACAAGGGTGCCTTGATGCGAAGATCTGTGGGTGGGGGTCCTTTGGGTGCAAGGGGTGAGGTGGGGTGGGAAGGCATGCCATGATTTGATTTATCAGTTGTTACCAGGTCAATAGCAGATCTCTTATGGCCTCACAGTTCCCCCCTGCCTTCCTTATATGAGATAATTTGATATTTTATTTTGTTTTAATCCTTTACTGCCCTTATATTTTTATTTTATTTTACTGCCCTTTTATTTTTATTTTATTTTATTTTATTTTAATCCTATACTGCAGTTCATCTTGAACGCATTGCAGTTCAAGATAAAGGGCAGTATATACCGTAAATCGAATTAATAATAATAAAGACGGCATACATAATTTTCCTCCTCCCCACTTAATCTTCGCAACAGCCCATTGATGTGGGTTAGCCTATGAGGCAGAATCTGTCCCAAGTGAGCTTCATGGCTGAATGAGGATTTGAACCCCGGTCTCCCAGGTCCTAGTCCAACACTCTAACCACTATACCACCTTGCCTCTCAGTCCTATGCTGTACTGGAGACTACTCGCGCCATACATTTAAAGTGGTATGATACCACTTGAAATAGTCATGGCTTCCCCCAAAGAAACAAGGGGGCTGTAGTTGGTTGGGGGCGCGGCGAATTGTTAGGAGGTCCCTATTCTTCCTTTCACAGCTGCAATGCCCAGAGTTGTGAAGAGGAAAGACTGTTAAACCACTCTGGGAACTGTAGTTCTGGGAGGGGAACAGGGGCCTCCTGGCACCATCAACAGACCACAGCTCCCAGAATTCTATGGAGCAAGCCATGATTGCAGCAGCAGACTTTGGGATCTCAAATTTCAATGGTGCCCTGTGCAATGCTACAATCCTGCATCCCCGTCTCTCATGCTCCGTTCTACATCATTGTTTTGACGCCCTCTGTAGTGCGGCGCCCAGTATGACTGCACTGGTCACACTACCCTCTGCATGATAGTATCATAGTAGAGGGACATGGGTGGTGTTGTGGTCTAAACCACTGAGCCTTGGGCTTGCCGATCAAAAGGTTGGCGGTTCGAATCCCCGCAATGGAGTGAGCTCCTGTTGCTCTGTCCCAGCTGCTGCCAACCTAGCAGTTCGAAAGCACACCAGTGCAAATAGATAAATAGGTACTGCTGTGGCAGGAAGGTAAACGTTTCCATGAGCTCTGGTTTCCATCACGGTGTCCTGTTACATCAGAAACGGTTTAGTCCTGCTGGCCACACACCTGGAAAGCTGTCTGTGGACAAACGCCGGCTCACTTGGCCTGAAAGCGAGATGAGCGCCACAGCCCCATAGTCGCCTTTGACTGGACCTAACCGTCCAGGGGTCCTTTACCTTTTACCTAGTATCATAGTTCTTTAATTTTATGGGGTGAAATTGGCCTTAGGAGGAGGGAATAGTCATGTCCATGCAGGAATGAGAAACCCTAGTTCAGCGGTTCTCAACCTGTGGGTCCCCAGATGTTGTTGCACTGCAACTCCCATCATCCCTGAGCTCTGGCCTTGCTAGCTGGGGTGATGGGAGTTGTAGTTCAACAACATCTGGAGACCCACAGGTTGAGAAAGGCTGCCCTAGTTGTTCCTGAACTATTTACGAATTGTAGAAAGGCTTAGAAGGGATTCTGTTGGTCTTCACAGAGGGAGCATCCCTGTTCCTTCCTGGCTCCAGCCAGAGAGATCTACTTGCTCATCCATCCCGTAATAGCATTGCCCTTGGTTCCAGTTGCTGTAGAAACAGAGTCTGGTGGGACTCAAAGGCTTGGGAGTTGCCATTCAGTTAACGTCGCTGGGAGCATTGGTGGTTTGTGACCAGTCTCCCTCATAGGATTTTGGGTTTGCCAGCTGAAAAGGTTTCCATTTCTTGCACATGGACTCGTTTTCCACCCGTCTCCCCTTCAAACTCCCTTCTTACTACAAGTGTCATTCCAATCCTAATAATGATTTTAACTGTTTACAATGGTCTTGAAGATAAATTATCAATTTTCACCATTCCTTATTAAAATTTTGGTCTTCCTGATTTCTGATTCTTCCGGTCATTTTTTGCCATTTTGGCATAATCCGTCAGTTTAAACTGTCATTCTTCTTTGGTCGGGACTTTGTCTTCTTTCCATCTCTGGGCCAATAACATATGTGCAGCTGTGGTCACATACATAAATACTCTTTTCTGCTCCCTTGGGATTACGGCAACTAAAATTCCTAAAAGAGAGGCTTTGGTTTTCTTTTAGAAAAAGTTATTTTAAACATTTTTTTCAATTCATTATATATCATTACCTAAAATTCTTTTACTACCTTACATGTCCACCACATATGACAGAAGGTGCCCAGAAGGTTTGGTCCCCAATGACATCTCCAGGGAAGGTTGGGAGATATACCTGCTTGCAAACCTGGAGATCCATGGCTGTCCGCCGATGTAGAGCAGGCATGGCCAAACTTGGCCCTCCAGCTGTTTGGGGACTACAATTCCCACCATCCCTGACCACTGGTCCTGTTAGCTAGGGATGATGGGAGTTGTAGTCCCCAAACAGCTGGAGGTCCAAGTTTGGCCATGCCTGGTGTAGAGGATACTGAACCAGCTACCAGTGTTTCTCAACCTGTGGGTCCCCAGATGTTGTTGGACTACAACTCCCATCATTCCTAGCCAGCATGACCAGTGGTCAGGGATGAGGGGAGCTGTAGTCCAAGAACATCTGGGGACCAACAGGTTGAGAACTGCTGCAATGGTCTGACTTGGTACAGTATATGCCAGTTTCCTCTGTCCCTTAGCCATTCCAGCAGTGGGAGAGCTGGGAAGCAGAGCTCACTCCATCGGCTCTGCCACATCAGGCCAGCTTAACCAATCCTCCTCTCCCCCTAAGTTTCACCTGGGGGCAGCCATCCCATAAGGCTGCCTCGGTGGGAGACCTAGGAAGCAGAAGGCTCATTCCATCCATTTTGCGGAAGACCCAGTTCTGTCGGGAATCTCCTGCCCCTGAACTGTGCCAGCTGCTCAATAGAGGAACGACATGCATAGAAACTGAGTTCAGTTTTCATTTCCCTCTTCCCTCTGTGTCCCTTTTCCCTCATGTGTCCTGGTTTTTTTTATAGATTGTAAGCCTGTGCATAGGGACTGCCTTGTTTTGATCATTTGCAAGCTGCTCTGGGAGCCTTTGGGGCTGAAGAACAGGGTACAAATGCTCTAAATAATAATTATTATTATTATTATTATTATTATTATTATTATTATTATTAATAATGCTCCTGTGTGAGGCAGTGTATGCTTTGTATGCAAGAAGTTTCCGGCTCATTCATTCCTTAGGATATGGGTAGGCAAACTAAGGCCGAGGGGCCGGATCCGGCCCAATTGCCTTCTTAATCCGCCCTGCAGATGGTCTGGGAATCAGCGTGTTTTTACATGAGTAGAATGTGTCCTTTTATTTAAAATGCATCTCTGGGTTATTTGTGGGGCATAGGAATTCGTTCATTCCCCCGCCCAAAGTATAGTCCGGCCCCCCACAAGGTCGGTGGGTCTGTGGACCGGCCCCCTGCTGAAAAAATTTGCTGACCCCTGCGGCTTAGGAGATCCAGTTTAAGAAGCCAGGTAGCAGGAACAGGCAAGGCCTCTAGCTAGGGCCCCACTGAGCAGCTGCCAACTCTGGAAGGCAATGCCAGATGGACTTAAAGTTTGCCTTCTACAGTTTCCTATGTGCAAATGGGCTGGCAGCTGTTGAAAGAGCCTCCCAGGTCCAGTCAGTTAAAAGGTTCACAGAGAAGTGGGTCAAGGGAGCTCTCCACAAGGGAGGAGACGTGGGTGGCGCTGTGGTCTAAACCACTGAGCCTCTTGGGGTTGCCGATCGGAAGGTCGGCTGTTCAAATCCACGCGACGGGGTGAGCTCCTGTTGCTCTGTCCCAGCTCCTGCCAACCTAGCAGTTTGAAAGCACACCAGTGTGAGTACATAAATAGGTATCACTGCAGCGGGAAGGTAAATGGCGTTTCTTTGCACTTTGGTTTCTGCCACGGTGTCCCGTTGTGCCGGAAGCAGTTTAGTCCTGCTGGCCACATGACCCGGAAAACTGTCTGTAGAGAAACGTCGACTCCCTTGGCCTGAAAGCGAGATGAGCGCCACAACCTCATAGTCGCCTTTGACTGGACTTAACCATCCAGGGGACCTTTACCTTTACCTTTACCTTTACCTTACCACAAGAGAGGTGCTACCAGGGGAGGACAACCTCAAAACCTCTTGTCCCAAGTCTCGTAGAATCACAGAATTGCAGAGTTGATTGTAGAGTCATTTAGCCCAGCCCTCAGTAATGCAGGAATCTCAACTAAAGCATCTATGACAGATGGCCACCCAACCTCTGTTTAAAGCCCCCCCCCCCCCAATGAAAGAGAGTCCACAACCTCTCGAGGGAGACCGTTCCACCATTGAACAGCTCTTACTGTCAGAAAGTTCTTCCTGATGTTTAGCTGGAACAGGGGTCAGCAAACCTTTCCAGCAGGGGGCTGGTCCACTGTCACTCAGACCTTGTGGGGGGCCGGACTATATTTTGGAAAAAAATATGAACGAATTCCTACGCCCCACAAATACCCCAGAGATGCATTTTAAATAAAAGGGCACATTCTACTCACGTAAAAACACGCTGATTCCCGGACCTTTTACAGGCCGGATTAAGAAGGCGATTGGGCCGGATCCGGCCCCCGGGCCTTAGTTTGCCTACCCATGAGCTGGACTCTCCTTTCTTGTAACTTAAAGCCACGGGTTCGAGTCCTACTCTCCAGAGCAGGAGAAAACAAGCTTGCTACATCTTCCATGGGACAACCCTTGAGATATTTGAAGATGACTATCCTTTCTCTTTTTAAATTATGGTGCTGGGGGAGACTCTTGAGAGTCCCATGGACTGCAAGAAGATCAAACCTCTCCATTCTGAAGGAAATCAGCCCTGAGTGCTCACTGGAAGGACAGATCCTGAAGCTGAGCCTCCAAGACTTTGGCCAGGAAGAGAAGACTCCCTGGAAAAGACCCTGATGTTGGGAAAGATGGAGGGCACAAGGAGAAGGGGACGACAGAGGACAAGATGGTTGGACAGTGTTCTCGAAATGACTAATGTGAGTTTGACCAAACTGCGGGAGGCAGTGGAAGACACGACTAAACGACTAAACAACAGCAACAACAAATCCTTTCTCTTCTCAGTTTCCTCTTTCCAGGCTAATCATACCCAACTCCCTCAACCATTCCTTATAAGCCTTGGCTTCCTAGATCCTTGATCATCTTGGTCTCCTCTACAAATATCACATCATTGGTGTTTTTTCTTCAAACATGGGGTTGTGAGTGTTGTGCCTGACTTGGTGTAAGTAGCCTTCTGTGTTCCTCTGACCCAGCAGCTCCCAACCACCACCTGTTTCCCACGTCTTGCAGTTCAAAGCAAACCCGCCACTGATTTTGGGCTCCCTGAGACACCGCAGAAGAAGAGGTACCTGGATTCCTTAAAATTTGAGGTTTGTTTTATTTAAAAAAAACATATAACGCTGTACAAAATGCAATGGATGTTCCATGTTATTTTTATTAAATACCAAATTGATGACGCCAGGCACTTTATTAAAGTGTCAAAGCGAGTGTTCCTACATTCTAATTACTTCTTCTAACAAGGAGGACAGCTCTCCAGGAGAGGCACACGGCGGCGTGTGGGTGTTTGCACGAGGTGCGCTGCCGTTAAGTAACACCTCTTAAACTATCATTTGCACCTAAAGGCATCTCATTAATATCTCAACTGCCCAGACAGCGCTGCCTCCCCGACTCTGACCCGGGGCGTCGACTGAAGAAACGGCTCCCGGATCCCATCCTTTGCTCCGGCTTCCCTTAGACGTAATGCCTATAAAATTAATAATGACTATTCAACTTAATTGAATTCCTGATTAATGAAGATTCCTCCTGGCTCTGCGTTGGCAGCTGTGCTTTGTAAATGGTGATTAGAGGCAGGGTCGTTACCATTTTGCAAACCGGAGGGCCACTTTCACCTCCAATCTGCAAGTCGAGATCCACTTTTGGCCGTTAAATATTGCACCCCTGGTTTTTGGTTTTTTAAAAACCCTTTATCTACTAATCTCTTGGTCCAGCCAAAATATCCCCCCTCAAGTTTCTGTTTCAAAATTAAGTCCCCAAATAGGACAGAAATATTTCCCTCAAACCATTTGTTATTATGCCAGTACGCTCTTTAATCCTGTTCGGCTCTAATCCAGTTTGCATCCCCTGTCTGAAACTTCCTCCTTCCTGGATGAATCACATGGGTGAAGCCAGCCAATCAGGAATCACAGTATGAATGGGATGGCGTTGCAATGTTGCTCTCTCTTCCCGTCTCTCCCCAGGTTGAGTATGATGGCTAATGCATTAGAGCAGGCACGTCCAACTCCCAAGAGACTGCGATCTACTCCCACTATATTAAAAAAAACTGGAAGTGATCTACTCACTGGGTTGACCAAAGTTGTTGAGTATTTTGGGGGGGGAGGCTTGACCCAAGGTTGTTGAGCTTTCGACCAGGATCGACAAGGGACATCCCGCCATCGACCAGTAGATCGCAATCGACCAGTTGGACATGTCAGTGTTTGAAAAAGAAAAGGTTCTGACCTTTTCTACTCCTTTACCTAGTCCTCAGACCTTAGTTGGCACAAAAGAGTCCTTGAGAAAGAGTATTCTTGCAGAACATTGCTGCTTTTATTCTTAAAAAGTCTTCTTCTTATCCAACCACGACTGACAGCTTTTTACACACACCAGATGCAACCAGATTTCTACCATCCAACCAACCCACACCCAACACTAACACTGACCACTCTATATATACAGGTACAATTTGGTGAAAGGTTGCATGAGTCATTGTAGGCTGCTGCCTCCTGCTGACTTAGTTCTTTTAGCATTAAAGAAACAGCGGCCAATTTTTAGCCATGACAGGGCATGCCTGCATTAGAGAAACTGGTCTCTTGGGCATTGTCGGCCAATTGGTGCCAAAGAGGGACAGAACTTTTTTTATGTACGCTACAACAGCAGCAAGAATACTCATCGCAAAATATTGGAAGACACAAGATCTACCCACTCTGGAAGAATGGCAGATGAAAGTGATGGACTATATGACGTTGGCCGAGATGACAGGCAGAATCCGTGACCAAGGAAAAGAGACGGCGGAAGAAGAATGGAGAAAATTTAAAAGTTATCTTAAGGACTATTATAAACTTAATGAATGTTAGAGTGTTGTGGTTTTCAGGAACAAAGGGATACAGTGAAATAAGGTCAGAATACAGAGATAACTAAGATGACAGAGGTTGGAAAGTAACAATTGGGAGTTGCTATAAAATTATGGACATTGGGATGCAGAAAGGGGGGGTATGGGGAAGTCCCAGAAAAGAGGTTTATGAAAATATGTTATGAAATTATACGTGTATGTTTGTCTTTTTAAGTGTCTGTTTGTTTTTTAAAATTTGGTAAAACTAATAATTTTTTTTTTTTTTTTTTAAAGAAACTGGTGGGAGCAAAGAAGAAAATTATGTGTCTTGGATTAGTCAGATCTGTGTGATCACAACCAGTCAGCTGCTGGTATACACTGTTACCAGCTGCCCCAAAGATGGTTCTGATTATTTGCCCCAAAGTTAGGACTTGCCGATCAGAAGGTCGGCGGTTTGAATCCCCGCGACGGGGTGAGCTCCCATTGTTTGGTCCCTGCTCCTGCCCACCTAGCAGTTCGAAAGCACGTCAAAGTGCAAGTAGATAAATAGGTACCACTCCGGCAGGAAGGTAAACGGCGTTTCCGTGCGCTGCTCTGGTTCGCCAGAAGTGGCTTAGACATGCTGGCAACATGACCCGGAAACTGTACACCAGCTCCCTCGGCCAATAAAGCGAGATGAGCACCGCAACCCCAGAGTCGGCCACGAATGGACCTAATGGTCAGGGGTCCCTTTACTTTTACCTTTACCCACAGCTCCCAAATCAGAATAATTCAACTTAACTTCTTGGTTTAGTCCTATTTGTGTGATCATAACCAACCAGCTGTTCTTATGTACCATCAGAAGTTGATCCAAAGATGGCTTTGATTACTTGCCTAGAAGTACCCGTGGCTCCCAAATCTGTATAATTCAGCTCAAATTCTGCATATAAAAAAGCGCCAATGAAGTAACCCACATAATTAGAGGAAATGGGTTCGTATGACCTTATTTTGCTTAGCACGATTCTGCAGTTGCACCACATAGATAGCAGATGCAGAGGCCATTGCCCTGAGAACTTCCATTAAAAAGTGAGTTTATAGTCCTTAAGCCTATAGGCTTTAAGCATAGTGACAGTGTCTAGTGACTGGGGGTATGTGGCCTCAGAGAGAGAGAGCCTGTCATGAAGGCACAGGGTTGCACCCCCTCAGAATTCTGGAGAAACATAATTTAAGATCAGAACTTTGAATTGGGCCTGGAAACCAACTGGGAGCAGGATTGGAATAATAATAATAATAATAATAATAATAATAATAATAATAATAATAATAATAATAATAATAATATATTTATACCCTGCCCATCTGCCCACTCTGGGCAGCTTCCAACAGAATATTAAAAACACAATAAAACATCAAACATTAAAAACTTCCCCAAACAGGGCTGCCTTCAGGTGTCTTCTAAAAGTCAGATAGTTGCTTATTTCCTTGACATCTGATGAAAGGGCGTTCCACAGGGCAGGCGCCACCACCGAGAAGGCCCTCTGCCTGGTTCCCTGTAGCTTTGCATCTCGCAAGGAGGGAACCGCCAGAAGGCCCTCGGCGCTGGACCTCAGCGTCTGGGCAGAACGATGGGAACGGAGACGCTCCTTCAGGTATCCTGGACCAAGGCCGTTTAGGGCTTTCAAAGTCAGCACCAACACATTGAATTGTGCTCGGAAACGTACTGGGAGCCAATGCAGGTCTCTCAGGACCGGCGTTATGTGGTCCTGGCGGCCACTCCCACTCACCAGTCTAGCTGCCACATTCTGGATTAGTTGTAGTTTCCGTGCCACACTGGAAGAATGACAGATGAAAGTTATGGACTATATGGAACTGGCAGAGATGACTGGCAGAATCCGTGACCAGGGAGAAGAGTCGGTGGAGGAAGATTGGAACAAATTTAAAGACTACCTGCAGAAGCACTGTAAAATTAAGGAATGTTGAAATGATGTTTGATTGAAAATAAGTGGTACTGGTAAAAAGATGTTTAAGAAAATGTGAATAGGGATTGATAATTGGAAATTGATACTTATAATAGGTTAATATCTTGAGTAAGGATAAATGTTAGAGGGTAAGGATTTTCTGAATTTAATATCTGAACTGGAATACAAAATGGGAGGTGTGAGGAGGTCAAGAAACTAGTTAAGGAAATTTAAGATTTGAAAATATTAATCTATTTTCTGTTTTGATTATTGGTTTTCTTCTTTGTTCTTATTCTTTCTTTTTTCTTTTTTCTTCTGTTAACTGTTTTTTATTGTGCATTTTTTATGTGTTTTGTTTTTGTTTTTATTGTTTGTGAAAGTTTAATAAATATTATTATTAAAAAAAAATAGTTGTAGTTTCCGTGTCACCTTCAAAGGTAGCCCCACGTAGAGCGCCTTGCAGTAGTCCAAGCGGGAGATAACCAGAGCATGATAAAAGATGACAAAAGCTCTGGAAACCAAGGCCCATGAGGAACGGTGGAAGGAGCTGGGTATGTTTAGCCTGGAGAAGAGAAGACAGAGGTGATATGTTCACCATCTTCAAATATCTCCAGGGCTGTCACATGGAAGGTGGAGCAAGCTTCTTTTCTGCTGCTCCAGAGGGTAGGAACTGACCCAATGGATTCAAGTTACAAGGAAGCAGATTCCAAGATCAGGAATAACTTTCTGACAGTAAGAGCTGTTTGACAGTGGACAGGCTCCCTCAGAACATGGTGGACTCTTCTTCATCGGAGGGTTTTAAGCAGAGGTTGGATGGCCATCTGTCAAGAATTTTTTGGCTGTGATTCCTGCATTGCAGGGAGTTAGACTAGATAATCCTTGAGGATCCATTCCCAACAATTCTATGAATCCATCCCAAGCAAGGGTGTCTGTTACAGCTAAACAAGCCCTCCTGCAACTCTATTGTTCTATTACTCTCTCTAATTTTTTATCCATGGCAAAGCACTAAGCAAACGGCTCTTCATTGAATTATTCTTTCCATCCTGCTTGGAATTCACCTTCCGTACTAAAAGGGGGGAGGGGGGCCAATCTTCCGCTTGCAAGAATATTAAAATCTCATCATTCGCTATTCAGTTATTGTTTTCTCATTATAGACGTGTTTATTTTTAAGTCGCTTGCGCAGAATTGGGAGTTTGTTTTAAATACTAAGCATAGTTTGTTGTTATTTTTTCTTAGGCGGAATGAAAAATGCAAAGTTTTTTGTTTTTGTTTTAATAGGACCTTCTTATAGGCATTCAGCGAGAGTGTGCCAAATCCCAGGGATTTTAAATTGCAAAGGTAAGTGGCAAATCAAATCAAATAAATAAAAAATAAACACAAGCTGCAGATGAACTAAATACCAAATGTAATTCTAACAGCAGCTCAGCATAACATCTCACGTACCACAATCTCCTTTGAAGGTCTCATGTCTTTGGAAATGGGTTGGTGTTTTTTTTAATCATTCCTGCCTCTGAATACAATGAGAATTCAGGGTTAGCTGAACTTTTTGTTGTCTACGTTCTGGTTAACGGCTAGGTTAGATTACAGCAATGTGTTGCATGTGGGGCTATCTTTGAAGACAGTCCAGAATCTTCTGCTGGTGCAGAATTGCTCGCCAAGGCAAGATGCTCTGCGCATGTAATGCTCTGAGAGCTCTACCTCTCTTTTAAATCAGAACCAGTGAAGGCGGTGAAGGTCCTGTGTGAGTGCCTGGAGGCAGTTGGAGGATGGATGGTGGCTAACAGACTGAGGTTGAATCCTGACAAGACAAAAGTACTGTTCTTGGGGGACAGGGGGAAGGCTGGTGTGGAGGACTCCCTGGTCCTGAACGGGGTAACTGTGCCTCTGAATGACCAGGTGCGCAACCTGGGAGTCATTCTGGACTCACAGCTGTCCATGGAGGTGCAGGTCAATTCTGTGTCCAGGGCAGCTGTCTACCAGCTCCATCTGGTACGCAGGATGAGACCCTACCTGCCCGTAGACTGTCTCACCAGTGAGTTGATCCTGGTGAGGGTTTGCCAAGCGTGCCTTCCTCTTAGTGTGTTTCTCCCTTTGTCCTGAGTTCGAGCATCTTCAAAGTCCATGACACCCTTGGTAAAGGCTGTTCTCCAATTGGAGCATTCACAGGCTAGTGTTTCCCAGTTGTTGGTGTTTATACTACATCATACTTCTGCTTTGCACTGAAAGGGGGCCTATGTTGGTCCCCCCCCCCCTTTGCCTCTTTGTGGACCAATTACTTTTCAGCCTTTGTTTTTGTTTTTTAAAAAGGGTTCAGAATGGATGGAGTGTTCACCCAAATGTTGACAAACTCTTGTGCGAGGGACTTACAACAATCACAATTCTTTGAACCACTGCCATGTTACAAAATATTATGCGCCCATTCCCCGTTCCCAAAGACTAGAGAAAAGGCTGAAAGGAGGGAGAGCAGAGCAGATCAAGGATGCAGCAAGGCAAAGTATTTACATTCTTTTCTTCCTGCCAACTTTTGAGATGTGCCAAGATTGTTTTCCTCTTTCTCCCCATCCCACCCAAACAAACCCTTCTTGTTATGTTCGGGCTTTTGGAACAATCCCAAATGGATGCTCTTTGTCCTCAAACATCTCCACATATTAAATTCACAGGGTTTTTTTGTTTTTACTTTCTTCTTTTGTAATTGCAGGGCCAAGGACCATGTTAGCTAATTATTATTAGCCACACAACTGTCAATGTTTTCTTGCAGGATATGGGTATTGCTAACGTCGGGGGAAACACAGCTTTTAATTTACCACTGGCTTTTTGGCATGGAATGGGAACCATTAGTCCATGTATGTAATGATCTGACTCCCATGTAGAGCTGAGTTTAAGGAGGAGTTTGCAAAATAATAGGAACGCGGGTAGCGCTGTGGGTTAAACCGCAGAGCCTAAGACTTGCCGATCAGAAGGTCGGCGGTTTGAATCCCCACAATGGGGTGAGCTCCCGTTGCTCTGTCCCAGCTCCTGGCAACCTAGCAGTTCGAAAGCACATCAAAGTGCAAGTAGATAAATAGGTACCGCTCCGGCAGGAAGGTAAACAGGGTTTCCGTGCGCTGCTCTGGTTCGCCAGAAGCGGGTTAGTCATGCTGGCCACATGACCCGGAAGCTGTACAACGGCTCCCTCGGCCAATAAAGCGAGATGAGCACCGCAACCCCAGAGTCGGTCACGACTGGACCTAATGGTCGGGGTCCCTTTACCTTGCAAAATAACAACAACAACAACAATATTCCCCTGCTCAGAAAGTATTGCCCTGGATAGGCCTTGCTGACTATAACTTGATCTCCAGTTGCTAGAATGACAGAGGAAACATTGTCCCAATTATAAAAACTCAAATTCATTTGTTCTAAGTGACACTTGGACAAAACCACACAGAACTGGTTACATGACATCGTGACATCCTTGTGTTCAGTATGGGCTCCCTGATAGGCAGGGATCTCTTTGGAAAGGAAAAAGATGTACAGTCGTACCTTGATTTGTGACTGGGATCTGTTCTGGAGCCCTGGCCGCTAGCCGAAAAGGACACAGGGCAAAGTGCCGCGTCTGCGCACGCACGCGGAGCAGTTTGTGCTTCTGTGCATGTGCGAAGCGTGTTTTAGCGCTTCTGTGCATGCAGGAGTGCAAAACCCAGAAGTAACACATTCTGGTACTTCCGGGTTTGCCACGGACATTCGCCGGAATGGGCGCTAGATGAGGCAGACATTCGCGGAGGTATTACAGTGGTACCTCGGGTTACACACGCTTCAGGTTACATACGCTTCAGGTTACAGACTCCGCTAACCCAGAAATAGTACCTCGGGTTAAGAACTTTGCTTCAGGGTGAGAACAGAAATCGTGCTCTGGTGGCACGGCAGCAGCAGGTGGCCCCATTAGCTAAAGTGGTGCTTCAGGTTAAGAACAGTTTCAGGTTAAGAAAGGGCCTCCAGAACGAATTAAGTTCTTAACCCGAGGTACCACTGTACTATGCTAATCAGAAGCAGAAAATCTTCCTAAAGTAGCAGCAGAGGCTTTTGAAAAAGGTGGAAACTGGCACATCTAAGGAACTGGGGGAAGGCATACATCTTGACCGCATGCCCTGAAAAATTGAAATGTGCAGCTATTCAACGCAGTCCTTCAGCAAATGGTGAACCTGGAAGCCCACGTGATCCTTGTTTCTAGCTGTTATAATTCATGCTGTTTGTTTATTAACTAACATTCTCCAGATGGTGAACCACATTATTTAAAAACCATTTATTAAAAACAAGAGAAAAGGAAAAAATGGACAAGGTGAATCATCATCATAAGAATGCACGGGATAATCTAGGATTGGTGTGAGCGCTGACCAGCAAAGTGAGACCTTTGATTTAACCTGCTCATTTGGGATTTTTTTGCTTATCTGTTTGAAACATGGTATCTCTCTTCAGCACGGAGATCTTGCGCTGAAATGAAGTATGCATGTTCAATTATAATACATGTCCTGTAATTCAGGTATGAATAGCAGCTCACTCCACCCTCTACAAAAGGGGTGGAGAACTTCTGGCCTCAGCTCCTAAGGTGGCCCTTCAGATATCTTTATCTGGCCCTTGGCACTCTCCCTGTGATGGAATTCACTGCGATATGATACAGGAGTAAGGTCACATTCCACCATACATTTAAAGAACCCATATTCTACTTTCAACAGTCATGGCTTCCCCCAAAGAATTATGGGAGCTGTAATTTAAGGGTGCTGAGAGAGACGTGTTGGAAAGCTCCTGTTCCCCTCACACAGCTACAACTCCCGGAATTTCCTGAGAAGAGAATAGATTTTTAAACCAGTCCAGTTTGTTAAAATGTTCCTCCTAGTAGTGACTCCAGAGTCTGGGCCTGAGAATCACAGTTCACACAAAGGGTCTCTTTCTCTTATAAAACTAGAATTTGCGCATGCCCCAAGAGGCTGAGTGTTGGAAGATTCAGAACAGATAAAAGAAACTTCTTCACACGGCAGAAAGTTAAACTATGGAATTTGTTCCCGCAAAAGGAGGTGATGGTTACAGGGAACCAGGCAGAGGGCCTTCTCGGTGGTGGCGCCCGCCCTGTGGAACTCCCTCCCACCAGATGTCAAAGAAATAAACAACTATTTGATGTTTAGAAAACATCTGAAAGCAGCCCTGTTTAGGGAAGTTTTTAATGACTGATGTTTTAATGTATTTTTAATCCCCTGTTGGGAGCCGCCCAGAGTGGCTGGGGAAACCCAGTCAGATGGGTGGGGTATAAGTAATAAATCATCATCATCATCATCATCATCATCATCATCATCACCAACTTGGATGGCCTCAAAAGAAGATTGGACAAATTCATTGAGAAATCCTAGAATTGTTGGAAGATACACCAAAGATACATTCATCTAGTCCAACTGCCTGCAAGGCAGGAATCTCAACACACAGTCCCCCATCCAATTTGAAACCATAGCGGACCCTGCTTAGCTTTTGCAAACATGCCCACAGTTTTATTCCTGCAGCACTACGAGGATGGGGCTACCAATGATGGCCATGTTCTGCAGACTCCACGGTTGGAGGCTATAATGCTTCTGAATACCAGCTGCTGGAAATCACAGGAGAGGAGAAGGCTTCTGTGCTGGGGTCTTGCTTGCCAATTTCCTGCAGGCATCTGGTTGGTGACTGTAAGAAAGCCACTTCTGCCCTTCGGAGGAGGTGGAGTTGCGGGCTTCACGGCCCGAACACACGTGCGGCTGGGGGGATTCCTGGCCGCATCACCTCCCGGCCAGCCAATCGGCTGGCTCTGGGGGTGTGGCCTGCCTTATTTAAAGCAGGACGCGGTTGGGGATCTCCCTCTTTGCCGCCTGCCAGCTGTTCCTGCTTTTCCCACCCTCCCGCCCTATAAGGTTTTTGTTCCTTGACCTTGCTATGGACCTTGGTTGGTCGCTGTTGAGGGGCCTGGTAGGAATTTCCCCACTTGGCAAATTGGCTCCACTTGGTTTTCGCCTACCATAGCTGTCAACGTTTCCCTTTTTTTAAGGGAAATTCCGAATAGGATTCCTCGCAAGAAAAGGGAAAAGTTGACAGCTATGTCGCCTACCTCGTAGCAAATCGTCACAACTTTCTGGGTATTGGTGGTTAGGCATTGGTATTGCTCTGTAGATGGAAGAGGGGAGGAAGCGCCATCACCTGCCCAGCATATTGAAGGGTAGTCCGGTAAAGGATTCCGGGGGGCGTGGCCCTGTCCGAAGCCAAAGGCACGCCCCCTATCGGTGACCCCAGGGGAATTCCTAGTTGATGTGCATCAGCAGGACTCCCCCTACTGGTGGTTGTGGCTATCACACAGGGTCCCTGGATGTTTCACCGTCTATTGATCCCTGTACCACCACTTTCTTTCTCGCTGCCACCATCCGGGCCCTACCTGGGACAATACTGAGTCCAGTCAGGGTTAAATTGAAATGTAAACTTTTATTTATTGCAGTTTAACATGCTTGTGGTTTCATAAACAGTATCGGTCAATTACATTCATGGGGTGCCTATCCAGACCTATAATTTTGCTACCTGCTCTCATTCACTAAACCACCTCTCAGATATTTACTTGTCTGCCTAGCCCCTAACTGTTCCTGACTCAGCCTACAGTGGTACCTCAGGTTACATACCCTTCAGGTTACATACGCTTCAGGTTACAGACTTCGCTAACCCAGAAATAGTGCTTCAGGTTAAGAACTTTGCTTCAGGATGAGAACAGAAATCGTTCTCTGGCGTCGTCGTGGCAGCAGGAGGCCCCATTAGCTAAAGTGGTGCTTCAGGTTAAGAACAGTTTCAGGTTAAGTACAGACCTCCAGAACGAATTAAGTACTTAACCTGAGGTACCACTGTATTTCGTTACACTAACTCAACCTACCCACAACTCTAGCCAAATTCACTCCCACTCCAACCAACCACCCAACTCCCAATGAACTCTCCCCCAGAGCTGGTTTTATAGTCCCTCTGACTCCACCCCCCTGGGTCCTGATTGGGTAACCTGTTTAACTATTTCACCTCCAGCGCTCTCATATGTTAATGTCACAGTGGTTAACCCTTCCTTGACTTGAAGCGGACGGGCTGAAGTCAGATATAGTGGGTGAGGACCAATGCCTAAGCCAATACCACTCATCACCTGTAACCAATAAAGTTGTGGCCTTATTTAGCCCATTACCCTTAATATTTGGGTCATGTGTCTTTACTTCCCCCCGGGGGGGCGGGAACTTGCCATGCAACAGGACGCTGGACTAGATAAGCCATTGCGCTGATCCAGCTGCAAGCTCTTCCTGCGCTCCTGTGTGGAGACGAAGGGCGTCCGTCCCTCTCTTGACCAGGAGGTGGAGCAATTCTGCTGCTGCTGCCGCGGCCTCCCCTCTTTCCTAACAAGCCGGTCTGCCTGAACTCAGAATGAATTTTGCTCCCTTTTCATCACTCTCTGAAGTCCAGCTGCTCCTGTCAACACCTTCTTATAGCATGTAATTCATCGCTCAGAGTGACAGCTGGGGCTGTGGGCTCGGGACCAGCTTCCCCCTGCCACTGGCGACGCCCGGAGACGGTGACCGGTCTAAATAAAGGGCTTCCCTCGCTCCTCTTCTCCTCTTGCACCTGCGGCTAAAAGAGCCTCTCCAAAGGATTCTCCTGGAACAAAACAGTTATCTCTCTCTCTCTCACTCTCCCTCTCTCCCTCTGGGTAAACTTTATTAGTAGACTTGAAACGCTTCTCCTGAAGTCAAGAGGAATCCACTTTTATTTATTTCCACGGAAGCATCTCCCTAAAGTCAAAATCAGAAACATTTAGGACGGTCAATATGGGAGGAGAGAATGGCATCGTGGAGGCGTTTTGTCAGAGACGCAAATGAGAATGGTACAAAAACTGGGACGGTGAGGAGCAGAGAGGGTGTGTGTGTGTATGTGTGTGTTTAGATGGTGACATAATCCTGGTGATGGGTGGATCTGAATATTTCAGCTTCTCAGAGTTTTTCTCATTTTTACAGCCTTCTGATTCCCAGATTTCCACACCAGTTTGCATTTTAAAAAAAGTCCTCATGGAAATTCACCGATTTTGATGCACTTTCCTCATAATCGACACATTTTTGTATGTTATTCTAGCACATGGGTAGGCAAACTAAGGCCCGGGGGCCGTATCCGGCCCAATCGCCTTCTCAGTCCGCCCCATGGACAGTCCGGGAATTAGCATGTTTTTACATGAGTAGAATGTGTTCTTTTATTTAAAATGCATCTCTGGGTTATCTGTGGGGCCTGCCTGGTGTTTTTACATGAGTAGAATGTGTGCTTTTGTTTAAAATGCATCTCTGGGTTATTTGTAGGGCACAGGAATTCGTTCATTATTATTATTTTTTTCAAAATATAGTGCGGACCCCCACAAGGTCTGAGGGACAGTGGACCGGCCCCCTGCTGAAAATGTTTGCTGACCCCTATAATATATACATTTTTGCAAACCCATTTTCCCCAATATATTGCATTTTCAAACATTATTTTCACTAATATATGCATTTTTAATGCACGCACTACTACCATTGATACAATTTTGTACACACTGCTTATCTGGAGAAGCACGTTGCAAAATTCAGAGAGCTGCGAATTCTGAAGGCTGGCTATGTCTCACAGTTTGTTTCAGAACTGTTTCAGTGGAAACTGCTGAAGTCTCCGGCGGATGTAAGGCAACCAATTTTAGAAGAATAGATTTTGCCGAATTTCTTCATGTTTTTTTTTTTTTTGGTAGATTTCGCAAAAAAAAAAAAGCAAAAAGCTGAGCAACTCTGTCAAAAAATGCTCAACAACTTTAGTGTCTGGACTTTCTCTTCTTGAAACATGGCAACTCCATACAGATGCAAATTTAGAAATGACGAGTAGCATTTAAATAGAAGTAGAATACATTGCACCATAGTGGAAAGACTCTGTACCGATGATCCACTGTGTGTTGTTTCCCCCCCTTTCCCTTTTCTAATTTACAGGAAAACAGCAACAATCTGTTTATTTATTTGTTCTTTCATAGAATTTATGCACCGCTTGGTTGTAAAGAACCTCAAAGCAGGTTGCAAAAAAAAGAAGAAAGAAGACGAAATGATAAAATTGCTACTAGGAAAAGTTGGTAACAAACATTTAAGACTTTCGAAAAGTTAAAATAGCAATAGACAAAGCCTCACATCAACTTTCTAAATATCTGGATGAGCTTGCCTAAATAAAAACGTTTTTATAGTAGGTGCCAAAAAGAGTACAGTTGAAGGAGCCGGCCTGGTGTCAATAGGCAGGGAGTTCCATAGGGTAGATGCTGCCCCACTAAAAGATTGAGTTCTTACAAATGGGGAACGGATATTATGTTGCACCTGTAACAGTGCCATATCCAAATAACAAGAACCATAATAGTAATAGTTTTGAGAGAGAGAGAGAGAGAGAGAGAGAGAGAGAGAGAGAGAGAGAGAGAGAGAGAGAGAGGCTGAACTCGGTTATTGCATCTTGTCCTTTTTCGCTGCTTGGAAGGACTCACAGTATACCTGGCCTAGATGTTCAAGAAAATGTCTAGAAAATTCAAAACACCCCCATCCTAGCATTACATTTTAGCTTAATCCATTTTTTTCTATTGATGATTTAGTTCTTATTTTGCGATAAACTCTCTCTCCTTCCAATATTTAACAAGCAGAGGCTGCTGTGACTGTAATTTTCTTAAGGCAGGTCTTTGGTTTCTTTTACAAATGGGAGCCTTCCTCCTTTCTCGTAATTTATTCCATATTTCATCCGTTCCTCTTCCTCATTTATAATTCCTCTTTATTTTATTACTCTGAATAATTTCCCTCTAGGATTTGTCATAAAATAAATTCTGCACCTTTTTGTCTTCCTATTTCTAAAATCCCAAAATGGAAAAGGGGTGTGTGTACTCTGCACTTTAAAATAAACTTTGGCATCTCAACACTCTGGGCTGAGAAATGTTGCCGTGAGTGAGCTGCATAAATTAATTAAATCTGCATAAATTTGAATCATTTGCCTTTACCTTTCTGCCAGGGAGATTGAATTTCCCCAGACCACGGAAATCCTGCTTAGCCATCCCTCCAACCACGGAGATTGCACAACAAACATTTTGTGTGGTTTT
The DNA here is from genome assembly GCF_964188305.1 of Podarcis bocagei. NCBI lineage: Eukaryota > Metazoa > Chordata > Lepidosauria > Squamata > Lacertidae > Podarcis > Podarcis bocagei. The sequence goes on along the minus strand of NC_138139.1, from coordinate 51,218,607 downwards.
GGTTTTTTTTGCAATCACGAGGACTCGAAACTTTTTTTAAAAAAGACCAAGAGAAATTCTGAATTTGCGTGGAATTATGAAACTCATGGAGGGTTGAATACAGCTCTGCTCTGTGGCCCTTTTTCCATCCAGAACAGAAATGGGAAAACTTTTTCAGCACTACAGTTGCAAACCTTATGGGTCCTCTGGCAAACCACATGCCAGTATGACCCTGGCAGGTGAGTCCACAGTCAAAAGACGGTGGGGGCACAGGTGAGACAAATCTTAATATTTCCAATTGCAAACCACAGTGCATTTTCTTCTTATTTTACATAATATTTTTATTTCCACTTCTTGTTCTTAGAATCATAGAATCATAGAATCATAGAGTTGGAAGAGACCACAAGGGCCATCGAGTCCAACCCCCTGCCAAGCAGGAAACACCATCAGAGCACTCCTGACATATGGATGTCAAGCCTCTGCTTAAAGACCTCCAAAGTAGGAGACTCCACCACACTCCTTGGCAGCAAATTCCACTGTCAAACAGCTCTTACTGTCAGGAAGTTCTTCCTAATGTTTAGGTGGAATCTTCTTTCTTGTAGTTTGGATCCATTGCTCCGTGTCCGCTTCTCTGGAGCAGCAGAAAACAACCTTTCTCCCTCCTCTATGTGACATCCTTTTATATATTTGAACTGTTTTGCTCCTCTTATTCCCTCCCCAGGCCTGTGGGTCTGCCTGCAGGTGCATGTATAAAACCACAATAGCTTTCCACCCAAACGTTCTTCTTGTTCTTCCTCTTCTTCTTCTTTGGCGATCCCTCGTAGCTGAGTAAAATTGTCTTCTATAAACACGGTTTTCACAGTGAGTCTGTAAGTGACAGTGGAGGTCAGTTCTGGATCCACACACCCTTCCACAGTGGAGACATAGGTTTCCAGGTGGGAGTTGATCATGGTGTGGATTTGCCAAGCGTGCCTTCCTCTTAGCACGTTTCTCCCTTGCGTCTTGAGTTCGAGTGTTTTCAAAGCCCATGACACCTTTGGTGAAGGCTATTCTCCAATTGGAGCGCTCGCAGGCCAGTGTTTCCCAATTCTTGGTGTTTATACTACATTTTTTTAGATTTTCCTTGAGACAGTTTTTAAACCTCTTTTGTTGACCACCAGCATTACGCTTTCCATTTTTAAGTTCAGAATAGAGTACTTGCTTTGGAAGACGATCATCAGGCATCCACACAACATGACCAGTCCAACAAAGTTGATGTTGAAGAATCATCGCTTTGACCCCGGTGATCTTTGCTTCTTCCAGTACACTGGCATGAGTTCGCCTGTCTTCCCAAATGATGCTGGCAAGGTGGGATTTCTGGAAATTAGTAATTGCCAGATCCTGAACCAGATTTGGATGCATGGTGGGTCAGAATGAGTTCCGATTGGGTCCCATCTGGATTTACAAACTGGGGCCACAACTCTGACGGGGTTTTTCTAAGCACAGCCCTATTTAATGAATATTCATTCCCTCCCCCCCCCCCCGAGGCAGATCAGGTGATATTGGCTATTTAATGAGTATTCGTTCTGATATGTTAGTGGGGATGTCAGACAATGTGATAGCTCAGAAGGCGTTATCATCCCAGCGTATTTCCCATCCCTTATCACAAATTTTGTTGTTGTTTTTTAATCAAATATTTATTAACTTTTCCAAATTTATACAAAAAAGACAAAAAACAAAAATAAAAACACAAAATTCAAAATACAAAAATACAAAAATTAAAAAAACACACATATAATTTCATTCACCCATTTTCTTAAACTTATTTCTCGGACCTCCTCATACCTCCCCTTTTTGTATTCCAATTTCAGTTATTCATTCAGCAAATCCTCATCCTCAATTTTCACTTAATTTTACACCTTACTTTCTTCTTTTTCCCCCAATTATCTTAATCATTACAGCTGATAACCACTTAACTTCAGTCCAGCATCAATCTAACATTCACCAATTTTGTAGTATTTCCCAAGATAGTCCTTAAATTTCTTCCAGTCTTCTTCCACCGTCTCTCCTCTCTGGTTTCGGATTCTGCCAGTCATTTCTGCCAGTCCCATGTAGTCTATCACCTTCATCTGCCATTCTTCCAGGGTGGGTAGCTCTTGTGTCTTCCAATACTTTGCGATGAGTATTCTTGCTGCTGCTGTAGCATACATAAAGAAAGTTCTGGTTTCTCTTTAGATCGTATAAATCTTTCGCCTTATCACAAATTTTGGGGGAAGATGGTTGGGTGGGCAAGACGTCCCAGCCAGCTCCACTGCACAAGCTGGGTTTGGCAACATGTGACTGAACCACGCCTTCTTAATGCACATTGGCCAACAAGGGTGAGGTCAGGCTAAGAGGGCCCTCTCAGCTCATTTTAAGATGAGCAGATGAAGAAAGACCTGGAGCATCATCAGAAGCATAGGAAGAGCCCGGCAGGGGTCTGAAACCAAGGGAAATTGTTAGCTTCTCATGCAGGTCCTTTAGGTAAATAAATAAGAACCGGCTGGATTAGGCCAATGGTCCCAGGGTTGCCATATTCTGAAAATAAAATTATTATTATTATTATTATTATTATTATTATTATTATTATTATTAAAGCAAAAAAGAGGACACCTTTTGCTGGCAGGCAGGTGGTGTGTTGCAGGAGCACACGTCCTCGCACCAGACACACCATTGGCATGCAGCCTACACATTATTATTATTATTATTATTATTATTATTATTATTATTATTTATTAGCTGTACCCCTCCCATCTGGCTGGGTTTCCCCAGAGAGTATTAAAAACACAATAAAACATCAAGCATGTCTTCAGATGTCTTCTAAAAGTCAGATAGTTGTTTATTTCCTTGACATCTGATGGGAGGGTGTTCCACAGGGCAGGTGCCACCACCGAAAAGGCCCTCTGCCTGGTTCCCTGTAACCTCACTTCTCACAAGAAGGGAATAGCCAGAAGGCCCTCGGAGGTGGACCACAGTGTCCGGGCTGAACTGATAACCTTCTATGTTCAACTAAAAACACAATGAACAACAAGAACAAGAACATTAATAAATGACACACCCCCCAACTCTCACCAACCCACTCATCTGCCTCGCCATTGGAGCCGGAGACAGAGGAGGTATGCGGGCCTGGAGGCATCTGTCCTCAGCGAGCTGCAGACCCTGCTGTGGAACTTCTGCTTCTGGGGCATATATAACACACCCCAAACTTGGCCATTTTGTGTAAAATGCAAAAATCTGCCCGGATAGGCATGCTGGCTCCCCAAAAGAGAACATGCTCAGGAAAACAAGGATATATGGCAACGCTAAGAGCATCCTGTTCTCACCTTTGAAGGTGACACTACAACTAATGCAGAATACAGCCGCTAGAATGGTGACTGGGAGTGGCCGTCAAGACCACATAACACCAGTCTTGAAAGATCTACACTGGCTCCCAGTATGTTTCCAAGCACAATTCAAAGTGTTGGTGCTGACCTTTAAAGCCCTAAATGGCCTTGGCCCAGTATACCTGAAGGAGTGTCTCCACCCCCATCGTTCTGCCCAGACACTCAGGTCCAGCTCCGAGGGCCTTCTGGCAGTTCCCTCCCTGCGAGAAGTGAGGTTACAGGGAACCAGGCAGAGGGCCTTCTTGGTAGTGGCTCCTGCCCTGTGGAACGCCCTCCCATCAGATGTCAAGGAAATAAACAACTATCTAATGTTTAGACGACATCTGAAGGCAGCCCTGTATAGGGAAGTTTTCAATATTTAATGCTGTATTGTTTTAACACTACAGGGTTAGGGAAATTCAGCCAGATGGGCGGAGTATAAATAATAAAGTATTATTATTATTATTATTATTATTATTATTATTATTATTATTATCCATAGCCCTCTCCTCCATTGTCCAATCTTCTTTTAAAGCCATCTTAATTGGTGGCCATCACTGTCTCCTGTGGCATGGAGTTCCACCGTCTAACCATGGACTATGTACTTCCTTTAATGCAGTGGTGTCCAAACTCTTTTTCAAAGAGAGCCAGATTTGATGAACTGAAGGGCCAACCGAACCATGTAGGCCAACCGAAGGTCCAAATAAAGTTGTTGACCTTTTTTTAGGATTAAAGTTGTGGAGGTTTTTTACTCCAGGAAATAAACTGCCACAGGGGCTGGATTAAACTGACCAGTAGGCCTGAATAGGCCTCTGAAATGCACTTTGGACATTCCTGCTTTAATATGTCCTGAAGCTTCTGCCATTCAGCCTCGAGTTTCGGTGTTACGAGAGAGAGAAACCTTATCCGCCATCTCCACGCCATACAAAATGTTATCAGCTTCTATCAGATCGCCTCTTACTAAAGAGAAAGTTATGGTCCTTAAAACCGACATCTTTTGGCACTCTGTAGTCATTCTGGTGTGGTTTCCCAGGGAGCGGGGATAGAAAGGAGAACAATAACGTTTTCTCAAAAGGAATTGCTCATCTCATCTCCACGAGGCTCCCTTGGAACTTGGTGCCGCGTCTGGGGAAACGATCTCGATCCCACGAGAGTTGCGTGTGCATATATGTTTGGAAATGGAGCGTTCCTGAAGCAGCAATGATTTGCCCACCCCCTCCTTCCCCCCCATCTCCCCCCCCCCAAGAAAGCTCCTTGGGGTTTCAGGTCTTTAAAAGATGGGAACTGGTTCTATGCAACAAAATGCGTCCCCTCGGAAAACTCAGGGAGATGGCAGTAAAGCTGCAAATTGTTGTTCAGAGTCGATAAATGTTGACTGAAGTTTCTACATTTTCAAAGCGGTCCCTCGGGGCTGCTTTGCCTTCTCTGTGTGAGGTAGGGCGATGACTCTTTTTTAAAAAGGAAAGAAACCCAGAGACCGGGGAGGACAGAGAAAACAACCACCACCCAACCACCATTTCTAGGACCTTAAAAAAGGTAAAGGTACCCCTGACTGTTGGGACCCAGGTGGCGCTGTGGGTTAAACCACAGAGCCAAGGACTTGCCAATCAGAAGGTCGGTGGTTCGAATCCCCGCGACAGGGTGAGCTCCCGTTGCTCGGTCCCTGCTCCTGCCAACCTAGCAGTTCGAAAGCAGGTCAAAGTGCAAGTAGATAAATAGGTACCGCTCCGGCGGGAAGGTAAACGGCGTTTCTGTGCACTGCTCTGGTTCACCAGAAGCGGCTTAGTCATGCTGGCCACATGACCCAGAAGCTGTACGCCGGCTCCCTCGGCCAATAAAGCAAGATGAGCACTGCAACCCCAGAGTTGGCCACGACTGGATCTAATGGTCAGGGGTACTTTTATCTTTACCTTTACCCCTGACCGTTAGATCCAGTCACGGACAACTCTGGGGTTGCACGCTCATCTCGCTCTATAGGCCGAGGGAGCCGGCGTACAGCTTCTGGGTCATGTGGCCAACATGACTAACCCGCTTCTGGTGAAACCAGAGCAGTGCACTGAAACGCCGTTTACCTTCCCACCAGAGTGGTACCTATTTATCTACTTGCACTTTGACGTGCTTTCGAACTGCTAGGTTGGCAGGGGCTGGGACCGAGCAACAGGAGCTCACCCCGTCGTGGGGATTCGAACCGCTGACCTTCCAATCGGCAAGCCCTAGGCTCTGTGGTTTAGACCACAGCGCCACCCGCGCCCTTTTCTAGGACCTTATCGAAGAGTAAATGAACTCTAGAAATCAGATCAACTTGAATCTGAAGATTGAGAGGACAGAGGCTATGTTGTGCAGTGGCTAGTGCATCGGCCTATAACCAGGTTCAAGTCCCTCCTTAGTCAGGAAGCATGGTCCCCCAGGAAGCTTGCTAGGGGACTTTGTGTCAGTCGCTTCCTCTCAGCCTAACCTGCCTCACAGGGTTCTTGTGAGGATGAAAGGGGAGGCCATACGACTAAACAACAACAACAAATGCTGATCTGAGCATCTTGGAGGTAGGGAAGATGGGATAAACATGGAATAAGCAGTGTGAAAGGTCTGTACAGCCACCAAGTGGTTTGCGAGATTCTTTCCGAAATTGTGGGGAGAGAGACCAGACTACTTTCCATCACTGAACCTTTCCCTCCAGAAGTTAGAATATTAGTGTACATTCCGTGGCATCACTTCAAGTGAGATTCTCTATTGTCATTCTGCCTCCCTACCTACAAACAGTAGTCAAGGTTTCTAGGGAAGGAATGGGCAGGTTGAGTGGGTAAATATTGCAAATTCTGCTTTGTCAGAGAGGGAGTAACACAATACACAGACTCATAGCCTTCCTTTTCCGCATCTGGGATTTATTCCAATTAAAGCGGAAGCCGCATTATTATTATATTTTGCAAAACTCTGGCTAATTTACGGTGGTTTTAAAATGCATCCTTTTCCTAATGGCTGCAAGGCTGCCAAAATCTTTGCAACTGCAGAAACAGCTTCATGGGAGAATTTGGATGTAACGGCGACGGGAGTTTTGGAAGATGAATTCGTAGGAGAATCTTCTTCTTCTCACCAAAACATCTTCCTCAACACTCCTGTTTTTGTTTTCTCATATTTGCCTTGGCGCGGCTGCTGTCTGTTTTATGATGTTTTAATTATTGCTGTTTATTTATTGTAATCATATTTTAATTGTTTGTGTAAGCGCCTTGAGTGTCTTGGCAGGGGGGGCAAATTATCAATTAAGTTATTATTAAAAAGTTATTACCATGTGTACCTACTCCAAACCGTGGCTCTCAAGTGCCAGGAATAGGATTTTCAGTCTTCTGCCTCTGTGTTTTCGCTTTTAGCTCAGGGCTGTTCTATGCATTGCACAGGGTAATGGGGGCAGGATGAGGCCCTTCTGGACTGTACCACTTCGGGTTGCAGGGGGAGGCGTCAATTTTTCCAATGCTCACTCATGTAAGCAGCTTTTTGCATGTATATCAGGGACAGAGGTATGCCAGACCTTTCCTACAAAGATTTTGTGATTTTGTGTTTTTGTGTTTTTGTTTTTATAAAAAGGAACATTAATAATGATGACCTCCCCTCCTCCCCATATGCACAAGTCAGGATTCTTCCACCTTATTCTGCATAATGAGCAGGTCAGTTATCTTTATTTCTTTGTTCTATTTTTTTTATAAAATTGGCATACAGCTGGATTGTAAGGGGGAGGGGGACCCAAAGCAGTTTGCAAAAAGAAGAAAATAATAAAATCAACAGTAAAAAAAACACACAAACCAGTTTCAAACAGCAATTTTAAAAAATCAAATCAATGGTTAGCTAAAAACAGATTAAAACACATACCAACTTTTTACATATCAGGGTAGGCTTGGTGAAACAAGAATGCTTTTAGCAGGTGCTCAGAACAGCACAGCGAAGGTGGTTGCTTACTTTGGAACTTGGGGAGTTCCAAAGTGTGGGAATTGCCACACTAAAAGGTTGATTTCTTATGGAATGAGTATCACGTGACTTCTGTAACTGTGTCAGTTTCAGAGATCTAAGCGATCAAGTGGGCATATATGGTTTACACCAGGGGTCAGCAGGGGGCCGGTCCACTGTCCCTCAGACCTTTTGGGGGTCAGACTATATTTTGAAGGAAAAAAATGAACGAATTCCCATGTCCCACAAATAACCCAGAGATGCATTTTAAATAAAAGCGCACATTGCGTGGACAGGCGGAGTCCCCAGATCCTGCACGGTCCCCCCGTCATGTAGAATAACGACTCAAGACAACGTGCTATGGGATTAAATTGGCCACAACTTTATTAAATTTCAAATGTGGGTAGACCTTGGCTCAGGCATTGGGCGTTCTCCCTCCCAGCCGGGGACCTAGGGAGCATCAGGGTTATCCAGTGTGTGTGTGGGGGGATGGGCCGGCTCTGGAGAACATATGTTCAAGCAGAGATGGCCGCCCCCGTTACGCCGCCGCCGCCGCAGGGGAGAGCAATGACAACCTTTCGGCATACGGTCAAGCCTCCCTTCAGAAACCCCTTTAACGGGGAACCCTGGTATCGCCGCCGCAAGAGGAAGATGGACAAAAGGATTCTGCCCAAGGCCTGATACCGCCAAAGTTGTGAAGTTTTGCTACGGGAAAGGCGAAACCTGCCAATGCAGGGAAATTCCTTTCCGGCCCTTTAACAGCGACCTTAACGTAGCAGCGCCCGCATACCTGTGAAGAAAAATTAACCTGCAAAACCTGTGAAGAAAAGTTAACCTGCAAAATAAGACATTAACTGAGGGTGGGTAGGGTGGGAGAAGCTCTGGAGCCAAGTGAGGATTCCTAGGTAAGATCCTCCCTGTATTGTGTGGGCAGGTAATCCCTCCCCTACCTGGCCTGGTCTCCTTGGCAACGCTTCCCCCAGGTGGGATTGGACAACTGACTGAGGTAGGCGGAGACGTCCAGGTATCCCACCTGAGGGAAGGCAAAGCCAAGCCTATGGTGTTGGAGCCACTCCAGATCTAGGGGCTGCACGCGTCCACGCAAAGGGCGCCCCCCATTTTAAGCGGGGAGCGGTCATTCTACTCATGTAAAAACACCAGGCAGGCCCCACAAATAACCCAGGGATGCATGTTAAATAAAAGGACACTTTCTACTCATAAAAACACGTTGATTCCTAGACCGTCCACGGGCCAGATTTAGAAGGTGATTGGGCCGGATCCAGCCCCCGGGCCTTAGTCTGCCTACTCATGGTCTACACATTTGACGGAATGGGGTGTTCAAAGAAGACCAGGCTATTTCAGACTGCAGATTGAAGGAACAATCTTTTTGATCAGCTACTGGAAGACCACCCAGCAGGGACGCTGTAGCAGCCCACTTCCTGCCCGGGGGGGGGGGGGGAAGGGGGTTGAGCTAGATGTCCTTTGAAGTGCCTCCCAAAATCTACCATCCTCTCCCAACCTTTGCCTTTTTGTGTGCCCACTCCCCTCCCCGTTCTGCGAAAGAGCCGGGAGGAGATGAGTTTTTATACGAAGATCACAAGCGCCGACAGAATGAAGAAAGCGAAGAGGAGTTCGGAAAGGCAGAAGGGATTTTGAGCAGAAGCAGGTCCGGAGAATGGAGCGAAATAAAGATTGATTCACCCTTGCCTCCCTCTTCCCCTCTCTCCTAACTTCCAGCATTCTCCAGGGATGGTTGTCGGCTTTGGGATTCTCCAATATAAAGTGTCATCTTCTGTTCAATATTATTGCATCGACTACCTCCCGAGACTCACTCCAGAGGTGCTCTCCTCACAGTTCTCTGGGGAAATTTCACAACAGCCCAAGGCTGGGCATGCCCCCTCCCCCCCCCATCCTACAAAGAGGTGGCGTTGCGAGAGAAGGAGGGGAAAGGTGTCAGCTGGCCTAGTGCGGAGAAAGCTACTTGGTGCATCTGTGTGACGTTTGGGGGGAGATTGGACCAATTCATGGGGCAGAGGGCTATCAATGGCTGCTAGCCACAATGCCGATGCTCCACAGGTGGAGGGAGCAACACTTCCTGGAAAATGCAGGAGGGGAGAGTGCTGTCCTTGGGCCCAGATCCTGCTCGCAGGGTTCCCTTTTGGGGATCTGCTTGGCCACTATGAGAACAGGATACCGGCCTAGACGGGCCATTTGGCCCGCCCGATCCAACAGGCACTTCTTAGGCTCTTACACAATGTTCCTGCAAGCACACAAAGACGGGAGCTGAAAGTGAGTCCTCACTAGGGCAATGACAAAGCTAGACAGCATCTTAAAAAGCATCACCTTGCCGACAAAGATCTGTCTAGTTAAAGCTATGGTTTTCCCAGTAGTGATTCATGGAAATGAGAGCTGGACCATAAAGAAGGCTGATCGCCCAAGAATTGATGTTTTTGAATTATGGTGCTGGAGGAGACTCTTGAGAGTCCCATGGACTGCAAGAAGATCAAACACATCCATTCTGAAGGAAATCAGCCCTGAGTGCTCACTGGAAGGGCAGATCCTGAAGCTGAGGCTCCAATACTTTGGCCACCTCATGAGAGGAGAAGACTCCCTGGAAAAGACCCTAATGCTGGGAAAGATGGAGGGCACAAGGAGAAGGGGACGACAGAGGACAAGATGGTTGGACAATGTTCTCAAAGCTACCAACATGAGTTTGACCAAACTGTGGGAGGCAGTGGAAGACAGAAGTGCCTGGTGTGCTCTGGTCCATGGGGTCACGAAGAGTCGGACACGACTAAATGACTAAACAACAACAACAAAGGGCCAACACCAGCAGTATATGGAGGGCCGGATTGAGGTTTGATGAGGCTATAAGGTACTGAAGGTAATGGGGCCCTTTATATGTCCAGCTGTCCTTTGTCAACAACAAATTGTCGCTGTTTTTTGTGTTGAATATATGGTAATTTATGGATCTAATAAGTATCTAAAGCCATTTGCACATGCAGAATGTATGCACCCTAAATATAAAGGTAAAGGAACCCTGACCGTTAGGTCCAGTCGTGGACGGCTCTGGGGTTGCGGCGCTCATCTCGCTTTATTGGCTGAGGGAGCTGGCATACAGCTGCAAACCAGTGATATTTGAGAGCGGGCTAGCAGGCGGGGCCCATTATTTACATCATAGGAGCCTACACAACACAAAACACTGTTGCTGTATGTAGGTTTCATTTTATTTGTTTTTTATCTTATATTTTGGAAATGTATATCCAGGTTATTTTTCCTTCAGATTTTATTGGGTCCCCCAAGAGAGTGTGGCCCTAAGCTATAGCTTGTTTAAAAAAGGTAAAGGGACCCCTGATCATTAGGTCCAGTCGTGGCCAACTCTGGGGTTGCGGTGCTCATCTTGCTTTATTGGCCGAAGGAGCCAGCGTACAGCTTCCGGGTCATGTGGCCAGCATGACTAAACCACTTCTGGCAAACCAGAGCAGCGCACGGGAACGCCGTTTACCTTCCCGCCGGAGCGGTGGCTATTTATCTACTTGCACTTTGACGTGCTTTCGAACGGCTAGGTTGGCAGGAGCTGGGACCGAGCAACGGGAGTTCACCCTGTCGCGGGGATTCGAACCACTGACCTTCTGATCGGGAAGCCCTAGGCTCTGTCGTTTAACCCACAGTGCCACCCACGTCCCAGTATAGCTTGTTTAGTTTATACATAAATCCGGCACTGGCAGAGTCTAGATGGGAGAGGGTTAGCCTGCAGTGTTCTGATGCAAGCACTGACCTCAGCAAAGGCTGACCCTTCATGTGCCCTGATTTTCAGGGACAGTCCCAGAATTACAGAAGCCATCCCAGTTTCTGATTTGGTCCTGGAATGCCCCGGTTTTGCCCCTTTTTTCTCTCCTCCTTGTCTCCAATTAAAAGCGGTGTATTTTTAGGTGCAAAATCAGAGGCCTGTTTATATTAAAAATAAAATTCCTGTACCAAATGAAGGAAACGGTGGATCTGGCATACGAAGCCCTTCCCTGTAATATTGAAGGAAAAGGTCACCAATCTACTTTAAATTCTTTAACTGCAATGCTTCAACAGCAAGCCACTTTTTAGGAAATGTGGGGAGTGTTGATTCCTCTATTATAAATGGAGCCTGACACTGTATACTCAGAAGGAAGTCCCACTGTGTTCAATGGAGCTTACTCCCAGGTAACTGGGTAAAGACTGTGCAACCTTACACTGCACTCCTAAGCATTTTTACTCAGAACAAAGTCCCACTGAGTTCAATAGGATTTACTCTCCCATATGTTCCTGATCATTCTCACAGTTTCTATTATTATTATTATTAGTAGTAGTAGTAGTGTTTTTTCAGGTGGTACTCAAGAGTATGCAATACCAGCATGTCTTTTTGCTGTTGTTAAAAAGTTTGTCATTTACTGTAACAAATTCAGTACTGGCACCTATTTTTCCAGATAAAAGCACTGATATTATTATTATTATTATTATTATTATTATTATTATTATTATTATTATTATTTACTACTACCACTACTACCCACCTTTTCCCTTGACAGGGACTCTACGCAGCTTACAGCTAAAATTTTATTTAATTCCATTTACCTGTGGAAGGAGTAGTACATGATCCCCTAATACATTTTTTTCTTTACAACAATCCTATGAGGTAAGTTCAGTAGAGAGATTGTAATTGGCTCAAGGTGACCGATGTAGATGTGGATATGACATATATGTCTGTGGTGAGATTGAATACGGGAGGAGCTTCCTGATGTAGTCTAGGATGTCCCTATTATCATTGGAGAAATGTTGGAGGGGTGTGCAAGGGAAGAGATCAGACTGACTGCTACATGCGATACTGCTTCAGCGACTCTGAGCCTGATGTGGGTGCTGAGCTCTGCCTTAGTAGTGACCTCCAGCTTCACCAAGATTATGGTTGCCAGGTCCAGAGCATCCCAGACTTGGAGATTTCAGGGCCCAAAACGGAGACCTTTTGTGATGTCATGAGACAGCCCCTGGAGACGGAGGTTAATTGGGAGAGAGGAACAGAGGAGGGCAGACCGCCTATGCCAGGCATCCCCAAACTCAGCCCCCCAGATGTTTTGGGACTACAATTCCCATCAGCCCTAACCCCTGGTCCCGTTAGCTAGGGATGATGGGAGTTGTAGTCCCAAAACATCTGGAGGGCCAAGTTTCGGGCTGCCTGGCCTGTGCCATAATTTGCATCCAGTTCCTACTGGGCTGAAGCTCACAAGCTGCATGCACGGTCTTCTTAATTATATATATTAAAGGGACTCCCCCATCCCCTGGGAGATTCAAACCTTCCACCTTCTACCTAGAGCAGGCATGGCCAAACTTGGCCCTACAATTTTGGGACTACAATTCCCATCATCCCTGACCACCGGTCTTGTTAGCTAGGGATAATGGGAGTTGTAGGTGGAGGGCAAAGTTTGGCCATGCCTGACCTAGAGGCAAACCTTGAGACTTCTGGTCAGACCTGAAGGTCTGGCAACTCTATGCTGTGTACTGAGTTGAATAGGATCCAAAACGCAGCAGTCTGATTGGTCCTAGAACAATAGGATCCAGAATGCAGCAGTCTGATTGGTCCTAGAACAATAGGATTCAGAATGCAGCAGTCTGATTGGTCCTACAACAATAGGATCCAGAATGCAGCAGTCTGATTGGTCCACAGAAGCCACCCAATCCAGCTCTGGCTGGAAGTGAATCTGCAACCTGATTGGCCTATAGGAGAATCCCAGAATTAGCCAATCATGTGGGGCCCATTGTATAAATAATGTAGATAAAGCAGACATTTCGGGGGAACTTCCAATCCTCACTACTCTGAGCTGAATAAAGAGCATGAAATCCACACTCGACTCCGAGTATATTTCATTAAGATTGGTGGCAGTGTGGAGATGCTGGGGGTGAGGATCCTGCCCACCCTGCTCCTCCTCCAAGGAGACCCTAGAAACCAGGGCTGCAGAGAGCTGAACTCTGGTGCAATGGCCACATCAATCACTTCCATCAATCATGGAAGAAATCCACTTTGTGGTGCAGTTTGATGGGCAGGAGTTGGGAGTGGGCACCGTGCACCCCCCCCTTTGCGGTAGGTGCCCCCGTCTCCAACCTTTCCCATAACACCCCCTCCCCACGCACTTTTCTTGCAGGCACAGCCTGGCATGGACAGGGTTAAAGCGGACCCGTCCTCAGTGGCATGCAATTTATGATCTGGCGAATCCGTTTTTAATTATTTTTTGCTGTGACAGAGGTGGAAATATCCAACTTCAAATGGCTGGCTTTATTGATATGCTGCTATTTGTGCCTCTGTGGAGGAACAATCCTGTAAAAGCAATAAATTAGAAAACCCTTTTTCTCATTAGAGAGATAGAGAGATGGACGGGGGGGGGAGTGGGGGGAGAGCCTTCTTCCTTCCTTTCTCCGGGAGACCTTGTTCCAAGCTCTCTGAGGAGTCCCCTCCCTCTCGCTGAACTCTGTCTGCCAGATATTCCATTTCGACTTGCTATGTAAGTCGTCCACAGACACAAATGGGCGAAAGCTCCGCCCCCTCCGGGTATAACCCTGCCCCCTTCCAAAGCTTCATATTGCTGGGGTGCTTCTGCACTATGACGGGGCTCGATTGGGAAAAGGGTATGGGGCTCCTTTTGAGCAGAGCGGTGGGACCTTGGTACTATCATTACTGTGCAGCAGTTAAGAATATGAGAAAAACCTTCTGGATCCCTCCAACGTCCGATTCAGTATGGCATCCTGTTCTCACAGTGACCAACCACACACCCATAGAAGCACACAAACTAGCTTCATTTATTTATTATTGCAATTAAGGTATTAATTGCCTTCGAAACCAAACCACAGCATCTTAAAAAACAGAGACATCACCTTGCCGACAAAGGTCCATCTACCCAGCAGTGATGTATGGAAGTGAGAGCTGGACCATAAAGAAGGCTGATCACCAAAGAATTGATGCTTTTGAATTCTGGTGCTGGAGGAGACTCTTGAGAGTCCCATGGACTGCAAGAAGATCAAACCTATCCATTCCGAAGGAAATCAGCCCTGAGTGCTCACTGGAAGGACAGATCCTGAAACCGAGGCTCCAATACTTTGGCCACCTCATGAGAAGAGAAGACTCCCTGGAAAAGACCCTGATGCTGGGAAAGATGGAGGGCACAAGGAGAAGGGGACGATGGAGGACGAGATGGTTGGACAGTGTTCTCGAAGCTACCAGCATGAGTTTGACCAAATTGCGGGAGGCAGTGGAAGACAGGAGTGCCTGGCGTGCTCTGGTCCAGGGGGTCACGAAGAGTCGGACACGACTAAATGACTAAACAACAACAAACCACTGTTTCAAGGCGATTTGTGCATAAGCTAATTACAAAACAGGTCAAAATGCAAAACCAACAAATGCACTTTAAAAACGCGACTCAAACTGTAATAGGTAGGCACACGCGGTAAAGACCATTTATCCAGCTGGGATTTATCCAGCTGTAACATCGACAGGGACGCTATTCCACAAGTCAGGGGCAGCCACACTAAAAGCCCTGCTCTGATTGACTGCGGAGCGGGGTTCTGATATCTTTGGAACTCTCCCGCAGACCGCAGTGATGAGGAGTAAGGATGTCTGGTCCTGAGCTGTATATTTAGCACCAATGCCTTGATCTTGGCCACTGTGAAGGCTGCACAGAATCAGATCCCTCTCATGGTGGCAGACCAGAATCAGAGAAACAATAAAAGTTCTTACCAAGCAATTTCTTCAATAATTCACAGAGAAAGACGAAGGTATGCAGCCTTCCCTAAAAATGGTGTTGTTCCAAGGAAAGTCCCCCCCCCTTTGTCTCTCTTCTCCTACGTCATCCCTGCGCCAGTTGGTCTGGTCTTTCTGTCTCTGAGCTTTCTGTTCACCTACTCTCACAGCACATCTAGTCCTGGGGAAGGGCCCCCCAGAAATACACAGACAACTTTGGTAAAGGCTGTTCTCCAGTTGGAGCGCTCACAGGCCAGTGTTTCCCAGTTGATGGTGTTTATACTACATTTTTAAAATTTTGCCTTGAGAGAGTCTTTAACCTCTTTTGTTGACCACCAGCATTATGCTTTCCATTTTTAAGTTCGGAATAGAGTACAGTGGTACCTCGGGTTAAGTACTTAATTCGTTCCGGAGGTCCGTTCTTAACCTGAAACTGTTCTTAACCTGAAGCATCACTTTAGCTAATGGGACCTCCTGCTGCCGCTGCGCCGCTGAAGCACGATTTCTGTTCTCATCCTGAAGCAAAGTTCTTAACCTGAAGCACTATTTCTGGGTTAGCAGAGTCTGTAACCTGAAGTGTATGTAACCTGAAGCGTATGTAACCTGAGGTACCACTGTAGCTGCTTTGGAAGACGATAATCAGGCATCCGCACAACATGACCAGTCCAACAAAGTTGATGTTGAGGAATCATCCTGCCAGGTTCAAAGTTCTTGTTTTAATTTACAAAGTCCGGAACAACTTAGGGCCAGGGTGCCTCCAGGGTTCCCCGAACCCTTATATCCCTGCTAAGTTGCTGAAATCATCTGCAGGACCATTGATGTGCATTCCCGGAGTTGGTGAGGCTCCTTTGACAACAGCAAGAAGCAGAGGCTAGTCTTGTGGAATAGTCTGCCTAGAGCAGGGGTCTGCAACTTTTAAGACAAAAAGAGCCACTTGGACCCGTTTCCGAAGGAAAAAAAACCTGGGAGCCGCAAAACCATTGCGACATTTAAAACAAATATAACACTGCATATATTGTTTCTTACCTTAATGTCCGATCTGACAGCGGGCGGGAAGGTGATGTCGGGACGGTGCGTGACTAACGCACGCACTGCCCCCATGCGACGTCACAGCCAGTAGAGCACCCACCACAGTGGGGAGTGTCGGGGCGCACAATGCGCCTCCTCCCCTCGCTAGTATCCGTCCCGCAGCCGCGGCAAAGGTGTAAAAGAGCCACATGCGGCTCCACAGCCGCGGGTTGCAGACCCCTGGCCTAGAGCGATCCAGCAGGTTGCCTTCCTTTTCGACTTTTTAAACACCTTCTGAAAATTAAAAGCCTATGCAGGCAATTAAGAATGCATCTTTCCATAATGCCTGATTTTTCTACCCTTTTTTGCATGTTTTTATGTGCTTTCCTTGTAAGCCGCTTTGATGTGTTTTTATAAAATAGCAGAATATAAGTTTTTAAACAAGTAAATAAAATAAAATAAAATAAAAGTGTTCCTCCTGTTGTCGCTGCTGCTAGGGCTGCAACCCAGTTATAAATTGTAATAAACTAAGCAGGAGTGTTAGTCAATTAATTGATTGATCCGCCGATTAAGTGTGCATGTGCGCGAAAGCCATCTTCTGAAGGCAAGAAGCACGTTTCCTATGCGTTTTGATGGCCTCTGTTTCTTGTAGAATGCAGGCTCTTAGAAAGAAGAAGAAGAAGAGTTTGGATTTGATATCCCGCTTTATCACTACCCGAAGGAGTCTCAAAGCGGCCAACATTCTCCTTTCCCCTCCTCCCCCACAACAAACACTCTGTGAGGTGAGTGGGGCTGAGAGACTTCAGAGAAGTGTGACTGGCCCAAGGTCACCCAGCAGCTGCATGTGGAGGAGCGGGGAAGCGAACCCGGTTCCCCAGATTACGAGTCTACCACTCTTAACCACTACACCACACTGGCTCTCAGTGTTCCTCATGTGTTCCTCATGTGTAGGTGTTCAAGAGGTGTTCCTCATGTGTAGGGCGAACAGCAGTGCACCAGACGTATAACTTCAGTTCTTAGCATCTTTGGGGGTGGCTGTCAAAGACTGGAGAGCTGCTGCCAGTCAGTGTAGGCTAGGGAGGAAGGGGGAATCTGTGGGATGGGGAGAAGTTTGGCTTGCTTTGTATTTTCATGTCGTTCTACCTACTTCCCTCCTCCTGAAACAAGACACTTAGTCAACTGCAGCTGTTCCTTGAACTGCTCTGAATAACAATAATAATTTATAATGATTATTTATTATTTGTACCCCAGCCACTCTGGGCGGCTTCCACAAAGACCAAAAATACACTAATATGTCATACATTAAAAACTTCCCTGAACAGGGCTGCCTTAAGATGTCTTCTGAATGTCAGGTAGTTGTTTATCTCTTTGACATCTGATGGGAAGGCGTTCCACAGGGCGGGCGCCACCACCAAGAAGGCCCTCTGCCTGGTTCCCTGTAACCTTACTTCTTGCAGGGAGGGAACCACCAGAAGGCCCTCGGTGCTGGACCTCAGCGGCCGGGCAGAACGATGGGGCTGGAGACACTCCTTCAGGTCTTCTGAGCCTTTGAGGCCGTTTAGGGCTTTAAAGGTCAGCACCAACACTTTGAATTGTGCTCGGAAACGTACTGGGAGCCAATGTAGGTCTTTCAAGACCGGTGTTATGTGGTCTCGGTGGCTGCAATGATGCAATCCAGCTCTCCAACCCAAAAAATGTACGCATAGAGCATATTATTAGGGGAAAGATATACAACTCAAAGAATCATAGAAGTGGAAGGGACCATTAGGGTCATCTAGTCCAACCCTCTGCGATGCAGGAATCTTTTGTCCAACATGGGGCTCGAACCCACAACTCTGAGATTAGGAGTCTCGTGCTCTACCAACAGAGCTATCCCAGCTTCCCCACTTCATTGAGGTGAGTTGCTGGGAGTCTGAGCCCCAGATCTTTTTTTCTGAGGACCAGATTGCATGCCTCTTTCCCCTCCCTCCTGAAAAAAACCCCAAACTATCCTTCTGTGGGCCTATCTATCCGTTTATAGGCACACTGCAAGGCTCAGTGCTGTAAGACACACACACACACCCAGGTCCACCCTGGTTTTATGCAAATTAATTTATGCAAATGTGTGCCATTGGCCTGTGCTCCAGGTCCCATCAGTGCTGCAGCAACGCCCCACGGAATGGTTCAATCCACAACTCAATTAAACCGAGATGTCAGGAATATCTGCACCTCGCTCCCATCAATCAAAGAGGAAATACAAAATCTTGAAACAGTGCTTTCACCAAATACTGGGTCAGAGAGTCTTAATTCTGCAATTTGGGTGGAAAACGGGATTTGAAGGACACTGACATTCCCTCCATTTCAAACCTTGATGCTGAGAGCTGTGCTGGAACCCACCATACTATCATCTATCTATCTATCTATCTATCTATCTATCTATCTATCTAGCTATCTATCTGTGATGGGATGATTAGCTGCTTGTGCGTAAAATCGTGCTCCCTCAGAGTTTGTGCGTCTCCACAAACCTCTGTGTGTGACAGAGCTCCTCAAACATGTCTGCTCTAGTCACTCGTAGAGTCTGACAGTGGCTGTCTGCGGAAGCGCTTCCAGCAAAGAAGCTCCTTAACGGAAACGCGTCTCCTGGACTCACGGCGTGACAGTTTCCGGCGAGGCGTGGGTCTCCCTATGGGAGCCTCAGATACCTCCCCACTGTTCTCGCTGGAAGCGTCTCTGAGCCCTCCCTCCTGCTCGCATTCCCTCAGAGATCCACTCCTCCCCCTGCTGGTTCCTGCTTCAGCTGTTGAGTCTCTTTCTTCCTCCCTGAGCCCCTCCACCACCTGTTCCTCCGATGGCAGTTCCCTGACACTATCTATCTATCTATCTATCTATCTATCTATCTATCTATCATCTATCTATCATCTATCTAGCTAGCTATCTAGCTATCTAGCTATCTAGCTATCTAGCTATCTAGCTATCTAGCTATCTATCTAGCTATCATCTCTCTCTCTATATATATATATACCTATATGATTTCTTAGTTTACATGTGTTGTCTCTTTTTTCAAGTTGTGTTTTCTACAGATCAGTTTCATTTGTTGTGAGACTTGGTGTTACATGCATTGGTAGGTTAGGAAGAAAAGAGAGGGAAAGAGGGGGAGAGGGAATGGTGAGTGGGGTAGGGTGGAAATGCTTCTATTCTTCTACTTCGCGTATGTGTGGGGGTTTGTGTCAGCGTCACTTGTATGAGTTCTCTTACTATTCGCTTGTTGTATTTCCTTGGTGGTGAGAGAGGTTGGGTGTAGTGTAGGGTGTGGTTGGTTGTCTTTGGTTGGCTGTAGTGAGAATTGCTTTTGGGTGTGAGTGTGTATTTTTGAATCAGGTTAGCCAGATTGATTCGTATCCTGTTGGTGGATTCTTCTTGTTGTCTTGTTGGGCTCCCTTTCTCTTTGGTGATCACTCGTAGCTGAGTAAGATTGTCTTCCATAAACACAGTTTTAACAGTGGCTCTATAATAATAATAATAATAATTTATATCCTGCCCATATAGCTGGGTTTCCCCAGCCACTCTGGACAGCTCACAACAGAATATTAAAAATAGAATCAAACATTAAAAACTTCCCTAAACAGGGCTGCCTTCAGATGTCTTCTAAAAGTCAGATACTTGTTTATTTTCTTGACATCCGTTGGGAGGGCGTTCCACAGGACAGGCGCTACTACTAAGAAGGCCCTCTGCCTGGTTCCCTGGAGCTTCACTTCTCGCAGGGAGGGAACCACCAGAAGGCCGTCGGAGCTGGACCTCAGTATCTGGGCTGAATGATGGGAGTGGAGAAGCACCTTCAGGTAAGCTGGGCCGAGGCTGTTTAGGGCTTTCAAAGTCAGCACCAAGACTTTGAATTGTGCTAGGTAACGTACCGGGAGCCAATGTAGGTCTTTCAGGATCTGTGTTTTATGGTCTCGGCAGCCAATCCCAGTCACTAATCTAGCTGCCACATTCTGGATTAGTTGTAGTTTCTGGGTCACCTTCAAAGGCAGCCCCCCGTACAGCAAATTGCAGTAGTCCAAGCGGGAGATAACCAGATCATGCTCCACTCTGGTGAGACAGTCTGCAGGCAGGTAGGGTCTCAGACTGCGTACCAGATGGAGCTGGTAGGCAGCTGCCCTGGACACAGAATTGACCTGTGCCTCCATGGACAGCTGTGAGTCCAAAATGACTACCAGGCTGCGCACCTGGTCCTTCAGGGGTACAGTTGCCCCATTCAGGACCAGGAAGTCCTCCACGCCCGCCCCCTGCCCCCAAAAAACAGTACTTCTGTCTTGTCATGATTCAACCTCAATCTGTTAGCCATAAGAAACTGTGGAGGCCAATTCTGATCCACACGTCCTTCCACAGTAGGGACATAGGTTTCCGGGCAGGAGTTGATCATGGTGAGGGTTTACCTTCCTGTTAGCGTGTTTCTCCATTTCATCCTGAGTTTGAGTGTCTTCAAAACCCACGACACCTTTGGTAAAGGCTGTTCTCCAATTGGAGTGTTCACAGGCCAGTGTTTCCCAGTTGTCAGTATTTATACTACTTTTTTTAGATGTGCCTTGATCGAGTCTTTAAACCTCTTTTGTTGACCACCAGCGTTACACTTTCCATTTTTAAGCTCGGAATAGAGTAGTTGCTTTGGAAGAGGATAATCAGGCATCCACACAACATGACCAGTCCAACGAAGTAGATGTTGAAGCATCATCTGATGATTTTTGCTTCTTCCAGTACAAGTTAGCCATATTGATTTGTATGCTGTTGGCAGATTCTTGTTGTTGTCTTGTTGCGCTGTGTATGTGATAAAGGGGAACCATACCAGGGTGAAGACGTCTTCTTTCCATTTGTCCCCGTGTCAGTTTCAGTTTATTGGTTAGTTTTTCTAATAGGGCTGTTTCCCACAGTGGCGTAGCGTGGGTTGTCAGCACCCGGGGCAAGGCAAGTGATTTGCGCCCCCTAACCCGTGGATTTGCGCCCCCTAACCCTAACCCCCAGATGTTGCGCCTGGTGCGGCCCGCCCCCCTGCACCCCCCACGCTACGCCACTGGTTTCCCATACTATTTGATAGCATCGCTCCATGCTTACTCAAGATCTTGTGTGCATTCACATTGACCTTATCTTCTGTCACATGAACAAAAATAATAAGTGCTCTTGCAGGATTTTAAGCCTAACACACCAGACCACCCTTCTTCCTGGCGATGCTTACTCAGTGTGAAACACACACATAGGAAATTGCCAGGCCTGTGCACCAACAGAAGTTGAGTGGATGTCCAGCCTCAATGGTTGCCTGGGTGGGTGGAATTTCTCCAGTATCTGGAAAGCCTTTGCTGGGATAGCAGATGTGGTACCCTCCAGAAGTTGTTGAACTATGAGTCCCATCATCCTTGACAATTGGATATACTTGCTTGGTCTTATGGTAGCTGTAGTCCCACAGTATCTAGGTAGCTGAGTCCCAGGGTCCCTGAAAATATACAGCCGTACCTTGGAAGCCGAATGGATCTGTTCTGGAAGCCCATTCGACTTCCAAAACGTTCAGAAACCAAGGCACAGCTTCTGATTGGCTGCAGGAAGCTCCTGCAGCCAATCAGAAGCCGCAGAAACCGCGCTGGACATTTGGCTTCCAAAGAACGTTCGCAAACTGGAACACTCATTTCCGGATTTGCAGTGTTTGGGAGACAAAACATATGAGTGCCAAAGTGTTCG
This sequence comes from Podarcis bocagei, assembly GCF_964188305.1. Taxonomy (NCBI): domain Eukaryota; kingdom Metazoa; phylum Chordata; class Lepidosauria; order Squamata; family Lacertidae; genus Podarcis; species Podarcis bocagei. Next base: position 51,196,848 of record NC_138139.1, on the reverse strand, counting down.
GCTTCCGAGGTATGACTGTACTACAAAAACCATGATGCAGGAAAACTGAGAGAGAGAGAGAACTCCCCACACTCACATGGAAACATCCAGTTAAAGTGAAGAATTTATAATATCAACAGATCATTATTAGAACCTGCCAAAATCCATACCAGCAGATGGAACATCCCTGCTGTGTGTTCTGAGCACAGCTAGAACCAGTCTGTTCGATGTTTGATAGCAGAATTCCAGGAACTTTCTGTGTACCAAAAGGCAGTGGCAGAATACGGATAATGCAGAGAATCTTTTACGCTGCCTGACACAGGCCCCTGCGTGCGAGAGAAAATGACGATGCAACACACAGAGAGCTAGCTCCTCTGTGGCTAGTGAAACTGGGAAAAAAGTTTTAAAGTCCCGCTGTCTTGTTGCAGGGCGTAATATGAAACCGTAAATCTGCTGGCGACTCGTAAGGGCCCCAGGACTGCCGTGAAACTAAAGTGTTTCTAGTTATCAGAATATGGATTTACTCTGGGTGATTCTGGTAGTCAGGGAGGTGAAAACCTTATCAATTTATATGGCAAGTGCAGAGAACAATCTCCACTGTTTGCTCCACACCTGCCCCAAAGAAGAACGCAAACACACTCCTTGTGGTCTGAAGGCTTCTGCACTGGGCAGATCAATGCCTGTTTGGGAGATTGCCTGGAAGCCCTGGGTTCCTTGACAGAAGAACAGGGGTTGCGGCGAGAAATGCAATTCCATTTGCATTTAAAGGCGAATCTACTCAATTCACAGGGACGCGGGTGGCGCTATGAGTTAAACCACAGAGCCTAGGGCTTGCCGATCAGAAGGTCGGCGGTTCGAATCCCCGCGATGGATGGGGTGAGCTCCCGTTGCTCGGTCCCTTCTCCTGCCAACCTAGCAGATTGAAAGCACACCAGTGCAAGTAGGGGAAGGTAAACAGCATTTCCATGCGCTGCTCTGGTTCGCCAGAAGCGGCTTAGTCATGCTGGCAACATGACCCGGAAGCTGTACGCCGGCTCCCTCGGCCAGTAAAGCAAGATGAGCGCCGCAACCCCAGAGTCGGCCACGACTGGACCTAATGGTCAGGGGTCCCTTTACCTTTACTCAGTTCACACTTTCTGAAACAGGACACAAACCTAAACTAGGGCTGCCATACGTCTGGAATTTTGTCAGAAATAGCGTCCGGATGGAATTTCCAAAAACCATGTTAATTTTGGGGTGAATTTCCTAAGAAACAGCTCCAAAACTTCAATATTTTTTGGAGATTTCACACAAAAAAAGCTTAACAGCTCTCCCCCCCCCCCAAAGCACTTTTGTGTCTAGATTTTCAGTTTTTGAAATATGGCGTCCCTACCGAAACACAAGTGTCTGTTTACACTTCCCAGAACTATGAGTGGTTTGCCAATCTTTCCCCCTTCCCAGGGAACTCTGGGAATTATTTCTGTGTGAGGGAAACAGGGGCCTCCCGACAGCTCCTTTCACAGATCCCAGAATCCTTTGGGGGAAGCCATAACCATGGCCGGCCCTACGATGGGGCAGAGTAAGGCAGTTGCCTCAGGCGGCAGATGCTGAGGTGCAGGGAGGGTATCCCCTACGTCAGCCTGCTGCCCTCAAGTGCATTGGAAAATACTGTCTTTCCACCGCTATTGAAGTCAGATTGAAAGTGTGCAGAGGAGGGCAACCTAGAATGATGATCGTGGGTCTGGAAATCAAGCCTTGTGAGCAATGGTTGAAGGAGCTGGGTATGTTTAGCCTGGAAAAGAGGAGGCTGAGAAGCAATATAATAGCCATCTTCAAATGTCCAGACCTGTCACATGGAGGATGGAGCAAGCTTGTGAGGCATCAGGCATAAGCCTGCATTTTATTAATGTTTGATCAGGACTTGTATATTAAAGAGGGCTTAGATTTTCAAAAGTAGATTTTCAAATGTTTCATGCCAGGCAGAGAAAACCTTGGCCATTCTCCTAAGACAAGGGGCCCCCCCTTTGATTGATAGCAGAAAACAATTCTCAAAGTCGTAAAAGCTGAAAATACAGACTGAGTAATGACACTGACCCTACATGTTACAGAAGATAACAAAGGCAGAGATAAATATAATTAGGAATGGGCAAATAGTAAAATGATACCATGGGCCTCTCTTAAACCTTGAGCTGTATTTTCTAAGGCCAGAGGCAAATGGGGAGAAGCATCTAGCTGACAGAGAAAGAGAGGCTTTTTTTGGGAAGTCTTTTTAAAACTGTTTCTTTCTTAAACTGAGAGAGTTTGGGAAGAGCTAATGGAAACAAAGCAACTGGCTGGAGAAGGGGGGGGATGTAAACTGAAGAGGTTTCTTCTGAAACTGTTTTAAACTGAGTTCTTTTTTTTTTCTTTCTCTCTCTACTTTAAAAAGGCCTTATTCCTTTTAGGAGGCTACCTGTGTTGTGTATTAAGTATATTGGCTTAAATGTAATTATGCAAAGGATTTAAGAAATGCTAGATTTCATATAGTTGTAAAGAGTTGTATTTATCCTGGAATTAAGTCAGCCAGCAGTTTAGCCCCCCTGCCAGACAGGAAGACGCCATCAAATGCTGTCCTGATATATGGCTGTCAGACATTTGTTTAGAAACCTTCAAATGAAGGATATCTTTCAATGTTGATGTGAAACTCAAGATCCTTGACATATGTTTAAGATAAAAATTTAAGATTAACCATTTGTTTTAAAAGGCAATAGGGCAGGGAGGGCAAGAGGTGAGCTGGTAATTAAGATTCCTTGTTGAGACACATGTAAGATATATTACTACTTATTTGTCATTTATAGATGTAACAATATATAGCTGTTTGTGTTCCATATAAGGACAGGAGGATGTGGGTGTATCTTTTAGGATTGGATATAGCAATCAGCCAATAGGAAATCCAACCAGGCTGATTGGACAGAGGCAGCCACAGGAGGAGCAAAGGGGGCTGGATTAAGGGAATATAAGGGCTGGCCATAATGGCAGGAGGCAGGCCAGAGCTTGGTAACCATATACCACTGTGCCTCTCATTTATTTGTCTGACAAATAAATAATTATTTTAATTTCTCTATTGCTGCGTTGAATATTTCATTCCAGCTAAGCGTTAACCACAAGCAGGGTGCTACATTTTATGGTGCGCCCGTGACTCGGATAAGTGGTCTGCTGGAACGCAGCCCCTTCGCTCTACTGAGCAGGGTACAAGAGAGAGGATCTTTAAACTGCTTACCCAAGCGCGCACTGGTAAATTTTTCCAGGGGGAACGCAGAAGTCTCGTCTGTCTGATACCCTGCTCACTGGCGGCGACGGACCGGGGGGAAACGGAACCAACCAGGGGTAAGTGCACAAAGGGATTTTTGGCCCTCCAATTAACTGGGAGGAAGAGAAGTCTTGATCAAACTTCTGCGTCTCAGTAAGTGGGAACTGAGTACGCTAGGTGGTTGGATACATCAGATGGTGATCTGGTGGGGGAAAGGGGAAGAATGGGAGGTAGTGTGTGGTGAAGTATCTAACGCATTGTATGTGTGAGAAAGTACAGAGCAATCTGTAGCTGACCTGAGTGTGGAGTGGGTAGTACTTCGGTTCCCAGTGAGGCGACTCCATCTGGGCAAGGAAACCCACGAAGCGTGTGTGTGAGTGACTGAGTGGATACTTCACAGGGCCATACAATGGGAGTTGGGGGTTCAAAAGGGGAAAATACACCTCTTGAATGTATGTTAAATAATTTTAAGAAAGCCTTCTCAGGGGCGTATGGAGTCAAAATGACGCCAGAGCGCCTGAGAACGTTATGTGAATTAGAGTGGCCGAAGCAAAATACTGAATGGCCATCTCAAGGAACCTTTGATATAAATTTAGTAAGCAAACTTTGGTCTAACATCGCCAAAGAAATTGGAGGGTGCCCAGAACAATTTTCATATATAGATTCCTGGCTGAGCACATTAAATAAAAATCCTCCATGGATAAGGGAATGCAAAGTCCAACGATGCAAATTATTGGCTGTAAAAGCCGAAGCTAGGAAAGGAATCTTGCCAAATAAACTCAAACCCATTTTTGAGGGACCAGAGGAAGAGCTGCTTCCACCTCCACCCTATGCTCCACACCAAAGGGAGCCTAATCCAAACACTCCACCAGTTGTAACCCCAAGGCAAGAAAGTGGAATGAATAATGGGGCTGGAGTCACAGAACTTGATTCCTTGATAGATTATGATAAATATCTTCAGGAGGCATTGGAGGCCTATAATAAAGCCCAAGCAGAAGTGGTTATTCCATCTGTGAGTCCCAGTAGAACTCCATCTACAGTCTCTTTTAGTGAAACAACTGATTGCCTACCCCAAACCCCTGTACATCCAAGTCCTAGAGAATTATTACAGAAGTTACAGGGAGACCTTAATCGGTCAGCAAGCAATACAGCCAGGCGTATAAAGCTGCTAAAAGAACGCCTTGGGACAAATACCATCCCCTATGATTTGAGGCCCCTAGAGCAAAGCGAAGAGAAAGATCACGTAGTAGCCCCTCTCAGAAGAATATTTGATGCACTTGAGGAGCCTGTGCTGGTTAACGGGCTACCTGGACCAAGGCCACCTCGAACGTCGACCCTCCAGTACATTCCATTCACAACTACGGATCTGATGAATTGGAAAACACACACCCCATCTTTTGCAGAAAAACCTCAGGCTATGATGGACTTGGTGACTTCAATAATAAATACTCATAGTCCTACTTGGACAGATTGCCGCCAGCTCCTGAATACTCTGTTTACCACTGAGGAAAGGAGAGACATAATTGAAAAGGCACAGATATATTTGCGTGAGCAGGCCAGAGTGGGAAATATTTATAATATTGACCGTCATCTCCAAGACAACTTTCCCTTGGAAGATCCTAATTGGGATCCAAACAATGTAATTCACCTGGCCAGACTTACCACCTACCGCCAGACGCTTGTGCAAGGTATCCGCAGGGCATGCCAGAAGCCCACTAATATGTCTAAAGTCTCAGAAGTAGAACAGAAACCAAATGAGAGTCCAGGAGACTTTTTAGAGAGGCTGCAAGAAGCCTATCGTATATGGACTCCTTTTGACCCTGAAGCCCCTGAAAACAGCAGAATGATTACTGCTACATTTGTGGCCCAGTGCGCTTCTGACATTCGTAAGAAAATTCAGAAATCAGAAGGATGGGAAGGGATGCTGATGAGCCAAATTATGGCCATTGCACGCCGAGTTTATCGGAATAGGGATGAGGCTGAGAAACAAGAGAAGAAGAAGTGGCAGAAGGAAAAGATGGTAATGCTAGCCACAGCAGTGAAGCAAGACTACCGCCCCTTAAATGGAGGAAGAGGGCGGGGAAGGAATCCACCACTGGGAAGGAATCAATGTGCAAATTGCAAGAAGGAGGGTCATTGGAAGCGGGAGTGTCCTGAACCCCTGAGGTTGGAAGAAGTACGCCCAGGCCCAGGCCCAGGCCCAGGCTCCGGCCCAAGAAACCAGGGACGGGGACGGGGAATGATCCGATATGGAAGATATCAGAGACCTGGACAAGGACGGAGTAGGGACAATGTCATTGGACTGGCAGAGGAGGATTTTACCCAAGACTAGGAAAGACCGGACTCCATAAAGTTAGGCTTCCAGGAGCCCACGGTCACGATCCAATTAGGAAGCCATTTAATAGACTTTATGATTGATACTGGGGCTGAATACTCAGTACTCCCAGAACTATTGCAGAAAAAGGCATCCAAAAGTGTAGTCATTAAAAGTGCCACTGGTCAGTCAGCTAAGAGGTCTTTCCTCCAACCTTTGGAATGCCAGATTGGGGGACATCGTTTAACCCATCAGTTTTTGTATATACCTGAGTGTCCAATACCTCTCTTAGGTAGAGATATGCTGTCCAAATTGCAGGCCCAAATCACCTTCACTCCTCGAGGTCCAGAAATGAAACTGCCATCAAAGGCAGCAGGAATAATTTCCCTCTCAGTACCTAAGGAACAATCATGGCTCCTAATGTCAGCCCTGCAAGTCCAACCCACATTGGATACAGAGTTAAACAAGCTCCTCCGAACTCTACAGGTGCCACCAGGAGTATGGGCCGAAAATAGCCCACCAGGAATGGCCAAGAATATAGCTCCAATTGTAGTAACCTTAAAACCTATGGCTACCCCTGTATCTGTAAAGCAATATCCTTTACCCCGGCGAGCAGCAGAGGGCATCCAGAAACATTTGGACCGCCTATTAAAATATGGTCTGCTTAAGTCCTGCCAATCAGAATGGAACACACCCCTTTTGCCTGTTCGAAAACCTGGAACAGATGAATACAGGCCAGTGCAGGACTTGAGGCTCGTAAACCAGGCTATCGAGACCTTGCACCCAAATGTACCAAACCCATACACCCTGCTGAGTTTGATCCCACCAGAAGCAACATTTTTTACTGTATTGGACTTGAAAGATGCATTCTTCTGTTGCCGGCTGGCACCACAGAGCCAACCTATATTTGCCTTCCAGTGGGAAGACCCTTTGACAGGAACAAAAGGCCAGCTAACCTGGACAAGATTGCCCCAGGGATTCAAAAATTCCCCAACTTTATTTGGCACTGCCTTGGCGAAGGATCTAACAAGTTACCCCTCAATACCTGGAGAAAAGGTGGTTCTGCAATATGTAGATGACCTTATACTAGCAGCAAAGGATTTTGATACCTGTAAAGAAGGTACAGAGGAACTGCTCCACTTGCTCTGGCAAGCTGGCTACCGAGTTTCCCAGAAAAAGGCACAGTTATGTTTAGAAAAGGTCAAATATTTGGGCTTTGACATCTCACACCAACAACGAGCATTGAGGCCAGAGAGGAAAGAAGCTATTTGCCTTATCAAGGAACCTACCACAAGGAAACAACTCAGAGGATTCCTGGGAACAGCAGGGTTTTGTAGACTATGGATACCTGATTTCAGCAGTCTGGCCAAACCCTTACATGAAAGCACTCGAGGTGCAGAAAAGGACCCATTCGTATGGGGACCTGAGCAGCAACAAGCCTTTTTAGTTATCAAACAACGACTTATGGAGGCCCCAGCCCTTGGACTGCCTAATTCGGAAAAACCCTTTCAGCTGTATGTACATGAACAGAATGGGATTGCAGCGGCAGTCCTGACCCAGAGATTAGGAAGTTGGAACCGTCCAGTAGCTTATTTGTCAAAACAATTGGACTCAGTAGCAAAAGGATGGCCTCCATGCCTAAGGGCAGTAGCGGCCACTGCCAGCCTTGTCAAAGAAGCTGATAAATTTACCTTCGGCCAGACGATGTATGTGAATGTACCTCATGCTGTTCTGACACTCATGGAATATAAGGGTAGTTATTGGCTAACGAACCCAAGGATGGCTAGGTACCAAGGCCTATTGTGTGAAAATCCCAGGATTCATCTACGAGTAGTGAATATGCTCAATCCAGCGACTTTGCTGCCCCTACCAGAGGTAGATGATGAAGAATCACATGATTGTCTCCAAATAATGGATGAAGTTTATTCCAGTAGACCCGATCTGAAAGATGAACCATTGAAAAATCCAGATGTTGTATATTATACTGATGGTAGCAGTTACCTGCATGAAGGTGCCAGACGAGCAGGATATGCTGTGGTCACCAATGAGGAAGTTGTGGAAGCTGAAGCTTTGCCTGCTGGCACCTCGGCACAAAAAGCTGAACTTATAGGTTTAACTAGAGCTCTGCAATTGGCAGCCGGATGTAAGGCAAACATCTATACTGATTCTAAATATGCCTTCTTAACCCTGCATGCACATGGTGCTCTATGGAAAGAAAGAGGTCTAATAGGAGCCCACGGGAAGGCCTTGAAATATGGACCTGAAGTAGAAATCCTGTTAGAAGCAGTATGGGCTCCAGAACAGATTGCTGTAATGCACTGCAAAGGTCATGGACGAGGAAGGGATCCAATAACCAGAGGAAATCATGCTGCTGACAAAGCAGCTCGAGAGGCAGCCCAAAAGCCTGTGGGAGGATTTATAGCAGCCCTCATACCAGAGGTAGTTCCAGAAGAAGTTAAACCTCACTATACCCCAGAAGAGAGGAAGTGGGCTGAAAAGGAAGGAGCAGTTGTGAAGGACGGTTGGATGATCCTGCCAGACAATAGGATTTATGTACCTCATCATCTAGCAGGCACAATTGTAAGAAATTATCATGAATCTACTCACCTTGGCGGTACTGCAACCAGAGAGAGTCTCAGTCGGAAGTTGTATATTATTAATCTATCACAATTAGCAACTTGCATTTCACAGAAATGTGTTCTTTGTGCTAAAAACAATCCCAGGCAGGGACCGGTACAACCTCCTGGAATCCAACATGTGGGATATGTCCCCATGGAAAGCCTAATTGTGGACTTCACAGAGCTGGTCCCTTCTAAGGGATTCAAGTATCTCCTTGTGTTTGTAGATACTCTTACCGGATGGGTTGAAGATTTTCCCACCCGAACTGAAAAGGCACGAGAGGTAACTAAGAGACTCCTCACTGAATTGATCCCGAGGTTTGGATTACCTAGATGCATTGGAAGTGACAATGGGCCAGCGTTCATTGATCAAGTAGTACAAGAAGTATGTCGAGTCCTACAAGTGAAATGGAGACTGCATGCAGCCTATAGGCCTCAGAGTTCAGGGAAAACTGAAAGAATGAATCGGACTCTGAAAACCCAATTGGCAAAATTAACCCAGGAAACGGGATTGGGATGGGTAGATGTGTTACCCATAACACTGTTTCGTGTTCGGTGTGCACCCACAAAAAGACTTAAGTTGTCACCTTTTGAGCTCCTGTATGGGAGACCACCCTCCTTTGTTCAGGATATTCCAGCTGATCTTAAACAAATAGGAGACCATGTGACACAGGGACAAGTGCAATCTCTCTCCCGTGTTTTTGTTTCTCTTAACAGGTGGGCCCTCGAGCGTACGCCGTGCAGCATTGCCGAGCCGATTCATCAGTTCCAGGCTGGCGATAGCGTATGGGTGAAAGAGTGGAAACGTGATCCACTTGCACCTAAGTGGCGTGGACCTTACACCGTCTTGCTCTCTACTCCAACAGCGGTGAAGGTAGCTGAGGTGACCCCCTGGATTCATCACTCTCGTTTGAAGAAGTCCGAAGGCAGTTGGACGTGCAAAGGTGACCCCTCTAATCCTCTTAAACTGACTCTCTCCAAAAACCCCTGTATCTAGCCCTACCGGGAACGGGCTAGGTCACGGGCAACATTAGACGACCGGCCTGCTGCAGCCACAACCTGGAAGCTGGCTGACCTGCGCACGCCTGAAGCTTGAGGAGCATCTGAACCAGCGATTGTGAAAGGAAAGATTCTCTTATACAATTAATTGACTGCCCCCCCCCTTGTGGAACAATTATCAGAGATATTACTCATTGGGGATCCTCGGGATATATGTTTTGGTCTTGGTGGTTCCCCATTTCTGTCACTGGGGGAATTATATTGGGACTAATATTTATTTGCTATCACAATAAGGTAATCTTTTGTGGAAGGAATGCATATGCTAGACATCAACATGATTCTATTATTAATCCTGATCCCTTGGGAAGGGGAAGGGTCCTTGAATCTGGCCAAATTGACTAAATATGGATTCCACCATGACCACAATATGTGGGTAGGTTTAGCTGAAATGGTAGCCAATGTTGCAAATAGGACCAATTGCCTTGTTTGCTCTCTCGGGCCAGATGATTCAGAGGGAGGTATGCCCTTATTACCGATACCATTAGATGCCATTGGTATGGTAAGCGAAATACCACACCAAACAGAAGTACAGAATTTCCCCGGATGGAACTCAACTAAACCATTACGAGTTATACCTGTACAAGGGGAATTCTGTGTACATAGATCATCAAATGCAGCTGATTCTACCATGATAGGCTCTTCTCATTGTCACTATACTTGGGATAATATTAAGAATACCTGGGCACACGATACTACCTATCGAACTCGGGATGCCTTGCCCTGTGCACCTCCTTTTATTCATGCATGGAAAGTGGTATGGAACATAACTGTGACAGAAAAAGGCAATCTAACATACTGCACTGTGAACTCTCTACCTCTTTTGCTATTTCGCCTTCTGTACTCCACGTACCAAAGACCTCAGACACGATGGTTGTGGTGGATATGTGGAGAATGGGCATACAAGAAACTCCCCTCCAAATGGAGTGGGACTTGTTTTCTGGGATGGGTATTGCCACCAATGTGGATTATGCCCACTAATTTGGCCAAGCGTACACGAAGAAACGCTGATATTTCTCATATAGCAGGAGGAAGTACCCAAAGTTGGAGCGGTACTGATGATTGGCCACCAGAGCGCATTATAGCCTATTATGATCCTGCCTCCTGGAATCCTGGTGAGCTCATACAAGGGGCACGGGATCCTATTTATAATCTAAACAGAATAATTCGATTGCAAGCAGTAGTGGAACTTGTAACCAATGCAACGGCCAAGAGTTTGAGACTTATTGCACAACAGTTGGATGAAAGTAGAGCCGCCATTTTGCAGCTGAAAATGGGAATGGATTATGTACTTGCCAAGCAGGGAGGCCTATGTGGAGTCTTGAACTTGACAGGGAATGCCTGTTGCTTTAACATTTCAGATAATGGTGAGGCAATCCGTGTGTTGGCCACAAAGATGGAGAATATAGCACATGTCCCAGTACAAACATGGGAAGGATGGGATATGGGATGGCTCACCAATTGGTTACCTAATGTCACAGGACTCAAAGGGATATTATTGTCTTGCTTGTTTTTCTTGACGGTAGTGGTAATGGTTTTATGTATGATGCCATGTATCATTTCATGTTTTAGAAGTACAATTAGCAAGATGGTTTCGAATGAAACTCTACCTCATATCATGGCCCTATACAGAGCTTTACCTCAGGAACATGATGAAGGTCAAGCTATCAAGGACACTTGGGATGAAGGTCCTTGAGCTTGAAAGGGGGGAATGAGGCATCAGGCATAAGCCTGCATTTTATTAATGTTTGATCAGGACTTGTATATTAAAGAGGGCTTAGATTTTCAAAAGTAGATTTTCAAATGTTTCATGCCAGGCAGAGAAAACCTTGGCCATTCTCCTAAGACAAGGGGCCCCCCCTTTGATTGATAGCAGAAAACAATTCTCAAAGTCGTAAAAGCTGAAAATACAGACTGAGTAATGACACTGACCCTACATGTTACAGAAGATAACAAAGGCAGAGATAAATATAATTAGGAATGGGCAAATAGTAAAATGATACCATGGGCCTCTCTTAAACCTTGAGCTGTATTTTCTAAGGCCAGAGGCAAATGGGGAGAAGCATCTAGCTGACAGAGAAAGAGAGGCTTTTTTTGGGAAGTCTTTTTAAAACTGTTTCTTTCTTAAACTGAGAGAGTTTGGGAAGAGCTAATGGAAACAAAGCAACTGGCTGGAGAAGGGGGGGGATGTAAACTGAAGAGGTTTCTTCTGAAACTGTTTTAAACTGAGTTCTTTTTTTCTTTCTTTCTCTCTCTACTTTAAAAAGGCCTTATTCCTTTTAGGAGGCTACCTGTGTTGTGTATTAAGTATATTGGCTTAAATGTAATTATGCAAAGGATTTAAGAAATGCTAGATTTCATATAGTTGTAAAGAGTTGTATTTATCCTGGAATTAAGTCAGCCAGCAGTTTAGCCCCCCTGCCAGACAGGAAGACGCCATCAAATGCTGTCCTGATATATGGCTGTCAGACATTTGTTTAGAAACCTTCAAATGAAGGATATCTTTCAATGTTGATGTGAAACTCAAGATCCTTGACATATGTTTAAGATAAAAATTTAAGATTAACCATTTGTTTTAAAAGGCAATAGGGCAGGGAGGGCAAGAGGTGAGCTGGTAATTAAGATTCCTTGTTGAGACACATGTAAGATATATTACTACTTATTTGTCATTTATAGATGTAACAATATATAGCTGTTTGTGTTCCATATAAGGACAGGAGGATGTGGGTGTATCTTTTAGGATTGGATATAGCAATCAGCCAATAGGAAATCCAACCAGGCTGATTGGACAGAGGCAGCCACAGGAGGAGCAAAGGGGGCTGGATTAAGGGAATATAAGGGCTGGCCATAATGGCAGGAGGCAGGCCAGAGCTTGGTAACCATATACCACTGTGCCTCTCATTTATTTGTCTGACAAATAAATAATTATTTTAATTTCTCTATTGCTGCGTTGAATATTTCATTCCAGCTAAGCGTTAACCACAAGCAGGGTGCTACATTTGTTTTCTCCTGCTCCAGAGCGTAGGACTTGAACCAACGGCTTCAAGTTGCAAGACAGGAGATTCTGACTCAACACTGTGAGGGGAGAGACTCCATCAGGCAAGGCCTCCTTCCACCTGCCTTGCCCCACCCTCTAGTCCCTGCTTCTCAATTTGTGTTGTATTATTTTATGTACTGTGGCTTGCCATTGTTTTATTGATTATAGCTTAGAAATTATTTATTGTAACTGTTGAGTGGATTTCTCTTTCACTTTTATATGTTGATATTGAGCCAGTGTGGTCTAGTGGTTAAGAGCGGTGGACTCGTAATCTGGTGAACTGGGTTCGCGTCTCTGCTCCTCCACATGCAGCTGCTGGGTGACCTTGGGCCAGTCACACTTCTCTGAAGTCTCTCAGCCCCACTCACCTCACAGAGTGTTTGTTGTGGGGAAAGAAGGGAAAGGAGATGGTTAGCCGCTTTGAGACTCCTTCGGGTAGTGACAAAGCGGGATATCAAATCCAGACTCCTCTTCTTCTTCTATTATTATTTTATACTATTCTAATGATTGTTGAATGTTGCTTTTTTGATGTAGGTTGCTTATTGTAAAGTTTTGTTTTATTATCACATATTTGTATTGCGTTAGATTGTTATAAGATGTACTTTTTTTGTTTCTTCAGCTTGTGAACGGCCTTGAGTATTGTAAGATAGAAAGACGGTATACAAATTAAAAATGATGGTGATGATGAACACCAGCAAGAACTTTCTGACAGTAAGAGCTGTTCGACCATGGAACAGTCTCCCTTGGGAGGTTGTGGGAGGTTGGAAGTTTTTAAGCAGAGGCTGGGTGGCCATCTGTCACAGATGCTTGAGTTGAGATTCCTTCATTTTTGGGGTGGGGTTGGACTAGATGACCCTCAAGATCAGGCATGGCCAAACTTGGCCCTCCAGATGTTTTGGAACTACAATTCCCATCATCCCTGACCACTGGCCCTGTTAGCTAGGGGTGATGGGAGTTGTAGTCCTAAAACATCTGAAGGGCCAAGTTTGGCCATGCCTGATTTTGAGGGTCATCTAGTCAAGATCCCTTCCAACTCTACACTTCTACAATTCCACAAACTACCAACCAAATTGACTTATGCACGTTCCTTGGGCGAGGGTGCCATCTCGTCCTTCGCCTCGGGCAGCAAAACATCTTGAGCTAGCCCCGGCCGCGATGGTTCAAAGTGGCACCACGGCACATCGAACCTACGGTGCGGGTGTGATTCAGCCTACTTCATCCTTGCAGTTTGGCGGGCCCCTGACCCCGCCTTGAGGAAATTGCCTCCAGAAAGAAGGCTGCCACCACCACGAATGCTTGGGCCCCCTTCTGACGCCGCCAACGACCTGCTCTTCATTTGCGCTTTCTCCTCGCCTCTCCCTCTCGCCGTCCAGCTCTGCCTGTTTAAATTGGAAATTATTTGCAATACCGACAGTAAATAATAGATGAGAGCCAAGCAACGGTGTGGAGGGGAGCTCATGTCCCTTCCATAAACTGCTCCTTCCTTTAATTAGTGCGAAGCAACCTGGTGAGGATGTGAGTTGTCGTGATGCTGGTAATTAAAATTGAAACTACTGGTGGGAAGAGGGGAGGAAAGGAAGGGGGTGGGTAGGAGAGAGAAAAACTCCACCCTGCATGCATATATATATATATATATATATATATATATATATATATATATATATTTTTTCTGTCTTTTGGCACTCTTGTTGGAAGCCGCCAAGCCTCTGGCCCCGCTCCGCAGTAAAGAGCGATAATGAAGGTGAGAATTCCCGGAGGGAGGAGGGGCAGCTGCCACCACGACGGCTGAACTTACACCAGACGAAAATGTACGGCCAATTAGAGGTGGCTGCCGCGAAGCCGGGTATCTGAGATTAGTTTGCACCTTGGGAACATGGCAGGAGAGGGACAGGGGAGTGGGCCGTCCCCCACACCCCCTTTCCCCCTGGAATGTGGGTGGGGGGAGGTGGTGGTGGTGGCAGAGAGAAGCTTTTTCTGCCCCCACCCTGGTTGGAAATGTCAAAGCAACGTCCTCGGATTGGCCTGTGGGGCTGGCTGCTCAAAGGAGGGGCGAACTTGAGGGCTGCCCTGCGGCAGAGCGCATGCTTGGCATGCAGAAGCTTCCAGGTTCAATCCAGGTAGGGCCGGGGTGAGATCCCAGAGAGCTGCTGTCTAGGGCAGGCATTGGCAGACTCGGCCCTCTGGATGTTTTGGGACTACAACTCCCATGATCCCTAGCTAACAGGACCAGTGGTCAGCGATGATGGGAATTGTAGTCCCAAAACATCTGGGGGGCTGAGTTTGGGGGTGCCCTCCTCTGTTCCTCTCCCCCAATTAACCTCCATCTCCAGGGGCTGTCTCATGACATCACAAAAGGCAGCCCCTAGGTCTCAGTTTGCCTATGCCTGGTCTAGGGTTACCAAACCTCCAGGTCTGGCCGGAAGTCTCCAGGGTTGTCATGGCCCCCTCCAGGTGGCAGAGGTGGGGCTTGGACCTTCAGGCAAGAGACAGCACTAATTATTATTATTATTATTATTATTATTATTATTATTATTATTGAAGGTGGCATGCCATTAGCCTGTGTGCGAAGACAGGCTCTACTGGATCGAGAGGACGAGATCAACAATGGAGCCAACGGCAAAGAAGGTGGTTTCTACACATGCTGTAGAGAGAACTGAGGGGCAGATGGGGCTCATCTACCTGGGAAGATAGAAGAGTTTGGATTTGATACCCCACTTTATCACTACCCTAAGGAGTCTCAAGGGACGCGGGTGGCGCTGTGGGTTAAACCACAGAGCCTAGGACTTGCTGATCAGAAGGTTGGCGGTTCGAATCCCCGCAATGGACGGGGTGAGCTCCCGTTGCTTGGTCCCTGCTCCTGCCAACCTAGCAGTTCGAAAGCACACCAAAGTGCAAGTAGATAAATAAGTACCGCTCCGGCGGGAAGGTAAACGGCGTTTCCGTGTGCTGCTGTGGTTTGCCAGAAGCAACTTAGTCATGCTGGCCACATGACCCGGAAGCTGTACGCCGGCTCCCTCAGCCAATAAAGCGAGATGAGCGCCGCAACCCCAGAGTTGGCCATGACTGGATCCAATGGTCAGGGGTCCCTTTACCTTTACCTTTAAGGAGTCTCAAAGCGGCTAACAATCTCCTTTCCCTTCCTCCCCCACAACAAACACTCTGTGAGGTGAGTGAGGCTGAGAGACTTCAGAGAAGTGTGACTGGCCCAAGGTCACCCAGCAGCTGCATGTGGAAGAGCGGGGAAGCAAACCCGGTTCACCAGATTACAAGTCTACCGCTCTTAACCACTACACCACACTGGCCATCTTCGAGAAGGAAAACTCTGATCCTAAACCTCTGCTGCCTTGCAGGGCATCTTCAGGAGAAGAAAAGGCTAAGGAAAATCTGGAGCAGAGTCCCTAAGGCGGTTGGATGGCGCCTTGTACACCTCCTTCTGGCAACTCCTGAAGCCCAGCTGGTGCCAAACATCTTGCTCTGCTTTCCTTTGGACCGCACTAGCAAGGCCGAGAGGGAAGTTGCGTCGTCTGGGCAGCCCAGGACCTCCAGACACGCTGCCCAGGCTTATGGCCCAGTGAGGTCACTTCGGTGCTGCAGATGCAGCAATTTGGCTTCACCCTTAGAGGTGCACTCCATTGTCACTCGAAACAGATGGGGGACAACATTAAGAAGGCCATGCATGCAGCTTGCAAGCTTTAGGCGGGCAACAGCCAGCTGCAAATTATAACACAGACACTCTGGGGGCAGGTTGCTCTCCTCCGCTCCACTCTCCCAATTAACCTCTGTCTCCAAAGCTTCCTCCCATGGCATCACCAGGTTCAGGGTACCCTGGGATGAAGATTGCGCCTCCTTCCATGCCTCTCTTGCTAATCCTTGGGACTATCACCACACCCAACTTGTTGCTGGATCTTTTTGGAAGCCTCTCTCAGCATATGTGCCTGTGTGCCCTTGAACTTGAACTCTGGTGACCCCTCTTCCTTGCCTGGAAGGCTGTCTGTGTCTGTGCAATAAACCAGCCGAGGTGGAATTTGCATTTCTTGTCCCACCCACATTTGCTTCTGGCCCTTCCCAACTCTGCCATGTGGCCCTCGAGAAGCATATGCGGATTGAAGAAGATTCCCCATCCCTGGTTTAGAGCAGGAATTTGCAAGCCAATACCCTCTTAGTAATTACATTCTCATAGACCTCGAAACCGCTGCTTTCTTTTACCAGGAGAGGGAATAAAAGAACCACCTTAAGCTTTCAGAGAGAGAGGGGGAGAGGGAGAAGAGAGGGAAAGTAATTTTATGAGAAGCCAACTTGTAACTAATTTAATGTTTACCCAATAACAAGGACTTCTTGGGGAAAGAGAAAGAAAAAAGCCTTACCTTTCCAGGAGCCGCAGGTAACACTGTCAATTCATAATTGTGCTGATCCCTTATTATCCTCCGCTTTAATAAATAATTTACCTAAATTATTAAAATGAAAATTTCAACATTATTAAAAATTAACCAGGTTAAATGAGCAAACAATAAATACGCCAGCTTTGTCCTGCGTGACAGGGGTCTGCGGGCTTTTTATTGCCTTTTTAACTCAAGCGCAAATAATACGCTTTCCGGTCTCCGCGTCTCTCTCCTTCGGAATCGCCTTTAGAGGCCACGGGTGACCCGTAAGACTTGAATCCGTGGCCCTGGGTTGGCTAAGGAGAAAGGCATTTCCGCCTCCTCCTCTGCCTGCTGGAAACCCCTCGTTCCTAGATCCAGTTACATCCCTTCCCTTAGATCCAGGCCTGATGAAGAGCCAGCTGGACAGGGGTGAGGAAATAATGGTTTTCCAGATGTTCTTGGACTCCAGCTTCCCCCAGTCCCAGCCAGCATGGCCAGTGGTCAGAGATGGTGGAATCTGGTCCATCAGGCTTTGTTGGACCCAGCAGCCTGTACAACTCAGGTCCAGGCTGTCTCAAGGACCGTATTGTCCCATACGAGCCTGCCCAGGCTCTGAGATCTTGGGGGGAGGCCCTTCTCTCCATCCCCCCACCCTCCCAGGCATGTGTGGTGGTGACACGGGACAGGGCCTTCTTGGTGGCTGCTCCCAGACTCTGGAACTCCCTCCCTAGAGAAGCCAGACTGGCTCCCTCTTTGCTGTCCTTTCATTGGCTGTCTTATTCTGACTCTTTTTCTAAGGGATGGGCTTTTAAATAGAACTGTGCTGTTTATATTATCGGGTGTGTGTATATGTTATTGGGTCGTTGTTTTTATTTTATTAGGTATTTTGTGGTTTTATATCTTGATTTTTTTTTCTGTGAACTGTCCTGAGACACCCCGGGTATAGGGTGGTATATAAATTCAATTAATAATAATAATAATAATAATGTATTTTAACAGATTTGTGTTTTTATATTGTTTTGATTCTGTTAAAACTGCTTTTTAACTATTATCTGTTTGTGGCCTTCTGTATCCTACCTGTGCTGTTTTAATTTGGTTTTAGCCACCTGAAGTATTAATAATAATCATCATCATCAGTGGTGTTTTTTCTGGGGGTACTCAAAGCTACACTGTACCAGGTGTTGTTTTTGTTGTTGTTGTTTAGTCATTTAGTCGTGTCCAACTCTTCGTGATTCCCTGGACCAGGGCATGCCAGGCACTCCTGTCTTCGACTGCCTCCTGCAGTTTGGTTAAACTCATGCCGGTAGCTTCGAGAACACTGTCCAACCATCTCATCCTCTGTCATCCCCTTCTCCTTGTGCCCTCCATCTTTCCCAACATCAGGGTCTTGTCCAGGGAGTCTTCTCCTCTCATGAGGTGGCCAAAATACTGGAGCCTCAGCTTCAGGATCTGTCCTTCCAGTGAGCACTCAGGGCTGATTTCCTTCAGAAGGGATAGGTTTGATCTTCTTGCAGTCCGTGGGACTCTCAAGAGTCTCCTCCAGCACCACAGTTCAAAAGCATCAATTCTTCGGCGATCAGCCTTCTTTATGGTCCAGCTCTCACTTCCCTACATCACTACTGGGAAAACCATAGCTTTAACTATACGGACCTTCACTGTACCAGTAAAAGTAAAGGTAATGTAACCCCTGACCATTAGGTCCAGTCGTGACCAACTCTGGCATTGCGGTGCTCATCTCGCTTTATTGGCCGAGGGAGCCGGCGTACAGCTTCCGGGTCATGTGGCCAGCATGAATAAGCCGCTTCTAGCGAACCAGAAAACGCCGTTTACCTTCCTGCCGGAGCGGTACCTATTTATCTACTTGCACTTTGACGGGCTTTCAAACTGCTAGGTTGGCAGGAGCAGGGACCGAGCAATGGGAGCTCACCCCATCGCGGGGATTCGAACCACTGACCTTCTGATCGGCAACTCCTAGGCTCTGTGGTTTAACCCACAGCACCCCCCACGTCCCCACCCCCCAAATGTTAAAAGCGTTGCACTTACTGTAACAACTTCATAGTGAGGGGTGAGTGATCTTGTGTTTGGGTCCTTCTTGTGGGTTCCCCTCGGGCAACTTGTTGGCCCCTGTGAGATGCTAGACTAGAAGGGCTATGGGCCTGATCCGCAGGCTCTTTTTATGTTCTTATGTCCATGAAGTCTTTGAACAAAAATGGCACTGCAAAACATTTTTGCACTTTTCTGTGTGCATCTTAGAAAACTGATGGAGAGGGGGGCTAAGCAGGCTACGATTTGAAAGCATTCTCCATTTAAAGAGCTGTCATGTCCAAGTTTGAGAAAGAACATAAGAACTTAAGGAGATCCTGCAGCTGGATCAGGCCAAAGGCCATTGAGTTCAGTATCCTGGTTCTTATCATGGCTGACCAGATGCCTGTAGAAAACCAGCAAGCAGGATTCGAACACAAGAGCCCTTTGTGCTCCTATTGTTTCCAGCAACTCGTATTCAGAAGAAGCATTGCCTCTGTCTTTGCAAGCATAGCTCAACCATCATGTTTAGCGGCTGTCAATAGTCCTCTCCTCCAGGAATACCATATTGGCCTGAATATAAGCCGCACCCCAAATAAGCCACACCTTTAAAATTGAAGGGGGGGAGACAATACCCGGGCTGCTTCCTGGGGGTGGGGTGGGGTGCCGTGCCACTTTGCCAGTGGTGTAAGGTCATGAATATAAGCCGCACTTTAATTTTTCACTGTCAGAATTTTTTTTGGGGGGGGGGAGTGTGGTTGATATTCGGGCCAATACGGTATGTCCAATCAGAGGTGGTTTTTGTTAAGTTGTGGGTGAGCATATCAGACGACACAGTGATTCTTCAAACAGCTCTTGTTTATGCACAGACCCAGAATAGAACTGGGCTGAAGGGTTCAGCCAACCTGCTTATACAGAGCTCAACTACAAAGCAACAGTAACAACTTTCTGTAACTATCCAATCACTGAACGTCACTTTCAATTCCTTATTTGCATATGTGGACCTGAGTGAAAACTATCTACAGTATCCCCCTGCTGGCCCAGGGTGAGAACTTCAGTACATAACAGTTTTAGGGTAGCCAACCAGTGCAGCTACACTGGATGACACACTGCAGGGTGTGGGGACAGTCCATAACAATGCTGAAGAGTGGAGTCTGAGAGGTGTGGGGCCAAGTTTTAGCACTGCACAGGGCCCTGCTGAAAATTGAGAGGCCCACCTCCGCCACCTGTCCAATCCTCTTCTGAAGCTATAGAAGTTGATAGCCCTCCCCAAGTCCCATTGTTTATGCATCACAGTTCAAAGATAATGAACCTTCCTAGGACTCTTGTACTTATGGGACCACGTCTCCTGGTATGTCCCACAGAGGACCCTAAGGTCCATGAATAAGAATAGCTTAAAGGTCCCGGGCCCTAAGGAAGTCAGACTATCCTCCACCAGCACCAGGGCCTTCTCAGTGATGGCTCCAACCTGGTGGACTGCTCTGTCCTACGAGACTAGGGCCCTACAGGACTTGATCTTTTTCTATGGGGCCTGTAAGACTGAGCTATTCCACCTGGCCTTCCATTGAATTAGCCTGATCCTCTATTCCTTTTCCCCCTTTCTTCTTCTATGAAGAAACCCTTTCTGGGACCCCACATTTAAATTATTCCCTGGTATCCTTGCTGGCCCTAGCAGGACCAACTTGGCCAGTTAGCCCTGGTGATCATTTGATGTCTACTGACTGGGGTCGCTCCCGCGCGCAAATAACCCCTAATTTTTTTTAATTTTATTGATATTGATGCTGCATTTTATGTTGTATTTTATGCCGTTTTATGCCGTTTTTAAGTCGCATTTTAATCAATGTTTTATATTTGCTGTTAGCCGCCCTGAGCCCAGTTTTTAAACTGGGAAGGGCAGGGTATAAGTATTATTATTATTATTATTATTATTATTATTATTATTATTATTATTATTATTATATCAGAAGTGCAGAAGTGGTCAGCCCACTCAAAATGGGTTGCTAAGAAAAATTATTTCCATCAGCTGTAAAGTAAGGATCTTTACAATTTTATAATATGCAGAGAATAACAAATGTTGAAAAAAACCAGAGAGAGGAGCTGAGGGAAGTCTGGGGGGGTGTCTTTTTTGGGGAGGGAAAAAATGGGGGAGGATGAGGATGACGTATCTTTGATAAATTCTTATGTTGAAATTCCATATATATATATATATATATATATATATATATATATATATATATATATATAAAGTCCCTTGTAGGTTGTAGCTTGGGTATGAACAGGTCTACCTTAGTACCATTCCATTTTAGTGGGATTCTTCCTTCCTTCCTCCCTCCGTCTTTTTCTCCCCTTCCATCCTCCCCCCCCCCATGCCCCAATTAGCTTCCCTCCTCCCTGCAATGTATGTGACATTATCAGAGATGCGGCAATTTCGCTTGTAATTAAATTGTTATACTAAGCACCCCACCTCTGATATGTTGGGAGTCTGTGTACCCTCCCAGGCCCCGTTAGTGTTGGACCCCCCCTCCTTGATCCACGAACACCACTCCCATTTGATATCAATAGGATATAGATCCGAGAGCGCAGGGGGTCCCTGAAGAGAACACAGTCTGCCGGTACTTCAGAATACAAACAGCTTCTATTCATACAAAATTCATTAAAGCCTGCTGCTCTTGAAGGGATGCGACGCCGTCATTTCTAATTGAAAGATCTGGTTTCAAAGATGCTTTATCTTCCTCGCTACACCTCTTGCCAGATAATGTGTGTGCGGGAGAGAGCGAGTGCGGGCAAATTTCCCGTTATCTCTAAAAGGGCCTGTTTCCCTACATTATGTTGCCATGGAGGGCTGGTTCACACACGGCGGCGTTCCTCACTTGAGGACCGCAGCGTCAAGTGATGACTTTCATGTGTGAGTGGGTTGCCGTGAATATAATATAATTTAATATCTCGTGTGCAGGCTGAGACCCTATCTGCCCGTGGACCATCTCGCCAGAGTGGTGCATGCTCTGGTTATCTCCCGCTTGGACTACTGCAATGCGCTCTATGTGGGGCTACCTTTGAAGGCGACCCGGAAACTGCAACTAATCCAGAATGTGGCAGCTAGACTGGTGACTGGGGGCGGCCACCGAGACCATATAACACCGGTCCTGAAAGACCTACATTGGCTCCCAGTATGTTTCCAAGCAGAATTCAGACTGTTGGTGCTGACCTTGAAAGCCCTAAATGGCTTCAGCCCAGTATACCTGAAGGAGCCTCTCCACCCCCATTGTTCAGCCTGGACACTGAGGTCCAGCCAAGAGGGTCTTCTGTTGGTTCCCTCCCTGTGAGAAGTGAGGTTACAGTGAACCAGACAGAGGGCCTTCTCAGTAGTGGCACCCGCCCTGTGGAACGCCCTCCCATCAGATGTCAAGGAAATAAACAACTACAGTGGTACCTCTGGTTACGTACTTAATTCGTTCTGGAGATCCGTTCTTAACCTGAAGCACCACTTCAGCTAATGGGGCCTCCCGCTGCCACTGCGCGATTTCTGTTTTCATCCTGAAGCAAAGTTCTTAACCCAAGGTACTATTTCTGGGTTAGGGGAGTCCGTAACCTGAAGCGTATGTAACCTGAAGCGTACATAACCTGAGGTACCACTGTATCTGACTTTCTGAAGAC
Source organism: Podarcis bocagei (assembly GCF_964188305.1). Lineage (NCBI taxonomy): Eukaryota > Metazoa > Chordata > Lepidosauria > Squamata > Lacertidae > Podarcis > Podarcis bocagei. Next base: position 51,174,539 of record NC_138139.1, on the reverse strand, counting down.
ATCTGAAGGCAGCCCTGTTTAGGGAAGTTTTAAATGTTTGATGTTTTATCGTGCTTTTAATATTCTGTTGGAAGCCACCCAGAGTGGCTAGGGAAACCCATCCAGATGGGCGGGGTATAAATAAATAAATACATTATTATTATTATTATTATTATTATTATTATTATTATTATTATTATTATTATTAACATGATGTCTGTCTCCATGTAATATCCTGCATCCTTCACTAGCAGATGGCCTGCTCTTGCCCCACTAGGACCCTCTGGCGCTAACATCTGACATGAGGGGCAGACAGCAACCAACTACAAGCGACAGTTACAAATTTCCCATAATGCCTCAGAGTGCTGAGGCAAAGTGGTCTGGGGCAAAGTGGGAAATCAACATGGCGGCCCTTGCTTCTGCGGGCTGCCGTTTTACATCTCCCACAATGCCTTGGAGGCACGCCACATCAGGTGCCCCAGGGCACTATGGGAAGTTTTATTTATTTATTCACGTTAAAGCATATATAAAGCACTTAATGTTTTAAAAACCTCTCAGCGGTGTACAATATAACAACAATCGATAGCACTAAAACAGATATGCAACCTGAAACCAATAAAGCGGCAGCATGAAAGGATATATAAAAAAACAAATAAGACAGGCATTTGAAGGATTCGCATGCGTAAAGCAGAAAAAATCTGGGCAAAAATAAACATCTTTACAAGACGTCTGACGCCTCTAATGACTGCTGTGTCGTGTATGGCAGAGGGAAGGGCATTTCACAGAACAGGGACACCACACATTGCTATGATGCCCCTTTGGGTTTCTCCCAAAGAATCCTGGGAGCTGTAGTTTGTTAAAGGTGCTGAGAGTTGTTAGAAGACTCCCTCATTCCCCTCCCAGAACTACATTTCCCAGAGTTCCCTGTGAAGAAGGACTGACTGCCAAACTGTTGTAAGCCAAAAATGGCTTATCTTCTGAGTTTACGCCAATAAAACTCAGAGACAGGAGGAGTTAGGAGTCCATTGTTGTTTATTGCTAGGCAATAGGTTACAGTCGGATTGTTTCGCAAAACTGCAACCCCGCCCAAGGGTCAGGGCGGTGGTATTCATAACATTTCAAACAAAGGATTTCAATTTTCACCAATCACGTACATCATTACCTCATTTCATGTTTAATACACGTGCGCAATAAGCATTGCTGACTAAGCTTTGATTCTCACTGTGATCTGTTACATGTATGTTTTCTGAATTTTCTGACAGTTAGAGCTGTTTGACTGTGGAACAGACTCCCACAAGGGGTGTTGGACTCTCCTTCCTTGGAGGTTTTCAAACAGAGGTTGGACGGCCTTCTGTCATGGATGCTTTAGCTGAGATTCCTGTGTAGCAAGGGATTGGACTGAATGACCCTTGGTGTACCTTCCAACTCTATAATTCTATGATTCTAATTTGTTGCATTCAGCTGCTTAGAGTGGACTAGATGACTTTTAAGTTCCCTTCCTTGAGTCTAGGAAACACAGAACAGCACTTCTTCCTTTGGGAGACTATATTTGTGTTGGAAGCCATGCAAAGTAGCTGAGGCAACCCAGCCAGGTGGCCAGGGTATAAATAATATTTTTTTTAATTATTACTATTATTATTATTATTACTATTATTATTACTATTATTATTATTATTATAGTTTGGATTTGATATCCCGCCTTTCACTCCCTTTAAGGAGTCTCAAAGCGGCTAACATTCTCCTTTCCCTTCCTCCCCCACAACAAACACTCTGTGAGGTGAGTGGGGCTGAGAGACTTCAAAGAAGTGTGAGTAGCCCAAGGTCACCCAGTAGCTGCATGTGGAGGAGCGGAGACGCGAACCCGGTTCCCCAGATTATGAGACTACCACTCTTAACCACTACACCACACTGGCTCTTATTATTATTATTATTATTATTATTATTATTATTTAATATATCCCAACTTTTTTCTGAGAGATTCTATTTGTGTGTACAGTGGTACCTCCTGGATGCGAACAAGATCCGTTCCAGAGCCCCGTTCGCATCCTGAAGTGAACGTAACGCACGACTGTGCATCTGCGCATGTGCAGGCCGCGTTTCACCACTTCTGCATGATGTCATTTTGAGCGTCTGCACATGCACGAGTGGCGAAACCCGGAAGTAACGCATTCTGTTACTTCCAGGTTACCACAGAGCGCAATCCAAAAATGCTCAACCTGAAGCGTATTCATCCCGAGGTATGACTGTAATGTTGTTCATCCTAGCAAACTTTCTTCCCTGTTCAACATTGCTGAGGCAGGGAGATAGAAGTCTGGCAGATACACGAACCAGCCGAAAGCCACATAAGAAAAAATAAGGGAAGGCTCTCTCTCTCACTCCCCCCCCGCCCCGCACACCGCCGCCCCTCCATACTTGGGGACCTCAATGAGTATTGATTTCTCTGTCACATGGCGAGGCCCCTCCGTGGCACGGACAGAGCTGGTATCTGAATTGCTCAGTGCTTTAACCACAATTAAGGCGCTAATGGGGGTCGCCCGCTCCTTTCAAACGCCGGTTGGCAACAAAAATCCTAATGCAGGAATTGCACAAATTGATATTGTCAATAGAATGGATTCGACCCGATAGCGCTAAGCAACGCTGTCTGTGCTCTGTGTTAGGAAAGGGCTAATTTCATCCGGGAGGGAAGGTAACGGTGGAGAAAGGGGGGGGAGTGGGGAGACACACTAGGCCTATTCAAGATTTGCTGGCGAGATTCTGGAAGCATGTTTATTAGGAGGAAACGGGGGGGGGGGGGGAGAATCCCAGAAAATAATTGCATATACATATGATGGCGACACATACCAGATCAGATCACTGGCTTGCTGTGTTGCTTTGCCTGCGCTGCTTTGCCTGGCTTGGTGGGGAAAGAGCTATCATGGGTCTCTGGCTTCCAGACATCCTACCTGGACTCATTTTAGTTCCAGCTGGACCTCTCCTGGGTGCCCACACAAGGACCCAAATTTGAAAGAACGCCTTTGGAAGATAACTGGTGTGGTTTGATAACACTGCCCCCAGCAGCAGTGAGATTGAGATGGAGGAATCCTTCAATTTCTCTCTGTTTCCTTTATTTCCCCAGTACAGTGGTACCTTGGTTTACAGACGCTTCAGGTTACAGGCTCCGCTAACCCAGAAGTAGTACCTCAGGTTAAGAACTTTGCTTCAGGATGAGAACAGAAATCGTGCTCTGGCGGCGCGGCAGCAGCAGGAGGCTCCATTAGCTAAAGTGGTGCTTCAGGTTAAGAACAGTTTCAGGTTAAGAACGGACCTCCAGAACGAATTAAGTTCTTAACCCGAGGTACCACTGTATTTGGTTTCCAACCTTTACACAACGGTTTGCAATTTTAGAAAAAGTCTGCGCAAAATATTGTCAGCTTCTCGGTGCAAATTTCACCAACTGAACAGATTGTTTTAATGCGACTTTGCCTTATGTGCTGTGCTGATTTTATTAGTTGCATTTTACTAGGGTGTGTGTGTAAAATTAGAGTTTAATTAGATTTTTAAAAATGACCTTTTATATGTTTTTAGCTGTTTGTATTTTAACTCCGTTGTTTTCATTTGTTCAAGCCGCCTTGAGTCCCTTTCTTGGGGAAAAGGTGGGATATAAATAAATTTAACAATAATAATACGCAGTTTTGCCAGTATTATCCCTAATAACAAAATGTTTCTGAAGGCTACTTCCACTAAGATTCGTGCTTTGCTTCTCATCCACTTTAAAAAAAGGTGATTTTGATATTACGTATTTAATTTTTTGCTCCAGAAACCATAGCTCTGGGAGGGGAATAGGGGGGGGGGTCTCCCAGCAAGCCTTGGCACCCTTAACAAACTGCAGCTCCCAGTAGTTGCCTTAACAAACTACAGCTCCCCTCTGGGGGGGGGGAGCCACAAGCGTTTAAAATGTTATCATGGTACTTCAGATGTAGGGTGTGAATGGTGAAACATGCATTTGGGGGTTACCAACAAAAGAGTGGAAGATGAAATTGATGGACTTTGCAGAACTGGCAAAACTGACAGGAAGAGACCAAGCATTCCAAAAGGACTGGAACAAATTTATATTATATTTGAAAGACAACTGTAAGCAATTAACATCATTAGCAGGGTTATCTGAAGATTTGTAAGATGCAATTGCTACCTATTCAGGTTGCGTAATATCATATTTTGGGTAATGATACACAGTCATACCTCATGTTACGTTTGCTTCATGTTACGTTTTTTCAGGTTACGTCCCGCGGCTACCCGGAAGTACCGGAAAGGGTTACTTCCGGGTTTCGCCGCTCACTCATGTGCAGAAGCGCAAAATGACATCACGTGCATGCGCAGAAGCGGTGAATCGCAACCCACGCGTGTGCAGATGCGCCGCTGCGGGTTGCACTCTTTTCATGTTGCGAATGGGGCTCCGGAACGGATCCCGTTCTCAACCAGAGGCACCACTCTAACAAGGATAGGAAACAAAGCGAGATGTAAAGATGTAAAGTTTAATTTTGTAAACCATCAGATGGGAGGGAGGGAAGGCGTTAGGCTCAGTCGAGCCAAAGAGATAAAATAAGAGGGTACGATGTTACATAATGTGATTACAGTGGTACCTTGGGTTACATACGCTTCAGGTTGCATACGCTTCAGGTTACATATGCTTCAGGTTACAGACTCCGTTAACCCAGAAATATTGCTTCAGGTTAAGGAATTTGCTTCAGGATGAGAACAGAAATTGTGCTCCAGCGGCGTGGCGGCAGTGGGAGGCCCCATTAGCTAAAGTGGTGCTTCAGGTTAAGAACAGTTTCAGGTTAAGAACGGACCTCCGGAACTAATAAAGTTCTTAACACTGTATATGTAAAACCAATAAAAATAATTTACCTAAGAAAGAGACATGCATTTGGGGGGCAAGGCTGCTGTTGGCTTTTCCCTCCCCCTGTTCCTGCTGTTCAGCAAAGTCTTTTCTCCTCCTGGGCTCTGAACTTTGTTCTCCGGGTCTTTTCTTCCCAGCTTTGCATCAGTTGCCTCGACTCCTCCATCCCTTCCTGTCCCTCCTCCTCACCTTTTGACTCCCCTCTCCTTCTAGGCGGGCTCCAGAGGCAACCTCCCCTGACGGGGCTCACCCAAGGGAACCGAGGGGTGAGAAACTTTTCCGGGGTCCGTGTGAAAAGAGGAAGTCCGGACCATTAAGGGCAGCCAACGGACAGAGGCTGGCTTCCTAGAGGTGGTCGGCGCGGGAGGCAAGAGGAGAGGGGGAAAGCCCCCTGATGGATGATCAGGCGCTGTCAAAGTTCCAGCCGAGTGGAAAACCTGGGAGGCTGGAGGGAGCAAGTAACCCATGAAAAATCACCTCTTCCTTTTCCTGTTTGTGGCAGGGCAGCGTGTCCAGATCAAAGGCACCTGTCGGCACCACGGCATAAGTTGTCCAATTTACGAGGCACCAGAGCCCCCGTCCCATTAATGGCCAGGGAAATTCCATGCCAAAGGGGGCAGGAGGTGTCAATGGCTCCCTTCTCGCTCCCTATTCCACCGTTACCTAGTTGTTCCCCGCCCCCGAAAGAAATTATTGTTTTTTCCGGAGCTCCCTCTGAAAGGTGGGCCCTGTGACTCAAGAGGGATGAGGGTGAGGTGGGCAGACACCAGGTTTTTAAAAACATGGCAGAAGTTCACCAACACCCAGGTTCCCCAGCCCTGTTAGCATGATCCACCTTAAGGTTGCAGCGGACCAGTCTCAGGCCTGGAGCTGCACATTTATGCAATGAACTAGTGAATGATGAGCGGATCTGTCCATTTTTTAATTCCCTCGGCTTCTTGTTTCTTCAGTTCAGCTTTCCCATTTCCACATCCCTTTGCGATTAAGAGAAAAATACATCCCCACGAAAATTCACCAGCGTTTTAGTGCAAAATCCTCCCAATATATATATAATTCTTCTTTTTGTAAATTGCTTAGAGGTAGGTTTGTTTTTTCACTTAAGCAGTGTGCAGATTTTGTTAAACGAATAAATAATTGCAATGCAATTTCCCTGGATATAAGATGTTTCGGCACACATTGCTAGGCTGCAGAATGGCATTGCATAATCCGGAGAAATGCAAATTTCAAAGGATGGGTGGCTTTCAATTTGCAAATTGTTTCAGAAAGGCAACGTGAACTTGCAAACGTTCAACCGAATCACTTTTCTCCCCATGCTTAGGCTGTAGGGCTGGGCAAATGGGTCAGATTCAGTTTCTTTCCATTTCTTGTTGTTCCAATCTTATGTCCAGGTCTCCACAGTTCAACATCAACTTTGCAGCATTTGTTGTTGTTGTTAGTCCTCATGAAAATTCAGCAGCATTTTGGTGCAAATTTCTCCCAGTACCCGCAAGGTGTGACAAGTTATTTTGGCACATCCTGGTGTGCTAAATTTGATGACTTGTTGTTGATTTTTTTGCGGGGGTGGAATCTTTTCTTGTATCCATTCCAAATTTTTTACTGGTTTCATTGGATTACTCCAAATTCTAGTCTTATGGGGGACGAAAGAAGTTGATATATTAAGTGAATGAATACATTGAATGTCCCTGCTGTTCTTTAAAAGTACAGTTGTACCTTGGATCTCAAACGCCTTGACTCCCGAATGATCGAAACACAGAAGTGAGTGTTTGGGTTTTCAAATGATTTTCGGAAGCTGAACATCCGGCGTGGCTTCCAGTTGGCTGCAGGAGGTTCCTGTAGCCAATCAGAAGCCATGCTTTGGTTTCCGAACATTTTGGAAGTGGAACGGACTTCCGGAATGGATTCCATTCGGCTTCCAAAGTATGACTGTAGTTGCTGAGTGGGGTGAATCGGGATTTGGGCTCTGTGGGGCACAGGGCGAGGGTTTAACACATGAACTCGCTGCAAAGTTGTTATGTTGGGGTCTTTGGGGGGGCAGCCTGGTGGGGGAAGAAATAACATCCCACCCCTATACATTGTGGTTCCGATCCTATCACACACAGAGACACATACATTCCTCCAAAGCACTGTCACCGAGTTGATACATAAGTTCTTCCCAGACCACAATCTGTCATCGCTCAATGTTTGTTGTTCTGTGTGGGTCAGCTAAAAGGAAAGTCCCAAGTGAATTTTCAATTTTAAAGGGTTCCACTTGCACACTTTTTAGCAACTGAGCAGAGATTCTCGCGAGAATTGTGATGCACACCCACACCTGCCCGCAAATATTCAAGGTTCAGTTTGTGCACAGAAAGTTCTGGGGGAAAAGGGGAAAGTGGAGGAAGACCCCCAACTGTGCTTTGAATATGTGATAGATTTACCAGATGAGCGACCTGAGGAGGGGCTGCTGGGGGTGGGGGTGGGGCGCGGTTGTTGACTTTCGAGGATGGTTAGGAGTGTGAATAAACATGGGCCAAATCACCCCCAGCCTCTGAGCATGCTTAGCCACCAGTGGAAAGTTTCTCCCTTGCCTGCAAATTCATTATTTAATTTACTGGGCTTTTAAATAAATAAACTGCAGTTCTTCATTTAGAAAACGTGTCCAAGAAAATCATGGCCAAATGCATAGGAAGATGGTGAGACCTTGAAAACCAACAGGCATCACACACACCACACACACACACACACACACACACACACACGTAAAGTTAACAAATCTGAACAACAGGAACATGCCACACTATGACAATTTGGTGCTGTTCCCGACCCTCCTGTTCTTTATAACAACATAAGATGAGCTACCTTTGAAGGTGACCTGGAAACTACAACTGATTCAGAATGCGACAGCTAGACTGGTGACTGGGAGCAGCCACCGAGACCACAGAACACCGGTCTTGAAAGACCTACATTGGCTTCCAGCACGTTTCTGAGCACAATTCAAAGTGTTGGTGCTGACCCGGAAAGCCCTAAACGGCCTTGGTCCAGTATATCTGAAGGAGCGTCTCCACCCCCATCGTTCAGCCCGGACACTGAGGTCTAGCTCTGAGGGCCTTCTGGCGGTTCCCTCCCTGCGAGAAGTGAGGCTACAGGGAACCAGGCAGAGGGCCTTCTCGGTAGTGGCACCCACCCTGTGGAACGCCCTCCCACCAGATGTCAAAGAGAACAACAACTACCAGACATCTGAAGGCAGCCCTGTTTAGGGAAGCTTTTCATGTTCAATGCATTACTGTATTTTAATATTTTGTTGGAAGCAACCCAGAGTGGCTGGGGAAGCCCAGCCAGATGGGCAGGGTATAAATTATTATTATTATTATTATTATTATTATTATTATTATTATTAATCAGGCCAATGGCCCACCTAGCCCTATATCTTAGAATCATAGAATCACAGAGTTGGAATACACCACAAGGGCCATTGAGTCCAACCCCCTGCCAAGCAGGAAACACCATCAGAGCACTCCTGACATATGGTTGTCAAGCCTCTGCTTAAAGACCTCCAAAGTAGGAGACTCCACCACACTCCTTGGCAGCAAATTCCACTGTCGAACAGCTCTTACTGTCAGGAAGTTCTTCCTAATGTTTAGGTGGAATCTTCTTTCTTGTACTTTGGATCCATTGCTCCGTGTCCGCTTCTCTGGAGCAGCAGAAAACAACCTTTCTCCCTCCTCTATGTGACATCCTTTTATATATTTGAACATGGCTATCATATCACCCCTTAACCTCCTCTTCTCCAGGCTTGTTCTCACAATGGCCAACAGATGCCTGCAGGAAACCAGGGAGCAGGATCTGAGCACAAGAGTCACTCTGGTTTCTTGCAATCTGGTATTCAGAAGCATTGCTACTTCTGGGCATGGAGGCAGAGCATAGCCACCATGGCTAAGAGCCATTGATATATTTATAAGTGCAATCAATGTGCACAGCAAAGTACAATTACCTTGCGATTCCCTGCCTACAAGCAGAGGCTGAACTAGCTGCTCCACCACCTGGAGCAGCGCATGTGCTGGGCACCCGGAGGCGGGGCTAGCCATCTGCATGGGCAGGGCTAGCTGCCTGCGGGTGCGGGACGAGCATCCCAGGGGGTGGGGCAGTGTTGTCACCCTCCCTCAGGGATGACACCCGGGGCGGACCGCATCCACCGCACGCCCTTCCTCCTCCAGTGCCTCCTATTTGGGGACTTCCTTGGCTTTTTTCTGGCCCACGTAGGACCATTCTGGATAGTTGGCCTTGGTGAAGACTTGAGGTTTTCATCCCCCAAAAAGTTTTTGATTTGAGTTCCTACTGAAATGAGGCTGCATTTCAATGTTGTATTTTAATCTTGTTTTTAAGTTGTACAGTGGTGCCCCGCAAGACGAATGCCTCGCAAGACGGAAAACTCGCTAGACGAAAGAGGTTTCCGTTTTGGAGGTGCTTCGCAAAACGAATTTCCTATGGGCTTGCTTCGCAAGACGACAATGTCTTGTGAGTTTCTGCTGGTTTTTTTCCCTCCCCCCCTTTTTCTAAGCCGCTAAGCCGCTTATAAGCCGCTAAAAGCCGCTAATAGCGCTAATCCGCTAATCCGTCAATGGGCTTGCTTCGCAAGACGAAAAAACCGCTAGATGAAGAGAATCACAGAACGGATTCTTTTCATCTTGCGAAGCACCACTGTATTTCCATCAATTGTTTTATATTGGGTGTTAGCCGCCCTGAGCCCGGTCTTGGCTGGGGAGGGCAGGGTATAAATAAAATTTATTATTCTTATTATTACAAGGGCCTTACAACCGAAACTTTTAACAATTGGATTAAAACAAATTGCGCGGGCCAGTTTTCTTTGGCCAGGGCACATTTTGATATCACAGGGGTGAGCTATGGACACCACCATTTTGTCTTCTCTTGATGGGCAAAGGAATTAAATAGAAAACCCACTTTGTATCTCTTACACGCGGTTTGATAGTTCTCACAGCGTGTGAGAAGCAGCTGAATTTCAGGTGGGTGTTTGCAAAGCAAATAACTAGGCCACTCAACTCAAGATTTGAGCTATTTAGGGCTGTAGCTGGAGTCTACCGTTCAACGAAACTCAAGCAGGAACCAAGAGTTAGGCAATGCATTTCACATCCATCGGCTCACGGCGCAGAGTACGCTTTTCTTATTCTTCTCTCTCTCTCTCTCTTTTTCTTAAAGAAAAGAAAAATCCATAAATATCAATCATCATGATGTCCTGGGACCCGGGAAGGGAATTCATTATATGATTGGTTCATTTTTCTTTCCCCCACCTGCACCTTAGCCAAATATATAATGGGAAATCATTCAGGGTTTCTCCTGCTCCAAGCAATGTCTGTAGAACTGCAATCGCTGTTCCGTCATCCTGTGCTTATAAAACGAAAGATTGATCCCCGGTTTTAAGGGAACGAGACGGGAAGAAAAGGTAACTCAAATCACGACAGATCGGGCGGTTTAGCTCCCGTGGACAGCAAGGCCCCAGAATGCATTCAAAGGAGAAGAAGAATTTCACAAGTCTGTCTAATGCCATCCTTCTTTCCTATGTGATGCGTTCCGTCTGATGTGGACACTTGATTCACTGCCCATTAGCCAGCTTCCCACTCCCAACAATGCTACTTGCATATGGTTCCTGTCTCCAGGAGGGTGGCCAGGTCAGGAGTATCCCAGACCCTGAGATTTCAGGGTGCAAAAGCCCACGGGCAGCCCCTGGTGATATAACAGGGAGGAAGCCCCTTGTGATGTCACAGGGTAGACCCTGGAAATGGAGGTTAATTGGGAGAGGAGAGCGGAGGTGGAGAGACCACCTGCAAGCTGCATGCACAATCTTCTTAATATTTATTTATCTTTAATTGAAGGTACCCTCACCCACCTAGATATTCAGTAGAAAGGGGGTTGTTGCACTCATGTCCCAGACCCTCCAAGTGTCCCTGTTTTCCAGGGGCCGTCCTGGATTTACAGAAGCCACCCTGGCTTCTGATTTGATCCCCGAATGTCCTGCTTTTCCTTAGGATATCCCTATTTTCAGAAATGTTGGAGGGTAGACATCTCTATTTTCACTGGAGGAATATTGGAGGGCGTGAGGTCCTGATTCCCATCTGGTTGGCCACTGTGAGATGCTAGACTAGGTGAGCCTTTTGTCCAGTCCAGCAGCCAGGCCTTAGTTCTGAGGAGTGCCAGAAATTCTGCCGCCATCCCTGCAGTTGCGTCGCCTGACTTCCACTGAAAGAGAAGGTTGTCTTGATGTGTCTCAGTGCACAAGGCGCACAGAGACATGTTGTGCTGGCTTCACACTGGGACGTACAAAACCACTGCCAACCCCATCTCACCATTATGATAATTCTGTGGGCTGTCTTTTCCTGGAACGCTACAAAGGTGGAGGGAAGCCTGGTAGACCTCAACGCAGGTCTGGCATAAGGAGTCACCATTCTTGGCTGCCTGCTGAGGCCCATGTCCTAGTTGACCATCACTGGAGCATCCTGGTCCTGCTGCTGCGAATCAGAGGCACAGCTAGACAATTTTTCGGCTCCGTGGTCCTATGGAAGCCAACACCTCATAGCTTCAGTAGCTTCAACATCTCATGAGCCATCCCCATGGCGTTTGGGACACTCCTCCTGAGTGGGGGGCCATGGGCCACTGCTGCAAAAGTCCTACCCCAGCAGCACCAGTGCTCCTCGCTTCCTGGGGATGCCGGGGGTTGAGACCGTCAGCATCCAAGGGCAGATATTGTACCGCTGAGCTACAGCAACTTTGGCACACTTTGTCCTTTCTCTCTGGGAGATGCTGTGGACTGAGATCAGAGGAAAAGGCAAGTCACAGAGCAACGCCGACAGCAGTGAGTACACTCTGGGATGGGGGTCTTGCTGCTGGGAGGAGAGCCCCCCACACCCAGAAAAAAAGAACCTGCCTCCATCCATCCCCGAATCTTTCCAGCCTGCCTCGTCGACATAAATCCGCTAGCTTCCTCTACAGCCTGCTTCTGGTGACGGATTTAGGACCGTCTCTCCTTCGTCGGAGCCAGGCCTTCTCTGGGTTCCTGTGTTTCTGGCTCAGTTACGCCGGACAAAGAAGCCCAGGCAGTCAAGGTGGTTGGGGGTGTGTGGAATAACCTCGGCCGTTTTGCTAACTGGGGTTTGATTCTCCCCAGGAAAACAGACCTGGCGAAAGAATTTGCTCCTCACCTCTATTTCGACAGGAGTTCCTCTTGCTGCGGTTTCCCAGGCTTCATCGTGCGCCGGCGTCCATGTTTGGTTCCACTCAAGAGAGCGCCGTCCCTCCCTCTGCTCTCCTGCTTGGAGAGGAGCCCGAGACCTCCGATGAGAGATGAGATCAGTCTGTATCACCTCGAAGGGAACAAGGAGGGGGGAGACATTCTGGCTGGAACAAAAACCCCTCTTTTCAAGCCATTTCTGCCACCCAAAATACAGTTCTCTGCCCTTTGCGTTCCCAGTTCCAGGGACAGTGGCAAGACAGGGTCTGCTTCCTTGTGGGGAAAGAGTTCTGGAGACGGCTGGATATTTGCGTGATATCTGTTTATTTGCAGCATTGCCCGCGGATCATCGGGGAGGCACCAAAGACAGACAGTGCTAGTCTTTTAAAGCATCAACAGTTCCCCCAAAAGCAAACACCACCAGCCTCTGACAGCTAGCTGGAAAAAAACCCCTCATATTTCTTCATGGGCTGCAGAGTTTCAGGCCATCAAACTGTTTCCTTCAGTTCCTACCATCGCAGGTGGGCTGTCTTAGGGGCACGTGAGGAATTTGTTCTTTCTTGAAGTCTTGCAATTTTGGTGGTCTGGATTGCCAGACCTCCAGGTCTGACCTGAAATCTCCAGGTTTGCCTGGTTCCCTCTAGGTGGCAGGTGGAGGGCTTGAGTCTCCAGGTGAGCAACAGCACCTTTGATGATGATGATGATGATAATAATAATAATAATAATAATAATAATAATAATAATAATAATAATAAAATTATGATGCTTTTGAATTATGGTGCTGGAGGAGACTCTTGAGAGTCCCATGGACTGCAAGAAGATCAAACCTGTCCATTATTAAGGAAATCAGCCCTGAGTGCTCACTGGAAGGGCAGATCCTGAAGCTGAGGCTCCAATACTTTGGCCACCTCATGAGAAGAGAAGACTCCTTGGAAAAGACCCTGATGTTGGGAAAGATGGAGGGCACAAGGAGAAGGGGACGGCAGAGGACGAGATGGTTGGACAGTGTTCTCAAAGCTACCAGCATGAGTTTGACCAAACTGCGGGAGGCAGTGGAAGACAGGAGTGCCTGGCATGCTTTGGTTCATGGGGTCATGAAGAGTTGGACATGACTAAACGACTAAACAAAAACAACATAAAGAAGGCTGTGTGTGCATGCAGCTTGCAAGTTCGAGCCTGGCCGGAGTTGGCTGCAAATTATAGCATAAAGAATCAGGGTGGGGTATCTGTCCCCCTTCCACTCCCCTTTCCCAATTAACCTCCGTCTCCAGGGCTCACTGCCATGACATCACTGTGGGGCGCCCTGTGACATCACCAGGGCCCTCCTCTCCATGCTTCTCACCTGCCAACCCTACCTGGATCAGGACTCTTAAGTGCAGCAATAGGAGGGGATCTCAGAGGAAGCGCCAAGGCAAGGTGGGGGGGGGTCTCCATCTTTGCACTGCAACATTTTTTGGAAGGGAAAGCAAGAGAAGAGGTGGCGAGCTTGCCTGGATTTAGCAGGCAGATTTAATTAAACTGCAATTTAATTATCTACCAGCATCCTTCTTTAATAAAACTCGGGAGGATTTTAATTTCTTTCTTTTCCTTTCTTAAAACAAAAATTAATGAGGAGGCCTGTCTCCAAACAGGACTAATAATGCCAGCAAGTCCAAGCGACGAAAGGGAAGGCGCAGCTTTTGACCCGTGGAGCCAGTGGTGGCTTGCGGCCTACATATGTAAGAGACCAGCCGTTTCCTGACCCATCAATCTTGTATATTGGAATGCTTCCCCTTCTTGCTGCTTTCAAACACGAGAAATCTATCGGTGCCTTCAAGCCACAATGGCTGCATAAAGTACTGTTTCATGCAAAGCAGAGTTAACCTATGGAACTCCCTCCCACAAGAGGAAGTAATGGCCACCAGCTAGGGTAGCTTTAAAAGAGGATTGGACATAGAGGCTTCTCTTAGGTCCTTATGAGATCTCCAAGCACCTGGAGTTGTGCTATTTGATTCTGTTGTTTGTAGAACTTGAGTGTTGCCACAAACAGGGATGGACAAACCTTCCTAATTGACTCTCCTGCTGCCTCATTTTTTCCAACCATCCGCTCGGCTTGCTACAGTTCCTTTCATTCATTTATTTTAGGAAAGTTCAGAAAAGAATCTTTGCTCATCTCTCTAAATATAAGCATCTCTGGAACTCCAATTTTTGCCTAAAAATACACTCTTTAGGGACGTGGGTGGCGCTGTGGGTTAAACCACAGAGCCTAGGACTTGCCGATCAGAAGGTCGGTGGTTCGAATCCCCACAACGGGGTGAGCTCCCATTGCTCAGTCCCTGCTCCTGCCAACCTAGAGGTTTGAAAGCACGTCAAAGTGCAAGTAGATAAATAGGTACCAGTGGTGTAGCGTGGGGGGTGCAGGGGGGGCCGGCCACACCGGGCGCAACATCTGGGGGGGCGCTCGTACTCACAGCTCTCTGCCCCTACCGGGTTAGGGTGCGCAAATTACTCGCCTTGCCCCGGGTGCTGACAACCCACGCTACGCCACTGATAGGTACCACTCCGTCGGGAAGGTAGACGGCGTTTCTGTGCACTGCTCTGGTTCGCCAGAAGTGGCTCAGTCATGCTGGCCACATGACCCGGAAGCTGTATGCCGGCTCCCTCGGCCAGTAAAGTGAGATGAGCGCTGCAACCCCAGAGTCATCCACAACTGGACCTAATGGTCAGGGGTCCCTTTACCTTTACCTGCACTTTTTTTTGCAAGCACTTATCCCTAATGTACAGTTTTGCATTTGTATTTTTGTGTACATATACACTTTTTGGAACGGCTGCAGCTTCAGTGGCAGAGGATCTGGTCTGCATGCAGAAGGTCCCAGATTTAGGATTGCCATACATCCACATTTTCTTGGACATATACGGAATACTGCTGTCTCTATCAGTGTCCAGGTGGAAATCGGGAAAAAAGTTTCAGGAAAATCCGGACATATGGCAGCCCATTTCGGCAGTGCCTTTTTTTGCCAATTTTCCATAAAAATAGCTCAAAAACAACACAAGAAAACCTCAACAACCTATCTGTCCGGATTTTCACTGTTTGAAATATGGCAACCCTACCCAGATTCAATCCCTGGCAACATCTCCATCTTGGTATATAGCATGCCTTCCGTTTAACCTTCCCCACTTGAATAGGTTGACCCAGCCTACAGCCCTTCTTGCAAGCCCAACTTTAGCGCTGCTCTGTGACTCTTAATCTTAGGCTTGTGGGTTCAAGCCCCACGTTGGGCAAAACATTCCTACAACGCAGGAAGGTTGGACTAAATGGTCCAGTACGATTCTACGATTCTAGAACTGCATCACAAGCGTGAATTTGGAACTTGGTATGAGCTTTCGTGTGCATGCACACTTCTTCAGATACACTGAAACAGAAGTTGCCAGACCCTTCTATACCCCTTGCCTTTTCCTATAAGACCTATTACAGTCGTTAAGAGTCGTCAACAGGCTCATCTCAGCTATCTGCCAATCTCCCATTCCCACCACCCTTCTGAGTAATACCCCTCCCCACCTTCTCACTATATAGAAGGGTCTGGCAACTTCTGTTTCAGTGTATCTGAAGAAGTGTGCATGCACACGAAAGCTCATACCAAGAACTAACTTAGTTGGTCTTTAAGGTGCTACTGGAAGGAATTTTTTTATTGTGAATTTGGAAGAATTTCAAGGGGCGGATTGGCACCAAATAACCTTGAGCCAAACGAATTTTCCCATAATACAACCCAGAAGTTCCTGAGCAAATCTCTTCTCCGCCCTCCTGGTGGCATGGACTATGGAGTTGGGGGTCCTCATTTGCCTGCCACAGAAGGCTCCCCTTCCTCCTTCCTTTGTGCTCTCCTGGAGCATGTTCTCTGGGATGCCCTCTGAAGGCGCACCTTCCTTTAATGAAGTGTTTACCTTCCTCATCATTACAGGCTGCATTAAACCCAGCATCAACTTCTCCCTAATTGATGCGGAGACATGATTGTGTCCCGGGAGGGGGGCTGCCTCCTGGTGTCCCCAGGAGAACGG
Source organism: Podarcis bocagei (assembly GCF_964188305.1). NCBI lineage: Eukaryota > Metazoa > Chordata > Lepidosauria > Squamata > Lacertidae > Podarcis > Podarcis bocagei. The sequence continues at coordinate 51,158,430 of NC_138139.1, read as the reverse complement.
CGATAAAAGAATCGCTGTGGCTAAATGATAGGAAAATAAAAAAACACAGCACAATAACAAAAGGAGCTGGATGAGAAACACGGGGGCGGCTGCCGAGGCTCACAAGGAGGCGAAATATTTGTTTCCTTTTGACTCCAGAGTCCACGGCCTTAAATCAGAAGTAGGGAATCAGCCAAGGGGCCACATTTCCTCATTGGCAACCTTCCAGGGGCCGCACCCCAGAGGTGGGCGGGGCTGGAGGCAAAAGTGGGCGGGGTGACAAGGGGGATTCTTACCCACAGAAAGGGGGTGACACTCCAGACATGCAAAAGTTGGAAGGTGTACGCAAAGATGCGTCTGTCTTCCATCCAGGTCTGCAAGGGGCAGTGGCTGGTCCGCTGGGGCAAATGGGGCAGGATCAGGCCGGCAGTAAAACACAGCGTTCAAGTTGGAGTTAACTTGTTATTAGCAACAACACGATCTGCACAGACTTGGCAGAGTATCGGCCTAATGAGCACCACAGCTTATCCAAGGTAGGTCTTCTCCCAGGGATCAGTCGCCAAGATTGAAAATCCCCTCCTCCCCAGAGTTTTCAGAGACTGCGCCTGAATAAAGCTGACCTCTCCTCCACCCTTTTATGCCTCTTCTGGTTCTGGGAGACCAGAAAGGCGGGGAGCTTTCCACATCAGGAGGAAAAGACACTAGGAACTCTTAGGATGTCACATAGAGGAGGGAGAAAGGTTGTTTTCTGCTGCTCCAGAGAAGCGGACACGGAGCAATGGATCCAAACTACAAGAAAGAAGATTCCACCTAAACATTAGGAAGAACTTCCTGACAGTAAGAGCTGTTCGACAGTGGAATTTGCTGCCAAGGAGTGTGGTGGAGTCTCCTACTTTGGAGGTCTTTAAGCAGAGGCTTGACAACCATATGTCAGGAGTGCTCTGATGGTGTTTCCTGCTTGGCAGGGGGTTGGACTCGATGGCCCTTGTGGTCTCTTCCAACTCTATGAATCTATGATTCTATGATTCTTCACCAGCCAGACGCCTCTCTGCCTCTTGGCCTTCCTCCCCTCCTGCTTCAGCTTCTGTCTCTAATTCTGCACTTCTCTCTGCCACAGACTCCCCCTGCTCACTAAACCCTGTTCCCTCTTTGACTTCCGACACCTCCTCTTCCCAGTCGTCTCCCTCTGACCACTCATCGTCATCCCACCACCACTCCCCTGGCTCTGAGCCTTCTTCCCCTGGGCGTTCCCCAGCTGATTCCACCCACTATTCCTCTGCATCCAACCAGTCCACGACACTGCCCCAACAGCCTCACACTGCTCCCAGCTAACTTTCTACCAGCCCACAGGGTAGCCCTAGCTGTTAGCTTCCTCCTCCTCCTCCTCCATCTCACCCCCTTGTGGAACTCAGCAGGATAGAGACCAAACTAGAATGAGTAGCCTCTGCCTGTCATTGGTTCTGGCACCACCTACTGTTGGACTCCCATCCTCCTGCCCTACCAGTTTCAATGGGCGCCTGCCACCATTGAAAGCAAGGGGAAACAACCTTACCTGTGCGACCTGGGAGTCATTTTGGACTCACAGATGTCCATGGAGGTGCAGATTAATTCTGTGTCCAGGACAGCTGTCTGCCAGTTCCATCTGGTACGCAGGCTGAGACCCTACCTGCCGGCAGACTGTCTCACCAAAGTTGTGCACACTCTGGTTATCTCCCACTTGGACTACTGCAATGCACTCTACATGGGGCTACCTTTGAAAGTGATCCGGAAACTGCAACTAATCCAGAATGCGGCAGCTAGACTGGTGACTGGGAGTGGCTGCCAGGACCATATATCACTGAGAGATCTACATTGGCTCCCAGTACATTCCCGAGCCCAATTCAAAGAGTTGGTGCTGACCTTTAAAGCCCTAAACAGCCTTGGTCCAGTATACCTGAAGGAGCGTCTCCACCCCCATTGTTCTGCCTGGACACTGAGGTCCAGCTCCGAGGGCCTTCTGGTGGTTCCCTCACTGCGAGAAGTTACAGGGAACCAGGCAGAGGGCCTTCTCGGTAGTGGCGCTTGCCCTGTGGAACGCCCTCCCATCAGATGTGAAGGAAATAAGCAGCTATCCTATTTTTTAAAAACATCTGAAGGCAGCCCTGTTTAGGGAGGTTTTTGATATTTAATGCTGTATTGTTTTTAACACTCAACTGGGAGCCGCCCAGAGTGGCTGGGGAAACTCAGCCAGATGGGCGAGGGATAAATAATAAATTATTACAATGGTACCTCAGGTTAAGAACTTAATTCGTTCTGTAGGTCTGTTCTTAACCTGAAACTGTTCTTAACCTGAGGTACCACTTTAGCTAATGGGGTCTCCCGCTGTTGCTGTGCCGCTGTTGCGCGATTTCTGTTCTCATCCTGAAGCAGAGTTCTTAACCCAAGGTACTATTTCTGGGTTAGCGGAGTCTGTAACCTGAAGCGTCTGTAACCTGAGGTACCACTGTATTATTACCCAACAGTTGAAGTGGGAATCAAAAGCAGGACCCCCCCCCCAGCTCTGAATCACAGACCCCAGGAGACCCCAGAGGGCAGCCCCCTATATTTCCTCCCTAGGACTGGGAGACCAGCAACGCCTTCTATTTTCCAAAAGGCTGCTGTAGTAGTAGCACTGGGGGGCTACCATAACTGTCCCTGCAACTGCAGTAGCAGCCAATGCATTTATTGGAGGCCAAATCTGCTGTCCCTGTAGATCCTGCCACCCGAGGCAGTTGCTTCCCCTTGCCTCATGGGTGGTCTGGTTCTGGATGGACATTGGCAAAGCAAAGGGTTAAGCTGCCCCTCCCTGCCGCTGCTTCTCTGCTCCTGACTGTGGCCTCCGGAGGCCGTCGTTCAATGGAAAGAAACAACAAACCATCTTGGGGAGGGAGAGCGGGAGGGAGTGCAGGCGAGGATACAGGCTCGCGAGGATACCGGTGTCCTGTGTAGCCGAGTCCCGGATCCAGGGGGGTCTCTGAGCTCGTGAGACTCCCCCTCGCATTGTTCCACAGTAACACACCTTCTGTCCAGAGACCCCCCGGGCCTGACAGGTTGACATAGCAGGTTAATAAGTGCCCTTCCACTTCTCCTAAAGGCTAATTAAATATTAATCCACGTGGTGAGGTCAGCAAAAATAACAAACAATTGGCAGAGCAAAATTCGTTTAATTAATTCTCCTGTGGAGGGTTTGAAAGTGTCTTTGTCCCCCGACACACGGGGAAATCAGACCTTATTGTTGCTGGGACTTGAGAGACCGCAACCCCAACCCTTCAAAAAAATCTCTCTCTCTCTCTCTCTCTCTCTCTCTCTCTCTCTCTCTCTCTGACTCTTTCTCTCTCTCCCTTTCCCCAGCCATTCAAGAGCATATTGTTCTCTCTTTTCCAGGATGCTTTCGAGAGGGAAGAAGATGAGAAGGGGAAGGGAGAGAGAAGAGGGTGCCAGACAGCCAAGGGAAACAAGGCGAGCCAATAAGAACCCAACAACACCCCTCCAAGAATTGACTACCCCCAAGAAGGGATGCGGGTGGCGCTGTGGGTTAAACCATGGAGCCTAGGACTTGCCTATCAGAAGGTCGGTGGTTCGAATCCCCTTGACGGGGTGAGCTCCCATTGTTCGGTCCCAGCTCCTGTCAACCTAGCAATTCGAAAGCACATCAAAGTGCAAGTAGATAAATAGGGACCGCTCTCCGGCGGGAAGGTAAACGGCGTTTCCGTGCGCTGCTCTGATTCGCCAGAAGCGGCTTCGTCACGCTGGCCACATGACCCGGAAGCTGTCTGCGGACAAGCGCCGGCTCCCGGCCTATAGAGCGAGATGAGCGCGCAACCCCAGAGTCGGTCACGACTGGACCTTATGGTCAGGGGTACCTTTACCTTTACCTTTTAAGAAGGTAGATATGGCTGCCATCTTGGATGGCTCGAAAGGGCCTTTGGGCAAATTTGTAGCAGATATGGCAATAGAGAGCTGCTAGTCATCATGGCTGCGTCCAACCCCTTGTAATGCAGGAATCGCAGCTAAAGAATTCCTGGCAGAGGGCCATCTAACCTTTGCTTAAGAACTTCCATGGAAGGAGAGTCTACCACATTCTAAGGGAGTCCATTCGGCTGTTGAGCAGCCATTACTTTCACAAAGGTCTTCCCTGTGTTTAGTCGGAATCTCCTTTCTTGAATACATTGGTTCGGGTTTGACCGTCCATAGCAGGAATGAAAACAAGCTTGCTCTCCTAACTTGTGGACATCCAAAGAAGATAAATGTTGGAAGACTCAGGATGGATAAAAGAAAGAAGAAGAGTTTGGATTTGATATCCCGCTTTATCACTACCCTAAGGAGTCTCAAAGCGGCTACCAATCTCCTTTCCCTTCCTCCCCCACAACAAACACTCTGTGAGGTGAGTGGGGCTGAGAGACTTCAGAGACTGGCCCAAGGTCACCCAGCAGATGCATGTGGAGGAGCGGAGACACGAACCCGGTTCACCAGATTACGAGTCTACCGCTCTTAACCCCTACACCACACTGGTACTTCTTCACACAGCACATAGTCAAACCATGCGGCAAAAGAATACGACAGCTAGACTGTTGGCTGGGAGCGGCTGCCGAGACCATAAAACACTGGTCCTGAAAGACCTACATTGCCTCCGAGTACGTTTCCGAGCCCAATTCAAAGTGTTGGTGCTGACCTTGAAAGCCCTAACCGGCCTCGGCCCAGTATACCTGAAGGAGTGTCTCCACCCCCATCGTTCATCCCGGACACTGAGGTCCAGCGCCGAGGGTCTTCTGGCAGTTCCCTCCCTGCAAGAAGCGAAGCTCCAGGGGACCAGGCAGAGGGCCTTCTCAGTAGTAGCACCTGTCCTGTGGAACGCCCTCCCATCAGATGTCAAGGAAATAAACGACTATCTGACTTTTAGAAGACATCTGAAGGCAGCCCTGTTTAGGGAAGTTTTTAATGTTTGATGTTTTATCGTGTTTTTAATATAGCGGTACCTCTGGTTAAGAACTTAATTCATTCCGGAGGTCCGTTCTTAACCTAAAACTGTTCTTAACCTGAGGCACCACTTTAGCTAACGGGGCCGCCGCCACGCGATTTCTGTTGTCATCCTGAAGCAAAGTTCTTAACCCAAGGTACTATTTCTGGGTTAGCGGAGTCTGTAACCTGAAGCATCTGTAACCCGAGGTACCACTGTATTCTGTTGGGAGCCTCCCAGAGTGGCTGGGGAAAGCCAGCCAGATCTGTGGGGTGTAAATAAATAAATAAACATTATAATAATTATAATTATAATTATTATTACTATGGAACTCCCTCCCACAGCAGGCAGAATCGGCCACCAACCTAGATGGCTTCAAAAGAGAATTGGACATAGTTATGGCAGGGCTATCAATGGCTACTAGCCATGAAGGCTACGGTTTCCCTGCAAAGTTGGAGGCACAATGCCTCTGAATGTCAATTTCTGGAAGCCACAGGAGTTAGAGGGCTCTTGGGCTTGGGTCCTGCTTGGTGGTTTTGTGGGATGTAAACACAGGAGCAGTCAATGACAACATTCCTAGAGTGTACATGTTAGAACATGGGGAGGGATGTCTGTCCAGCAAGCAGGTAAACTTCCTGGGGACGGACTTCCTCCGCATGTGACCAGAGGTGGGTGTGGCCTCACCTGTGCAGGTAATGACAAAAGCACAGGGCAGGCAGCCATCTCTCTCTCTCTCTCTCTCTGCCATTTTCCTTCGATGAGGAAGCATCTAAAGATGCTCTCTTGGCTCTCAGCCAAGAGAGGAGATAAGGTCTATCTTGCAACAAGATAGATTCTGAATGTATGTAACCTTTTTAAGCCTGTCTGCCTTCTTGGATCATATTGTGAACAGAACGTGAGTAAACTCTTTTATACTTTTATAAAGACTGTGTCGTGTCTTGTATTTTAAGAGGGAACAAAGGGGAAATTACCAGAGTAATTATTATAGAGGTTCTAGCGAACCTGTGCACATGTTACCGTTGCGAGCTTAAAGGGGAATGTCTATAAACTCTGCTGATATTTTGGGAACTTGTTAGCACAAGTTGGATAAGGATATAATCCCACAATATATCCTCTCCTGCACCCCAGAACATTCCCACAGGTTTCCCAGAAGAGGCATCTGCTTGGCCACTGTGAGGACACGATGCTGGACGTCATGGGCCATGGACCTTCTCCATCAGCCTCTCACGTTCTTATGGTGACCCAAGGTTCCACACATTTGGAGAACGAGGTTGCTACTGCTATCGTTCGAGCCCAAATAATGCACACAAAGGAATATTGTGGGCACTGTTGTTATTTTCCCCGTCCCAGGAACCCAGGAGACCTGCCAGAACAATCTGAGCTGGGAGAAGAGGCTCAACTGCCGCTGCCCTCGCCGTGTCTTCATTACGGGATTATAAGAGCGAAAGAAAACATTGCTCCCATGTGAGAGCGTCGCAGCAAATCCATAACACATGGCACATTTGCCCTACCAGGCAATAGTGTGGGTCTCTCGTTCCCCATTAAACTGCTCGTCCCCTTCCTCTAGCGCTATTCACAACCAGGCTGATATAAATCTATCCTGGGTGTAGTTGCGGTGTCAGTGCAATAATTTCAGGCCTGGTGGTAGCATGTGGGGTGGGCAGATTGGCATACGCTGCCTCTTTAGATGGCCAGGGTTTAAACTTGGAATGAAAATATATTGATAACAAAGGATGCTATGGCACTGAGCAGGCTATAGCTCAGCAGCAGGGCACATGCCTTGCATGCAGAGGGTCCCAGGTTCGAAACCCGGCGTCTCCAGGTAGGACTAGGAAGGACTGCCTGTCTGACACCTGAGAAAGCCTCTGCCAGTCAGTGTAGACTGAACAGAGCTAGATGGGCAGCTTCCTAGGCTCTAAAACAACCCTGCTCTGAATCTCTACCTGGATTTCGGCATTCCGAATTACAGTGGTACCTCGGGTTAAGTACTTAATTCGTTCCGGAGGTCCATTCTTAACCTGCAACTGTTCTTAACCTGAGGCACCACTTTAGCTAACGGGGCCGCCGCGCGAATTCTGTTCTCATCCTGAAGCAAAGTTCTTAACCCAAGGTACTATTTCTGGGTTAGTGGAGTCTGTAACCTGAAGCATTTGTAACCTGAAGCGTATGTGTCAGGGGTTCAGGAGCAGAGGCGAGGGCAAGGGAGGAAACAGAGAGCGAGGGGGAGGAGGCCGAAGAAAAGATGAGTGATGACGACGACCCGAGATCTCCGAGTCTTTCCAGTGAATCAGAAGATTCACAGAAAGGAGCGCCAGTGGCCAGAGCAAGGGGGGAGCCTAGGGGGACACCCCAGGAAGAAGGGTCCAGAGGGGGCTCAGAGGGCAGCAGTTGGAAATCGGGGCCAGCGTCACCAACAGAGCGCAGTGGAGAGGAAGGGCGCCAGGTATCGAGCTCTGGCAGCTCGCAGCAGGGGGGAGGGCATGAGTCAGGAGTGGCCACACCTCCATCGGGGAGCGAAGAAACGGTTAAGCGGAAAGTGGAAGGTTGGGCGCGCGCGCCAAGTTCAAATGCACAGGAAGGTGGCGCAGTAAGCAGCCCGGAAAGGGAGCCAGGTCCTAAAGCCCGACGCAAGGAGACAGAAGGGTCCGGGGGGTCAGCGTCAGAAGAGTCCAGGAAGGAAGAGACCGTGGGGGGCAGAGGGACCCAGAGAAGAACGGTCAGGCGGAAAAGGTGGAGTAAGGCTAGGGTATTAAGCTGGTGTACAGGGGGCGGAGACTCAGACGGAGCTTCGCCGGTCTAACCCATAAGACGTAGAGCTGCACGCAGCAGCTTGAGAATGGAAACTGTAACTCAATAAAGATTTTATAAAGTGAACGCTGGCTAGCGTGATCCTCTGTGAGCTAGGATCTGGAAGCAGCTCTGACAGTATGTAACCCGAAGTACCACTGTATCTGGCCCTGTTTTGGAAGTGACTGGTGCCTTAGCAATTTTTCTACTGTTCTTCTTTTGTTTTATACTTCTAAATCTTATGCATGCATATTGTGGTCCTGTTCTGAGTTCCTTCGTGTTTTCACTCCTTGTTATTTTTACTTTTTAAACTAAGAGAAGTGGAGCATTTGTTGTTGTATAGTCGTTTAGTCGTGTCCGACTCTTCGTGACCCCCTGGACCAGAACACGCCAGGCACTCCTGTCTTCCACTGCCTCCCGCAGTTTGGTCAGACTCATGTTCATAGCTTCGAGAACACTGTCCAACCATCTCGTCCTCTGTCGTCCCCTTCTCCTTGTGCCCTCCATCTTTCCCAACATCAGGGTCTTTTCCAGGGAGTCTTCTCTTCCCATGAGGTGGCCAAAGTCTTGGAGCCTCAGCTTCACGATCTGTCTTTCCAGTGAGCACTCAGGGCTGATTTCCTTCAGGATGGATAGGTTTGATCTCCTTGCAGTCCATGGGACTCTGAAGAGTCTCCTCCAGCACCAGAATTCAAAAGCATCAATTCTTGGGCAATCAGCCTTCTTTATGGTCCAGCTCTCATTTCCATACATCACTACTTGGAGCATAGAGTGGTGCAAAACAAAGGAGCAACAACTGGAATTTGCCACGAATTGTGGCGAGGGGAAAGCGCACCTGCTGACTGTTCAGCCAGCCACGCCCTCCTCTTCATTACTCCATTCCATACACCCTCCTAGTTGGACTTGCAATCAATGTTTGCTTAACATTCTTTGGCTACTGAGCATACTCAGTCCTCACTGGGTTCTTTTCTTTTAAGTAAAACACTTCTTACACTTCTGCAAACTTTGGAGTTCCCCCGAAGCCTGCCGATATCGCCCCCTTGCGCCTGGGTGGCGCAGTTTTGGCTACCTAAGCAACGCCGCCCACTAAATATCTGCGATCACTCACTGCCGGGTTGCTGCTATCAGCTTGCAAGCAATCTCGAAATCAAACCCTCCAGCCCAGAAGAAGAGATTGGAGGAAACTTTCTTCCTGGCTCGGCGCCGGAGAGCTTCCGTGTTAATTTTTTATTTATTTGAAACTGGCACTGGAAGGGTTTTCAAAGTGAGTCTAAAGTAATTAGGCGTTCCTGCTGATGGATTGCACTGAAGGGACATGTGGATTATTTATTACAAAGTCACTTGCTGGAAAGGTTAGAGGCTGAGAAGTAATTATTTTTTCCTTTTCCTTTTTCCTTTTTTTTTTTTTTTTAAGTGAAGAAATCAGCAGGGGAGAGGCGCTAAAGTGCCTCCGTGGAAAATCCCCCTCCGGTTTAACTTCTTTTCACAGAATCATGCATACACATGCATGCCCAACAGTGTTGCTCCTTAAGGAGAAAGCACCCTTTAGAGAATGGGGCTGGGGGTTGGGGGGTGGAATTAAGTCAAATGTGGATTCAGAGGACTTCTTTTCAAAAGGGAACACCCAGCACCCATGATCATTTGGAGACTCATCCATCCTTCTTAATGCGACTGCCATCCAGCCCCTTACATCCAATCCGAAAGAGATTTAGACAGATCCATATTGTCGAGTGGGTATGGAGGGGAGCAGGCACCCAGCCAGCGCAGCGCTAGTCTGAAAAGCACCCTTTCTCGCAAAACAAACATGTCATCATTAAGGAAGGGAATCAGTGTGTGAGTGCCTGGAGGCGGTTGGAGGATGGATGGTAGCTAACAGATTGAGGTTGAATCCTGACAAGACAGAAGTACTGTTTTGGGGGGACAGGGGGTGGGCGGGTGTGGGGGAATCCCTGGTCCTGAATGGGGTAACTGCGCCCCTGCAGGACCAGGTGCGCAGCTTGGGAGTCATTTTGGACTCACAGCTGTGCATGGAAGCGCAGGTCCATTCTGTGTCCAGGGCAGCTGTTTACCAGCTCCATCTGGTAGGCAGGCTAAGACCCTATCTGCCCGCAGACTGTCTTGCCAGAGTGGTGCATGCTGTGGTTATCTCCCGCTTGGACTACTGCAATGCACTCTACATGGGGCTACCTTTGAAGGTGACCCAGAAACTGCAATTAATCAAGAATGCGGCAGCTAGACTGGTGATTGGGAGTGGCTGCCGAGACCACATAATGCATTGGCTCTTAGTACATTTCTGAGCACAATTCAAAGTGTTGGTGCTGACCTTGAAAGCCCTAAATGGCCTTGGTCCTGTATACCTGAAGGAGTGTATACCTCATCGTTCAGCCCGGACACTGAGATCCAGCGCAGAGGGCCTTCTGGAGGTTCCCTCACCGTGAGAAGTGAGGTTACAGGGAACCAGGCAGAGGGCCTTCTCGGTGGTGGCCCACCCTGTGGAACGCCCTCCCTTCAGATGTGAAGGAAATAAGCAGCTATCCAATCTTTAAAAGACATCTGAAGGCAGCCCTGTTTAGGGAAGTTTTTAATATTTAATGCTGTATTGTTTTTAACACTTGATTGGGAGCCGCCCAGAGTGGCTGGGTTAACTCAGGTAGGTGGGTGGGGTATAAATAATAAATTATTATATTATTATATAGAAATTCTCATTCTAATGTGCCCATTCAGATGCTCAGAAATAGATGCACAAACTGGAGCAACAGCTCCCCTTCAAAATTCACACACCTCCACATTTTGTGCTCTTCGTTGAAAAGACATCTGCAAAAGTGCACATGATGTTTGGGAAAGTGTGCATTAGCATGAATTTTGTTACTGAAAACAAAATACAAAAATGCACAACATACGTGGAAAGGGCTTGCAAAAATGCACATTGGGGGAAATTGCTTGCAAAAATATGTATTTATTAGGGGTGACTACAGGTCCCACAACTGGGTCCAATTAAAAATAAATAAATAAAATCTGTTTCTGAGCTGCTTTGTGCTTTCTCTTCTCTGATCTGTATTTCTGCTCCCAAGTCGGTCTGTAAAATAATAATAATAATAATAATAATAATAATAATAATAATAATAATAATAATAATAATTTTTATTTATACCCCGCCCTCCCCAGCCAAGGCCGGGCTCAGAGTGGCTTACAAGCAATAATAAAAACAAGTTGAATGATTACAACTTAAAAACAACATTAAAATACAACATTAAAATATTGAAACATTAAAATATTAAAATGTAGCCTCATCGCAGGAGGAGAAGGAAAGGAAAAAAGAAAGAGAGGGAGGGAATCAAATTGGCTCCAAGCCAGAGGCCAGGCGGAACAACTCTGTCTTACAGGCCCTGTAAAATAAAGCTCTGGACTCTCCATTCACCATATCGGAGAATCTGAAAGCAGCCATAACTTTCCCTTTTTGAGCCAAAGTGGGTAAAATTTGCAGGCATGGGAGCCCCTTCAGCGTGAATTAAGCCTGCCAGATTGCAGACAAAGAAATTCAGCGACTTTCTGAGGTGGAATTTAAAGGCAGTGAGAAGGATTCGCTTTCCTCCATAACCCACACTGATTTCCTAATTTCGAGGTACAGCAGGGTTGGCCTCTTTATCTTTCTTACCTTAAAATAGTTAATATGTGGCTGAGCCAAGCGAATTCCTTTTTTCACTATTTTTTAAATATAACTTTGCAGCTTCATACTGGCCTTTCTAGTGCCTTACAAGCCTCTGACAGACCTTTCAACACAAGGTTGTCTAGAGCGCTGCCTGCAGAGTTCTGAAGAGCTTGGGATTTATTTATTTATTGTAAAACCACAACGATATATTATTTTTTATATATTTTTTAAAAAACCCTTAAATGAAGCTTTTAACTTCTTAAAAAAGAAACCTACTGTTCTACATTCACAAAAAAGAATCTCGACCTCTTCAGTACTCTGTAGGGAACATTTGGGGCTGTTTCGCTTTTCGAAAACTCATAGTCCTGCAAAAACGTAGAAAAAAATAGGGAAAAACAGAGCTACAAACAGCAGGAAAATACAGAGCTTTTGTGGGGGCCCCTCATCCTACTGGGGGATGGAAGAGATATTGACAGTGTGCTTCAACACAAAAGATCATTGATTTCCCCCTCGCTAGTCAGCCCCTACACAGAACCACTGCACATTCTTATCATGTGTTAGGCACAATTGATGATCAAAAAATGTGTATATTAGGAGAGAATTGCTGGGAAATGCTGCTAATTTTTTGTGTGAGGACTTCAAAACATAATCACAGACTGATACAGGTACAGTGGACCCTCGGGTTCCGAACATGATCCGTGCGGGAGGCACATTCGCAACCCGCAGCGCCGTGTCTGCGCACACGCGGGTCGCGATTTGGTCTTCTGCGCATGCGCAAAGCGTGATTTAGTGCTTCTGCATGAGTGTCGAAACCCAGAAGTAACCCGTTCCAGTACTTCCAGGTTCGGCACGGTGCAAAACCCGAAAACGCGCAACCTGAACCATCTGTAAACCGAGGTATGACTGTATCTGGCAAGCTGAATTTAGGACCGAGAATCTGAGAGAAACCAAAACCGCTTGCTTCATCCATATCAAGACATGAGCCACACCCCAAAAGGCTCCTAAGGGATGCCAATTCATAGGGGCTGAGCTGTCTGGGGTGGGTGGGTGGGTGGCAATATCCTATGCTAGAGGGCTGTCCCCCCCACCAATGTTGAGGGGGAGGCCAAGTATGGTGCAGATTCAGTGACTTTTGCCGTGGAAGGAAGCTGAGCATGAGACAGGAGAAGCCATTGGCTGCTGAAGCCATGCCGCGCTCGGTTCCATGCTTGGCCTCCTCCCAATGATGCAATGTTGTGCGCATGATGTCATGTGCATGCGACGCACATGCGACGCCACACACACGCCACTGGGTCCCCTCAATCTCTGGCATAAGTTGGCACCTCTGACATTATTCCTGCTTCACTGTAAGTTGCACAACTTCAAATGTCTCTCTGCTCTACCGGATAAATTGCACCCCCGAAAAAAAAAAACCCTTTCTCTCAGACCTCACTCATGAATAATAATAATAATAATAATAATAATAATAATAATAATAATAATAATAATAATAATAATTTATTATTTATACCCCACCCATCTGACTGGGTCTCCCCAGCCACTCTGGGCGTCTTCCAACCAAATATCGAAAACAATACAGCGTCAGACATTAAAAAACTTCCCTAAACAGGGCCGCCTTCAGGTGTCGTTTAAAAGTAAAATAGTTGTTTATTGCCTCAACATCTGCTGGGAGGGCATTCCACAGGGCAGGCGCCACTACCGAGAAGGCCCTCTGCCTGGTTCCCTGTAACTTGGCTTCTTGCAGTGAGAGAACTGCCAAAAGGCCCTCAGAGCTGGACCTCAGCGTCCGGGCAGAACGATGGGGATGGAGACTCTCCTTCAGGTATACTGGACTGAGACCGTTTAGGGCTTTCAAGGTCAGCACCAACACTTTGAATTGTTCTCAGAAACATACTGGGAGCCAATGTAGGTCTTTCAGGACTGGTGTTATATGGTCTCGGCAGCCACTCCCAGTCACCAGTCTAGCTGCCGCATTCTGGATTAATTGCAGTTTCTGAGTCACCTTCACAGGTAGCTGAAGTAGCCCCACGTAGAGCGCATTGCAGTAGTCCAAGCGGGAGATAACCAGAGCATGCACCACTCTGGCGAGACAGTCCGCTGGCAGGTAGGGTCTCATCCTGCGTACCAGATGGAGCTGGTAGACAGCTGCCCTGGACACAGAATTAACCTGCACCTCCATGGACAACTGTGAGTCCAGAATGACTCCCAGGCTGCACACCTGGTCCTTCAGGGGCACAGTCACCCCATTCAGGGTCAGGGAGTCCTCCACACCAGCCTGCCCCCATTCCCCAAGAACAGTACTTCTGTCTTGTCAGGATTCAACCTCAATCTCTTAGCCGCCATCCAATAGGAGGTGTACCTAACCAGGGGCAGAGGAAGGGGGTGTGGTGGGTGCGGATCTCCCCGGGTGTCACCACTAAGGGGGGGTGACAAAATGCTGGGTGGCACTCATCGCAGGGCCTGCAGTGCACCCAAGCCACACGTCTCTCCTGGGAGAAACACAGTCGCTTAGGCGCACGCAGGATCCACACTGCCCAAACAGTCTGCCTGCCAGCGGCGTAGCGTGGGTTATCAGCACCCGGGGCAAGGCAAGTAATTTGCGCCCCCTAACCCCTAACCATGGTCATTAATACTGACGGCTCTACTCTGGGGCAAACTTCGTGGTGACTACTGCCCTCCGTGGTGTTGTTTTTGCAATTAAAGGACCCCTGCCTCAAATAAAGCATCTTCCCTTCCGCGTCTGGGTGCCGCGGGCCCCTTTGCGCCAAGACGCGCGTCTTTGGGCGTCGCGGCGCAGCCTTCTCGGTCTCCCTCCCCGGCCCGGCTAGTCCCGACGCGGCTTCTTTCTGGCGCAGGGAGGGGGCTTCTTTCTGGTGCGGCTCTGGGGCCAGTGCGTCGGCCGGTCTCCGGCGCGGGTGGGCGGTCTTGGCGCGCAGGCACTAGAGCGCCGCCGATGGCGCGTTTGGTGGGCTGCGCGCGTCCAGACAGCGACCCGAGCCTGGGTGGCGTGGCGCTTGGTGCCGGAGCCTCTGCCCGCAGCGCCCCGTCGGGAGACCCGGCCGGAAGGAGCCTCGAGCCGGCTGTCGGAGGCGGTTGAAGCAGCCAGGGCGGCATGGCAGGCGGCGGCTCCTCGGCGACTCCACGCGGCCAGCCCAGCGCGCTGGCCGAGCCCCGCAGGCTAACGCTGCCCGTCAGTGAGGAGGGGCTGCCTGGCGCACCCTCCGCGGCCCTGACGCGCGGGGACCGCGGCGAGCGCTGAGAGCCGCTGCCAGCTCGTCGGTTCCACGAGACGACTGCTACAGCCTGCGCCCGAGGCTCTTCGGCGACTCCGGAGGCAGCGAGCGCGCCCCCCCAGAAGTTGCGCCCGGTGCGGCCGGCCCCCCCTGCACCCCCACGCTACGCTACTGCTGCCTGCTGCCTCCCCGCCCCCCCCAGCTGTAGGGCGGCTGAGTGGGAGGAGGCAGGCAGACCCCAGAGGCCCCATGGTACACCCCACCCCTGTGGGCAGGTCGCGCCGCCCCTGGGCACGCCACCCCAGGTGCCTGAGCAACTTCCTCCACCACTGTACCTAACAGCTTGTTGCCCTCCACCATCAAAAGTATCCATCGCAAATTTCAACACCTCAGGGTTGTCTTAGGCCAGTGGTGGCCAAACGTGGCCCCTCCAGCTATTTTCGGACTACAGTTCCCATCATCCCTGACCACCGGTCCTGTCAGCTAGGGATGATGGGAGTTGTAGTCCAAAAACAGCTGAAGGGCCAAGTTTGGCCACCACTGCCTTAGGCAAACAGTTATCTCAGTAGGACCACGTTCCCACCACGCATTTAAAGCACTAAGATATCACTTTATGGAGTCTTTGCTCCCCCCCCCCCCAGAATTCTGGGAGCTGTAGTTTGCTAAGGGTTATGTGATTTGTTAGGAGCCCTCCCTCAGTCCCCTCACAGAACTACAATTTCCAGAGTGGTTTAATAGTCAATCCTTCTTCCCAGGGAATTCTGGGATTTATAGCTGTGTGAGGGAAATAGAGTCTGATAGGCTTAGCTGCTTTCCCATATGGACTGTATTATTATTATTATTATTATTATTATTATTATTATTATTATTATTAGAATTTATATACCCAGGGGTCTCAGGGCAGTTCACAGAACAATGTGCACACTATGGTCAATGGTGCCCCTACTGTACTGGAAAATACCCAGAATCCTCAGCGCTAGGCACAACAGGCCTGCCTATCTTCCCATGTGGACCGTTTTAGAATATACCCAGAATCCTCAGCAGCATGGAGGGGTTCTACAGCTGGGAGTCTTGGCAAATCCACACAAAAGGGGGCATTTAAGGGGAAAATGGTTCCTTGAAGGAAGGCGGTTTGCAATTCCCTGAGCTATAACAACGAAGCCCATGGCTGCACTATGAAATTAGGTAGAAGTTACACCAGTGCCTGCTCCCCCCCCCACCTGCTAGTAATGGGAAATCTGAGCCCAGTGGGATTTGCTTGACTCCAAAAGCTTCCTTCCACCATCCCTCCCCGCTCCTTCCTTCTCTCATAATCTTTGTCTATGATGGGTATTGAATTCAAAGAAGCAAAATCCCTGACCTTGAAGAAGCTTCTGCATGGCAGTAAGTCTTCCTCAGATGAATATGCAAAAGCTCCAATCAGGGAAAGCCTTCACTAGGGAGGGGATAATTGCTGCTAACATGTTAACACAGCGCCGGATCTTTAGGCTTCTAACAGCTTCTTAAAACCGAGCAAGCGCTGAACCAACAAAGACAAGCTGAGGCAGCAAGTCATCGGGGCATTGCTCGCGCACTGGACGCTGGCTCCCTCCAAACGCCGGGCCTGTAATGAATGCAGGAGTCGAGAGAGATGCCGGAACAAGGTCAGACAGAAGCAGGTTTGGGAGCGACGTCTGGGGAAGCTAGGGCAGGACAAGTAATGTTGGGAAGCTCCCAAGTAGGGTTGACTGGTCTCCAGGTTTTCCTGGCCCCCTCCAGGGGGCAGCGGCAGGGGTTCAACCACTGGGTGGGCGAGAGTGCCTTTAATTATTATTATTTAATTCAGAAAACTATGCATTCAGCTTGCAAACGTCAACCCGGCAGGAGCCGGCTGCAAATTATTGCATCGACTCTCCATGGGAGGGGGGTCTGCCCTCTTCTGCTCCCTCCTCTCTTCTCCCAATTAACCTCCATCTCCAGGCCTCGGTCATGGAGGATGACATCATCAAGGCCCGCCCCCTGTGACATCACCAGGGGCCACCCCTCAGTCTCACTGATTAATTAGGAATGGGGGAGAAATCAGATTCAGCTGGCATTGAAAGGGGAATCTGTTTAATCCACCCTTTCCGAAGCAATAGGTGAACTGAATATGCAATGTGTACAAAAAGGCACACACCTGGCGTAAAGCGTTCATAAAAATGTGTATATTGGTGAAAATTATAGATGAAAATGCTTTATATTCGCAAAATTCATACTAAAATGCTGATGAATTTTCACAGTCGTTTCTTTTGGAAAAATAAATTGCAAACTGACATGGAGAAATGAACTTATGCCTGGGAAAATGCGAAAGCTAGAGAAAGCAAAACTGAAAGATTTGCCCCTCCCTAGATTTGAGTCTCTCCTGCAAGTTCCTAAGATCTCAGAAGCCCACTCCGTTGTAACTCAGAGCAGGGTTTTTAGTGTGGCAATCCCTGTTCTGTGGAATAGCATCCCTGTCTGTACTTTCCAGAAACAGCTGGAAACATTTTTCTTCCAGCAGGATCTCCCAGCTGCGTAAATCGGTCTATACCACAAGTGTCCACTTGTTAGAGTTTTAGACTTCTTTTAAATAAAATATGGGAGGGAGCATTGTTTATTGATTTTGTATGTTGCTATTTATGTATTTTGGTGTTCTTATATTGTAAACCGCCCTGTGGCAGTACAGACATTTAAAAAATAAATTAAATATATGCATTTGTCGTATTTGTGTTTCTGTTTTTAACCACCATACACGTGAATTGCTTTGAGGGGGTGGTTTAGAAGGCCATCTACAAATTAATTGCAGTACTACTACTATCTGCACACAGACCTGAGATCTGTAACCCTTTGACATCAGATAGCACCATGTGACCCGGCTTGTAAAAAGCTGCTTATCCCTTCTCACCGTGACCTCACTTGTCGAAGGGCAGCCGCCCTTTCATCACCCGCTGGAAGGGCCGCCCTCCCAAAAGTTATTCGTCATTATCATCATTATCAGGAGGAGAAGGAGTAAACTTAGCGCTTGGGCCACCCAAGTGGAACTTTCCCTTTCATAGCCATGGCCTTTGGGATTTTGCAGGGAGGGAACGGGGAGCATTCGCCCGTCCTAGGAGCCCAAACGTAATGTCTTGCAGATGTTAGGTGGAACAAAGCCACAGAACTGTCAAGGAAAATAGCAAGAGGCCAATAGCACGCTGTGGCCAGCACCTGCCCCTGATGCGTGCTCTCCAGCCGAAGGAAAGAAATTCTTGTGGCATCGTTTGAAGGCTGTAAAATTTGCTTAGTGCATGCTGCTAACTCCATCGAGGAACCTCAGAACTGTGCTGGTTGGGCTGATGGGAATTGTAGTCTAAAACCACTGGAGGCCAGCAGGGTTGGAGGCTGAGATCCAGCTCACATTCACACCTTACATTTGAAGCACAATGAGAGTGTCTGGGCTGAATGATGGGGGTAGAGACGCTTCTTCAGATATACTGGGCTGAGGCCGTTTAGGGCTTTCAAGGTCAGCACCAACACATTGAATTGTGCTCGGAAACGTACTGGGAGCCAATGTAGGTCTTTCAAGACCGGTGTTATGTGGTCCCGGCGGCCGCTCCCAGTCACCAGTCTAGCTGACTCATTCTGGATTAGTTGTAGTTTCTGGGTCACCTTCAAATGTAGCCCCACATAGAGCGCATTGCAGTAGTCCAAGTGGGAGATAACTAGAGCGTGCGCCACTGTCAGTCTATGGGCAGGTAGGGTCTCAGCCTGCGTACCAGGTAGAGCTGGTGGACAGCTGCCCTGGACACAGAATTGACCTGCACCTCCATGGACAGCTGTGAGTCCAAAATGACTCCCAGGCTGCACACCTGGTCCTTCAGGGGCACTGTTACCCCATTCAGGACCAGGGAGTCCTCCACACCAGCCCGCCCCCTGTCCCCCAAAAACAGTACTTCTGTCTTGTCAGGATTCAACCTCAATCTGTTAGCCGCCATCCATCCTCCAACTTCCTCCTGGTATTTTTATTATTGGCATTCTCACCAACCTGGGGGTCTAAGCCCTCCACCTGCTAGCTGGAGGGGGCCATGCAAATCCACAGACTTCAGGTCTGCCGGTATTTGCATTTGGGGCTTTGCTGACCACAAAAGCAGCTTCCCTCAATAGTTGGCAAGACCAGAGAATGGGACTGATGGGGCAAATTGGGTTAGAAGTCCAACTGGAGAAGATGGAAAGAGCAGGGCCTGGTTGGGAGACACTCAGGGGACAGAGTGGCCTGCATGGACCTAGCGCCAAGCCTTGGCCTGTCCAAGCATCTGGTGGGCCCATGCCTGGTCAAGGGGCCCACTGACAACAGTCCCCTGGGTTTGCTGTAGTGAAGAGGTAGACTCACCTGAGAGAGGGTGGTCCGTGGAGCTAAATAGAACTTCCATATTTAGGACCAGCGTACCTATGAATAATCAAAGCTGGTGAGAAGCAGCAGGAAGGACGGCTGTTGCCTCAGTGTCCTGCTTGTGGGCTTCCTAGAGGCCTCTGCCTGGCCACAGTGTTGTACAAAGGCCCAGTTCCTAAGAACGATGTCAATCAACATTTGATGATCTCCTTCTACCGGTCCACAATAGAAAGTGTCCTTTCATACTGCGTCACGGTGTGGTACGCTGGTTTGACATCAACTGATAGGAAGTGCCTACAGAGGGTGCTGAATACAGCACAAGATATTATGGGCTGTCCCATGAATCCGCTGGATGAAATAGCGGAAGAACGCTGCCTCAGGAGAGTGAGGAAAATTCTCAGGGATGATTCACACCCTGGCCGGCACTTTCTTGATCTCCTGCTCTCAGGCAGAAGATATAGAAGCATGCTAAGTCGCACCAACAGGGTAAAGAACAGCTTCTATCCATAGGCTGTTAGGCTGCTGAATGAAAAGATAATAATAATAATAATTTATTTATATCCCGCCCTCCCCAGCCGAAGCCGGGCTCAGAGCAGCTAACAATAGTAAAATAATACAACATTCTAAAATCAGTTCATTATAAAATCAGTTCAAATCAAATTAATGGCAACCATTGAGCTAGAGTTCTGTGAGGATTGCCAAAGGAGGGGGTCAGGCTGTGCCTTGGCCAAAGGCCTGGTGGAACAGCTCTGTCCTGCAGGCCCTGCAGAAAGATGTCAAGCCCCACAGGGCCCTGTTCTCTTGTGACAGAGCGTTCCACCAGATCGGGGCCACAGCCAAAAAAGCCCTGGCTTTGGTTGAGGCCAGCCTAACCTCCCTGTGGCCCGGGACCTCCAAGATGTTTTTGTTTGAGGAATGCAAGGTCCTCTGTGGGACATACCAGGAGAGGCGGTCCCGTAGGTACAAAGGTCTTAGGCCGTACAGGGCTTTAAAGGTTAAAACCAGCACCTTAAACCTGATCCTGTACTCCAAGATAACAACAGGGCAACTGACTTTTGGGTTTGGTGTGTGTGTGTGTGTCAGTAAACGAGGGGAATTAAGACTAAGAGAGCTGAGTGGGGGGTGCTCATGTAATCTCACTGTATACAAGTTGTTCAAGCGACAATAAAGTATTTCAATTTCAATTCAATATTGTATTGTGTGAGCAGGGCCGGCTCACATATGTGGCAAGAGGAGGCAACCGCCTCAGGTGGCAAGATCCACAGGGGCATCAGATCACAATGCGGATCTTTATTCCCCACCCCACCCCTTGTTCCTGTGACTAGCAGGTCTCCTGCTCCCAGGCCTAGTGAGATGCAGTAACTGAAATGACCAGAGAAGAGGACAATGTAGCAAACATATTCCACGCACGCCAGGTGGCTTTGGGAGAGGGTGCTGAGGCCATGTATCTGCAACACGGCTCCAGCCGCACACAACCCCTCAGTGCATCTCTCTCGGTGCCACGGATTTCAGCAGCAGACGCCCGTCTCCCCTCTCTCCTGAGCAGAGCTTTCCCAATATTGGCAGATCCTCAGGAAAAAGAGGAGCCAGGCAACGGCGAGGGGAATCGGCTTAGCACCTCGCCCCGTACGAAGGGAGGCGCTTCTCGCGCCCAGCTCGGCGCCTCCATCTGTCCCGTCCTCTCCTCCCCTCTCCTTCCCTGCCAGCCACGATGGCGAGAGAGTCCGCTGGTCGGCTGGCCCTGTCTCTTCCCATCCGCTGAGGACGGAAAGCGCCATTGAGATGCGCCCAGCGCAGCTGTTAGCTGGGCTTTGTCGGGAACCAAACACAGTAACTGTTTAACGATTTAACTGCACTAATGAATATTGGGCCAGTTATTTTCAAGGCCTGTTCAGACTGATTACTTGGAGAGCTGAGTATGTCTACCAATTACCCAGGCAATTAGGCAACTAATTAAACACTTACCCTCAGCTTCATAAACAGGGGAGAGGGAGAGGGAGACAGGGGGAGAGAGAATGCTGGCTCTGTTTTCAGTGAAATATTAGCTGTCAGGAATTGCTGTTTGCACAGCAAATGGAAAGGATGGACAGACAGGCAGGCAGGCAACTTGTTCTGCAAAGTGCATCCCTCCTGATTAGGATTTGGGCATCTTCAGGCACCGAGGGCAAGGCATCGGCCTTCTGGTAGCTGGAAAGACCTTTTTCTCTGGACAGGCAGTTCCGTTCCAGATGCATCTGAGTCATTTGTCCTGTCTCTTTCTCCAAGAGCCAGCCGATATTGTCCCCCTTTGTTTTGCAGCATGCAACAGCCAAAGAATGATAGCGAAGTTCTGTAGCACCAAATGTCACCTTTTGATACAGCACCACTAACTGAAACTAGGAACAGTGCAACTCAGAATTGGCTCAGTCTTTACGAGCCTTCAGAAAAAGCTGGCCTGTTGTTTTAAGAATTTGATCCCGGCTCTTCATGTGGGTGCTGATAGGGCCACTCACATGTCTATTATTGCACCAGCCCCCTGGGAGTTGTAGTATGGTTTGGTACCATGTGCACAATCAAAGTTCTCCACCTAGTCCCTCCCGTGTGCTACTGGGCAATCGCCTCTCAGTGAAGGGTGCTCAACGAGGTTCTGCCAAGAGACCTTTGGCTAAATGTACCTGCTCTGGTTTCTGATCTGATCTGTCCGAGCTGAGCTGCGAAACAATGTAGTATGACTGGAAAAGAAGTAACAAAATTACCGAAGTCCGTATAGTTAAAGCTATGGTTTTCCCAGTAGTGATGTATGGAAGTGAGAGCTGGACCATAAAGAAGGCTGATCACTGAAGAACTGATGCTTTTGAATTATGGTGCTGGAGGAGACTCTTCAGAGTCCCATGGACTGCAAAAAGATCAAATCGATCCATTCTTAAGGAAATCAGCCCTGAATGCTCACTGGAAGGACAGATCATGAGGCTGAGGCTCCAATACTTTGACCACCTCATGAGAAGAGAAGACTCCCTGGAAAAGACCCTGATGTTGGGAAAGATGGAGGGCACAAGGAGAAGGGGATGACAGAGGACGAGATGGTTGGACAGTGTTCTCAAAGCTACCAGCATGAGTTTGACCAAACTGCGGGAGACAGTGGAAAACAGGAGTGCCTGGTGTGCTCTGGTCCATGGGGTCACAAAGACTCGGACACAACTAAACAACAACAACAAGGTGCAGGATATTATGTCAATTATCATTATCTCCCAAGACTGGTTGTCATGATTCACGCATACACATGCTCCATGATTCCACGTGATTTTCAAACTTGCAAATGTCCATGCCTGAATATTGTATTTCTTCATGCTATAATGTTGCCCACCACATCCCATTTTTAAAAAGCACAAATAGCAATGGACAAATCAAAGATCAGGAAACCAGGGGTGCTTCAAAATATGCAGCTCAAGTGAGACAGCAAATACATAGAGACAAGTGGAACATTCTGGCTGTTTCCACCTGAGAGGTGTTATCAAAATTGTTGGGGTTAAAAAAACAATACCATGTGGTTCAAAAAGCTAAAATTTGGTTAAAATTCCATGGACTGTAAACTTGCTAGTCTCTTGCACCCAGGGGTGCCAACTTGAATAAAATATGGGGGGGCAGGTAAGCTCTGTCCTGCATAATCAGTCACATGATACACTGCATGCATACCATTTGAATAGCAATGCCCATTAATTTTGGGGAGCCCTGCCCCCTCAAATATTTTATAAAGGGGGATGAAGGGCCTTGGCTCCTGGGAGTCGGCTCCTGTGCAATGAGTCTTTTGGCACCTTGAAACAAATTTATGATGGCATAAACGTTTGTGGATTCAGGCTCACTTCATCAGATGCATGAAGTGAAATCTTATTTGACAGGTGCATCTAAGGAGGAAATTATAAGATGGGAGTTGAATGGCCACTGTATGTTAGCCGGGCACACAGGAGCAGATTGGTGATAATTTGGCAAGCAGCCTGGACAAAGCATAGCCAACCTGGTCTCTCCAGTGGCTGCTGGACTCCAACTCCCATCAGCTCCAGCCAGCCTGGCCAACACTCAGGGCAGATGGGTGTTGTAGTCCAACAATATCTGGAGGACATCACTTTCCAAGTGACAGCCCTTTAGATATGTGGAAATGGCTGTAATATCTCCTCTCGGTCTCCTCTTTTCTGGGCTAAACATAACCAGTTCCCATGCCCACTCCGAATTTCTCCAGCTGGGTGCTCCATTGCTCAACCATATTTTTGGAGGTCTTTGACCTGTCTAAACTGGTGTGGTCTTCCTTAGGGAATGCCTCTGACTTCTCCATAGCTGATGGATTCTCTGGCCTAATAAAAACCAGTTGTTGTTCCTTCGAGAGCCCTGCCGGCCTCATTGGCACAAATCTTGTTGAAGTCAACAGAGCTCTTCTTAGTGACTTCTAAGACATCACCTTGCCAACAAAGATCCGTATAGTTAAAGCTATGGTTTTCCCAGTAGTGATGTATGGAAGTGAGAGCTGGACCATAAAGAAGGCTGATTGCTGAACAATTGATGCTTTTGAATTCCTGTGCTGGAGGAGACTCTTGAGAGTCCCATGGACTGCAAGAAGATCAAACCTAACCATTCTTAAGGAAATCAGCCCTGAGTGCCCACTGGAAGGACAGATCCTGAAGCTGAGACTCCAAAACTTTGGCCACCTCATGAGAAGAGAAGACTCTCTGGAAAAGACCCTGATGTTGGGAAAGATGGAGGGCACAAGGAGAAGGGGACAACAGAGGACGAGATGGTTGGATAATGTTCTCAAAGCTACCAGCATGAGTTTGACCAAACTGCGGGAGGCAGTGGAAAACAGGAGTGCCTGGCGTGCTCTGGTCCATCAGGTCACGACGAGTCGGACATGACTAAATGACTAAACAACAACAACACGCTATCACCGATCCTGTTACCACCATGCCCTACAAGCAAAATAAGCTGGCCCACTAATTTTTTGGGGGGTGGAGGCAGCAACGGGTGGATGGCATCTGTGTCGATGGATGATGCCAGAGAAGGGAAGCGTTTGTTGTGTCTGTGTGGGAAACAGTAGCAAAGGGGCAAGGTAGAGAGGTCTGTTGGGGGTCCTTGGGTTCATTCCATTAAACGAGCTCCCCCAAGTTTCCTCTTTGAATGCCTACTCTGTGTGCGCCACGGCGGAGACAGAAGACTTGTTATGATACCTTCTCCGCACTGAACACTTTACAGTTTTCTCTTTAAATGACCCATTTCTGAGAGCGGGAAACGTCGGCCAATAAGAGGCCAGGCCCCGCCATCGATATCCGGAATTTACACACCATTCCCGCTGATCCGTGGCAGCTAATGGACACTCCTGCTGCTCCCGAGGACTGGGAAATGGTTCCAGGTGATCACCACCAGCCCCAGCCAGAGAAACAGCTCCAGGTCTCGGGGGCAAGGGAAAGGCACGTGAGAATGAACTCAGCATTTCAGCATTTGATTGATGGAGCAGCTTGATTTATCCAGTGGGGAAAGCATGTCCGCATGTTGGAAGAGACCCTCCGCATTACAGCGAACGCAGCCGCAAAGGCTTCTGGGTCTTCTCCTCACAAAAAGAAAGCAGATGAGGTCGTCAGGCTGTTTCTGGACTGTACCACTTCAAACTGCAGGCGGGGGCTCGCATGGCTGCATGAACCCTCCGTAGAACAACCACAAAATTCCTTGCAGGAACTTCTTGTAGCAGGAAGGTTAGAACCCATTTTTGGGGTGTCTAGCTTTCCATGTGTGATATATATGCATTATAGGTATATATATATACTATGTATAGGTGCTGTGCTCTTTGTAGCGATTAGTTAAACTTGTAAGAGGTCCCTCAGGAGACTTAGTTAATCCTACACCATGTGTGAACAATTTTTGGGATTGTTGTGGAACGCTCTGTCACAAGAGACTAGGGCCCTGCAGGACTTGACATCTTTCTGCAGGGCCTGTAAGACAGAGCTGTTCCACCAGGCCTTTGGCCAGGGCACAGCCTGACCCCCTCTCTCCTTCTGTAATCCCCATAGAACTCTAGCCCAATGGTTGCCATTAATTTGATTTTGAATTGATTTTAGAATGTATTTCAATTAATTGATTGTGATTTTATGTAAACTGTGTTATTTTTACTGTCGTTAGCCACTGGGGCTTCGGCTGGGGAGGGTGGGATATAAATAAAATTATTATTATTATTATTATTATTATTATTATTATTATTATTATTATTATTATTATTATTATTATTCAGATGGGTTCCCAGTTTGAGTCCAAAGTGGAACAGTCCAGAAATCTGCTCTTTGTGAACACAAAGCCACAAATGCTACCCAGATTTGCATTTTTGCATTTTGCTAATGTCTCCATGGCTCAATCATAAAATCATCTAGTCTAACCCCCTGCAATGCCGGAATCTCAGCTAGAGCATCTATGACAGATGGCCGTCCAACCTCTGCTTAAAAACCGACAAGGAAGGAGAGTCCACAACCTCTTGAGGGAGTCTGTTCCACTGTGGAAGGACTCTTACTGGCAGAAAGTTCTTCCTGACGTTTAGTCGGAATCCTCTTTCTTAACTTGAATCCATTGGTTCAGGTCCTACCCTCTGGAGCAGGAGAAAACAAGCTTGCTCCCTTGTCCGTGTGACAGCCCTTGAGATCTTTGAAGGTAATAATAATAATAATAATAATAATAATAATAATAATAATAATAATAATAATGTATTATTTATACCTCACCCATCTGGCTGGGTTTCCCCAGCCACTCTGAGCAGCTTCCAACCAAAAATTACAAACAATACAGCATCAAACATTAAAAACTTCCCTAAACAGGGCCGCCTTCAGTTGACTTTTAAAAGTAAAATAGTTGCTTATTTCCTTCACATCTGAAGAGACACTTTTTTCTTCCTAAAAAGTAAGGGGAAATGTCTGTGCGTCTTATGGAGCAAATTTGTAGTCCCTGGAGCCGAATTGCCCAGGGGCAAAAAGCAGATCATGTTTTTTGTTTTTGTTTGTTTTTCAAGAGGGCAGTGGGTATTGAAACAAAGCCACTGATCAGCAAGTGATCAGGAGTGAGATAAGGGACACTAGCAATAAAGGAGGCTGCCTGGGAGGGGGGAGGTAAAGACAGCAAACTTGCATGGAGAGGAGACAGGAATACTAAAGCAGTGAGGAGAGAAATTAGAAGAAAAGGAGGAGCAAAAAACTGCTCCAGCTAAGAAAAAGACACGAAGGCAAACAAGAGGGAAGGGAATGTTGAAAGGAAGCAGCTGATCGGTAAGGGATCAGGAGGGAGATAAGGGACTCTAGAGATAAAGGAGGCTGCCTGGGAGGTAAAAGCCCATGGATCCTCAGGATTTTTGCATTGGGTCACCCCAAATTCACCATCAGATCACATAGCATGTCCATGGCTACAGCCTGTACCAAAAAAACCACGCACCCACTGTTTCGTGGGACCGCAATGGTGCAAAAACGTGGCTACAAAGCACGGATCCACATGGATTCCCAGGATTTTTGCATTGGGCTACCCCAAACTCACCATCAAATCACATGTCTGTGGCCACAGCATGAATTACAAAAATCATACATCCACTGTTTCGTTCAGAATATTATTTTTTTGTTTTGTTTTCCTCTTCTAAAAACTAGGTGTGTCTTATGGTCAGGTGCGTCTTAAAGGTACCCTGCCCGTACGGGCCAGTCTTGACAGACTCTAGGGTAGTGCGCTCATCTCACTCTAGAGGCCGGGAGCCAGCGCTGTCCACATACACTTCCAGGTCACGTGGCCAGCGTGACGAAGCTGCTCCGGCGAACCGGCACCAGAGCAGCACACGGAACACCATTTACCTTCCCGCTAGAAAGCGGTACCTATTTATCTACTTGCACTTAATTGTGCTTTCAAACTGCTAGGTGGGCAGGAGCTGGGACCGAACGACGGGAGCTCACCCCGCCGCAGGGATTCGAACCGCCGACCATGCGATCGGCAAGTCCTAGGCGCTGAGATTTTACCCACAGCGCCACCCGCCACCATAAGGTGCGTCTTATGGAGTGAAAAATACGGTAGGTGACAGCCAAGATCTCTCCAAACTCCACAGGCCAATGCTTGGCTTCTACTTTCTCTCTGCCTCTTTCCTTGGCGGATCGAAGGATCTGCTCGCCTGCTTCATTGTGGAAATGAAAAGCCATCTGGAAGAGCAAAGGTTAAAAAAAAAACCAGGTTACTGAGCAAGAGCTCATGTTACTGCTGGACTCGAGGGACGATGTGCTCCTCCCCCCCCCCCAAATTCAGGCTAGCTTCTTTCCAGAAGCAACAGCAAACTTTAAACGCTCAAGACTTTAACTTCTCCCTTAAGTGGATTGAGCTACTTTTAACCTCCTTTCTAAGACAGAGCGGGATCTATAATATACAGAGAGAGGCTGACCCCGGGGGGGGGGGGGAGATGGCATTTTCTCTGCTAAGCAGAGGGAAAACATGCATATGATGGGATGCTGTGGCAGGAGGGAGAGAGCCAGGCAAGGTTCTATCTCAATCACTCCTTCTATTCCCAAATGCTCAGAGGTGAGATTCCTTGCTTATGTAGCCAAAACAGTGCCAGTTGTCACCAGGAGAAGGTTATCATCAGGCTTAAAGGTAAAGGTAAAGGGACCCCTGACCGTTAGGTCCAGTCACAAACGATTCTGGGGTTGCGGCGCTCATCTCGATTTACTGGCCGAGGGAGCCGGCGTACAGCTTCTGGGTCATGTGGCCAGCATGACTAAGCCGTTTCTGGCGAACCAGAGCAGCGCACAGAAACGCCGTTTACCTTCCCGCCAGAGCGGTACCTATTTATCTACTTGCATTTTGAGGTGCTTTCGAACTGCTAGGTGGGCAGGAGCAGGGACCAAGCAAGGGGAGCTCACCCTGTTGCGGGGATTCGAACCGCCGACCTTCTGATCAGCAAGTCCTAGGCTCTGTGGTTTAACCCACAGCGCCACCCGCGTCCCTATCAGCAGGCTTAGGAAACTCCAAAACTTGTAGAAGCGCACACACAAAAAACCCTTTAGGGTTTTAATGATGTGGTGGTGGGGGGAAACATATCACAGAAGGAGCTCAGTGAGGTGCATAGAAAAAATGGGGTTGGCTTTTGCTGCCGAGTTCCTCAAGGGACTCTGAGTCCCCTAAAGTCCATGATTGGTCAGAGAAGAATGGATGGAGGCAGGAGGCAGTGAAAGCAAGGCAGATCTTTCTGAACAGAGTCTCCCCCCCCCCTACCTTGTAAGGAGGAGAGGTCCAAGAACAAAGTGTGCAGGAACCTTTAAAGACTTCTGAAATTGCCCAACCCCATACCCAAAGACCTTAAAAAAGCATCATGCATACATCACAGAAAGAGGCGGTCTACAACAGAAATTTGAAAGTGTGGCTTCTCTCCTTTCTGCTAAAATACCTGATAATGGTTTACTGGTTACATTCCCTGGGCAGTCTGGCCATTCTTTTTGAAATACTTTAGTTCTTGAATCCAGGTCACAGGCCTACCCTATTCATAAACAAAATATGCCCTTAAGACAGGATTTGTAAGTGAAAAGAACTATCAGGAAAGGTTTCTCCAAGATATTTCCTCCCGCAGAGGAAATATTTGGGGTTATTAAGAGTCAAGAAGGCTTCAGGATTGCTGTGCTGTGTTATTTCAGACATGTGGCTTATATACTTATGTACCTGTGTTTACCTCGTGCCTTTATGAACATTTATTCTATATTTGAGACCTTAGAATTCTAATAATAGTAATAATAGTAATAGTAGTAGTAGTAGTAGTAATAATAATAATAATAATAATAATAATAATAATAATAATAATAATAATAATAATTTGTTTATACCCCACTCATCTGGCTGGGTTTCCCCAGCCACTCTGGGCAGCTTCCAACACAATATTAAAATACAGTAATGCATCAAACATTAAAAGCTTCCCTAAACAGGGCTGCCTTCAGATGTCTGGTAGTTATTGTTCTCTTTGACATCTGTTGGGAGGGCATTCCACAGTGCGGGCGCCACCACCGAGAAGGCCCTCTGCCTGGTTCCCTGTAACTTGGCTTCTCGCAGTGACGGAACCGCCAGAAGGCCCTCGGTGCTGGACCTCAGTGTCCGGGCAGAATGATGGGGGTGGAGACGCTCCTTCAGGTATACTGGACTGAGGCCATGTAGGGCTTTAAAGGTCAGCACCAACAGAGGAGAGAGAACATAAGAACCTAAGAAGTGCCTCCTGGATCAGGCCAATGGCCTGTCTAGTCCAGCATCCTGTTCTCACAGTGGCCAGCCAGATGCCTTAGCAGGATCTGAGCATGAGAGCACTCTCCTGTGGTTTCCAGTAACAGATATTAGGAAACACTGCTGCATCTGACTGTGGAACCACAACACAGCCATTATGATGGCTAGTATCTGTCAGGGAACTGACATCAGAGCGAGAGGCGAAGGGGAGGCTCACAGATTATGCTGACAAAGGACCCAGCAGCAGGGGGAGAAACAGCTCAGTGGAGGGAGAAGCTAATCAGCGCAACACCGGGATAAAGGGAGGCAGATGGGGAAGCAGAGAGAGGGCTCCAGGACTCTTCACTGGATATCAGTGAGGAGAGTCCAGGTCCTCCGCTACCCACGCCTTCCCTGCACAGAAGACTCCCGCACAGTGAGAGCAGGAGGAGACTGGGTGTCAAACAGCTTTTATGTTGGAAGAGGTTCAAGAAACGCCCACTGTCGGATTCTGCCAGCGACTGAGGCAGCCGCGATGAGCAAGGGCTGTGCAGTCAGAAAGGTTCAACAAGGCAAATTAGCCTAGAGAGGCACCAGTTTACGCACGAGTAACTCATAGCCACTACAGTATCCATCTATAGCCTTCTCTTTCATGAAGAGGAAGAAGAAGAAGAGGAAGAAGAAGAGGAGTTTGGATTTGATATCCTGCCTTTCACTCCCCTTAAGGAGTCTCAAAGCGGCTAACATTCTCCTTTCCCTTCCTCCCCGACAACAAACACTCTGTGAGGTGAGTGAGGCTGAGAGACTTCAGAGAAGTGTGACTGGCCCAAGGTCACGCAGCAGCTGCATGTGGAGGGAGCGGGGAAGCGAACCCGGTTCCCCAGATTACGAGTCCACCGCTCTTAACCACTACACCACACTGTACACCACATTTATCCAATCCTCTTTTAAAGCCATCCAAGTTGGGTGGCCATCCCAGCCTCCTGTGAGAAGAGGTTTCATAGTTGAACAATGCACTGCGTGAAAAAGTACTTTATGTCCACATAGGCAAGCTACGCAACTCGCTGTATATTTGGAACTCGCTGAAAGGGACAGATTCGCCTTTGAACGGGAACAAAATAAAATTCCTTCCCCAGTGACCACATTTGCATATAATGCCATTCCAATAGTACAGGAAGACTTAGATGTAGGTGTGAGCATTAAATGCCCGTTTGCAGATAGTAAACTCAGTCCTCTGCAGCAGAAGCAACTGTGGTTGGAATAGTCTGCGCATGCGCGGGTTGCGAGTTGGCGCCTCTGCACATGCACAAAGCGCGATTTAGTGTTTCTGCGCATGCGCAAGTGCCGAAACCCAGAAGTAACCCGTTCCGGTACTTCCGGGTTCAGTGCGGTGCGCAACCCAAAAACACACAACCTGAAGCATCTGTAACCTGAGGTATGACTGTAATTAAAGGCAACCCGCAACATTATGAAATGTGAGAATGAGACATAACAATACTGACAGTAGGATGACGCCCGAGTGCTTGATTTAGAACAATAGAAAAGGAACGAAGGTTGCCAACTGCTTCCTTGGTGTGATCTTCTGCCTTTAACGGCTGTGTGACAAATGGAAAACTTCCCTCCAAACCCCTAACAGGGGTTTGACCTGATTATGTTGTTGTTGTTGTTGTTTAGTCGTTTAGTCGTGTCCTACTGTTTGTGACCCCATGGACCAGAGCACGCCAGGCACTCCTGTCTTCCACTGCCTCCCGCAGTTTGGTCAAACTCATGCTGGTAGCTTTGAGAACACTGTCCAACCATCTCGTCCTCTGCCGTCCCCTTCTCCTTGTGCCCTCCATCTTTCCCAACGTCAGGGTCTTTCCAGGGAGTCTTCTCTTCTCATGAGGTGGCCAAAGTATTGGAGCCTCAGCTTCAGGATCTGTCCTTCCAGTGAGCACTCAGGGCTGATTTCCTTAAGAATGGATAGGTTTGATCTTCTTGCAGTCCATGGGACTCTCAAGAGTCTCCTCCAGCACCAGAATTCAAAAGCATCAATTCTTCGACGATCAGCCTTCTTTATGGTCCAGCTCTCACTTCCATACATCACTACTGGGAAAACCACAGCTTTAAATTTACGGACCTTTGTTGGCAAGGTGATGTCTCTG
The DNA here is from genome assembly GCF_964188305.1 of Podarcis bocagei. Lineage (NCBI taxonomy): Eukaryota > Metazoa > Chordata > Lepidosauria > Squamata > Lacertidae > Podarcis > Podarcis bocagei. The sequence continues at coordinate 51,127,091 of NC_138139.1, read as the reverse complement.
CTTTTTAAGATGCTGTCTAGGTTTGTCATTGCATTTCTCCCAAGAAGCAGGCGTCTTTTAATTTCGTGACTGCTGTCACCATCTGCAGTGATCATGGAGCCCAAGAAAGTAATATCTCTCTCTGCCTCCATTTCGTCCCCTTCTATTTGCCAGGAGGTGATGGGACCAGTGGCCATGATCTTCGTTTTTTTGATGTTGAGCTTCAGACCATATTTTGTGCTCTCCTCTTTCACCCTCATTAAAAGGTTTATAATTCCTCCTCACTTTCTGCCATCAAGGTTGATTATAGGAAGCTCCCAATTCATCTTGAATTTCACTTTGCGGTGCAATTCCACAGTGACTCAGCTATGGAACAGACTTTCTCATGGTGGGAGGAGCTTGGATCTCAACCCTTGAAACTTGACGAAACTCATCTTTGAACAGCCCCATCCGTAATGACCCAAGAATGTTGGCCTGGGAGCCTCTGACTCCTTCTTACCTGCTCCCGATCGCTCCATTTCCCCCCTTGATGCCAAAGGTATTGTGCCAGCTTTTTTGAAGTGAGGCATGGCAGGAGTTCTTGGCAAGGAGGGAAATCATTCGGCCTCTCCCCCCCACTCGGGAGTCTGGAAAGATCCAATCATTTAAATTAAATGTAAGCATTCAGGAAGACAAAAGGGTCTCTGTCTCCAGCAGGGCGGCCGGGCGACATGGCTGATATTTATGCCGGTGCAGGTAGTTTATGAAAACAGAGGCATTCCGCGAGAGGCCCAAGAATCTTCAGCTTAACCAGGAGCCCGAACTGGAAAGATTCAGTCGCTAATTAAATCTAAGTTGGACGCTGTTCCACAGAGGGCAGATTGTAACTATAAGAGGATGTTAATGTGGATTTTAAATATTTATTATAACTGAGGTAGGTTACAAAAACAGACATTCTTCCTTTCAACACTCTATAATGGCAGATTTAGAGGTCTGTCTTTGGCCATGAGTGATATTCCTGCAGCTGTCAGGGGCTGGAGGGCAATTCATCACCCTCCCAGCAAGCAATCTGGCTGGACAGTGAAAGATTAGAGAGTTGATTTATGGAAGTCGAGGAGAGAGGAGGGGGGAATGTTGTTCTATCTGGTGTCTGGGTGCTGATTTTCACACACCTGTTCCTGGCTGGGCTGGACCTGGTAAGTGATTTTGATCCGCCAGGGGGGGTCTCTCTCTCTTTCTCTCCCCCTCCCCTTTTCTCTCTCAGTTCTGAAGAGCTGAAGTGTGAAGGTATCTTCCAGGCATGACCAAAGTCCATTTCGGGGGCCTAATCCGGTCCCCCGGTCAGTTTAATCCAGCCCCTGTGGCAGTTTATTCCCTGGGGGGAAATCATAAAAAAAAATCTCAACATCTTCAATCCTTAAATAAGGTCAACAACCTTGGTTGGCTCTTTGGTGGGCCCTCATGGCCTTTCAGTTCATCAAATCTGGCCCTCATTGAAAAAAGTTTGGACACCACTGCATTAAAGGAAGTACATAGTACATGGTTAGACGGTGGAACTCCCTCCCACATGGGTAAAATCCTTAAAAAAAGGTAAACAACTTTGGTCAGCCCTTTAGTCGTCCCTCATGGCCCTTCGCTTCATCAAATCTGGCCCTTTTTGAAACACCACTTACACACACACAAACTCAAATGACACTGCTTTTGAGAATGCAGAGACATGTTTCCCCACTCCTAGGCTGGTAGCACCATCACCCTCCAGCTTCCATTGGTCTTTGCCAAACTCTCAAGAACATAAAGACAAGCCTGCTAGGTCAGGCCAATGGTCCATCCATTCCTGCATCCTACTCTCAAAGTGGCCATCCAGATGCAAGCAGGACCAGATGCACGTGAGCAAGTCTTCCCTCCTGTGGTCTCCAGCAACAGGCATTCGTAAGCATTACTGCCTCTGACCGTGCAGGCATAGCCTAGCCACCATGGCTCGTAGGCATCAGTCGCTTTCTCCTCCATGAATTGGTCCAATCCTCTTTTAAAGCTGTCCAAGATGGTGGCCATTGCTGCCTCCTGGGAGAGACTTCCGTGGTTTTCACTGAAGTCCTTTCTTTCACCTGTCTTGAATCCTCTGACATTCAGCTTCATTGGAAATCCACAAGCTCTGGTGTTTTGAGAGGGGGATGAAAGCGTTTCTCTGTCGACTTTATCCATTACAAAATAAATTTTAAAAAATCACACTTCTTCAGATACACATGTGCATGCACACGAAAGCTCATACCAATAACAAACTTAGTTGGTCTCTAAGGTGCTACTGGAAGGGGATTTTTTTTAATTTTGTTTCTTTTTTTATAATGATTTTTTATTAATATCCAATTTTGCAATGATTCAAATTATTCACCTCACAAAACTTCTTGCAAACCTACAAACGTAATCTGATCGTCACATTTACTTTTCAAATAGTCCGTAAATTTACACCAGTCTTCTGTGAATCTCTGGTCCCGCCAGTTTTGAATTCTTCCTGTTAGTTTGTCTAATTCTGCATAGTCCATCAATTTCATCCTCCATTCTTCTTTCGTCGGTAATTCTTCTTGCTTCCATTTTTGTGCCAATAATATTCTTGCTGCCATCATTGCATATAAAAAACAACACAATCCTTTCTATTTATATCATCTCCTACAATGCCCAGTAAAAATGCTTCTGGTTTCTTAATAAATGTATATTTCAACATTTTTTTCATTCCATTATATGTCATTGCCCAGAAGTTTTTCACCTTTTTACATTCCCACCACATGTGATAAAATGTTCCTTCTTTTTCTTTACAAAAATTTATTTTGCTTCTGTAGGAATGATCGCTAGGTGTGAAGCACACTTCCACCCGCGGGCAGCCTCAGCTGTCTGCATGCGTGACCTTGTGGTGCAGAGCACACTCCCCCCCACAGATAAAGCCACAGCCGTCTGAACATCTTGCCCTCTATCTAACCCTTTGCTCTCTTAGTAGTCTGCCGTGCCCTGTCTGTGACTTTTGTCTCTTCTCTTTCGAATAAACTTTGTGCAAGGGGAAAGTGACACAGTGGAAACAGGTGCCAAAATAACCTGTACCATCCCTTGATCTCGGGATTGGAAGATGTGTAAAGGTCACAGTCCAAAATCTATCTGTCTGGTTTTGCATATTGTGCCAATCATAGAATCATAGAATCATAGAGTTGGAAGAGACCACAAGGGCCATCGAGTCCAACCCCCTGCCAAGCAGGAAACACCATCAGAGCACTCCTGACATATGGTTGTCAAGCCTCTGCTTAAATAAAAGGAGCTTCTGCAGAGCTAGCTGGCAGCTTGCTTGTACACAGCTCACCTGATGATCAACACCTGACTCGTGCCTTCACTTCAGTTTCAACTACGGCAGACCAACACGGCTACCTACCTGTAACTAGACTTTATCCATGCCAGGCATAATTGTATGAACTTTGGCCATGCCACCTCTTGCTATATTGTTACAGTCAAACCTCTGCTTACCACCACCTCTCCTTACAGTCCTTCCAAGTCGCGATCACGGCAAACCCGGAAGTAACTGGCAGGTTTGCCACCATTCACACATGTGCAGGAGTGGCAATCGCCTTTTGCACATGCGCAGGAGCGGGCAATCGCCGCCTGCACCTGTGCACAACTGCGCCTCTCCCAGCAACCTGTTTCAACCTCCAGACGGACCTCCAGAACGGATTATGGTCGCAAATAGAGGTTCCACTGTAGTATTATTATTAGTAGTGGTATTATATTTTGAGTAATAATCATACATAAATAAGGATAAAAATGTGCTCCCCGCCACCAAGACCATTCCGTTGTAACTATCCAGCCTCCCCAAATTTCAGCACCTCTTGTGATGGTTTGACCCCTTTCCATTTTAACAGTACAAATTCTACAAACACCCTCTGTATGTCCTCAGAATCATTTCTCCTGCATATTTCCTGTCTTACCTTAATGGCACATGTTAAATTATCACTAATAGCTATATCCCACACCTCTTTATACCATTCTTCCATTTGATATTCTGCTTGCCCCTTCCACTTCCTAGCTATCATAATTCGTGCAGCTGTCAATAAATTTGTGAGCGAGTCCTTCCTAGCCCGCGAACCTTCCACCCCATTGTAAATTGATAATAAAGCTACCTCTGGACTTTCGGTCAGCTTTAACCCAGTGATTTCTGTTATCTCCTTAAACACCCTTTTCCAGAAAAAAAAATGTACATATTTACACCCCCACCACATGTGAACATAATTCCCGGTTTCCTGGCATCCCCTCCAACATAACACCGAATATTCCTTGTTTATTTGATTTAATCTGACTGGTGCTAAATACCACCTCCAAACTAATTTGTAATAATTTTCTTTTATTCTTATTGCTGTATTTTAATGTCCCAGATGCATAAACCTTTTCCCTTAGTTTCAAGAAAGTGGCCTCAAAATGCCACTGGTTTTGTCACGAGTTTCCCAACTCCAGCTACTTAAGAGTTAATGCTCTTCATCTTAACAGGTGCCCCTCTGTGGAAGGGAGTTATAGCAGGTCCCCCCTGACCACGGCATCCTTTGCTAGGGAAATCCATTTTCAAAAGTTGCAGGGCCTGGTAGGGCAAATCTCTCTCCCCTCCCACATCACCCCCATTCATTATTATCCATTTCTTCCTCCCTCCCTCCCCACACACCTGCAAGACGTTCACCTTCTTCTTCCCATCTTCATTTTGAAGAAGACTGTTTGTTTGTTTGTTTGTTTGTCCCGTTGCTTTGTTCCAATTCCTGCCAACCTAGCAGTTCAAAAGCACGCCAGTGCAAGTAGATAAATAGGTACTGCTCCGGCGGGAAGGTAAACGGCGTTTCTGTGCACTCTAGTTTCCATCACGCTATTCCGTTGCGCCAGAAGTGGTTTAGTCCTGCTGGCCACATGAACCGGAAAGCTGTCTGTGGACAAATGCCAGCTTCCTCGGCCTGAAATCGGAGATGAGCGCCGCAACCCCATTGTCGCCTTTGACTGGACTTAACTGTCCAGGGCTCCTTTACCTTTTTACCTTGTTTGTTGGTTGGTTGGTTGGTTGGTTGGTTGGTTGGTTGGTTGGTTGTTTAATTTCTATACCCCACGTCATGCGAGGATCACAGAACAGTTTATTTACAAGGTAAGATACCCCAAGATACATACTGTAGGAACATGCAGCAACCGCCCGCCCCTCATAAAGATTTTCCCAGTCACCATCGTAATAGTACTGCCTTGGTCCAGTATACCTGAAGGAGAGTCTCCACCTCCATCATTCTGCCCGGACACTGAGGTCCAGCTCCGAGGGCCTTCTGGCGGTTCCCTCCCTGTGAGAAGTGAGATTACAGGGAACCAGGCAGAGGGCCTGCTCAGTGGTGGCACCCACCCTGTGGAACGCCCTCCCACCAGATGTCAAGGAAATAAACAAATATTTTACTTTTAAAAGACAACTGAAGGTGGCCCTGTTTAGGGAAGTTTTTAATGTCTGATGCTGTATTGTTTTTAATATTCGGTTGGAAGCCGCCCAGATTATTATTATTATTATTTATGTAAAACCACACTAACTTAAGTAAAACCACACTAACATAATGTTGAGAGCATATAGCATGTGAAACTTTTCAGAATGCCGTATTCGCCAATCGCGAGCTGTGATCGATACCATGTCAACATTCTAAAGCCCCAGTGTCACTCCTATGTTTCACAGCACATTCTCCTCAGTTAAAACCATTGCATTCAATCAAACCAGGGTGCTGCGGTTGTTGCCGTGTCGGGCAAAGCACCTGTGAGACCCGGGTTCGAATCCCCACTCAGCAACGAAGCTCAATGGGTGGCCTTAGAAGCCAGTCACTGCCTCTCAGCCTGACCTACCGTACTGGGTTGTTTGAGGGGGCGAACCATGTATGCCACATTGAGCTCCTTGGGGAATAAGGCAGGATATAAATGCGGTAAATAAACAAACCGTTTTTCAAGCAAAAAAAAAAAAAGCTGAGAAAACTCTCAAAAGTTGGGGGAACCATTGCAAAGCTTTGTTAATCACTACCCACAAATGAGATTTGGTAAAGGTAAAGGTACCCCTTACCATTAGGTCCAGTCATGGCCGACTCTGGGGTTACAGCGCTCATCTCGCTCTATAGGCCGAGGGAGAGAGCGTTTGTCAACAGACAGCTTCCGGGTCACGTGGCCAGCATGACTAAGCCGCTTCTGGCGAACCAGAGCAGCGCACGGAAATGCCGTTTACCTTCCCGCCGGAGCAGTACCTATTTATCTACTTGCACTTTGACATGCTTTCGAACTGCTAGGTTGGCAGGAGCAGAGACCGAGCAACAGGAGCTCACCCCGTCGCGGGGATTTGAACCGCCAACCTTCTGATCGGCAAGTCCTATAATAATAATAATAATAATAATAATTTATTATTTATACCCAGCCACTCTGGGCGGCTTCCAACTGAATATTAAAAACAGTACAGCTTCAAACATTAAAAACCTCCCTTAAGAGGGCTCAGTGGTTTAACCCACAGCGCCACCCGTGTCACATTTGAGATTTGGTAGGTGGCATCAAATGAGGGAGAAAAGGGCGAAGGGTTTCAAAGAAGAAGGATTGGACAAATTCATGGTGGATACTAGCCACGATGGCTGGAGGCAGTAAGTGCTTCTTGATGTGACTTGTTACAAACCATGAACATGGAGAAGAGTGCCCTCGTGATCAGGTCCTGCTCGAAGGTTTCCCACATGCGTCTGGTTGGCCCCTATGAGAACAACGTCGAATCAAAGAATCGTAGAATCATGAAGTTGGGAGGGACCTCGAGGGTCATCTAGTCCAACCCCCTGGAATGCAGGAATCACAACTAAAGCATCCAAGAAAGATGGCTTTCCAACCCCTGCTTATAAACCTCCAAGGAAGGAGATGATTCCAGTGAAGAGGATGCTGGACTAGATTGGCCATCAACCGGATCCAGCAGGCTCTTCCGATGTTCTCATGATGGGAATTGTAGTCCAAGTGATCAATGCTGTTGCCAGCCTGGGGGAAACTCAATTAGCAGATGATGCAACTTTCCTTTCCTGGTTAGAGGTTGCAGGGGGGAGTTGGGTCAATCCTAAGGTAAAGGTAAAGATAACGGTACCCCTGCCCGTACGGGCCAGTCTTGACAGACTCTAGGGTTGTGCGCTCATCTCACTCTATAGGCCGGGAGCCAGCGCTGTCCGCAGACACTTCCGGGTCACGTGGCCAGCGTGACAAGCTGCATCTGGCGAGCCAGCGCAGCACACGGAACGCCATTTACCTTCCCGCTGGTAAGCGGTCCCTATTTATCTACTTGCACCTGGGGGTGCTTTCGAACTGCTAGGTTGGCAGGCGCTGGGACCGAACGACGGGAGCGCACCCCGCCGCAGGGATTCAAACCGCCAACCATGCGATCGGCAGGTCCTAGGCGATGAGGTTTTACCCACAGCGCCAATCCTAGGCCCCAGCAAATCAAAAGCCCTACTCTTAATCCGTTTTTGCTACTGCTGCATGTTTTGGAACTGAATTTATAGTTCGTCGACCAGTCCACCGTCCCTCAGACTATGTGGTGGGCTGGACTATATTTGGGGGTGGGGAATGAACAAATTCCTCTGCCCCACAAATAACCCAGAGATGCATTTTAAATCAAAGCACACATTCTACTCATGTAAAAACACCAGGCAGCCCCCACAAATAACCCAGAGATGCATTTAAATACAGCGGTACCTCTGGATGTGAACAGGATCCGTTCCGGAGCCCTGTTCGCTTCCAGAAGCTAATGCAACCCACGTCCACGTGTCTACGTGTGCCAGGTTGCAATTCGCCGCTTCTGCGCATGCGCGTGACGTCATTTTGACCGTCTGCACATTCGGGAGCGGCAAAATCTGGAAGTAACGCACTCCGTTTCTTCTGGGTTGCCGCAACGCCACCCGAAAATACTTATCCTGAAGCTACTTCAACCCAAGGTATGACTGTAAAAGGACACATTCTACTCATGTAAAAACACGCTGATTCCCGGAGCGTCCAAAGGCCGGATTGAGAAGGCGATTGGGCCGCATCCGGCCCCCGGGCCTTAGGTTGCCTACCCCTGTTATAGGGAAACCTATAAGTTTGCAGGAGGGGGGGTGTTAACGGGAACCAGGCGAAAGTGTGGGTTTGGATCTTTGTCGGAGTTTGCCTGGGTTCCTCTTTGCGATGGTCTATCCAGAGAGGCTTCCCGCATGGAGTCGGCTCGTGGGAACTGTTTGGGCTACATCGTAAACCACACCTGAAAGTTGTTTTTCTCACTCTGAGTGTTTAGCTAAGAGTCCGCCTGCTGTTCCAATCCCCCACTGAGCTCGGATGGGACGAAGGGAGTAATCAGGTCTCTTAGCACGTTCTCCTAGGAGGTCTGTCTTCCTCGTTCCAGGAACCCCTGTGTAATCCAGAGCCGGGGGGGGGGCATTGATTCCAAACCAATCACTAATACTTACGGGGGGCCCTCATGCAAATACCCCAAACCTTGAATCAATCGCCTCCCCTCCCTTTACCCTCCTACTTAGTGAGCCGAAGTCTTCAGTTCTACTTGAGGAAGCCAAACAAGGCTCCTCTTTTCTCTGGATGCAGGTTGTGACGGGAGGTCAAATCAATCCTATGCATTTAAAATATATTCAACACATGCTTAAAGTACGTGATTCCCTCATCCCACCCCAGGAAGAATCCTGGGAGCTGTAGTTTTCCTCCTCGCAAAGCTACCATTTTCAGTAAACTAGAGTTCCCACGATTCTTCAAATATGCTTCACATCTGCTTAAAATGTACGGTATATGGTGGGTCTGCCATAAATTTGCAAAATTCTCTGTAAACCACAGGCCCCAAGGAATGCTGGTCTAGAGGCCGCTGTCTGAAGGAGTGATGGTGTTTCTAAGCCCTGAATCCCCAATTTGGGAGAAAGGTGAGATAGAAATAGAGTCAGTTGCTTCATGTTGAGCATTTTCGGGTTGTGCTCCGTGGTGACCTGGAAGTAACGGAATGCGTTACTTCCGGGTTTCACCACTCACGCATGCGCAGACAGTCAAAATGACGTCACCTGCATGTGCAGAAGCAGCGAATCGCAACCCATGTACGTGCAGATGCGCAGACACGGGATGCGAACGGGGCTCCGGAACAGATCCCGTTCGTATCCAGAGGTACCGCTGTACATTTAATAATAATCAGGGGTTTTTTTTCCCCAGTCAGAGTTCCAGTACCTCTTTTCTAGAAAAAAACCCAGCACTGATGATAATAGTAATAATAGTAATAAATAACTGCATTTCAGCATGCAAATCCAGATGGCAAGATATGGATTTAGCCTTTCAATGGAAGGATCCACGCACTAAAGTTGCCCGGTCAGCGCATTAACCACGCAGCGAATGCAGCTAGAGTCTCCCTACCAAATTATATATTTGCAATTAGCGAACAAATAAGTCTTCAGACAAAAGCTGGAGAGATGGGGAAAATTTTGAGTAAAGACGAACGCTTCTAATTGTCTTTCTGTAGCTCCTCTGTTCAGTGATCCATTGAGTCATGATAAAAGCATTAAATATGGTGATTATGTTCAGTGTTTCTAATGAAGGCAGGCTGCCGGAATGACTTGTCTCGTCTTGAAGAGCAGGTAGAATTGTCTGCCTGCCAAACACGCCCCCCCCCTCAAGTTCAATCCTATGTCAGGTCCAATAGGATGGGATCATGAATTGGAGCAAGATCTACTACATGGGTAGGCAACCTAAGGCCTGGGGGCCGGATCCAGCCCAATCACCTTCTCAGTCTGGCCTGCGGATGGTCCAGGAATCAGCAAGATTTTACATGAGTAGAATGTGTGCTTTTATTTAAAATGCATCTCTGGGTTATTTGTGGGGCATAGGAATTCGTTCATTTTTCCCTCATCAAAATCTAGTCCGGCCCCCCATAAGGTCTGAGGGACAGTGGACCGGCCCACTGCTGAAAAAGTTTGCTAATCCCTGCATAAAACCATGCAGTAAACCCCCCCCCCCCACCAAAACTTGCAAACAAGAATCAATTAGCCATCGTGTAAGGAGTATTTTTAACTGCCTGCCTAGGCCTGGCAGAATAGAAAAGTTTTCAGCAGGTGTTGAAAAGAATTTTGAAAATCAGGTTTCTGGTCCCCACCCCCTTGAGCTGCTTATAATATGAAGGCAAAAGGCAGAGACAGCCACCTCAAGGTCCCTGCACTGCTCTTCATTATGACCCCGGTCATCTTGTGCCCCCCTCCCTTTCCCACGCCTGGACATCACATGGTGTGGCTAAATTTCACGAGTTTCTTCCATGAGCCCTCCGAAGCTGCCTCCCTCGAAGGAACGGGCTGGGCTTCGCGCACAAGAAAACACACACTTCCTTGTCAACATTGTAAAACAACTGACAAAACACAGGCTGTCAACGCATTATGTGGAGCAAGCATCAAAGGGAACAGGGAGAGCGACTCGGCAAGGCAAGAGCCTCTGCCACACAAAGGAAGCCTCAGCCTTGGCTGCAGCCAGTCCAGTGCCGGATTTACATTTAAGCTAAACAAGCTATAGCTTAGGGCCCCGCTCTCTTGGGGCCCCCCAAAAAAATTTATAGGGGGAAAAAACCCGTATGTACATTTCCAAAATAGAAGATAAAAAACTAAGAAAATAAAACCTACACCCAGCAATAGTGTTTTGTGTTTTGTAGGCCCCTATGATGTAAGTCATGGGCCCCGCCTGCTAGCCTGCTCCCTCAAATATCACTGGTTTGCTCCTTTCTATATACAGTGGTGCCCCGCAAGACAAATGCCTCGCAAGACGGAAAACTCGCTAGACGAAATAGTTTGCCGTTTTGGAGGTGCTTCGCAAAACGAATCTCCTATGGGCTTGCTTAGCAAGACGAAAATGTCTTGCGAGTTCCTGCAGGATTTTTTTCCTCCCCCCCCTTTTTCTAAGCCGCTAAACGGCTTATCAGCTGATCCGATAAGCCGATTAGCCGCTAAAAGCCGCTAAAAGCCGCTAATAGTGCTAATAGCGCTAATCTGCTAATCCGTCAATGGGCTTGCTTTGCAAGACGAAAAAACCGCTAGACGAAGAGAATCACAGAACGGATTCTCTTCGGCTTGCGAGGCACCACTGTATAGTGTGCCTACATTCTGCATGTGCAAATGGCTTTAGATACCTATTAGGTCCATAAATTCCCATATAGCATATATTCAACACAAAAAACAGAGACAATTTGTGGTTGACCAAGGACAACTGGACATAGAAATGGCCCCATTACCTTCAGTAGCTTAGGGCCTCACCCAGCCTAAATCTGGCCCTGCATGTGTACGAGTGGATGATGCAGGAATTAAAACGAATGCTGAGTCAAAAGTTTCCGGGAGAGAAACTTTGGCTTGGCTGTCTGTGTAAACAGAGAGCTGAAACCGGCTGATAAATTTTGAGGCTTTTTGGCATGTGTATGTATAGGGGCTCCAGCAGTGGGTGGCATGTTCTGACCCCTGCCTTGAAAAATTGACCCAGCATCTAAGCACCCCAACTGTGAAAGTGGAAGCATAAGGGGGTAGGGTTTCAGGGGAGCTGTTATGTACTGAAGCTCACCCTGGGCCAGCAGGGGGATACTGTAGATAGTTATGCAAATGAAGGATCGAAAGTGACGTTCAGTGATTGGATAGTTTTAGAAAGTTGCTACAGTTACGTAGTTCTGGAGCTCTATATAAGCAGGCTGACTGAGCTCCTCAATTCAGTTCTGTTCTGGCCTTTGAATAAACAAGAGCTATTTGAAGAATCGCTGTGTCATCTGATATGTTCGCCCACAACTTAACAGGAGCCATAATTAACTCCTTCTTTCCTGAAATGGACTATAGGATGGGTTGCAAAGGGAGCACCGTAGAAGAGACACCTGGTTGGTCACTGTGAGAATGGGGTGATGGACCAGAAGAGTCACTGGCCTGATCCAGTAGTCCCTTCTTATGTTCTTAATTAGGGGAATAGGGACAAATGGCAGGCAAGGCAGCCGATATTTTGCACCAAAAAACCCCCAAAACAAATACAAACTCCACATCCAGGTAGAATCCAGCAATCCAGAAGGCACGTTTGGGAAATGAATTTCAAACGCCTGCAAATGTTCATTTCCGCTCTGTATGGAACCGACATTGTCAAAGCACTGAAGTGTAGACTCATATTATTCATCCCCAACCTGTAAATAGATTTTGCAGGTTTAGATTTTTTTAGACCTGTCCATCTACCGGAAGGATAAATCAGAGAAATTCAATGCAATTTGCCTGCTGTTCCTAGAACGTTCTCTGTCTAATTAAATGCTGGAATCTCACCCAATCTCTTCTTTCACTTTCCTCTCTTTCTTTTCGTTATTTCTCGTTGAAATGCTTTTATACCGCCTCCCAAATCAGGCGTGAGGTAGCCTCCTTTCCCCCCCTCTCTCCCCAAAAGAAACTTATATAACAATAAGTCCATATGCAGTCAAAATTCTTTTTATGTCTTCCTCCGCTTGCGTCCATTTCTCCCAACATCTGTGGCAAACCCGGAAATAACTGGCGGGTTTGCTGCCAGTCGCGCATGCGCAGGAGCGGTGATCACTGTTCGCGCATGCGCAGAAGCACCTGCACACAATGGTGCCTCTCCCAGAGACCCGCTTTGAACTCTGGATGGACCTCCAGAACGGATTACGGTCGCAGGTAGAGGTTCCACTGTATAGAATAAATGCACCTGAAATTGGGCACTAGCAAGTGAAATCGCAAACTGGAATCGAACCGCAGCAAAGGCCTGCATACACAAATCTGTTTTTAGGAGGAGCTGAAAGGTCCTCAAGGATTGTGCCTGCCTGCGTGCCGAGGGAAGATGCTTCCACAAAAGGGGAGCCACCACCAGGAAGGCATTACCAGAGGAAGGCAACGATTTATTAGGGCGGAAGGGATAAAGACCAAAGTCCCTAGGTCAAAGTCAAAACCTCACACCTGGCTCTGTACTTGATTGGAAGCCCATGTAATTCCAAGTAGCCCCCCTGCCAAATTTGGCACCAGCTACAGAGCCTAGGACTTGCCGATCAGAAGGTCGGCGGTTCGAATCCCCGCAACGGGGTGAGCTCCCGTTGCTCAGTCCCTGCTCCTGCCCACCTAGCAGTTCGAAAGCACGTGCAAGTAGATAAATAGGTACCGCTCCAGTGGGGAGGTAAACAGCGTTTCCGTGCGCTGCTCTGGTTCGCCAGAAGCAGCTTAGTCATGCTGGCCACATGACCCGGAAGCTGTATGCCGGCTCCCTCGGCCAATAAAGTGAGATGAGCGCCACAACCCCAGAGTCGGTCACAACTGGACCCAATGGTCAGGCGTCCCTTTACCCTTTAAAGCTTCTGGAACAGCCTCAAGGGCAGCCCCACGTAGAGGACATTACAGCAGTACAGCCTTGAGGTTACCAATTGACAAGTCACACCCTACTTTCCCCTCGATTACCAGAGAGTGTACTTCTGAAGAGCTTGTGGAGTTTCCCCCCAAATTTGCCATATAGTATATAAAGCCCTTAACAGCTTGGGACCAGTTTGCTTGCAGGGTTGCCAGTTCCATATATGCCCACTCAACCACTTCCACCTGCAGAAATGGCCCTCTGGAATTCCCTGCCACTGGACACCAGACAGGCACCTTCACTGTCCTCTTTCCAGCACCTGCTTATAACACTTTTGCAGACACGAAGAAGTTAGACATGTTTTAATCCAGTGCTTTTTTCGGGGGGGGGACACGCAGGGGTACACATACCCCTAAACATTTTGTGAATCTAAGCCTGGCCTTAGTGAGGGGCAATATGAGTAGGAAAATGAGAGTACACATACATATTTCTGTGTTTGGTTCGCTTTAAACCACATCAAGCTTTTACGACTGTCAAGGGCTGTATACATTTGTTAAAGAAATAATCAGGTTGCATTCCAGCCGCACGTAAGTCAGAGGTTTTGCACACATATGCATGGACCATGTTCCATCCTCTGTACAGGCTAACAAGGTACATGTTCCTATTTGGGGGTACATTCCAGTGATCCGGCCCCCGGGCCTTAGTTTGCCTACCCATGGTTTTATGTTTTAGTGCTGGGAACCGCTTTGGTGTATTTTTATGGCATGGCAGAATATATAGATATTTTTTTATAAACGGATAAATAAAACACCATGACTATAAGGTTTTCTATCGAGTCTGTGGTATATATGAATTTGTTCCATTAACAAAGGAATGATAGCTTTTCTGTTACATTAAGGGTCAATGCATTAATGAATTAATGATAACAATACTATATAATAATATAAATATAATAGCACACAATAAATAAATAAATAAATAAATAAATAAATAATAAATATAAATAAATAAAAAAAGACAGGACATGCTGTCCAGTGTGTCTCCTCTCTGCCAAAAAGGGAGAGGCCAGATTCATACCATACACTTTAAGGAGTTGTGGCTTAGCCCAAAGAATTCTGGGAGTTGTAGTTTATTAAGGGCACTGAGAGGCATTAGGATACTCCCTGTCCCCCTCACAGAGCTGCCATTCCCAAAGGTCCCTGGGATTGATGGTTAAGCCAGTCTGGGAAATGTAGTTCTGAAAGGGGAATAGGGGCCTCCTAACAACTTTCAACGCCCTTAATGAACTACAGCTCCCAGGATTCTTTGCGGGGAGCCGCAGCTGCTTAAAGTGGTATCATAGTATGGTGTGGGTGGCATCTCTCAGGTGAGAACAGATGAGAAGGTGAACTGATAGGACCGACTCCAGGTCTGATGGGGTCCTGGGTTCAAGTTTCACTTTGGGAATTCCCCTTCTTATGTTTGTCCCAGTGGACTTATCTGGAGATAGGGATGTGCAGAGAACTTTAATCCAGTTTGCCAAATCTATCATCTTTGCACTTTCTGAGAACCAAAATGCAGCCATCCTTTGAAATTTGCACTCGCCTGAATTTTGCAATTCAGTTCTCCAAAACAGTGCTGACAAAGATGTATTTATCAAGAGAAAATGTGCCTACAAATGAATGTGTTTGTGCAAGTAGCATACAAATTGCATTGTATTAGGAGAAATGGCTTGTCAAAATGTGTACTTTGGTCAAAACTGTGCTTCGTGGGGAAATCTCGCGCTAAAATGCTCAAGAATTTTCGGGAGGATTAAAAATAAAAAAAGGAAATCCAGAAATTTCTGCAGAAATGTGGAGAACCAAATTTAAGATTGGAAAAATTGAGGGAACCAAAGCTGACAGGCTTCCATCCTTGCCTACAGTTGGTGAGGACCAATATGCTGGCTCCAGCTCCATTTTCCTTTCCCACGATGCCCCAGAATGATGCTGTATTGAGGATATTGTGGGAAATTTAAGTGGGAGTGAAGTGAGGCTGCCTGGTAGCCCAGGACAAGGACTGGTACAGCCTGAGCAGCTGCCCAGTGATGCCAGGTGCTGGTGGCAGTCCTGCCCACGGTCCCATCGTTGTTACTGGAAGCAAAATCCTAGGCCACAAACAGGGATGGGGAATGTGGTGCCCTCCAAGCATCGCTCAGTTTCAATTCTGCCAGACGTGGCCAGCATGACCAGTGGTTAGCGATGATGGGAGTCGGAGTTCAACAACACTCAAAGTGGGACAGGAAAATTGGCTTCCAGGTGGAGAAATCAAAATTAGAAACAGAACTGTTAGAACCCAATACTAAGAATTTGTCATGAATGTACAACTTACTGCTGAAATGGAATACACAAGATGAAACAGTGAAATCATCTATGATAAAGTGGGCACAAGATATTGGTCATAACATTATGTTTGCTGACTGGGAACAGTTGTGGACCACCGGTATAAAATTTACGGCATGTAATGCCCTAAGAGAGAATATTATGAAAATGGTACATGTGGTACATGTACATGTACCATGACAGGTGGTACATGACCCCAGTCAAGCTTGCAAAAATCTACCATTTGCCTGATAATAAGTGTTGGAATGTAAAGAAACTGAAGGTACTTTTTTCACCTTTGGTGGACGTGCCCGAAGATTAAGGCCTTCTGGGAAATGATATATAATGAAATGAAAAAGGTACTTAAATGTACTTTCCCTAAGAAACCAGAAGCCTTTCTCTTGGGCATTGTCGGCCAATTGGTGCCAAAGAAAGATAGAACCTTTTTCATGTACGCTACAACGGCAGCAAGAATACTCATCGCAAAGTATTGGAAGACACAAGACTTACCCACTCTGGAAGAATGGCAGATGAAGGTGATAGACTATATGGCTTTGGCTGAGATGACTGGCAGAATCCGAGACCAGGGGAAAGAGACGGCAGAAGAAGATTGGAAGAAATTTAAAATTTATCTTAAGAAATATTGTAAAATTAATGAGTGCTAAAATGTTGTGGTTATAGAAAGTAAATGGATTACAGCTGTAAAGATTGAGTAGAGGAAAAGAAAAGGAAATAATTAGATAAAATTAAAGGGGAGGATTTGCTGAAATAAATTTTGAAATTGGAATGCAGAAAGGGGAGGTATGAGGAGGTCGGTGAAATAAGCTTTAAGAAAAAAAGGATTTGAAATTATACATGTTTGTTTTTGTGTTTGTATGTTTGTATTGTGTATTGTGTGTGTTTATATAAATTGTGAAAACCCAATAAAAATTTTATATATATAAAAAAAACCAACAACACTCAAAGTGTACCACTTTCCCCACCTTTGACCTTTGGCCCAGGATTTTCCTTTCCCAGCACAGAATAATTAAGCCTGTCTCCGAGATGCTCTGTGAAAAGATTGCTTTGAGGCTTAGTGTGGGCAGCAGGTCAGGAAGTGTGGCACAGAGGCTCCTGCTTCTCAGCCTAACGCAGTAAAGTACATTCAGCGTGCCAATGGGGCCAGGAGAAGATAATCAAGGGCATGACGGGAGAGCCAGTGTGTCTCAATGATTAGAGTTGCGGACTGAGACGTGGAAGACCAGGGTTCAAATGCCCGAACTTGGCTGTGAAGTTCCTTGGGCTGTTCACTGCTTCTCAGACTAACCTACTTAAATGAGGGGTGGGGAGGGCCATGCCCACCACCCTGAGTTCCTTGGGGATAAAAAGGTAAAGCTAAAAGGACCCCTGACCATTAGGTCCAGTCGTGGCCGACTCTGGGGCTGCGGCGCTCATCTCGCTTTACTGGCCGAGGGAGCCGGCGTACAGCTTCCAGGTCATGCGGCCAGCATGACTAAGCCGCTTCTGGCGAACCAGAGCAGCGCACGGAAACGCTGTTTACCTTCCCGCCAGAGCGGTACCTATTTATCTACTTGCACTTGATGTGCTTTCGAACTGCTAGGTTGGCAGGAGCAGGGACTGAGCAACGGGAGCTCACCCCGCCGCGGAGATTCGAACCACTGACCTTCCGATCGGCAAGCCCTAGGCTCTGTGGCTTAACCCACAGCACCACCCACATCCCCTTTGGAGATAAAAGAGTATAAATGCAATTTTAAAAAATGAGGTTCTGGACAGCGGCAGCTAATCAGGTTCTGTTTTGTTGCAGAGGAGTGTATGAGCCTGGAGCAGTCTATCTGAGCAGCGGGGACTTGTGGTTTCAGCAGCGGTGCCTTTTAAAGCAAGGATTGCCAAATCAAGAGTCCGCCCAGGATGCAGGAACAATCACGGACAGCGTTGCCAATTGAGTTCCCTTTGCTTGTAGCGTTTCATCTTCAGCTTTGGGAAGCTGCCAGCCAGCCCCGCATTCCGGGCAGCTCATCAATCTCCCTCTTTTATACCAAAAACTCTTGCAGTGATCAGCTTCCCCGCAGGCTCCCGAGACAGTGGACAAATTGCCAGATTATTTGTGAATTTTAGTCACCCGACGGGAACTCCGCACTTAGCCTGCAAATGCGAGATCGTTGACTTCCCAGAACTTCAGAAAAAGCAAACAAGAATAGAAGGGGGGGGGGGAAACCAGGGAGCCCTTAACAAGTCAGGTGAATTAAACAGCCGACTCCCTCTGCTAACAGGCAAAGTTGTCAAGGAAGAGATAGATGTCCACAATCAAAGGAAGCGCTGGAGCTGTCTCTGCAGGATCCCGGATCCCTGTTTCACTGATTTGCGGGAAGAAAACCGAGATTGTTTTGAGAGTCTTGAAAGTGTTGAGCATTCACAGCTTTTCCCATCGTTTCCTCCCCCCCCCTTCTCCTTAATCATAAATATATTTAGTTGTTTTCCATACCGTGACTGCATTACAAAGGGAACATTGATTGAAGAGTAAATATAAATGACTCCCCGCCCCTTCTGAGCAGTATTTCAGGATTCAGATTGCATTTCTTTAAGCACAATATTTTCTACAAGGACTAAGAATCTTCTCTTTAACATAATTGTCAATTTCAAATTATAATACCACATTTTTTCTCTATAGCATTTGTTGCTTCCAACCTACAATGACTCCATTAATGAGATCCATCTTTCATTTTTCTTTTCGTCTAACCTTTCTTCAATTGATCCCATTTTTCCTTAAAAAGACCAAACCATTTTATATATACTTGGAACTGATCTTCCAGATTCCTGGCTATTGATAAAACCAATAACATCTTTGTAATGCATTCCCTCTGTCAATAAACCAGAAAACTCCTTGGAGGTGACGTATGGATTGTGCAAAGACCTACCTTCCAATGGTTACACTATCCAGGGGGCAGCCCGTGTCTTCCAGTGCTTCAGAGATCACTGGATCCAGAGTAAGCCAGTTAAACTCAGTTCTGACAAAATCAATGGGAGTTAAGTCATGGATAATTTGCTACACTGATTTTAATGGAACCACCAACTTGACCTTGTTCCTGTTTTTGTGTTTTGGAAATGACTTATTAAAATGCTGTTGGTATGAGTTGATAAAGTTGCCCGGTCAGTGTTCAGCTCCCTCTCCAGCGTCTCTAGAAGTTAAATCTGCCTGGTCAATCGTTTTACTGGTACAATGGCATGTAAAATATCTGTGCACAAACACAAAGGCACTATGTCCGCCATCATGCACCCACTGCAGTTGCTGAGGTATCTTTTGAAATACTAACACCATATTTACCATATTCTTCTGTGTATAAGACGAGGTTATTTTATTTTTTAAAAATGCTGAAAATTGGGGGTTGTCTTATATATGGATAGTTGTGAGGTGGGACGGGCGATAGTTGGCTGCCACGAGCAGGAGATTGTCAGCAGTGTGTTTTTTGGTGATTGGTGGGTGCCTAAAGGTCTTCTGGCTATTGGCTGCTGCAGCAATTGGGCGGGAGATCAGCACTTTCTTTCAGCGAGTGTGCAGACGATCGGTGACTTCGTTGATGTGCATGCGATTGGCTTCAGCCAATCAGAAGCCACGCTTTGGTTTCTGAATGTTTTGGAAGTCAAACAGACTTCCAGAACAGATTCCGTTCAGATTCCAAGGTACGACTGTAGAAAGAAACAGCCGTATAAGATATATAGTAACAGAAATTTTCACTGGGGTGTCTTCCCTCTAAACCATGCCAAATGCAACAGCAATATTTGGAAAATGTAATTAAAAAATTATATACAGAGGAAAAAAATATTTAATTTTATTATATATACAGAGTAAAGACATAACAGCAGAGATACTGAAAGGAGGAACAGCCATTTTTTAAGCATATCTGAGCTTCAATTTCTGAGCCCCCTTTTCTTTTTTTATATACGTTTTTTATTAGTTTTTAACATTAATTATCATTCATACAACAATTCATCTTATACAATAATTTTTGGACTTCCGTCAACACCTCTGATGATTTTCCATTCTTATCACTTACTATGCATTTCTTAATTTCATGTTATCTTTACCTAATAATTCTCCTCATTCTCTTTTTTGCAATATTTCAAAAACTTAGAAAACTTCTTGCAAACCTACTAGCATAATCTGTTCATCACAATTACTTTTCAGATTGTCCATAAATTTACTTCAGTCTTCTGAGAATCTCTGGTCAGAGATTCCCAGAGTTTCTCAGCCCCCTTTTCAGGCAAGTTTGGTGTTTCACATTCAAGGCTTGAACTGGTCTGGCCCAAGTTTGTTTTGAATCCAAAATGAGTGGTGTGACTTTGCTGTTGAACGCGCCACAAACCTGTATAAGTCTACAGATCCCGGCAAGGCTCATTCTTTCCCCATATTGGGTTTCCCTTCTCCCTACCCCCTCCCCACCGCCCCGGTGAGTCGCTCCCTCTGGGATAGGCTTAGTTCCCCCTTTCAGATCTCTGTGTCTGTGCGCTGAGGAAGGGGGTGATGAACAGGACACAGGGAAAGGAGAAAGGGGGGGGGGAGAAGATTATCCCAGCTCTCTGCACCTGGTTGTCTTCAACCAGAACAGCCACAACATCAGTAAAAAGTCTGCCGACTGGCAAGAAATCAATTTGTTCTAGAGGTGGAAGATTTAAAAGTCTGGTGGAGTCCGGTGGCTGGTGGGAACGGGCAGCCTTTGTTTACCTTTTCACTTTCCCACCATTGAGGTGGGTTTTCAGCAGGGTGAGTCCATCAGAGGAGATCTTCAGCTGTATTTACAAACAGAAGCCGGGGGCTGGCTGGCGTCCACCTTTCGCAGAAGCCAAGCAAAGGCTGCTTCCCTTCTTCCCAGCACCAAGGATGGGAAAGTAGCTGATCAGGCTTGCGCTCGGAGCAGAAGAACTCAGGAGAGGACGGCCCAAAGGCACCATCTGTTCCTTCGGCTATTCGCTTTGAATGGCAGGGGGTTGCTCAATAGGCAAGTTGCGACAATTTAGGGGCGCAAGAATAATATTTGCAAAATATTGGAAGGCACAATTCAGGCTTGAGGAAACAGCGCCTTAGAGAGAGCTGCTTGAGCTTGTAAAAGGATCAGAATCGGATCTCTCTCTCTCTCTCTCTCTCTCTCTCTGTGTGTGTGATTCTTATTTGTGTATTTATATCTCACCTTTCTCCCAAGCTGGGATTCAAGGCGGCTTACAACATTTCAAAAACATCATTATAAACTGCAACGTACAGTGGTACCTCGGGTTAAGAACTTAATTCATTCTGGAGGTCCGTTCTTCACCTGAAACTGTTCTTAACCTGAAGCACCACTTTAGCAAATGGGGCTTCCTGCTGCCACAGCGCCACCACCACATGATTTCTGTTCTCATCCTGAAGCAAAGTTCTTAACCCAAGGTACTATTTCTGGGTTAGCAGACTCTGTAACCTGAAGCGTCTGTAACCCAAGGTACCACTGTAATAAAATCAAACCAGTGAAAAACAATAATGAAAAAGGCAACATAATGCATTTAAAACCAGCAATTAAAACCCAGTTTGCCTTGAAATAAGTCTGTAGGTCAGCACCATCTGCTAGCACCAACAACTGGGAAACACTGGCCTGCGAGCACTCCAGTTGGAGAACAGCCTTCACCAAAGGTGTCATGGGCTTTGAAGACTCTCGAACTCAGGACACAAGGGAGAAACGTGCTAAGAGGAAGGCATATTTGGCAAACCCTCACCATGATCAACATCCGCCCGGAAACCTATGTCCCCACTGTGGAAGGACGTGTGGATCCAGAACTGGCCTCCACAGTCACTTACGGACTCATTGTTAAAACCGTGTTTATGGAAGACAATCTGACTTGGCTAGGAGTGATCCGCACAACATGACCAGTCCAACGAAGTTGATGTTGAAGAATCATTGCTTCAACACTGGTGATCTTTGCTTCTTCCAGTACACTGGCATTAGTTCGCCTGCCTTCCTAAGTGCTGCGTAAAAATTTTCAGAGACACTGTTGATGGAATCTTTCGAGGAGTTGGAGATAGCGTTTATAAGTGGTCCACGTTTCACAAGCATACAGTAAGGTTGGTAGTGCAATAGCTTTGTAAACAAGCATTTTGGTTTCCCTGAGAATGTCCCGGTCCTCAAACACTCTGTGCTTCAATTGGGAGAAAGCCGCACTCGCAGAGCTCAGGCGATGCTGGATTTCGACATCAATGTCGGCCCTTGTGGAAAGATAACTGCCCAGGTAGGAGAAGTGATCAACACTTTCCAACGTTACGCCATTGAGTTGGATTTGTGGCGCTGAAGAGTTGTTGTTTTGTGCTTGTTGGTGGAGCACTTTGGGTTTTTTGGATGTTGAGTGATAGGCCAAGCTTTTCATAACCTTCTGCCTGGTCTCCATGTCTCCTCCACAGAATTGGCATTCTGCCGCAACCTGCGCTGGTTGCACTGTGAGATTTTTTCATATATTGCTTTGGACTAGGGTTTGAACCTGGCACCGTTCCAGAGAGAGCGGCCCTGACATTAATTAAAAGCCAGGGGATCACCCACATCCTTGGAAACCAAACCGGGCCAACCAAAGTGCGAGGGAGCCAGATGAGATCGCCCCCACAGATTTTTCCTTCCCCATAAATCAAATTATTTTACAATCCGTCAGCTTAATTCATTCAAAATACGCCCCTATCACTCTGCGCATCTCCCTGTGTCTCTCTCCGCACAGCATTTCCCTCGATGGATTGCCTGCGAGAGGACCGTGAGCCCAGGGGAATTGTTTAACAGTGATTCGCTGGGTCACTGTATTAGAACAGACTCAAGTCTATCAGCCAGATGGTGACTTCAAGGAAGAAGGAAGGAAGGGAGGAGGGGGGTGTTGGAAACCCTGACACGCCATTTCAAATAGATTTCACGCAAAACCTCCTGAGGGGAGCCAGTGGGAATCCAGCAATCAGATCTGTTGTGAATTAATATTACAAAATTGCCAATTAGAAAAGGGATGTTGAAAATGTTTGACGGGTTCTGAAGTCTCTTTGTTCAACCTCCCGTTATACTCTCGTGACAGATCCCTCAATATCGGTGACTGATCGCCAGTCTGCTTCTGTGGCAGTTACCTTCCCTGTGCTGTTTATTTCCGGCAAAAAGAGAGAGAGAGAGAGGAAGAGAAGAAATGCTGCTGCTTTTATACATTTGGCGTTTCTTTACGGCAGTACTTTGGTTCGCAAACTTAATCCGTTCCGGAAGTCCGTTACAAAACCAAAGCATTCCAAAACCAAGGCGTGCTTTCCCATAGAAAGTAATGCAAAATGGATTAATCCGTTCCAGACTTTTAAAAACAACCCCTAAAACAGCAATTTAACATGAATTTTACTATCTAACGAGACCATTGAGCCATAAAATGAAAGCAATAATCAATGTACTGTACTATAAAATAAATAAGACAGTATTGTAGATGTTAAAAATTAAAATAAATTTCCCCCCTTACCTTCACTGATGATAGTCATTGTTTGGATGGGGGGCTTTTACCAAAAAAGCCTCAAAAACAAAAAATAAATAGCAAAAACAAAAACACCAGACTTAATCCGTTCTGGAAGTCCTTTTGACTTCCGAAATGTTTGAAAACCAAGGTGCAACTTCTGATTAGTGCAGGCGCCCCGGAAACAATAGCTGACAGCCGCATCAGACGTTCAGCTGCCAAAAAAGTTTGAAAACCAGAACACTTACTTCTGGGTTTTTGGTGTTTGAGAACCAAGGTGTTTGAGAACCAAGGTACCACTATATTTGGATTTCTGTCCCAGCATGTTGCAAAATCCAATGGCTACAGCTACTGCTTCTAATATTAACCATCTTCATCACGGAAAATCATGAGCTGCTCTGCAGACAGTCATGATGAAACAAGCCCCACCCATGTGCTCACAATTTAAAGTCAATGGCATATATGTGGGTTTGCCCTGGTTAGAATAGTGCTGGCTAGACTACTGCAAAGTGTTGTATGTGGGGCTGGCCTTGAAGACTGCTCTGAAATCCAGTTAGTCCAGAATAGGTTCTGAATTGGACAGGTCATTTAAGAGCATGCCTGAGCTTAAATAACGCCACTGACTGCCAGGCCATCTCCAGTTTAAAGTGTTGATGTTTCTTCTTTTTATCATATGTTGTGGTCTTGTACTAAGGTTAAAGCTTACTGGGAAATGATATCTAATGAAATGAAAAGGATGTTTAAAATAACCTTTGTTAAAGAAAAAAGAAAAAAGAACAGAAGCTTTTCTTTTGGGAATTATAGGGACAGAACTACCTAAAATGTATAGAAACTTATTCATACAGTGGCAAGAATGTTCCTTGCCCCAAAATGGAAAGACGCAGAAGTCCCAGCAAAGGAAGAATGGATATAAAAACTTGTGGAATATGAAGAAATGGTGAAACTTACCAGAAGAACAAGAAATCAAGGTAACAATCTTTTTAAATAAAAGAATGGATATAGTCTATTTAATATTTACAGATAAATTATAAACAGATGAAAACATTGGCAGGATTACTGTAATAACCAGCAGTTTCATAAGAGTATATATTTAAAGAAGATGAATAAATGAGCAAATCAAGTTAATTTGGATATGCAGAAGATATAAAAAACAAATTTAAAGAACTGCAGAAAGAGGGGGAAGGAAGTCAAGTTTTGAAATGTCAAAATGATTGTGAAATTAGTGAAATGTATAAAATTAGTGAAATGTTTAAACTTGAAAAGTATAAATACCAAATCAAAGTGCTCGGGAACGATTGCATTGTATTATTTATTTTATAATCTATGCATTGCTTGATCGTAAAAACAGCAATCTCAAAGTGGTTCACAAAAAGATAAATCAATAAAATTAAGGGGGGAAATCACAACCATACTTTAAAAGATGCAAAAGTTAAAATATTAAAACAGATTAAAATTATTCGGTGTGATTCCTCCTCAGAATCCATTGAAATTAATGGATGTGACAAACTCATTTAATGGGCTTGTTGAGTTTAAGCTTGACCCATTTTATGTATTATTTTGAATATAGAGGGGTTTTTTATTTTGAGTGTATCAAAAATTAAATGAACTTACAAGGTACAAAAAGATATGTTAAATACTCAGAGAAAATGAGGGGAAACTTAAAGCTTACTGTAAAGGATAACAGCAGGCAGTTAAGAGAAAAGTGCTGATTTAGAGCACAGCCGGGTTGATTCAGTCCTTAACATTATCTCCAGTAAACATACGATTCCAAAAAGAGGTGGAACAGTGAAGGGATCAGGTCCACTTCCTGATCTGAGGCAGTATTTTCTGCTGACACAAGAAGAATTCCCAAAGCTTTGTTTTTGTTGTTTTTACAAAAGCAAAACAGCATTAAAACAAATTAAAATAGTGGGATTGATATTGCAGAGCATAGGGCAGAGGTATGTCGTGTTAGTGGTCAGGGACAGCGGAAAAAAGCAGTTTCTACTGAAAATTGGAAACTGCTCCCAAATAATAGTGGGCAGGGCATCCCAGAGAGGAGGTGCCACCACAGAGAAGTCCCTGCTTCCATTTGCCACCAGACACCACTCAGTGGGGTCAGTGGGTCCCCTGGGGCTTAGGCCCTGCGTTTCAGGGGAGGGATTTTGGAGCATGGGCGGAGGCTATTGAACTCAGCCCCGATTCAAAGCAATGACAGCAGACAGCATCTAATCTCTGAGAATGGGCTGCATCTAAGTCTGCACATTTCATTTTTAAAATATATATATAATTTTTATTGAGTTTCCATTTTGTATTGTCAAAACACATTCATATTTTTCACATTAATAATTGCTCATTTGAGCTGTCGACCTCCCTCCCTCCCACCTCCTGGTTACCTTAATTCCTTTCTATATCATAGAAATTTGTACTTTCCCTTTCAACATTATATTCAATTCCATTGTCAAATTCTAAATAAAAATGTATCAACATTACAAGTCTGCTTAAGTCAGTCCTGCTGGTGTTAATTGCTTGCAATTGTCCTTTAAAGACTGGATGAATTTACTTCAGTCTTTTTGGAACGTTTCATCACGCTGGTTTCAGATTTTCCCAGTCAATTTTGCCAATCGTTGACCGGGATGTGTATTCGATCGTCTTCGCCTGCCACTCTGAATCGTTGGCATATCCTGTTGCTTCCATTTTTTGCACTAATAAAGTTCTTGCTGCCGTAGTTGCATACCTAAACAACAACAAACCTATGGCTACGTGAAACATACTCAATAAACACACAAGACGCAACCGACTGTAAAGGTAAAAGGTAAAGGGACCCCTGACCATTAGGTCCAGTCGTGACCGACTCTGGGGTTGCGGCGCTCATCTCGCTTTATTGGCCAAGGGAGCCGGTGTACAGCTTCCGGGTCATGTGGCCAGTATGACTAAGCCGCTTCTGGCGAACCAGAGCAGCACACAGAAACACCGTTTACCTTCCTGCCGGAGCGGTACCTATTTATCTACTTGCACTTTGAGGTGCTTTCAAACTGCTAGGTTGGCAGGAGCAGGGACTGAGCAACGGGAGCTCACCCAGTCACGGGGATTCGAACCGCCGACCTTCTGATCAGCAAGTCCTATTGTAGATTTCAACGGAAGTCTCATAAAGTCCAAAGAAAGATCAGTTCATTCTCTAGTCAGTTCATGCATAAGGTCCACCTGTCTGTTCATAGAGTCCAATAATCCACGCAAAAGGTTGTTACAGTTCCACAGAATCCTTTCACAGAGTCTAAGACAAGGATTTCTGGAATATTAGCCTTCTTTCGCCATCCTAGGCTTCATCAGTAGAACAGGCTCTAGGTAATGCAAATGAATACAATATCGTAATCTCACACATTTTTACATCAAAATTAATTTTAAAACCATTCCTGCATCTCAGGGGGTCAGACTAGATGACCCACATGGTCCCTTCCAACTCTGCAATCCCATGCTTCTAACTTCTCTCTGTAACGCGAGAGCAGCAATAAAACAGGCTGCCCCCTGCCCTTCTCCTTTCAACCAAATTCGGGCTTCTCCCTGACCCTGAACAAGGAATAAGCAAACATTTTTGCCGAGGGTTATTCTCTGGCATTTTCTGTTTTGTTCTCTCTCTCTCTCTCTCTCTGCCCCGTTCCCGTCCGGGTCCCTGTGCGTTTCCTTTTACTACCCCTAGTAACAGATGCACGAGGCTCTGTGATGTGTTTACACTGTCGTTTCATAGGCCCCTGGCTCCTCGTAGAGGAGTCAATGGTGGTTCCCATAGAGAGGGGTGGCAGAAGGGCCTATTACTCTGCGCCAGAGAAATGTCAGGCTCCCAAACATCTGGGCAGCACCTGTGCTCCTTGTCCAAGAAGGCTCTAAATAATCGGGGCTGTCAGTCGGAGCGGCCGGGCTCCCGGATGCTCCAGCCCCTCTCCTCGCCAAAACGGACCGTCACAATTGAGATTGCCTCGGGTCATCCAGGTTCATGAGAACCTGTTGTTACAGCACTTCTCACCTTCTGGGCTTACGGTGACCTTTCCAAACGGCACCATCTCTCATCGGCTCAGTCCGTGGATCGCAGCCTTATTTATTTATATTGGGGGGATTATAATCTGTTTAATTAAACACACACCTAAACAGGCATCTCCATGGGCCGTACGTAGAGCAAGGGAGCGATGATTGGTGATACACTGATAAACTTAAAAAGCCGTAAGTACCTAGGGTTAAGTACTTAATTCGTTCCAGAGGTCCGTTCTTAACCTGAAACTGTTCTTAACCTGAAGCACCACTTTAGCTAATGGGGCCTCCCGCTGCCGCCACGCGATTTCTGTTCTCATCCTGAAGCAAAGTTCTTAAACTGAAACACTATTTCTGGGTTAGTGGAGTCTGTAACCTGAAGCGTATGTAACCTGAAGCGTATGTCACCCGAGGTACCACTGTAAATGGCGTATCCAGATAAGCTTGCTGAAAGAAAAATGGAAGAGAAAAAATAGTGAGGGTGCTTGCTTAATATCAATAGGCAGAGAGTCCCAAAGCCTGAGTATTTTCTGCATTCCACAAGATCGACTCCTAGCAGATGTCAAATGAACTTTATATGGCATGTGTACAAGCAAAACAAAACAAAATCTTTTAAGCAGATGCTAGAAAGAGCCCAGCAAAAGCACCTGCCTGACATCAATAGGCAGGGAGTTCCAAAGGATAGGTACCACCATACTAAAAGATGGAATTATTACAACTGGGCAATGGGTATTATGTGACACCCGTAACAGGGCCATTTCTGCAGATCGAAGCTGTCAAGAGACCATAGATTGGGAAAGGCGATCCTTCAACTAAGCTGGTTCCCCAGACATTAGGGGTTTGGTATAGTTATTTTTATTGATGGATCGATTTCATTAAAAAAATGTCCACCGCTTGACTGTACAAAAGAAAATCCTCAAAGCCTTTTACAAAAAAGATAAAGCAATAAAATTATCCGTGAGAAAAAGTAACAATGATAGTTTAAAACTTTCTAAAAGTTAGAATGACGATACGTTAGAAACAGATTAAGACTCGCATCAGTTTTCCAAATATCTGGGTAGGATTGTCTAAAAAGAAATAATTTTAGAAGGTACCAAAAAGAGTACAGGGACGCAGGTGACACTGTGGGTAAAACCTCAGTGCCTAGGACTTGCTGATCATAAGGTCAGCGGTTCGAATCCCCATGGCGGGGTGAGCTCCTGTCGTTCAGTCCCAGCTCCTGCCCACCTAGCAGTTCGAAAGCACCCCTAAGTGCAAGTAGATAAATAGGTACCGCTTTATAGCGGGAAGGTAAAGGCGTTTCCGTGTGCTGCGCTGGTGCCGGCTCGCCAGTTTCAGCTTCGTCACGCTGGCCACGTGACCCGGAAGTGTCTTCGGACGGCACCGGCTCCCGGCCTCTTGAGCGAGATGAGCGTGCAACCCTAGAGTCGGTCACGACTGGCCCGTACGGGCAGGGGTACCTTTACCTTAAAAAGAGTACAGTGATGTCAAAATGCAGGGAGTTGCACAGTGCAGGCGCTGCCAAACTGAACTGATAGTAAAATCTTGAATTTGGCCCGATAGCAAATTGGCAGCAAATCCCTGATTCTTGCATGGCTCCTGTCTGGGGCTCCAGTGGAAGTCATGACATTTCCTCCCAAATTCAGGGGTTCACTGAGACTATTGCAGGAAGCCCAGCCATGATGTCATGGCATGCACTAAAGAATAGGAGGCAAAAATTACAGTTTAAAGCAGGGGTCAGCAACCTTTTTCAGCCATGGGCCAATCCACTGTCCCTCAGACCATGTGGTGGGCCAGACTATATTTTGAAGGGGGGGAAATGAACGAATTCCTATACCCCACAAATAACGTAGAGATGCATTTTTTTAAAAAGGACACAT
Organism: Podarcis bocagei; assembly: GCF_964188305.1. NCBI lineage: Eukaryota > Metazoa > Chordata > Lepidosauria > Squamata > Lacertidae > Podarcis > Podarcis bocagei. Next base: position 51,098,092 of record NC_138139.1, on the reverse strand, counting down.
TCTACTCATGTAAAAACACGCCAATTCCCGGACCTTCCGCGGGCTGGATTGAGAAGGCTATTGGGCTGCACCTGGCCCCCGGGCCTTAGGTTGCCTACGCCTGGTTTAAAGACTATCTGACTTACCTTTCAAATACCGTTTTAGCATGTTTCTTTCCAAAGAGGAAATGCCATTGGGGCATTGGAGGGGGGCAGAAAAGCTGAGTCTGGGTGAAATTATGTAAAATTATAAACACCGTAGAACATTCTTCTTCCCATCACTCAAACTTGGGACTGGGAAATTATTCTTACTGGCAGGCAGGAAAAAAATGAAATAATGGCACAGGGTGAGATTAGTGCCATTAATTGTGCACGCTAGAGTGGGGGCTACATGCTTGGATGGCTCTGGGAAGGAAGGAGAAGAAGGTCCATCAGCGGCTACTAGGCATGATCACTAATCTTCATGTACAAGAGCAGTCTATCTTCACTATGCTGAGAATAGGGGGAAGGTATCAGGCTCACAAGCAACTTGCAGGATTCCCAGAGGCATCAGACTGGCTGCTACTGGAAATTTAAAAAAAAATAAATGCTGTACTTAGCATTTCCTGCACTCTCATTGTACTGTGCCTCAGTTCTCGCCATTGCCCTACCCTTATTGCTTTGACATTTCTGGGGGGATCTGGCAAATGTCTGCAGAGCAAGAGGAAGTCATATGCCCAGACTATATTACAAAGTTATTAGGGCAGCCGTAATACTTGAAATACCACTGCCATCCCCAGCTGAGTTTGGAGGATGGGTCAACTCTCAGATAAACTGATTACCAGAACCGAATAGGATGACCCCGGAAGCCCCTTAATGTCCTACCCAGTACTTAGCGAGCTGTGATACCCAAGCCCCACCATCAATCTTCCGCCGTGACCCTCCCCGCCCAGGGTTTTCAACAGCTTCTCAAATTCAAGAGCTCCCTCCGGCCTGCCAAGGTCTCTCAAAGGCTGTCCTCGCATCGCGCGCAGATCCCGTTAAGCCGCACTTCAGACGCAGGGCCGATCCGCTAATCCGGCACGCCATCTCAATTGAAGGCTTCAGTAAACAAGAGTTCGGAGGATGTTAAATTGAGTTCCATGGTCATTACTTCTAGGAGCCTCTCGAGATGGGAGGTAAGGAAGATAATGATAAAGGTCATTCATAACTTTAAACAAGAAGTCAGTTCTGTATCCCCCTGCCAAATCATCAGCTCCTCGAAACATCATCATAACTCTGATCATCATCAATGAGGCCAGGCAGGTGGGCGTAGAGGGGAGAAGAGGTTTTCATCGGATAAAGAAGCACCTTCCATCTATTTCATTAGGTCAGATAATAGAGCTAAGATGTTACAAACTCTGGATCGGTTCTAGAATTTTGGCGTCGAATCCAAACCTCTTATCGGTGTCCCTCTTTCGGTTTGGGTCAAGCGTTGTCTGAGTCCTTCTCCTCCACAAAGTCATGTCATGGCCATATCAGTGCTAGAAAGGTTTGACTGGCTTGAATCTGGATTAAGTTCTCTGGCCCAGAGATGGAAAGAAGATAAAGTCCCGACCAGAGAAGAATGGCAGGTCAAATTGATAGATTATGCCAAAATGGTTTAAGATGACCGGAAGGATCAGAAATCAGGAAGACCAAGACTTTAATAAGGAATGGGGGAAATTTATAACATACCTTAAAGACCATTGTAAACAGTTAAAAATCGTTAGCAGGATTGGAACATCACTTGTAGTTTAATGGTGGATTTTGGACACAATGGAGAAGTAAAAGATTTGGATTATTATAAAAGATGCAGGAGGAAATGATTAAAAATAGGACCCACAAAGGGGAGGATGGAAGTCCAAGAGATTCATTGGAATCTTGTTTTTGTGTTGTTTGTTGGATATGTGACTGTAAACTTTTAATCTGAAAAACCAAATAAATAAATTAAAAAGAAAGAAAGAATCTGGATTAAGTTTCCTCCTGGTGAGGTCCAAGGACAAATGATGGCCTTGGTCCATCAAGCCATTGATCCATCTGGCCAGGCGTTGTCAACTCCTCAAAATGCTGTAGGACTGCAACTCAGGCAGCCCTCAGCTAGCCCTTGGGTTGGTGGCTGCTGTTGCTAAATGCCAGGTCAGCTTGGAGTAAGAGCGCTCTCATCCATAATGAGGAGGCCTATCTGGTGTGTATCACTGAGATCTGGGTGGGTGAGGAGGGTCTCACCCAGCTGTGCCCACCTGGGTACTCGGTGCAGCATCAGGGCAGGCTTGAGGGTCAAGGAGAGAGAGCTGCTGTAGTCTATAGAGATTCCATCTCTCTCTCCAGGTTCCCTGACCGGTTGTGGTGGGATCTAGCCAGGGCCGGATTTAGGTTTGATGAGGCCCTAAGCTACTGAAGGTAATGGGCCCCTTTCTATGTCCAGCTGTCCTTTGTCAACAACAAATGGTTGCTGTTTTTTGTGTTGAATATATGCTATATGGTAATTTATGGACCTAATGGGTATCTAAAGCCATTTGCCCATGTTGCCATGCAACCACTCCATGCAGAATGTAGGCACCCTATATATAGAAAGGAGCAAACCAGTGATATTTTAGGAAGCAGGCTAGCAGGCGGGGCCCATTACTTACATCATAGGAGCCTATACAACACAAAACTTTTTTTCTTTAAATTTTTTGGGGGACCCAAGAGAGTGGGGCCCTAAGCTATAGCTTGTTTAGCTTATACCTAAATCCGGCACTGCGTCTAGCATGTGTTCCTGGGCAATTGGAACAGATTAGGGATTCTGCCCAGCAGTCTCTGTGCCTGAGCTGACAGAGCTGGTCTCGGAGGCAGTGTTGAGGACTCCCAGACTGCAGATTTTAGGGGACTTCAACATCCAAGGCAGCTGTCTTTTGGGTGGCTTAGGACTTTATGGCAATAATAATAATGATGATGATAATAATAATAATAATAATAATAATAATAATAATAATAATAATAAGGCTGTCCCAACATGTTATTGGCCCAATGCTTGTGGCAGCTGGATCTTGTTTTCTCAACTGGGCAGGGAGAGGGTGATCTGAAAGTGGGGGACCTTGAAATCATTATATTATATTATATTATATTATATTATATTATATTATATTATATTATATTATATTATATTATATTGATTACATTGCTTACATCTTAGGCCATTTATGGGCATCAGTGGCTTTGTCTATGTTTTCTTACATGTATGAACTGATGAAACCCTGCGCGTCCTAAAATTTCAGACGCTTCTCGCTTCAGAGGCACTGTTTTAACCCACATACAAAAGTATGTAGAGTTATTTAATGGATTAATTAACTTAATGATGCACCTAACCTATGCGTGTTCAATGAGAGTTAATCCCAGGTAAGTGCATTTACCCAGACTCTCCAAGTGTTCCTTTTTTTCCAGGGACAGTCCTGGATTTAGAGAAGCTGTCCCAGATTCGGATTTGATCCCAGAATGTCCCGCTTTTCCTTAGGACATCCCTATTTTCATTGGAGAAAAGTCGGAGGGTGTGGAGCTGTGCAACCACAGAGCCAAGAAAACCTTTAGAAGACATCTGTATAGGGAAGGTTTGTTTTTAATCCCTGCCTGGAGATGCCAGGACTTGAACCTGGGACCTTATGTGTGCAATTCATGTGCCCTATGGCTAAGCAATTGTCCCTTCCAAAACGTTAGGGAGTTTCCTTATACTAAATCAGATCATTGTTCCATTCAGCTGAGTAGTGTCTACACTGGCTGGCAGCTTTTGTCCAGGGTTTCCCTGTATTTCTTGGAGATGCCATGGGGGGGGGGGGCTGGACCATTTGCATGCAGGTGTTCCATGCCTTCCCTTAAAAACAATATTTTCTGTGCTTCTACTGGTTACATTTTGTCACACATCAGCTGTTAGACGGAGTAAAGACCGGCATGAATGTTAGCCATTTAGCCCTCTCACAAGACCTGGAATCTTTTTATTTGATTTTAATTTTTTTAAAATTTTATTTTATTTTATTTTATTTTTTGGTAACGAACGGGATGAGGCTTCTTACCAGTTCATTCCTGAGCCAAATCAGATAAGAATAATTATCCTCTCTTGGGATATTAAACTGCACCTCAACAGGACCGGCAGCTGACAGCTGTTTTATTGGCGGAGTCGCCTGGGTCTGGAAATCAAGGATTAATTGTTCATGCGTCTTGATGTCTCCACGAATAACAGCAAAAGAAGGGGCATTGCTATGGAGATCCCAGCTCATTTTTCCACCCCCTGGTGTGGCTCCTACAACCAGTGAATAATTTCTCCGGACAATCAAAGTTCAGTAGCCGGGCTTTGAACCGAGGAAAGGGGGGTGTTTTTTGAAGTTACATCATTTCCAGAAAAGGAAAACAAGAACCAGGATAGCAGGAAGTCATGAATGAAGCTTCTTTTGAATGAACCCGAGATTTACTTAACGGGGGTGGGGGTTGGGGAAGTGATAAGAACAAGTGTGTGCATTCTGTGCCAAATCCTGCGCTAGAGGAAAACCAAATGTCAAAACTCAAGGAAAACCGGGCCAGCACCACTCATTTGCATGCTTGTATAATTAATTCGGCTAATAGATTCAGGCTTTTGGAGAAGGTGACATTTATTAAAGAGGGAGAGGGAGTCCTGGATTGACTCTCTAGGAAATGCCACAGTGATTGAAGGCAGAACACACACACACACACACACACCATCTTTCATTTCAAAAGCAATACAGTGGTACCTTGGTTCTCAAACTTAATCCGTTCCCAAACCAAAGCGTTCCCAAACCAAGGAGTGCTTTCCCGTAGAAAGTAATGCAAAACTGATTACCCGTATTTTTCATTCTATAACACGCACCCGACCATAACACGCACGTAGTTTTTAGAGGAGGAAAACAAGAACAAAAAAAATTCTAAACGAAACAGTGGATGTATGATTTTTGTGGTTCATGCTGTGGCCACAGACATGTGATCTGACAGTGAGTTTGGAGTAGCCCAATGCAAAAATCCTGAGGATCCATGTGGATCCGTGCTTTGTAACCACGTTTTAAGTGGGGAGGGAAGGAAAAGCACTCAAGGGACAAGGAGAAGGATGCTGCTAATAATGCAGAAGAGGGGTTTAAGGGGAGAAGGCTCCTCTCCTCTCCCACTTTGCTCCTTTAAAGAAGCAGGCTCTCTGTCCCTCTCTCCTCCCCACTCAGCAGCTCTTCTCCCGCTTTGCTGTTTCAAAGCGAGCCACGGAGGAGGGAAGGAAGGGGAACCATGGATCCTCTGTTCACGACTGCAGTAGATCCCCCCCCCCCGCCACCCGTAGGCATTCCCTCCATAACACGCACAGACATTTCCCCTTACTTTCTAGGAGGAAAAAAGTGAGTGTTATGGTGCAAAAAATACGGTAATTCCAGACTTTTAAAAACAACCCCTGAAACAGCAATTTCACATGAATTTTACTATCCAACGAGACCATTGACCCATAAAATGAAAGCATTAAACAATGTACTGCAGTCACACAATCAATCAGTAATTGAACTGGGTTCCACACAGTCACAAAAACAAAACAGAAAAGCCGCAAAAACAGAAACGCAAAATAAATAGCAAAAGCAGACAGACCTCAGCGTAACACTCCAATCGGAAGTGTAACACTCAAAATGGAGCACGTTTGGCTTCCGGGAAAAGTTCATACACTTACTTCCGGGTTTGCAGTGTTTGGGTTCCAGGTTGTTTGAGTACCAAGGCGTTTGAGAACCAAGGTACCACTGCACAAAGTATAAAAAATGCTTGTGTGGTGGTCATAAGAACATAGGGAAAGCCTTTCTGGATCAGGCCAATGGCGCATTAGTTCAGCATCCTGCTCTCTCAGCAGCCAATCAGATGTCTATGGGAAACCAGAAAGCAGGAATTTTTGCGCACAAAAGCAACTCCCGCCCCCCGTGGGTTCCAGCAACTAGGATTCAGAAACATTATTGCCTCCAATGTGGAGGCACAGCGTAGCCATCACAGCTAATAGTCATTGGTAGCCTTCTTCTCCATGAATTTGCTTAATCCTCTTACAAAGCCATCCAAGTTGGTGGACATCACTGACTCCTTTGGAAATGAGTTCCACAGTTTAACTTTTGGGTGTCCTGAGTCTTCTGTGTGGTGAGCCAGTGTAGTGTAGAGGTTCAGAGCAGTGGACTCGTAATCTGGTGAACCGAGTTTGATTCCCCTCTCCTCAGCATGCAGCTGCTGGGTGACCTTGGGTTAGTCACACTTCTCTGAAGTCTCTCAGCCCCACTCACCTCACAGAGTGTTTGTTGTGGGGGAGGAAGGGAAAGGAGAATGTCAGCCGCTTTGAGACTCCTTAGGGTAGTGATAAAGCGAGATATCAAATCCAAACTCCTCCTCCTCCTCCTCCTCCTCCTCTTCTTCTTCTTCTTCTTCTTCTTCTTCTTCTGACCTTCAGCTTCATTGGACATCCACAAATTCAAGTGTTCCAAGAGGGGAAGGAAAACTTTTCTCCATTTGCTCACTCCATTTTCTAAACCTCTGTCATGTCACCACTTACTCACCAGTCCTCTAGACTAAAAAGTCTGAAATGCTGCAACCTTTCCTCATAGGAGAGTCCGTCCATCCCCTTGAACCTTCTGGTTGAGCTTTGACCTCGTCTCCTGACCCCATGACCTTTTACCTTTTACCCCTAAGCCCAACCTACCTCGCAGGGTTGTCGCATGGATAAGTACGGCAGGCGGGGCCACGTCCATTGCCCTGCGGTTCTGGGAGGCACGTGGGCAGTTCATGTAACAAAAAAATAATAATAAATGATTGTCCTTTGTTAATCTGGTTGTCTGGATGCACCCAGAAAACCACCCTGGGAACCTTTTTAGCTGAAGAGCAGAATACAATTCTTCATCATCACGTGGTTTCCTTTTAGAAGACATCTAAAGGCAGCCCTGTTTAGGAAAGCTTTTAATGTTTGATGCATCACTGTATTTTAATATTTTGTTGAAAGTCACCCAGGCTTCAGTCACCCAGTCATCAGGCTTCTGGGAATCCTATCCCTCCCACAGTGGCAGCCCAGACACAGATCAGCAAGGAGAGTTCTTACCAAGTATTTTATTCAAAATGCACAGAGAGAGACAAAGGAATGCAGAGTCCAAGCAGAGCCCACGCAAAATCCCACCTCCTCTCTCTCTCCTATTCTACGTCACCCCTGTGTCAGCTGATCTGAGCCTTCTGCCTCTGAGCTTTCTGTTCTCCTACTCTCTGCCAGGAGTCCAGGTCCCCAGCCTGATAACACAGTAAGCGTAGGTAATTAAAAAGGAGGATTTATTGCAAAAACACACAGATAGCTCCGGACAGGTCTAACGCAGCCGCCGGCATTATCACTCAAGATGACCCTTCTGAAGACTGCTTCCTGTGTTTACAGAATATATGGAACTTTCGCACCTTATGTCTCTTGTTTTGCTTCCTGTCTAGCAGCCCTCCCATTCACCGACTCTGCAGACTTATTGGATCACCTCCCTCCTCTTCCTTTTCTGAGAGACTCTCGCAGTGTCTATTCCCACCTATTTGAGCTTCCGGAGAGCTTTGACTGTGTTCTAGCCTGCTCTCAGCTACTGCTTTATCAGCCAACCTGTCAAGGTCAGGAAAAGCCACAGTCTGCAGCTGCCGGCTCTCTCCCTGCCTGACTAACATCTAAGCCTCTCTGTTCCTGGCTGTTTTCTGCAGTTGGCTGCAAACCTTTGCTGGGAGCTGGCTCATTCCTGACACTCTCAATGCTTGCCTGGTCCTGGGAGAGGGGGGTCAGGAATGCTTTCCAAGGACACAGAGTCTATCAGCTTTCTCTTCCCTGGTGCTGCTGCTTCCTGCTGTTCCTCTCCCAATATTTCCCAGCTTCTCCCCTCTGCAGATTCTGAACTATGGCCTTCTGCAAACCACTGCTCTAAATCTACACTGTCCTCCTGTTCTTGGGAAGGTTCAGGAGAAGGGGTGGTGGTCCCCACCATTCCTTGTGCTGGGCCCAGGGGTTAATCCGAGCAACGCGGTCCAGGTCCGGTCCCGAATCCAAGGGTTCCACAAAGAGTCAGTCCAACAGGGCCAAGGCAGGACACGAGGCAGGAAACCAGGCAAGGTCAGGCACAGGGTCTCAGGTGGGTTCTAGCAAACAGCAATGTTCCTCCCACAACCTGGGGCAGGGTCCGACAGGTTTTTATCTTTCTCAGGGTAACGGCCGGTCCTGATCCTCCGGTGACTCACCTCCCTGTCTCGCCCGAAGGCGAGCACTCCTCCTGCAAGTACTCAGGTCTCTCCTTCTCTCAGACCTTAGTCTCTGCAGCTTGGGAGATGTCGGTGGGTTACTAGACCCAGAGGCCGCCTCAGCCTCCCCTGACCCAACCGGTAGTGGAGCAGCTGTAAGTGATGGCCCACCTGAAGGCAACGAAGTAATCCCTGCATCTGGAGCCAGGGCAGGCTCAGGACCCTGACTCGGCCCAGCTGGTGTTTGTTGCAGGGGAACCTGTGCAGACTGGGACGCTTCAGGATCAGGCCCCAGACATGGTTCAGATGATGCCTGAAGCAAAGATCAGTGCAGACTGAGTCTCCTCTGGTTCCAAGTTTGAGCCCAAGTCCCAGGTCATCACATTCCTCCTCAGTCCACCCCCTGACACTCGAGGTCTCTTCCGATGCAACAATTCTATGATTCTACGTTCCGTACCCAACTGAGGCCTGCACACAATAAAGAGAATGACTTTTGGGTGAAAGGAATCAAGGGTCAAGCTTCCTTCAAGAAGCCATCCATGTCATATTTCAGGACGCAAAAGTTGTTGAAGTTTTAGGAAGCGAAACGCAATGTTCAGAACAGCGACACCATTTTCGCCGGTTAAATCCCGGTTCCCGAACATATGGCAACCCTAACGCCCAAGGTACATTTGCACGCGCATGCTTGCCCTCACAGGTGGTCCAATTGCTATGGGGTGCGCAGTGTGGACCTGCCAGGCCCGGCAGTGGTGAGGAAGCTGCGGCGCCGTGTCACAAAAGGTTTGAGAGGGGACTGCTACGCGAGATTCAATAATTACGCGAGTGCCAGCCGGGTGTCCTTCCATGACAGGGATGGCTTTCTGCTCATCAACGCGACGCTGGTAATGATGATAGATGGAGGGAACCCAAGAAGGCGTGAGATGGATGGCAGAAGCTGATTGCCGGCGTTCTCTATTGATTGAAAGAGCAACGCCCTCCGTTAATGAGGAAGCGGGCAGAAGGGGAGCGGGCGCAACGTTGTCATAATTCATAAAGCGCCAAAGTCGCTTCTCCTTCCGAGAATCCCAATTTGAGGACAATTACAAAGTCTCCAAAGCTGTGGGCTCTGGCTGTGCCGGGAGTGTGTGCGCTGTGATGCCCTCACTACGGGCAAGTTTATAAAGCGATGCCTGGCATGGGGAAAATAGAGAACAGATAGAGAAAAGGTTTTCTCTCCCTCCCTCGTGAACTTGTGGGCATCCAGTGGGGCTGTCCTGAAGATTCAGGGCAGGTGATAGAAAGTCCTTGAACTGTGATGGCAGGAGGCACCCGTCTTCCGATGTTCCTATTGAAATCAGCCCTTAATGAGGACTACAAACTTGCTTTGTTTTTAAGGGATGAGCTGTAGCTCAGGGATAGGGCGTCTGCCGTGCATTCAGAAAGCCCCAGGTTCAAGCCCTGGCAGCTCTGGGTAGGGCTGGGGCCGTATCCTGTCTGATAACCTGGAGAACTGCTGTGTGTCAGTGGGGGCAGTACTGAGCCAGTTAGAGCAATGGTCTGACTCAGTATAGGGCAAATTTCTGCGTCACCAAATATACTGAGCCTTCCAAGGATCCAACTAGACCAATGGATTAATTGCTGCTGTTATTCGTAACTACTATTTTTTGATTTGCTATTATTATTATTATTATTATTATTATTATTATTATTATTTTATTATTATTTGTAGCTGCCCATCTGAACTGAACTGGGTTTCCCCAGCCACTCTGGACTGCTTCCAACAAATATAAAAGCAAAATAAAACATCAAACCTTACGAGTGGCTGTCATTTTTAGGGACCACATTAATTTATGCATTCTTTTCTCCTACTATTTGATGTCGTGGTAAACTGCCCTGTGGCTTTTTTGCATTACATACTATTATTCGTCATTACGTATTATTATTATTTCATGCAATTTATATGCCTCTTGATTGTAAGAATAAAGCCTCCGAGTGGTTTGTGAAAAGAATAAAATGTTAAAATTATCAATGGGGGGAAGTGAAACTACAGCTCTTTACAGTTCAGGAAATAAATGAAGCCAAGAATAAGACTTAAACAAAACCAGATTAAAACACATTTGACGTGTCTGGACAGACATTCCTAAACAATAATGATTCCTTACAAATGTGGAACCAGTATTGCGTGGCACCTGTAACAGTGCCTGTTCTGCAGATCGAAGCTGTTGAGTGGGCCTATTTTGGGTAAAGCGATCTCACAGGTAGGCTATAAATATTCCAAATTAATTAATAAATTAACGGGTGCCAACTGAAAATATACAAACCATTTCAGGTGCCTCAGGCTGCAATTCTACGGCTCTTGGGAGTGGTGGCACCTCCCACAAAATTCCCACAATAATTTTATTTTCAATATAAACAGGGCTCTGGTTTTTTTTGCACCTACACACACCACTTTTAACTGTTCTGCGAGACGAGGAGGGGATGAAAAAGGAAAAGCGAGACATGCAGGGATCAAATCTGAAACTGGGATGGCTTTTGTAATTCTGTGACTGTCCCTGGAAAACCAGGACACTTGTGGGGCATGCTATGCCAACCACAGACATTGCCCTACACCAGGGGTCAGCAAACATTTTCAGCAGGGGGCCGGTCCACTGTCCCTCAGACCTTGTGGGGGGCCGGACTATATTTTGAAGGGGGAATAATGAACAAATTCCTATGCCCCACAAAGAACCCAGAGATGCATTTTAAATAAAAGGACACATTCTACTCATGTAAAAACACCCTGAGTCCCAGACCATCCACAAGCCGGATTTAGAAGGCGATTGGTCCGGATCCGGCCCCCGGGCCTTAGGTTGCCTACCCATGCCCTACACAAAGGGCATGTCTGCCCTTATATCTTTTATCCCTACAGATACAAAGACCCAAGGATCTGGAAGGGACTCGGGGCAGAATGCGATTTGGAACACACAAACACACAAACTCACATATACCAGGATAGATATTCTGCTTTTTATATAGGACCCTGCAAATTTGAGGAAGGGGAGAATGGATGGCCTATGCAGGCTTTTAGGGACTCACGGTGTCATGCAGACTAATCCCCCCCCAAAAAAATCACTAATAACTACACACACACACACACACACACACACACACACAGTGGTACCTCGATTTACAAACTTTATCCATTCCGGAAGTCCGTTCTTAAACCAAAACCATTCTTAAACCGAGGCGCACTTTCCCTAACGAGGCCTCCTGCTGCCGGTGCCTTTCCACTGTTCAGATTCCGTTCTTAGACCAAGGTAAAGTTCTCAAACCAAGACACTACTTCCGGTTTTGCGGAGTTCGTAAACTGAATAGTTCATAAACAGGGCTGTTCTTAAACTGCGGTACCACTGAACTGAGAGACATGTACACAGCTTTTTATGTAGAAACTGCTAATTTGAGGAGGGAGAGAATGTCTGGCCCATGCAGATTTTTAAGAACTCTGGGCATCATGCAGACTAACACACACACACCCCAAGACTAATAACTAAACACACACAAACACACACAAATATATATACCTACACACAGAGAGAGAGAGAGCTTTTCGTGTCAGACACTGCAGATTTGAGGGAGGAGGGCAGTGGATGGCCCAGGCAGATTTTTTTTAATGCGAAGAAAAAAATAAAAATTGAGGTTGATGGAGTCGGGGATGTCATAATAATTGTCAGTTGAGAGCGCATCCTGCCCCGTCGATGTTCTTAGGAGATGAGTGTCACCTCGAGACTATTGTCTGTTCCCTCTCTGTTAAAGTCAAGATAAGGCTGGGATAAATCTCACTGGGCCTTCTGCCCTGTGATATTATTTCATGCCACATCACCTAATAGGTGTATTTTCACACCACCCGCCGCTCCGGCGAGGTTCCGCAGCTCCTAGCAGGCTGACAATCTCACTATATGGAGAATGGAATAGTGACGGCTAATTGATTTTACAGCAGTACCGAAGGACAGACAATGAAACTACCATCAATTTAATCCACTATTTAATGGTTCCAATTTAGCCTCTGTAAATGCTCACTAAACTAATTTCTCTGGGTTCAGCAATCTGAAAAGCTATCATATCTCTAATCTCCTTCAATATATTCATCTGGAAAAGGGAATTTAGCCAATTCCGATGTGCGGAGATGATCTGTTAGCACAGTGTAAATGTTTATAACACGGCAATCGAGTTCGTTTATAAGGATATGAAAAGTTTTATTGGGGAGGGCGCTGGAGTGGAACCGCGGGATAATAGGCAGTTACCCAGCAGTCTCCGGGAGACGGGGAGCAGAGCACGCATGCAGAAAAATACTAGGATTTACTTTAATCCCAAATTGTAAGCTCAAATTCGGCCCAGTACATGATGCACCTGGGACTTGATGGCACAAAGGATTCTCTTCCATTCCCCCAGTGACCTGGGCTTTCCAACCAGACCGTGATCAAAACAGTTCCCCCCTCCTTCCCCCCTTTCTCTTCCCCCCATTCCTCTTGCAAAGGCTGGAAAAAAATGAATTTAGTTTCAGCATATTTGTACGTGTGCCTGCCCACACCTGCCCAGTCCTGGAAGAAACCCCCTTCTTCATCGTCTTCTTCTTCTTTTCCTCCTCACATTCCTGTCTTGCTACCCCGCCTCCTCCTGTGGCCATCTAGCTTTCAATTGTATCCTCCTCAGGGCAGGGACCTGTATTTACTCAGGTTATATTATTTTGCAGAATAATGCGCATCCTGCACTGCAAACCTGTGTGATCATCTAAACGGCAGGCTCTGTATTTTTTTTTATACTTGTTTATTTGTTTGTTTTGTAACATATGAAAATCTTTAATAATTTTTTTAAAAGAGATATATAAATAAATTGAGGGTTCTTTTGGCCAGCAAACTGCCTTTGCTTATTATGTAATTCCGTAACATACTGTGCGCTCCATGATGCAATGACGATCATTTATTTCGACACACACAATCCTGCCACCTTTCTAAGGTCTTTGCGAGAGACCTGCTTCCAAGTGTCCTTGTTTTCTGAGCTGAGGTGGGCAGCGGCGAGAGATAACAGGCCTTTTGACAGGGCTGCATGATTTGTCTTGATGTCGTAGGGAAATTCGACGGGAGCAGGCGGAAGACAGAATCTGAGTGCGATGCTTGACGCGTTACAATATTGTTTGCCACATTTGGCCTGAATGTGAGTAAAGCCGCTGATCAATCATGATTTTTAGTTATTGATTAATGATAGTTTTATAAAGCCCATGTGAAAGACAAAGCAAAACCTCAAAGCAGTTTATGAAAAAGAAGATAAAACAACACAATTAGCAACAATCATTTAACGTTTTGGGAAGGGTTAAAATAAACGGAAAACAGATGAAAACTCTCATCAGCTTTCTAGATATCTGGATAGGCTTGTCTGAAGAAAAATTAGCAGGTGTTAAAAAGGGTATTTTGAAGGCACTTGACTGGTATCAGTCAGCAGGGAGTTCCAAAGTGTAGGTGTTGCCACATTAGAAAACCGAGTTCTTACAAATGCAGAACCTATTATGTGGCCCCTGAAACTGGGCCAGTTCCTCAGACTGAAACAGCTGAGAGGGCATATATGGAATAAGGCAATCTTATTTGGTAATGTAGTTTTTCAGCTTCATTGTTTGAGAGATATATTGTTGTTGTTGTCGTTTAGTCGTGTCCGACTCTTCGTGACCCCCTGGACCAGAGCACGCCAGGCACTCCTGTCTTCCACTGCCTCCCGCAGTTTGGTCAGACTCATGCTGGTAGCTTCGAGAACACTGTCCAACCATCTCGTCCTCTGTCGTCCCCTTCTCCTTGCGCCCTCCATCTTTCCCAGCATCAGGGTCTTTTCCAGGGAGTCTTCTCTTCTCATGAGGTGGCCAAAGTATTGGAGCCTCAGCTTTAGGATCTGTCCTTCCAGTGAGCACTCAGGGCTGATTTCCTTAAGAATGGATAGGTTTGATCTTCTCGCCGTCCATGGGACTCTCAAGAGTCTCCTCCAGCACCAGAAATTCAAAAGCATCCATTCTTCGGCGATCAGCCTTCTTTATGGTCCAGCTCTCACTTCCATACATCACTATTGGGAAAACCATAGCTTTAACTATAGAGTGGTACATATATATATATATATATATATATATATATATATGCTTTCGTAGATTTTCACGGGTACAGGAAAATATATATATATACATATATATGCTTTCGTAGATTTTCACGGGTACAGGAATGTAGGTTTTGGTGTCTTCGGGTGTCTTCCCGTGTAAGAGTTGGGGTGTCTAGGCGACGTTTCGACGAGGTCTCACTCGTCATCTTCAGGCTGGTGCTTTCGGCTTCTTGTTACTGGAACAGAGCAGGATCTCAGTGTTTGAGTTCCTATAAATACTGTTGAGGGGGTGTGGTGCAGAGAAGAAGTTCCCAGGTTATTGTGCCTTTTCTTCTTTTGTTCCTTAATTACTTGGGGGATATCTTGAGTGATATCTTGAGTGATATTCTGAGTACCACTTAGGTGGGTCATTAAGTGTGGATTAGTTGCTATAGCTTTCGTGTCTTGACCTTTTGAGCTTGTGAAGAGATTTTTCTGAGAAGATGGCTGTACTGCACTGAGTTGTGCTCTGGCTTGGCTTCGTGTATAGGGGCGAGCTGTGGTTTTGTGCCCTGTGCCAGCCAGATCTGTGTAGGGATTGCAGGGGGGTGCAGCATCCGGAGGTGCCACTATGGTTTGGCTACCGGATGGAGTCTGTAATTTATCTGTGGAGAGGGTCTGGGTTTGGGTCTGGTGTGGTTGATAGGTGATGGTGTTCTGTGTGCCTCTGGTCCTGGTGTCGGTTTTTGTGGGGAGGGCTAATTTCCAGATGTCTGGCAGGCGGGACGTGTCGTCACGCTTGTTCATGTTGTGAGGGTGTTTCTCTATCTCGATGGCTTCCATGATTATTCTCTTGTGGTGATGTTCCATGTTAAAGAGCAATTTGGAATCTGCAAAATTAATTTCGTGTCCTGTTTCTTTCATGTGTTGGAAAAGAGAGGAGGTTTTTTCTTCTTTTTTGACGGCATTCTTGTGTTCTGCGATACGTGCATTTATTCGTCTGTTTGTTTGTCCAATGTACGTGGCTGGGCAGACTTTGCAGGGTATTTCATAGACCCCTTGGTTTTCCAACTGGATTTTATCTTTGGGGTTTCTGAGGATATTGGCTATTTTTTGGTTGGTGCAAAAGGCTGTTTTGATATTGTGTTTATGGAGGATTTTGCTGATTTTGTCTGTAGTGCCCTTGATATAAGGAAGGAGGGCCATGCCATTGTTTTCTTCTGTGTCTTGGTTTTTGGGGGGTGTTTCTTTTTGGATTAGCTTCGTAACCCTGTTTTGCTGGTATCCATTGGCGATTAACACATTTGAGAGATTCTGTAACTCAGTTGTCAAGTGGTCTTTGTCAGCCAGGCGTTTGGTTCTGGAGATGAGAGTCTTGGCTACGGAGTTTATTTGTGCAGGGTGGTGGTGTGATTGTGCATGTAAGTAGCGGTTGGTGTGTGTTTTTTTCTGGTAGATAGTGTGTCCTAGGGAGCCATCAGGTTTTTTGTAGATTAGGACGTCAAGGAAGGGAAGTTGGTTGTTGGCTTCTATTTCCATAGTAAATTGTATTTTGGGGTGTAGGCTGTTGAGATGTGTGAGGAAGCTGTCTAGTTTTTCTTTCCCGTGTGGCCAAATTACAAAGGTGTCGTCAACATATCTGAGCCAAAGTTTGGGTTTGTGTTCTGACTTGTCTAAAGCATTGGTTTCAAAGTGTTCCATGTACAAATTTGCGATGACCGGTGAGAGGGGTGATCCCATAGGCGCTCCTTCTATCTGTTTGTATCTTTGTCCATTGTGGATGAAGTACGTGTTGGTTAGGCAGTGGTTGGTCAGGTCCAGGATGTATTTGGGGGGATTGTATTTGTTTTGAATGGCTGTCAAGGCTTCATTAATGGGCACTTGAGTGAAGAGAGATACAACATCGAAGCTCACAAGTAGGTCATCGGGATGTAGGTTTTGCTTCTTTATTGTTTCTATGAACTGGAAGGAGTTAGTAACGTGTGAAGCGATGGATTCTGCATAGGGCTGAAGTTGCTTAGCGAGAAATTTAGCGAGATTTTGTAGAGGTGAGCCTATGGAGCTGACTATTGGTCTGAGTGGTGTTCCTTCTTTGTGTATCTTGGGGAGACCGTAGAGTTTGGGGCATCTGGATGATTTTTCTCTGGGGATGATTCTTAGCTGGATTTCTTCACTGATAGGAGAGGCTTTTATTTTGGATTTGGTGGTTTTTTCCAGATAGGTGGTGGGATCTGTTTTTATAGGTTGGTAGGTACCTACATCCCGATGACCTACTTGTGAGCTTCGATGTTGTATCTCTCTTCACTCAAGTGCCCATTAATGAAGCCTTGACAGCCATTCAAAACAAATACAATCCCCCCAAATACATCCTGGACCTGACCAACCACTGCCTAACCAACACGTACTTCATCCACAATGGACAAAGATACAAACAGATAGAAGGAGCGCCTATGGGATCACCCCTCTCACCGGTCATCGCAAATTTGTACATGGAACACTTTGAAACCAATGCTTTAGACAAGTCAGAACACAAACCCAAACTTTGGCTCAGATATGTTGACGACACCTTTGTAATTTGGCCACACGGGAAAGAAAAACTAGACAGCTTCCTCACACATCTCAACAGCCTACACCCCAAAATACAATTTACTATGGAAATAGAAGCCAACAACCAACTTCCCTTCCTTGACGTCCTAATCTACAAAAAACCTGATGGCTCCCTAGGACACACTATCTACCAGAAAAAAACACACACCAACCGCTACTTACATGCACAATCACACCACCACCCTGCACAAATAAACTCCGTAGCCAAGACTCTCATCTCCAGAACCAAACGCCTGGCTGACAAAGACCACTTGACAACTGAGTTACAGAATCTCTCAAATGTGTTAATCGCCAATGGATACCAGCAAAACAGGGTTACGAAGCTAATCCAAAAAGAAACACCCCCCAAAAACCAAGACACAGAAGAAAACAATGGCATGGCCCTCCTTCCTTATATCAAGGGCACTACAGACAAAATCAGCAAAATCCTCCATAAACACAATATCAAAACAGCCTTTTGCACCAACCAAAAAATAGCCAATATCCTCAGAAACCCCAAAGATAAAATCCAGTTGGAAAACCAAGGGGTCTATGAAATACCCTGCAAAGTCTGCCCAGCCACGTACATTGGACAAACAAACAGACGAATAAATGCACGTATCGCAGAACACAAGAATGCCGTCAAAAAAGAAGAAAAAACCTCCTCTCTTTTCCAACACATGAAAGAAACAGGACACGAAATTAATTTTGCAGATTCCAAATTGCTCTTTAACATGGAACATCACCACAAGAGAATAATCATGGAAGCCATCGAGATAGAGAAACACCCTCACAACATGAACAAGCGTGACGACACGTCCCGCCTGCCAGACATCTGGAAATTAGCCCTCCCCACAAAAACCGACACCAGGACCAGAGGCACACAGAACACCATCACCTATCAACCACACCAGACCCAAACCCAGACCCTCTCCACAGATAAATTACAGACTCCATCCGGTAGCCAAACCATAGTGGCACCTCCGGATGCTGCACCCCCCTGCAATCCCTACACAGATCTGGCTGGCACAGGGCACAAAACCACAGCTCGCCCCTATACACGAAGCCAAGCCAGAGCACAACTCAGTGCAGTACAGCCATCTTCTCAGAAAAATCTCTTCACAAGCTCAAAAGGTCAAGACACGAAAGCTATAGCAACTAATCCACACTTAATGACCCACCTAAGTGGTACTCAGAATATCACTCAAGATATCACTCAAGATATCCCCCAAGTAATTAAGGAACAAAAGAAGAAAAGGCACAATAACCTGGGAACTTCTTCTCTGCACCACACCCCCTCAACAGTATTTATAGGAACTCAAACACTGAGATCCTGCTCTGTTCCAGTAACAAGAAGCCGAAAGCACCAGCCTGAAGATGACGAGTGAGACCTCGTCGAAACGTCGCCTAGACACCCCAACTCTTACACGGGAAGACACCCGAAGACACCAAAACCTACATTCCTGTACCCGTGAAAATCTACGAAAGCAAATATCTCACCTCTACGGGGAGGAAACCTTCCAGCTGACAAGAACCTACGAGAAACTAGAAATCCGAAGAGCCACCATCTTATGTGATCTCTTGTTCCTACGCAACTGCCGGGACAACAACTTAATTCCCACATGCTTCCAACTTAAATTCCACTCTAAAACCCCAGCTACCGAAAGGATCCTGAAACGAACTGAACTATCCCTAATCAGAAACGAAATACATAAGAAAAGATACCTACTAAACCAAACCAACAAAGATCTGCTCACTCTTCACCTCAAACTCTGTAACAAAATCCACCCTGCACTCTGGGACAAATGCAAACAACTAGCCGTCTGGAGAGCTGAAACTGAGACCTCACATAAGACAGACAGACACACCAACAAACTCCACAAACTAGAGAAACGCCAGAAGCCCAGCCACCCTCCACAACAACCCATGAAACAAACAGTACATAACATATCAGACAGGATCCTCACCCCAACTGAAACCAAAGTACTCTCCAAAGGTTTCAACTTTGCAGTCGCCCCGAGACGCATCCCCACGGAAAACATCATATGCGGAGTCGAAGCTAGCCTAACCAAAATCGACCCAGATGAAGCCAATAAAATCAGACTTGAAGTCACCAACATCCTCTGCTCCAGCAAACCACCCAGAAGCAATTTACACAAAGAAGAACAGAAAGCACTCACCAACCTGAAGAAAGACAACAACATAATCATTCTCCCAGCAGACAAAGGTAATGCCACTGTTGTGATGAACACATCGGACTACCAAGCAAAACTATCAAATCTACTCCAAGACCCTACCTACCAACCTATAAAAACAGATCCCACCACCTATCTGGAAAAAACCACCAAATCCAAAATAAAAGCCTCTCCTATCAGTGAAGAAATCCAGCTAAGAATCATCCCCAGAGAAAAATCATCCAGATGCCCCAAACTCTACGGTCTCCCCAAGATACACAAAGAAGGAACACCACTCAGACCAATAGTCAGCTCCATAGGCTCACCTCTACAAAATCTCGCTAAATTTCTCGCTAAGCAACTTCAGCCCTATGCAGAATCCATCGCTTCACACGTTACTAACTCCTTCCAGTTCATAGAAACAATAAAGAAGCAAAACCTACATCCCGATGACCTACTTGTGAGCTTCGATGTTGTATCTCTCTTCACTCAAGTGCCCATTAATGAAGCCTTGACAGCCATTCAAAACAAATACAATCCCCCCAAATACATCCTGGACCTGACCAACCACTGCCTAACCAACACGTACTTCATCCACAATGGACAAAGATACAAACAGATAGAAGGAGCGCCTATGGGATCACCCCTCTCACCGGTCATCGCAAATTTGTACATGGAACACTTTGAAACCAATGCTTTAGACAAGTCAGAACACAAACCCAAACTTTGGCTCAGATATGTTGACGACACCTTTGTAATTTGGCCACACGGGAAAGAAAAACTAGACAGCTTCCTCACACATCTCAACAGCCTACACCCCAAAATACAATTTACTATGGAAATAGAAGCCAACAACCAACTTCCCTTCCTTGACGTCCTAATCTACAAAAAACCTGATGGCTCCCTAGGACACACTATCTACCAGAAAAAAACACACACCAACCGCTACTTACATGCACAATCACACCACCACCCTGCACAAATAAACTCCGTAGCCAAGACTCTCATCTCCAGAACCAAACGCCTGGCTGACAAAGACCACTTGACAACTGAGTTACAGAATCTCTCAAATGTGTTAATCGCCAATGGATACCAGCAAAACAGGGTTACGAAGCTAATCCAAAAAGAAACACCCCCCAAAAACCAAGACACAGAAGAAAACAATGGCATGGCCCTCCTTCCTTATATCAAGGGCACTACAGACAAAATCAGCAAAATCCTCCATAAACACAATATCAAAACAGCCTTTTGCACCAACCAAAAAATAGCCAATATCCTCAGAAACCCCAAAGATAAAATCCAGTTGGAAAACCAAGGGGTCTATGAAATACCCTGCAAAGTCTGCCCAGCCACGTACATTGGACAAACAAACAGACGAATAAATGCACGTATCGCAGAACACAAGAATGCCGTCAAAAAAGAAGAAAAAACCTCCTCTCTTTTCCAACACATGAAAGAAACAGGACACGAAATTAATTTTGCAGATTCCAAATTGCTCTTTAACATGGAACATCACCACAAGAGAATAATCATGGAAGCCATCGAGATAGAGAAACACCCTCACAACATGAACAAGCGTGACGACACGTCCCGCCTGCCAGACATCTGGAAATTAGCCCTCCCCACAAAAACCGACACCAGGACCAGAGGCACACAGAACACCATCACCTATCAACCACACCAGACCCAAACCCAGACCCTCTCCACAGATAAATTACAGACTCCATCCGGTAGCCAAACCATAGTGGCACCTCCGGATGCTGCACCCCCCTGCAATCCCTACACAGATCTGGCTGGCACAGGGCACAAAACCACAGCTCGCCCCTATACACGAAGCCAAGCCAGAGCACAACTCAGTGCAGTACAGCCATCTTCTCAGAAAAATCTCTTCACAAGCTCAAAAGGTCAAGACACGAAAGCTATAGCAACTAATCCACACTTAATGACCCACCTAAGTGGTACTCAGAATATCACTCAAGATATCACTCAAGATATCCCCCAAGTAATTAAGGAACAAAAGAAGAAAAGGCACAATAACCTGGGAACTTCTTCTCTGCACCACACCCCCTCAACAGTATTTATAGGAACTCAAACACTGAGATCCTGCTCTGTTCCAGTAACAAGAAGCCGAAAGCACCAGCCTGAAGATGACGAGTGAGACCTCGTCGAAACGTCGCCTAGACACCCCAACTCTTACACGGGAAGACACCCGAAGACACCAAAACCTACATACATATATATATATACATATATATGAGAGTTTGGATTTGATATCCCGCCTTTCACTCCCTTTAAGGAGTCTCAAAGCGGCTAACATTCTCCTTTCCCTTCCTCCCCCACAACAAACACTCTGTGAGGTGAGTGGGGCTGAGAGACTTCAAAGAAGTGTGACTGGCCCAAGGTCACCCAGCAGCTGCATGTGGAGGAGCGAGGAAGCGAACCCGGTTCCCCAGATTACGAGACTACCACTCTTAACCACTACACCACACTGGCTCTCTTAACCACTCTTAACTCTGGCGCTCTTAACCACTACACCACACTGGATATATATATTCTGTTTTACAATTTGAAATACTCATTTTACATCCTTAAGATATGAGTGGCTTCCCTTCTCTCTCCATGGTTCATTTTACATATCACAAATCCCTGCATATTTCACAAAAACTATACCATTCAGTATTCCATCATTTCAGCCATCAAAACTTACTTACACTGTTGAATTTATCTGAATGCCGCCAGCGTTTTCAGCTGTACACAACTATTTCCCATATATTCAATAAACGTTTTCCAATCTTCTTTAAACATATGTTCTTCTTATTCTCTTACTTTATATGTTAAGTCTGCAAATTGTTCATATTCTGTCAACTTATGTTGCCACTCTTCTTTGGTTGGGACCTCGCTCGTTTTCCATTTCTCAGGTGTAAATAGATGCATTTTCATCATACAGCTGAAATAGCAATTATAGCAAGAACAGATTGTGAATAATATTAATAGTATGATTAATAATATATTAATATATTAACCTCCAGCATTCAGCCCGGACACTGAGGTCCAGCTCCGAGGGCCTTCTGGCAGTTCCCTCCCTGTGAGAAGTGAGGTTACATGGAACCAGGCGGAGGGCCTTCTCGGTGGTGGCGCCCGCCCTGTGGAATGGCCTCCCGCCAGATGTCAAGGAAATAAACAACTATCTGACTTTTAGAAGGCAGCCTTATACAGGGAAGTTTTCAATGACTGATTGTTTTTGTTGTTGTTGCTAAAGATTTTATTGATTTTCCATTTTCAAAACAAATATCCAATATCAATACTAAACATTAGTTTTTCACACACACACACCCCATTGACTTCCATTTCTGGTTTATTCCATCAAATGATACGTTCTTCTGTCTATATACAATACTATGTTATCACAGTGTTATATTCCTTGTTTTATGTAAATAAAATTGTAAATGTTTATTTAAATCCTACCAACGTGTTCATGTTTTTTTGGTGTTTCTGCAAATATATTGTAAAGGTTCCCATTCTTTTTCAAGTCCCTGTTGTCATTTTCTCACAGTTTATCCATTAACTTTGCTAACTCTGCGTAGTTCGTCAATTTTTCTTGCCATTGTTCTTTAGATGGTGCTTCTCCAGTCTTCCAATTTTATGCTAATAGAATTCTTGCTGCTGTTGTAGCATACATAAACAATGTCCATTTTTCTTTCGGCAGCTCTTGTCCTAAAATACCTAACAAAAAGGCTTCCGGTTTTTTAACAAATGTTATTTTAAACATTCTTTTCAGTTAGTTGTATATCATTTCCCCCCCTTTTTATAATCTTGCAATCCCACCACATATGATAATGACTGTTTTTAATGACTGGTGTTTTAATGTATTTTAAATCTTTTGTTGGAGGCCGCCCAGAGTGGCTGGGGAAACCCAGCCAGATAGGCGGGGTATAAATAATAAATAACAAATTATTATTATTAAAATTATTATTATACCTTTCAGGCTTTGGCTTCACTGGACATCCACCAGTCCTAATGTTATGAGAGAGGGAAGGAAACTTTTATCCATCCACTTTCTCCATGCCAAGCAGGATTTTGTAACTTCAGTCATGTCGCCTCTTTTCTAAGTAAAGGTAAAGGGACCCCTGACCGTTAAGTCCAGTCGCAGACGACTCTGGGGTTGCGGCGCTCATCTCGCTTTACTGGCCAAGGGAGCTGGCATACAGCTTCCGGGTCATGTGGCCAGCAGGACTAAGCCGCTTCTGGAGAACCAGAGCAGCGCACGGAAACGCCGTTTACCTTCCCGCCGGAGTGGTGCCTATTTATCTACTTGCACTTTGACGTGCTTTTGAACTGCTAGGTTGGCAGGAGCAGGGACTGAGCAACGGGAGGTCACCCCATCACGGGGATTCGAACCGCCGACCTTCTGATCGGCAAGTCCTTGGCTCTGTGGTTTAACCCACAGCACCACCCGTGTCCCACAGCCTCTTCTCTAAACGACCTCAAAAGCTGCAGCCTTTGCTTGTAGGGCAATCGCTGCATCCTCTTGGTCATTTCGAATACCCGTTTCTGTTAATTATTTTGGATTGGATTGTTGTCATTTTGCGGCAGGTGCCATTGTTTCTTCCTTAGCCTCTGTGGGCATCTCAACTGGAGGGAGGACAGTGGGGTCAACGTTATTTTTAATTAATAAAATCCAGATAAATGTAGCATGTGAATCCAGCTCACAGAAACCAGCCACAAAGTGAAGATGGCATTCACCAGGCCGGCTGCTTGTCCATCAAACGCCTTTTAGTGAACAGGAAATGTCGGAAGCGTCCACCGCCTTGACTTCCACCATCCAAAGGCAATTCCGCAAATGAGCTCGGGCTTGATGAGTGTTTCTTAATGAATATCTCTGCAGCTACCACAAGGACACCAGCCGTGACTCCGAAGCCAGAGGCTGTGACATTCTGATTGCCTTCCTCCGAGCTTGTCATCCCAGGGTGCGCGTGTCAGGGGTGCCTGGATCGCGAGCGAGGCAGGAGAGAGAGAGAGAGAGAGAGGAAGCAAGGGAGTTGTCAAGGAATAATCTCCCTGCAATCGCCTCAGATGAAATTGTACAGTTCAGGGACCGGAAACGTCCAGAAGGACAATTAGAGCTATTTGAACGCTTTCCTCGCTGATGGAAAGATGGGGCTCGGTGGAAGTCGTAAGGAGCTACTTAAGGTGATTCTTAGTGGCAGGGAAGTGCCTGGAAGGCAGGCGATTAGGAACATCTAAATCCCCACAGCAGAGAAGCTGGTGGGAGTGGGAGGTCTCCACAAAGGAGAGGCAGCCCAGGAAATCAGCCCTTTGGTGTCGCTCCTTCTGGGCTGCTACTGGGGGCCGGGGCCACACCCAGACAGAGGACAGAAAGACCCTGACAGAGAGGCAGGGCAGCGAAGGAGGAGATAGAGGAGGGGAAAGCTCTCAGGTGAGAGCTGGGAAGGTCTGTCATTTTCTGTGGGTGGTCCAGAATGAACAGCTACCTTTGAGAGAAGAGTTTATATTGGTGCACTATTTTTTTATTTTAGATGCCCTGCGGCTGATTTTCATTGCCCTTATTTTTTAATGCTGTTGCTGCTACGAGAATCTGTATTCTTAGCATTATAATTATATGCATATACGGCGGAACCTTGCTTTTCGAGCATCTCAGAAGCCGAACGATTCGGAAGCCGAACACCAAAAACCCGGAAGTGAATGCTTCCGTCTAATGGCTTCCGAGATGCGTTTCTCCATTTTCTCAATGGCATTTGCCAACCGCCCATCACACCTCGGTTGTCAAACGTTTCAGAAGTCGAACGGTCATCCGGAACGGATTACGTTCATCAACCGAGGTTCCGCTGTAATTGTTTTGATTTCTTTATGGCATAGATGTCATGTTATATAGTTACATTTGTATTGAGACTTCCAGGTTGGCGCCATCGCCGAATGGCGGACTCCCTCCGAGCTCCGGAGGGAGTCTGCTCGGCAGGGGCTGGGTCCTACCGCGCCGGCGACGCAGGGACCCTCAAAAACCACGGGCACGGAGCCTGTGGACATGGTTGACTCGGCGGGCACCGTTAGCGCCCCCCCAACCCGCGAAGGAGCCTTTTTAAAGGCTACGGAGCGGGGGGTGGGGGTGGCGTGGTGCTATGAGTCCTCTGCTTTCCCTGCCGAGCGAAGCCGCATGCCATTCGACGGAGAGCGCTGACTTCTTCTATTGAAAATTTGGACTTTAAACAACAACCCGTGAGTAATTTGGAAATCGGACTTAAAAGGAGAAAGAAAAAAAAATTTCTTTCGGATTCGGCACGAGCGGGGGAGATCCAAAAAGGAAGTCAGTCTCCCCCCTATTGTAGACATTTTAAAACAAGGATTTGGCAACTAAGGATCGAGAAAGGAGCTTTGCTTCTGTTTATTGATAAAAATTATTAATTCCACGATGGGAAATTATAAGAACTGTGCTGGAGGAGAAGAGTGGATGGTGAGAGTGAAAGTGCAACCCCCCCCCCGGGAACCGGGGCGATCCACGAGAGAGCCTGGCGAGAGAGACAGAGACTTTGACATTCTGCAGGGATGTTCTCTCTAGCCTATTGGTGTTAATGTGTTTCCTTGGCTGGTTGCAATTGGCCCAAAATTCCCTCCATTTTTCCTAGGCAGCTGATGGCTCTCAGGCAGGATCGACATCTCTCAACTCCAGTATGGGAACTTCTGCAGATCCGAATTCCTATGTGTGGCTCATGGATCTATGGGCATCCTAGGACTTTCCCAAAGTTGTAGGAAGAGGCCGGGGGCTCCTGGAGCTAGAACTGAGAGTCCCCTGCCAGCTATGTGTACTGGTACCCTATTGTGATGACCTGGGACTCAGGCTCAGACTTGGAACCAGAGGAGACTCAGTTTGCACTGGATCCTTTGCCTCAGTCATCTGAACCAAGTTTGGGGCCTGATCCTGAAGAGTCCCAGTCTGCACAGGTTCCCCTGCAACAAGCACCAGCTGGGCCGAGTCAGGGGCCTGAGCCTGCCCTGGCTCCAGATGCAGGGATTACCTCCTTGCCTTCAGCTGGGCCATCACTTACAGCTGCTCCTCTACCAGTTGGGTCAGGAGAGGCTGAGGCAGCCCCTCGGTCTAGTAACCCACCAACGTCTCCTGAGCTGCAGAGACTAAGGTCTGAGAGAAGGAGAGACCCGAGTACTTGCAGGAGGAGTGCTCGCGTTCAAGCGAAACAGGGAGGTGAGTCGCCAAGGGATCAGGACCGGCCACTACCCCGACAAAGATAAAAGGCTGTCGGACCCTGCCCCAGGTTGTGGGAGCAACATTGCTGTGTGCTAGATCCTGTACCTGTCCTTGCCTGGTTTCCTGCCTTGGCCCTGTCGGACCGACTCCTAGCGGACCCTTCAGATTCTGGACCGGTCCTGGACCGTGTTTCACAGGTTACCCCCAGGCCCAGCACACCTATGTGATAAGGCATCAGGGCTGCAGGAAGGAACTTCTCCTCCAGCCAGGGATGGGGAAGTGGTGTCCCTCCAAATATGGTTGGACTCCACCTCCCATCATCCCCAGGCAGCATAGCCAATGCTCAGAGACAGTGGGCAATGGAGTCCGACAATATTTGGAGAGCCAAAGGTTCTGCACCCCTTCCTTAGGCCCTCACACACAGACATACAAAAACACACACAGACACACACACACACGAAGGAATAACTCTCAAGAATAATTGGAGAGCACTCCAAAGACTGAAGACAGGAATGCCTGGCGTGCTCTGGTCCATGGGGTCACGAAGAGTCGGACACGACTAAACAACAAACAACAAACAACAACTCCAAAGACTGACCATGCGTTCCCTTCTTTTGATACTTGGATGTAACCCCCACATCCTTTGAAAGGACTAGTGAACCTGTGAATGTTGTTGGACTACAACTCCCATCATCCCTTGACCACCAGCCATGCTGCCTGAGGCTGATGGGAGCTGGAGTCTGATGATAGGGCACCAGGTTCCCCATCTCTGGGTTAGAACATACTGTTATAGATTTGGAGAGACACACCCCCAACCCTAGGAATTAATAAACGGTAAGATTTTGATCATTTGGGATGTTAAGGAAGAACTACAATTACAGAGGAATCTCTGGGCTTGTCTATACAAAACGACCTGGCCAAGCTAGGGCCTTTAAGAAACAATACAGGGCCATTGAGAGCCATTGGCAGCGGAAGATAACTTCTCCTTGTCCTGAGGTGTGAACAGAGACTGGGGGGTTGGAAGGCTGCTAGGGTAACTGGGTGTGAGGTGACAGGAAAAAAAGAGGCTTTTGGCAAGGTGTTCTGGGAGGAAGAGAAGGAAGAAGAAAGACTGGGATCCATCTTGGGCAGGCTGGCTGAAGGCTGGCTGGGAGGGATGCCTTGGACTCCAGGACTGCTCTGTTGGGGGGGACAAGCCCCTCTAGAAAGGACCATGCTGTAAGATCTGGACTCACTCCTTGCAGACTGAAGGTGCTAATAGGTGAATAAACCATAATTCTTAAAGTCTCTGTCATGTCTCGATTCTCCATAGGACCACAGTGCCTGGAACGCCATGGACTCTTGCCACCGCTCGAAAGAGAGAGGTGGAGGCACCCAACTTTTGTAACAATATGAAGAAGACTCCTGCTGGATGAAAACTCTCAGGGGTCAACCAGATGTCTCAAGGAGGCCCACAAGCAAGGTGTGAAGGCCAACCTGTCTCTTGCTGTCTCTCCTCCAGCAACTAAGAACATGGAAAGAGCCCTAAAGGTGGACCAGTCCAAAGGGGGGGGCATCTAGTCCAGCTTCCTGTTCTGACGACGGCCAACCAGATGTCTCTAGGAAGCCCCAAAGCAGGGAAGTTGTAATAGCTGTCAACCGTCACTTATTTGGCGGGAAAGTCCCTTATCCCAGCGCTGTGTCCCGCTGCTGTCCCTTATTGATGATGTCCCTTAAATTCCCCGGGTTTCAAAGGAAGCAGCTCCTCTCCCTGCCTGCCTACCGGCCAGGGAGGAAGGAGGCTCCAACTGTGTTGCTTGGCTGTGTTGCTCACCGAATAAGGAGTCTAAGAAGCCGCGTTGCCTGGGGACTTGCCTTTGCTCAGCGCTTCCCAGCGGAGAGGTGACGGTGGTTTTCCTTGCTGCATCCCCTTTGCCGGGTTGCTGCGCTGTGGGAACCACCGATTGAGGCTTCGTTTGGCTGCTGGCTGGGCTTTCTGCCTGTGGCTCGGAGGGGCTCAGAAGTCGAACATACCTGGGTTCGGAAAATCCCTTATTTTGGCTGCTGATCCCTTATTTTCGAGGCTGCTGGTCCCTTATTTTCAAATCTGTAAGTTGACAGCGATGGAAGGAGTACAAGAGTCCTCTTCTCTTGTTCTGCCCATGAACGTGGACAATCTGATGCAGGTGGTCCAACCCAGTGATTCTCCCCACCCTAAGGAGACAGGTCTCTGCTGGAGTCCCTCATATTTCTAACCACTCTGTTAATTAGCTCTCACTTGGCAGGCACACTTTTAAATGCTCGGGACAGATTTGACCAAGGTTGCTCAGGGCGAGAGGAATGACAAAATACCAATTTGCTATAGGACAGCTTGCCTGCTTGCTTTCTTTTTTCCAGGGTAAATGACACCACAAAAGATGGTTTATGACAGCTGGGAACATATATTTTCCCCCCCTCCCCGCCGGCCCCCATCTCACTGCCCCCCAATTGTAAATTATATTTAACATTCCACAGAACTTTATTGCATTCCGTGTTTGGGTTTTATGAAAAAATCTGTATTTAACTTCAAGCCCTGGTAAACATCTTTGCTTATGTTGTTATGTGATTCCTTATTTGAGTATTTCGATTTAATTTCACAGTTCATATACCTTAAAGTTTTGATTTCCAACCCACCCCCTCTTCCCCCTACTCATTCCGAGAGAGGCAGAATGCTGGCCACGGGCACCTCAGTCTGACAATGAGTCTCCTGGATTGAGTCTAACCTTCCACTGGCTGCTAGAAAGACAGGGAAATGCAACAGATCCTCCAGGAATTTGGCCCACCGGCCATAGGCCTTGAGTTTGTTGGTTTATTTAAAAGATTTCTAGGCCACTTTTTGCCAGACCAAAGGTCCCCAAGCCATTTCCACCGGAAGAAATAATAATACAAATGAGGTTCAAAGGATCGCATGGACTAATATTGCCAAAGCAAGGGAAGAAAAGCTACTTATTAATCGTTTTATCAAAAAAGGAACATAAGAAGTACCTGCTTGATGAAGCCAATGGCATTTCTAGTCCAGCATCCCGATCGAAGCATAGAGGGTGGCCGATGTAGAAGAAGGGGGTCCTTAAGGCCACAGCTGGGCACCAGTTCTGGGCACCACAATTTAAGAAGGACGTTGACAAGTTGGAAGGTGTGGAGACGAGGGAGACCAAGACGATGAAGGGTCTGGACTCTGGACACCAAGCCTTGTGAGGAACAGTTGAGGGAGCTGGGTATGTTTAGCCTGGATAAGAGGAGACAGAGAGGAGATATGATGGCCATCTTCAAATATCTCAAGGGCTACCACATGGAAGATGGAGCAAGTTTTTCTCCTGCTCTGGAGGATAGGATCCGAGCCAATGGCTTCAAGTAACAAGAAGGGAGATTCTGACTAAACATCAAGAATAACTTTCTGAAGGTAAGAGCCGTTTGACAGTGGAACAATCTCCCTCAGGAGGTGGTGGGCTCTTCGTCCTTCTTAGCAGAGGTTGGATGGCCATCTGCCATGGATGCTTTAGCTGAAATTCCTGCATTGAAGGGGGTTGGAATAGATGACTCTTGGGGTCCCTTCCAACTCTAGAATTCTGTGCTGGGCCCGGGGGTTACCCATGAAACGCGGTCCAGGACCGGTCCAGAATCTGAAGGTTCCGTTAGGAGTCTGTCCGACAGGGCCGAGGCAGGAAACCAGGCAAGGACAGGTACAGGATCTAGCACATAGCAATGTTGCTCCCACAACCTGGGGCAGGGTCCGACAGCCTTTTATCTCTGTCGGGGTAGCAGCCGGTCCTGATCCCCCGGTGACTCACCTCCCTGTTTCGCCCGAAGGCGAGCACTCCTCCTGCGAGTACTCAGGTCTCTCCTTCTCTCTTACTAGACCCAGGGGCCGCCTCAGCCTCCCCTGACCCAACCGGTAGTGGAGCAGCAGTAAGTGATGGCCCCACTGAAGGCAATGAGGTCATCCCCACATCTGGAGCCAGGGCAGGCTCAGGCCTTTGACTCAGCCCAGCTGGTGCTTGTTGCAGGGGAACCTGTGCAGACTGGGACTCTTTAGGATCAGGCCCCAGACTTGGTTCAGATGATGCCTGAGGCAAAGGATCCGGTGCAGACTGAGTCTCCTCTGGTTCCGAGTCCGAGCCTGAGTCCCAGGCCATCACAAATTCTATGATTCTGTGAGCTGCATGGTTACAAACAGGACTGGCCCAAGTCATTTTGCTGCCTGAGGCAAAGGTCAAGATGGCGTCCCTTCCTGCTCCACATACAATAGCAAATAGGACTAGCATCTTACTGCAACACAGGTGATGGGATGGTGTCACCCACTGGAGAAGTCTACCTTGCACCAATCTGACACTTCGTAAGATATTTTAAGGCTTCCCAGTCGAGCCTGACTATCACTCTGATCAACCAGCTGCCTGGGAGGTCTCCCTTTGCCTCCCTTCTGCCCCCAACTGCACAATAGCTGGATCTGACTGCCTCCTGGCATGCAAAAGCCGCACTGAACATTAGATCACGTCCCTCTTATTATCCACAGATATGAAATACCCTAGACAAATTAGGATTCACTCATGAAACTGACCTCCTGCCTCTCGAGATAATGGACATGGTGTTTCTGAGATCTCTCCACCCCAACGGATTTCTCCCACTGGATTACAAAATCCGCCCCTCCTTTGGGTGTTTGCGGCAGGCGCACCTGAGAAAAGGGCCTTCCTCCAAGCGGCGGAAGATCTCCATCAATCTGATAAAAGAATAAACATTCCTTATTACCGTTCTGATTCCTGAATGAAATCAACAGGGGCATATTACAAGCTCGCATTCAAAATGCATTCCCCCCACCCCACCCCCTGGCAAAGCTTTTTTTAAAAAAAGAGGAGGGGGAAATATCACACGAGAGCAAATGGAAATTGGCCTTGCCAAATGAATGGGTCGTGCTTTAGCACTCACGTTTGCGCAAAATTTCCATTGACACCAATTCCACTTATTTATTGATTGGTTTTTATGCGCGTGGTGTCATGGCAACTGGGCCGTTATGTAAATTGCACGTGATGTAACATTTACATTCAAACTTCCGTCATCGGCAGCCCGCGAGCTCAAGCGAGGTGCCCCTGCAGGGGGTGTGCTCTCCTCTCGAAGAAAAATAAAAACACGATCCCGGCTAGCTGATTCTTGCTGGCTATAGGTTTATCCCAGCATTCTCCAACGTAGCACATATCGTACCATCCCCAATCCGTTTGATCTTCACAACTGCCCTGTGAGGTACATTAAAGACCAGGTGTGTGGGATTGATCCAAGACCATCGTGTGAGCTTTGCGTCTGATGGAGGGTTTGCGTCTCTATTTCCTCGGTTCTAGCCTGGGACACACACCCAGTTTTCGTCAGACTGCTGCCTGCCCTCCATATGTTTTGCACTGCAAAGAATTCTGGGAAGTGTAGTTCAAGGAGCTATATAGCTTGCTGAGGTTGCTGGGAGTTGTTAGGAGGCCCCTATTCCACCCTCCCCAGATCTACAGTTCCCAGAATTCCATGGGAAGAGAGATTGACAAGTACAGTGGTACCTGGGTTCTCAAACTTAATCTGTTCCGGAAGTCCGTTCCAAAACCAAAGCGTTCCAAAACCAAGGCACACTTTCCCATAGAAAAAGCCAGGGAGGCAGATGTCTTGGTCAAAACGAGACAGTTGCAAGGTCTGCTTAAAATGTCAGGGGTCAGCAAACTTTTTCAACAGGGGGCCAGTCACTGTCCCTCAGACCTTGTGGGGGGCTGGACTATATTTGCGGGGGGGGGGGGGTGTTAACAAATTCCTGTGCCCCACAAATAACCCAGAGATGCATTTTAAATAAAAGCACACATTCTATTCATGTAAAAACACCAGGCAGGCCCCACAAATAACCCAGAGATGCATTTTAAATAAAAGGGCACATTCTACTCATATTAAAACACGCTGATTCCTGGACCATCTGCGGGCTGGATTTAGAAGGCGATTGGGCCGGATCCAGCCCCCCGGGCCTTAGTTTGCCTACCCATGGCTTAAATGGTTGCCACCCCCCTCCGATGAATAATCAGATGGACAGACTCATTCTGATATGATGAGGAAACAAATGAATGGTTCCTGATTTCCCAGGGAGGTTCCTTCCCCCTGTCTGCATGCCATGATGGACAACTTTGGTTTCAAAATGGCACTCAGTTAACCGAACCAAATGGGATCCTGTTAAGATGCCAATCTCCCTTTCCTTTTGTTTTATTGGACTGCCAAGCTCAGGGTGGCACAGGTGCCGTCAGCAGCAGCAAAAAAAGACAGAAAAAGAAGAAGAAATAAACCTCTTTGATTCGCCTTGCATCCCATCCTTTTCCTTTCTTAATTCCAACTCTCTCCCCCCCCCCCGCCCCGCTTTCTTCCCTAAGGGAGAAAATTTCTGGATTAACCAATTACAACCGTCTGAAATGCATAATAATGAATTCATCAACATTAAAAGTGACACCTCGGAGGATTAGAGCCTTTTAAAAACCTTTTCTTCAAACAAATGAAACCCTTTTAATCTTCCCTTTTTTAAAAAAAAAAAAGAACCAAAAATATATATATTAAAAAAACATTGCCCTTACAGTTTATAACAATTTGCTGTCACTTGAGGTCCTGAGTAAATTCTTTGGAAATTTGGTATGCGCTACAGGGAAGGAAGAAGGAGAGAGAGAGAGAGAGAGAGAGAGAGAGAGAGAGAGAGAGAGAGAGAGAAGAGGAGGCAGGTGATTGGAACTGAAGATGTACAAGCTCTGTCTGTTTTTCCTAAGCACAGATCAATTACAAAGTAGACAAGGCAGTGTCATATATGATTCACAATGTCAATTTCATGCTCGCGGTAACCATTTAAGAAAGTGCCGCCTAGGTTTTTTACATTTGATAAGAAATCAGCTGTGTTTGTGTTTAAAAAGGGGGGGGGGAAGACCGATCAGAGAGTGTGACAGCTCAGAAAGATTGCTACGGAGAGCTGGCTGTGTTCTGCCGTGTCTGTCATTGGGCCCATAAGTATTTATTTCAAACGTTGGGGGCTTGTTTACGCTCGGCGTTCTGTGTGTGTGTGTTTGCGCGCGCCTGTCCCTGCACTCTGAAACCAGGAGGTCGGAAATAAACTGTCAGTCTCTATTTACTGCGGCTAAAGTGGGGAAAGCGAAAGATTTTTCTCCTCTTTTTTGGTTCAATTGCCAGTTAATAGAAAAAAAGGAGAAAAAAATGTACTGGGTTGTGTGTGGTTTTTTTGTTTTTTCGTTTTATTGGCCCCTTCAAAGGGAGATGGGGATTGTTTGATTTTTTTAAAAGGGAAAACAGGCTGTTTTGGTTTGGGGACTCAGTGTGTGTGTGTGTGTGTGTGTGTGTGTGTGTGTGTGTGTGAGAGAGAGAGAGAGAGAGAGAGAGAGAGAGAGAGAGAGAGAGAGAGAGAGAATGCACTCACTCAGCCCCCCATCCTTGTGATTGGGTGGTCACAGCTATGTACCTACGGGCCCGCCTCTCCTGGTCTGCCCCGCAGAGGACCTTAAGGTTTACAAATGACACCATTTTGGAGGTCCCAAGTCGCAAGGTGGTTAAATTGGTCTCATCTAGGACCAGGGCCTTTTCAGTACTGGCCCCGACTTGGTGGAACGCTCTGTCACAAGAGACCAAGGCCCTGCGGGACTTGACATCTTTCTGCAGGGCCTGCAAGACAGAGCTGTTCCGCCTGGCCTTTGGTTTGGATTCAGTCTGACCCTTATGTTTTCCCTCCCCTTATGGTTTTGATCTATGAGCTACTGAGGCTGCATTTTAAATTGCATTTTAACCCGTATTTTAAATTGTTTTTGTTTTTTCCTATTATGATTTTACTGTAATTTTACTGGTGTTAGCCACCCTGAGCCCGGCTCTGGCCGGGGAGGGCGGGGTATAAATAAATTTTTTTATTATTATTATTATTACTGCTGTGAAACAGGACAAGAGTGTTCACACATTCAGAGGGCAGAAGCCAACAACCATCCCCTGATCTTGAGATCTTGATTCAGAGCAGAGTGTCCTAACCATAAGAACATAGGCCCTTAAAATGCAACCTGCTGGATCCGGCCAATGGCCCACCTAGTCCAGCGTCGTGTTCTCCCTGTGGCCAAAAAGGTACCTGTGGGAAGCCAGACCTGAGAAGCAGAGCAATTCTCCCCTCCTGTGGCTTCCAGCAACCAGCATTTAGCAGCATTCTTCTCTATATACACCTGTGGGGGTAAAAGTAAGTAAATGGTAAAGGACCCCTGGGCGGTTAAGTCCAGTCAAAGGTGACTCTGGGGTTGCGGCGCTCGTCTCGCCGTTTGTCCACAGACAGCTTTCGGGGTCATGTGGCCAGCAGGACTAAACCACTTCTGGCGCAACGGGACCCCGTGATGGAAGGAGGAGGAGGACGTTTGGACTTGGTCGCAAGGTGGTTAGATTGGTTTCAACTAGGGCCAGGGCCTTTTCAGTACTGGCCCCGACTTGGTGGAACACTCTGCCACAAGAGACCAGGGCCCTGCGGGACTTGACATCTTTCCGCAGGGCCTGCAAGACAGAGCTGTTCCACCTGGCCTTTGGTTTGGTCTCAGTCTGACCCTTATGTTTCCCTCCCCTTATGGTCTTGATCTATCAGCTACTTTTAAAATGAGGCTGCATTTTAAATCACATTTTAACCTGTATTTTAAATTGGTTTTTTCCCCTCTATTATGTTTTTACTGTGATTTTATTGGTGTTAGCCTCCCTGAGCCCAGCTCTGGCCGGGGAGAGCGGGGTATAAATAACATTATTATTATTATTATTATTATTATTATTATTATTATTATTATTATTATTATTATTTCCCACCTTTCACTCCCCTTAAGGAGTCTCAAAGCGGCCAACCACCTCCTTTCCCTTCCTCCCCCACAACAAACACTCTGTGAGGTGAGTGAAGCTGAGAGAATTCAGAGAGAAGTGTGACTAGCCCAAGGTCACCCAGCAGCTGCATGTGGAGGAGCGGGGAAGCAAACCCTGTTCACCAGATTACAAATCCACTGCTTTTAACCACTACACCATGCTGGCTCCAGAAGGAAACCAGAGCGCACGGAAACACCGTTTACCTTCCTGCTGCAGCGGTACCTATTTATCTACTTCCACTGGTGTGCTTTCAAACTGGTAGGTTGGCAGAAGCTGGGACAGAGCGATGGGAGCTCACCCCGTCGTTGGGATTTGAACCAGCAACCTTCTGATCGGCAAGCCCAAGCGGCTCAGTGGTTTAGACCACAGAGCCACCCGCGTCCCAATTTGCTGTGGAGGTAGAGCACAGCCATAATGGCTAGCAGCCGTCAATAGCCTACCACTCCATGAATTTGTCTCATCTGCCTTTAGAGCCATTGAGGTTGGTGGCCGTAACTGCCTCCTGTGGCAGAGAGTTCCATAGTTCAACTGCGCAAAGAAGGGTTTTCTTTGATCTGTTCTGAATCTTCCAACATTTGGTTCTTAATTGTTTTGATTTTCTTTTTAATTGCTTGATTGTTTGCCTCCCCCTCGGCTCCTTTGGGAGGAAAGGAGGAAAGGGAAATTCAGTCCCTAAATAAACAAACCAATGTGGATGTAGAATCCAGGAGAAAGGGAAGCCAGTGCTGACTGGACCACCAGGACAAAAATAATAATAATGGAACAGGAGGTGGGGAATCAATTTCCTCCTCTCTAAAGGGTGGGGAACTGGTTCCCTGGCTAATTACCAGCAGGTTGCACGAATGATGTCAGGGTGGATGGTGTAACCATAGAGAAAGTGTGAAAGGAGGAGGATGCTTTCTCTTCAAGCTGCTTTTTCTTGGGAGCCACGGTCTACTCTCCCGAAGCCCAGGAGGAATCATGAGAACATTTAACATGACCAAATTAACCCCTGTGGACAGCACAACACTTGTTTACAAAGCCGAGATGGAAATTTATGGTGTCACTAAAAAGAACTTCTCACCCAGTGTCCAGAGATGAGGAGGGAGAGACAAAACGATATCTCCCATTGAAAGGAAGTGGGAAAGCTCTTAAGAAATCAATACCGTTATTTAGTCAATAAAGCCACAAAACAACCCCTCTGGGGGATAAACACAGAGAAAATTCACTGCTACCAAACAAGCAGACATGACACTTGCCTTAAATATGTCGTGTGTGTGTGTGTGTGTGTGTGTGTGTGTGTACACGTACTTCAAGGAGAGTGTGCAAGTGAGGCGCACAGACACACACAAAAATTTAAGAGTGATCAGCATCTGATAGGAAGCGCAGAAACTCATAAGGTGTAGAATGTTCCTTGCCAGATCCAATGTTTAATTCCTTATTGGTGGCACGAACACCAAATTCATATGTTTGTTGTTTCTGGAAACAGACAAAATATTGTTGTTGTTGTTGCTATTCTAATTACTGTTCTTGCTGCTGTTATGCTGCACCGTCAATATGCATGGAGGGGGTAAGGCGAGAATAACAAATTGCAAAGGAATAAATAAATAAAATGCAAGTCTCTGCCCCAGGGAGCTTCCAATCAGAATGTTAACAGGGAAGAAGAAATGGGAAGGGAGAACATCAGTACAGTGGTTACCTCAGGTTACATACACTTCAGGTTATAGACTCCGCTAACCCAGAAATATTATCTCGGGTTAAGTACTTTGCTTCAGGATGAGAACAGAAATCGTGCTCTGGCGGCATGGCGGCAGCAGGAGGCCCCATTAGCTAAAGTGGTGCTTCAGGTTAAGAACAGTTTCAGGTTAAGTACGGACCTCCGGAACGAATTAAGTACTTAACCTGAGGTACCACTGTACTGGAAGGCAGGATGGGGTTTAAGCGCTTGTGGTAAGGCTTGGTCTGAACACAGCAACCTCATATTGGAGGACTCATTGATGGAGCCCATCCTCATAGACTTCTAGAATCGGATGGATTCCTGAATTCTCTAAGGCAGGACAGTCCAATGGGCAGTTCCATGTCAAAGTCCTCTTGCAGCCAGGGCTTTTTTTCAGCCGGAACTCACTGAAACTCAGTTCTGGCACCTCTCAGGGGGGTGCCATTGCCATCATAAGAGAACAAGGGAGGTGTTCATGGTGAGTCCCAGCCCCTCTTTTTCTAGAAAAACAGCATTGCTTGTGGCCCACTTGGACCTCCCTGATCTTCAGGGGTTTCCCCTGATCTGTGGGGATTCGCTGACTGACACCGCAGGCAGTTCTGTTGAGGCTCTTGCTCCCTGTGAAATGTGAGGTACATGGGGCCATTTGTCACAATGACAATGGGATAGCTCAGTCGGTAGAGCACGAGGCTCTTAACCTCTGGGTTGTGGGTTCAAGCCCCACGTTGGGCAAAAGGTTCCTGCATTGCAGGGGGTTGGACTAGATGACCCCCATGGGCCTTTCCAACTCTGCAGTTCTATGTTCCTAAATGGGCTGGCTGTCTCCATGGAGCATGGAAGTCACCTGCGCACTTGGGTGACCTGTGAGCAATGAAACAGGACAGTCGGCACCTTTATTGTATTTTTATGTTGTGAACTGCCCTGAGATCTACAGATGAAGGGTGGTATATTAACTAACTAACTAACTGTGTGTGTGTGTGTGTGTGTGTGTGTGTGTGTGTGTGTGTGTGTGCGCAGGTGGTGCAAATACTGTTTCTTTGTTTGTTTGTTTGTTTGTTTGTTTTTGTTTGTTTATACCCTGCATTTTCCCTGATGGGACTAATGGCAGCTTACAAATAAACACATAGTACCAGAGCAGCGCACAGAAACGCAGTTTACCTTCTCGCCGGAGCAGTACCTATTTATCTACTTGCACTTTGACGTGCTTTCAAACTGCTAGGTTGGCAGGAGCTGGGATCCAAACCGCCGACCTTCTGATCAGCAAGGCCAAGAGGCTCGGTGGTTTAGACCACAGCGCCACCCGCGTCCCTTTCCATCTGTACTGGATCAGTTTCAATTATTGCAGCCTGAGAATGCGTCCAAGCTGTCTAGAGAAGTGTGTAGACCAGCTGCCCCCTTGCCCCTTGCTTATCTTGGCCTCTTAGGGCTAGCTGAAGGGGGTTGACTGGGTGGGTCTAGGGTCTGATTTCTCCCTTGTTGGAGGAAGGGAAGATGCTATCTGCCCTGAAAGAGATGGTGGCGTATTGCAACCTTAAGAGGACCTCTCTTGTCCCAGATTTGTCATACAACTATCTGTGGGTGGCTAATATCCCCTTTGGGGACCAGGTGATCGAGAAGGTGGTGGTGGTCTATCATTTGATGAGCTCATCACTTGATGATTGCCACTTTGTAGGATGCTTCCATGTCTGGGTGGCCTATCACAGACAGAATCAGCTAAGAGGAGGTTTCTGATCTCTCATAGGCACCGTGCTCTTCAAAGGATCCCATTCACATATTCAGCTGCCAGAGATCAAATGTTGAAGGACTCCCTTGCTAACATGAACCAACCCTTGAGAATTGGCAACTGAATCCAAAATAAATGGAGATGTTTTTGGAGATGTGTGACCATAGGTATGTTTTGAGAACCACAGGTGACCTGAAACACAGCCGCCCTGTGAAATTTGCACATCTCTGAATTTTGCAATACCTTTCTCCAGCCAAGTAATGAGCCCAAAAATGCATATATTGGGGTAACGTTTGCATAGGAATGCATATATTAGTAAAAACAACGTGCAAAATTGCATTGTATTAGGGGAAGCATCCTTGCAAAAATGTGTTTTTCAGGCAAAATTGCACATTTAAAAGTGCATGATAGGATAAAAAAAGCACTAGAATGCTGGCAAATTTTCACAAGACTTCTTTAAAAATTATTCACAAACTGATGTGGAAATGTGGAGAACTGAGTTTAAGACTGGAAAAATGAGAAACTGAAATTGGCATGTTGTTTGCCCATCCTTAGCCATCCTTGCAAGCAACGAGTCATGCAGCAAAACTATTCCTGGGCTATATCTCTTTAGAGAGATTGCTGATCAGAATACTGGATTGCACCCCTCCTCTATCTGAATGCAGGATTTTTGTTGCCATTCGAGAAGTTCCTTCACAGAGGGGAAGAAGCATTTAGTCAGGCTAAATTTCCCCCACTTGCAGTTGAAGGTGGTATAGTCTAAGAACCCAACAGTGATTCCACCATGTCTGGTGCTTGCATAGACTAAACCTCATTCACCTACGAATGCCATCCATTCACTGTGCTGGTTCTCAGGAAGGGGTGAACATCGGATTAGCTTATTCCTCTTCCTTGTCAGTTTCACAAGTGTTTGATCATGTCCATTCTGGTCAAATTTCTGTGGAGTTTTTTGTTGTTGTTGTTGCTTTTAACTGCCTCAAAACATTGCATTTGAATCATACATGTTTTAATGTACTTTCCCCTAATATGCACATTTTGAACACATTCTGCAGTCAAGCCAAACTGCTCTGCAAAATCTGGAGAAGTGTGTGGTGTAATTGTCACCTGCGAATAAGCCTGGGAACTGTGTGTTAGGTCAGATCACTTGAAAATTCAAAGGAGCAAAATTCTCCTCCGACCCTCTCTCTTTGGGCGGTTGATATACATGTGTGAACATAGATTTCAGAGCGGGCTTTAGTTTTCCAACTGGCTTCCCTGATGTGGTGAGCACAGCTCTGCGCCCCCATGCGCCTCCATGAGGAACACATCCACCCAAACCTCCCCCTTGTTTAGTGCTTGATAAGTGTACCTTGGAAATGAGAAGCCATTCTGCCTTTGCTCTCCCTCCACTCCTTCGTCCTCCCCCACCCGTTTCGCTAATTCAAATGTATATCCGTAATTCATGGCTTATGACTCCTACTAGGTTCTTTCCTGGGATAAATCCGCTGCTTCCTTAAGATTACGCTGAGCAAGAAATCCACAAGCCCAACAGTGAAACAAACCGTTCTTAATCTGCTGGGGATGCCAGATGAGATTAAAAACCGGTCCCCATTAATCTCTTCTACGGCTGAACGGCAAGCCCATATCGAGCTTCAGTAGGTTTGGCCACTAAGCACTAATTGCAAGTCTTATTAGGCTATGGGTGGAACTTGCGACTCGTGTTTGTACGAATGATCCCACCCAGCCATGTCTCCCCAGTTTCCTGAGCAACCCCTTCCCAACATTCAACACCTCCTTGCCTAACTTAACCCCCAAGACCATCAAGATGGCTTTGCCCAGCCTCCTCAGAAATGTCACCTACCACCCACGGGACCTTTAGCTGGAGTTTGCTCTCCACCAGCTGAACAGCCTTTATATTGGATGTCATAGCTCCACCCATCCCTCCAAGAGGTCACAAGCAGGGAGTGGCTCCCCTGAGTCTGAGCTCCATCCATCCATCCATCCATCCATCCATCAGCACCCACAGAGTTGAATCCAGTTCTTGGTCAGAGTTGCTCCACAGCCCCAGTAGGACAGGGACTTCACGTACCAACCTTCACAATTTGACTCAACAGGTTGACCCCTCGCAAAAGGTATGTCTCTGGCTGCCTCACTTCATAGCGTGTGTGCAGGATCCCTTTGTGACAGTCACAGCCATGCCCCCTTCTGAGATTATACAACCCTCTAAGATCACACAATAATCTTCTAATTATGCCGTTATAATAATTAGGGATGTGTTGCAATGTTCAGTGCAGATCTCTGTATGTTCCCGTGAAGCCACGTCTACTATTATCTGTGCACGTACATGGGCAAATGATTTGGAGTGCTGCGATATCTTCTTTTGGCACAACTTAAGATGCGTTTTCCTTGAAGTTCCATTGCACGTAACAGAACTTGCACATCGTTCTCTTGAAACGGAAGGGCTTTGGGTTTTCAGTGTTCCTAAATCCTTGGCTTTGGAGCATACAGGACAACTCTCCCCCAGTGTTCTTCCCGTGTGCCTTCTCCAGAGTGATCCTAGGAGCCGATCCTCAGTGACTGGCTCACCTCTGTCGTTCTGATTGGCTCCAACCAGCACAAAGAGCAAGAGGAGAAGGCCTCTGTGGCTAAAAAACCTCTCCTTTCACGCTGGTTGGGCAGCTCTAAGATGCTGGGGACAGAGACCCTGCTGAGACCCTGCTGCGGAAATGATGGGTCTTCAATCTCCTGGGACCTTGAACCAGTGCCAGATTTACGTATAAGCTAAACAAGCTATAGCTTAGGGCCCCACTCTCTTGGGGACCCCCAAAAAAATTAAAGGGAAAAAACTGGGTGTAGATTTCCAAAATATAGGATAAAAAAACAAATAAAATAAAACCTATATACAGCAACAGTGTTTTGTGTTGTGTAGGCTCCTATGATATAAGTCATGGGCCCCGCCTGCTAGCCCGCTCCCTCAAATATCACTGGTTTGCTCCTTTCTATATATAGGGTGCCTACATTCTGCATGTGCAAATGGCTTTAGATACCCATTAGGTCCATAAATTACCATATAGCATTTATTCAACACAAGAAACAGCGACAATTTGTTGTTGACAAAGGACAGCTGGACATAGAAAGGGCCCCATTACCTTCAGTAGCTTAGGGCCACATCAAACCTAAACCCGGCCCTGCCTTGAACCAATACACATGTGTGTGGGGGGTGTGTGTGTGTGGTGTGTCTATGTGTCCCCTTCATCAGTGAGATACCAGGGCAGTGTACTGAATGTGAAAAATCATATCACAGAACAGCAAGTCAAATATAAGCAGTAAGTCAGACAATAAATACAATTAAACAAGAGTGAGCATTTTTGAGTGCCATTTAAGAAACAACTCCGGCAGCAGTCTATACAATAACACCTTCAGTTACAAGCCAGGGAAAATAGATGAAATATTAAAACTTTCTTAAAATTCTGCATTGATGAAGCCAGATATTTCCTTTTTTTGGCAGGGAATTTCTTAGGACAGTGAACTCCACTTGCCTTCGATGAGTCAGAACACAGTGACTTGGGTCTCTTTTGTTAAACTTGCTTAATCCTTTTAAAATCTCATTTTAATGAAACTTTAAAACAAATGGTTTATCTGATACAGAAGTACCAGTCAGTTACCCCGGAATCTAAGCAATCACTGGAAATAAAATACTTTCAGCATGTTTTGAAGTTTGATCCTATCCACATTTATTTACAAGTAAGCCATACACAATTTATTTGTCAAATTATTAGCATTATTATTACTACTACAATTTATAACCCATCCTTCACTCTAGGGTCCCAGGGCAGGTTTCAACAATTAAAACACAACATGCATATGAACACACGATATTACACCTTTTGAAAACAGTTTTAGACAACTTAGAATTACAAAAACAGGCAGGTCCGAAAAATATGCACCTCGAGAGTCAAAAGCCAGGGTGAAAAGGTGTGTCTAGCATTCACCAAAAGATGTATAATGAAGGTGCCAGATACTCTTCTACGGCAAAGGATTTCCATAATTTAGAGGCCGCCAGAGGGAATGTCCTCTTCTGGGTCACCACCCCAGATTCCAGCATCAGTCCAACTCACAAACAGAACTCCAGCTCTTGTCTTAGGTGGGATTCCAAGGCCTGAGATGCTTCTTCATGCTGCTTCTCAAGTTACTCTGGTGTAAGGAAAAGAAGATGTATGCTCTGAACATATGCCAAGACAGATGTTCACGACCTGCACTAAGAACTTGGCTCTGAGGACAGCAGAAGGTTCTGTTCAGTTTCCGCAAGCCCAATGCGCCAACGCATGAATTAGTAGGCTGCCTGAGGTGCACTGTGGACCACTGAGAGGATCATGTGGATTTTGTGCAGTAAATAAATAACATTATCTTTTTTAAAATGTGGTGCACACATGCGATGACTTCTTAGACCGTCTTCAAAAGAAGTCTATAAAATCATGCTTGGAGAAAGTGAATAGTTTTCCTTC
This sequence comes from Podarcis bocagei, assembly GCF_964188305.1. NCBI lineage: Eukaryota > Metazoa > Chordata > Lepidosauria > Squamata > Lacertidae > Podarcis > Podarcis bocagei. Next base: position 51,055,042 of record NC_138139.1, on the reverse strand, counting down.
CTCTCTCCTAACACTAGACTTCATAGACTTCCGATGAAGATGGATTTTGGTGGGACACCAGAACAAAGTTCGGAAATCTCATCTTCTGCAGTTACTCCCAAGTGATCCAAATGGTGAGTCACGTGCTGGGGACACGTAGGGAAGGGTTCCAGGCTGCTGCGTAATGTGTGAATGCTGCATTCAGAAGGTATTTCGGCAAAAGCAATATTAGATAGGCATATCTATTGAACTTCCAAAGAGGTCAGATAATCCCACAATAGGAAGACTTCTAACTGACCTTGCCAAGATGTTCCTCCAGCACAGAAGGTCCTGAAAGGTTGAGTCCAAGGGTTCCCTGCTGAAGTCATAGCTGAACTTAAGTTCAAAATCATCCTATCATTGTATGATCTATCCTACGATAGATGCCTGCCTATCTAGAGCTGTTAGAAGAGCTACTTGCCTGGGGCCACCCAGCTCAGTGGTTTCCAAATCACTATAGAAGCCCAGCAATAAACATTTGTCAGTCCCACAACACCTGGGGCAGATCTGTGATATGTAGTTGACAGCAAAATAGCTATCAGGTGGCAGGTGGCTGTGCAGAATTTTCTGGAAGTGCTTTTTATTTTCCAGAACAAACTTCAGGGATTGTACACTACCTGGGCCAGTCAATATTCTACTTAGCCAATGAACACAAGAAGCACCTTTGTAGCAGATCAGGCAACTTGTCTGCCTAGCGTAGTATTCTCTGTTGTGACTAGAGATGAAGGAGAATTTTGTTGTGTCCACTCTTAAAGAAAATTGACCTGATACATGGATTGGAACATAATCATCCCCCTGAATTCGGCACATCTCCGAATTTTGTGAAGCTAGTCCTCGGCTCAGAAAACATACCAAAGATCCATCAATACCTGTATTTTAGGATGAAATGTGTTTATAAAATGCATACGTTGAGATAAACATTTAAGTGTTTCTTTTGCGTTAAGGCCCATATTTAAGCAGTATTTAAATGCAAATTTTGTGTACCGACTTTTGGGGGGGGAAATCGCAGATGAATGGAGTATAAGGACAGAATTGTTACAGGTTCCACTTTGTTGACAATGATGAGAACAGCCCTTCCTATTTGCGCAGCATTTGGTCCAAGAACTGGTCTGCAAGTCCATGAAGAAGCATGTGAAATGGCTCTCCTGGAATCCTGCCACGTGAAAAGGAGAACTTTGGCTCATTTGAAATTAGGCAGCCTTGACCATTCATAAAGCAGCCGAAACTCCAGGTTCTTCCAGGGTTTATTTATTAAAGTTATACTGGTCTAATAACAGCTCTCCCTTCCCAGCAAAACGAAATTCATCTGAAACTTTTATACCCTCTTCAACCAACCAGGATGGCTTCCAACAGTTAAAACAATATATATATAAAGAATTTCCAGAGGAAAGCTGCTATATAGTAAGAGGGGAAGGGGGGGGAATGCCATAATTTGCCAAGGAAGGGTGTAAAAGATTGCTTAAACAAGGAAACATCATTTGAGCTTGCTTAGCTCCTAGAGGCAAACAAAGGCAATCAGTTCTCTCGGAAGAGATTTTTTATTTATTTTTATTTAAATAAAGTCCATTTCACTCCAACGTATAATAAGATAGAAACACAATAAAAACAACAACAAACTTGAAACGCATCCGTTCTCTCGATTTGACAGCAAAATCAGAAGTTTGGCAGAAGTTTAGCAGAAACATTAAGAGGTCCGTATTTCCCTCATTGGTGTTGCCAAAGAGTGCTGGAGGTTAGTTGCGTTGGTATAAATAAATGACAAAACTCCACCTCACAAAACAAAACAAAATATTTGAATCTTCTAAGCCAGTGGTGTCCAAACTTTTTTCAAAGAGGGCCAGGTTTGATGAAGTGAGGGCCGTGAGGGCTGACCAACGGGCCAACCTTAGGATTGAAGTTGTTGAGCTTTTTTTTACAATTTTACCCCAGGAAATTTTACCCCAGGATTAGGCCCCCGAGACAGACTTTGGACATGCCTGTTCTAAGCCTTTGGAAACTTTCTCTTGTGGGTTCTTTCTGTACATTTTTATACCATAGATATTTGCAAGCCAGGCATGATCTTCCATTCCGAGGTGAACGTTGGAAGATAAATAGCAGCTAAGAGGAAGGACTTCTTCGTGCAACGTATAGTTAAACTGTGGAACTCCCAACCTGAATGGCTGTAAAAGAAGATTGGAGAAGTTCATGCAGGAGAAGGTTATCAATGACCGCTAGCCAGGATGCCTGGCAATGCTTCTGAAGACCAGGTCCTGGAAGACACAGGAGGGGAGAAGGATCTTGTCCTTGAATCCTGCTCCCTGGTTTCCCCCAGGCATCTGTTTGGCCACTGTGAGAACAGGGTGCTGGACTAGATGGGCCTGATCCAGTAGGGTATTATATAATTGTGCTATTATACTCTTGTTACTTGCTGAAAGAAGGTGTTTCAGGAGCAGAATCGACCTCTAAAGTGAATCATGTGGATCTCAAAATCTGGGATCTTACACACACACACACACACACACACACACACACACAGTGCATCTCAGCAAGCTATTGGCCAGAATGAGAGCGAGGGGCTTGCGGTGACATTTCCCCTCCACGATGGAGGCGTTGTGGCGGAGAGAGGGAACTTGCCGTTCCCCCCGCCACACCGGAACAGCTCAGACAAAGCCCACCAGATGCAAAACCAAAACTCTAATCGCCATACCAGATCCCTGACACATGCTTACCATTCCGCGCGCTCATCAAGCCCCGGCCGTGCCGTGGCAGCTCTGCCACCCAAAACCCTGCGCCAGGCAGCTGTCAATCCAATGCATGTGCCAAACGGCTTGGCACTTCAGGCCCCAGGAGCTGGCCAGCGCTCCTGCCGATCTCTCTGTCTGAAATTACACGCATGCGTAGAGACACACACACACACAGAGGGAGAGAGAGCCATGCACTTGACAAACAAACCTTGCTGTTACCCTGAGGCCAAAGGCATCGCCATATTGTGGCCCCTTAATGGCCCTTATCCATTACAGCCTTCTTTTGATTTCTCTTCCTGGGTGCAGGTCTTCCTTTCCATCTCCGCCACCTGCCATTCGAGTTCCCATCACCCCCTTCGTGTTTGGTTTTGCTGAGAGCACTCCTACCCTCTGGATAGCTTTCGCCCCTGATCTTATAGCCAAGATCTATATCTTGGCCTGATCTTGCGGCCAAGCCAATATCAACAGATCACCTGGCCGCCGGCCTCTTGGGGAGAGGGCGGAAGGGGCGGAAAGGCGGAAACCAGGCAGCGTTTGGCATCGCCGATAAAGCCGAGGGAAAGGATTATGGGCTCTTTAAGCCTGTTGGTGCCGTTACATTTGCCTCCCCGGGTGCCGACCCATTTGTGTGCCGTATTAGAATTGTAGAAGTAATAAATGAACAGTGGAGGGGGTTTGTAATGATGATTAGGGACTGAAATTGGCTCAGATTTACTGTGTCACTCAGAAACGGAGGGAGATGGGGGGGGAAGCATTCGGAGCGGCCTAATGGATCCATCAACTCGTTTTGGCTGCTCAGTGGGCCGAGCAGGGTCACCAGGCTTTCCGCTGGCAGCACAAAGCACTTCAATTTTGTTAGGAAATGTATCAATTTAACTGACTTGAGCAGCACACTGAAAAACCTAATGAATCTGGACTCAATTTTCCGCCACACTGCTTCTGTGAACTGTCGGAAACAATGTCTGTGGTCGGGGGTGAAGGCTGCCTCGGATAGGCTGCCTGTCCCTCCCTTCCTCCGCCAGGGTTAGCAGAGGAGAGAGGCGGCTCATGCCTCCCGCAATCGGGTGACAGCTCCGGACCCGCCGCTTGCCACTCTCCTAACAATGATGTCATTAAAGGTAAATTGGCCTCTATTTCAGCAGGATGATAGTGCTAATTGAGTGGGAAAATATAATATAGGGAGCTGTTGTCTCCAGTTAAAGGGAGGAGGGGGACAGATTAAATGGCCTACAATGGTGGGTGTCAGGCATGGCAGATGTTGTGTTCTGCTGATAACGGCACTGACGTATCTCCGGCTTGTCAAGGCCGGGGTTTTCAGAGAGACTTACAGCAAAAGGCAGCAGATGGCCTCCTGGAATGGGAATGAAGTGCTTAACCAGCCTGACTGCTGAAGGCAGCTAGTTTGTAAACAGACAAAGTCGGAGGTGTCTTATTGATCCCCGCTCGCTGCCCATCAGCGCCGCGGAATGAAAGGCGGAGAAGGCAGGCCCCGAGCCGCTGGACGCAGGCCTTTGCCACCAGGCAAGGGTGCCTCTCCAGAGGGAATTAGCCAGACCCTCCAAGTGTCCCTATTACAGGGACACTCCCGGATTTACAGAAAACGTCCCTGTTTCTGATTTGATCTCAGAACGTCCCACTTTTCCTTAAAGGTAAAGGGACCCCTGACCATTAGGTCCAGTTGTGACCGACTCTGGTGTTGTGGAGCTCATCTCGCTTTACTGGCCGAGGGAGCCGGCGTACAGTTTGCGGGTCATGTGGCCAGCATGACTAAGCCGCTTCTGGCGAACCAGAGCAGCGCACGGAAACGCTGTTTACCTTCCCGCCGGAGCAGTACCTATTTATCTACTTGCACTTTGACAGCTTTCGAACTGCTAGGTTGGCAAGAGCAGGGACCGAGCAACGGGAGCTCACCCCGTCGCGGGGATTCGAACCGCCGACCTTTTGATCGGCAAGTCCTAGGCTCTGTGGTTTAACCCACAGCGCCACCCGCGTCCCTTGAGACTCCTTAGGGTAGTGATAAAGTGGGATATCAATTCCAAACTCTTCTATCTTCCCAGGTGGATGAGCCCCATCTGCCCATCATCAGAGAAGTGGTGAAGGGTGTGGAATAGGACATCGACAGGGCTTTTTTTCCAGCTAGAACTCAGTTCTGGCACCTCTCAGGTGGGTGCCATTGCCATTCTAAGAGAACAAGGGAGGCGTCGCGGTGAGTTCCAGCACCTCTTTTTCTAGAAAAATAGCACTGGGCATCCCTATTTTCATCAGAGAAATGTTGGAAGGTATGTAAGTTGTGTCATGGATTGTCCCCAAGCCCATAGCAAGGGCTAGCCAAGACCCACTTTCAGCTGTATTTTTCAAGGACGCAGGCTACAGTCACATCATGCCTTCGAAGTCCCATAGCACCACTTTAGATAGTCGTGGCTTTACAGCTGAAGAATCCTAGGAGCTGTCATTTGTTAAGGGTGCTGAGAGTTGTTAAGAGACCCCTATTCCCCTCACAGAGCTACGGTTCCCAGAGTTCCCTGGGAAAAGGGATTGGTTGTTAAACCGCTCTGGAGACTGTAGCTTTAGGAGGGAGATAGGTTGTCTCTTAACAACTCAGCACCCATAACAAGCTACACTTCCCATAATTCTTTGGGGGGAGCCATGGCTGTTGCCTCACAGCACTTTAAACGTATGGTGTTATTGTGGCCACAGATTCCCTCCCCGCATCCCTTTTTGAAAAGGTCAATTTTAATAAAAAGCTTCGTTGTAAGCCGCTTTGGGAAATGTGGAACTAAAGGGCCAGGTGCTAAATGTTTGAACAAATAAATGCACAAGAAGTGGTGAAAACAGTTTTGCTGGTATTATTAACCATACTCAAAAGAAAAGTGGCTTCAAAGAGACCAAATAGTCACATAGAACCATAGAGACGGAAGGGACCCTAAGGGTCATCTAAGCCATGGATAGGCAACTAAGACCCGGGGGCCGGATTCAGCCCAATCGCCTTCTCAATCCGGCCCGCAGACGGTCTGGGAATCAGCCTGATTTTACATGAGTAGAATGTGTCCTTTTATTTAAAATGCATCTCTGGGTTATTTGTGGGGCATAGGAATTTGTTCATTCTTTTTTTTCAAAATATAGTCCAGCCCCCCACAAGGTCTGAGGGACAGTGGACAGGCCCCCTGCTGAAAAAGTTTGCTGGCCCCTGATCTAGGCCAACCCACTGCAATGGAGGAGGAGGGTCACTATTTCTGGAACCATGGTTCACATAGTTTCCCAGCATTCCCTGCCCACCAGCATCTGCTGCCCCAGGTGGCTGCCTTAGTTTGCCTAATGGTAGAGCCAGGTTTTCACTACTATAATGTAGCAGAGCACATGCATGCTTCTCGTATAGGTGAAAGTCCAAGTCAGGATCTGTACACCAGCCAGGTGGGGAGGAGCTTTGTACCTTTGCTTCCTTCCATAGATTGGTCCAGTTCCTGTAGGAATCATAGCCAAGTGTAATCCAGTCAATACTTCCCAATCAAGGAGGAGACTAGCAACCTGCAAAACCACAAAGAACACAACCACATCAGTGTGGTGCATTGATGTACAGTGGTACCTCGGGTTACATACACTTCAGGTTACAGACTCCGCTAACCCAGAAACAGTACCTCGGATTAAGAACTTTGCTTCAGGATGAGAACAGAAATCGTGCAGCAGCGGCGCGGCGGCAGCAGCAGGAGGCCCCATTAGCTAAAGTGGTGCTTCAGGTTAAGAACAATTTCAGGTTAAGAACGGACCTCCGGAACAAATTAAGTACGTAACTAGAGGTACCACTGTATTTCTTTTATTTAAAACATTTCTGTACCAACTCCCATAGCAAGTCTTTATGTCGTTTACAACCATACACACACCCCACTATTGAAAAAAATCTAATACAGGGGGCGGGGAATGCAACTGAAAAATGGGGGTGGGGAGTTAAAATCATAATAACCTGAGATCCAGGTGTGTTTTTAATGATGTCTCCATGCTATGAATGTGGGTGCTCACCTCAGCTCAGAAGAAAACTGGTTTCATAGTACGGGGGCCACCACCAAACAGACCGTCCCTCTAGAGATGGCTAGTTGTAATTTCAAAAGCTGTGGTATGTTGAGGAGGGTTTCATCAGCTATTATGAACCAGAGCTCCTTCAGCCTTGGGTGCCCTGATGTTGTTGGACTCCAACTTCCATCATCCCTGACAATTGTCTAACCAAGTGGGGATGATGGGAGTTATAGTCTAGAAACATCTGGAGAGCCAAGGCTGACGAACTCTGGTGCAGGCCTCACACTGGAGAGCAACAGGGAGAAAGGCGCTCCTTCAGACAACCTGTTCCTAAGTTGTTTGGGGGTTTATCGGTTGACACCGCCATTAAATCTGAGCCTCACCATGAGGTACCTGTTATTAATAATATTTTACATAATACTAAGTAAGCTTATGAAGGCAACCCCACGGTTCAGACCTATCAGGCTGTTTAAAAGTTAATTGGCTGGAAAGCAAGTTGTAAATACTGGGACTTGACCAATCCATCATTTGCAAGTCACTCTGTCCTGAAACTCTCTTCTGGTCAAGATGCAACCGGAAAACGATGGGTAGGTATATCATCATGGAAAGTTCTCTCCCAATGAGTCTTCCAACTGAAAAAAAAAGTCCATGTAAAAAAAAAAAATCACATTTATTTATTTTTAGCAGGGATTGTCCCTTCCCAAATGGAAATCTGTGTCATTCTGCACAAAATTTAAGCTAATAATCATGTTTATGGCTCTGGGAAACTGGTGGCTCAGACCTTTTGGAAGGTGTTGACTTTGCAGTATACATATTTATAGCATTATTATTAATATTGTGCCTCCTAATGTTTAATTTAATAGACTCTTCCCTGCATCTACCAGCCACCCTGTCTTTTCTGCCCTGATCTCTCTTCCCCTTCATTCTCCTCTTAGCCTCTGTTCTTTTCTTTTTGCATTTATAACCCCCGCATCACATTCCTGTATTCGTTTGACGAATTGCTGCAGTAATTCAGCTTTTAATCAAGTGTAATTCTTGCCTGCCTGCCTTTCTGTACAAACTTCCTTATTTTGACTCCCCTTATTATACAAAAGCATCATTCCAGGCCTCCCTATATGTCTTCTCGCTGCATCCTCAGAAACAATCCTAATTGAATTTTATTATGGCGTTGCTGGAAACCTGACTTCAAGCTTCATTTCGAGATAGGAATGCCTACAAAATAAATGGACAACGTGAGAAGCACTTTGCTGGATTGGCCCATCTAAGTCACATGGCCCAGTCACATGGGCAGGGTACAAATAATAAAATTATTCTGATTATTGTTCTGATTCCAAAAGCGACAAATTGGGTGTCTCTCTGGGGCCATCCTCTATTGTTCTTCCCCAGCATCTTGCACTTTAAGGTAGGCTGCCCCTTATCTGGGAGGTTTCACTTAGCTATCATATATTAATAGCCATTTTTTAAAAAGAAAAAAACTTTCCTCCATGAATATGACAAAAACCCTTTCTGTAGGCTCATTTAGGCACAAATACAGTTAAGCAAGCAGTAATTGGACAGATGTCCATCTGAGACTAACTATGTCCAGCTTCTTCTTCTTTTATTCTTTGGCGATACTTGTAGCCGAGTAAGATTGTCTTCCATAAACACAGTTTTAAAAGTGACTGTGGAGGCCAATTCTGGATCCACACATCCTTCCACAGTGGGGACATTGGTTTCTGGGTGGGAGTTGACCACAGTGAGGGTTTGCCAAGGGTGCCTTCCGCTTAGCACGTTTCTCCCTTTCATCCTGAGTTTGAGTGTCTTCAAAGCCCATGACACCTTTGGGAAAGGCTGTTCTCCAACTGGAGCACTCGCAGACCAGTGTTTCTCAGTTGTCGGTGTTTATACTACCTTTTTTTTAGATTTGCCTTGAGAGAGTCTTTGAACCTCTTTTGTTGACCACCGACATTACGCTTGACGTTTTTAAGCGTACTATGTCCTGCCCATCGCTGTGATTAAAAGCCAAGACCATTATTATCTAGAGTCGTTTCAATAGCACCAACCTGCTAGGATATCTAACCTTCCATTGGCCGCAGATCATTGTAGAAGATCAAGCAGAATCTCCCAGGCTCAATCTCAGCTTGAAACCATACTAGTCAGTGTAGACCAGGCATAGGCAAACTTGGCCCTCCTGATGCTTTGGAACTACAACTCCCATCATCCCTAGCTAACAGGACCAATGGTCAGGGATGATGGGAATTGTAGTCCCAAAACATCTGGAGGGCCATGGTTGCCTATGCCTGGTGTAGACGGTACAGGTCAAGATGGACCAATCTCTGACTTGGTATAAATAGCGTTGCCATATCTTGAAGAGCAAACAAGAGGGCAGCCCGAGCTGCTGCCAGCCCGAGCCAAGGAAAGAGGTGTGCGGGGTTGCCACACTCACATGCCTCTTTCCCCAGCTCTGGCTGGCAGCGGCTGCAGTGTGCAGAGCAGGCTAAGTCCAAGCAGCGGCGGAGCAAGCCAATCGGGCGCCTGCGGCAGCACGCATGCCCTGCACCCAGGGGTGGAGCCAGCCACCTGCAGGGGCGGGGCCAGCCACCACTCAAGCGGAAGCTCCGTTTGGCTTCTGAGGAATGTTCAAAAACCAGAGCATTTACTTCTGGGTTTTCGGCGTTCGGGAACCAAAATGTTCGAAAATGGAGCTATTCGAGAACCAAGGTTTGACTGTACACCTTTAGGCGCCTGCCAAAAACATTCCTTTTAAACCAGGCCTTTGGTTGATTTGATTGACATCCTACGCCCTTTTAAAATGTGGCTGTTTTGGGGGGGGGAGGGTGTTATTGGGTTGTTGTTTTTAATGTGTGTGTGTGTGTGTGTGGTTTTTATGTTGATCTTGTTCTGCGAACCACCTGTGACCTCCGGGTATAGGGCGGTATATAAATTCAAGAAATAAAATAATAATAAGCCAAACTAGCGTAGAATCACATCATTGCTGAACCTGTAACTGCTGCCTCCCGTATTGTCAGATCAAGACCTGGAAGACCAAGCTACTCAGTGACAAAACTCACTGGATGGCTTTGGGCTAGCTGCTGTCCCTCAGCCTAAACTACCTCACAGGCTTGTCGTGAGGATGAAATGAGGTGAGGAGGGGATGCTTCTTAGAGGAAAGGCGGGAGATAAATATACCAACAAACCAATCACGACTGTCGAGCTCGTTTTCCACTGAAGAACCAAGGTTGTCGCTGCATTAAGTAGAAACTAGGCCCTGAGGTCTAAATAAGGGAGCCTGGGCTTAAACGGAAATGCAGGCAGACAGGAGCTGGGCACTGGGGAACTGGGGTTTTAGGAGACAGCCCAGCGTTTAAAGTAATCAAGAATGATTCAAATGACAGGTTTGTGTGGTGTTTGCTAATTTACTCGAGATTCATTTCTAGGAACAGCTGGCTGTATCCCAGCAGGAATGGCGTTTGCACACGCCCACCTGCTGCCAGGCAGACGGGCCTCGGGTACAGCTGTACTTAAAGTTCAGGAAGCTCAGTATCCTTGCCCACTGAAAACCTCGCAAACTTCCCGGGGAAGACTCACCTGCAAGGAAACGCACCTTGCTCAACGCTTCCACTTCTTCCCCAAAACTGTCGTCAGTTTTGCAAAAGGAGGGAGGCGCTTTTAAAGAGATGCACGTGCTGGAATGGCCACGGGCCAATTAAATCGCGGGTGCAGGGGGAGATAATTACACAGACGCCGCAGAACTGAGTAGGGGGTCGAGTGCCTCCCTCTCTGTGGCTCTCTTGAAAATTAAGGGGTTTGTGTCCCTATGAGCAAAGCCAGTCTGATGGCAGAGTTAATCCAATTAAGCCAGACCATGCTTAAACCCAGGGCTGCACGCATTAAAGGGGCCAACGCTCCGCACCGAATTCTGCATCACGAAATGTTCATTCTGTGAGTGGAATCAATGAGAAGAATTGCATGCTTTTTGCAGCTGCTTTTGTTCCTGAGGTTTCATCGGGCATCAACTGTGCAGCTTCAAGGGTTTAAGGTGCTAAGGGTTTAAGAAATGCAACCGAATTTGGAATACTGTGTCCTGCTCTTGTTGCCTCACCTCAAAAAGGATGTGCTATTTTCTCTAGAAAAGAGGTGCCAGAACTCACCATGAACTCCTCCCTTGTTCTCTTGTAATGGCAATTGCGCCCATCTGAGAGGTGTCGGAACTAAGTTCCAGCATGCAGTGGCGTAGCGTGGGTTGTCAGCACCCGGGGCAAGGCAAGTAATTTGCGCCCCCTAACCCGTGGATTTGCGCCCCCTAACCCTAACCCCCAGATGTTGCGCCCGGTGCGGCCGACCCCCCCTGCACCCCCCACGCTACGCCACTGCCAGCATGTCCTGGCTGGGGGATAAAAGCCCCAGTTATAGATCTGGAAAAGGTTTGGAACACAGCAACCAAAATTAACGGCATGGAGCGATTCTCCTATCAGGAAATGTTGCAGTATTCATATATATATATTCATATATATATATATATATATATATTTGCTTTCGTAGATTTTCACGGGTACAGGAATGTAGGTTTTGGTGTCTTCGGGTGTCTTCCCGTGTAAGAGTTGGGGTGTCTAGGCGACGTTTCGACGAGGTCTCACTCGTCATCTTCAGGCTGGTGCTTTCGGCTTCTTGTTACTAGAACAGAGCAGGATCTCAGTGTTTGAGTTCCTATAAATACTGTTGAGGGGGTGTGGTGTATAGCCTCCAACGTTCTGGGCAGAGAGGAAGTTCCTAGGTTAATGTGCCTTTTCTTCTTTTGTTCATTAATTACTTGAGGGATATCTTGAGTGATTACTTGAGTGATATTCTGAGTACCACTTAGGAGGGTCATTAGGTGTGGATTAGTTGCTAAAGCTTTCGTGTCTTGACCTCTTGACCTTGTAAAGAGTTTTTCTGAGAAGATGGCTGTACTGCACTTAGTTGTGCTCTGGCTTGGCTTCGTGTATAGGGGCGAGCTGTGGTTTTGTGCCCTGTGCCAGCCAGATCTGTGTAGGGATTGCAGGGGGGTGCAGCATCCGGAGGTGCCACTATGGTTTGGCTACTGGATGGTGTCTGTAATTTATCTGTGGAGAGGGTCTGGGTTTGGGTCTGGTGTGGTTGATTGGAGATGGCGTTCTGTGTGCCTCTGGTTCTGGTGTCGGTTTTTGTGGGGAGGGCTAATTTCCAGATGTCTGGCAGGCGGGACGTGTCGTCACGCTTGTTCATGTTGTGAGGGTGTTTCTCTATCTCGATGGCTTCCATGATTATTCTCTTGTGGTGATGTTCCATGTTAAAGAGCAATTTGGAATCTGCAAAATTAATTTCGTGTCCTGTTTCTTTCATGTGTTGGTAAAGAGAGGAAGTTTTTTCTTCTTTTTTGACGGCATTCTTGTGTTCTGCGATACGTGCATTTATTCGTCTGTTTGTTTGTCCAATGTACGTGGCTGGGCAGACTTTGCAGGGTATTTCATAGACCCCTTGGTTTTCTAACTGGATTTTATCTTTTGGGTTTCTGAGGATATTGGCTATTTTTTGGTTGGTGCAAAAGGCTGTTTTGATATTGTGTTTATGGAGGATTTTGCTAATTTTATCTGTAGTGCCCTTGATATAAGGAAGGAGGGCCATGCCATTGTTTTCTTCTGTGTCTTGGTTTTTGGGGGGTGTTTCTTTTTGGATTAGCTTCGTAACCCTGTTTTGCTGGTATCCGTTGGCGATCTTTTGCACCAACCAAAAAATAGCCAATATCCTCAGAAACCCAAAAGATAAAATCCAGTTAGAAAACCAAGGGGTCTATGAAATACCCTGCAAAGTCTGCCCAGCCACGTACATTGGACAAACAAACAGACGAATAAATGCACGTATCGCAGAACACAAGAATGCCGTCAAAAAAGAAGAAAAAACTTCCTCTCTTTACCAACACATGAAAGAAACAGGACACGAAATTAATTTTGCAGATTCCAAATTGCTCTTTAACATGGAACATCACCACAAGAGAATAATCATGGAAGCCATCGAGATAGAGAAACACCCTCACAACATGAACAAGCGTGACGACACGTCCCGCCTGCCAGACATCTGGAAATTAGCCCTCCCCACAAAAACCGACACCAGAACCAGAGGCACACAGAACGCCATCTCCAATCAACCACACCAGACCCAAACCCAGACCCTCTCCACAGATAAATTACAGACACCATCCAGTAGCCAAACCATAGTGGCACCTCCGGATGCTGCACCCCCCTGCAATCCCTACACAGATCTGGCTGGCACAGGGCACAAAACCACAGCTCGCCCCTATACACGAAGCCAAGCCAGAGCACAACTAAGTGCAGTACAGCCATCTTCTCAGAAAAACTCTTTACAAGGTCAAGAGGTCAAGACACGAAAGCTTTAGCAACTAATCCACACCTAATGACCCTCCTAAGTGGTACTCAGAATATCACTCAAGTAATCACTCAAGATATCCCTCAAGTAATTAATGAACAAAAGAAGAAAAGGCACATTAACCTAGGAACTTCCTCTCTGCCCAGAACGTTGGAGGCTATACACCACACCCCCTCAACAGTATTTATAGGAACTCAAACACTGAGATCCTGCTCTGTTCTAGTAACAAGAAGCCGAAAGCACCAGCCTGAAGATGACGAGTGAGACCTCGTCGAAACGTCGCCTAGACACCCCAACTCTTACACGGGAAGACACCCGAAGACACCAAAACCTACATATATATATATATATATATATATATATATATATATATATATATATGCATGCTTTCGTAGATTTTCACGGGTACAGGAATGCAGGTTTTGGTGTCTTCGGGTGTCTTCCCGTGTAAGAGTTGGGGTGTCTAGGCGACGTTTCGACGAGGTCTCACTCGTCATCTTCAGGCTGGTGCTTTCGGCTTCTTGTTACTGGAACAAGAAGCCGAAAGCACCAGCTTCAAGAACAGTTTCAAGAACAGCACCAGCTTCAAGAAGCCGAAAGCACCAGCCTGAAGATGACGAGTGAGACCTCGTCGAAACGTCGCCTAGACACCCCAACTCTTACACGGGAAGACACCCGAAGACACCCGAAGACACCAAAACCTGCATATATATAATGCCACTGTTGTGATGAACACATCGGACTACCAAGCAAAACTATCAAATCTACTCCAAGACCCTACCTACCAACCTATAAAAACAGATCCCACCACCTATCTGGAAAAAACCACCAAATCCAAAATAAAAGCCTCTCCTATCAGTGAAGAAATCCAGCTAAGAATCATCCCCAGAGAAAAATCATCCAGATGCCCCAAACTCTACGGTCTCCCCAAGATACACAAAGAAGGAACACCACTCAGACCAATAGTCAGCTCCATAGGCTCACCTCTACAAAATCTCGCTAAATTTCTCGCTAAGCAACTTCAGCCCTATGCAGAATCTATCGCTTCACACGTTACAAACTCCTTCCAGTTCATAGAAACAATAAAGAAGCAAAACCTACATCCCGATGACCTACTTGTGAGCTTCGATGTTGTATCTCTCTTCACACAAGTGCCCATTAATGAAGCCTTGACAGCCATTCAAAACAAATACAATCCCCCCGAATACATCCTGGACCTGACCAACCACTGCCTAACCAACACGTACTTCATCCACAATGGACAAAGATACAAACAGATAGAAGGAGCACCTATGGGATCACCCCTCTCACCGGTCATCGCAAATCTGTACATGGAACACTTTGAAACCAATGCTTTAGACAAGTCAGAACACAAACCCAAACTTTGGCTCAGATATGTTGACGACACCTTTGTAATTTGGCCACACGGGAAGGAAAAACTAGATAGCTTCCTCACACATCTCAACAGCCTACACCCCAAAATACAATTCACTATGGAAATAGAAGCCAACAACCAACTTCCCTTCCTTGACGTCCTAATCTACAAAAAACCTGATGGCTCCCTAGGACACACTATCTACCGGAAAAAAACACACACCAACCGCTACTTACATGCACAATCACACCACCACCCTGCACAAATAAACTCCGTAGCCAAGACTCTCATCTCCAGAACCAAACGCCTGGCTGACAAAGACCACTTGACAACTGAGTTACAGAATCTCTCAAATGTGTTAATCGCCAACGGATACCAGCAAAACAGGGTTACGAAGCTAATCCAAAAAGAAACACCCCCCAAAAACCAAGACACAGAAGAAAACAATGGCATGGCCCTCCTTCCTTATATCAAGGGCACTACAGATAAAATTAGCAAAATCCTCCATAAACACAATATCAAAACAGCCTTTTGCACCAACCAAAAAATAGCCAATATCCTCAGAAACCCCAAAGATAAAATCCAGTTAGAAAACCAAGGGGTCTATGAAATACCCTGCAAAGTCTGCCCAGCCACGTACATTGGACAAACAAACAGACGAATAAATGCACGTATCGCAGAACACAAGAATGCCGTCAAAAAAGAAGAAAAAACTTCCTCTCTTTACCAACACATGAAAGAAACAGGACACGAAATTAATTTTGCAGATTCCAAATTGCTCTTTAACATGGAACATCACCACAAGAGAATAATCATGGAAGCCATCGAGATAGAGAAACACCCTCACAACATGAACAAGCATGACGACACGTCCCGCCTGCCAGACATCTGGAAATTAGCCCTCCCCACAAAAACCGACACCAGAACCAGAGGCACACAGAACGCCATCTCCAATCAACCACACCAGACCCAAACCCAGACCCTCCCCACAGATAAATTACAGACACCATCCAGTAGCCAAACCATAGTGGCACCTCCGGATGCTGCACCCCCCTGCAATCCCTACACAGATCTGGCTGGCACAGGGCACAAAACCACAGCTCGCCCCTATACACGAAGCCAAGCCAGAGTACAACTAAGTGCAGTACAGCCATCTTCTCAGAAAAACTCTTCACAAGCTCAAGAGGTCAAGACACGAAAGCTTTAGCAACTAATCCACACCTAATGACCCTCCTAAGTGGTACTCAGAATATCACTCAAGAAATCACTCAAGATATCCCTCAAGTAATTAATGAACAAAAGAAGAAAAGGCACACTAACCTGGGAACTTCCTCTCTGCCCAGAACGTTGGAGGCTAGACACCACACCCCCTCAACAGTATTTATAGGAACTCAAACACTGAGATCCTGCTCTGTTCTAGTAACAAGAAGCCGAAAGCACCAGCCTGAAGATGACGAGTGAGACCTCGTCGAAACGTCGCCTAGACACCCCAACTCTTACACGGGAAGACACCCGAAGACACCAAAACCTGCATTCCTGTACCCGTGAAAATCTACGAAAGCAAATATATATATTCTCATATATATGCAGGTTTTGGTGTCTTCGGGTGTCTTCCCGTGTAAGAGTTGGGGTGTCTAGGCGACGTTTCGACGAGGTCTCACTCGTCATCTTCAGGCTGGTGCTTTCGGCTTCTTGTTACTGGAACAGAGCAGGATCTCAGTGTTTGAGTTCCTATAAATACTGTTGAGGGGGTGTGGTGTATAGCCTCCAACGTTCTGGGCAGAGAGGAAGTTTCCAGGTTAGTGTGCCTTTTCTTCTTTTGTTCATTAATTACTTCCTCTCTTTACCGGTCATCGCAAATCTGTACATGGAACACTTTGAAACCAATGCTTTAGACAAGTCAGAAACACAAACCCAAACTTTGGCTCAGATATGTTGACGACACCTTTGTAATTTGGCCACACGGGAAGGAAAAACTAGATAGCTTCCTCACACATCTCAACAGCCTACACCCCAAAATACAATTCACTATGGAAATAGAAGCCAACAACCAACTTCCCTTCCTTGACGTCCTAATCTACAAAAAACCTGATGGCTCCCTAGGACACACTATCCTAGGACACACTATCCCTAGGACACACTATCCCTAGGCCACACTATCCCTAGGACACACACACCAACCGCTACTTACATGCACAATCACACCACCACCCTGCACAAATAAACTCCGTAGCCAAGACTCTCATCTCCAGAACCAAACGCCTGGCTGACAAAGACCACTTGACAACTGAGTTACAGAATCTCTCAAATGTGTTAATCGCCAACGGATACCAGCAAAACAGGGTTACGAAGCTAATCCAAAAAGAAACACCCCCCAAAAACCAAGACACAGAAGAAAACAATGGCATGGCCCTCCTTCCTTATATCAAGGGCACTACAGATAAAATTAGCAAAATCCTCCATAAACACAATATCAAAACAGCCTTTTGCACCAACCAAAAAATAGCCAATATCCTCAGAAACCCAAAAGATAAAATCCAGTTAGAAAACCAAGGGGTCTATGAAATACCCTGCAAAGTCTGCCCAGCCACGTACATTGGACAAACAAACAGACGAATAAATGCACGTATCGCAGAACACAAGAATGCCGTCAAAAAAGAAGAAAAAACTTCCTCTCTTTACCAACACATGAAAGAAACAGGACACGAAATTAATTTTGCAGATTCCAAATTGCTCTTTAACATGGAACATCACCACAAGAGAATAATCATGGAAGCCATCGAGATAGAGAAACACCCTCACAACATGAACAAGCGTGACGACACGTCCCGCCTGCCAGACATCTGGAAATTAGCCCTCCCCACAAAAACCGACACCAGAACCAGAGGCACACAGAACGCCATCTCCAATCAACCACACCAGACCCAAACCCAGACCCTCTCCACAGATAAATTACAGACACCATCCAGTAGCCAAACCATAGTGGCACCTCCGGATGCTGCACCCCCCTGCAATCCCTACACAGATCTGGCTGGCACAGGGCACAAAACCACAGCTCGCCCCTATACACGAAGCCAAGCCAGAGCACAACTAAGTGCAGTACAGCCATCTTCTCAGAAAAAACTCTTCACAAGCTCAAGAGGTCAAGACACAAAAGCTTTAGCAACTAATCCACACCTAATGACCCGCCTAAGTGGTACTCAGAATATCACTCAAGAAATCACTCAAGATATCCCTCAAGTAATTAATGAACAAAAGAAGAAAAGGCACCCTAACCTGGAAACTTCCTCTCTGCCCAGAACGTTGGAGGCTATACACCACACCCCCTCAACAGTATTTATAGGAACTCAAACACTGAGATCCTGCTCTGTTCCAGTAACAAGAAGCCGAAAGCACCAGCCTGAAGATGACGAGTGAGACCTCGTCGAAACGTCGCCTAGACACCCCAACTCTTACACGGGAAGACACCCGAAGACACCAAAACCTGCATTCCTGTACCCGTGAAAATCTACGAAAGCAAATATCTCATTCATATATATATATATATATATATATATATATATATATATATATATACACACATTTTAATTGATTTTTAAACATATCAGTTCCAACAGTCATACAACATATCTTCACATCCCATACAATATTTTGACTTCCATCAACACCTCGGATGATTTCCCGTTTTTTAACATACTTCTGCATTTCTTAATTTCCTATTACTTTTAATTATCCTTAACTAATAATTATTTTCATAGTCTTTCATGTAATATTTCAAATAATCTACTTTACAAAACTTCTTGCAGATCTGTTCATCACAGTTACTTTTCAGATAATTCATATACAGTGATACCTCAGGTTAAGTACTTAATGCGTTCCAGAGGTCCGTTCTTAACCTGAAACTGTTCTTAACCTGAAGCACCACTTTAGCTAATGGGGCCTCCTGCTGCCGCCGTGCAATTTCTGTTCTCATCCTGAAGCAAAGTTCTTAACCCGAGGTACTATTTCTGGGTTAGCAGAGTCTGTAACCTGAAGCGTATGTAACCTGAAGCGTCTGTAACCCGAGGTAAGGTAAAGGTAAAGGTACTCCTGCCCGTACGGGCCAGTCGTGACCGACTCTGGGGTTGCGTGCTCATCTCGCTTAAGAGGCTGTGAGCCGGCGCTGTCCGAAGACACTTCCAGGTCACGTGGCCAGCGTGACGAAGCTGCTCTGGCGAGCCAGAGCCGCACACGGAAACGCCGTTTACCTTCCCGCTATAAAGCGATACCTATTTATCTACTTGCACTTAGGGGTGCTTTCGAACTGCTAGGTGGGCAGGAGCTGGGACCGAACGACGGGAGCTCACCCCGCCGCGGGGATTCGAACCGCCGACCTTACGATCGGCAAGTCCTAGGCACTGAGGTTTTACCCACAGCGCCACCCGTGTCCTTGTATTTACT
Source organism: Podarcis bocagei (assembly GCF_964188305.1). Lineage (NCBI taxonomy): Eukaryota > Metazoa > Chordata > Lepidosauria > Squamata > Lacertidae > Podarcis > Podarcis bocagei. Next base: position 51,036,097 of record NC_138139.1, on the reverse strand, counting down.
CCAGTCTTCTAAGAATCTCTGGTCCTGCAGGTTTCGAATCCTTCCTGTTAATTTATCGTAAATGTTGCAGTATTCAGAACTTTTTAGTTTAGAGAAAAAGTGAGAGGCAAACATGATAGAAGTTTATAAAGGTGGTGCATGGCATGGCATGGAGAAAGGGGGTGGAGAAAAGGTTTTCTCACTCTCTCATAACACTAGAGGTTGGGGACATCCCACGAAGCTGAATAATGGAAGGTTCCAGACAGATAAAAGAAAGTCCACCTTGATGAGGCGCATAGTTAATCCATGGCGCTTGGCCACCAACTTGGATGGCTTTAAAAGAGGATTAGGCTATGATTTATAATGAATTGAAGAAAATGTTTAAAATGACATTTCCAAAAAACAACAACCCAGAAGCATTTTTGTTAGGGATTGTAGGACAAGACCTGCCAAGGAAAACAAAGAACTTATTCATGTATGCTACAACAGCAGCAAGAGTCTTGATAGCACAAGGATGGAAGAATGAGGAAACCCCAACAAAAGAACAGTGGCAAGAGAAATAGATGAACTATGCAGAACTGGATAAACTGACATACAAACTGCGAGACAAGGACAACTGTGACTTTAAAATTAGCCGCCCTGAGCCCGGCTTCGGCTGGGGAGGGCGGGATATAAATAAAATTTATTATTATTATTATTATTTAAAGAAGAATGGGAACTTTTTCCCAAATTACTTAAAAAGACAACAAAATGAATTGGCCTCCTTGGCAGGTTTTGAATAAACACAGACAAATTTCGTGATTGTTAACATAGTAGATAGATAATACTGTATAAGGATTTATACAATTTTACAATATGCAGAGAATAATATGTGTTGAGAAATCAGAGAGAGGAGCTGAGGGAAATCTCGGGGGGGGCGGTTTGATGGGGAGGTGGGGGGAAGGGGGAATAATGAATATGATATGTTTTAATATTTTGTTGAAATTGTTGATAATTTTTTTTTTTAAAGAGGATTAGACTATTGCTGGGTAGGAGCCATGATGGCTAGGCTGCGCCTCCACCTGCATTTCTTCTGAACATCGGTTGCTGGAAGGCATGGAAGGGAAGAGTCCTCTTGAGAAGAAGAGGAGGAGGAGGAGGAGGAAGAGGGGGAGGAGGAGGAGGAGGAGGGGGAGGAGAAGAAGAAGAGTTTGGATTTGATAACCCACTTTATCACTACCCAAAGGAGTCTCAAAGCAGCTAACATTCTCCTTTCCCTTCCTCCCCCACAACAAACACTCTGTGAGGTGAGTGGGGCTAAGAGACTCCAGAGAAGTGTGACTGGCCCAAGGTCACCCAGCAGCTGCATGTGGAGGAGCGGGGAATTGAACCCGGTTCCCCAGATTACGAGACTACCGCTCTGAACCACTACACCACACTGGCTCTCAAGATTGTCTTCCATAAACACGATCTTAACAGCGAGTCCATAAATGACTGTGGAGGCCAATTCTGGATCCACACATCCTTCCACAGTGGGGACATAGGTTTCCGGGCAGGAGTTGATCACGGTGAGGGTTTGCGAAGCATGCCTTCCTCTTAGCACATTTCTCCCTTGCGTCCTGAGTTCAAGTGTCTTCAAAGCCCGTAACACCTTTGGTAAAGGCTGTTCTCCAATTGGAGCGCTCGCAGGCCAGTGTTCCCCAATTGTTGGTGTTTATACTACATTCTCCTTTCCCTTCCTCCCCCACAACAAACACTCTGTGAGGTGAGTGGGGCTGAGAGACTTCAAAGGAGTGTGACTAGCCCAAGGTCACCCAGCAGCGGCATGTGGAGGAGCAGGGAAGCGAACCAGGTTCACCAGATTACGAGTCCACCGCTCTTAACCACTACACCACACTGGCTCTCTGGTTTCCTGCAAACATCTGGTTGGCCACTGTGAGAACAGGATGCTGGACTAGATGGGCCATTGGCCTGATCCAGCAGAGCTCTTCTCATGCTGCTAGGAAGCTGGCAGGCTTCTAGTTTGTTCCCAGGCCTTCAGGACTGTGTGCCTCTCCTCGACTTTCTTAGCACTCTGCAAGGCCAGCCCTGGCAGTAGGCATAATGAGGCTGTCTCCTCAGGTAGGGGTAGGGAGTGGACCAGCTGTGAGTGCCCCGTGGCCTTCCCTGCAGCTCTTAAACTGGAGCACAGGCCTGAGGAGCAGCGAAAGGCCCTGTCCTATTTCCAGCACCTAAGTAGATTTCAGCTGCCAGTCTGGCTAGAAGGTGGTGGTGGAGAGCCGCCATCTTGTTCTTCACATGTTGCACTTGCCAACCTGCTCTGAAGTTCCTCCTGGTTCCTTTTATAGGGGCTGCTGCGAGGATGGAGCTGAAGACAGCAGGGGAGCACTTGGCTTCCAAGGAGATGGATCAATACTTTCTGTTTCAATTCGGATGGCAAACACATACCAGGAGGAGGTGCTTGATCTGCACTTCTGGTTTCCAGAATGGGTGGCAAACGCTAGGGATTGTGCCATAGAGAGGTCCTCCTGGCCCCCAGAATGGCAGCTTTTGAATGAGAACAGGAAGTGAAGAAGGCTGGTTGCCCCTAGAACCTTATCACCTCTATGGTTTCTCTCCACCAGCCTTGTCTTCCAAGGTGAGTCAGAGGGCTATGGAGCAATTCCTCACCACCATGAAAACACATGTCCGAGGCCTAACATTTCGTAGAAGCTTTTCAGTGGTTGCTGGGTTGCTACAGGAGCCCAGATCAAGATAAAAACCCAAGGTGGATTGATTTATGAAGGGTAGAGACTCTTGCAGGGGCAGGTTCTCTATCCATGATAGGAGGCCAGGTCTCTCTGGGTTTCACAACTCACAAGATTGAAAATTTGTGAATCAAATAATAGCTCCCCTGTCAGTCTTATCCCTCCCCAGATGCTCCATGTAGGCTCCCTGCCTTCTTAAAAAATAAAAATTGAGTACAATATGCATGTTAATCTGTTTTTGCATTTATTTTTCTTCCTTTTTTGAAAGCCTAGAATGGCAAAGTCAGCCACCTCCAATGTCATTGCAGTTGAGAATGCTATCCCTTTGCCAGTGCTGAAGTAGCAACTAATCTGCTCAGCTTCTGACCTTATTATTATTATTATACTTATTATTATAAGTATAATACTTATTATTATTATTAATATATTTAAACCCCACCTTTTCCCCTCAAAGGACTCGAAGCTTCTTACAGATAAAAACAAGAACTACTAAAAACACAGGAAAGACAATCATTAAAATACAATCAACCCTTGATAGAATTAAAACTATATACATATATAAAACTTGTTCGAAACATACCAGTAATTACAATAGAAATAGCACGGCACTCTTGGAAATGGGGTGTTTGCCATTTTGTTGTTTGCCTCAGAGAGCAAAACATCTTGGGCTGGACCTGAGTATGATTTTTCGTAATCCAGGAATTGGGCAGAGGGGTATGAGTGACTTTGCAGGCGCTAGCCAATCACCCCTGTGCACAGCCAGCCTGCGCTTATCAATGTGTAGAGCTGTTAGTTTCTTTGCGGGTGACGGTTCAGAGCTCGGCCCAGGAGATCTTTTGAAATGAATGTGGGGAAGGAACTTGCTTCCAAATGAGCTCTGCTGTTCCACAGATAAATATGTCTGTCTGCGCCCCCCCACAAAAAAGCACCAAATCCAGTGGCTGCCTTGGCCTGTCACCTCTCTCCAGTGCCTGATCTGATCTTCCTTTTGTCAGCCTCCGACATCCCCTTTCCAGCTCCATGGGCCAGCCGGGCCCTGCATCCCCTTCTCTGTTTGTACAGTCTGCACACACCAGTGGAGACCCATGAATAATAAGAGCAGCAATAACCTTCAGATTGTTTGTGTCTGCTCCAGTGGGCACTGCATGCGGGTGCTCATTCATTTTGCCGGCACCGAGTTCTTCTTTGCTTAAGGTGGCACAGCAGAGGAAGGGAGATTGGAAAGACTCCCCACGCCTCACTTCTTTCCAAGGTTCAGCTTTGATTTCACACACACACACACACACACACACACACACACCCCTCAAGCCCCAAACTGGCTCCCTTTCTCCTACGGCAATCACCCTTCCAATGCCCGGACAGGGCCAGAACAAAGGCCAATCTAATTCAACCAGTCTGTTCCCCATAGTGGTCACCCAGATGTCTCTGCGAAGACCACAGGCAAAACCCGGGTTTCAAAACAGCTGCCCTGGTTGTCTGTTTCTTTCTATGCCCAACAATAATTTATAATAATAATAATTTATTATTTATACCCTGCCCATCTGGCTGGGTTTCCCCAGCCACTCTGGGCGGCTTCCAACAAAATATTAAAATACAATAGTCTTTTGTTGTTTAGTCGTTTAGTCGTGTCCGACTCTTCGTGACCCCCTGGACCAGAGCACGCCAGGCACTCCTGTCTTCCACTGCCTCCCACAGTTTGCTCAAACTCATGCTGGTAGCTTCGAGAACACTGTCCAACGATCTCATCCTCTGTCGTCCCCTTCTCCTTGTGCCCTCCATCTTTCCCAACATCAGGGTCTTTTCCAGGGAGTCTTCTCTTCTCATGAGGTGGCCAAAGTATTGGAGCCTCAGCTTCAAGATCTGTCCTTCCAGTGAGCACTCAGGGCTGATTTCCTTAAGAATTAATAGTCTATTAAACATTAAAAGCTACCCTAAACAGGGCTGCCTTCAGATGTCTGGTAGTTGTTTTTCTCTTTGACATCTGGTGGGAGGGCGTTCCACAGGGCAGGTGCCACTACTGAGAAGGCCCTCTGCCTGGTTCCCTGTAACTTGGCTTCTCGCAGCGAGGGAACCGCCAGAAGGCCCTCAGCGCTGGACCTCATCGTCCGGGCAGAACGAAGGGGGTGGAGACGCTCCTTCAGGTATACTGGACCAAGGCCGTTTTCCATTAGTGTTTGGCTCCCTGAAAAAGTGCCTCCTCCTTCACAGGCCCCCATGGGTGCTGAGATTGGTGAAGAGGGCCCTCTTGGTATTACCTCAGAAGTTTGGCAGTGTTGTAAGAAAAACTGCTCCCTTTCCCTTATGGGGTCTTCCGGAGCCCATATAGAGTCCTTAAGTGGGTTCCCTATTAGTAGAAGAAAACAGGCCAGCCGGAATATATTGAGAAGCAAAGCAGCTAGTAAGCCTGATCTTTATTAAACTGTTGCAACAGGGTCCTCACTCACCACACGCAGGAGGGAGGAGGAACCCTGAACAATGGTGCACAAGCCCTGATATAGACTTTTGAAATTGCCCACCCTGTAGCCAGAGACACCCCCGCCAAAAAAAACCCAACCTCATACATACATCACAGAAGGAGGTGGTCTACAGCAGAAATCCTGTATGCCAGGATACCTGATAATGATCACTGATTGCTTTACCTGGGCAGCCTGGCCATTCTTCTGTGATGGTTAATACTTTAGTTCCCGAATCCAGGTCACAGGCTCACCCTATTCATACACAAATACGCCCTTAAAACAGGATTTACAAGAAAAAAGACAATGGGAAGGAAGGCTTTCCTCATTACTGCAGAAGAATATTTGAGGTCATTGGGAGAGTCAAAATGGCTTCAGGATTGCTCTCCCATACTGTTCCAGACCCATGATTCATATATTTAGATATGTGTGCATTTATGAATATTTATTCTATATTTGAGACCTTAAAAATCTTTTAACAGCAGGGTGGCAGCCCAAAGCAGGGCCTTCTTGGTGGCAGTCCCTAAATTATGGAGCTCCACACAGAAGTGTACCTGCCACCTTTGTTATACAGCTTTTTGCAAATCATTTGAATTTGTATACCACCCTCCATCCTTAGATCTCAGTGTGGTCCATGACATAAAATTATAATATAGAAAGCGCAAAATGAATAATAAAAACAAAAACAAACCAGTGGTTTGGTGGTCCTTTAGGTATTGTGCTCCTGAATGCTGAAGATGCAGCTCTTTGCCCCGGCTTTTGACACTTGAGGCGTGTATCTTTAGGACCCGCCTTACGTCCATGAACTCATTGTTATTCCTCCAGGGCCTCGACCTCTGTTGCAAAGGGGAAAGAACTGCATTAGCCACAGCACAGCAGCCAGCTTACCACAACACTCCTCCTTTGCAACATCTGTGCTACTGACTCTCAAACTTTGGGATTGCTGAAATATATACAACAAAAAAATTAATCAATTTGAGTCATACGAGAACCAAAATTTTTAAGCAATGTGAACTGGTCCTGGGACCCCTCTGCTACCAGTTCTAGAAGGTGGTTCTCCTGATGCAAAACTCACCCAGGCCTTGGGCTTCTACAAACCATTTTGCAAGACCTGGGAGGAGGGAAAGAAGGCTCGATGGGCACCTTATGTAGGACTGTCGTATGTCCAAAATTTCCCAGACATAGCCAGGATTCATCCATCAAAAATGGTGTCCGGGTGGATTTTTGAAAATCCATTAAAATGTCTGGAAAACCCAGGCATATGGCAGTGATCTTCCTAAAACATAGCTTAAAAACTCCATTTTTGGGGGAAATATGGCAACCCTACACCATGTCCCCCTAGCAACATGCTGTTTCCAGTTGAAACGCCACTGGATTGGTCAGCGCTTGATGACTCAGCGTTTCAGCTCTGTTCGCAACATCATTTGATTGCTCTGTTGCAGGAAAACGCCGCCCCCCCCCCCATTTAGTTTGTACAAACTCTACACACACACACACACACACAACGACATACGTGATGTTTCTGTTATAAATTCATAGAAAATCAACCGTACATCGGATCTACACCGGTCCACTTTTATTTTGCTCCATGAAGGAAGGACTATCAAAAGGGATGGTTTGATACAGGACTGCCATAATCCCTTGAGCATACCAACATGTACGCAGGAGCCCTACCCAGTTGGCATGCCAACCTTCATTGTCCTAAATAGAAGACCATCAAGGACACAAAGAAGTTGCATATGGGAGTGGATTCAACACGGACTGGAACAAAGGACAATGATCAGCTCTTCCCTCTGGGGGCAGGAAACTGCCAGCTCCTCTTTGTCCTCTGGAAAATACTCATGGGGAGGGGGAAAGGAGGGACCAGCCAGGTGACAAGATACTCAGGTTACCGTACCTCCACAAACCCCTCCCGCAACCCCTCCTTTTTGTGATGTATCAATGATGTAGTCATGAGGTAGTTGTGATGTAGTTCTAGGGGTGTAGCTTGGGGGATTAGTAGCTAATAAAAGTTGAGGTCTCCTTTTGTTCAGGGCTTCCATCTTGTTTCACCTGGTGGCAGGTGGAAGTCCTGTCATGACAGTCTTCAATAAAGACCAAGCCTACTGGCTGCTGTTTTGCTCTGGTATTTCTGGCTAGTGTCCTTGTTTTTTTTCCCAAGGGAGCGCTCAGATTTCTCCGCTAACAGCTCCATGCTTGATGACTCAGCACTTTAACTCAGCTCGCTCCTTTCTTGTTTATCCTCTTTAGCCACACCTACATACCGCATGCGGGTGGTGCTGTGGGTAAAAGCCTCAGCGCCTAGGACTTGCCAATCAAAAGGTCGGTGGTTCGAATCCCCGCGGTGGGGTGCGCTCCCGTCGCTCAGTCCCAGCGCCTGCCAACCTAGCAGTTCGAAAGCACCCTCGGGTGTAAGTAGATAAATAGGGACCGCTTACAAGCGGGAAGGTAAACAGCGTTCCGTGTGCTGCGCTGGCTCGCCAGAGCAGCTTCGTCACGCTGGCCACGTGACCCGGAAGTGTCTGTGGACAGCGCTGGCTCCCGGCCTCTAGAGTGAGATGAGCGCACAACCCTAGAGTCTGTCAAGACTGGCCCGTACGGGCAGGGGTACCTTTACCCTTACCTTTACATACCGCACCTATATATAAGTAGTTTACAAACATATAAAATAAAACATCAACATTATCAATTAAAGAGCAGTTAAAAGCAGTATTTAAAGATGTTCAAAAGAGGTCTGAAATCAGTAGGAGCTGGGAAGAAATCAAACACATGTAACAAATGTTTGAACGTCATCTGATTGTTCCATATTTTGCGACTCAGCACTTTGGTCCAGTTCACAACTTCCCTTGATCGTTCTGCGCTTCATGACTCAAGACTTTGGCCTTCCTTACCCAGAAGTCACATTCATGCCAAACATTTAAAGCAATGTTATACCATCATGGAGGGACGTGGGTGGCGCTGTGGGTTAAACCACAGAGCCTAGGACTTGCTGATCAGAAGGTTGGCGGTTCGGATCCCCGTGACGGGGTGAGCTCCTGTTGCTCGGTCCCAGCTCCTGCCAACCTAGCAGTTCAAAAGCACATCAAAGTGCAAGTAGATAAATAGGTACCGCTCCAGCGGGAAGATAAATGGCGTTTCCGTGCGCTGCTCTGGTTCACCAGAAGCGGCTTAGTCATGCTGGACACATGACCTGGAAGCTGTATGCCGGCTCCCTTGGCCAATAAAGCGAGATGAGCGCCGCAACCCCAGAGTCGGTCACAACTGGACCTAATGGTCAGGGGTCTCTTTACTTTTAGCATCATGGAGAACCCTGGAAACGGTAGTTCACTAAGAGTTGACCCCCGCAGAGCTACAATTCTCAACACCCTTAGAAAACTACCGTTCCCGGGATTCTCCACAATGGTTAAAGTGGTTTAATGGTGCTTTAAAAGTACAGAGTGGGCTGGGCCATACAGCCTCGCTCAATAGCTCAGCTTGTTCACTAACCGATGACTTCATACTCAAGTGCTAAATCGCTTGTGAGAATAGGCCACCACATAGCTTTGCCGTTTATCATGAGATTTTCAAATGTCATAAGCTTTTTTTCCAGCTGGAACTCAGTTCCAACACCTCTCAGGTGGACAATATTAGCATTATAAGGGAATAAGGGAGGTGTTCGTGGTGAGTTCCGGTACCCATGGGTATAGCCAAGGGGAGGGCAGGGGGCAGCTGCCCCCCGAAATCATGTAAATCAATAAAAATACTTAACTAACTGAGGTTCTGCCCTGCCTAACATGAAGCCTGCCTCCCCAGTAAATCCTGGCTACATCCATGTTGGTACCTCTTTTTTTTCTAGAAAAGGATCACTGGTTGTAAGTCACCTTGAGTCCAATTTGGGGTACAAATACATTCAATGAAACAATAATAGTGGTTAGTCATGGAGTTCTTGGGGTGACCTTGAGGCGGGGGTCCAGTTGCTGCCTCTCAACCTAACCTACCTCAGAGGGCTGTTGTGGGGAATAAATGAGGAGCAGGCAGGGGGAGAACCTTATACATCACTTTGAGCTCCGTGAAGATATAAACGATATCGTGGGATATAAACGAAATACCTTGGTTCTCAAACTTAATCCGTTCCAGAAGTCTGTTGAACTCCCAAAACATTTGGAAACCAAGGCGCGGTTTCTGATTGGCACAGGTGCCCCGGAAACAATAGCTGACAGCCGCATCGGACGTTCGGCTTCCGAAAAATCTTCGTAAACCGGAACACTTACTTCCAGGTTTTTGGCACTCGCGAGCCGATTTGTTCATCAACTAAGGCATTTGAGAACCAAGGTTCCACTGTAACTAAATAACTGAATGAATGAATGAATGAATGAATGAATGAATGACTTTTCCTCCATTGCCTGCATAATAAGCCTGCCGGCACAGAAAAGTTTTCGGCAGGTGTTTGAAGGTTGAAACGGTTGAAACCTATCCACTGACAAAATAATACACTGGGGGGTCTCCAGTGGAGAGAGAACCGTGCCCCCGCCCCCCCAGCTCTCCTGCGCCATTTGGGCCCGCTCCTATTTTGCTGCTGGAGGAAGAGAGGGGCAGCCGAGCGGCCCGGCCGGCTGGATGGAAAGGCGTAATTGTTCCAATTGCACGTCTTCAAAGATATTAGGTCCGTGTAGCCTCCCCATCAAGCTGTGTTTGGAGTAAATAGAGAGCGTTTCGCCAAGTCGAGAGTGCCTTTAATGGAAAAGACAGCTCTTTCCCCTCGTCAGCCGCTTGTCCCCACAGCGGTGTTATTTAAAGTCGGGTTTTAGAAAAAGAAGGGGGGAAGGAAGAGAGGGAAAAGGTTGGCGGTGGGGGGGAGAGAAATCAGTAGACAGGTTTGGTTTGGGAGCCTGAGGACAGGAAAAGTTAGAGATATTTATTTGACAGGGTCAAGGTTGCTGGCTTCCTTTTCTCTTTCCCCAGGTCCCATAGGTGTTAGACTGAGAGACATTTAATCGAGGGAGTAGCGGTTTCATATCTATAACAAAAATCAAATAATGCAAGATGATTTACTCCCCCTAGCAACCGGGGAGCTTACCCTTAGCAACCAGCCTAGCCCCAGGCAGCAGTGTAATCAGCTTGAAAATATTTCAATTATTGTGTTGATTTTAGTGGATTTGAGAAGCGCTGTGCGGAGAGACCAGGCACATTCTAGCCACGACCTGGAGAGGAAGATATTGATTTAAACAGGTGTCAGAAAGGAAAAGTGGAGTAAATTTAAATGCAGCCGGAGAACGGAGAGCCGCTGAATGCGGTTCAACGTGGGGGTGACATTTTGCTCATTGCCTTGAATGAAAGTGACTCTCCTGAACGGGGAAATTTCACCTTGAAAATCATCTCCCATCGACACAATCAAGAGAGAGAAGCCGCTCGCCATCTCTTTTCCTTAGGCTGTTGGGGAAAGTGGAGGGTGGCAGAGAGAGGGAGTGGGGAGGGGGTTGGTGGGTTGGCTGGCAGCAGGACTGCTGGCCGTCGGGTCCTGGGATTTGGCTAAAAGGGGCGATAAAAGCATCTTTTAAAGTATGCTTGGAAGGGGTTGGTGAGATGGGATGGAGGGAAAGGTCCAGGTGTGCTAGGGAAATGTTGCAGCTAGAGCAGAGCAGGGACGGCCCAAGGCATTTTGGCACAGGGTACACGGTTGAGACTGGGACACGGGTGGTGCTGTGGGTTAAACCACAGAGCCTAGGACTTGCCAATCAGAAGGTTGGCGGTTCGAATCCCCGTGACGGGGTGAGCTCCCATTGCTCGGTCCCTTCTTCTGCCAACCTAGCAGTTCGAAAGCACGTCAAAGTGCAAGTAGATAAACAGGTACTGCTCCGGCCAGAAGGTAAACGGCGTTTCCGTGTGCTGCTCTGGTTTCGCCAGAAGCAGCTTAGTCATGCTGGCCACATGAAGCTGTACGCCAGCTCCCTCGGCCAGTAAAGCGAGATGAGCGCCGCAACCCCAGAGTCGACCACAACTGGACCTAATGGTCAAGGGCCCCTTTACCTTTACACGGCTGAGAAGTGCCCTCACCCCTAAGCATCCTTTGCAGCGATGCAGAAAGGCTCAACACATCCCAGGATCCCGCTTCCAGCAGCAGCTAGCCAGTTGCCTCTGGAAGTTCACAAGCAGAACCTGATGCTAGTGGTTATGTTGCCGTTTGCTGTCCCCTGGCACCTGATGTTTAGAAGGATACAAGCAGGGCCCTGCAACCAAATGCTGCAGTGCAGAATTTTCCTGTGCCAGCTGGGCCCTCCTCCACGGTATTCCATTCCATCTTCCTGCCCTGCTTTTCAGTTCCCCTTCTGCCACTATTAAGTCAGCATTCCATGGCTACTGAGCATGCTCAGTCTTCAATAAGCTGTTTTCTGGGAGAAGGACCTCCCCCTCTGGGTATCTTCCTCCACCACCAACCCCCCAAAAAATGTGTACTTCTGCAAAACTTGGGGTTCCCTCCAGTCCACCAATACCTCCTTGTTGTGAGTGGCTGATGCTGTTGGCTGCACAAGCTATGGTACACACAGCCTAAACATCAGAGATAGAGGGAATTTGCCATTTAGCTTTCATGAGCAATAGCCATGGACAGAGCAATCTTCCATGAATTTGCCTGTAAAAACTAGGGTTGCCATATTTCACGTGTGGGGATGAAACAAGCACATGCCCCATTTCATTTGCATTTGTAAATTTGGGTGCCATAGAAAACACTGCAAGGGTATTCTGCTCCCTTCACAAAGTTCTGGCACACACATCGGACAATCATCCTCGAATTAAAGTTTACTCGATAGCTTTTGGACGAGAAAACCCATGTTTTGCCACCCGAACCCTGGATTTTGTGGCTTGTTGTTGTTGTTGTTGTTGTTGAGTCGTGGCTGACTCTTCGTGACCCCATGGACCAGAGCACGCCAGGCACTCCTGTCTTCCACTGCCTCCCGCAGTTTGGTCAAACTCATGCTGGTAGCTTTGAGAACACTGTCCAACCATCTTGTCCTCTGTCGTCCCCTTCTCCTTGTGCCCTCCATCTTTCCCAACATCAGGGTCTTTTCCAGGGAGTCTTCTCTTCTCATAAGGTGGCCAAAGTATTGGAGCCTCAGCTTCAGGATCTGCCCTTCCAATGAGCACTCAAGGCTGATTTCCTTCCGAATGGAGAGGTTGGATCTTCTTGCAGTCTATGGGACTTTCAAGAGTCTCCTCCAGCACCATAATTCCAAAGCACCAAGTCTTCAGCGATCAGCCTTCTTTATGATCCAGTTCTCACTTCCATACATCACTACTGGGAAAACCATGGCTTTAACTATACAGACCTTTGTTGGCAAGGTGATGTCTCTGCTTTTTAAGATGCTGTCTAGGTTTGCCATCGCCTTTCTCCCAAGAAGCAGACGTCTTTTAATTTCATGACTGCTGTCACCATCTGCAGTGATCATGGAGCCCCAGTACGTAAAATCTCTCACTGCCTCCATTTCTTCCCCTTCTATTTGCCAGGAGGTGATGTTGCTAGGTTTGAGCAAATGAAGGTCTCAGCAGCCCTGAAGAATTTATTTTCAATGTGTCTGAATGCTGGGTGCCACAGGACTCCAGTTGGGGGCCCTGGGGACCAGAGTTCCCTGGCTCCCTGTGTCCCTGAAATGAACTTCAGGCAGATCCAGAGTCAGGTGACAGCATAGGGCCAGTCTGGTGCTGCTGTATAGTAAGAAATCTCCTTGCCTATTCTGCTCAGTGTATTTGCTCAGGAGTGCCTGGATGCTGAATAAGAGGAAGCAAAAAAGAATATTCAGCTTGTGAACATATTCACATCAGTATTAATAATGAGCCGAAAGGCTGGAGCCAATTTGCATATTTTAGTGCACACAGAAGCCCTCTGCTATTACCATAATTTGCATTTAAATCTGGTGGAAACCAGAATACAGTTGGTAGGCAGGTTGCCTTCTTGATCTGAGGACATCTTGTGCTATTTCGGTGGGGAGTGGGGCAAAATGTGCAGCCAAATCCTATGAGCCAGCAAGCAAGTGATCTGGATGAGAGCGCAACAGTTTCCGTGCCAAGGCAATGTCAATACCACTGTCACAAAATGACTTGGACTAGCATGCTAATACAGTAGCGGCGTGGGTCAATGCTGCTATGGTTGCTAGATTCCCAGAAATGGCGTAAAACTGGCATGCCATGCATATTAGAATAGAAAGCTGTCCCGTTGTAGTTGTGTGGTGCAGCTGAAGGGTGCCAAGCAAATTGCATGAAAGCAACGTGGCCTCTAGGTCAGCTACCCAGATGCGGGTGAGTAGCTAGGATCACAACTAGCCACAAGGAAGCAGCTCACGTGAGGCAAAGTTTCAGATAGCAGATTCAGAGAGGGATCTTCAGTACCTTGGACAGCTCTGAGGTAGAACAAATGTTGCTCCAGCAAAAATCAAATCTCAGGTCAATCCCTTTCAAACCTCCTAAAGGTATGATCCTACTCTGGTTAAGAGCTGTCGGGTTCTTACACACCACATCAGACCTTTTAGGTGTGCTCTCTGACATCCTAAGGAGAGTGAGGGAGCTTCCGTGGTTCCACACCGAAGAGGTATGAGTTGCTGGCCTTTGGGTTGGAGTCTAAAGTTGGCTTTTCATTTTCAGGCTGGCCTGTGTGCTCTTCATCCTGTAATGAGTCCCATAGAGGTGTCGTGGAGAAGATGGTCCTTTTAGGGTGAGCTGGTGTCGAAAGCACGTCAAAGTTCAAGTAGATAAATAGGTACCTCTCTGGCGGGAACGTAAATGGCATTTCCGTATGCTGCTCTGGTTCACCAGAAGCGGCTTAGTCATGGTGGCCACATGACCCAGAAACTGTACACCGGCTCCCTCGGCCAATAAAGCGAGATGAGCGCCACAACCCCAGAGTCGGTCACGACTGGACCTAATGGTCAGGGGTCCCTTTACCTTTTACTGTGACATGCTAAGGAGAGATCTATCTCCTCACTTTTCTCACTGCTGCTCACATACTTGGAGAGGGCAAGGGAACATCTGGCAAAGGCCAAGAGCAAGAGCTGTTCTGCAGGGTAGTTTATCCTCTGCTGGGGAGTGGGCCTCAACCCAAGCCTGACACTGCTGTCCTCTGACACCAATCCTGGCTGGAATATCCTAGGGAATCAGGCCCCTACAAGCTCACCTGTGACTGCGGCCTGGTCAGAACAGGAGAGAAAGATGAAGAGTGTCAAATCTGTGCTTTTACTGACACTACTTGCACCATTAACAGGCTCACACTCCAGCCCAGTAACCATTACCCCATATTGGGAAATGGAATCCATTCATCTGGATTTTGAGCATGTCTCTGATCCTCTTGGACGCTTTCCCCAAGTTTCAGCTCTTTCTAGACTGTATTATTTACCAAGGAGCCTTGGTGTAATAAGTGCCTCTACGGAGCTTTGTGGAGATGAACGGCATCTTCTCACACATGTGATCCTGATCAGAGGCTTCCTCACGTGACAAACGCCTCTGGCTTGTTTCCCGCTAATAGGGTTTGTTGTGACGTGACTGTGGGATATTAAAGTGCAGTGAAACCAACAATTCATGTTTTGCTAGATGGGCACAAGAGAGAAGCCGGAGCTCACAGAGTTTTCCTGTAAACTTACTAGAGAGACAGGGGCGTCTTACCCATAGAGGCTAGTGGCGTGGGGCGCCAGGGCACCACGTTCTGGAGGGCGCCAGGGAAGAGGCGGGGGCTGGACGCGGTGTCTCCCAGCATCAGCTCACCGCCCTCGCTCACCTCCGCCATGCCACGCTGAAGCAGCACCGCACCTGGAGCCTCCATCTGCCATGGCCACCGTGGCACGAAGCGGCCAGCTGAATTGAGAAGCCCCACGTCCAGCCTCCGCCTCTTCCCTGTCAGAGGAGCCGCCCTCCAGCCACTGCCCGCCTCCTCCAGCCCCGCTGGCAGCACCGTCCTCCCTAAAAAAAGGCAGACAACTCTGGTAAACGGGGGGGGCACCAGAGGGAACGTTGCACCACGGCGCCGGATATGCTTAAGACGGCCCTGTAGAGTGAACTCTGTGAGAGGCACACCCATTGTGCCCTGACAGGGGGATATTCCTGTAGCTATAGATATTCCTACTCTTTTCCATCTCTTTCTGCTCTGCCAGCAATGTGACAACATCTGCAAGCTCAGGCACCATTTCAGGCTAGATTTAAGTATGTCTTTGTAACTGAATTACCATTTTGAGCCTGCCTGAACAAAGCTGCTGGTTCTGTTACAGTGGTACCTCGGGTTACAGACGCTTCAGGTTACAAACGCTTCAGGTTACAGACTCCGCTAACCCAGAAATAGCACCTCGGGTTAAGAACTTTGCTTCAGGATGAGAACAGAAATTGCGCGGCGGCAGCGGGAGGCCCCATTAGCTAAAGTGGTACCTCAGGTTAAGAAGAGTTTCAGGTTAAGAACGGACCTCCAGAACGAGGTACCAATGTATTCTTCAATAAGCATTCTGAGTAAATGTTATTTTCACCTTTTACAAGACCGGTTGTGTGATCATTGTTTTAAGAGGGGGGAAACAGCAGGAGAATCCAGCCTTTAAAACATCCTGGATTACTTAAACTAGACTAAAACTGGCCTAGAAGCTTAGAAGCTTCCCCTTTAATCTGCAAAGGGATGGCATTCTGCTGAACTCACAAACGTGGGGAAGGAAGGATAATATCTAACAAATATATCCTCTCCTAGCATCTAGTCACTTCCCAACAACAATTGGCAAGCGTCTTTTGGAAGAGCTGTTTGGCTGGACGTGTGTTTTTTTGGAAAAAGGAAAGAGCTTGCAAAAGTACTTTCCTCCATATCTGGAGTGTATTAAAACCTTAGTTCTTAGTGGGGTGACAGTTTTATACACAGCGTTCCTGATCAACTGAGTGAGGAGGGGACCTCCAGATGGTTTGCCAACTTCGTGTGTGTGTGCGCATCGCATCTGTGTGTCGGTGACAGTTTGTATACAAAGCACTTAGCACCTGCTTTCCAGTACAATAAGCAAATAGTCTATGGTGTAAGGATGACCCCAGCAGTGGTACGGACTTGATGGGATCGATAGCAGAGGAAAAATAAATGTCACAAGCGCTCAAGGACCTGCCTCCTTCCTGTCAACTCGTGTCTCCGTGATTATACAACCCATGCTCCTGTGGGTGTAATTATGGGGGGGGGGGAAGAGGGGTGTTTTGTTTTCGCCCACCTCTCAACTTTAGAAGTAGGCGATTCTGATTTCTTTCAGTTACCCCATGTGCAGGACATTTTGGCAAAAAAACCTTTCAACTCCTGTTCGGCAGCAGCCAATTTGAACATGCTTTCCAAATTACAGAATGGCACGGCCTTCGTGGAATCGCACCGTGTCAACCAGCAAGTTTGTTCAGGCAGCATTTCTGCTGCACACTGAAAGCACTATGATACTACTGTCAACAGTCATGGCTTCCCCCCCCCCAAAGGATTCTGGGAGCTGTCATTTGTTAAGGGTGCTGGGAGCTGATTAATTCCTGGCATGATTTACCAGTCAATCGCTCTTCATAGGGAACTCTGGGAATTGTAGCTCAGTGAGGGAAATGGAGGGGGTCTCCTAACAACTCTAAGCACCTTTAAAAAAACTACAGCTCCCAGAATTCTTTGGAGGAAGCTGTGGCATTTTAAATTTGCCATTAAATATCCATAAAGAAATAAACATAATTATAGCAGGTTGAAAACTGCATAAGGTTGAACCTTCTCCTTAAACATCTTGTTCCAAAAAAATACTAAAAAAAACCACCACATTTTTTCCGGAAACCTGTTAGGCAGATTAATCAGTGTGTTTTTTTCTAAAAAAAAATGTTTAGGGGTACTCTCATTTTCCTACCCATATTGAAATACTGCCCCTCAATGAAGCCAAACTTAGATTCACAAAATGTTTAGGGGTATGCGTACCCCCAGGAAGAAAAAGGACTGTGAATAATCATAGTTACTAGAGACCAGATTTTTTAAAACCATTCATATACAGTGAGAGGTATAATCCCCCACCCCATTTTTAACTATCCTAATCTTTACAGCTGCCTTAAAATTTATTACTTTTTCTTGATCCTGTTCTGGAATAGCATCTTTCAGTTAAGCAAGTAGAGATATTTCCAGTTCTAAAGGAATGTGATGTTATGTATTCAGTGGTCTGTGTCTGCCTGAGCTTGAGCCTGGACTAAGGATTCTGAGCTCCTGTGTTCTGATTCGATACATATTGTCCAATCACAAAACATTTCAGATTTGGGCCTCTGTCATTGGCCCTTGAACTCTGAGTCGTGATTCGCAGCTTGGAAAGTTTAGACAGCCAATCGTGTTGGGAGTGGGAGTGGCCCAGGCTTTCAGGCATGTATATAAGCAGTTGCTTTGCCCCTGTTTCCCAGTTATGTAGTTCAATAAAGGTTCTTGCTGTTATCGCTGCGTCTTGCCTCGTGGGGACCCACTTACACTTCAGTATCCTGTCAGGAATATTAGCCTGAACAGATTTCCAAAATAACTGTATCTGAGAGCAATTCCAAAGGGTGTGTACATAATTCACTTTCCTCAATCCGCATCTCCAGCATTTGTCTGGTCTGGGGGAAGCCATGACAGTTCAAAGTGGTATCATAGCGCTTAAAATGTGCAGTATAGATGTGGCCCTGGTCTCTTTACAACTGTCACAGATCTTCAAGATTGCCCCTGAGGAACAGCTCATCGGACTCGGTTTAAAGCGCTGTTGTTGTGTGAGAAGAATCGTCTCTTTTCCTTCCATACAAAACAAAGCAGAATTGTGGGGGTCTTCCAGGCTGAATAACCCGCAGTGTGCCAGAGAATCCACACCGCTGGAAGTCTCTTGAGAATCTGCCGTGTCAGCTGACTTGTGCATCTACCCCCCCCCTCCCCACCACCACCCACCCACCAACCCCACCGCCTCAATTTTCTTCTTATCGTTGGAATTTTTTCCCTCACTTATCAAATGACCAAGGTAAATCACTTCTCTTTCTCTCCCTTTGCTGACAGTTCACACTTCTTTGGGTTCAATTTCAAAAGTGGCATTTTGGAGCTTATCGCTCGCCATTTCTAAATGGGAATATCACTTCTTGTTCAAAAGGCCTGGCGCGTTTCAATACCCTCTCCGAGGAACAAGGAAGCCACGCGATCTTCAGAGAGTTGAGGGCCGCACATTATCTTCAAAGAGGGGAGGGTATTACTCTTCACTGCTAGGGATCTTATCCTGTATAATCAACTCTCTCCTTGACTTCTAAGCCTAATGTGGCTGTTCGTTGCCGGGGATGGGGACGGTTCGTTAAAGCAGTGACGCTCTGATGACGTGCCTTGGAGCCTGGAGGATTCTGGGATTGACTGTCCTTTAAGCCAGCCATACTTTCCTGCCTGGGAGTCGCAGCGTCTGCAGGGAGGGTGGGGCTGAGGGCCACATCCCTTCCTGAACAAGATTCCAGGGGCCACCTGCCTGTGGTAAGTGAAGCCAGAGACAACATGGAATACATAGGATGTGTCATTTTAGGAGGCGAGACTTAATTTTTGCAAATTTCTTCAGCGAGGGGGTCTTTTAAATACGTTTTTAGGTGTGAGGAATTCAAACCTGCTGTTATTTTTTGCAACTGGACAACATTTGGCCAGATAGTTCTACATTTAATGAAGAAGCACATAATCTGCTTTCGGAAAACCAAAGGATTTTCATTTTGCCTTCTGAAAATCTCAGGCGATGCTAAATAATATAATTGCAAGTACTTGGCAATCGTTTTTCATTATTTATGTGCTGTTTTTACACACATTTTACTTACCAAGCGAAACTAAATTATATTAATTTAACCCAAATATCCTTTGGTGATAGCCACCTGCTACCTGATCGTTGTCACTGGTGGTGCCAGGGATCAAACTTGTGACTTTCTGTATGCAAAGCAGGTGCCCGACTGCACACCTTCGGACCCTCCCCAAAGCACTGGTCAGTTTCAAAAGCCATTGCATCAAACAGCATGGAGGGAGGCGGCCTCTTTGAGGAGCTTGATTCCAAATCCCCCCTTGAGCACGCGAAGCCAGTCGTACGGCGATTTGGAATCTGGTCCTTGACTCTCTGCAGTGCCACCGCAGCTCTCTGTGTTCGAGCCAATGGCTGCCACTGTGGTCTGTTTCAAGTTGGTGCAGTTTCACCTCTCGCAGCCAGACCCCTCTGCCAAAATGTAAGCAGATACTCTAGGACAGTTAATTAGAAACATCCTTCGACAAGGCTGCAAGGATCCTTACCTCTGAGGGCATTGGCAACAAGTAGGAACGCTTCCAAGAGCTTAGGACCAAACAATGGTTCGACGCTGATCATAAAGTCATGTCCTAGTTTGCCTACAACCTCTCTCTTTCTCTCTCCCCCTTGCTCTCTCTCCCTCCCTCCCTCTCTCATTTCATGGTCAGTTTTCTTCCACCGTTGCTGAGTCTTGGCAAGGGGGCAGTTTTCTTTGTGCCCAAAATAGCTGCCAGTTTGCTTGGCTTTGACACACAGCAGTCGCAAGTCCTATTTTCTTTTACAAACTTCCCAACCATGCGTTAAAGAGAGAAATTCGTTTCTCATTATACAGCTCCCAGCCCCGTGAAAAGGACTTCAGCTCTGCCAGGTCTCACGACCACTTCTTAAATCTCTCTCTCTCTCTCTCTCTCTCTCTCTCTCACACACACACACACACACACACACACCGCTTTGAAAATCTGGTTCTTGGAACACAAGCACTTTTGGAGTGCAAATGGACCATTCAGCGCTAGAAAAATGTTTGTGCAGTTCTCATCTTCCTCACTGGGTGGGTCAGCATATAAAAAGTGATTTCGGCGTCCTGGTAGCCAATCATAACACCTCCCTGGCTCAGATAGAGTGAGAGAAGTGCCGTTCCCTTCTGTTAACTCAGCCACATCTGAGCTGTTCCCAACTAATGACTCATTCTCAACCTGAATCCTTCGTCCTTTTTTGGGTGATGGATTTTCCAGCCTATAACTGAAGCCACAGGGTTTAACTCTTGGGGAAGCTTATATAATCAGAGACTCTTAAAGCTGTAGAGCTGGAAGGGACCTCAAAGGCCATCTAGCCTAACCCCCTGCAATGCAGGAATCTGAACTATAGCATCCCTGACAGATGGCCACCCAACCTCTGCTTAAAAACCTCCAAGGGAGTCCATTCTACTGCCAGACAGCTCTTACCACCAGAAAGTTCTTCCTAATGTTTAGCCAGAATCTCCTTTCTTGTAACTTGAATCTGTTGGTTCAGGTCTTACTCTCTGGAACAGGAGAAAACAAGCTTGCTCCATCTGCCATGTGACAGCTCTTTAGATTTTTGAAGATGGCTATAAAATCACTTCTCAGTCTCCTCTTCTTCTCCTTCGGGTACATTGGGCCAAGGTCGTTTAGGGCTTTAAAGGTCAGCCCCAAGACTTTGAATTGTGCTCAGAAATGTCCTGGGAGCCAATGTAGGTTTTTCAATGTAGGTTATGTGGTCTTGGCGGCTGCTCCCAGTCACCAGTCTAGCTGCCACATTCTGGATTAGTTGCAGTTTCTGGGTCACCTTCAAAGGTAGCCCCATGTAAAGCTTGTTGCAGTAGTCCAAGTGGATGATAACCAGAGCACGCACCACTCTGGCGAGACAGGCTGCGGGCAGGTAGGGTCTCAGCCTGCGTACCAGATGAAGCTGGTAGACAGCTGCCCTGGACACAGAATTGACCTGTGCCTCCATGGACAGCTGTGAGTCCAGAATGACTCCCAGGCTGCACACCTGGTCCTTCAGGGGCACAGTTACCCCATTCAGGACCAGGGAGTCCTCCATACCTGCCTGCACCCTGTCCCCCCAAAACAGTACTTCTGTCTTGTCAGGATTCAACCTCAATCTGTTAGTCGCCATCCAGCCGCCTCCAGGGAAGTGCATGCAAGGGTTCGCTGAGAGTCAGGAAGGGATAAAGATCTCAGTTTGAGCTGCTTCCCTTGGGAAGGCCTGTAGACCATCTTCGTTTCATGCAGAAGGTCACAATTTCAACCCTTGGCATCTCCAGGTAGGGCTAGGAATGTCCCTCATCAGTAACCCTGGAGAGCCACTGCCACTGCAGACAATATTGAGCTGGATGGACCAGTATAAAGCATCCCTCTATGTCCCCATGAAGCAACAGGTCCCTTTTAAGCTCTAAGCCTGAATCAAGGAAATCAACACCCAACATTGCTCTGGCTCATGGGAGTTGTAGTCCAAATCCTGGTTAGCAAAGACTGGTTCAAAACTTTAGCCACGGGCCTCTAGTCTTCATGTACCATACTTTTCCGGGTATAACACACACACACACCCCCCATGTATAAGACGCCCTCTCTTTTTGAGGACTCCAAATTGAGAAAATGGGGGAAAATTGCCCAGAGTTGTTGAGGGTTTTTTTGGGGGGGTGCCAAAAACCGCTCACCCATGGGACCAACACAGCCGATCGCACGCACATCAACGAAGTGGTCAATCATCTGAGTGCTCGCCAACAGCAAATGCCAATAGCCCGCCTAATTGCCGCAGCAGTCAATAGCCTGCGGAACTTGCCAAAACAGCCAATCAACTGCCAAAACGCCGCTGACAATCTCTGGCTCATGGCAACCACCAATCGCCCATCCAACCTCACCACTATCCGTGCATAAGACGACCCCAAATAACTAGTCTTATACAGAAAAATACGGTAATTTGCTAGTCATTTATCAGATTCAAAAGCCACAAAGAGGGAGGAGAGGAAAGCAAGGCAGGAATGCCATTGGCTCGCTGAAGTGTCTTGCATTCACTGCTTTGGTTGCCAGGCAATGAGCCTGCCCCGCCTCCATACAGGAAGGCTTCTACTTTGCCTAGCATGATCCAGATCAGGTCAGATTTTATAAATTTCATAAGAGCCCTGTTATTCCTCTGTCTTTCTTCATTTGCTCATCCATCCGGCAGAGTGCCCAATCTCTCACAAAGATCTTTCCTGCGAATTCACCTGAGACTGATACTCTATAATGCATGCCTTTTAGCATATAATCAAATGAAACTATAGACTCCAGGCCCGGCACATTTTAATCTTTCGATCAACTTAATATCTCAAGGAATAACTTTGCAGGCTTTTAGCCCCTGACATTTATTAATCCCCCCATCGTAGAGATTCTCTGACACTTGACCTCACGGGAAACATATAAGAGAGCAGGCAGAGAGTGCCGAGGCTTACGCCTGCAGCGGAAGAAAGTGGCAGAGTCCTGCCTCGGCAGAGAGGACTGCACCACTTTAAGCTGCAGGTAGAAAAATCAAACTTGGCAATTATAGTGGACGCACGGATTGCGAACGTGATCCATGCGGGATGCACGTTTGCCTTGATTTAGCACTTCTGCGCATGCGCGACAGCCGAAACCTGGAAGTAACCCGTTCCAGTGCTTCCTGGTTTCGGTGGTTTGCAACCCGAAAAAACGCAACCTGAAGCATCTGTAACCCGGGGTATGACTGTACCTCTTTTACAAAAAACAACGACCCAGTCCCTATCTGTACAAACTCTAATGTACCACAAATAGAAAGCAAGGATATGAGCTTATATTAATCCCCAGCAAATTTAGCGATCTCCCAACACTAACACTATCTCCCAGTCTTCATGTCGTTACATAACCTGCAACATTTCCCTGATGAAATTGGGATGTTTACTATTATATTATTATTCCTTACCCATCTGACTGGCTTGCCCAGGCACTGCGGGCAGTTTCCAACATATATAAAACCCTAACATGAAACATCAAGAAACTTCCCTAAACAGGGCTGACTTGTATAGGGTCACATAACGCCACACCCTCCAACATTTCTCTCATGAAAACAGGGACATCCTAAGGGAAAGTGGGACATTCCGGGATCAAATCAGGAACCGGGACGGCTTCTGTAAATCTGGGACAGTCCCTGGAAAATAGAGACACTTGGAGGGTCTGATCCTGGCTGCCTGAATATGCCACACATCTTCAGCCTGGCATACAAAGGGAAAATCTAGCAATCTAGTATTAGAATTAGGAATGCTTATGAAAAAGAAAAAACAGATTCCAGAACTCATTGTGGAGAAAATATTGGAACTTAAGGAAGTTTGAGTAGCAGGATGCGGTGGGATGCCCTTTACCTGGCTTCTACTAGAAGATTCCTGCTGGATCAGACCAAAGGCACAGCACCCACAATGGCCAGTCAGATGCCCCTTCCTCTCAAGTAGGAAATGGGTGCAATAGCCCCTTCTTTAGTCGCCCCCCAGAGGTTTGTTTTTGTTGATTTATCTGCTGTCTACTCAGCTCCATCCTTTGCCATCAGAGTGGCTGCTGTGAGTCCTCTTGTGGTCTGGCGGCCTTTGCGCTGAGCTAGCAAGGCCATACTAATAATGATAATAATAATAATAATAATAATAATAATAATAATAATAATAATAATAATAATTATTATTATTATTATTTCTTATTTATACCCCACCCATCCGGCTGGGTTTCCCCAGCCACTCTGGGCGGCTTCCAACAGAACACCAAAATACAATAACCTGTTAAACATTAAAAGCTTCCCTAAACAGGGCTGCCTTCAGATGTCTTCTAAAAGTCTGGTAGTTGTTTTTCTCTTTGACAT
Source organism: Podarcis bocagei (assembly GCF_964188305.1). Taxonomy (NCBI): domain Eukaryota; kingdom Metazoa; phylum Chordata; class Lepidosauria; order Squamata; family Lacertidae; genus Podarcis; species Podarcis bocagei. The sequence continues at coordinate 51,012,361 of NC_138139.1, read as the reverse complement.
CTGGTGACATTGATTGATTGATTGATTGATTGATTGATTGATTGATTGATAGAACCAAATCCTAGAATTGTAGATATGGAAGGGACCACGAGGGTCATCTAGTCCAAACCCTTGCAGTGCAGGAACCTTTTTGCCCAATGTGGGGTTCGAACCCACAGCCCTGAGGTTAAGAATCTCATGCTCTACCAACTGAGCTATCGGTCACTGACTGCCGACCCACCCTCCCCCAAAGCCAAGTGTTGAGCAAAAATTATTTGTAAGGACAGAAAATATATATTTTTTCCTAAACGGGTTGGGTTTGTATGGTTCCATTTATACAGCCCTGTCAATCATTTACAGAGCCGTTCCAATATCTGGCGTGATTATATTTCTAGGCCGCTTTTCTTTCGAACGACTCCCAAAGCCGCTTACAAACAATAAATAACGCCAGCATAACATCGCAAATACGACATTGCTCAGGCAGAATAATTAGCAAGGCATCAGTAAAACAATTAACAATCTATAAAACACTATTAACAAAACAACCACTGAAAAATAGGCTGGGTATCACTATTATTAAAAAGTCATAGGATTCACGAAGTATAATCCGTAAAGCAATATTAGCGACATTAGCAAAACAGCAACCCAAAACAAGCTGTGATTCATGCACACTGTCTCCCCACTCATAATCTTCCACTCTGTTCAGCTCAATAAAATGCACATGCTTCTGAGAGGTGGGGAAGCACAGTGGAAAACACACACACACACACACCCATGATGATGGACAAAGTCTCCCACCCCTCGCAGTTCTTCCTCTGGGAAAAGATCCCTTTTGAAGGCTCCTGGGGGCTGGAGGGTGGGGCAAGCCAGGTGGAAGAAGCCATTGCCTGACGGCCAGCACAAAGTCTCTCACCTCTCACTTAGATCTATTGCAAGCCTCCTTCTCCAGTTCTAGCAACTGTGACACCCGCCTGGTCCACACACACAGCCCTCCGAAAGCCGCAGTGGTTGTACAGCTCTTGGCTTGAAGGATTCCCATCCCTTAAAGAGGCAGGTGGCCTGGAACGTGTTGTCAAGCTAAGCAGCACGCCGTTCTCGCTGAAGTCTTTCTCCAAGACGCCATAAGCAAGCGCCTCTTATATTTTTACTGCCATCCGAAGCAACAGTAAAAGTATTTTTACTTGTTTGTTTAAATATTTAAGCGCAACTTGACAGTTCACCAGATGCTGGGAAAGGGAGTTCGGCGAGAGCAGCCGTTGAGTTTAATAAAGACAGGGTAGCCCACCGCTCGCGGTCGGAGACAGTTCGGGAGCTTGCTTAGGTATCTATCGCAGATGCTGGCCCACATGTTCAGAGCCGAGAATAAATCCTCTGCAATTTGCCGACGGTTTGAGTCCGCGGGAAACATGGAGAATGTTGAAATCATGTGAAAGGGGGGTTGCAGGGAGGTGGTCCTGGAGTCCAGGCAAGGCCAGATTGAGGTTTGATGAGGCCCTAAGCTACTGAAGGTAATGGGACCCTTTATATGTCCAGCTGCCCTTTGTCAACAACAAATTGACACTGTTTTTAGTGTTGCATATATGTGATATGGCAGGCATGGCCAAACTTGGCCCTCCAGCTGTTTTGGGACTACAACTCCCATCATCCCTAGCTAACAGGACCAGTGGTCAGGAATGATGGGAATTGTAGTCCCAAAACAGCTGGAAGGCCAAGTTTGGCCATGGTAATTTACGGGCCTAATAGGTATCTAAAGCCATTTGCGCATGTTCCCATGCAACAAGTCCATGCAGAATGTAGGCAACCTATATATAGAAAGGAGCAAACCAGTGATATTTGAGGGAGCAGGCTAGCAGGCAGGGCCCATTACTTACATCATAGGAGCCTACACAACACAAAGCACAGTTGCTATTCGTAGGTTTTATTTTATTTGTTTTTTATCTTATATTTTGGAAATGTACATCCATATTTTGTTTTTTCTTTAAAAATATTTGGGGGCCCAAGAGAGTGGGGCCCTAAGCTATAGCTTGTTTAGCTTATACATAACTCCGGCACTGAGTCCAGGACCGGTCTTCTCAGGAAGTGCCTAGCTGCAAGGGGAAAGGAGACAGGAAGGGCTTTTTTTCAGGGGTAACTCGCCGGAATTCAGTTCCGGAACCTCTACGGTAGATGTCACTGCCATTCTAAGAGAAAGAGGGAGGCGTTCGTGGTGAGTTACCTCTTTTTGTAGAAAAAAGAGCACTGGGGGCAAGTGGGGTGCTGAACTGTCATTTTAGGGGGTGAAGCATATTTTTTTGCAAATATCTTCAGTATGGGGTGTTAAAAATATTTTTTTGGGTGTGAGGAATTCAAATGTGCTATTATTTTGTGACTGGACAATATTTAGCTTGGTAAGTCTACGTTTGAGGAAGAAGCACATAAACAGCTTTTGAAAAACCAAAGAATTTTATCTTCTGAAAATGTCATGTAATGCTAAATGATGATGATGGATGATGACCGCAATAATAATAATAATAATAATAATAATAATAATAATAATAATTTATTTATTTATTCATTCATTCATTCATTCATTCCCCATCGATCTGGCTGCAAGTACTTGGCAATCAACTTTTATGATTTCTATGCAATGTTACACACAGTTTACTTACCAAGCAAAACTAAATTATATTAATTTAGCCGGAGTATCTCTTTTTAGTTATATTTTATTAAATTTCCAAAAGTTTCACGTATAAACTCCAATACGTAATATTTTTTTCCTATGTTTTGCTGACTTCCCATCCTGTTTTCCATGGGATTTTTTTAATCTTTCTCCCCCTTTGCTGCACCCTATCTTCTATCTCTTAGACCAGGCATAGGCAAACTCCGGCCCTCCAGATGTTTGGGACTACAATTCCCATCATCCTTGACCACTGGTCCTGTTAGCTAGGGATGATGGGAGCGGTAGTCCCAAACATCTGGAGGGCCAGAGTTTGCCTATGCCTGTCTTGTTGTTGTTTAGTCATTTAGTCGTGTCCGACTCTTCGTGATCCCATGGACCAGAGCACACCAGGCACTCCTATCTTCCACTACCTCCCGCAGTTTGGTCAGACTCATGCTGGTAGCTTCGAGAACACTGTCCAACCATCTTGTCCTCTGTCGTCCCCTTCTCCTTGTGCCCTCCATCTTTCCCAGCATCAGGGTCTTTCCAGGGAGTCTTCTCTTCTCATGAGGTGGCCAAAGTATTGGAGCCGCAGCTTCACGATCTGTCCTTCCAGTGAGCACTCAGGGCTGATTTCCTTCAGAATGGATAGGTTTGATCTTCTTGCAGTCCATGGGACTCTCAAGAGTATCCTCCAGCACCATAATTCAAAAGCATCAATTCTTCGGCGATCAACCTTCTTTATGGTCCAGCTCTCACTTCCATACATCACTACTGAGAAAACCATAGCTTTAACTACACGGACCTTTGTTGGTAAGGTGATGTCTCTGCTTTTAATGATCCGGTCTAGGTTTGCCATTGCCTTTCTCCCAAGGAGCAGGCGTCTTTTAATTTCATGGCTGCTGTCACCATCTGCAGTGATCATGGAGCCCAAGAAAGTAAAATCTCTCACTGCCTCCATTTCTTCCCCTTCTATTTGCCAGGAGGTGATGGGACCAGTGGCCATGATCTTGGTTTTTTTGATGTTGAGCTTCAGATCATATTTTGCGCTCTCCTTTTTCACCCTCATTAAAAGGTTCTTTAATTCCTCCTCACTTTCTGCCATCAAGGTTGTGTCATCTGCATATCTGAGGTTGTTGATATTTCTTCCGGCGATCTTAATTCCGGCTTGGGATTCATCTAGCCCAGCCTTTCGCATGATGAATTCTGCCTATAAGTTAAATAAGCAGGGGGACAATATACAGCCTTGCCATACTCCTTTCCCAATTTTGAACCAGTCAGTTGTTCCATATCCAGTTCTAACTGTAGCTTCTTGTCCCACATAGAGATTTCTCAGGAGACAGATGAGGTGATCAGGCACTCACATTTCTTTAAGAACTTGCCATAGTTTGCTGTGGTCGACACAGTCAAAGGCTTTTGCATAGTCTATGAAGCAGAAGTAGATGTCTTTCTGGAACTCTCTAGCTTTCTCCATAATCCAGTGCATGTTTGCAATTTGGTCTCTGGTTCCTCTGCCTCTTCTAAATCCAGCTTGCACTTCTGGGAGTTCTCGGTCCACATACTGCTTGAGCCTGCCTTGTAGAATTTTAAGCATAATCTTGCTAGCGTGTGAAATGAGTGCAATTGTGCGGTAGTTGGAGCATTCTTTGAAACTTCCCTTCTTTGGGATTGGGATGTAGACTGATCTTCTCCAATCCTCTGGCCACTGCTGAGTTTTCCAAATTTGCTGGCATATTGAGTGTAGCACCTTAACAGCATCATCTTTTAAAATTTTAAATATCATCACTTCCACTGGCCTTGTTATTAGCAGTGCTTTCTAAGGCCCATTTGACTTCACTCTCCAGGATGTCTGGCTCAAGGTCAGCAACCACACTATACCTGGGGTATACGAGACATCCATTTCTTTCTGCTATAGTTCCTCTGTGTATTCTTGCCACCTCTTCTTGATGTCTTCTGCTTCTGTTAGGTCCTTTCCACTTTTGTCTTTTATTATGGAAATCTTTGTACAAAATGTTCCTTTCATATCTCCAATTTTCCTGAACAGATCTCTGGTTTTTCCCATTCTATTGATTTCCTCTATTTCTTTGCATTGCTCGCTTAAGAAGGCCTTCTTGTCTCTCCTTGCTATTTTTTGGAAATCTGCATTCAATTTCCTGTATCTTTCTCTATCTCCCTCACATTTTGCTTGCCTTCTCTCCCCCTCTATTTGTAAGGCCTCATTGGACAGCCACTTTGCTTTCTTGCATTTCCTTTTCATTGGGATGGTTTTAGTTGCTGCCTCTTGTATAATGTTACGAGCCTCCATCCATAGTTCTTCAGGCACTCTGTCCAGCAAATCTAAATCCTTAAACCTGTTCCTCACTTCCACTGTGTATTCATAAGGGATTTGACTTAGACTGTATCTTACCGGCCCAGTGGTTTTTCCTACTTTCTTCAGTTTAAGCTTGAATTTTGCTATAAGAAGCTGATGATCTGAGCCACAGTCAGCTCCAGGTCTTGTTTTGGCTGACTGTATAGAGCCTCTCCATCTTTGGCTGCAGAGAATATAATCAATCTGATTTCGATGCTGCCCATCTGGTGATGTCCATGTGTAGAGTCGTCTCTTGTGTTGTTGGAAAAGAGTGTTTGTGATGACCAGCTTGTTCTCTTGGCAGAACTCTATTAGCCTTTGCCCTGCTTCGTTTTGTACTCCAAGGCCAAACTTGCCAGTTGTTCCTTTTATCTCTTCACTCCCTACTTTAGCATTGCAATCCCCTATAATGAGAAGAACATCCTTCTTTGGTGTCATTTCTATAAGGTGTTGTAAGTCTTCATAGAATTGGTCAATTTTATACGCCTGTTGTCTTTGTCCATGGAGTTTTCTTGGCAGGGATACTGGAGTGGCTTGCCGGTTCCTGCTCCAGGTGGATCACGTTTGGTCAAAACTCTCCACTATGACCTGTCCATCTTGGGTGGCCCTGCACGGCATAGCTCATAGCTTCTGAGTTATTCAAGCCCCTTCGCCATGGCAAGGCAGTGATCCATGAAGGGGATGCCTGTCTTAGACCATAACAAAAATATATTTTGATTTCCCAAGCCATGGCACAACTTGTTTAGCACCCAGCATTTCTGGAAATGGAAAGCTGAAAAGTTCAAGTACCTAGGATGACCCGGCCAGGTGAGGTGGGGAATGACCCACCCGTCTGTCTCTATGGCAACAGAGCAACCTCTTTGTATATGGGAAAATGCAGTACTTAACTAGCCAGCCAAGGCCATTCCCTTAGCAAAGCAGCCTGCTTGGCTGGTTCTGCAGCCTCTGCTACTAAATTCTCAGCAGGGATGGAATCACTTAGGGTATCATTCATACTGACCCCACCCCAAACATAGAACAATACAGTGGTACCTCGGGTTACATACGCTTCAGGTTACAGACTCCGCTAACCCAGAAACAGTACCTCGGGTTAAGAACTTTGCTTCAGGATGAGAACAGAAATTGCACGGCGGCAGCGGGAAGCCCCATTAGCTAAAGTGGTATCTCAGGTTAAGAAGGGTTTCAGGTTAAGAACAGACCTCCAGAACAAATTAAGTTCTTAACCCGAGGTACCATTGTACCACCACCAACATCCTATGATAATCACTTAAATTCAGTGTCCAAGTATCAAGAAAAGCTGGGGTTCTGCAACCTGGAAAAATTATGCAGGTAGAAGAAATGGGGAGGAGCTATGTAGGCACTGGCAGAGGAAGGTGAATGCGGTCTGCCCAGGGTGTCATCCGGGGGGGGGGGGTTGAAATCGCCACGCCAAACTCCTGGGACGCTTGCTGCTTGCCGTGGGCAGTGTCCCCCTGAGATGCTTGCCCCGCCCCCTCTGCAGCTGGCCCCACCCCAGTGGGGAGCTGGCCCCGCCCCCGGGTGCTGGAGCAGCTAGCTGTGCCTCTGTATGGAGGGCAACAAAGCCCTTCCACCAACCCCCGAAACTCCTGTTCAGCCACCCTGGAGAGCTTGCCCCCTTCCACGCACAACACGAGGGCTAGCAACTTGTCGTTTGTTTCCAAGAGACGATTCTCAAGATACAGAATTCTGCACCTTTTCCCTGCATCCACCACGCGCAGGTTCACAACACAAACACCGCACTGGCAGAGCAGCGTCAAGGAACGTCGTTCTCCCTGCCCTGCCCTCTGTACATTTCGCGGCGTGGATTTACGAAAAGCCGAGAAAAATCCCTTTTAATTTAGGAAAGGGCCCTTTGTGGGAATCCGCCTTGAGAGACAGAGCAGGGTTTGGAGATATCTTTGATGTTCCATCCGTGGAACTCCTCAAATTACGGAGCACAATCACTTTTGAGCCTTAGCGGCGCTGAATAAACTGTCTGTCCAGAGACACAATGAGAAAACACAGACGCCGGAGAGCTCAGTAACAAGGGGGAGACAAATTGTCGGCAGCGCCATGAATATTAAAAGCCACGCTCTAAAAAGATTTTCTATTCTTTTCTTTAAAAAAAAAAAGGAACAGGAAGGATGATGCCCATGACTTGCTTACAAGCTGGCACGCCGACTTCTGAGCCTTCATTTTATCAAGAAGGATCATCTTCATTTCGTATATATTTATTTATTTTAAGCCCTTTGAAATGTACAAAATGATGTACAATATATTGACATGCAAGGAGCTTCCTGACCTAATCTAAAGCGATTTGAGAATCCTAAGCACTGTAAGGGATCTTGGGGGATCATCTAGTCAAAGGGCAGGGGTCCTTTTTTAGAGCCCGAGGGCCATATCCCCTCGTAGCAATCGTCCAGGGGCCGAGTGCCAGCATGGGATGGGCAGAGACCAAAAGTAAGTGGTCCTGCTCAAAGTTGCGTACAGCTGCGTTCCAGCCAGGAAACATCAGAAGCTTCTACCCCTTCCTGTGGACACACAAACACAAACACACCTCTCTCTGGGCAAGGAAGGGGCATGATCACAGGGAAGGGGCATATTCCAGCCAGGCAAATGCACTCAGGGCCAGCGAAGGGCATGGGCTGGGGAGAATTCTAGGGGCCTGATAGAGTGATCGGCCCCTGAGTCTGAGGTTCCCCTCTCCTGATCTCATCCAACCTCTTTGCTCAGTGCAAGATCTAAAATGCAGAATTGCCCAAGGTGTAAAGGTAAAGGGAGCCCTGATGATTAGGTCCAGTCGTGGCCGACTCTGGGGTTGCGGCGCTCATCTCACTTTATTGGCCGAAGGAGCCGGCGTTCAGCTTCCGGGTCATGTGGCCAGCATGACTTAAGCCGCTTCTGGCAAACCAGAGCAGCGCACAGAAACACCGTTTACCTTCTCACCGGAGCAGTACCTATTTATCTACTTGCACTTTGACGTGCTTTCAAACTGCTAGGTTAGCAGGAGCAGGGACCAAGCAATGGGAGCTCACCCCGTCGCAGGGATTCGAACCATCGACCTTCTGATCGGCAAGTCCTAGGTTCTGTGGTTTAACCCACAGCACCACCCACATCCCTTAAATACTTTTAGCAGAGGATGGTTTCGATCCATCGACCTCTGGGTCATGGGCCCAGCACACTTCCGCTGTGCCGCTCCCAGCAGTAAATCACACCATACCAGAGTTAACTCTTAATTAGTAAAAACAGGGTCGACACAGCAGTGTCAGGCCTTGTCCCCATGAAGCAGTTGCTGAGGCTGAAGATCCGAGGAACTGGAGACTATGTCTGCAAGTCACGAACCTCTCCTCTGCCCTTTTCATGCCTCTTCTGGTTCTAGGAGACCAGGGGAGAGGGAAGCTTGTTGCAGCAGGATCAGGCCCTCCAAGTGTCCTTCTTCTTCAGGTTTGTGATTTGATCCCAGAATGTCCCACTTTTCCTCCAGACGTCCCTATTTTCATTGCTTTTGTTCTTATTGGTCCCCTCCCCTACAGGCCAACTTTTGGCAGGCAAGGCAACCTACCTGCCAATCACCTGAGAGCATTACATCATCAGGTGATTATCAGGGATATGGCCCCACCCTCCTGCCATAGTCCCTTGTGCAGCACTTAGGAACTGCGGGATAATAGCTTTTGCCATAATAATAATAATAATAATAATAATAATAATAATAATAATAATAATTTATTATTTATACCCCACCCATCTGGCTGGGTTTCCCCAGCCACTCTGGGCGGCTTCAACAAAATATAAAAATAAAATACAGTGGTACCTCGGGTTACATACGCTTCAGGTTACAGACTCTGCTAACCCAGAAATAGTACCTCAGGTTAAGAACTTTGCTTCAGGATGAGAACAGAAATCGTGCTCCGGCGGCACAGCAGGAGTGGGAGGCCCCATTAGCTAAAGTGGTGCTTCAGGTTAAGAACAGTTTCAGGTTAAGAACGGACCTCCGGAACGAATTAAGTACTTAACCCGAGGTACCACTGTAGTTGTTGTTCTCTTTGACATCTGGTGGGAGGGCGGGTGCCACCACTGAGAAGGCCCTCTGCCTGGTTCCCTGTAACTTGACTTCTTGCAGTGAGGGAACCACCAGAAGGCCCTCAGCACTGGACCTCAGTGTCCAGGCACTGTTTTATTATGTTATTATCTATGTTGGAAGCCACCCAGGGTGGCCAGTTCGATACTCAGCACTCCCCAAGTCCAAGCTTTCTGCAGGAACCGGCTGCCTGACAGAGTTTCTCATGCAGCCAATCTCTACCAACCCCACACCTGATGTCATGCGTGGTTTCAGTGGTGGGGCAAGTAGGTGAGACTGGGGGGAAACAGCCTTCTGGTCCAGATTTGGCCCATGGGGGAGAAGTCTCTCAGGCTTGCTCTAGAGAGAAGGGATGTTCTGTGAATGCACTGTTTGAGCTTTGTGACAGGGGAACGGTCTCCCTCGGGAGGTTGTGGACTCTCCTTCCTTGGAAGTTTTTAAGCAGAGGTTGGATGGCCGTCTGTCATGGATGCTCTAGCTGAGACTCCTGCTTTGCAGAGGGTTGGACTAAATGACCCTCAGGGTCCCTTCCAACGCTACAATTCTATGATTTGGAGGCTCTGGATCTGAGCTCCATTTTTCAGCTGCAGTTTAAAACCTCTCACAGTGTCAACACAAGCAGATGTGCATGACACTTTGGCAAGGCTCTGATATACTGCTGAGGTGGGTTTTTGTTTGTGCGTTTAGCTTTAGTCTTCTTGTCCCCTTATTTCAAGCAAAGATACCTTTGGAGAGACAAGAAAGAGAGAGAGAGAGAGAGAGAGAGAGCAAGTCTTTCACTACATGGCCAGTGACTCACCTGATTAACAGATATGCTTGTTTTCAATCTGTGATTAAAAGCTTCAGTTCATTTATTATTCCAAAAGCTCTCGGCTCTGGCTGACAGATCTCTCCTAAGAGATGGTTGAGTACGGAGGCTTCTAGTGGGTCAGGAGCATACCCAGCCCATCAAGGTCAAAAACCAAGAAAATCCATCCAAAAGTTGGAACCCAAAGTTTCCTTTGAGGGTAAAGGTAAAGGGACCCCTGACCATTAGGTCCAGTCGTGGCCGACTCTGGGGTTGCGGCACTCATCTCACTTTATTGGCCGAGGGAGCCGGCGTACAGCTTCCGGGTCATGTGGCCAGCATGACTAAGCTGCTTCTAGCGAACGAGAGCAGCGCATGGAAATGCCATTTACCTTCCCACCGGAGTGGTACCTATTTATCTACTTGCACTTTGACGTGCTTTCGAACTGCTAGTTGGGCAGGAGCTGGGACCGAACAATGGGAGCTCACCCCGTCACGGGGATTCGAACCGCCGACCTTCTGATCGGCAAGTCCTAGGCTCTGTGGTTTAGACCACAGTGCCACCCTCATCATTGAGTAGGACGTCTCTATTTTCATTGGATAAATGCAGGAGGGTATGTTATCCAGTTGGGCTGCATTTGAATATTGAAATCTGCAAGTTATCTGAGCTAAAGTGCCTATCGCTTACAGCTGCTGGCCAGAGGAACATGCCAGATTTCTCAACAGACAGCTTAAAAGATGAAACTGTGCTGAAGTATCGCCACATTGGCTTAGCCGAATTGAAATAATAAAGAGGGTTATTTCTTTATAACAAATATTTGTATACCGTTGAGCCGTTAATATATATATATATATATATATATATATATATATATATATATATATATATATATATCAAAGCAGTTTACAGCAATGGAAACCTAAAACCTTACTGGGAAAACCATGTTTAAAATGGCCTAGAACAGGCATCAAATACATTAAAGAGGACTGGGAAAAATTTGTAATATATTTGACAGAACACTGTAAACAGTTAAAAACACTTGCAATGAGAAAAGAATTGTAGGAGAAAATAGCGTTTTATGGACAAATGGAGGATAATATGATATGCTGTGAAAATGGTTACTAGTAGACTCCACGAAAGGGAGGGTGGAAGTCTGAGAATTTGAAGAATTCTATATATTTTGATTTTATTTTATCTTTCTGTGAATGTAAAACCAAATTGTAAAACCATATATATCACAGGCATGAAATAACCATTGTGGATGGATGTACTCTTAAAGGTAAAGTAAAGGACCCCTGACAGTTAAGTCCAGTCGCAAACGACTCTGGGGTTGCGGCGCTCTTCTCACTTTACTGGCCGAGGGAGCTGGCGTTTGTCCGCAGACAGTTTTTCCAGGTCATGTGGCCAGCATGACTAAGCCACTTCTGGCGAAACCAGAGCAGTGCACGGAAACACCATTCACCTTCCCACTGGAGTGGTACCTATTTATCTACTTGCACTTCGACATGTTTTTGAACTGCTAGGTTGGCAGGAGCAGGGACCGAGCAACGGGAGCTCACCCCGTCGCGGGGATTTGAACTGCCGACCTTCCAATCTGCAAGCCCAAGAGGCTCAGTGGTTTAGACCTCAGCACCACCCGTGTTTTTTAATGGCCTGCATAGGTTTTGGCGGAATAGAAAAGTTTCCGGCGGGCATTTAAAAGCTGGCACAGAAGGAGCGTGCAGAATCTCTATTGGCAGAGTGTTCCAGAGAATATTCAGAAGCCGCCTGTCTCTAAATGCCAGAGCGCAAATGGGGAGAGGACTGTGGACCCAGGATGTTCTTGTGAGCTTCCTGGGGGCATCTGGTTGTGGAAACAGGATGTTGGACTAAATGGGCTATTGGCCTGATCCAGCCGCAGGCTCCTCTTACGTTCTTATGACTGCCTTGGAAGTGTAACCCCTTGTCCTTCGTTCCCGAACACAAAGGAAAGGAAACTGTTTACAGAAAATAAAAGGCTTGTAAAATGGGGCTCTGAGGGGCTCAGTAAATGATTATGCTAATTAGAGGCAGAGCGCCGAAGCGATGCTCAGGAATTTTGAACTGGAGTTTTTAGTGTGATTACCGATGATATTAAAATTCTATTAGTCTTCACTTAAAAATGTAAAAAAAATATATAAAAAAGCAGAAGGGGATAACGGGTTTGTACTTTGAGAAATCTACCCTTTCGGCACAGGTAGATTTGAGGGGGTGCAGAGGGTGGAATAACACCTTTGTAAAATAGTGCGGAAAGGGTTTTGCTTGACGACAACGATGTTGAAAGTTATCTGTGCGATCCCTGGAGAACTGGTGAAACCGGAGACCAGAAAACTGATAGGAGGCACAGCAAAAGGCTGATCTTTCCTGGAATTGTTTGGCATTCTCCAAAGCAGGAATCCTGGCTAGGGTCGCCAGGTCAGGAGCACGCCAGACCCTGAGATTCCAGGGCCCAAACCTGAGACCTAGGGGCGGCCCCTGGTGATGTCATGGGGCATTCCCCAGTGATGTCACAGGGAAGGCCCTGGAGATGGAGGTTAATTGGGAGAAGAGAACAGGTGCTATAATTTGCAGACAGCTCCTGCTGGGCTTAAGCCTGCAAGCTGCATACACAGTCTTCTTAATAAAATGTTTTTTGTTATTATTATTATTATTATTAAAGGCACTCATCCCCACCTGGAAATTCCAGCCCTCCCCCTGCCACCTGGAAGGAGTCGGGCAAATCTGGAGACATCAGTAGGGTCGCCATATTCCCAAAAGTTAAAATCAGGACAAAGTTGTTGTTCATTCATTAATCCAGTAGTAGCCAATTTGGCACCAGAAATTCCACAACTGATCGCTGGCCACACAGGCAGAGGCTGGTGGGTAATGTAGTCCAAAAACATTTGGATGATTCCATGCTAAGTACCCCTACTTTAATCTGTTTATCCATCTAAGAATTAAACTTTTTTTAAAAAAAAGTGCAGAATTTAAGTTGCCGTGATGTGGAATTTCCGTGGTTTAATTTCATTTCTTTCTCCCCTAATTGTTATTTCTTTTTAACCTTCCTGATGCCCGCTTAGTGAAAATAAAGAGGCACTGGGGAAGGAAACTTTCTCTCCCTCTTCTCGCTCTCTCTCTCCCTCTGCCTTGTCCGTGATAAATTCTTAATGAGCACCTGTTACAATGTTAATGAAAGTAAGATCTGTCTGTAAATAAAGAAAATTTAATAACTTAACAAGCTGGATTAAAATTCCCAACCTGTCCTTTTGCTAATCTAACACCAAACACCAAATAGTTGCCATCTAAGCAGGAAAGCCTTTAATGCATTCACCTCCGTGTACTTTTCCAGCGATAATTAATATTTTAAAAATTTATAAAACTGAAACGGCAGGTCTGATTGTAACAAACAAGATATCTGTCTTTAATCTACTACAAAAGGTTTGGTACAAACCCCTTAAATGATACTAAACTGTAAGACAGCAGGTTCCACAGGGGGCCGGATTGTGTTTAACTTCGTTGGTATTCGCCGTATTCACAGCCTGTATAATTGTGTTTCAGATTGCAGTTGATCGGTAATTCTGTAGCTGAGTGGAAAATAGGAAATGAGAACATTGTTTCTCTCATATATATATATATATATATATATATATATATATATATAACCATTAAATAAATAACTTTCAAGGTATGTCCTCTGGACATCGAGGGAATATTAACATTTGACAAATGGACGCTGTTATTTCTGAAAGTAAACTAAAAGTTCTTTAAGGGGAAACAATCAAGAATTTTCTCATACAAAATACAGCGATTTGTGACTTGTTAGAAAAGGGTCACCATCATTCAGAAGCACAGCGTGGGCTTTGCATGCTGATGTAAAACAAGTTCGGGGAAGCTTTCACCCTCGCCAGGTGTTGCTGAACTACAAATCTGAACATTCTTGCTGAGGCTGATGGGAGTTGTAGTTCAACAACACCTGGCGAGGGCAAAAGCTTCCCTGGTGTGAAAGATTCCAGGACCAATCCCCAGTGCCGGATTTACGTAAAGCTAAACAAGCTATAGCTTAGGGCCCCACTCTCTTAGGGGCCCAAAAAAATTTAAAGGGGGAAAAACTGGATGTACATTTCCAAAATATAAGATTAAAAAATAAAATAAAACCTACATACAGCCACAGTGTTGTGTAGGCTCCTGTGATGTAAGTAATGGGCCCCGCCTGCTAGCTTGCTCCCTCAAATATCACTGGTTTGCTCCTTTTTATATATAGGGTGCTTACATTCTGCATGGACGGGTTGCATGGCAACATGGGCAAATGGCTTTAGATAGGTCAGGGGTCAGCAACCTAAGCCCCATGGGCTGGAAGTGGCCTGCGGAGGTCATTTGACTGGCCCACGAGCTGCCCCTGAACTGAGCTGCCTGCTCGTGTGCTGGGCTGTGCTAAACTGGCGCAGCACGGTGCAGGGACTCGCTTCCGCGGCACCGGAAATCGCATCTGCACACGCTCAGATGCCGGGTATCGCATCTGTGCACTTGTAGACGCTGAAAATCGCTGGCCTGCGCACTCATGCGCACGTGCAATCCGGCCCATGGAGGGATCTCTGCAGGACCGATCCCGCCCAGGCAACATAAACCTTGCTGACCCCTGTATTAGGGCCATAAATTACCATATAGCATATATTTAACACAAAAAACAGCATCAAAAAGTTGTTGACAAAGGACGGCTGGACATAGAAAGGGCCCCATTACCTTCTGTAGCTTAGGTAAAGGTAAAGGGACCCCTGACCATTAGGTCCAGTCGTGGCCGACTCTGGGGTTGCGGCGCTCATCTCGCTTTATTGGCCAAGGGAGCCGGCGTACAGCTTCCAGGTCATGTGGCCAGCATGACTAAGCCACTTCTGGCGAACCAGAGCAGTGCACAGAAACGCCGTTTACCTTCCCACCGAAGTGGTACCTATTTATCTACTTTCACTTTGACGTGCTTTTGAACTGCTAGGTTGGCAGGAGCAGGGACCGAGCAACGGGAGCTCAGCCCGTTGCGGGGATTCGAACTGCCGACCTTCTGATTGGCAAGTCCTTGGCTCTGTGGTTTAACCCACAGCGCCACCCGCGTCCCTTTTCAGTAGCTTAGGGCCTCATCAAACCTAAATCCGGCCCTGCCCCTCCTCACTATCTCCATTTAAAAGAGTCTCTCATAGCTAAGCTGGAAAAGAGCTTTTACTGAGACCTTGTAGCTCAATGGTAGAGCACATGCTCTGAGTGTCAAAGGTCCCATGCTCAACTGCTGCTATTTCCAGCTAAAGGGATCTACTCTGACTGGCCCAAGGACTTAGGTAGAGAGATTTCTTTTGTATCACCTGCTGATACAAAAGAAATCTCTCTACCTAAGTCCTTGGGCCAGTCAGAGTAGATGCCCACCTGTCACAGGTATAGTTGCTTCCTGTGTCTCTAGTGGACATCCATCCATGTCTGGGGCAGGAAACCTTTTCTGGCCAGTGGTTCAGATCTTAAGATTTCTGTCCTTGGGTGGCCAAATTTGACAGGTGGGCATAGCCACGATTTTCCGGTGCCGCTGTGCTTCAAAGCCCCACTTGTAGGGACTTTGAGGCATGGTGTGGGGCTGTTTAAAAGCCCTTTTGCAAGCAGCCCCACGCTGCTCCTGAGGTGTGGGAGGGAGAGGTGGCTTCCATTGAACAGAAACTGCTTCTCCCTCCTTGCTCCTGCAAAGGAACCATCAAGAGCTCACTTGAATCTCCCGGTTGTCCCTTTCAAGTGTCACCCCCCCTACCCACCTCAGACCCCGCCCATTTATTTATTAAATAATAAAATTGCTGTTGGTGTTGTTTCTGCTGCTATCAAATAAATAAATAAATTCTTTTTGTAAACCCACTTTGAGGTGTTATCCAACTCCGGCATATAAATCTTGTGACATTAAAATAAATGGGCAACAAATCTAATAGATAATAATAACAATGACAACGGCAAGAACCTTATCCCTGGTATTTAACTCTTGCAGACTGGATCACTCAATTACTATCAGATTCTGCACTGACGGTGATCTGTTCTAGAGCCCAGAGGTGCTGTCTTCCCGATATAAATGACTTCGGAGTAGGCAGCACGGCTTGCTACAGAGATTTAGGGCAGGAGCATGCAAAAAGTCTCCGTTACGAACTGAAAACTTCCTTCGGGAATGTAAAGTCAAAGCGATCTCCATCATCTTTTTCTTCGGCGCTCCTCTGAATCCTCGCCAGCCTCCTCTGGGTGAACCTGCAGGGCATCAAGGAGCTTTCTCTTCTCCTTCTGTCTCTGCCTGTCATTACGAGAAACTGTTCTGCAGACGGCGGGACTATTTTGCAGAGAAGAGGTGGTGCATGGCAAACCGTCTCATCAAGAGGCCGCAGCTCCGTAACCTGCAAAAAGGTTCTTTTAGCGAAATACATTTCGTCAGACCCTTCTCTTTTCAGCTGCCTGCCTTTCTTTGACTGCAAATCCATTTTGGGGACAGACCACCTGAAACCTTTCGCATCCATCTGTGTTAGTTTTTTTGGGTTTTGTTGCAAAGGGAAAGGAAAGAGTCAGTTTCATACATCACCATGCAACCACTTAGCTCACTCATTTTTCATTGTTTGACCTCACTTTTAATTAGAGGCTAAATTATTAATGCCGTTTGATGGGAGACTAACTACTCGGAAAACGCCGATACTTTTGGGGGGCAGCTTCTAGGAGCAATGCGTTCGGGTTTTGCAAATTTCAAATAAAACACAAGTGGCCAAAGGAGGTTTCCCTGCCCCCTCTGAAAACAGAAAAACAATTTACATTTACGGCTCGGGCAAGAACCTCACATCCATCAAGAGTTTGCTTTTGAAACTACGGCAGTGTTAACAACCAACTGATCACGAAAAAATCGGGGGGAAATAAGAAAATTAAAGTTCCCTCTGAGACCAACTCCCTGAAGATCTTTCAAAATCTTCTGTAGCTTTATAAAACAGTTACGAGGTTTTCTAATCATAATCTTTATGATCATTTTATTAAGAAAAGATACCGTATCACTGTTTTCGCCTGGAAGAAAGGTTTCACAGGCTGTTAGCAACAAAACAGCAAAGAACCTCAAAGGAATATTAGTGAGGGGGGAGGCAGGGGAGAGATTTATAATAAATAGCATGACAGATTACGTTTCCATAGTATACAGAGGAAGCCAGGGCCAACTTGGTTCCTCTCCAAAGAGGTTTTCTTGCACCTGGATGATGATGATGATGATGATGATGATGATGATGATAATAATAATAATAATAATAATAATAATAATAATAATAATAATAATAATTTATTTATATCCCGCCCATCTGGCTGTGTTTCCCCAGCCACTCTGGGCAGCTTCCAACAGACTATTAAAATACAATAACCTATTAAACATTAAAAGCTTCCCTAAACAGGGCTGCCTTCAGATGTCTGGTAGTTGTTGTTCTCTTTGACATCTGGAGGGAGGGTGTTCCACAGGGCGGGTGCCACTACTGAGAAGGCCCTCTGCCTGGTTCCCTGAAACTTCACTTCTCACAGTGAGGGAACCGCCAGAAGGCCCTCGGCGCTGGACCTCAGTGCCCAGGTAGAATGATGGGGGTGGAGACGCTCCTTCAGGTATACCTGGATATTTTAAGAACATAGGAGACTACAGCTGGATCAGGCCAATGGCCCACCTAGTCCAGCATTCTGTTCCCACAGTGACCAGCCAGATGCCTATGGGGAACCAGCAAGCAGGATTCGAACACAAGAGCAACTCTCTCCCCTCTTATGGTTTTCAGCAAGTGGTATTCAAAAGCATGATGTAGGTAGAGCATAGCCATCATGGCCAGTGGCCATTAATAGACCTCCTCCATGAATTTGTCCAATCCTACTATGCCCTTTTTGTGTCTGGATGCTACCAAACATTGGATTGGATTCTGGAACCGACCTGGATGTCCTACAGCAGTCTTCTTCTTTGGCGATCACTTGTAGCCGAGTAAGATTGTCTTCCATGAACACAGTCTTAACAGTGAGTCCATAAATGACTGTGGAGGCCAATTCTGGAGCCACACGTCCTTCCACAGTGGGGGCATAAGTTTCCAGGAAGGAGTTGATCACAGTGAGGGTTTGCCAAGCGTGCCTTCCTCTGAGAGCCAGTGTGGTGTAGTGGTTAAGAGCGATAGACTCATAATCTGGGGAACCGGGTTCGCTTCCCCGCTCCTCCACATGCAGCTGCTGGGTGACCTTGGGCCAGTCACACTTCTCTGAAGTCTCTCAGCCCCACCCACCTCACAGAGTGTTTGTTGTGGGGGAGGAAGGGAAAGGAGAATGTTAGCTGCTTTGAGACTCCTGAAGGGGAGTGAAAGGCAGGATATCAAATCCAAACAACAACTCTTCTTCTTCTTCTTCTTCTTCTTCTTCTTCTTCTTCTTCTTCTTCTTCAGGAAATCAGCCCTGAGCGCTCACTGGAAGGACAGATCGTGAAGCTGAGACTCCAATACTTTGGCCACCTCATGAGAAGAGAAGACTCCCTGGAAAAGACCCTGATGTTGGGAAAGATGGGGGGCACAAGGAGAAGGGGACGACAGAGGACGAGATGGTTGGATAGTCTTCTCGAAGCTACCAGCATGAGTTTGACCAAACTGCAGGAGGCAGTGGAAGACAGGAGTGCCTGGCGTGCTCTGGGCCATGGGGTCACGAAGAGTCGGACACGACTAAATGACTAAACAACAACAACAACACCTTCATGATGAACTGGAGGCCTCCACCCATGTGTGGCAAGTTCTAGGATGGCCCAAAGGACCATTTGTGAACCCACCAAGCCCACTGATTGTTTTTAAGAAGTGCTGGTTTTAGCCCACTCACTTCAAAGATCCAATCAAAGTGGGTGCAAAGCATGTCAATCTCTGGATTGCTAATTGGGTCCTTCCATCAAGGTTTGCATATGCTTCAGAGCAGCCCAGTAAAACAGGAAGGAAAGCCTTACCAGTGATAACCGCAGACTGAAGATTGCAACTGGAACGAAGCAGTCTGTTTATTAGCATACAAAGCTTAATGATATTATGAAATGTAAAGAAAATAAAACAAATTATGAAAAATAAAACAAATTGCATAGGATGAAATTAAATGGAAATAAAGCAACGTAAAGCAATAGGACATAAATTGCACGAGCTAATTCATGGTTTAATAACGGCATAGACTAATAATTGCATTGACGAAGCAATCAATCAGAGTAAATAAGATTGTTAACATTGTCCCCTCCTTAACTTGCTCCAACGCATCTAGTTGTAAAACAGAAGTTCAATGTTTCCTAGCATCTCCATTTAAGGAAAAACAACAACCTTGTGACAAGGCTGGCCCTATCATTGGACAGAGTGAGGCAGCAACCTCAGGTGGCAGATGCTGAGTGGAGGGTAGCAGCACCAAGGTGCTAGAGGCTATGGCTCAGGATGGCACATAGCCTGTCCCATCATCAGCTTTGAAGCTGTCCTTCAAAATGTCTTGCGCTGACATTGCTGCTTCAGAAGCAATACATTCGCCGGTTTCTACAACTTTGATGCCACCATCTCCCAAATTGCCTTCAAGTTTAATTAGAGTATACCCTCCAAAACCTTTCAAGGTTCCTGTACAGTCATACCTTGGATCTCAAACGCCTTGGTTCCCAAACAAATCAGCTCCTGAACAATCGAAAACCCAGAAGTGAGTATTCCAGTTTTCCAACGATTTTTGGAAGCTGAACATCTGGCGTGGCTTCCGATTGGCTGCAGGACTAAGATGGAGCAAGCTTCTTTTCTCCTGGTCTGAAGGGTCAGAACTGAACCAGTGAATTCAAATTACAAGAAAGGAGATTCTGACTAAACATCAGGAAGAACTTTCTGCTGGTCAGAGCTGTTCAACGGTGAAACGGACTTCTTTGGAAGGTGGCGGACTCTCCTTCCTTGGAGGTTTTGAAGCAGAGCTCGGATGGTCATCTGTCATGGATGCTTTACTTGAGATTCCTGCGTTGGTTGGACTCGATGACCCTTGGGGTCCCTTCCAACTCTATGAACTACAATTCCCAGGATTCCTTGGGGGGAAATAATGTCCTTTGAATGTATGGGGCATACACTGCCCTAATCCAACAACATCTGAGGGAGGTTGTCAGGTGGAAGAGGAACCAGCCCCCATGGCGGGGGAACAGATAAGACAAGGAAAAGTCCTTACCATCTGATTTTTATTCAATATTTACAGAGGGAGGCTTGGGAATGGAGCCTCTTGGAATAATGATGTTGTCCCGAGTAAATCTCCACCCCACCTTCTCTCCCATTTCCCCATTCCTCAACAGCACCCACCACCCCTTACTGTTGCTGCTTAGGGCCATCTGTCTTTGAGCTCTTTGCTCTCCTACTTTTAAGACTCGCCGGGTTCTGGGAGATGGATTGTCTGGAATGCTTTCTAGTGATAACGTGTCAGCCAGCTGCTGCCTCCTCCTCCTCTCCCATTATTTCCCAACTTTCCCCCTCATCTTCCTCTGAGCTGTGACCTCCCTCAAACCACTGTTGTAAATCTATACTGTCTTCTCCTCTGGAAAGGTTAGGCTGGGGAGGCAGTTGTGACGTTAACATATGAGAGTGCTGGAGGTGAAATAGTTAAACAGGTTACCCAATCAGAACCCAGGGGGTGGAGTCAGAGGGACTATAAAACCAGCTCTGGGAGGGGCGAAGGAGGAGTTCATTGGGAGTTGGGTGGTTGGTTGGAGTGGGAGTGAATTGGGATAAAGTCCAGGGGTAGGCTGAGTCAGTGTAGAGAAATTAGCTGCGTCAGGAACAGTTAGGAGCTAGGAAGACAAGTAAATATCTGAGAGGTGGTTTAGTGACTGAGAGTGGAAGTTATAGATCTGGATAGGTACCCCATGACTGTAATTGACCGATACCGTTTATGAAACCACACACTTGTTAAGCTGCAATAAATAAACAGAAGTTTATGTTCCAATTTAACCCTGATTGGACTCAGTGTTGTCCCAGGTAGGGCCTGGGTGGTGGCAGCGAGAAATAAAGTGGTGGCACAGGGATCAATAGACGGTGAAACGTCCAGGGATCCTGTGTGATCGCCACAGCAGTCTCCACCACTCCTCCTCTGCCCAGTCCCCGACAGAGGCAGAAGTTCCCCAGCAACAGTTCTGCAGGGCATCAGATGCCAGGAATTGACCCCGAGACATTCTACATGCCAAGCAGCTGTTCTACCCCTGAGCTATGGCCCTTTGTGTCTCCCAGAGTGCAGCCAGAGGGCACGCCGAACCAGGAACGTTTCTTGGTTGTCCTCCTTTGGCTGCAATCTTTGGCAACGAGCCCCACTCAAGGCCATGGGACGAACTTCTGAGTCAATGCAGGGAGTGGGGATCAAGCTGGGTTGTTTGAAAGACATTATCAAAAGTCCTTCAGGCTCGCCCTTCTCCACCTCTGGAATCACTCCGGCTAATTCTCTAAGGTCCTGAGTCAAATATTCCATCATTTTAAACGATTATTAAATATCTTTTTGGGAAGGATTATAATTGTGTTCCTGATTATACAACTAATATATCTATCTATCTACCCGGATCACAAATAGCTAGACCATAATGATGATTGAAATATATAATCCCCCCCAAAGATAGTTAGACTAATTTAAACTACCCTCTGCTTAATTAAAGGAAGTCAGAGGATTAGATTTCAGATTTAAGATGCAAGAGGAGGAAAGGGGACTCAAAGTTATGCTGTGCGAGAACTAATTTTATCCCTCTGGAGAGTTTTTAAAGCTCAGAACTAGGAGAAGCCGGGGAAGCAACGAGGGCCAAGTGGAAAGGTCAAAGGTAGGAAAATGGGACTTGGGGGGTGTAGGAACCTAGGAAATGGCATCATACCAAGTCAGGCATCGGTTCTTGTAGCTCAGTAATGCTTGCACTAACTGGCAGCGACTGTCCATGGTCTCAGGCAGGAAGCATTCACAGCTCTGCCTGGTACAGTGGTACCTTGGTTCTCAAACACTTTGGTACTCAGACAACTTGGAACCAAAACACTGCAAACCCGGAAGAAAGTGTTCCGGTTTGCGAACTTTTTTTTGGAAGCCGAACGTGTTCAGTTTTGAGTGTTACGCTGAGGTCTGTCTGTTTTTGCTATTTATTTTGCGTTTTTATTTTATTTTTTATTTTATTTTATTTTATTTTATTTTTGAGGCTTTTTTGTTTTGTTTCCGTGACTGTGTGGAACCCAGTTCAGCTACTGATTGATTGTCACAGTCGTCCGTGACTGGACCTAACGGCCAGGGGTACCTTTACCTTTACCTTTAAACAGGGCTACCTTCAGATTATGTTCTTATGTTCCAGCATGGTCCCTCCCAACCCCAAATTCTGATTAGGATAGGGTTGCCATATGTCCGGAATTTCCCGTATATACAGGGGTATGGCTGCCTGTAACAACACCTGGGCGGAAATTGTTTAAATGTCCGGGAAAATCTGGATGTATGGCAGCCCATGTCAGAAGTGTAGACTTTGGCGAATTTCCTTAAAAATAGCTCAAAAACTTCATTGTTTGTTTGCTTGCTTGCTTTCTTTTTTAGATTTTGCAACAACTTTGGGCAAAACTTAAAAAAAAAAGTTCAACATCCTTAGCCAAAAAGAAAAAGGAAAAAAGCTCAACAACTGTCACAGTTTCTCCCCACTCCCAATGTGTTTCTGTTCTTAGGCTTTGCTCTCACGACAACCTTCTGAGGGAGGCCACAGGGTTGTTCCCCCGCCCCCATTGCATCAATCAAGCCTTGAGTTTTACAGGAAAGCAAAAAAAGGGAGGGAGAAAAGAGGTTGCGAAGATCTGAGATTTCACCTCATTTCCATTCCTTCAGCAGCCCTCGGAACTGCCAATACCATACAGCGCCCAAGCGATGTGTTTGTCTTCCTTTCCCACTGACAATAGATCCAATCACACTCCAGATGGGTAAATAGAATTGATCAGGGTCCCCGCTGCCACCTCTCCCGTCGTTCACCAAGCACCACAAAAAATCCTCTTTCCAAGAACCTGGCCTGATTACCGCTTTTGCTTTTAATTTGCCAATTGCGGAGACAGTTTTGTCATTAGAGGTAAATTAATCAAAGGTGGGGGGGAGAGAGAGAGAGACTGAGACTAGAGAGGGAGAGTGGTGTTGACACAAACACACAGCCCATATCCAAATTAGTTGAATGGTTGGGGCGGGGAGCAAGAGAGATCGCTGGGCAGAGAGCAGACAGGAGGAGAAGGAGAAATACCGTATTTTTTGCTCTATAAGACTCACTTTTTCCCTCCTAAAAAGTAAAGGGAAATGTGTGTGCGTCTTATGGAGCGAATGCAGGCTGCGCAGCTATCCCAGAAGCCAGAACAGCAAGAGGGATTGCTGCTTTCACTGCGCAGCGGTCCCACTTGCTATTCTGGCTTCGGAGATTCAGAATATTTTTTTTTTCTTGTTTTCCACCTCCAAAAACTAGGTGCATCTTATGGTCTGGTGCATCTTATAGAGTGAAAAATACGGTAAACTTGAGGACCAGAATCGCTCCCTGGTTTCTGAGTGAGTCCGTGAAAACTTTTAAAGATCTGGTTGAAGCACAGCAAAAGACAGAGGGGTAGTGGACTAGGCGTGCCCAAAAAATGCCCTAATGCTTCCAGAGGATTTGTCCTGCCTCTGGCCAACTGGGCACAGGCCTTTTTTCCCTGCACGGTCAACATCTCCTGTTTTGACTTCTTGACCACTCTTGTTACATACCTGTAATGGGCATGAGTTACTCGTGTGTAAACTGCTGCCTCTCTAGGCTTAATTGCCTTGGTTAAACCGTTCTGACTGCACAGCCCATCTCCGTGTGGCTGTCTCAGTCGCTGGCAGAATCTGTCTGTGGGCGTTTCTTAAACCTTTTCCAGCATAAAAGCTGTCTGACTCCCAGTCACCGCCTTCTCTCACTGCGCGGGAGTCTTCTGCGCAGGGAGGGCGTGGTTAGTGGAGGGCCTGTGCTCTCCTCACTAATCTCCAGAGAAGAATCCCGGAGCTCTCCCTCCGCTTCCCCCATTTGCCCCCCTTTATCCCTGGTGTTGCGCTGATTTCCTTCCTCCTCTACCGAGCTGCTTCTCCCCCTGGTGCTGGGTCCTTCGCCCGCAGAATCTGGGAGCCTTCCCTTCGCCTCTCGCTCTGATGTCAGTTCCCTGACAATACCTGTCAACTGCCCCAGAAAAACAGGAACA
The DNA here is from genome assembly GCF_964188305.1 of Podarcis bocagei. Classification (NCBI taxonomy): domain Eukaryota; kingdom Metazoa; phylum Chordata; class Lepidosauria; order Squamata; family Lacertidae; genus Podarcis; species Podarcis bocagei. Next base: position 50,988,324 of record NC_138139.1, on the reverse strand, counting down.
TCCTGTTTTTTCCCACAAGAGCACGGCGGCCATTTGGGGCACCTTGCTCTTGTGTTATTTCAGGCCAAGACCTCCAAAAAGCTATTTTCCCCCTCAGGTCTGCAGTCTCATGTGGCACCCCAGAAGCATGCATTTTAGGGCACTGTACCCCCCAAAAACCACTTTTTCTGGGTCCACAATATCATGTAGGTCACATGACTTGTGCGGGATTTGGGACAGTGTCCCAGAATTGGAGGGCATGTTCTTGTTGTTGTTGTTGTTGTATTTATTTATACCCCTCCTTTTTCCCTGGCAGGGACTCGACCGCTTACAGATGAAATAAGAACAGCAAAAACACTGGGGGCGGGGGTAATTAAAAGACCATTAAACATTAGTAGAGTTAGAACAGTGTACAATATCTATGAAGACATGCTGAAAATTACAATAAAATTTGGAATATATTGTTTTTTTATGTATGTAACCTGAGCATGAGATGCAGGTGGCACTGTGGGTTAAACCACAGAGCCTAGGGCTTGCCAATCAGAAGGTCGGCGGTTCGAATCCCTGCCACGGGGTGAGCTCCCGTTGCTCGGTCCCTGCTCCTGCCAACCTAGCAGAAAGCACGTCACAGTGCATGTAGATAAATAGGTACCACTCCGGCGGGAAGGTAAACGGCGTTTCCGTGCACTGCTCTGGTTCGGCTTAGTCATGCTGGCCACATGACCCGGAAGCTGTACGCTGGCTCCCTTGGCCAATAAGCAAGATGAGCGCCGCAACCCCAGAGTCGGCCACGACTGGACCTAATGGTCAGGGGTCCCTTTAACTAACCTTAGCATAAGATCTGGCTTTTGCATGAGTCACAACTTTGGATCCACCACAGAGCATGCAGGTCTCTGTGTCTCCAGCTTCCAGCCTGATTCCCTCTTCCTCACATACACTACACAGGATCTAGGACCCTGTCATAGCCTCACACCTCCTTCCCACAGCCTGGCACCTTGCTTACCTGGCTTTGAGAGAAGGCAGTGGAAGGGCTGGGGTCAAATTTGGTCTCACACACACCCCGCCGCCACTACGCACATACGACAAGGCAGTATGTGGGCCACAGGTTCAGGAGAGACCTACATTGGCTCCCAGTATGTTTTGGAACAGAATTCAAAGTGTCAGCACTGACCTTCAAAGCCCTAAACGGTCTCCGCCCAGTATACCTGAAGGAGCCTCTCCACCCTCATCATTCTACCCAGACACTGAGGTTCAGTGCCGAGGGCCTTCTGGCAGTTCCCTCACTGCAAGAAGTGAAGTTACAGGGAACCAGGCAGAGGGCCTTCTCGGTGGTGGCACCCGCCCTGTGGAACGCCCTCCCATCAGATGTCAAGGAAATAAACAACTATCTGACTTTTAGAAGACATCTGAAGGCAGCCCTGTTTAGGGAAGTATTAATGTTTGATGTTTTATTGTGTTTTTAATATTCTGTTGGGAGCAGCCCAGACCAGCTGGGTGGGGTATAAATAAGTTGTTGTTGTTGTTGTTGTTGTTGTTGTTGTTGTTGTTGTTGTTGTGTCTTGTGGCCCACCTGGTATGGAAATTTGGACTGCCCTGTTTTACATCATGGGATCTTAGGTTGCTTGGAGGAATCTAGCAGGGTCCAGTATTAACACCTTTTCAGATCTGATGAAGCGCAGTTGAACCGTCGTCCTGTACACATATGTAGTTTTGAAGAAAGAAAAATAAAGAAAGTCACATGGGCTTGAAGAGTTCTTCTCATAATTCTTCCTTAGAGCTGAGCTGCTTCTGCCCTCTCAATTCACTTCTCTTTATGATTTGCAACTTTGCGTTTGAGGAGATCATGCATCTTGGTTGCGTTGGGCCTGTTACTGAAATCCAGCTCACTTTTTCTTCCCTTAGATTTATATTCATGTTTTTATATTATAAGTTTGTATATTTTGCTGGAAACCACCCAGAATGGCTGGGACACCCAAGTCAGATGGGCGGCATATAAGTAATAAAATTATTGTTGTTGTTGTTGTTGTTGTTGTCGTCGTCGTCATCATCATCATCAATATTCTCTATACTGTAGGTGGTACCAGAGGGGGCAGGAGGACGAGCACCCCAACCCAAAAAAAGGAACTTGCCCACCCACCCCCAATTGCTGCCATTAACAGACACTCTTATTTTTCTTTCCGAGATCTTAACATGCAGGACATAACTCTCCCACCTAGAACTATATCTTGCCCCTTTTCTGTACCCATTCCTCTGAAAAAAAATTCTCTGCTCTACATGTGTAATCAGAGAGGTGGGGGGAAATGGGGGAGAATATCTGGAGGGGAAATCTTGGTGGGAGGGGTGGAGCTTTTTTGGGGTGGGGGTCCAGAAGTTAGCTAGGAAGGAAGCAGGAAGCGGTGGGTTTCTGCCTGAATCAGTCACAGGGAGGAATCTTTTGTCTTTGAAATCTTGTCAGCATTTCAGCGCAAGCTGATAAGGCCAATGTTGTACTCACACTTCTTTAATTAAGTGAATAATTAAAAAGAAGTTGATCATCAATTAGTTAATTAAATAATGGATCCGTTTTACTTTCAGGCACCCCTCCCTCTTTCCCCTCCTCTCTTTTTTCCTTTTTCCTTTTTGTTGTTGTTAATCACTCCGGCTCCGAATAATGAGCCTCCTATGGGTTGCTAAGCAACCACCTCCTAGTTTAAACAAGAAACAGCCGCCTCCCATCAGTACCAGTCTGAAGGGATGCAGCTGGGGGAAGCCAGGAGCACAGGGGAGCCTTGCCAACCTGCCTGCCATTCCCCTACCCCTTCTCTGTAAACAGTAGGCAAAGCCTTTGGAGATGGAACAGACTGGAAAGCCGTCCTGCCTCACCTGAAGCTTAGTTGTGGTGGAGTGAGGACTGCTGGGCTCAGCACACACACATGTGCAAGACACACTGTTATGCCCTGGGTGCGGTTGGCGCTGTGTAGGATGTCATTCCAGAGAAGCACAGACAAACCGCAGAATGGGCCAAAGGGTTCAGCTCACAAACAGCCCAACTAACATTACAGTCGTACCTTAGAAGTCGAACGGAATCCATTCCGGAAGTCCATTCGACTTCCAAAACGTTTGGAAACCAAGGCGTGCCTTCTGTCAGACATTGGGGTTCCAAAGAACGTATGCAAACCGGAACACTCACTTCCTGGTTCGCAGCACTTGGGAGCCAAAACGTTCAACTTGCAAAGTGTTTGGAATCCAAAATACGACTGTGTATTTGGGAAGACAGGCAAACTAATACCAGTGTACTGGAAGAAGCAAAGATCACCAGTGTCGAAGCACTGATTCTTCAACATCAACTTCATTGGACTGGTCATGCTGTGTGGATGCCTGATGATCGTCTTCCAAAGCAACTACGCTATTCCAACCTTTAAAATGGAAAGCGTAATGCTGGTGGTCAACAAAAGAGGTTTAAAGACTGTCTCAAGGCAAATCTAAAAAAATGTAGTATAAACACTTACAACTGGAAAACACTGGCCTGCAAGTGCTCCGACTGGAGAACAGCCTTTCCCAAAGGTGTCATGGGCTTTGAAGACACTCAAACTCAGGACACAAAGGAGAAATGTGCTAAGAGGAAGGCACGCTTGGCAAATCCTCACCATGATCAGCTCACGCCCGGAAACCTATGTCCCCACTATGGAAGGACGTGAGGATCCAGAATTGGCCTCCACAGTCACTTACGGACTCATTGCTAAGACCGTGTTCATGGAAGACAATCTTACTCGGCTACGAGTGATCACCAAAGAAAGAAGTGTGTGTGTGATCAAGTTTCTGGCCCATAGGGACGCCTGGGAATGACAACGGGTAGATTACAGCCAGTCTCTTTATACTGTGAGTAGATCACAGTCTCTTGGGAGTCCAACTAGATTTCAATGGGGGGGTGAGAAGAAATTTTCTGCCCCAGGTACCACCTGACCTTGCTACACCACTGCTGGTTGGCCACTGTGAGAGCAGGATACTGGACGCGATGGGCCACTGGTCTGATCCAGCTACAGGCTCTTCTTCTTATGTTCTTAATAAAATATCAGACGGCGGTGATGGTGTTATTAAGGAAGAGTGATTAAATTCAGCTGCATGGAAAGTGTGGCAGGCCAAGCTCCCTGTCATTGTGGTGCCGTTCTTTAAACTTCAGATGCTTTGCTCCTGACAGTTCACAATTCAAGTGTCTCATTTCATCCGGCCTTTTTTTTTTTTTTTCCTTTTCAAAATTTCCTCCCAAATTATCTGTTTGACTCCTTGGAATAATTTCCGCCGGTGATGTTTTTGGGGCTCGTCTCCCATCCGCCACTTTCAGAGCCAAAACGGATTTTCGGATCGTCTCCTTAAACCGGATTTGCAAACTGAATATTTCTGTGGGATGGAGACACGATGCCACTCCTGGGTGCGGTGGGAGAGGTTGCTGTCATGTAAAACTCCTTTGAACTCTTCTTTCTCCCTCTCTCTCCCTCTCCCTCTCCCCCCCCCCCGTCTGTCTTCCTTCAGCCAAGCACAACAACGCCTCTCCAATTTTCAGATCTAAGAGATGGCCTGCAAGAGTCTGCTTTATATCGAGTCAGGCCAATGGTCCATCTAACTCAGTGCTGTCTGCTCTGACTGACAGCAGCTCTCCAGGATTTCAGATAGCGATTCTTTCCAAGCCCTGCCTGTAGATGCTGGGGACTGAACCTGCAACCTTCTGCATCCAAAACAGATTCTCTACCACTGAGCTATAGCCCTCCTTCCCAGATTGGGCATAAGGCTACTCAATTTCAATTTTAAGCCTGCCTGAAATAAGCTGTTGTACCTGTTATTCTGCAACACAAGCTCTGAAGGAGTAAATGTTATTTTCACAACACCGTTTGTGTCCTAAGGGTGAGAAAAGGGGGAAATACCAGGAGAATCTAAAGGTAAAGGTAAAGGGACCCCTGATCATTAGGTCCAGTTGTGCCCGACTCTGGGGTTGTGGCGCTCATCTTGCTTCTGGCGAACCAGAGCAGCACAAAGGAAACACCGTTTACCTTCCTGCCGGAGCAGTACCTATTTATCTCCTTGCACTTTGATGTGCTTTCGAACTGCTAGGTTGGCAGGAGCAGGGACCAAGCAATGGGAGCTCACCCCATCATAGGGATTCGAACCACCGACCTTCTGATCGGCAAACCCTAGGCTCTGTGGTTTAACCCACGGCGCCACCCCTGTCCCTACCAGGAGAATCTAGTCTGCCTTAAAGCATCCTGGATTATTTAAACTAAAAAGGCCAAAACTATCCTATCTAAGCTTCCTTTTAAGCTGCAAAGGGATAGGACTCTGCTGAACTCACACATGTGAGGAAGGATAACATCTAATAAATATATCCTCTCCTGGCATCAGTTCACATCCCTACAAGAGGCTATGGGGCAGTGGTGGCCTGGGAAATGTGGCAGCCCCTAAGCTGTGGTGAAACTTCCACCCCACAGAGGTGCATCTGGATTCACTATAGAGTTTTTGGGCAATCCTGAACCTCTTAGGTACCTCTGATTCACGTGTTTCAGGAGCCACCCAATTCTTGTGAGTGCAGTATGTTTTCACCATTTTTAATTCTGGATTTTAAAATGCTGTAACACTCCCTGGGACCAGCTAGTGAAGGGCGGGTCTTCTTATGTCCTTTTGATTAATTGATTGACAACTATAACACACCTGAACCCACCAGACTTCAGGGCACGCAGTAACTTTCGTAAGAATAGGCCTAAGCACAGCTTCTCCTAGGGGATGCGGGTGGCGCTGTGGGTTAAACCACAGAGCCTAGGACTTGCCGATCAGAAGGTCGGCAGTTCGAATCCCCGCGACGGGGTGAACTCCCGTTGCTCGGTCCCTGCTCCTGCCAACCTAGCAGTTCGAAAGCACGTCAAAGTGCAAGTAGATAAATAGGTACCGCTCTAGCGGGAAGGTCAACGGCGTTTCTGGTTCGCCAGAAGCGGCTTAGTCATGCTGGCCACATGACCTGGAAGCTGTATGCCAGCTCCCTTGGCCAATAAAACACGAAGAGTGCCGCAACCCCAGAGTCAGCCACGACTGGACCTAATGGTCAGGGGTCCCTGTACCTTTACATCTTCTCCTAATATACTGAATTTGCAAGTTACACAACTTCCACTGGGGGACCCTGCAAGGTCAACAACCCCCTTGGGAAGTTTCTCCTGATACTGTGCTTTTTGAGTGTTCAAAACAGTAGTATAACTTAACGAAGCACACAGAGAGTAATCTTCGGGATCCTGGTGGGCAGAAATGGAAAATAAATATGCAAAATGTAATGCCACTGAATAAGCTAAATCCTTGCAGTAATCCTCTAAGATGAATCACTACTACTATTACCCCCATACTGCAGATCGGAAGGCTGAGAGGGAGTAGCTTGCCTGAAGGACATCTAGAGATTTTATGACAAGATTAGAAGCATCTCATGGCCTAAATGGAAAGAAGCAGAAGTCCCAGCAAAGGAAAAATGGATATAAAAACTTATGGAATATGCAGGAATGGTGAAACTTACTGGAAGAATAAGAGATCAAGATAACAAACTTCTTTTTATAAAAGAACGGAAATGGTTTATTGAATATTCACAGATAAATTGTAAACAGATAAGAACATTGGCAGGATTATTGTAATAGCCTGCAGTTTGCTAAAAGTATATATTTAAAGCAGATGAATAAATAAGCAAATTAAGTGAATCTGGATATGCAGAATATATTAAAAATAAACTTATGGTACCACAGAAAGAGGGGGAAGGAAGTCAAGTTTTGGAATGTTAAAGTCATTGTAAAATTAGTGAATTGTATAAACCTGAGCAGCATAAATAAAAAATGTATAAAAAAGAAAGAAGCATGGCCTCCTAGGATTTATTATTATTCATTCATTCATTCATTCACTTCCAGAAAACTAGCAGAAGACCACACAGGTGTTTGGTCATCCAAATGTGTGACTGGCTGCTTAATACATATAGACTGCAGGGACTCCAGCAGCCTTGGACTACAAGTCTCATCATCCCTGGCCACTGGCCCTGCTAGCTAAGGGTGATGGGAGTTGTAGTCCAAAAACCCTGGATTATTGTGTGCTGATTTCATGCCAATGTGGCCCACCTTGTTTAAGCACCAGTCAATACAGTGGTACCTCGGGTTACAGACGCTTCAGGTTACACGTTATCCCAATGCGCTCTACGTGGGGTTACCTTTGAAGGTAACCTGGAAACTACAACTAATCCAGAATGCAGCAGCTAGACTGGTGACTGAGAGCAGCCACCGAGACCACATAACACCAGTCTTGAAAGACCTACACTGACGCCCAGTACGTTTCCGAGCACAATTCAAAGTGTTGGTGCTAACCTTGAAAGCCCTAAATGGTCCAGTATACCTGAAGGAGCGTCTCCCTCCCATCGTTCTGCCCGGACACACAGGTCGAGCGCTGAGGGCCTTCTGGCGGTTCCCTCCCTGCAAGAAGCCAAGTTACAGGGAACCAGGCAGAGGGCCTTCTCGGTAGTGGCACCCGCCCTGTGGAACGCCCTCCTACCAGATGTCAAAGAGAAAAACAACTACCAGACTTTGAGAAGACATCTGAAGGCAGCCCTGTTTAGGGAAGCTTTTAATGTTAAATAGATTATTGTATTTTAATATTCTGTTGAAAGCCGCCCAGAGTGACTAGGGAAGCCCAGCCAGATGGGCGGGGTATAAATAATAAGTTGTTGTTGTTGTTGTTGTTACAGACACTTCAGGTTACAGACTCCGCTAACCCAGAAATAGCACCTCGGGTAAAAAACTTTGCTTCAGGAACAGAAATTGCATGGTGGGGTGCGGTGGCAGTGGGAGGCCCCATTAGCTAAAGTGGTGCTTCAGGTTAAGAACAGTTTCAGGTTAAGAACGGACCTCCAGAATGAATTAAGTTCTTAACCCAAGGTACCACTGTACCTGCTTGCTTGGCCTTGCATTTTATTTAGAATGGTTTTGCTAACGAAGACAGCAAAACAATGGCCGAACTATCTGCCTTCCTCTCCCCCCCACCCCCCAAAAAATCCCTGTACCCAAATCCAAAGGGAAACTTTGAAATTGTTTCAAAGGATGTGAGCAGGTGAGGGAGGGAGTCCTCACAGAGTAACCGATATCAATTATGAAGCCTGGCTTCTGAGCCTTCTCTAAATGATAGGGAGAATTGGCCAGAGAGAGGAGGAAGCCTGATATTATTTACGCCAGATTAAGGGAACTATCCAATTTGCTGGCCATCGCCTTCTGCGGGTGGTGGGGGGGTGGGCTGGCAGGCTTTTATTATTGTTCTTGTGGTTTTAATATCCTCTAAATGAATTACAGCGGAGCGAGGTAGTTAGTCAATAGTTTGATGCAATTCATTAATTTTCCATTATTTATTATCTTCTTTTTTGCAGGGCCTTCTTCTCATCCTGTTATTATTAGTGGTAATAGTAGTGGTAGCAATTTTTTTTGGGGGGGGGGACTTGCATACCCCCTTTCATCAGAAGACCACAGAGCAGCTTGCAACATAACAGCAAGCGTCACTTCATGACATCATATCTATGCAACACAGAAGTCAAAAGGATTCTGTCAATGTAATCATGATAAAGAATGCTTAGAAAAAATAAATTCTCTTTCCCAGAGAGCTCCTTTCCTCCTTCTCCCCACACCCCTAAAAAGGGGGTAAAAAAATACAGCAGATTGTTTACAGTAAATAAAACCGAAAGGATGATACGAAGGCCCTTTCAGTGTAATATTCTGTATTATTTACTCTTTTGAATCTACCAGGTTCTTTTTGTATTGGGGGGGGGGAATGTTGTTCTTCTCTTCCTCCTCCTCTCCTCTCTCTCTCTCTTTCCTACTCACCTGCTCGGCGAATTGCTTGACATAACCAGAGCTGAAGCAGTACATTTCTTCAAACAATGCTTCCCTTATTCCATTTGTAATGGAATTGGAGGGAGAAAATGTAATTGTGTGTTAAACACAAGGCAGTCATACATGAAGATAAGGAGGGCTGAGTGACTGGCTGTATATGGGAATCCACCGTCAGTCGGGGAGATACCGGAGGTCTATTTGGGAGTTAAATGGCTCGCTTTCCCACCCCGCCTTTCTCTCCCTATGTATGTATGCAATGAAATATATATTATATATTCATGTGTATTGAAACAGGACCATTTATTTACTCCACACACACACACATACCACTCCACTGTCATAGGACATTCTGCATGCTGCAGACTGGAGAAGGTGGAAACAATTGGCATTGCTTAAAATTGTCCACAGATTTGGGGAGGGTGGGGTCCTTTAGAGGAGGTGGGAAAGGGAAAGCAAGTGTTTTATATATATGTTGTTGAAGGACCACGGAGGGGTGAGGGTCATTGAAGATGTGAACTAACAGGGGAGCTTCTTTTTCAAGGAGGGAGGGGAAGGCGTAACCTTCAAAAACATATCCACAGAGGATTCCTTTCGTTCTTCTCAGTTCCTGGTGGTTATTTCTGCCTGTGGCGTTGATAGAGCTGCTTTGAGTCCCACAGAAAAGACACCTTCCTGAACAGGGGTGTGTCGTGTATCTCAGGCTGCAACTTGGAGTCGGTGTGTACCAGGCCAGGTGTGGAAGGAGCTGTGGCCTTCCCTCCAGATGTCAACAGACCCCAAACATCTGCCTGACACAACTAGCAAAGTGTGTGGCCAGGGCTGAGGGCCTTCTCAGTAGTGGATCGTCCTTCCATCAGATGTCAAGGAAATAAACAACTACAGTGGTACCTCTGGTTAAGAACTTAATTCATTCCGGAGGTCCGTTCTTAACCTGAAACTGTTCTTAACCTGTGGTACCACTTTAGCTAACGGGGCTTCCCGCTGCTGCCGCACCGCCAGAGCACGATTTCTGTTCTCATCCTGAAGTAAAGTTATTAGCCTGAGGTACTACTTCCAGATTAGCAGAATCTGTAACCTCATTGTGCTTTCTACATATTCTTAACCTTTACGCGTTTCCTGTTATACAGTATCTGTTAAATATCCAGAAAATTTTCTGCATTTATACTTTTCCTTAATATTCAAGATTCAATCTAGACCTGTCAGGAGATTTGCATTTTCACAATATTGTTTTAGATATTCTTTAAATATTATCCATTCTTTACATGACGCGGGTGGCGCTGTGGGTTAAACCACAGAGCCTAGGACTTGCCGATCAGAAGGTCGGCAGTTCGAATCCCTGCGACAGGGTGAGCTCCTGCCAACTTAGCAGTTCAAAAGCATGTCAAAGTGCAAGTAGATAAATAGGTACCGCTCCAGCGGGAGGGTAAACAGCATTTCCGTGCGCTTCTCTGGTTCGCCAGAAGCGGTTTAGTCATGCTGCCCACATGACCCAGAAGCTGTACGCCGGCTCCCTTGGCCAATAAAGCGAGATGAGCTCCGCAACCCCAGAGTCGGTCACGACTGAACCTAATGGTCAGGGGTCCCTTTACCTTTATTCTTTACACACACTCTGGTTTGAGTATCCTCTTATTCTCCCAGTCATTTTCGCAAGTTCTAAGAACTTGCGAAAAGTTGTTGTTGTTGTTAGAGTTACAGAAAATGAACAGCAGAGCGAAGGACATCCTGTGACAAGAAAACAGCTTCTGGCACTCAACACACACACACACACACAATGATCTGGAGGGGATTCGGTTAAACGTCACATTCATTTTTTAAAAAATAAATAAAAATAAACTCCTATGGGCTGCAATCATTTATATTACATTTGGTACATAAACATCATTGAATCCAGTGAGACTTGCTCATGAGTAAATATCTAGTCTGGAGTTGTGCAGTAGCCAGGAGGATGACTTGCAGATGGGAGGGGGGGTAAGTCATCTCACACCACCATCAATAGTGTTTCTAATACAGTATTCTTCTTTCTTTGGGTACCCCTCCTTAACCTGCTGTTTTTACACACTGAAATACTGTAAAACAAAACAAGAAACAATTAGGCATGCCTGCTAGGTATGTGTGCCAACTCCACAAGTCCCTTTGCTTCAAAAAAACAAAAACAAAACAAAAAACCACCATTAATTTAATTTAATTTAAAAGATGACTACTTGACCTGTATTGTAAACATTGCTGTTGTTTGTGTGGTATAAAAAGTAACAGCAACCCACACTCTTTTCAAAAGTGGTTTTGCTGGTTTAAAAGAAAGAAATACTTGTGTTTTAATTATGCTTATATCAGAGAGCAGGGCTTTGAATCTTCACACACAGGTGCCCCCAAATCACCCCAGGAAACCCACCCTTTCTCACAGTCTTTGTCTCTTTTATCTTCCACACCTGATGATTTTACAGATACGGTAATTTGCTTAGGAAATTCTAAGTGAATCGAGCTGGGAAATATAAAATCTGAGGCTGTGTCAGATAGGGTGGAAATTTCATCCTTTCTGTCCCTCACATGGGAAACCGAAAAACACCCTCTCAGAATTAACTAGGGACCAGGATTACCAAAGCCCCATTCTCCCTGCAACCGCTCGGGTATCCGGTGGGCACCCAGTGAAATTATTTCCAGCCACAAAGTCCAATACAAAGTATTTTTGTGGTAGGGAAGGAGTTTCAGCTTTGCCTTGTGGGCTGTTCCTCCAAGCTGTCTTTGCGGCGCGTAACAGCCTGGAAGAGAATCGGCGAGAGGATCTTTAGAATTCAGTGCAAATTGAATTTCACCGGAATAGCTCGGAGGTGCTGGCAGCCTGCTTCCCCCTCCCCCCCCCCCGCTTTTTCGTTTTCTAAACAAGTGATCGGACTTTTCCCCTCCCCTCAGCCCCATGAAACAAGTCCCCAGCGCGAAAAGAAATAATAATTAAAAAAAAAAGAAGATAACAAGGACGGGTTGTTTTCCAGAGCGAGGTGGAAGCCGCCCACCGCAAGGGCAGAATCTCTGCGGTGCGTAATTACGCGCGGCTTGGAGAGCTCTTTTCCCCCCCATTACCCGGGCCCTAGCGGTGCCCGCGGCAAGGTGAGGTTCTCCCTCTCCGGCAGGCGCCTCTGCGCGCCTTCACCCCATTCTCCAGCCCCGCCACATCTGGGAACATCATTAAGGAGTCGCCTCTGCAGCTCAGGAAGTTTTCACACTTCACGTTTCATTAAACGCAGGTCTTCTCGGATTCCTTGGGAAAGGGAGAAGCGGGAGAGAAAGGGGAGAGGCGCTGGGCGCGGGTCGGGGAAAGCGCCTGATTTGCAGCTGTTGGGCTTTCAAAGCCAAATAAAACGGCCAGTCTGCGGGGGCACTTCAAGCCGGCCGGGAGGCGGAGGCGGGTTCTCAGCCCTGTGTGACCCTCTCCAGAAAGATGGGCTCCTGGGGAAGATGGGGGTTTGGAGAGCTATAAATCAAAGGCCCCGATGAAATGCGGCTCCCGGATTGTAAACTGGTGGGAAATATACCAGATCTCCTTGTCTCTCCCGATTCTTCATCGGCATGGATTTAATAAGCAACACATGGACTTTGCAACAATTTGGAGTTCATGGTCGTCACCACTATTTTCCAGTACTGAGCGTTTGACAGAGAAATATGGCAAACATGTCTCTGCCTGGAGGAGCTTACAATCTAAATTAGCCAGCCCAAGACATTTTGGTACCCGAGGTGGACCACAAAATGGTGCCTTCTTCCCCACCAGGGAAGAAGGGAAGAATGAAGATCTACACCTGGAAGAAGCAGGAAATAAATATCTACACCGGGGTCTGCTGCCCCTGTGAATTCTGCCACCTGAGGCAGTTCCCTCACCTTGCCTCATGGGCCCTGAACATAGGATGCTGCCTTATACTAAGTCAGACTCTTGGGCCATCAAGCTCAGTATTGTCTACACGGACTGGTAGCAGCTCTGCAAGTGCATCTCCCAGTCCTACCTGGAGGATACTGGGAATTGAATTTGGAATATTTCTGTGTGCAAAGCCAGGTGCCCTACCTCTGAACTGCGGCCCTTTCTCTGGAGAAGGCAGGGCGAGTAATCGAAGGAAGTAAGACAGAGGCAAAAGTACCAGTGGAAGAATAAGCACAAATGCTGACTATACAGCCAGTGTAGTTGAGTAAATTCCTTTAAGATTTTTTAGAACGCCCTCCTGGCTCCATTCATGGATGTGGGTGGGTGGTCATTTGGCTTCTGTGGGAGGAGAACTGCATGCTCTTCAGAAGGGAGTCCCGCTGAGTTCAGTAGGAAATCTCCAGGAAAGCAGGCAATGAGCAGCTGTCCATCTTCTTTCACATCTACTGAAACCCAAAGGGTTCAAACTCAGAATATTTAAGGTGTGGGGTGGGAGATGAGAAATCCCCAAACCTCTTCAGCACACCAGCCTCCATTCACTTCAATTCCATTCCATTCATGGTTCTGCCGGACTCAAAAGCTTGCTCACTTTTGTGTGATATTTTGGGTGGTCATCGTAAAGGGACTTTTGGGGTTTTCAAAATAACAGGTTTGGTTTAACCCCTAGCCAAGCATGCTAGTTTAACCTGGCCCCAACTTCTCCAGGGCTTGTTTGATGGGTTTCTTTCTTATTTCTTTGGCATGCAGAATATGTGGGATGTGATACATTAGAAGCAGTCAAGTACAACGTTCTTTGTTTTCCTAGAGTGGACATGCAGGGGAATGTTTGGTCCAGCCAGTCGAAAACTTCCTGTTTCCTCCTGGCTGGAACATCCTTCCTTTGCATGTGACTGAATGTGGGAGTGACCTCACCTGTTCAGGTAACAAAAGGACAAGTCACGCACCACATTCTCTCTCTTTGACTTCCTCCGTCATTAGAGCAGCTTTTTAGCTAGAAATGCCCTGTTGACTTTCAACCAACAGAGGACACTGGGATTATCCCCATAAGGGATAGATCCACATGTATATATCTGTAACTAAGTCTGACTTCAGGGATCCCACTGTGAACTGATGTGAGTAAACTTCTTTTATATACTTTAAACAAGATTTTGGCGTGTTTATTCCTTTAAGAGGGATATAAGGGAACTTACCAGGAACCTGATAGTGAGAGGCTTACACAAGCCTGCAACCAGCTATCCACTGTGCATTTAAAAGGGGAATGTAAAACTCTGCTAAGTAAAAGAACTTGCTAGCGCAAGTTAGGAAGGATATTAATAAACAGTATATATACTCTCCTGCCTCCCTGAACATTCCCACAGAAGATTGACAAATAACACCCAGAAAACAAAATCATTGCCTCTGCTTTGATATAAATAGTGCTAGCATTTCATCCCTGCCTGCCCCTGGTAGGCTCACAAGAGAGAAAACATAATATGATCCCATTTATCCCCATTGCATTTGAACTGAACACTTTCTTTGGAGGCAGAAAGATATTGTACCATTATCTGGTCATTGCGGTTCACCCAGGGCATGCTATTTCACAAGACGTGGAAGCAGACACATTACAGGTCATAAACACGTTATCTCTTTCTGAGCATCATTTTGAGACATGGGTGGCGAACCTGTGACCCTCCGGATGTTACTGAACTACAACTCCCATCATCCCTGGCTGCCATGGTGGCTGAAGGCTGATGGGAGTTGGAGTCCAACAGCATCTGCAATGCCACAGGATCTCCACCCCAGTGCAGTCTCCCCTAGGTTTCTCCTTTCCCTGTCACCTTCAGAAACGAGGCAGGCAGTGACCGACAACAGGGCCTTTTTAGTTGTGGTGCCTCGATTCTTAAATATCCTTCTCAGAAAGGCTCACCTGGCACTGTCTGGTGTCCTCTGGATGACTATCTGAAGACCAGCTTTAGTTGCTCAGATGTTCAGGTGGCTCTGTGTACATTGCTACCGTTCTTGACTCTTTATATTGTTTTCTTGTTTTCCCTTTGAGAGAGTATGACCTAAACAGCAGGAGAGAGGGGGAGAGGGAGATCACTCTAACGAAATAAAACATTATAGGACTATAGACAGCAGTGGTGGAAAGAAGGTAGGTCAAGAGCTTCTAGGAGAACATGTTAGCATATGGAATTTAGATGCCACAGCAGAGGTTAACCTTAGTCAACTAATCCTTGTTAGGAGCACACCTTTAACTGAAAACAAACATTCAGACTGAGGCTTTCTCAGTATAAAACAAGACTAGATCAGCCAAGTTTTCTGACTCATGCTTCCTTAAACAACAAAGCAACTAAGGTAAAGGTAAAGGGACCATTAGGTCCCGTCGTGACCGACTCTGGGGTTGCGGCGCTCATCTCGCTTTATTGGCCAAGGGAGCCGGCGTACAGCTTCCAGGTCATGTGGCCAGCATGACTAAGCCGCTTCTGGTGAACCAGAGCAGCGCACAGAAACGCCGTTGACCTTCCCGGCGGAGCGGTACCTATTTCTCTACTTGCACTTTGACATGCTTTTGAACTGCTAGGTTGGCAGGAGCAGGGACCGAGCAACGGGAGCTCACCCCATCGCGGGGATTCGAACTGCCGACCCTCTGATCGGCAAGTCCTAGGCTCTGTGGCTTAACCCACAGCGCCACCCGCGTCCCTAACAAAGCAACTATTTGTACCTAAATTAAGTTGCTGAAATGGAGAAAGTGAACTAGAAGTAGGCTTTTGTGTGAAAGGACTATGAGATCAGTTTAGTTCTGGTACCCAAATATCTACAAGGGTGTTTTCTTCCATATTGACCTGCCCATGCTGTAAGATCCTGGTGGTCCCTCTTCAGTGTGAGATACATGGTGGAAGGGGTCATGGAAAGGACATGTTCAGCAGGGTCTCCTTGTGTGTGGAATACCTTCCCTACTCTATAGTTTTAGGCAGCTAATTAAGACACATGTTTTTAGTGGGTGTTTGGAGAATGATAGGCCCAATTTCTGCTGTTGCTGTCAGTGATTGTTATTCAATTGTTTGTTGCTATATGTTTTTAAAGGATTGTGTTTTATTCATTTGCCTTGTTGTAAACTGCTGTATGGCTTCTGTAAGGGGTGGTATATAAATCATCTAAATAAATAGACTGCAAAGTGGCCGATGTTAACATCTTTTTTTATATAAAGGGATCCAGGGTTGTTCCTGGAAATTATAGACCAGCTAGTTTAACATCTGCCCTATGAAAACTGGTGAAAAGTGTTGCTAAAGATAAAATAACTGAACATATGGAAGAACAAGCCTTGCAGAAGCAGCATGGCTTCTTCAAAGGTGAGTTCTATTTCAGTAGCCTATTAGCATGCTTTGAGAGTGTCAACAAACATATAGATAAAGGTGATCCAGTTGACATAGTGTACTTGCACTTTCAGAAAGCTTTTGATAAGGTACCTCACCAAAGACTCTGGAGTAAGCTTAGCAGTCATGGAATAAGAGGAGAGGTCCTCTTGTGGATCAGAAATTGGAAAGGAAGGAAGGAAGGAAGGAAGGAAGGAAGGAAGGAAGGAAGGAAGGAAGGAAGGAAGGAAAGAAAGAAAGAAAGAAAGAAAGAAAGAAAGAAAGAAAGAAAGAAAGAAAGAAAGAAAGAAAGAAAGAAAGGTAGGTCATCCCCCAAAGGATCAGTTTTGAGATCTAGGCTTTCTAACCTGTTCATAAACCATCTAGAGTTGGGGTGAACAGTAAACAGACCAAGTTTGCCAGTGATACCAAACTATTTGAGGTCTTGGAAGCAAAAAGGGATTGTAATTAATCCCAGAATTCACTCCAAACTGAGTGAATGAGTGCTAAAATGGCAAATGCAACTCAGTCTAAACAAGTGTAAAGTGATGTGTGTTGGGGCCAAAAGAAAAAAAAGAAAAATCTAATTTCACATGGGGCTTTAATTAGCAGTGACTGAGCAGGAGTGAGACCTTGGTGGTCAGAATTGATAACTCGGTGAAGATGTTGACCCAGTGGGCAGCAGCTGTGAAAAAGGCAGATTCCGTGCCCGGGATTATTAGGAAAGGAATTGAAGATAAAACTGCCAATACCATAATGCCGTTATGCAAATCTATGACACGGCTGCATTTGGAATCCTGTGTACTGTTATGGGTACCTCGTGTCAAAAAGGATATTGTGGAGTTGGGAAAGCTTCAGGGTAGCAGTTGTTGGGAACTGCCAGAGGGGAGCAACTGCAGTCAGGTCCTGCTCGTGTGTTTCCGAGTAGAGGAATCTAGTTGGCCACTGTGAGAACAAGATGCTGGACTAGATGGGTCAGTGGCCTGATCCAGCACAGCTCTTCTTATGTTCTTAAAATACAGTGGTGCCTCGCAAGACGAAATTAATTCGTTCTGCAAGTTTTTTCTTCTTGCGAGTTTTTCGTCTTGCGAAGCACAGTTTCCCATAGGAATGCATTGAAAATCAATCAATGCGTTCCTATGGAGACCGTCCGGGGATAGAGGGGAAGCGCCGCTCTGTCCCCTCTTTTGAAGCAAGGGGCTGCGGGGAGAAGATAGCTTCTCCCCGCTGCCCCTAGCTTCAAAAGAGGTCCGGGGACAGCGGGAAGCGCTTCCCACTGTCCCCGGACCTGGGGCTGCGGGGAGAAGATCGCTTCTCCCCGCCGCCCCTTGCTTCAAAAGAGGTCCGGGGTGCGGGGGCAAGCTTTGTTTTGCGAAGCAAGCCCATAGGGAAATTCGTCTTGCGAGGCAACTCGAAAACGAAAAAACCTTTCGTTTTGCGAGTTTTTCGTCTCGCGAGGCGTTCGTCTTGCGGGGCACCACTGTAATAAAAGCAAGTTTCTAAGCTCAAAATACCATATTTTTCCATGTATTAGACAAGGTTTTTTGACTCAAAAATCATGTCAGTAAACTGGGGTCGTCCTTTACAGTGGTACCTCAGGTTAAGAACTTAATTCGTTTGGAAGGTCCGTTCTTAACCTGAAACTGTTCTTAACTTGAGGTACCGCTTTAGCAAATGGGGCCTCCCGCTGCCACAGCCGTGCAATTTCTATTCTCATCCTGAAGCAAAGTTCTTAACCCGAGGTACTATTTCTGGGTTAGCAGAGTCTGTAACCTGAAGCATCTGTAACCTGAAGCGTCTGTAACCCGAGGTACCACTGTACACAGATAGTGGTGTGGTGGGGAAGCTGCCTGCCCGCCAGCCAGCTGGTTGGCGGCACACGCTCTAGGGAGTGTTTCCCGCCCGCAGTGGCATGGGGGGAGCAGCTGGGCCAACCCCCAGCAACGGTCCTTCTGGGGTGATGGCGCACATGCAATTCCCCCTTTAAAGAAGCTCAACAACTTTGGGCAATCTCCCCTCATTTTCTTTAAATTTAGTCCCCCGAAATAGGGGGCGTCTTATACATGGGGGCATCTTATACACAGAAAAATACAGTATACTCAGACGCACTCTGGTCTTTCATTCTAACTATATGTCACCTGGCTTTGACTGGTAGGTCTTGAGGTTCTGGTACGTAAAGGGACAGAAACACCATTTACCTTCCCACCGGAGTGGTACCTATTTATCTACTTGCACTTTGACATGCTTTTGAACTGGTAGGTGGACAGAGCAAACAGAACTGCAGGGACAGAGCAATGGGAGCTCATCCCGTTGCAGGGATTTGAACCGCCAACCTTCTGATCGGCAAGCCCAAGGCTCTGTGGCAACAAAATAGATTCAGGAAGCTTGCCCACGTCTGCACTAATGCAGCCACTATTATTAGTGGTGACTGCTCCACAAGCTACCAGGAAGCCTATGTATGTATTTTCAATTACAGAAAAGCAACCCTCCCTATAAACATGTTGCAAAGTACCTTAATGGTCAAGTTTCTTGTGTCCATGAATTCCAGAAGTTATTCCTGCACTGCATGGAGAAGTATCTTCATCCTGAACCGAATGCCACCCAATTTCATGGAATGTTAATCCCAAATTCTAGTATTCTGTGAGGAGGAGAAATGAGAGGTGGATCTGTTTATGAAAGCAGGTGCTTCATTGAGCATAAATTACTTAATCGCTTGACTGCCCTGCTAGGCACAAACTGCTTAGTGGTGTATCAATCAGTACAAAGCCCCTATTTCTCACGGCCAAACTTTGGCCTGATATCGCCTGTTCTGACCGGCAATTACTGTTTGCAATCTCAGGCCTAACTAGAGATGGTTTTACAATGGGAGTAGGTGTGCTTAGGGTGCCGAAATCTCTGAAAGAAAAATCTCAGCCAAGGCATTTACATACTTCGGCAATCCTATACATGGGGACTTGGAAGCGAAGCCAACCCACACAAGGCAAGCTGAGATGACCACCTTTTTGTTGTTTTGTTGTTTGTATATACCTTATTGGCCCAAATATAATATAAAATTCGGGGGGGAGGGAGAGACAAAAAGACAATACCCAAATATAAGCCGCTCCCTTAAAATTCCACAGGCACTCACACCCGTTCTGTTTTACCGTATGTCTGTTTCAGCAGCGATATTGTAAAAGCCAATTTTGATAAGGTTGTGAATTTAAGCCATGCTTGAACTTTTCACGGTCAGAATTTGGAAATGAGGCTTATATTCAGGCCAATACGGTATAACCCGTGCAGTGCTCTGGCAATCTTTTGGCTGAGAAAGATCGTGGCGGCAGTGGTGATGATACAGCTGAAGAGATGATGTGGGAACAAGGGTGCCATTGCAGTTATGGGCTTCCAACAGACATCTGCTTGGCTACTGTGAAAACAGGATGCTGAATTAGACTGGTCCCTTTTGGTCTAACCTAGGAGCCAGGCTCTTAGAATCATAAAGGTAAAGGTACTCCTGACCGTTAGGTCCAGTTGTGCTTCCTTAAACAACAAAGCAACTAAGGTAAAGGTAAAGGTAAAGGGACCATTAGGTCCAGTCGTGACCGACTCTGGGGTTGCGGCGCTCATCTCGCTTTATTGGCCGAGGGAGCCGGCGTACAGCTTCCAGGTCATGTGGCCAGCATGACTAAGCCGCTTCTGGCAAACCAGAGCAGCACACAGAAACAGGTACCTGCCAGAGCGGTACCTATTTATCTACTTGCACTTTGCCATGCTTTCGAACTGCTAGGTTGGCAGGAGCAGGGACCGAGCAACGGGAGCTCACCCCGTCGCGGGGATTTGAACCGCTGACCTTCTGATCGGCAAGTCCTAGGCTCTGTGGTTTAACCCAAAGCACCAATCATAGATATGCAGAATTGTAGAGTTAGAAGGAACCGCAAGGGTCCTTAGTCCAACCCCTTGCAATGCAGGGATCGTTTTTGTCCAATGTGGGGCTCAAACCCACAACCCTGAGATTAAGAGTCCCATGCTCTACCGATTGAGCTATCCCCCCTATCTTATGAATTCATGAGAGGTCCCTGCTGGTGGGTGGGGGTTTTCAACCCACGGTTTCAGAGTGGCTTCACAGTAATCCAAGCTAAATTGGGAGACCTATTTTTAAAAGTACATAAGCAAGCATGTAGCATTCTGATTACTTCCAAGAGAGATAATATATAGGTATGGTGCGTGCCTGAGTTTGGAAAGAAGACCTCAATGACTCCATTCAGTAGGGCCTTCACAAATCCAAAAGCTACGTCTATTCAAGGAGTTTCTGTGCTTTGCTTCACGAAATTCTTTCACCAGAGGACTTTATATCTTCACTGTGAAGTCATTCCCTTCTTCTCTAAATCTGGAATCATTCCACTGACTTAGGGACTATGGACTGAGAGTAGGCTTCTGTCCTATAATAAGCCCTAAACAATTTCGGATGGAAAGACCTAAAGTCCTGCCTCTCCCATATGTGTTTTTCCATATTCTTGGTTTGACACCTGAAGCCCTGCTTCAGGTTCTCCAAACCATCTGAGTCTGGTGGTTCAGCAGACAGGACAGTGCCTTTTTGGTTGTGGTGCCAGTATCCTAGACTGACCTTTCTAGGGAGGCCCACAGGCGCACACAGCTTCCAGCCTCCGATGAAGACCTAACTATTTACAGGAGCCTTGGCAGCAGGCTGAACTAATGATATGTTCAAACATCTGGTTTGGTTATAATACTATTGGGGGGGGCGGGGTTCCTTAATGAGGCTGATTGGAAGCACGGTCAGGATAGACGAAAGGCCAACTTTTTTAACTTGCAGAGTTCGCTCCCACAAAGTGTAGTGATGGCCACTAGCTTAGAGGACTCCTTTAAAAAAAAAAAGGAATATGTGAGTGAGTAATCTATTTGCTGTACAGTGGTACCTCGGGTTAAGTACTTAATTCGTTCCGGAGGTCTGTTCTTAACCTGAAACTGTTCTTAACCTGAAGCACCACTTTAGCTAATGAGGCCTCCCGCTGCTGCCGCACCGCTGGAGCATGATTTCTGTTCTCATCCTGAAGCAAAGTTCTTAATCCAAGGTACTATTTCTGGGTTAGCAGAGTCTGTAACCTGAAGCGTATGTAACCTGAAGCGTATGTAACCCGATGTACCACTGTAATAGTTAAATGGAACCCCCATGTTAAGGAATAGTCTATCTGATGCTTAGGGAAAACTGTAGGGAAGTGGCTATTGGAATCATAGAACTGTAGAGTTGGAAGGGGATGTGAGGGTCATCCAGTCCAACCCCCTACAATGCAAAAAAATCTTTTAACCCAATGTGGGACTCGAACCCATAACCATGAGATTAAGATGCTCTGCTGACTGAGCTATAGAGATGGGGTACATGCTGTCTCATCCTGCTTGTAGACTTAAAAAAGAAAGAAAGAATGAAAGAAATCAAGCTGGCCACTGTCAGAGACAGAACGCTCGGCTAGACTGTGATGGGGAACCTTTTTCCAACTGTGGGACACATTAGCTAATGAGCAGCTTTCCAGGGGCCACTTGCCAATGGCAGGCGGGGCCAGAAGGATGCAATGAGTTGTGACTCTCACCTTTCGGCAGTGACATTCGTTCCAGCCACACAAAACTCAGAGGTTTCTACAAGTCCCCAACCACCCACATCGCTGCACCTGGACAAGCAAGAGACATTATCACTGTTCCAAGATAAGCAAGCTCAAGCGAGGCAAAGGCGTTCAAGGCCAGTGTGGAGGAGGGATGGTCTAAGAGCAGGGTTTCTCATTGAGTTCCCAGCTGTTGGACTACAACTCCCATCATCCCTCGCTAGCAGGGCCAGGGGCCAGGGATGATGGGACTTGTAATAGCAGCCGGGGACCCAAGTTTGAGAAACACCGGAGGGTTTGGCCTGGAGAGGGCATGGCCCAGGGTGAGCCTCAAGGTCCCAACAGAGAGGCTTGGAGGACCACATTTGCCCCATCACCGCCCCACCTGAAGTTCCCCATCTCTGGACCAGGTGATCTGATCCATCATCACCCTTCCTATATCCTCATGAATTCCACAGGTCTGTTTTGCAGTGCTTTGGGGCTTGTGGGTGTAGCATGCCTCTTATATCAGGGGTCAGTAACCTTTTTCAGCCATGGGCCGGTCCACTGTCCCTCAGACCATGTGGGGGGCCAGACTATATTTTGAGGGGGGAAATGAATGAATTCCTGTGCCCCACAAATAACCCAGAGACGCATTTTAAATAAAAGGACACACTCTACTCATGTAAAAACACGCTGATTCCTGGACCATCCGCGGGCCGGATTGAGAAGGCGGTTGGGCCGGATCTGGCCCCCGGGCCTCAGGTTGCCTACCCCTGCTCTTATATGCACAAAAGAAGCGGCCTATCAGGGATCCTTGCAGGAGTGCTTCTGAATTTCTCCCTTCTGTGGATTGACCCAAACTAAGCCCAGTGGGAAAGTGTGCCCATCCTTTTCCAAATCCCACCGTTCCTTTCCAATCATACTTTTTTTTATCATTCCAGATATCGTCTAGATGTCTGAAGGGGATGGTTGTGAATGCGGCAATTACAATTGTTTCTACTTAAATTTATTGGATGGGCACAGCCTTTATGTTCAATCTCCATGTAGATTTCTCCTCTATGTGTGTCCCCCCCCCACTCTCCCATAACTTAAATGTTCTAAAAGGGTTTCCTCATCTGTACTTAACAGTGAGCGAAATTAAAAAGAAACAGTAAAAATATTTGAAAATGAAGTGCATTCTGTATAATAAATTTAAAATGTACAAAGGCTGCCAGATTGCAAGCAATATCAGTTTCTGCCTAGGGGCATTAATAAAGACTGGGAGAGGTTCAGATTTGGGGGGGCGAGAGAGAGAGAGAGACTATTTTTTTCTATTAAAATTCGAGGCTGCTTTTCAATATTAAAAGGGTAGGTGATGAATTTTCAGTGTTATGCAGACGGGGTCAGAGACTAATTTCATTTCTGTCTCTCTTTTTTTCCTGGTCAGCATTCTGTCGATAATTAATCAAAAGCAGTGTTTCTTAATGAAACACTTTTCATAAGGTGATAATGAGCAGGAAAGGGGGGGCGGGGATTCAGAGAGGCATTGGTGGCAGTGATAACCAGAGTGGAATTAGGGGGAAGGTCCTAAGAGTTAAGGGGGGGACAGAATAGCAAGAGGATAGGAAGGAGAAAGAGAGAGTCAGGAAATCTACTTTAGACAGTGCAAGTAGGGCCTGCAACAAAATGTTGCAGTCCAGAGCAGGGGTAGGCAACCTAAGGCCCATGGGCCACAAGCGGCCAGCGGGGGTCATTTAACCGGCCCACGAGCCACCCCTGAACCGAGCTGCCCACTCAGCGAGTCCCCCTGCACCGCACTAAACCAGTGCAGTGCGGCACGGGGACTCGCTTCTGCGGTGCCGGAAATCGCATCTGTGCAGACGCCAGAAACCGCACGCACGCTCACACACGTGCACAATCCAGCCCACGGTGGGATCTCCATTGGAGTGAACCGGCCCAGGTGAGGTAAACTTTGCCGACCCCTGGTCTAGAGTGCTGCTGTTCAGGTATATCCAACCAGTCACGCCCTTTTCCAGTACACTCCATTCTGTACCCCACAGTTTCTGAGTTGTTTCCTCAACAGCCAGTCATTATTCCATGCCCAGGTATCATTGGGCTGTTGCGGGGAGTTCCCCCTCAAGGGTGGGGTCCCTTAACGTTTTTTTATATAACTCTTCAAACCTTGGAGCTTCCCTGCATCAGCTAATACTACCCCCTTGTGTGCAGTTGCTGTTCTCTTGGTTTCATAAAAATCCACACACAGAAAATCAGTTTGCCATCAGGACATGGTGTTTGTTTATTTGATCTTTCTCTTGCATTTTATATACCACCTTATTTATCTCTTATGTTTCTACGCCACCAGGGAGGCTCAAAGTGGTGCTCTCCCTTCCTCAGGTTATGCTGAGAGTCAGAAACTGGGCCACCCAGTGAACTTCATGGCTGAATGGGATTTCAAACCCTTGTCTCCTAGGACATAGTATGACACTCTAACCATCACACCACACTGGCTCTCACAAATTATTGTGGTGGGTGGCCGCTTTCCAGTGACTCAGCAATTCCTTAAGCAAAGTTTGCAAAAACACATATTTGTAATTGTAAAAGGGAGGAGGAGGAGATCTGGACCCAGTTCAGAAGACCAGAGCCTGCCCCCCTGGACCGTCCCCTAACAACATGCCTAAGCCCACCTGAGGCCTGATTTCCAGAGACTTATTGCCTCCAGTTCCTTCACCACATGTAACCAATGTAATGCTCACCAGATAACATTGGACTACCATGCCTATCACGCCTGACCACTGGCCATGCTTCCTGATGAGATCTGGAGTTCAACAGCATCCAGATAGCACAACATTGGCCAGCCCTATCCTATGTCAAATGAGTTTTTAAGCATGTATCTCACACAAGTCTCATCACAAATACAGCAGGAAACAGCTACCTATTCAGATACCTGTGGGGTATTATCATATTATTTATTAAATTTATTGGTTACTTTTTTTACTAATTTAACTGTCCTGGCCCATCCCAGCTAAGGAAGACACCTGTCTGTTTATATATTTAGTTACTGACTTAACTAACAAATTGAAACCAGCCTAAAAGGATAAAAAACAGATAAAAAACTAAAAGACAATCCTATTTTTAAAAACGTCATTTTTAAAGCATTCCACCCCCTACTAAAAAAAGAAACGCTTTCACCTAGTGCAAGTGTGTGGATGAATGATTCCTGGTTTCAGTTGTCTCTATACAAATGCACAGAGTATGGGAACCAAGCAAGAAGAACTTGGGCTCTTAATTCAAGATGGGAAATATGGTCTAACAGGCATTACAGAACCCTGGTGGGGTGAAAGTCATGACTGAAATGTAGAAACTGAGGGGTACGACCTGTTCAAAAGGAAGAGATTGAACAGGAAGGGGGGAGGAGTAACATTATATGTATATGCACACTTGTGAAAGAGATCCGTGATGTAAACATTTCATCAAATATAAAATTACTGTAACCTTTCATAAATGGCTGGGTTACACCACAGAGAAAGCCTTCCTAAACAGAAATGACCTCAGCCCTGGCCAGCATAGCCAATAGTCACTGATGATGGGAGTTGCAGTCCAGCAATATCTGGAGGTCCCCACCCCTCTTAAACCAGGAGCTGGGCATAAACAGTCGAGGAAAGCTGTCACCTCCATGCCCTACATATGAGTCTCTGATGGGCATTTGCCCAAAAGAAGAAAAATGATGGCCATTAGTTTTTACGAGACAGATGCAGACACAGTCTACCCCTCCAAGCACCTTCACTGTAATCCTGTAAGGAGGATTCTTCTGGAGTAAAGAGCCTTCTGGATCAGGCCAATGGTCCCTCTAGGCCAGCATCCTCTTCTCACAGCTGTCAATCACGTGCCTGTAGAAAAACCCGAAAGCAGGACAAACCTCTGGCCTGGTCGAGCCGAGCTCTTCTTATGTAGACCAGTTTACAAATCACCTGACTGTGTCCTCAAAAGAAAAGTGTGTTTTCTTTTCTCTTTAAGGATCTGGACCAAATTTATGCCAACCCTTACTGTTTATTTAACTAATCAATGACAAGGTACTTGACGAGCCAGCTTAAGTGCCCGCACTGTGCCCTTTTATACTGCCTTAAATCTCACCTCTAAGTCAAATTTACAAGTAGTCCACATAAATGGCACATGGATTGCATCACTTCAATGTGGGGTGGGTGTGTGGGTGTGTGTGTGTGTGTGTGTGTGTGTGTGTCATATGACTGAACGTTTTCCAAACTTGAAAGCTCCATGCATGTAGAAGTCCAGGTGTCGGTGGGGGAGGTTTTCTTTTTTTGCCTTCCCCTCGTTCTGCCTAGTTTTCTGCTGGTACATTTATTTTTTTAATCTTTGGGAGAGATTTCAAGCATGCCAGTTCCGTGTCTCACACACAACCAGCACCCCCTGCCATCCAATATGGTACATGCTAGAAACAGGCAGGAACACAAACACACACACACACCCCTTTCTAATCTGCTCTTTCTGTAGTTTGTCAAAGAGCAAATGCAAGATTGTTCCTGGCTTGTACCACTTCACTTTGGGTAGTGGGGGGGGGTCAACTCACTGAATACTCCTTGGTACAAAAGAAAAAGTCAATCTGCTGTAGGGTGAGGGTCATAATGGGCATCTGATTTCCATGTAGAAAGTCCAGGGTTCAAGCTCCAGCATTCCCATGTAAGACTGGGGAAAGCTCTCTGAAGCCCACTGCCAGTCAGTGCAAAATGGCAGCCTCCAGAAGTTGTGGCTTGCAACCACGGAAAGGTTTAGACCAGGCATGGCCAAGCTTGGGTGTCCAGCTGTTTTGGAACTATAATCCCCATCATCCCTGACCACTGGCCCTGCTACTAAGGATGATGGGAGTTGTAGTCAAAAATCAGCTGGAGACCCAAGTCTGGGAAACACTGGTCTAAATGAACGTAATATTTAATTTATGTGTTAGCTTAATAGAACACCATTTTTCTCCAAGGAGCTGAAGGTAGTGTGTGTGGCTCTCCTACCACCTCCCATTTTACCTTCCCAACAACCCTGTGAGGCAGGATAGATGGTGACTGGGCCTCAAGGTCATCCAGTGAGCTGAGTATTCAAGCCCTGGTATCCCAGGTCGTGGTCCAAGATGGTTTCACATCCATTGCCCAGACACTAAGTTCCAGTGCCAAGGGCCTTCTGGCGGTTCCCTCGCTGCGAGAAGCCAAGTTACAGGGAACCAGGCAGAGGGCCTTCTCGGTAGTGGTACCCACCCTGTGGAACGCCCTCCCACCAGATGCCAAAGAGAAAAACAACTACCAGACATTTAGAAGACATCTGAAGGCAGCCCTGTTTAGGGAAGCTTTTCATGTTTAATAGGTTATTGTATTTTAGTGTTCTGCTGGAAGTCGCCCAAAGTGGCTGGGGAAACCCAGCCAGATGGGCGGGGTATAAATAAATTATTATTATGATGGACTGTTATGGAAGATCATATTGCTTCTCAGGATTCTTAACTTTAATGCTGACCGTACCTTACAAATGTTACCTGTTGCAAAGCAAGAATGGAGAACCTGCATAAGCTCTCCAGGTGTTTTTGGACTACAGCTCCCATCATCCAAGAGCGTTGGCCATTCTGGCTGAGGATGATGGAAGCTGGAGTCCAGCAACATCTAGGGCAGGGTTTCTCAAACTTGAGTCTCCAGCTGTTGCCGGACGACAACACCCATCGTCCCTAAGTAGCAGAGCCGGTGGTCAGGGATGATGGGAATTGTAGTCCCAAAACAGTTGGAGACCCAAGTTTGGGAGACACTGATCCACCACAGCTTCACCATCTAAAGGATGCTGGTCCTTCTCCAACCCAACTGGAAACGAAATATTTGATATGCTGGTAGGATTTATCCAGAGAGGAAGTTGCTTATGGGCGGAAGGGGTTTCTTTTCATAGATGGTGTACAGAAGGGGAAGGAGAGCTCCCAGTGCTGTTGGACTTCAGCACCCATCAGCTCCTGCCAGCATGTCCAATAGCCAGGGATGATGGGAGTTGTAGTCCAACAAATACCTGCAGTGGCACAACCTGTGTCCTATCCCTGCCACAAAGGACTTTTTTTAATGCATCACGTGTCCTGTGGCTGTGACGTCATGCAGCATCCACCCTCTTCTGCAAAACCTCACAGTTTTGTCCGGGATTCCCGCCCCTTTTTCAAATCTCGTTATCCAAGCAAAGTAGAAGGCTTGACACCAGCAACTTCAGGGCGGAACCTTGCAGTTCTTTCTTCAGAAAATAAGAACCGGAGGAACAACCACACCCTAGGCCAACCCCAACCTCTCTCACCACCAAAGGAGCACAAAAGTGAATAGCAGAGAACCTGCACAAGCGACGCAGTCACAAAACCCCACATATATTAAGTATCATAGAAACATCGCCACCCGACCCCACCCCACCTCTTTCCCCCTCTTCTTCCTAATGTCTCAGCAAATGAAACTGATCTGTAAAAAAATGTTACTTGGGGGGGGGGGAAGGGAGAGAGAGA
The DNA here is from genome assembly GCF_964188305.1 of Podarcis bocagei. Classification (NCBI taxonomy): domain Eukaryota; kingdom Metazoa; phylum Chordata; class Lepidosauria; order Squamata; family Lacertidae; genus Podarcis; species Podarcis bocagei. Next base: position 50,960,185 of record NC_138139.1, on the reverse strand, counting down.
GAGATTGCACATACTTTTGTAAACCAAGAAAATATTTAATAAAAATACATCAAAAAAAGAAAAGAAAGAAAAGTAGAACCGAGTTGCTAGGTCAGGCCAAAGGTGGGTTTAATCCTGCATTCAGCAGCGTCCAGGCAGCTGCACCCTCCATTCCCCATCTGTCTACCTCCAGCAGCTGATATTCTAAGGTAGACTGCCCCTATACATGCAGGTTCTGTTTAGATTCCACCTTTAAAAAATGAAGAAGGGTTCCTTTAAGGTTCCTTGACCTCAACCCTCCGACCCTAATAAATGTAATTAAAGGGAATAAATAAATCGGGGGGGAGGGATATTTCCCATTTACCTCGCTTAGTCCTCGCGCTTTGAAGAAATCCTGATTACTAGAATAGTAGGGTGGAATTTAAAATAGCAATAATAACAATAATTAAGAGGTTGAAGAGTAAATGAAACTAATGAAGAAAATTAACAGCAATTAGTGCCGTCTGGGCGTTTCAAAGGCTTCTGCGCGCGCAGGAGAGGGGAAGAGTATCTACTGACAATTAAAAATGATACTTTGCGCATAAACAAAGGAAATTAGGCTCTGGAATGATATTAAACAGTCTAAAATTAACTGAAAAATTGTAATAAGTGGGGGATTAAGGGGAAACCTGGCATTAATTCATGGCTATGAATGCAGAGCCCCTGTAGAAGCGAGGCAGAGGTATGTTGAGCCTTTAATTAGTACTTGGCTCCAGCGTTACCTTATTCAGAATTGCTCGTTGATGTAATTACGCCATAAACAGACAAGAATCGTTTGTTCAAATAACCTGCAGGTGAGATTTGAACCGCAGACACTCACGCACGCGGAAATCCGAAATCTAGATCTCTGTATCTAGGGTTGCCACTTTCAACAGCACACTCCCCCCCCCCCAGTTGAATAGGGTGTTTTCAGATTATTATTATTATTATTATTAAAATATAAATATATATTTGTGTGTGTGCATTCCCTTCATATTAATATTTTCTAATCCCAATTTGAATGACAGGTACTGCTTTCCTACGGGTTTGTGTGTGTATCTTCTCTCTCTTTCTCTCCTTTTTAAAGAATGCTGAAATTCTCCTGAAACGCTGTAAACTTTCAGATAAAGCTGAACAGGCAAAGAGGCTGTTGAAGCGATCAGATTACTGATAGTCATTGAAAGTCCCCCAAATAGGATTTTGAAATCGGTCGCTCCTGCTCCTTTAATAGAATTCCAGATAATCTTTTATCACAACAAGACACCCATAGAATTATTTAAACAGATCGGGGCTGCTCCGGCAGCAAATTTCAATTATTCTAATGCTTTAATAAACGTGTGTGGGGGGGTGTATGTATTAAACTCTAGCTTCTTGATCCAAATTTTACGATTTAACCGCTCTGGGTTTCCCCCACCCACCCATTCCAGCTGTAACTACATCCTGCTGTTTGTATTATATTATTATTATTATTATTATTATTATTATTATTATTATTATTATTATTTATCTTACTTTCTGAGGAAGGAGGTCCCTTATCAAAATTTGGAGCGGGGGAGTTTGAAGTGATTTGAAGGAAACTGATCTGGTTAAAATTCAGAACGTGTTTATATATATATATATAAAGGGGGGAGGAAGAGAAGCCATCTCAAAATGCGTCAGAGGCTGAAAGGAAATAATATGGAAGTGAAGGGAGAAAATAAATCAGTAAAGAGCGGGCGGCTGAAGAACGCGGGAAAATTAAGAGGGGAAGATTGAAAGGCTCGGATTTGGCGGCTTTGTTGCTAAAATCTTTTGTTTCAATATTTATTTCCACCGGAGGTTAATACCTCCTCTCTTTAAAAACGCAACAGCAGGTGAGGAGGGAAAGGGCAGCCCTTCCGGATCTGTCAGTATCAACCCGACTAAAAGGAACAGGATTAGTGAGCAGTAGGGGAGAAACAACATTTTAAATTATCATCACATTATGGCGACGGCTGAGATGTCTTGGAAGGGGAATGGATCAAGCACGCAGCTGACGCGGAGGCTCCTTCCCGCCGCGCGCGCGCCCGCGCGCTCTTTCAGCGTTTCCAGCGAGAAATATACTTTCCAATATAAATAGAATCTGGGGACGCCCGTCGAAGGAAAGGGAGAGAGTCGACGGGGCTGGAAAGTGATTTTTATTTTTATTTTTTAAGGTCCAACCTCGTGGGGCGCCGCTGCCCTCGGTAGCCCAGAAAGGCAAATAATCGGAAGCCGATTTGAAGGCTCGGGGATTAGTATTATTTCTGGAAAGGGCTTCTTTCCTGCCTTTTACCCTCGCCCCTTTTTTATAGCACCAAATTTATATATATGTTGAAAGTCGGTGGTATAATCCCAGGGGCTCCCCTCGACGGCCCTTCTACAGTTTTTCCATCCCCGCCACCCCCAACCCCTCTTTTTCAAGCCGATTTAAGACAGTATCCGCAGGGAAGTTCTCCACCCAAACACACCAGGGGGGAATTGTTTTTTTTAAAGGAAAGGGTCGGTGAAGGGAGCGGTTTAAAAAAACAAAAAACAAGGATAGAAAGCAGCCAGCAACAGAAAACATTTCTGGGTGGATGAGGCATTTATCCTAAATCGGAAAAGGGGGCTCTTTTCGACCCCGTTTTTCCCCTTGCAGCGAAGGCGCAAGGCGATGCTCTAGGGTGGCCAAAGCGCACCTCTCCAGAAAGGGCGCTTAATGGGGAGAAGGGTGCTGTGAACAAGGCGCCACCCTTATATTTTGGCAAGGGGGCTCGCTTTGCTCTCCCTGTCTTTGAGTCGGCCTCGTGGACCAAGAAGAACCACTTCGAACCTTCCCAGCAGAGCTGGGGGAAGTTAGGAGCTGCCAGATCCCATAGCTGCCCCTTCGCTTCTCTGTCACCCCATCCGCACCCCCAGCGCGCCTCCTCGTCTCCTAGGAGGCAGCGAACTGCCTGGGCCGTCCAATCGCCAGTCAGGTGTGCTCGGAAACTATTACGTCAGTGGGATTTTACTCCCAGGTAACTCTGGGGAGGGAGGAAGAGTCGGCCAAGCCTCAAGCCTGCCGGGCTATGGTCTCCCCT